>NC_058524.1:533873762-535288762 GCF_904849725.1 Hordeum vulgare subsp. vulgare
ACAGGAGCCATAGGGTTG
The DNA here is from genome assembly GCF_904849725.1 of Hordeum vulgare subsp. vulgare. Taxonomy (NCBI): domain Eukaryota; kingdom Viridiplantae; phylum Streptophyta; class Magnoliopsida; order Poales; family Poaceae; genus Hordeum; species Hordeum vulgare. The sequence continues at coordinate 533,873,781 of NC_058524.1, forward strand.
TCTTTAAACTAACGTTTGTGTTTGCAAATGCGTTTTGCATGTGATATTAATCCTTTTATGCACCTTATTTTGCTTAGAACGATGGTAGCATTATGAGGTGATCTCTCACTAAATTTTTAAGACGAAATTGTGTTCTCCTAGACTGTGCACCGTTGCTACAGTTCGTCGTTTGGATACACCACATGATGATCGGGTGTGATAGACTCAACGTTCACATACAACGGGTGCAAAACAGTTGCACACGTGGAACACTCGGCTTAAGCTTGACGATCCTAGCATGTGCAGACATGGCCTTGGAACACATGAGACCGAAAGGTCGAGCATGAATCGTATAGTTGATATGATTAGCATAGAGATGCTTACCACTAAAACTATCCTCAACTCACGTGATGATCGGACTTGAGCTAGTGAAATTGGATCATGTACCACTCAAATGACTAGAGAGATGTACTAGTTTAGCAAGTAATTTGATTATTTAAACTCTAATTATCTTGAACATAGTCTAAGTCCACTTTGAAAATATTTGTGTTGTAGATCAATGGCTCACGCGACAGTCACCCTGAATTTTAATACGTTCCTAGAGAAAGCTAAGTTGAAAGATGATGGAAGCAACTTTGTAGACTGGGCTCATAATATTAAGTTGCTCCTGCAAGCTGGGAAGAAGGATTATGTCCTCAATGTTGCGGTAGGAGATGAACCACCCGCCGTGGCTGACCAAGATGCTAAGAACGCTTGGTTAGCATGCAAGGAGGACTACTCAGTAGTTCAATGTGCAGTCTTGTATGGCTTAGAGCCGGGACTTCAACGTCGCTTTGAGCGTCATGGAGCATATGAGATGTTCCAAGAGTTGAAGTTTATCTTTCAGAAGAACGCCCGGATCGAGAGGTATGAGACCTCCGATAAATTCTATGCTTGCACGATGGAGGAGAATTCGTCTGTCAGTGAACATGTGCTCAAAATGTCCGGGTACTCAAACCGTCTAGCTGAGCTGGGGATTCAACTCCCGCAAGAGGCTATCACTGACATAATTCTTCAATCACTGCCCCCAAGCTATAAGAGCTTTGTGTTGAACTATAACATGCAAGGGATGAACAAGTCACCCGGCGAGTTATTCCCGATGCTGAAAGTCGCAGAGTCAGAACTCCGTAAAGAGCATCAAGTGTTGATGGTGAATAAGACCACTAGTTTCAAGAGAAACGACAAATGAAAGAAGGGAAATTCAAAGAAGAGCGGCAAGCCTGTTGCCAATTTGACGAAGAAACCCAAAGATGGACCTAAGCCTGAAATGGAGTGTTATTATTGCAAGGGTATGGGTCACTGGAAGCGCAACTGCCCCAAGTATCTGGCTGATAAGAAGGCGGCCAAGGAAAAATCAGGTATATTCGATATACATGTTATTGATGTGTACTTAACCAGCTCTTGTAGTAGTGCCTGGGTATTCGATACCGGTTCTGTTGCTCATATTTGTAACTCGAAACAGGAACTGCGGAATAAGCGAAGACTGGCGAAGGATGAAGTGACGATGCGCGTGGGAAATGGTTCCAAGGTTGATGCAATCGCCGTCGGCACAGTTTCACTTCAGTTACCATCATGATTAGCTATGAACTTAAATAAATGTTATTTAGTACCCGCGTTAAGCATGAACATTATATCCGGATCTTGTTTATTGCGAGAAGGTTACTCGTTTAAGTCATAGAATAATGGTTGTTCTATTTCTATGGGTAATATCTTTTATGGTCATGCACCCAATGTGAGAGGTTTGTTCATATTGAATCTTGATAGCGATAATACACATATACATAACATTGAGACCAAAAGATTTAGAGTTAACAACGATACCGCCATGTTTATATGGCACTGTCGTTTATGTCATATTGGTGTAAAGCGCATGAAGAAACTCCATACCGACGGACTTTTGGAGTCACTTGACACGTGCGAACCATGCCTCACGGGCAAGATGACTAAGACTCTGTTCTCCGGAACAATGTAGCGTGCAAGTGACTTGTTGGAAATCATACATACCGATGTGTGCGGTCCGATGACTGTGGAGGCACGCGGCGGATATCGTTATTTTTCTCACCTTCAGTGACGATTTGAGTAGATATGGTTATGTCTACTTGATGAAGCACAAGTCTAAAACATTTGAAAAGTTCAAGCAATTTCAGAGTGAAGTTGAAAATCATCGTAATAAGAAGATCAAGTTCCTACGGTCTGATCGTGGGGGTGAATATCTGAGTTTCGAGTTTGGTGCTCACTTAAGACAATGTGGAATTGTTTCACAGTTGACACCGCGTGGAACACCACAGCGTAATGGTGTGTCCGAACGTCGTACTTTATTAGAGATGGTGCGATCTATGATGTCTCTTACCGATTTGCCGTTATCGTTTTGGGGTTTTGCATTAGAGCAACTGCATTCACTTTAAATAGGGCACCATCAAAATCCGTTGAGACGACACCATACGAACTGTGGTATGGCAAAAGACCAAAGTTGTCGTTTCTTAAAGTTTGGGGATGTGATGCTTATGTCAAAAAGCTTCAGCCTAAAAAGCTGGAATCCAAAGCGGAAAAGTGCGTCTTCATAGGTTACCCAAAAGAGACAGTTGGGTATACCTTCTATCTCAAATCCGAGGGCAAAGTGTTTGTTGCTAAAAACAGAGCTTTTCTTGAGAAGGAGTTTCTCTCGAAAGAATTGAGTGGGAGGAAGATAGAACTTGATGGGGTTGTCGAACCTCTAATCCCTCTAGAAGGTGGCGCAGGAAAAGGGGAAACCCTTGTTGCTGCGGCACTGGTTGAGGAACAAGTTGATGATCACGATCATGAAACTTCGGATCAAGTTGCTATCGGACCTCGCAGGCCGATAAGATTGTTGGGGAACGTCGCATGGGAAACAAAATTTTCCTACGCGCACGAAGACCTATCATGGTGATGTCCATCTACGAGAGGGGATATTCGATCTACGTACCCTTGTAGATCGCACAGCAAAAGCGTTAGTGAACGCGGTTGATGTAGTGGAATGTCCTCACGTCCCTCGATCCGCCCCGCGAACCGTCCTGCGATCAGTCCCACGATCTAGTGCCGAACGGACTGCACCTCCGCGTTCAGCACACGTACAGCTCGACGATGATCTCGGCCTTCTTGATCCAGCAAGAGAGACGGAGAGGTAGATGAGTTCTCCGGCAGCGTGACAGCGCTCCGGAGGTTGGTGGTGACCTAATCTCAGCAGGGCTCCGCCCGAGCTCCGCAGAAACGCGATCTAGAGGTAAAACCGTGGAGATATGTGGTCGGGCTGCCGTGGCAAAGTTGTCTCAAATCAGCCCTAAAACCCCCATATATATAGGGGGAAGAGGGGGAGACTTGCCTTGGGGTCCAAGGACCCTCAAGGGGTTCGGCCGAGCCAAGGGGGGGAGTCCTCCCCTTCCAAACCGAATCCAACTAGGTTTGGAAGGAGGAGTCCTTCCCCCTTTTCCCACCTCCTCTATTTTTTTCTCTTTGATTTTCTTCCTATGGCGCATAGGGCCTTCTTGGGCTGTCCCACCAGCCCACTAAGGGCTGGTGCGCCACCCCCAAGGCCTATGGGCTTCCCCGGGGTGGGTTGCCCCCCCGCTGAACACCCGGAACCCATTCGTCATTCCCGGTACATTCCCGGTAACTCCGAAAACCTTCCGGTAATCAAATGAGGTCATCCTATATATCAATCTTCGTTTCCGGACCATTCTGTAAACCCTCATGACGTCCGTGATCTCATCCGGGATTCCGAACAACATTCGGTAACCAACCATATAACTCAAATACGCATAAAACAACGTCGAACCTTAAGTGTGCAGACCCTGCGGGTTCGAGAACTATGTAGACATGACCCGAGTGACTCGGTCAATATCCAATAGCGGGACCTGGATGCCCATATTGGATCCCACATATTCTACGAAGATCTTCTCGTTTGAACCTCAGTGCCAAGGATTCATATAATCCCGTATGTCATTCCCTTTGTCCTTCGGTATGTTACTTGCCTGAGATTCGATCGTTAGTATCCGCATACCTATTTCAATCTCGTTTACCGACAAGTCTCTTTACTCGTTCCGTAATACAAGATCCCGCAACTTACACTAAGTCACATTGCTTGCAAGGCTTGTGTGTGATGTTGTATTACCGAGTGGGCCCCGAGATACCTCTCCATCACACGGAGTGACAAATCCCAGTCTCGATCCATATTAACTCAACGAACACCTTCGGAGATACCTATAGAGCATCTTTATAGTCACCCAGTTACGTTGCGAGGTTTGCTACACACAAAGCATTCCTCCGGTGTCAGTGAGTTATATGATCTCATGGTCATAGGAACAAATACTTGACACGCAGAAAACAGTAGCAACAAAATGACACGATCAATATGCTACGTCTATTAGTTTGGGTCTAGTCCATCATGTGATTCTCCTAATGACGTGATCCACTTATCAAGCAACAACACCTTGTTCATAATCAGAAGACCCTCACTATCTTTGATCAACTGGCTAGCCAACTAGAGGCTTGCAAGGGAAAGTGTTTTGTCTATGTATCCACACATGTATATAAGTCTTCATTCAATACAATTATAGCATGGATAATAAACAATTATCTTGATACAAGAATTATAATAATAACTATATTTATTATTGCCTCTAGGGCATAATTCCAATAGTCTCCCACTTGCACTAGAGTCAATAATCTAGCCCTCACATCATCATGCGAATTACATTGTAATAAATCTAACACCCATACAGTTCTGGTGTTGATCATGCTTTGCCGTGGAAGAGGTTTAGTCAGCGGGTCTGCTACATTCAGATCCGTGTGCACTTTGCATATATTTATGTCCTCCCCTTCGACGTAGTCGCGGATGAGGTTGAAGCGTCGTTTGATGTGTCTGGACTTCTTGTGAAACCGTAGTTCCTTTGCTAGGGCAATGGCACCCGTGTTGTCACAGAACAAGGTTATTGGATTCAGTGCGCTTGGCACTACTACAAGATCCGTCATGAACTGCTTCATCCAGAGACCCTCCTTAGCCGCCTCAGAGGCAGCCATGTACTCCGCTTCACATGTAGAATCTGCTACGACGCTTTGCTTGGAACTGCACCAGCTTACCGCACCCCCGTTAAGAATAAATACGTATCCGGTCTACGACTTAGAGTCGTCTGGATCTGTGTCAAAGCTTGCATCGACGTAACCCTTTACGGCGTGCTCTTCGTCACCTCCATACACGAGAAACATCTCCTTAGTCCTTTTCAGGTACTTCAGGATATTCTTGACCGCCGTCCAGTGATCCACTCCTGGATTACTCTGGAACCTGCCTGCCATACTTATGGCCAAGCTAACGTCCGGTCTAGTGCACAGCATTGCATACATGATAGAACCTATGGCTAAAGCATAGGGACGGTGCTCATATGCTCTCTATCCTCATCAGTTGCTGGGCACTGAGTCTTACTCAATCTCGTACCTTGTAAAACTGGCAAGAACCCTTTCTTGGACTGTTCCATTTTGAACCTCTTCAAACCTTTATCAAGGTATGTGCTTTGTGAAAGTCCTATCAGGCGTTTCGATCTATCCCTGTAGATCTTAATGCCTAGAATGTAAGCAGCTTCTCCTAGGTCCTTCATAGAGAAACTTTTATTCAAGTAATCCTTTATGCTCTCCAAAAACTCTACGTTGTTTCCAATCAGCAATATGTCATCCACATATAATATTAGAAACGCCACAGAGCTCCCACTCACTTTCTTGTAAATACAAGATTCTCCAACCACTTGTATAAACCCAAATGCTTTGATCACCTCATCAAAGCGTTTGTTCCAACTCCGAGATGCTTGCACCAGCCCATAAATGGATCGCTGGAGCTTGCACACCTTGTTAGCATTCTTAGGATCGACAAAACCTTCGGGTTGCATCATATACAACTCTTCCTTAAGGAAACCGTTAAGGAACGCCGTTTGACATCCATCTGCCAGATTTCATAATCGAAAAATGCAGCTATTGCTAACATGATTCCGACGGACTTAAGCATAGCTACGGGTGAGAATGTCTCATCGTAGTCAACTCCTTGAACTTGTGAAAAACCCTTTGCCACAAGTCGAGCTTTATAAACGGTCACATTGCCGTCAGCGTCCGTCTTCTTCTTAAAGATCCATTTGTTCTGAATAGCCTTGCGGCCCTCAGGTAGTACTTCCAAAGTCCATACTTTGTTCTCATACATGGATCCTATCTCGGACTTCATGGCCTCTAGCCATTTGTTGGAATCTGGGCCCACCATTGCTTCTTCATAATTTGCAGGTTCATTGTTGTCTAACAACATGATTGACATGACGGGATTACCGTACCACTCTGGAGCAGCACGTGGTCTCATCGACCTGTGTGGTTCGACAGGAACTTGAACCGGAGTTTCATGATCATCATCATTAACTTCCTCCTCAACCGGCGTCGCAATGACAGAGGTTTCCCCTTGCCCTGCGCCACAATCTAGAGGGATGAGAGGTTCGACAACCTCATCAAGTTCTATCTTCCTCCCACTCAATTCTCTCGAGAGAAACTCCTTCTCGAGAAAAGCTCCGTTTTTAGCAACAAAAACTTTGCCCTCGGATTTGAGATAGAAGGTGTACCCAACTGTCTCTTTTGGGTAACCTATGAAGATGCACTTTTCCGCTTTGCGTTCCAGCTTTTCAGGCTGAAGCTTTTTGACATAAGCATCACATCCCCAAACTTTAAGAAACGACAACTTTGGCCTTTTGCCATACCACAGTTCGTATGGTGTCGTCTCAACGGATTTTGATGGTGCCCTATTTAAAGTGAATGCAGCTGTGTCTAATACATAACCCCAAAACGATAACGACAAATCGGTAAGAGACATCATAGATCGTACCATCTCTAATAAAGTACGATTACGACGTTCGGACACACCATTACGCTGTGGTGTTCCAGGCGGTGTCAACTGTGAAACAATTCCACATTGTCTTAAGTGAGCACCAAACTCGAAACTCAGATATTCACCCCCACGATCAGACCGTAGGAACTTGATCTTCTTGTTACGATGATTTTCAACTTCACTCTGAAATTGCTTGAACTTTTCAAATGTTTCAGACTTGTGCTTCATTAAGTAGACATAACCATATCTACTCAAATCGTCAGTGAAGGTGAGAAAATAACGATATCCGCCGCGTGCCTCTACGCTCATCGGACCGCACACATCGGTATGTATGATTTCCAACAAGTCACTTGCACGCTCCATTGTTCCGGAGAATGGAGTTTTAGTCATCTTGCCCATGAGGCATGGTTCGCACGTGTCAAGTGAATCAAAGTCAAGTGACTCCATAAGTCCATCGGCATGGAGTTTCTTCATGCGCTTTACACCAATATGACCTAAGCGGCAGTGCCACAAAAATATGGCGCTATCATTGTTAACTCTAACTCTTTTGGTCTCAATGTTATGTATGTGTGTATCACTATCAAGATTCAATATGAACAATCCTCTCACATTGGGTGCATGACCATAAAAGATGTTACTCATAGAAATAGAACAACCATTATTCTCTGACTTAAAAGAGTAACCGTCTCACAATAAACAAGATCCAGATATAATGTTCATGCTCAACGCAGGCACTAAATAACAATGATTCAAGTTCATAACTAATCCTGATGGTAACTGAAGTGAAACTGTGCCGATGGCGATTGCATCAACCTCGGAACCATTTCCTACGCGCATCGTCACTTCATCTTTCGCGAGCCTTCGTCTATTCCCCAGTTCCTGTTTCGAGTTGCAAATATGAGCAACAGAACCGGTATCAAATACCCAGGCACTACTACGAGAGCCGGTTAAGTACACATCAATAACATGTATATCAAATATACCTGATTTTTCTTTGGCCGCCTTCTTATCAGCCGGATACTTGGGGCAGTTGCGCTTCCAGTGACCCATACCCTTGCAATAGTAACACTCTGTTTCAGGCTTAGGTCCAGCTTTGGGTTTCTTCGTCGGATTGGCAACAGGCTTGCCGCTCTTCTTTGAATTACCCTTCTTGCCTTTGTCGTTTCTCTTGAAACTAGTGGTCTTATTCACCATCAACACTTGATGCTCTTTACGGAGTTCAGACTCTGCGACTTTCAGCATCGCAAACAACTCGCCGGGTGACTTGTTCATCCCTTGCATGTTGTAGTTCAACACAAAGCCTTTATAGCTTGGCGGCAGTGATTGAAGGATTCTGTCAGTGATAGCCTCTTGCGGGAGTTCAATCCCCAGCTCAGCTAGACGGTTTGAGTACCCAGACATTTTGAGCACATGTTCACTGACAGACGAGTTCTCCTCCATCTTGCAAGCATAAAATTTATCGGAGGTCTCATACCTCTCGATCCGGGCGTTCTTCTGAAAGATGAACTTCAACTCCTGGAACATCTCAAATGCTCCATGACGCTCAAAGCGATGTTGAAGTCCCGGTTCTAAGCCATACAAGACTGCACATTGAACTACTGAGTAGTCCTCCTTACGTGTTAACCAAGCGTTCTTAACATCCTGGTCAGCCGTAGCGGGTGGTTCATCTCCTAGTGCAGCATTAAGGACATAATCCTTCTTCCCAGCTTGTAAGATTAGCTTAAGATTACGAGCCCAGTCTACAAAGTTGCTTCCATCATCTTTCAACTTAGCTTTCTCTAGGAACGTATTAAAATTCAGGGTGACTGTCGCGTGAGCCATGATCTACAACACAAATATATTCAAAGTGGACTTAGACTATGTTCAAGATAATTAGAGTTTAACTTAATCAAATTACTCGCTAAACTCCCACTCAAAAAGTACATCTCTCTAGTCATTTGAGTGGTTCATGATCCACTTACACTAGCTCAAGTCCGATCATCACGTGAGTTGAGTATAGTTTCAGTGTAAGCATCCCTATGCTAATCATATCATCTATATGACTCATGATCGACCTTTTGGTCTCATGTGTTCCGAGGCCATGTCTGCACATGCTAGGCTCGTCAAGCTTAACCCGAGTGTTCCGCGTGTGCAACTGTTTTGCACCCGTTGTATGTGAACGTTGAGTCTATCACACCCGATCATCACGTGGTGTCTCGAAACGACGAACTGTAGCAACGGTGCACAGTCGGGGAGAACACAATTTCGTCTTGAAATTTTAGTGAGAGATCACCTTTTAATGCTACCGTCGTTCTAAGCAAAATAAGGTGCATAAAAGGATTAACATCACATGCAATTCATAAGTGACATGATATGGCCATCATCACGTGCTCCTTGATCTCCATCACCAAAGCACCGGCACGATCTTCTTGTCACCGGCGCCACACCATGATCTCCATCAACGTGTCGCCATCGGGGTTGTCGTGCTACTCATGCTATTACTACTAAAGCTACATCCTAGCAAAATAGTAAACGCATCTGCAAGCACAAACGTTAGTTTAAAGACAACCCTATGGCTCCTGCCGGTTGCCGTACCATCGACGTGCAAGTCGATATTATCTATTACAACATGATCATCTCATACATCCAATATATCACATCACATCGTTGGCCATATCACATCACAAGCATACCCTGCAAAAACAAGTTAGACGTCCTCTAATTTTGTTGTTGCATGTTTTACGTGGTGACCATGGGTATCTAGTAGGATCGCATCTTACTTACGCAAACACCACAACGGAGATATATGAATTGCTATTTAACCTTATACAAGGACCTCCTCGGTCAAATCCGATTCAACTAAAGTTGGAGAAACTGACACTTGCCAGTCATCTTTGAGCAACGGGGTTACTCGTAGCGATGAAACCAGTCTCTCGTAAACGTACGAGTAATGTCGGTCCAAGCCGCTTCAATCCAACAATACCGCGGAATCAAGAAAAGACTAAGGAGGGCAGCAAAACGCACATCACCACCCACAAAAACTTTTGTGTTCTACTCGAGAAGACATCTACGCATGAACCTAGCTCTGATACCACTGTTGGGGAATGTCGCATGGGAAACAAAAATTTTCCTACGCGCACGAAGACCTATCATGGTGATGTCCATCTACGAGAGGGGATATTCGATCTACGTACCCTTGTAGATCGCACAGCAGAAGCGTTAGTGAACGCGGTTGATGTAGTGGAACGTCCTCACGTCCCTCGATCCGCCCCGCGAACCGTCCCGCGATCAGTCCCATGATCTAGTGTCGAACGGACGACACCTCCGCGTTCAACACACGTACAGCTCGACGATGATCTCGGCCTTCTTGATACAGCAAGAGAGACGGAGAGGTAGATGAGTTCTCCGATAGCGTGACAGCGCTCCGGAGGTTGGTGGTGACCTAATCTCAGCAGGGCTCCGCCCAAGCTCCGCAGAAACGCGATCTAGAGGTAAAACCGTGGAGATATGTGGTCGGGCTGCCGTGGCAAAGTTGTCTCAAATCAGCCCTAAAACCTCCATATATATAGGGGGAAGAGGGGGAGCCTTGCCTTGGGGTCCAAGGACCCTCAAGGGGCTCGGCCAAGCCAAGGGGGGGAGTCCTCCCCTTCCAAACCGAATCCAACTAGGTTTTCTCTTTGATTTTCTTCCTATGGCGCATAGGGCCTTCTTGGGCTGTCCCACCAGCCCACTAAGGGCTGGTGCGCCATCTCGAAGGCCTATGGGCTTCCCCGGGGTGGGTTGCCCCCCCGGTGAACACCCGGAACCCATTCGTCATTCCCGGTACATTCCCGGTAACTCCGAAAACCTTCCGGTAATCAAATGAGGTCATCCTATATATCAATCTTCGTTTCCGGACCATTCCGGAAACCCTCGTGACGTCTGTGATCTCATCCGGGACTCCGAACAACATTCTGTAACCAACCATATAACTCAAAATACGCATAAAACAACGTCGAACCTTAAGTGTGCAGACCCTGCGGGTTCGAGAACTATGTAGACATGACCTGAGTGACTCCTCGGTCAATATCCAATAGAGGGACCTGGATGCCCATATTGGATCCCACATATTCTACGAAGATCTTATCGTTTGAACCTCAGTGCCAAGGATTCATATAATCCCGTATGTCATTCCCTTTGTCCTTCGGTATGTTACTTGCCGAGATTCGATCGTCAGTATCCGCATACCTATTTCAATCTCGTTTACCGACAAGTCTCTTTACTCGTTCCGTAATACAAGATCCCGCAACTTACACTAAGTCACATTGCTTGCAAGGCTTGTGTGTGATGTTGTATTACCGAGTGGGCCCCGAGATACCTCTCCGTCACACGGAGTGACAAATCCCAGTCTCGATCCATACTAACTCAACGAACACCTTCGGAGATACCTGTAGAGCATCTTTATAGTCACCCAGTTATGTTGCGACGTTTGATACACACAAAGCATTCCTCCGGTGTCAGTGAGTTATATGATCTCATGGTCATAGGAACAAATACTTGACACGCAGAAAACAGTAGCAACAAAATGACACGATCAATATGCTACGTTTATTAGTTTGGGTCTAGTCCATCATGTGATTCTCCTAATGACGTGATCCAGTTATCAAGCAACAACACCTTGTTCATAATCAGAAGACCCTGACTATCTTTGATCAACTGGCTAGCCAACTAGAGGCTTGCTAGGGACAGTGTTTTGTCTATGTATCCACACATGTATATAAGTCTTCATTCAATACAATTATAGCATGGATAATAAACGATTATCTTGATACAGGAATTATAATAATAACTATATTTATTATTGCCTCTAGGGCATAATTCCAACAAAGATCACGTACTGCTCCCGAGTGGTACGGTAATCCCGTCTTAACTATTATGTTGTTGGACAACAATGAACCTGCGAGATATGAAGAAGCAATGGTGGGCCCGGATTCCAACAAATGGCTGGAGGCCATGAAGTCCGAGATATGATCCATGTACGAGCACAAAGTGTGGCTTTGGAAGTACTACCTGAAGGCCGCAAGGCTATTCAGAACAAATGGATCTATAAGAAGAAGACGGACGCAGACGGTAATGTGACCGTTTATAAAGTTTGACTTGTGGCAAAGGGTTTTTCACAAGTTCAAGGAGTTGACTACGATGAGACTTTCTCACCATTAGCGATGCTTAAGTCCATCCGAATCATGTTAGCAATAGCTTCCTTTTACGATTATGAAATCTGGCAGATGGATGTCAAAACGGAGTTCCTTAACGGTTTTCTTAAGGAAGACTTGTATATGATGCAACCCGAAGGTTTTGTCGATCCGAAGAATGCTAACAAAGTGTGCAAGCTCCAGCGATCCATTTATGGACTGGTACAAGCATCTCGGAGTTGGAATAAGCGCTTTGATGAGGTGATAAAAGCATTTGGGTTTATACAAGTGGTTGGAGAATCTTGTATTTACAAGAAAGTGAGTGGGAGCTCTGTGGCGTTTCTAATATTATATGTGGACGACATATTGCTGATTGGAAACAACGTGGAGCTTTTGGAGAGCATAAAGGATTACTTGAATAAAAGTTTCTCTATGAAGGACCTAGGAGAAGCTGCTTACATTCTAGGCATTAAGATCTATAGGGATAGATCGAAACGCATGATAGGACTTTCACAAAGCACATACCTTGATAAAGTTTTGAAGAAGTTCAAAATGGATCAGTCCAAGAAAGGGTTCTTGCCAGTATTACAAGGTATAAAATTGAGTAAGACTCAGTGCCCAGCAACTGCAGAAGATAGAGAACAAATGAGTTATGTCCCCTACGCTTCAGCTGTAGGTTCTGTCATGTATGCAATGTTGTGTACTAGACCAGACGTCAGCTTGACCATAAGTATGGCAGGCAGGTTTCAGAGTAATCCAGGAGTGGATCACTGGACGGCGGTCAAGAATATTCTGAAGTACCTGAAAAGGACTAAGGAAATGTTTCTTGTGTATGGAGGTGACAAAGAGCTCGCCGTAAAAGGTCACGTCGACGCAAGTTTTGACACAGATCCGGATGACTCTAAGTCGCAAACCAGATATGTATTTATTCTTCATTTGGGTTTGGTAAGCTGGTGCAGTTCCAAGCAGAGCGTCGTAGCAGATTCTACATGTGAAGCGGAGTACATGGCTGCCTTGGAGGCCGCAAAGGAGGGTGTCTGGATGAAGCAGTTCATGAGGGATCTTGGAGTTGTGCCAAGCGCACTAGATCCATTGACTCTGTTATGTGACAACACTCGTGCCATTGCCTTAGCAAAGGAACCAACGTTACACAAGAAGACCAGACTCATCAAACGACGCTTCAACCTCATCTGCGACTACGTCGAAGGAGAGGACGTGAATATTTGCAAAGTGCACACGGATTTGAATGTAGCAGACCTGCTGACTAAACCTCTTCCACGGGCAAAACATGATCAACACCAGAAGTGTATGGGTGTTCGATTTATTACAATGTAAATCGCATGGCGATGCGAGGACTAGATTATTGACTCTAGTGCAAGTGGGAGACTGTTGGAAATATGCCCTAGAGGCAATGATAAATAGTTATTATTATATTTCCTGTTTAAAGATAATCGTTTATTATCCATGCTATAATTGTATTGAATGAAAACATAGATACATGTGTGGATAAGTAGACACAACAATGTCCCTAGCAAGCCTCTAGTTGGCTAGCGAGTTGATCAAGGATAGTCAAGGTTTTCTGACTATGTGCAAAGTGTTATTGCTTGATAACTGGATCACATCATTAGGAGAATCATGTGATGGACTAGACCCAAACTACGAACGTAGTATATTGATCGTGTCATTTTATTGCTATAGTTTTCTGCGTGTCTAGTATTTGTTCCTATGACCATGAGATCATATAACTCACTGGCACCGGAGGAATGCCTTGTGTGCATCAAACGTCACAACGTAACTGGGTGACTATAAAGGTGCTCTACAGGTATCTCCGAAGGTGTCCGTTGAGTTAGTATGGATCAAGACTAGGATTTGTCACTCCGTGTGACGGAGAGGTATCTCGGGGCCCACTCGGTAATACAACATCACACACAAGCCTTGCAAGCAATGTGACTAAGTGTAAGTCACGGGATCTTGTATTACGGAACGAGTAAAGAGACTTGCCGGTAACGAGATTGAAATAGGTATGCGGATACCGACGATCAAATCTCGGGCAAGTAACATACCGAAGGACAAAGGGAATGACATACGGGATTACATGAATCCTTGACACTGAGGTTCATTCAATAAGATCTTCGGAGAATATTTAGGATCCAATATGGGCATCGAGGTCCCGCTATTGGATATTTACCGAGGAGTACCTCGGGGCATGTCTACATAGTTCTCGAACCCGCAGGGTTTGCACACTTAAGGTTCGGCGATGTTTTAGTATAGTTGAGTTATATGTGTGGTTACCGAATATTATTCGGAGTCCCGGATGAGATCACGGGCATCATGAGGGTTTCCGGAATGGTCCATAGACGAAGATTGATATATAGGATGACTTCATTTGGTTACCGGAAAGTTTTCGAGCATTACTGGGAATGTACCGGGAGTGACGAATGGGTTCCGGAAGTTCACTGGGAGGGGGGGGGGCAACCCTCCCGGGGGAAGACCAAAGGACTTATGGGTGGCGCACCAGCCCTTAGTGGGTTGGTGGGACAGCCCAAGAAGGCCTATGCGCCATAGAGAAAAAACCAAAGAAAAAAATGGTGGGAAGGGAGAGAAGGACTCCACTTTCCAATCCTAGTTGGACTAGGATTGCAGTAGGACTCCTCCTCCTCCCTAGCCGGCACACCCTTGAGGGCTTGGACCTCAAGGCAAGCCTCCTCTCCTCCCTCCTATATATAGTGGTGATTTAGGGCTGATTTGAGACAACTTTTGACACGTGCAACTCAGATCTAGACACCATAGTTTTACCTCTAGATCGTATTTCTGCGGAGCTCGGGCAGAGCTCTGCAGGAGTAGATCCTTCACCACCACCGGAGCACCGTCACGCTGCCGGAGAACTCATCTACTTCTCCATCTTGCTTGCTGGATCAAGAAGGCCGAGATCATCGTCGAGCTGTACGTGTGCTGAACGCGGAGGTGCCATCCGTTCGGCACTAGATCGGAGCGGATCGTGGGACGGACTGCGGAATAGTTCGTGGGACGGTTCGCGGGGAGGATCGAGGGACGTGAGGACGTTCCACTACATCAACCGCGTTTCTTAACTCTTCCTGCTGTGCGATCTACAAGGGTACGTAGATCCAAATCTCCTCTCGTAGATCAACATCACCATGATAGGTCTTCGTGTGCGTAGGAAATTTTTTGTTTCCCATGCAACGTTTCCCAACAATGATTATATTTCCTGTTACAAGATAATCATTTATTACCCATGTTATAATTATATTGAATGAAAACATAGATACATATGTGGATACATAGATAAAACAATGTCCCTAGCAAGCCTCTAGTTGGCTAGCCAGTTGATCAAGGATAGTCAAGGTTTTCTGACTATGTGCAAGTGTTGTTGCTTGATAACTGGATCACATCATTATGAGAATCATGTGATGGACTAGACCCAAACTATGAACGTAGCATATTGATCGTGTCGTTTTATTACTATTGTTTTCTGCGTGTCAAGTATTTATTCCTATGACCATGAGATCATATAACTCACTGACACCGGAGGAATACCTTGTGTGCATCAAATGTCGCAACGTAACTGGGTGACTATAAAGGTGCTCTATAGGTATATCCGAAGGTGTCCGTTGAGTTAGTATGGATCAAGACTGGGTTTTGTCACTCCGTGTGATGGAGAGGTATCTCGGGGCCAACTCGGTAATACAACATCACACACAAGCCTTGCAAGCAATGTGACTAAGTGTAAGTCACGGGATCTTGTATTACGTAACGAGTAAAGAGACTTGCCGGTAACAAGATTGAAATAGGTATGCGGATACCGACGATCGAATCTCGGGCAAGTAACATACGGAAGGAGAAAGGGAATGACATACGGGATTATATGAATCCTTGACACTGAGGTTCAACCGATAAGATCTTTGGAGAATATGTAGGATCCAATATGGGCATCCAGGTCCTGCTATTGGATATTGACCGAGGACTGCTTCGGGTCATGTCTACGTAGTTCTCGAACCCGCAGGGTGTGGACACTTAAGGTTTGATGATGTTTTAGTATAGTTGAGTTATATGTGTGGTTACTGAATGTTGTTCGGAGTCCCGGATGAGATCACGAACGTCACGAGGGTTTTAGGATTGGTCCGGAAATGAAGATTGATATATAGGATGGTTTCATTTGGTCACCGGAAAGTTTCGGGCAATTCCGACAGTGTACCGGGAGTGACGAATGGGTTCCGGGTGTTTACTGGGGGGGGGGGGGCCCACCCACCCGGGAGTGAGCCCAAGGCCCTTGGGTGGCGCCACAAGTCCTTATTGGGCTGGTGGAGTCGGCCCAAGAGGGCTATGGCGCCACATAAGAAAATACCAAAAGAAAAGAAAAAGAAAAAGGAAATAGGGAGGTGGGAAGGAAGAGGAGGACTCCTCCTTCCCAAACCGAATTGGAGGAGGAGTCCTCCTCCTCCTGGCGGCCGGCGCACCTTAAGGGCCTTGTCCCTCAAGGCTAGCCCCTCCCCTCCCTCCTATATATAGTGGTGGTTTAGGGATTTTTGAGACACAAGTTTGCCACGTGCAACTCTAGCCTATTCCACATAGTTTTACCTCTAGATCAGATTTCTGCGGAGCTCGGGCGGAGCCCTACAGGAGCAGATCATTGATATGTCTCCAACGCATCTATAATTTTTGATGGTTTCATGCTATTATCTTGTCAAACTTTGGATGTTTTGTATGCCTTATATATCATTTTTGGGACTAACTTATTAACTCAGTGCCAAGTGCCAGTTCCTGTTTTTTCCGTGTTTTTGACCCTTTTCAGAGGAGGATTTTAAACGGAGTCCAAACGGAATAAAACTTCCGAAAAGATTTTTTTTCGGAACAGAAGATACGCAGAAAGCTTGGGAACCAAGGCAGGGAGTCCCGGGGGAGGCCACAAGCCCTCATGGCGCGGCCAGGGGGGCCTCCCAGGCTTGTGGGCTCCCTGGGCCTCCCCTTTCCTAGCTCCTTTGCCTATAAATTCTCTAAAATCCCAGAAAAAATCAGTAGATCCACGAAAATGCTTTTCCGCCCCGCAAGCTTCTGTCTCCGCAAGATCCCATCTGGGGCACGTTCTGGTGCCCTGCCGGAGGGGGGATTCGGATACAGAGGGCTTCTTCATCAACACCATGACCTCTCCGATGATGCGTGAGTAGTTCACCATATACCTACGGGTCCATAGCTAGTAGCTAAATGGCTTCTTCTCTCTCTTGGATCTTCAATACAAATTTCTCCATGATCTTCATGGAGATCTATCCGATGTAATCTTCTTTTGCGGTGTGTTTGTCGAGATCTAATGAATTGTGGATTTATGATCAGATTATCTATGAATCTTATTTGAGTTTCTTTTGATCTCTTATATGCATGATTTCATATCCTTGTAATTCTCTTTGAGTTGTGGGTTTTGTTTGGCCAACTTGATCTATGATTCTTGCAATAGGAGAAGTGCTTGGTTTTGGGTTCATACCGTGCGGTGACCTCACCCAATGACATAAGGGGTAGCGAGGCACGCATCGTGTTGTTGCCATCAAGGGTAAAAAGATGGGGTTTTCATCATTGGTTTGAGTTTATCCCTCTACATCATGTCATCTTGCTTAAGGCGTTACTCTGTTTGTCATGAACTCAATACACTAGATGCATGCTGGATAGCGGTCGATGTGTGGAGTAATAGTAGTAGATGCACAAAGTATCGGTCTACTTGTCTCGGACGTGATGCCTATATGTATGATCATTGCCTTAGATATCGTCATGACTTTGCGCGGTTCTATCAATTGCTCGACAGTAATTTGTTCACTAACCGTAATATTTGCTATTTTGAGGGAAGCCTCTAGTGAACACTATGGCCCCCGGGTCCACTTCACACCATATTTTCAGCATTGCTCTTTTACTTCGTTGCACTTTCCGCCTTCAGATCTCACTTTGCAATCAATCTTGAAGGGATTGACAACCCCTTTATAGCGTTGGGTGTAAGCTCTTTTGTGTTTGCGCACGTACTCTGGACTTGACGCGATTCTCCTACTGGATTGATGCCTTGGTTCTCAAACTGATGGAAATACTTACTGCTCCTGTGCTGCATCACCCTTTCCTCTTCAAGGGAAAAACCAACGCAAGCTCAAGAGACGACAGAAGATTTCTGTCGCCGTAGCAGAAGAATTTCTGGCGCCGTTGCCGGGGAGGATCAAGTCAAGAAGTCATCCAAGTAAGTGTCGCAAACTCATCTCTTGCATTTACTTTTTTGCCTCTCGTTTTCCTCTCCCCCACTTCTGAAAAAACAAAAATTTACAAAAATATTTGCCTTTTTCGTTCGCCCTTTTCTCTCGCTTGCTTTCTGTTCGCTTGTGTGCTTGTTTGCTTGCTGAAGTCACCATGACTGAAAACACCAAACTTTGTGACTTCTCGAATACTAATAATAATGATTTTATTAGTACTCTGATTGCTCCCGCCACTAGTGCGGAATCATATGAAATCAATGCCGCTTTGCTGAATCTTGTTATGAAAGAGCAATTCTCCGGCCTACCTAGTGAAGATGCCGCATCCCATCTTAATACCTTCATTGAGCTTTGCGATATGCAAAAGAAGAAAGATGTGGATAATGATGTGATTAAATTGAAGCTTTTTCCTTTCTCGTTGCGAGATCAAGCAAAAACTTGGTTTTCGTCTTTGCCCAAAAATAGTATTGATTCTTTGAATAAGTGCAAAGATGCTTACATATCCAAGTATTTTACGCCGGCTAAGATTATCTCTCTCCGTAATGATATCATGAATTTTAAGCAACTTGATCATGAACATGTTGCACAATCCTGGAAGAGAATGAAATTGATGATTAGAAATTGTCCCGCTCATGGCTTGAGTCTTTGGATGATTATACGAATCTTCTACGTTGGCTTGAATTTCACTTCTAGAAATATCTTGGACTCCGCCTCAGGTGGAACGTTCATGGAAATCACGTTAGGAGAAGCCACAAAACTCCTAGACAATGTCATGACGAACTACTCTCAGTGGCACACTGAAAGGTCACCTACTAGTAAGAAGGTACACGCTATAGAAGAAATTAACTCGTTGAGTGCTAAGATGGATGAGTTAATCAATTTGGTTGCTAGTAGAAGTGCTCCTTTAGATCCTAATGATATGCCCTTGTCTCCCTTGATTGAGAGTAGCAACGCTAGCTTGGACGTTAATTTTGTTGGTAGGAATAATTTTGGCAACAACAATGCTTTTAGAGGAAACTATGTTCCTAGGCCTTTTCCTAGTAACCCCTCTAATAACTTTGGCAACTCCTACAACAATATTCATGGAAATTACAATAGATTACCCTCTGATCTAGAGAGTAATATCAAAGAGTTTATCAACTCACAAAAGATTTTCAATGCGTCCATAGAGGAAAAACTACTCAAAATTGACGATTTGGCTAGGAGCATTGATAGAATGTCTAGTGATATTGATGCTTTGAAAGTTAGATGTGCTCCTCCCAAGATCAATATGGATGAAACTTTGAAAGCTATGTGTTTTTCCATGAGTGAGAGCAAAGAAAGAACCGCCCAAATTCGTGCTAGACATGAATGGCTTAAAAAGGCGTGTTCTCGTGATAAGAATCACGAAGATCTTAAAGTGCTTGGTGTGACTCCCATTGAATTCTTATTTTCATGTGTCAAACCTGATGATGATGGGGCTGGATATGAATCCACTTTGGTTGAAAAACGCCCCAATGATTCGGAGTCCATCTATCTTGATGCTAAAAGCATTGAAAGTTGAGTAGAAGATATTAAAACCTTGAGTAGTAATGAAATTACTACTTTGGATTTAAAGGAATTCAATTATGATAGTTTCTCCTCGATTGAATGCATTTCCTTGATGCAATCCATGGTAAACTCTCCACACGCTTATAGCCAAAACAAGGCCTTTACCGATCATATCCTTGAAGCTATGATAAAATCTCTTGAAGACAAACTTGAATTGGAAGTTTCTATCCCTAGAAAGCTTCATGATGAGTGGGAACCTACTATCAAAATCAAAATAGAAAACTATGAATGCAATACTTTGTGTGATTTGGGTGCTAGTGTTTCCGCGATTCCAAAGTCTTTATGTGATGTTCTGGGTTTTAATGAGATTGAGGAGTGTTCTCTTAATTTGCATATTGTGGATTCTACTATCAAGAAACCCATGGGAAGGATCAATGATGTTCTTATTATTGCAAATAGGAACTATGTACCCGTGGATTTCATTATGCTTGACATTGATTGCAATCCTACATGCCCTATCATTCTTGGTAGACCTTTCCTAAGGACTATCGGTGCTATCATCGATATGAAGGAAGGGAAATTTCCTTTAAAGAAGGGCATGGAGCATTTTCCTAGAAAGAAAATAAGATTGCCTTATGAATCCATGATGAGGGCTACTTATGGTTTGAGAACCAAAGACGACGATACGTGATTCTATCACTTTATGCCTAGCTAAGGGTGTTAAACAATAGCGCTTGTTGGGAGGCAACCAAATGAATTTATCTTTTTATTTCTGTTTTGTTGCGTCCACACCATCATAATTCTGTTATGATAGTGTCTTTTGTGTTTCTTTTTGTGTTTGAGCCAAGCAAAACCTTTATGACTAGTCTTGGTGATGGTTGTTTCATCCTGCTGGAAAAAGACAAAAACTTTTCGCTCACGAGATTATTTTTCATTTTTATTCAGAAAGAGCTTTTGAGTTGATTATTTTTGCTTCTGGTTGATATGAGTTTTTCCCAGGCATTCGTAATGTTTCAGAATTTTTGAGGTACCATAAGTATACGAAGTATACAGATTGCTACAGACTGGTCTGTTTTTGACAGATTCTGTTTTTGTTGAGTTGGTTGCTTGTTTTGATGAAACTATGGATAGTATCGGGGGGTACTAGCCATGGAAAAGGGAGAATACAATAATCTAACACCAATATAAATATAAATCAAGATTTCTACAGTACCTAAAGGGGTGGTAGTTTGTTTTCTTGTGCTAATGATATCACGAGTTTTTGTTTAAGTTTTGTGTTGTGAAGTTTTCAAGTTTTGGGTGATGTTCTCATGGACAAAGGGATAAGGAGTGGAAAGAGCTCAAGCTTGGGGATGCCCAAGGCATCCCAAGACAAATTCAAGGACACCAAAAAGCCTAAGCTTGGGGATGCCCCGGGAAGGCATCCCCTCTTTCGTCTTCAATCCATCGGTAACATTACTTGGAGCTATATTTTTATTCACCACATGATATGTGTTTTGCTTGGAGCGTCTTGTATCGTAGGAGTCTTTTCTTTTTGTTGTGTCACAATCATCCTTCCTGCACACCTTTTGAGAGAGACATGCACTCATCGTGATTTTACTAGAATGCTCATCGTGCTTCACTTATATCTTTTGAGCTAGATAATTTTGCTCTATGTGCTTCACTTAGATCTTTTAGAGCACGGCGGTGTGTGACTTGGTAGTTGGTTTGTGCTATAAAATTAGTCCCAAAGGTGATAGGTACCAAAATAGGATACAAAAACCTCCATCTTCATGTGCATTGAGTAGAAAGAAAAGTTTTATTCCTCTCAATTAGTTTTGAGACGTGGATTTGGTAATATTAAGAGTTATGTTAGTAGGGTGTTGTAAATCTAGAAATACTTGTGTTGAAGTTAGTGATTCCCGTAACATGCACATATGGTGAACCGCTATGTTAGGAAGTCGGAGCATAATTGATCTATTGATTGTCATCCTTTTTGTTGCGGTCGGGATCGCGCGATGGTTAAACACCTACCAACCCTTCCCCTAGGAGTATGCATTTAGCACTTTATTTCGATTACTAATAAAAACTTTCGCAACAAGTATGTGATTTCTTCATGACTAATGTGAGTCCATGGTATAGATGCACTTTCACCTTCCACCATTGCTAGCCTCTCTAGTACCGCGCAATTTTCGCCGGTGCACAAACCCACCATATGCCTTCCTCAAAAGAACCACCATACCTACCTACTATGGCATTTTCATAGCCATTCTGAGATATATTGCCATGCAACTCCCACTGTTCCATCTCATGACTTGTGCCGTCACTCTCATATTGCCATTGCATGATCGTAAGATAGCTAGCGAGATGTTTCAACGTCATACGCCAAGCTAGATCGTTGCACATCCCGGTACACTGCCGGAGGCATTTCCTATAGAGTCATCAACGTTCTAAGCTTTGAGCTGTGAGTAAATAAAAGTGTGATGATCATCTTTATTAGAGCTTTGTCCCATGTGAGAAAAAAAAGAGGCCAAAGTTGCCCATAATAAAAAAAGAGAGGCCAAAGAGCCCAAAAAAAAGAGAGAGAAAAAGAGAGAAGGGACAATGCTACTATCTTTTCCCACACTTGTGCTTCATAATAGCACCATGTTCTTCATGATTGAGAGCCTCTCATTTCGTCACCACCATATGCTAGTGGGAATATTTATTATATAACTTGGCTTGTATATTCCAATGATGGGCTTCCTCAAATTTCCCTAGGTCTTCGTGAGCAAGCAAGTTGGATGCACACCCACTAGTTCTCCTTTTGAGATTTCACATACTTATAGCTCTAGTGCATCCTTTGTATGGCAATCCCTACTCATTCACATTGATATCTATTAATGGGCATATCCATAACCCTTTGATGCGCCGAGTCAATGTGACCATCTCCTCCTTTTTGTCTCACAACCACCACCACACTCTATTCCACCTATAGTGCTATATCCATGGCTCACGCTCATGTATTGCGTGATAGTTAAAAGGTTTGAGAAAGTAAGAGTGCAAAAACAATTACTTGGCCAATACCGGGGTTGTGCATGATTTAAATTAATTGTGTGAGGATGATGGAGCATAGCCAGACTATATGATTTTGTAGGGATAACTTTCTTTGGCCTTGTTATTTTGAAAGTTCATGATTACCTTGCTAGTTTGCTTGAAGTATTATTGTTTTCATGTCAATAGCAAACTATTGGTTTGAATCTTACGGATCTGAACATTCATGTCACATGAAATAAGTTACAAAGGATAACTATGCTAGGTAGCATTCCACATCAAAAAATCAGTCTTTATCACTTCCCTGCTCGAGGACGAGCAGGAGTTAAGCTTGGGGATTCTTGATATGTCTACAACGTATCTATAATTTTTGATGGTTCCATGCTATTATCTTGTCAAACTTTGGATGTTTTGTATGCCTTTTATATCTTTTTTGGGACTAACTTATTAACTCAGTGCCAAGTGCCAGTTCCTTTTTTTGTGTGTTTTTGACCCTTTTCAGAGGAGGATTTTAAACGGAGTCCAAACGGAATAAAACTTCCGAAAAGATTTTTTCCGGAATAGAAGATACGCAGAAAGCTTGGGAACCAAGGCAGGGAGTCCTGGGGGAGGCCACAAGCCCTCATGGCGCGACCAGGGGGGTCCGCGCCTCCTAGGCTTGTGGGCTCCCTGGGCCTCCCCCGCCCTAGCTCCTTCGCCTATAAATTCCCTAAAATCCCAGAAAAAATCAGGAGATCCACGAAAATACTTTTCCGCCGCCGCAAGCTTCTTTCTCCGCAAGATCCCATCTGGGGCATGTTCTGGTGCCCTGCCGGAGGGGGGATTCGGATACAGAGGGCTTCTTCATCAACACCATGACCTCTCCGATGATGCGTGAGTAGTTCACCATAGACCTACGGGTCCATAGCTAGTAGCTAGATGGCTTCTTCTCTCTCTTGGATCTTCAATACAAAGTTCTCCATGATCTTCATGGAGATCTATCCGATGTAATCTTCTTTTGCGGTGTGTTTGTCGAGATCTGATGAATTGTGGATTTATGATCAGATTATCTATGAATCTTATTTGAGTTTCTACTGATCTCTTATATGCATGATTTCATATCCTTGTAATTCTCTTCGAGTTGTGGGTTTTGTTTGTCCAACTTGATCTATGATTCTTGCAATAGGAGAAGTGCTTGGTTTTGGGTTCATATCGTGCGGTGACCTCATCTAGTGACAGAAGGGGTAGCGAGGCATGCATCGTGTTGTTGCCATCAAGGGTAAAAATATGGGGTTTTCATCATTGGTTTGAGTTTATCCCTGTACATCATGTCATCTTGCTTAAGGCATTACTCTGTTTGTCATGAAGTCAATACACTAGATGCATGCTGGATAGCGGTCGATGTGTGGAGTAATAGTAGTAGATGCAGAAAGTATCGGTCTACTTGTCTCGGACGTGATGCCTATATGTATGATCATTTCCTTAGATACGTCATGAATTCGCGCGGTTCTATCAATTGCTCGACAGTAATTTGTTCACCCACCGTAATATTTGCTATTTTGAGAGAAGCCTCTAGTGAACACTATGGCCCCCGGGTCTACTTCACACCATATTTTCAGCCTTACTCTTTTACTTCGTTGCACTTTTCGCCTTCAGATCTCACTTTGCAATCAATCTTGAAGGGATTGACAACCCCTTTATAGCGTTGGGTGCAAGATCTTTTGTGTTTGCGCAGGTACTCTAGACTTGACGCGATTCTCCTACTGGATTGATACCTTGGTTCTCAAACTGAGGGAAATACTTACTGCTCCTGTGCTGCATCGCCCTTTCCTCTTCAAGGAAAAAACCAACACATGCTCAAGAGACGACAGAAGATTTCTGTTGCCGTAGCAATCATCACCACCACCGGAGCGCCGTCACGCGGCCGAAGAACTCATCTACTTCTCCGTCTTGCTTGCTGGATCAAGAAGGCCGAGATCATCGTCGAGCTGTACGTGTGCTGAACGCGGAGGTGCCGTCCGTTCGGTGCTAGATCGGAACGGATCGCGGGACGGTTCGAGGGACATGAAGATGTTCCACTACATCAACCACGTTTCTTCACGCTTCCCGCTGTCCGATCTACAAGGGTACATAGATCTAATCTCCACTCGTAGATGGACAACACCATGATAGGTCTTGGTGTGCGTAGGAAATTTTTGTTTCCCATGCAACGTTCCCCAACAAGAATTACTCCACAAAGTGTTATATTTAATGAAAACACAATAAATAACTATAGGAAAACATGCTGCAAAATGGATGTATCAACTCCCCCGAGCTTAGACCTTGCTTGTCCTCAAGCGAAACCCGATAACGAAAATCATGTCCACATGTATGGAGAGAGAGAGAGAGGTGTCGATAAAAAGAAAATACGTACATAGAGCATCATGATCATTATTATAACAACAATAAACTCTATCACTAAACTTCTCATGAGAAAGTAACAATTCATCACAAAATCAAAGTATAAGAAATAAACTTTCTTAAAAACTAACAAACTATGTTCTCAGTCAGCAATGCAATTACAATTAATCATATTTTTAGGAAGGGTCTCATGTCGGAGCCTTTTTTGGCAAGTACACATTCTCACACCATATATATGGAGCAAAAGGTTTCATCCAGACACATAGAAAGATACGGGCTTATAGTTTCGCCTCCCAATATATTTACCTCAAGGGCGATGTCAACAATAGTAGCTCATGATCACTCATATCCAACTGGATATATGTGCTTAGATCTTTATCCACCACATGATTCTTGGAAAAGAGAAAAATAAAAAGTAATAGAGGAGAACACTATTGACTCTTGCATAAAAAGTAAATACATAAAAGTAAAGGATATGCCCTTCATAGAGGTAAGCAGAGATTATCATGTGCTTTTTTTTGGATGCACAAGCTCTTAGTGCAAAAGAACGTCACGTTATATTGCGTCTTGTCATAGCAACCTTTATTATGCAGTACATCGCTTTTATTACTTTGCCATCACAAGTTCGTACAACACTTATTTTCCCTTACACTAAAAGATCATACATATTTAGAAGCAATTTGTATTGCCTTATGCACTGATGACAACTTACTTGAAGGATCTTATTCAATCCATTGGTAGGTATGGTGGACTCTCGTAACTTGAAATTCGGTTTAAGGTTTTCGATGCACAAGTAGTATCTCTACTTGGTGCGGATTTTTGGCTAGCAAAGATATTGCGCAAGCACCACATGTTGGAGGATCTATGACAATATAACTTCTATGTGAATATAAACAATCATAAATCATTATGTTGTCTTCTTTGTCCAACGTCGACAATTTGGTATAAAATACTTAATTGGGGCTCACAATCATAAAATATGTCCAAGGTAGTATATTTGCATGTGAATCTTCTCCCCCTTTATTAATTCTTTCATGAATTGCATCATTGACCAATGTTATGTTTGTCAACTTTCAATAAATTGTACTACTTACACCCTTTCTCATGTAATGTCATTACCTTCCATGAGATTAGCATATGATCTTTTTCATTACTTTCTTTATTTTGATTGAAACATAAAAATAAAGAAGCAAAAACTCAAACTAAACTTTATTATATAACTCTCGCTCGATTACAAAGATAGATAGATCACGAAACTAGCACTCGAAAAAAGATCATACTAAAATTTTATTCGGCTAAATCACGAAATAACTAAGGATCAAACTGAAAATAGGAAAAGATAATAAGAGTGACGGTGATACGATATAGGGACACCTCCCCCAAGCTTGGCACAAGCCAAGGGGAGTGCCCATACCCGTGTACTTATGTGTCCTTCTTTGGTGATGGTGGTGGCGATGAGGTGGTAAGTGTGTCTTCTAGCTTCCATGGCATAGGTTCATCATCATAAGAGGATGCACGAGTCTCCTCGGTCCTGAAAAGTTGCAGCTAAACTTATACCTTTGAACCTTGCTTCATACTCAAAATTTTGATTTTGAAGATCATAGATTTGGCTTTGCTGGTAATTGATTTGTTCACTAACTTGAAGACGATGTCCTTCATAGACTGGCCACCCACCTTGTGATCACGAGTGAATTCCGTGATCACGGAGTGGTTGGCACTAAGTCCACGCTCCACCATACCTTGGCACTTGAAGATCTCCTACTCCATCGCCTTGAGCCTGGCCTCCATGCTTCCTGTCTTCTTAGGCCCTTGAACATCCCGGATGTGGAGCACCCCCTCACGCATCTCAATGGATTGAGGGTGCTTCATCACCTTCGGTAGGTAGGGGTTGATGACCTTCTCGTAGAACTTGTCCTTGGAAGAGCTTGGCGAAGCCATGGAGATTCAAATGACAGAAAAAGAGCACGAAACAAGAACATAGAATATTTCCGCGATGCGGTGATAAGAACCTCTGGGAGTATATATAAATATTTTTTATCTTGCAAAACAAGTAATCGAGAGGAAAATGGAGTCGAGAAGGTTCCCGAGGGGCCCACTACCCACCAGGGCGCGCCAGGTGGGGCAGGGGCGCCCTGGTGCCTAGTGGGCACCCGGGTTGCCTTCTCGAGTATTTTTTTCTTCTAATATTCCAAACTGACAGAAAATATTTTATGCCATTTTTTGAGTCGGTTTACTTACCGTATCACGTACCTCTTCCTTTTCATGGTTCTGGAGTGTCTTGGAAGGTCACTTTTATGTATTCCTCCAGTGTCATGGTTTGAATAATGTTAGTTTCAACATTAATAGGTGTATGTGTTGTATAGTGCTTAATTCTTTGTCCATTGACCACCTTCGGATTAGTGCATTCGGGATTATTGATCTTAATAGCTCTAGAGCGATAAATTTCTTCAATGATATATGGCCCCTCCCATTTGGAGAGGAGTTTTCCTGCAAAAAATCTAAAATGGTAATTGCACAATAAAACATAGCTCACGGTGCATGTACTCCTTTTCGGCGGGCGGCGGATCGGTAGCCATGTTCAGTGGCTTTACCCCTGGGAAGTGGACCATCATCCATGCAAAAGACATCTGAGCCCCCTCTATACATGCCGAGCATTGTAGGGCTTCAATCCGAGGTGTGGAATCAATTAGCTTCCGCACCAGGGCAAAGTAGCTGTTCGGCAAGGGCTCGGTAGGCCACATTTGAACACACAGGTCCTTCATAGCCGGTTCGACCATCCTGTGTAGTTCAAGGAGCTTCTTCATTTGGTATCTCAGACCGGGGTTAGCCTCAGGGGTCTCAAACTGAGCCGAGAATAGCCGTTTCTTGGCATCCCCTTAGTGAGCCGCAAAGTACTTGGCTGCATCTGCCGCACTTTGCGGGAGGTTGGAGTAGGTGCCTGCGGAACGCCATATTCGCGTAAGAAAGGCAAATTTGTTCCCACCAAAGTCACACTGCAGTAAGTATGGCTTAACGTTTGCCATAAACTTGGCCTGGCGCACCTCCTCCTCATAGAACCTCCGCTCCACCTCCTCTGAATGGAGCTCGGCGGATAGCTTGGTCTGCTCGGTCGCCTGATCTTTGGCTTTTTGCTCAAAGGCCTCGCACTTTGAGCTCGCCTCCTCCAGCTGTTGCTGGACCTCCTTCACCCTGGCCTGGTATTGCTTGTTAACAGTCTTAAGGGCGTCCAGCTCGGGAGCGGCCTGTTAGGCTGCCGCCTTGTGGGAAGCGACCTCTTGTTTGGCCCTTTCCACCTCGGCGGGGGAGCTTTTTCAAGATCTTTGTCTTGAGTTGCTGATCAAGGATAAAAGGACAAAGGTCATATGGCAGGGCAACGACATTCCATCAACAAGGAATACTCTAATACAACTTACCCTGCTTCTCGTCAAACCGACCATTGAGGTGGTCAAGCTCTTCATCAAACACTTGCAGTTTCCGATTTAATTCGGCTATTTCCAACGCATTAGCATTGGCACCCGATGATGAGGCCTATGAAGTGCACAATACGTCGACACGGTTTCAGCCTATTGAGCTAAGCTTGCTTTACCAAGTTTCTTAAAGCAAATATTCTAAGCAAAGTCTTTGGACAATTTATGTGCATTTCTTTGAACCACATGTTAGCTTTTCAAACTCCCCTGGCTCGGGGGCTGTCATACCAGTAAAAGTATATTTCAAATATATAAAACAATATTGAAAAATTAGTGGTTTACCTTAAAACTCGTCAATAAGCCGGTAAAGGCTTCATTCAGTCTGTTGTTAACGGACTGAATGCTCCGCAAAAGCACACCCATTAAGGTGCGGTGTTCATCAACAATGGAAGAGTTGGCTAGGATCTCCTCCATCGCTGCCGACACCTTGACCATAGCCCGTTCTGGCATGGGCAGCACCGAGGAAGTTGGAGGGAGCTCGGGCGAATTCCGACCCTCCCTTCCACCTTCTGAAGGGCTATTCTCCCGGGCTACATCGGTCGGGGAGTTGGCCTCAGCCAGAGCCTCCTCGTTCACAGTGGCATACACGTCTTTGGTAGCCGGGGCCTCGCGGTCCTCGACGTCCGAGGTGTTCACCTCGGCCATCACCTCCTCTCCTCTCGCATCAGGCGGGGATTGATGGGAAGCCAATTCTATGGCATCATCAGAGGCCCGGAGAAGGTAGGTGCGGGACAAGTTCCCGGTCTCCGCGAGCTTGGATGGCAGTGAGTCTCCCCCCGATACCTCATCTGTTCGCAGGTCCGAACGGGGCTGCGACAAGTAGGATACATGACCGACTAGTTAAACATAAAACTTGGTGCGAAATTCACTCAATAAATTTTTGGATTCCATACCTTCGGGCCGGGGGCTTGGCCCTGGGGGCTCGGCGGGGAACCATCTCGAACTCCCCGACCTCGTTGTTGGAGTCCGTACAGTTATCAAGGAGCATAAACTTGCTTTTGCAAGGCCTCTTTGGAGCCCGAGGAGGCAGGGCCTCTTCGCCCCCCTCTGGCAGAGCTTTGTTCCCTGATTGGGAGGAGTCCTTCTCCTCGTCATCTTCCACGTCGTCCACCTCTCGGGTGGAGGAAACACGTGTGTCCCCGGACCTTGTGTCCGGGGGTCCTCGAGAACGGAGACCCCCACGAGTCTCCTTCTCTTTTTTCTTTGGCTCCAGTGTTGTGTATGGCATCGGAACTAGCGTCGCGACCAACAAATCTGACCTGGGCCCTTCGGGTAGAGGGGTCGGTTCATGGATATTCACGGCCTTACACTAGTAGAAAATGGCCCATTTGTCCCGGTTCCAGAGGCCCATTAGCCCCGGTTCTTGAACCGGGACTAAATGGTCGGGACTAAAGCCCAAAACCTTTAGTCCCGGTTCGCTTTAGGGCCAGGGGTGGATCGACCGTCTACGACACATCCATGGTCACCTCCGGCGCCTCCATGGTCATCTCCGACGCGCCGTCTACATCAGCTTCCGGCGTGTCGGGGATCACCTCGAGGTCCACTGGCATGGAGGCGGCCGGCTCGGCGGCCTTGGCTACCTCGGCCCCTTGGGCGCGCTTCGGAGCCGCATCGCTAGTTGGCTCCTCCACGCGCGCTCGCTTGGCAGGGTCGTGCTTGGCCTTCGACCGTTTCTCCTTGGGCTTCTCGGCACGACTGGGCTTAGATTGGCCCACGACCGTCTTGTTCACCACCGATTCCCAGTGAAGGGTGGACTCGTCGTCCAACACCTTCTTGGCAGCATCAGCAGCTGCCGAGCCGACTCGCTCGGCGGTGGAGGCGGTTTCTTCCTCCACGTCTTCTGCCTCCCAACCAAGCACTATTTGAGGTTCCTATCCTCGCACAACAAATCAAAAAGAGATAACAAAGGACTCTTACCCCGCCACGACGGGCACTCGCTTCCTGCCGGCGCCGGCGCGGTGCTTCTTGGTGCCGCCTCCGCGTCCTTCGGCTGGAGGTCCCGTTGCGGCACGCTTGGGGGCCGGCTTGGATGTGGCTACCCCCTTGCCCTTGTTCCTGGCCGTCTCACCAGGCGCTGCCGTCTCGCCAGCCTTGCGGCGGACCCGCGTCAGGGGAGGGCTCGTGACTTCCTCCAGATCCTCTGGATCCCCCCCGAAAGCTGCATCAAGCGGATCGGGTGGCGTTTCGTCATCACCTGTCCAGTCAAGAATGGAGGGCTTTAGGTGCTCACCAGGTGGCTCGGAGCCCTCCGACTCCAACGCTTCCTCCGAACCCTCGGAGACGGTGGCTCGCGGCTCTATCTCCCCCTCATCCTCGATTTCAGAGGGGTCCGACGTCTCCACGTCGACGGCTGGCGGGTGGAGCACTTGCAGGCTCTCGAACAACTAAGCAATGGATTCAGCAGCCGGCTCAAAAGAGAGAACAACAAGTTCAAAGATAAACAAAACAAGCTTTGGGAAGGTGCTTACCACTGGGGCCAGATGGGCTCGGTCGTAAGGGGTCATTCCCCATTCCCAACCCCCGCCTTCATCCATGTTGGCGGAGGAGATCAAGTTCATGTTCCAGGCCACCACGCCGGCTCAGAAGTTCTTGGTGGAGAGCCGGCAAGGGTCGTGCCGGCCGCCCATCTGACAGATCAGATGTGGCCACCTCTGCAAAGGCAGGACCCGACGGGGTCATCATGGTGGTGAGCAAGTCGCGACCCAGGAGGCCGCGAGTCTTCATGGTCTCGAGGTAGGCGCATATCTGCTCTACCTCGGCGATCGGCTTCGGATATGAAGCCTTCCAGTTCCTCCTCGCCGTCGGAGGAGCGATGATGAAGGGCGGTAGGTTGAGGCCGTTGTGGGAGGGGTCGACGTTCTTCAGATAGAAGAACCCCCTCTGCCATAATTTGATGGAGTCCTAGAGCGGCATCTCGGGGAAGCCACACGTCGTCCGATGATGCACCAGTGCCGCACCGCACGGGGTCATCGGGCGAGGGCCCTTGAGCTTCTCCGCCTTGGTTTTGTCCATCTTTATGGAATGCTGCTTGAAGAAGAACAACTTTTGCACAGGTCGAGGCGGGGCTCAATGCCCAGAAAGCCCTCGTAGAGGAAAAGGTACGCAGCAAGTTGAAGAATGGAATTAGGCGCCAGATGGTGCGGCTGCAAGCCGAAGAAGATGAGGAAGTTCGCGAAGAAATTGCTTGCCGGGAGCCCGAAGCCGCGGTAGAAGTGTTCATCGAACATGACTACCTCTCCCTCCCTCGGTGTCGGGGAGTTTTCGGCTCCTGGTACCCGCGCCGCCACAACAGATGCGGGAGGTAGCAGGCGGCAATGGCGGAGCGCCTCAATATGGACGTCGTAGATGTCGCTGCCGAGCCAAGCACCGTCGTGCTGTCCCTTCTTGGGGGCGCTGCTCGACATGGCTGGGGACGACGAAAGCTTGAATTGGTTGGCGGCGATGGCCTGCGCGACGACGAAGACGAAGCAAAGCTCTTTCTTTCTCTGGGCTCATGGAAAGAAGGGGCGCAAGTGTGGGGCGAGAAGGGGGCGAATGGCCTCCTCGGTACCCCCGCACCCCATTTAAACACCCATGATGGATCGTGGGGAGGGGATCCGATGCGCACGGGCCCACCTCCCCTGATTATTACGGGGACATTAACGACTCCCGAAACCCAACCGTCGCAGAGTAAATCCGCAGAGGATCCTCCGCGCGGAGGCCGAAGGGGCGTTGTGGCGGGCCCAGGGTTCAGGCCGAGTCCCATCATCTGAGCAAACAATCATCACGTCAGTCCAGGGCCTGGCACGTGGCGCAATCTGTGCAACTTACGACGAAGCCGAGGCGTCTCTTGGAAGCCAGCCGGTTTCCGAGCCGGCATCTCTTGCCGCAGGTGGCGGAAGGAGATCAACAACAAATAACTCAAGCCGGCGAGGCCACCCGCTCCGAGGCGGCGGGCCTCCCTGCCTCGGGGACTACTGATGGGGGGATAACCCCGGGGTAGGCTCATCGAGCCTACTCCTTGACCTTCTACCTTGAAGGAACAACATGAATCATACTACGAAGCCCAAGTCCCCCTGGCCGGCTAGGAAGCACGTGCCGGCTGGGGGCGAGACGTCCAAATCTCTCTGGTCGGCCAAGAGTCTCCTGCCGGGTAGAGGCGAGACGGCTACCTCCCTCTGGCCGTCTAGGCCACGCCGGCCGGATAGAGGCAAGGCGGCCGTGCCCAGGCCGGGTAGTTAAGCGACTAGCCGGCTACGGAGCTCAAGTCACATCAGGCCGTAGGTCATTACGAGACCCTACTGTTAAAGGTGGCTACGCGTCAGCCAAGGTACTGGATTGGAGCGCACGGCAGGTACAGCGTCGGCGGCCATGCCGCTAACCTACTCCGGCTCCGATCCATCATCCTGCACAGTGTCGACCCATCAAACTCCCATTCCATTACTACACTCGGCATGCGAACAGTGGAGACGACCGTACTGGCACCCCATGACGAATCTCGCAAAACGACGCCGGACGTACTACACGTGTCCTGCGTCGGCCTTATGCCAGAGCCTTACTGGCTAGCCAGCGGGTCCCATAGCCAGATGGGACCTCGTAGCCGACAGACCCCTCCAGCGACAAGACAAGACCCCCGTGGGCCCCCTGGCCAGCGGGCTAGGCTGCCAGCCGGGTCCCACTCATGTACTTTTATCCTTATTGTAGGTCGGTGGGTTCGTCTATAACCCCCCCGACCATCTGCTACTGCGACAACAAACCTTCCCTGGTACGGCCCCAGGAATCCTGCTGCTACGGCTACGCCTTTAGGGACTTCCTTGGAAAATATGCAAAGGATCTCCCCGCGGCCTTGGAGCCTTGCGTTGGTATTCCCTTGAAGAGGAAAGGGTGATGTAGCACAGCGGCGGTAAGTATTTCCCTCAGTTTTGAGAACCAAGGTATCGAACCAATGGAAGATCTCGTCAAGTCTCAAGTACCTGCACAAACACAAAGAGCTTGCACCCAACGCTATGAAGGGGTTGTCAATCCCTTATAGATTGTTTGCAAAGTGAGAACTGAAAGCAACAAAGTAAACAAGCAAAGTGAAAGTGAAAGTGGAAACGATAGTTGTGAATAGACCCGGGGGCCGTAGTGTTCACTAGTGGCTTCTCTCATGAAAGCATTTAGACGGTGGGTGAACAA
Organism: Hordeum vulgare subsp. vulgare; assembly: GCF_904849725.1. NCBI lineage: Eukaryota > Viridiplantae > Streptophyta > Magnoliopsida > Poales > Poaceae > Hordeum > Hordeum vulgare. The sequence goes on from NC_058524.1 coordinate 533,907,595, forward strand.
ATTACTGTCGAGCAATTGATAGAACCGCGCAAAGTCGTGATGTTATCTAAGGCAATGATTATATCTATAGGCATCACGTCCAAAACAAGTAGACCGATACTTTCTGCATCTACTACTATTACTCCACACGCCGACCGCTATCCAGCATGCATCTAGTGTATTAAGTCCAAAAGAACAGAGTACCACCTTAAGCAAGATGACATGATGTAGATGGACAATCTAATATCTACGATAAAAGCCCATCTTGTTACCCTTGATGGCGACAACACGATGCGTGCCTTGCTTCCCCTTCTGTCACTAGGAAAGGTCACCACACGGTATGAACCCAAAACCAAGCACTTCTCCCATTGCAACAATCATAGATCTAGTTGGCCAAACAAAACCCAAGACTCGGAGAGACTTACAAATCATGCATATAAGAAATCAGCAAAGACTCAAATATAATTCATAGATAATCTGATCACAAATCCACAATTCATCGGATCTCGACAAACACACCGCCAAAGAGGATTACATCGGATAGATATCCATGAAGATCATGGAGAACTTTGTATTGAAGATCCAAGAGAGAGAAGAAGCCATCTAATTACTAACTACGGACCCGTAGGTCTGAAGTGGACTACTCACGAGTCATTGGAGAGGCGATGATGTTGATGTAGAAGCCCTCCAACTCCAAAGTCCCTTCCGACAGGGCACCGGGAAGGGTCTCCAGATGAGATCTCGCGGAAACGGAAGCTTGCGGCGGCGGAAAAGTGTTTTCGTGGATGCCTTGATTTTTTCTGGATTTTTAGGGAATTTATAGGCCAAAGACCTAGGGAGGGGAGCGCCAGGGGGGCCACAAGCTTGGTTGGTGCGGCCTCCCCCTGGCCGCGGCAACAGGGCTTGTGGGCCCCCTGTGGGCCCACAGCCTTGGCCCTCAAGCCTCCCGATCTTCTTCCGTTCTGGAAGAATTTATTTTGGGGATTTTATTCCGTTTGGACTCCGTTCCAAAATCAGATCTGAAAAGAGTCAAAAACACAAAAAAATAGGAACTGGCACTTGGCACTGAATTAATATGTTAGTCCCGAAAAAGATATAAAAGGTAAACAAAACATCCAAAGTTGACAAGATAACAGCGTGAAACCATCAAAAATTATAGATACGTTTGAGACGTATCAAGCATCCCCAAGCTTAACTCCTGGTCGTCCTCGAGTAGGGAAGTGATAAAGAATGAATTTTTGATGCTTTCATGCTACCTAGCATAGATGTCCTTTGTAACTCCTCTTATGTGACGTGAATGTTCAGATCCATTAGATTCAAAACAATAGTTTGCTATTGACGTGGAGACAATAATAATTCAAGCAAACTAGCAAGGTTATCATGAACTTTCAAAATAACAAGGCCAAAAGAAAGTTATCCCTACAAAATCATATAGTCTGGCTATGCTCTATCATCATTGCACAATGAATTTAAATCATGCAGAACCCCGGTATTGGCCAAGTAATTGTTTTCACACCTTTACTTTCTCAAACTTTTTCAACTCTCACGCAATACATGAGCGTGAGCCATGGTTTTAGCACTATAAGTGGTGTGGAGTGTGGTGGAGGTTGCAATACAAACAAGGAGAAGATGGTCACATTGGCTAGGCATATCAATGAGCTATGGAGATGCTCATCAATAGATATCAACGTGAATGAGCAGGGATTGCCATACAAATGATGCACTAGAGTTAAGAGTATGAGAAAGCTCTTAAGGAAAACTAGTGGGTGTGCATCCAACTTGCTTGCTCACGAAGACCTAAGGCAAATATGAGGAAGCCTATCATTGGAATATACAAGCCAAGTTATATAATGAAAATTTCCCACTAGCTATATGGTGGTGAAAAAACGAGAGACTCTCAATCATGAAGATCATAGTGCTTAATATGCACAAGTGTGGGAAGGTGGTAGCATTGTCCCTTCTCTCTTTTTCTCTCCTTTTTTTGGTGGGCTCTTTGGCCTCTTTTTTTTTTGGGTGGGCATCTTTGGCCTCTTTTTGTATATGGGCTTCTCTGGCCTCTTTTATTTCCTCACATGGGACAATGCTCCATCAATGATGATCATCACACTTACAACTCAAAACTTAGAACAATGATGACTCTATATGGAATGCCTTCGGTAGTGTACCGTGACAATGATCTAGCATGGCATGGACATCAATGGAAACATCATGTTGGCTATCTTACGATCATGCAATGGAAATGTAGACATGGTGGAACATGTCATGGTGGTAGTTGCATGGCAATATATCTCAGAATGACTTTGAAAAAGCCATAGTAGGTAGGTATGGTGGCTGTTATGAGGGAGGCTAATGGTGGATTTTGTGCACCGGCGAAAATTGCACGGCACTAAAGAAGATAGTGATGGTGGAAGGTGAAAGTGCATCTAAACCATGGACTCAACATTAGTCATGAAGAACTCATATACTTGTTGCAAAAGTTTTAGTAGTAATCGAAACAAAGCATTCAACGCATACTCCTAGGGGAAGGGTTGGTAGGTATAAACCATCGCGCGATCCCGACCGCCACACAAAGGATGACAATCAATAGACTAATCATGCTCAGAGTTCATCACATAGCGGTTCACCATACGTGCATGCTACGGGAATCACTCACTTCAACACAAGTATTTCTAGATCCACAACACCTTACTAATATAAATCCAATATTACCATAACCACAACTCAAAACTAGTTGAGATGAATCAAACTTTTCTAACTATTCAATGCACATGAAGGTGGAAGTTTTCGTATCCCTTTGGATAACTACCCCTTTTGAGACTATTATCAAAGCATAGATCAACTACCAAGCCACGCACCGCCGTGCTCTAAAAGATATAAGTGAAGCACATAGAGAAAAAGCAACTAGCTCAAAAGATATAAGTGAAGCACATATGAGCTGAATTGTCTAACGAAAGGATATAAGTGAAGCTCGACAAAATCACGGTGAGTGCATGTATCTCTCTCTAGGTGTGCAGCAAGGATGATTGTGACACAACAAAAATAAAACACTCCTACAATACAAGACGGTCCAAGCAAAACACATAACATGTGGTGAATAAAAATATAGCCCCAAGTAACGTTACCGATGGATTTGAAGACGAAAGAGGGGATGCATTCCCGGGGCATCCCCAAGCTTAGGCTTTTACGACATCCTTGAATCAACTTGGGGTGCCTTGGGCATCCCCAAGCTTGAGCTCTTGCCACTCTTTATCTTTTTTTCCATAAGAACTTCACCCAAAACTTGAAAACATCACAACACGAAACTTAAACAGAAACTCGTGATAATATTAGTATAAGAAAGCAAACCACCACTTCCTTAGGTACTGTAGCAAACTTAAACTCTACTTATGTTGATGTTGGGTTACTGTATTTTCAATCTTCCATGACTAATAACCCCCCGATACTATCCATAGTTTCATCAAAATAAGCAACCAACTCAACAAAAACAGAATCTGTTAACAGCAGACAAGTCTGTAGCAATCTGTATACTTCGTATATTTCCCGTACTTCAAAAAATCTGAAAAATTACGACAGTCTGAAGAATTTGCGTAGAAATCAGCTGCAAAAAGAATCAACTCAAAATCTCTTACATAACAAAAATTAAAATTCGTTTCGTGGGCGGAAAGTTTCTGTTTTTTCCAGCATGACCAAACGATCATCCCCAAGACTAATCATAACGGTTTTGCTTGGCACAAACGCAAAAATAAACACAAAAAACACAATCATAACAGAATTATGAAAGTGTGAAAAACACAAAACACAAAGAAAAAGGATAGATTCGTTGGGTTTCCTCCCAACAAGCGCTATTTTTTAACGCCCTTAGCTAGGCATAAGGATTTCAATGATGCTCACACAAAAGACAAGAATTGAAGCACAACGAGAGCATCATAAAGCATGTGAAAATCACATCTAAGTCTAACATACTTCCTATGCATATGCATTTTGTAGGAAAACAAGTTATCAAGAGCGTTTACTACCATATGCAAGGAAGAAGAAAGAGTCAAGAGAAATCTCAACATCACGAGAGGTGATTTAGTGATATGAAAGTTTCTACCACAATATTTTCCTCTCTCATAATAATTACATGTGGGATCATAATCAAATTCAACAAAATAGCTATCACAAAGGATATTCTTTTCATGATCCACATGCATGCAAAGTTGACGCTCTTCAAAAATAGTGGGATTGTCATCAACTAAATTCATGAGTTCTCCAATCCCACTTTCAATATTGTTGCAAATATCATAATCATCATGAGGCTTGAACAAATTTTCAAGATCATAAGAAAGATCATCACCCCAATCATGATTATTGCAACAAGTAGGGGACGTAGCAAAACTAGCATCCCCAAGCTTAGGGTTTTGCATATTTTTAGCATGATTGTCACTAATAGGATTTATAGTGAAACCATTGCAATCATGCTTTTAATTCAAGGAGCCCTCGTGAATCACTTCATAAGTTTCTTCATCACAATTTTTAGATTCACGTATCTCAAGCAAAACTCCATGAAGATAGTCAAGTGCACTCAATTCACTAGCGATTGGTTCCACATAAGTGGATCTCTTAAAGAGATTAGCAAGTGGGTGAGGATCCATATCACTAGATTTTCAGCAAGCGAAGATGCAAGCATATTGAGGGCACATAGCACACAAGCGAACAAAAAGCAAGCGAGAGAAGAGGGCGAACGAAAAAGGCAAACGAAAAAGGCAAATGTGAAGTGGGGGAGAGGAAAACGAGAGGCAACTAGCAAAAAAGGTAAATGCAAGAGATGAGTTTGTGACACCTACTCGGATAGATGACTTGATCTCTCCTCCTTGCACCAGAAATCAGCACGTTGAAGAGATACTATTCTAGACCTGATCCTCCCCGGCAACGGCGCCAGAAATCCTTCTGCTACTGCGACAACAGACCTTCCCTCGTACGGCGCCAGGAATCCTGCTGCTACGACTACGCCTTTAGGGACTTCCTTGGCAAATATGCAAAGGATCTCCCCGCGGCCTTGGAGCCTTGCGTTGGTGTTCCCTTGAAGAGGAAAGGGTGATGTAGCACAGGCGGTAAGTATTTCCCTCAGTTTTGAGAACCAAGGTATCGAACCAATGGAAGATCTCGTCAAGTCTCAAGTACCTGCACAAACACAAAGAGCTTGCACCCAACGCTATGAAGAGGTTGTCAATCCCTTATAGATTGTTTGCAAAGTGAGAACTGAAAGCAACAAAGTAAACAAGCAAAGTAAAAGTGAAAGTGGAAACGATAGTTGTGAATAGACCGGGGGCCGTAGTGTTCACTAGTGGCTTCTCTAATGAAAGCAAGTAGATGGTGGGTGAACGAATTACTGTCGAGCAATTGATAGAACCGCGCAAAGTCGTGACGTTATCTAAGGCAATGATTATATCTATAGGCATCACGTCCAAAACAAGTAGACCGATACTTTCTGCATCTACTACTATTACTCCACACGTCGACCGCTATCCAGCATGCATCTAGTGTATTAAGTCCAAAAGAATAGAGTAACGCCTTAAGCAAGATGACATGATGTAGATGGACAATCTCATATCTACGATAAAATCCCATCTTGTTACCCTTGATGGCAACAACACGATGCGTGCCTTGCTGCCCCTTCTGTCACTGGGAAAGGTCACCACACGGTATGAACCCAAAACCAAGCACTTCTCCCATTGCAAGAATCATAGATCTAGTTGGCCAAACAAAACCCAAGACTTGGAGAGACTTACAAGGATATCAAATCATGCATATAAGAAATCAGCAAAGACTCAAATATAATTCATAGATAATCTGATCACAAATCCACAATTCATCGGATCTCGACAAACACACCGCCAAAGAGGATTACATCAGATAGATCTCCATGAAGATCATGGAGAACTTTGTATTGAAGATCCAAGAGAGAGAAGAAGCCATCTAGCTACTAACTACGGACCCGTAGGTCTGAAGTGGACTACTCACGAGTCATTGGAGAGGCGATGATGTTGATGTAGAAGCCCTCCAACTCCAAAGTCCCCTCCGTCAGGGCACCGGGAAGGGTCTCCAGATGAGATATCGCGGAAACGGAAGCTTGCGGCAGCGTAAAAGTGTTTTCGTGGATGCCTTGATTTTTTCTGGATTTTTAGGGAATTTATAGGCCAAAGACCTAGGGAAGGGGAGCGCTAGGGGGGCCACAAGCTTGGTTGCCGCGGCTTCCCCCTGACCGCGACAACAGGGCTTGTGGGCCCCCTGTGGGCCCACTACCTTGGCCCTCAAGCCTCCCGATCTTCTTCCGTTCTAGAAAAAATTATTTCGGGGATTTTATTCTGTTTGGACTCCGTTCCAAAATCAGGTCTGAAAAGAGTCAAAAACACAGAAAAACAGGAACTGACACTTGGCACTGAATTAATTAGTTAGTCCCAAAAAAGATATAAAAGGTAAACAAAACATCCAAAGTTGACAAGATAACATCGTGGAACCATAAAAAATTATAGATACGTTTGAGACGTATCACCCTCCTCCTTGCAGAGGGTCGGTCAATCCTACACACACACACTCATAAGGAGAGGTAGACACGAGCCAGCTGCTCCTTCTTCCTCCTCCACAGAACAGTTCGAGGAGCACATTGTAGCCTCTTTGATACATTATACACTCCAGCAGGATTAGGGGTGTTATCTCTACAAAGAGCCCTGAACCTGGGTACATCGTGTGTTCCATGCTTGTACCAACCTCGTTCCCAACGCCCACCGGTGTCACTTCGGTTCCCACCATCTTTAGCCTACCCATGGCATATGTTTCGAGTAAACACCAACATTCTCCGTGCTTGGTTGACGCTAGCTATTATACATATAGAGAGAACATGACGCTAGCTAATAAGAAAATGAAGGAAACCATTTACAATACTTAACATCTTTTACAATATAACATCTTTTACAATGCTTAACACCATCTACCTAAGATCCAATCACAAATAGCTCACATGGTATTCTCCGTCACTAGGTATGACGTGGTCAAGAAGGAATCCCGCCAATTCCTCTTTAATTGCCCGTATGCCATCATCTGATAGGGGTTCATCCCGCTTCTTCCAGATCTAATTTAAAGAAGGGGGTCAATACATGCATATATATGAATAAAACTCAACAAAATTGATGGTAATATATAAAATAAAGTTATGAATATTATTCACGTACTTCAAATTGTTCGTCAGAGATGCCCCGCCCAGAGGTCGAGAGGCGAATGAACTCGCATACGTAGTATGCACATTTTTCAGTCCCAACTACCTCGTACAAGCACTTTACGATAATATATAGAGTTCAATCAAACTGATAAGCAAGCATGGTAATGATATATTGATGAAAATTTGAATCAATTAGAGATGTGCGGAACTAGCTAGCTAGTACTACTTACTTGGGGGTGCGTAAATTGCAACTCTTTGGGTATACCGCGAACCTTATTCATGAACTTCTTACAAATCATGCCAGGAAAAGAAAATGATTACTTGATATCAGGAAATTAACTAAATTTGCATGCCGGTATGGTCCAGGTATTGAGTGAACTTACTTCTTGAGCATTGCAGTCATGTCCGCATAATCCTCGGAATCTTTACATCTCGAGTCTAAGACAATTACTTTTGCCGCGTCAAGCTTAATGGATAGCAGAATCCAGTGGTAACTGTGCATGCATATATAACTCATCAATTACATTTACTAATTAACCTCGAGTAAGTGAAACCGAGTATACAGAGAAGACAACAACACTCACCTGAAGTTGTAAGGCAAGAGTATTTCCCTTTTGTTTTGATTTACAAGCAACGAATTTAGCAACTTAACCTCGATCTCTTTGGTTTCATTTCGTATCGACAATACATTTACCGATTCTGGGCTAATGAACCCAATGTCGAAGATTCCTGCTTTTTTAATTCGACGATCTTCAATCTGCATAATATATATAGTGAGGATAATTATAGATACATGCAATGAACGAGCTGAGCTAGAGACTTAACTAAAGTAATACTTACAAACCGTAGGAAGTCAGGAGTTGTTTGTCGAGGGCCAGGTCATTGTGTAACTGAAATAACTCCTCAAATTCAACAAGAAGCAATGTAGCTCCAATGAATTCGTGATCTTTTTTCACTCTCATATACACATTAGCTTTCTCCCTGAAGATGTTCATGTACCACTCATGCAATTTGTGCATCCTCGGTGTTAGAGGAGGATGACCAAGTTTGACGAGAGGCTTCCCGAGCACGATTTTTTTTCTTCTTTTGTTACCACATTCATCTTAAAAATTACTGAATCACTCATGTAATCACCAGGATTGGTACTGGGCAGCAACCCCGAATCATTAGCGACGATGATATCGCTAGACACCTTGAGCGGGGGGCATGATTGCTTCTTCTGTTGGCCGAGCTGGGGAATTGTTTTCCCACTTCTTCGTTTTGCTAACATTGCATCACTGCTAGCCGCCAGAGCGGCGGCGGAGTCTGTCTTCCGCTTGAGAGAAGGAGGAGGAGGCGACATATTTCTTACTTTTGTAACTTTTGGCGGAGCGGCGACGACGTCTGTCTTCCGCTGTTGCGGAGGAGGCAGACTGCTTCGACGCTCATGAGGAGGAGCCAAAGGAGGTGGACTCCTCCGACGCACTAGAGGAGGAGCCGAAGAAGGAGGCGGAGTGATCCGACGCGCCGGAGGAGGAGCCGAAGGAGGAGGACTGCTCCGACGCGCTGGAGGAGGAGTCGAAGAAGGAGGCGGAGTGCTCCAATTCGCCGGAGGAGGAGCCGAAGAAGGAGGCGGACTGCTCCGACGTGCCAGAGGAGGAGTCGAAGAAGGACGCAGAGTTCCCTCACGCGTCGGAGGAGGAGCCGAAGAAGAAGGCGAAGTGCCCTCACGCGTCAGAGGAGCCGTAGTGCCCTGATCATTCGCCGGAGGAGGATGAGGAGTGCCCTAATCAGTCACCGGAGGAGGATGAGGAGTGCCCTGATCACTCGCTGGAGGAGGAGGAGGAGGAGGCATCCAGTTTGGAAGATTGCTGTACTCCTTCGACCATAGACATGTACTCCTCAAAGTATGAACCATCTTATTTTCATTTTCACCTGTAGGGTGGTCAAGCTCGAGCTGCTCAAAGTCCTTATTTACTTCATCCACCATCACAAGAGCGTAACCACGTGGAATCGGACGACAGTGAAAAGTTCCGTTGGATTGAGGAGGTGCAACAACGCCGATAGCAGCCTTGAAAGTGAGGTTCCGACATTTCGTCAAAATCTCGCAAGGTTGAGACTTCGTGATAGTATCCACGGGGTAGCTAGGAGCCGTGAAGTCAGGATGAACGAGCTCCGTGGAAGCCATGCTGCTTCTCCGCTGAGATGGCGGGGTAAATTCTGTGGTAGTTTCATGCCGCTGAGATGGTTGGTCGACAGCTCGCTGGCTCTGAAGTTCCTCTAGAATTTGTTGTCTTGCATTGATCTTCTGCATGTCGCTCAGCTCCGCTTTCCTCTTTCTCGCTCGGCTTCTATAACCGGCTGCGTCGGGAAACCCAACCTTCCACGGAACGGAGCCTGGTGTGCCTCGTGTTCATCCAGGGTGCTCAACATTCCCTAGGGCCTCAGTCAGCTCGTCCTTCTCTCTTTCAGGAAAAAACGCCCCTTCCCGCGCTGCGGTGATACACTGCTGAAGCTTGTTTATGGGTGTTGCAATTTGCTCATCCGTCCAACGACACTCTCCCGTGTTTCAGGGTCCAAAGTTCCCCCAACTCCGAAGAACCAATTCCTTGAATGGTCGGGCCAGTTCCATGTCTGTGGTTGGACCCCTTTAACAATCAGGTCATTCTCAGCTTTGTCCCACAACGGACGGCCTTTGAGGTAGCCACCTGACTCTGTGTGATGGTGATACTGCTTCTTTGCAGCATTGTTCTTGTTTCTCTCTGACATTTCCTTACTCTTGTCCGATGACTTGTAGGCCACAAATGTGGGCCAGTGATCTCTCATCTTCTCAAATCGGCCGAGAAATTATGGAGTCCTCCCTTGGTCGACATACTTTGATTTCAACTCTTCCTTCCACCTCCTGAATAGTTCTGCCATCTTCTTAAGAGCACACGCCTTGACCAGTGCCTCTATAACTGGCTTATTCGGATCCTCCTCTGGCGGTAGGGTGAAATTTTCCTTCAACGCGGTCCAAAGATCATCTTTTAGCCAATCGGTGACATAATCACCTTCAGGGACATTGTCGCCCTTAGGCTTATTCCATTGCTTGATGCTGATCGGGATGTTCTCCCTAACAATAGCTCCGCATTGAGCAGAAAATGCGTCCCTGGTCCGCTTGGGTTCAATCGGTTGGCCATCGTTCGACAGTTCAGTGATCGTGAACTTTTGATACTTGCCGAACCTTCTCGTCGGGCCTCGTCTCGTTACCGAAGTTTGGCTCGATCCGGACTTTTCAATAGCTCCCTCCTCCGTTCGGTCACCCGAGCCATCATCATGGTCTCCTTCCTCCAGGATTCGGTAGTCACCGAAGCCATCATGATAATGTCCTTCCTCCTCCATTGTTCAATCACCAAAGCCATCATGATAATGTCCTTCCTCCGGGATTCGGTAGTCACCGATGTCGCTGAGCAAAAAGTCGACATTACTACCGTCGTCGTGGATTATATCCCCTAAAATTTCTTCTTTTTCCATGTCTCTTGGAATATCCATTGTTTCTGCAAATATTACAAAGTGGGGGAAGCCCTTTATACATAATCCCAAATAATAACATAAAAGCTTAATTTGTAACTTAATCTAATCTAAATATTTTTATAATTTTTATAACTTTATTTGCTATTGAAACTGAATCTAATCTAAATATTTTTATAATTTTTATAACTTGTGTCACATTGGGGGGTTAAAAAAATGTACCCAACATATTTTAGTATGACTGTAATACACACACATGGATTTGCAATTAGACTACATTTTCTCACACACATGGATTCACAAATACGGAGATCGAGAGATCGATGGACGTGCTACCGGTGCGTCGACGGGCGACCACGGCGGGCTTCGGAATGACGACGGGCGAAGGGCGCCGACTACGACGGCGATGGGCTCGGGGGCTACGACAACGACGGGTGACGACGACGATGGTGATGGGCTCGGGGGCGACGGCGACGGCGACGACGACGATGGGCTCGGGGGCAACGGCGACGGCGATGGCGACGACGACGGGCTCGGGAGCGATGGCGACGGTGATGGGCTCGGGGCAACGACGGGCTCGTGAGCGACGGCGACGACAACGACGTGCTCGTGGAGGAGGCACGGGCCGGCGGCGACGGGCTCGGGTGTGACGACGACGAAGAGAGAACGGGGGTGGGGGATGGAAGTTGGTGGAAATTTCGACAACTCCCGCAATATACGAACACCTTTGTTCTGGTTGGTGGCTCAAACATGGACCAAAGCACACCTTTAGTCCCGGGTTGTTACACCAACCGGGACTAAAGGTCAATTTCGACAACTCCCGCACTATATGCGAAACCTTTGGTTTCGGTTTATGGCACCAACCGTGACTAAAGCCACACTTCCGCTGGCCCTAAAGGGCGGGAAGAAGAGTATTTTCATACCGGTTGTTGGCTAGAACCGGGACAAAAGGTCCGTCGACCCATTTGATGTTTTTCATACATTTACTGATTTTTGTTTTGAGCTAAATGACCCTTAAATTGAAAAGCACTACAAATGAACTCTGAAAATGTTGAAAGTTGGCATGGTATAATCATTTCACGCACATAGCATGTGCTAAAAAGTTGAGAGGGTTGCGGCAAAAATGGATGCACATCGTGTACAAAACAGACAATCTCTTTCGAAGTATTAGGGTTTCATACGAAAACTCATCTGTTAGAAAGGGATTTCATTTTTTTGAACTTATTTGAAATCCAGACTTTTTGTGTGTTTAAAATGCACCATTCAAAGACACATCATCAATTTTCAACTATTTCTAACTTCATTTGGTATTTTTCATGCATTTACTGATTTTTTTGAGCTAAATGACCCTTAAATTGAAAAACACTACAAATGAACACTGAAAATGTTGAAAGTTGGCATGGTATCATCATTTCACCCACATAACATGTGCTAAAAAGTTGAGAGGGTTGCGGCAAAAACTGGATGCACTTCCTGTACAAAATAGACAATCTCTTTCGAAGTATCAATGTTTCATACGAAAACTCATGTGTTACAAAGGGATTTCATTTTTTTGAACCTATTTGAACTCCAGACTTTTTGTGTGTTCAAAATGCACCATTCAAAGACACATCATCAATTTTTAACTATTCTGACTTCATTTGGTATTTTTCATGCATTTAATGGTTTTTTTGAGCTAAATGACCCTTAAATTGAAAAGCACTACAAATGAACTCTGAAAAGGTTGAAAGTTGGCATGGTATCATCATTTCACCCACATAACATGTGCTAAAAAGTTGATAGGGTTGCGGAAAAAATTGGATGCACTTCGTGTACAAAATGGACAATCTCTTTCGAAGTATCACGTGTTCATACGAAAACTCATCTGTTACAAAGTGATTTCATTTTTTTGAACTTATTTGAACTCCAGACTTTGTGTGTGTTCAAAATGCACCATTCAAAGACACATCATCAATTTTTAACTATTTCTGACTTCATTTGGTATTTTTCATGCATTTAGTGATTTTTTGAGCTAAATGACCCTTAAATTGAAAAGCACTACAAATGAACTATGAAAAGGTTGAAAGTTGGCATCGGATCATCATTTCACCCACATAACATGTGCCAAAAAGTTGAGAGGGTTCCGGCAAAAACTGGATGCACTTAGTGTACAAAACGGACAATCTCTTTCGAAGTATGAGGATTTCATACGAAAACTCATATGTTACAAAGGGCATTTCATTTCTTTACTTTTTCTTCGCTTGTGTTCCTTGCTTATTGCACCGTAACCATGGATAATCTTCATCGTTTAACAGGGTGCTTGGGTCAGCCTTGACTTTGAAGGGAGGAATTTCATGAAACTTTTCATAATCTTCAGACATGTCTGTCTTGCCCTCCAATCCCACGATGTCTCTTTTTCCTGAAAGAACTATGTGGCGCTTTGGCTTATCATATGATGTATTCGCTTCCTTATATTTTATTTTTCTCAGTTTGGTAGACATGTCCTTCATATAGAAAACCCGCGCCACATCATTGGCTAGGACGAATGGTTCCTCTGCGTGCGCAAGATTGTTCAGATCCACTGTTGTTATTCCGTACTGCGGGTCTAAATGTACCCTGCCTCCTGGCAGATTGACCCATTTGAAATGAAACAAAGGGACCTTCAAATCATGTCCATAGTCAAGTTCCCATATGTCCACTATGTAACCGTAATATGTGTCATGTCCCCTCTCGGTTGCTGCATCAAAGCGGACACCACTGTTTTAGTTGGTGCTCTTTTGATCTTGGGTGATCGTGTAAAATGTATTCCCATTTATCTCATAACCTTGGTAAGTCAATACAGTCGAAGATGGTCCCCTGGCCAACGAGTATAACTCATCAGAAACAGTGTTGTCACACATGAGACATTTTTGCAACCAACTGCTGAAAGTCCTGATTTATTCAAATGTAATCGAGTCGTCACACTGCTCCGGGTGTATGGAGCTCAGAATATTCGTGTGTTCATCGACATACGGGGTCACCAAGGTAGAATTTTGTAGAACTGCGTAGTGTGCTTGAGACCAAGAATGCCCGTCCATACACATTATTGACTCCGCTCCTAGTGTGCCTTTTCCAGTCAGTCTCCCTCATACCGCGATTGAGAGAGACCAACCTTCTTAAGGTCAGGAATGAAGTCAACACAAAATCCAATGACATCCTCTATTTGATGGCCCATGGAGATGCTTCCTTCTGGCTTAGCGCGGTTACGAACATATTTCTTTAAGACTCCCATGAACCTCTCAAAGGGGGGCATATTGTGTAGAAATACACGGCCCAGAACGACAATCTCGTCGACTATATGAACTAGGACGCGTGTCATGATATTGAAGAAAGATGGTGGGAACACCAACTTGAAACTAACAAGAAATAGCACCAAATCACTCCTTAACCTTGGCAGGATTGCTGGATCGATCACCTTCTGAGAGATTGCATTGAGGAATGCACATAGCTTCACAATGGCTAATCGAACATTTTCCGATAGAAGCCCCCTCAATGCAACTGGAAGCAATTGTGTCATAATCACGTGGCAGTCATGAGACTTTAGGTTCTGGAACTTTTTCTCTGCCATATTTATTATTCCCTTTATATTCGACGCGAAGCCAGACGAGACCTTCATACTGAGCAGACATTCAAAGAAGATTTCCTTCTCTTCTTTGGTAAGAGCATAGCTGGCAGGACCTTCATACTGCTCTGGATGCATGCTGTCTTTTTCATGCACACATTGATGTTCCTCCCGTGCCTCCGGTGTATCTTTCGTCTTCTGATACACTCCCAAGAAGCCTCGCAGGTTCACACAAATATTCTTCATCACATGCATCACGTCGATTGCAGAGCGGACCTCTAGGTCTTTCCAATAGGGTAGGTCGCAAAATATAGATTTCTTCTTCCACATGGGTGTGTGTCCCGCATCGTCATCCGGAACAGATAGTCCGCTAGGATCCTTTCCAAAGATTACTTGTAAATCATTGACCATATCAAGTATGTGATCACCAGTACGGAGGGCGGGCTTCTTCCGGTGATCTGCCTCACCTTTGAAATGCTTTCCTTTCTTTCGACATTGATTGTTGGTCAGAAAAAATCGACGATGCCCCATGTACACATTCTTCCTCCATTTGTCCAAATATATACTGTCGGTGTCATCTAAGCAGCATGTGCATGCGTTGTATCCCTTGTTTGTGTGTCCTGAAAGGTTACTGAGAGCAGGCCAATTGTTGATGGTTACAAACAACAACGCATGTAGGTCAAATTCCTCCTGTTCGTTCTCATCCCACACACGTACACCATTTCCATTCCATAGCTGTAAAATTTCATCAACTAATGGCCATAGGTACACATCAATTTCATTGCCGGGTTGCCTAGGGCCTTGGATGAGCACTGGTATCATAATGAACTTCTGCTTCATGCACAACCAAGGAGGAAGGTTATACATACATAGAGTCACAGGCCATGTGCTATGCTTGCTGCTCTGCTCTCCAAAAGGATTAACGCCATCTGCACTTAAACCAAACCATATGTTCCTTGGGTCACGTGTAAAGTTGCTCCACTTTCTCTCGATCTTCCTCCACTGCGACCTGTCAACGGGTGCTCTCAACTTCCGGTCTTTCTTCCGGTCTTTTATGTGCCATTGCATCAACTCGACATGATTTTTATTTCTGAACAGACGTTTCAACCATGGTATTATAGGAGCATACCACATCACCTTGGCAGGAACCATCTTCCCAGTGTGCTGGCCCTCAACATCACCAGGGTCATCTCTTCTAATCTTATACCGCAATGCGCCGCATACCGGGCATGCGTTCAAATCCTCATACGCACCGCGGTAGAGGATGCAGTCATTCGGGCATGCATGTATCTTCTGCACCTCCAATCCTAGAGGGCATAGAACCTTCTTCGCTTTATACGTATTGCCGGGCAATTCGTTATCCTTTGGAAGCTTCTTCTTCATTAATTTCAGTAGAGAACTAAATGCCTTGTCAGATACACCATTGTCTGCCTTCCATTGTAGCAATTCCAGTGTGGTACCGAGCTTTGTGTTGTCATCATCGCAATTTTGATACAACCCTTTTTTGTGATCCTCTAACATGCGATCGAAATTCAACTTCTCCCTTTCACTTTCGCATTCTCTATGTGCATCAACAATGACCCGACGAAGATCATCATCGGGCACATCGTCTGGTTCCTCTTGATCTTCAGCTTCCCCCATTGCAACATCACCGTATTCAGGGGGCGGGCAGTTGTCATCATCCTCTTCTTCTATGTTGTCTTCCATCATAACCCCTCTTTCTCTGTGCTTGGTCCAAACATTATAGTGTGGCATAAAAGCCTTCTGAAGCAGGTGGAAGTGAAAGGTTTTATAGTTGGAGAATTCATTCGTCTCCCCACAGACAGTACATGGACAATGCATAAAACCATTCCGCTTGTTTGCCTTAGACACTTCGAGAAAATTATGCAGGCCATTACTATAATCGGAGGTGCGTCGGTCACCGTACATCCATTGACGGTTCATCTGCGTGCGTTATATAACAAAGTGTATTTAAAACTACACAAATCTTGATGAAGATGGAGCTCGGACAAGGAGCTTCTAAAGGAGAAAGCTTAAGTGTGGCTCGGGCATTTCATCGAACACCTCATGTGCATAGGAGGTGAGCTAGAGCACCACACAAAGCTCTCCCACGACCGACCAAAAAAAACAGAGCAGTGCACTCCTCTGCTCGCGGGGTATATGTAGGCCAACCGTTGGTCCCGGTTTGTGGCTGGAACCGAGACCAAAGGACAACCTAAGGTCCCGGTTCCAGCCACAAACCAGGACTACTGGTTGTGGGCCAGGAGCGAGGCACATTGGTCCCGGTTCGTATCTGGAACCGGGACCGAAGGTGACAAACGAACCGGGACAAATGGCCCATGAGGCCCGGCCGGCGCCCTCGCCTCACGAACCGGGACCTATGCCCACATGGGTCCCGGTTCATGAGTGAACCGGGACTAATGGGATTTCATCAAGTGGACCAAAGCTCTCTTTTCTACTAGTGTTGGCCATCCATCCTCGTTGGAACAATATGAGGAAAAATAAGGACTTCCATTAGAAAAGAGGAACCTTGGGCATGTACGGTACTCAGACATACCTCGGCTGGGGGTGTCTTACCGTCTAGACCAATGTCTTCCTCCTCGGTCGGCTACCCATGTTGGGGTTTGAACAATATCCTCCATATATCCTCGTGGGTGGTGCGGAAGAATTCTATTATCACCTAATCCCACATCGGCTTGGCCCCGTGCTGGCAGGGTAGGATGCGTCGATGAAGCGCCACCTGGATCACGACAGTTAGATGGATGTCCATCACCACCATCTTCTTGATGTGTTTCTGCATCATCTTTACATCTCCACGCGACTCCAAATATATGTCTTTTCTGACCGAGGAGGTTAGCCTCACTGGTGGGCCGGATTTGAATCCGGCGGGTGCTTCCCAGTTTGCTTCCCATGGTTCGGTGATGTAGAACCACTCCTTCTGTCAGCCCTTGATAGTGTCTATCAAGGTGCCCTCCCACCATACAACTTTGCAAAGCTTGATTATCACTGCACCACCGCAATCGGCGTGCGACTGCTCACCGATTTTGGCTTGACGTTGAATGTCTTGAGCCAGAGCCCGAAATCCAGATGAACCCACAAGAAAGCTTCTCAGACGATGATGAAGGAGATGATGTGCATGATGGAGTTTGGAGGAAGGTCGTGTAAATTTAATCCATAGTAGAACATTTGGCCCCTAATGAAAGGAATGGGGAAAGCCAAGGCTCCGTAGGAAATGGAGAATGAACACTACCCGCTCACCCGACCTTGGTGTAGGGATCACCTGCCCGTCTCCGCAGCCTGGTGGGCAATGTTGGGGGAAAGATACCCAAAGCGCTTTAGCTCCCGATGTCAAAGTCGGAAACGGTCGAAACCTCCGACTTGCCTTGAGAGCCGGCCATGGTGCGAGCTCGAAAATGGCGATGGGAAAGGAGAGCGGAATGGGGATTAGATCTGGGCGCTCGAGCTTGGAGGAGGCAAGAGAGAAGCCGAGGATGCAGGTGGTAAAGATTTGTGGATCTTCGGTCCTTTTTATAAGGGACCGTAATACTAAGGGTCCCTCTTACTACGCCGGTTGCTCCGCCACTCCCTGAAAATTATGGAGTCGTTGTGTCCGTATGTAAGCCTATGTAGTTATTCGTATCCCAATAAATGTGGAGGCACGATCTCCTCGTTGAGAGAACGTGTCGCTTGAAACATGTCCTCAAGCCGTGGTTTGAGATGACCTTTCGTCAGAAAAGCCTGCTCTTGAGGGACTATTCACACATAGGCTTTTTAAATGCCTTTGCTGAAAAAGATACCAGTTTTAAGGACATGCAGCTTGCTGGAGCAGTCAATTTAGAGTCAACCGAGCAGGAGGGGAACTCACCTTGCAAGTCCATTACTATCGACATGTGAGGGCAGCCAAAGACTGAACATACCGGCATTGAAGGCTAGTACGGGGGCTACTGAGGGAGTCCGGGATTCTGGGGTCCTAGGGCGGCCGGTTAGTCAATGTCAGGTTGGCCCATTGGGCCGTGCTATTGAAGATCGGGCCTTATGCTAACGTCTGCTCTGGAAGGAATATTCCGAAGATTCATGTATACTTCAAGCTTAGAAGGACCAGGTCAGCTCATCTTTCCCCGATTATAGTCAGTAACTTGTAAACCCTAGGGTCCCTGGTGTCTATATAAACCAGAGACCCCTATTCGTGTAGAGGAGGCTGAATCATCTAGGGTTTAGCACATACGATCTCGAGGTAGATCTACTCTGTAATCATCTTCATCAGTACAATCAAGCATGACGTAGGGAATTACCTCCATAGGAGGGCCCGAACGTGGGTAAACTATTGTCTCGCTCTTCTCCCTACAACCCATCGATCCAAGGTCCACAGTTAGGGACCCCCTACCCGAGATCTGCCGATTTTGACACCGACAGGAGGCGGGCCATGTCATGATAGAGAGGAGGGCGTGACCAACTGCGTGGATACAAAGGGAAGGCAGTGGGGTGAGGAAGGTCATACTTCCCATGGTCCGGATGGGAACTATCGAGGGAGAGGGTGGGGGGATGAAGGCGGCGATGCGTGGAGGGAGATGAGATGCGGAGACACCCGGTGTCTCACTCGCTCCGCGGGGAGGAGCCGGCTGTGCAGTGAGCGAGTGAGAGGAGTGGCTGATTTTTTTTCCTTCAATAAGAGGATAAAGGAGCCACTATTATGCGGTGACACAAATGTCACATAGCCTAACAAATTATTTTTAAAGAAAATACTATCCAAATTATCTATAGATAGCCTAGAATTTATAGCTCATTAAAATAGGTATGTCACACACATTGTACATATATATTATATCATGCAAATAAAGCTAAAGACAACATTCCTCATATTTTATGAGAAATATATTAAACCCATCAAGTAGATCTAAGTTTGTACTAGTTAGTTGGATCATTGTTCTATGTATACATAACTTTCTATTAGATTTCTTATCAACCTATGGCTCAGTTCTTTTGGCCGATTCCTCGAGAATCTTGAGAATCGACCCTTCACCCAGCTTCTTTCAGAATCTTGTATCCCTATGTTTTTTACAATCATAATTGTTCACATCCTTATTAGCTAGGATTTAATAAATATGAATTCAAGATTCTAGAAGAAGCTGGATGGAGGGTGAATTCTCAATATTATGAAACAATCGGTCAAAAGAACTAGGCTATCAGAAGTGAAGTGGATTTCAATCTTTTTATTTGTATGGACTATCATTTTTATATACGTACAATTTAACATTTATTTTATTCATAAATGCAATCATAAAAAAATATAGCCATGACCCGCTCGCAACCCACAAGCTTTCTAATAGTCATTACTGTTAGAAATTAATTAGTAGATTAATCTCAGGGATGCGTCCAACCCCGAACAATCGTGTCTCCTCTCTCTCTCTCTATTGCCAACAGGCACCTGTTCTGGAGGAATGCCTCCGAACAGACACCTCTTCTTCGCACCTCTTTCAGATTTATATATACTTGAGAATCAATAGAAACAGGACTGATCGTCCATTCACTTCCGTTCAATCTCATTTTACTCTAACACGATTATCAGCACTTGCTGTGCCGAAAGCGAGAAGGCCACTAGAAAAGAGAACTCCGCGACGACGACGGCCGCTGCATGACGAGGTCGTCCTGCTCGCAGGCGCACGGGCACGTCCTCACCAGTCCTGCAGACAGCGGTGCACGAGGCGCTCGGCTGCGTTGCCTCCATCGCGGAGCCAACTGTGGCAGCGGCGCCCTCCGACGCCAAGGTCAATGACCACGCAGAGCCGAGCAATGGCAGTTCGGCCAGCCTGCGGCCACCGCATCGATGCGTCATCAGGCGCGTAAACAGACGGCCGGCAGGTCTCGCCCATGATGGGCCACGTCCTCCGGTGCGCCCCGAGAGCACGGCCGAGGGCAGTGGCGCATGTCGCCTGCCAGTGCGTGAGGCAGTCACAGCCCCGGCGGAGTGATTCTAGAGGCATCATCTACGACGAAACTCCCATGTGTGGGTTTTTCCTTCCGAAGATTGCAGATCATGGTTGGATCACTAGAGAAATCTGCTTCCAAACCGCCAACTGAAGAAGACGGCACGCACCATCGTGCAAGAGATCAATCAGGAGAAAGCAAATTTATTGTCTTTTGTGATTAACATCAGTGATCTGACAACTGATTTGAATGTTTGTTTTTTCTTCGATTAGCATATTACTTCCATCGAGTGCATACCAAAAGAGCAAATCGAAGAAGAGAAATCATAGGAGTCCGACGAAAAGCAAAACAGGGCGTGAACCAAGATGCAAAAGGGCACCACATAAGAAGAAAAAAGGCGCTCCACACGACCGCATTTCTCGGCATCGCTTCAGCGGCGCATCCCTGCATGCGGCATGAGCGAAGCAGCAGCATGGCCTCGTCAGTCCCTCGTCAGTCCTAGCCTCGGCGTGTAACGCGCGTACCCTTTTGGTCAGCATCGCGGTCGGCGAACACATCGCAGCGGCGACCAACAACCGATGCTCTGCGTGGTAGCGCACAGCGCAGTCTCAACCGACGCAGAGACTGGTTACGAACCGCAAGACCGGGCGGCAACGGCGGCGTCACCGGGCCCGCGACGCGACGAGCCCCTTCAAGCCAAGCGTCGGCTTCCAGCTAGCAACGCTCCAGCGGCGGCCGCGAAGGCCCTCGAGGTCCGGCGTCGTCGTCATAACTAAGAGGCGTCCATTGACGAACCACAGAGGAGAACCACAACGTCCACATGGGAGAAACATTGGGGAATCTGATCCTTTTGGCTATTTTACAATTTAATGCTCGGAATTCATCGAAACTACAAACAAGTCCATGTAAATACCGATACATCACTCATGTCTTGGTTATGCAAGGTATCCATCGGGTATTGCTAAGTTCATGTATTTTATTTATTTATTTTCGTCGGCCCTCACGCTATCAAAAGTTTGTGTTTCACTGGATTACTATATTTTGAAATCAAGCCATCAGGCGCAATGCACTTTGCAATTTTAATACAACAACTATATTTTTTCTCAAGGGATTTTAATTTCCTTCACTAATTTTGATGTAATTCAAATCAGAGTTACAAATTTCATAATTAGTGTTACCATTAAATTTTTATTTGTGAAACACAAGGTATTGATGACATCTACTGCATAGTTTGCAGATTATTCATCATTACTGTAAGCTCTACATCTTTTTGATAAGTTGATTACCTTCAAAGTGTTCTTCCAAATATTAATATTATATGTGACTACCTCTACATATCATAAGGTGATACTGGCATCTGCTGCAAAATTTTGCAGACTATCCATAATTACTGCAAGGTCTACATCATGTCATTCTGACAGATGACTACCTTCATAGTGATTTTCTTAAAAATAGATAACATAAGGTAATAGAATGATGAACATCTACTGACAATAGTCAGACTATGTTCTCTATTACGGCGAGATCTACACCACATTGGTGATTATCTTCAAAGTGTTATCCCATATAAATTGAGGTCTCCACATATGGCTATATGGCATCAGCCGTACTAGAATTTGCTCCTCCGAAGCATTTATTGTTGTTGCTCACTAAAATATTTTACTCTCATAGTAAATATTGTTCTTGCACATTTTGCTTGAATATGTCATAGGAAACTATGAAAATATTTGCATATACATATCATTACCTTCTATTAGATTCGTAAAATGCATGACAATGGAGCCTACGTCACTACTTCTAATTATAGTGTCATTCATCTATCAAGATGGATACCATAATTTATACCGAGTGTCTCAAACACTATTGCAAGATCCACATCACATTGTGGTTGTTATTTTCATAGTGAATAGGCAATGTTAAAATTGCAAAGTCTATGTTTTGGTCGTGACTCTAAAGTCACACTTTTCTCACGAATGAAACCCAAAACATTAGCAACGATTTTATCGCATGCACTATATTGAAGGTTTACACCCCATGTTCACCAAGCATCACCTTGGCGGATTGTGCTCAACAAGATCATTTCATCCATATACTTTATTTTACTCCTAGAAGTAAATTAAATAAATGCATTAGCATTTTTAAGTAATGCATCACCGACATTTCCAAATACAGTAAATGCATGATTTGGTGGGAGTATTTATTGTAAGATGATTCATGATATCAGTCATTATATCCACATGCGGCACTTGTGTCCACTATAACTCCACCTTCGAAATATATGCCATGGCTATTCTCTTAATAGCTAAATATGTTTATATGTATTTCGTCTGTCGCCAACTTCACTTAGTTCTCAAACTAAGTACATAATGGACGAATATTTATTCATCTTGAATATTTCCTTTAAGAGAAACATGCTGCCATGAGCACACCACGAATAATCACCCATTCGTTTCTCAAGACCTCAATTCTATCGCATCTCACATTTTTTTCACTCAATCAAATTTAAGTTGAGATCTCATGATCAAATATTTTCTTCCGAAGATCCAGTTGAAAAGCCCTCGATACACTTTACATCTTCTTATGATAGTCCTACCATTTTCATGATGAAGAAACATGGAATTTCATAAAATCATCAGATTCACCCAACGGGTGCTATTCCATTATTTGAAATTCTGGCTAGTATTGTGAATAATAATCAAGTCATTGGTCACAAAATAGGACCATGATGTATTCAAAGTAAAGTGGAGGCTAAAATACAACCAAAGATGGAGTTATTTCTTAATAGGGAATATATCGTTTTCCAACGATCAACGACAACTCTCAAGTTTGTCAAATGTGTGGTTATTTAAACATCGTATCTATGATTACCAAACCCTCAAACATATGGTGAAACCACATCACAAATTTATTCAAAAGCCTGATAAATTCAATGGGATAAATTTGAAAATTTACAAATAACAACCAAAATATTTTGGTAGATGCTTGTTCTCAGAATCTTCATCAGAAGGAGAACTAAAGTTTAGTGCAGTAAATGGAGGATGAAATCATGTGCACTCAATAATGTGGGAGACCTCAGGTAATCTCCTAATTATCCAACATATTATTAGCCTATACTTGTACTACTACATGTAGTACAATGTCCAATATCCTATTTCTTGGACATTATATTTAATAAATTTTGAATGTATGAATCAATTCATACTCAGTTTTGTTGCGTAAAAATAATTTTCTAAATCTTATAAAATATTTGGCTTTAAGCCTTACAATCCTGGTTTGGGGTTGATTAGAAAATTATTGACAATTCTATTGGTCACAACTTAACAAGTTGGAAAATTTCCTAAATCAACAGATTTTATGTGCACTGCATGTGCCATACGGGAAATTAATTTAAGGAACTCTCACCTTACAATTCTAAATGAGCCAACTCATTCTTCTTTGAACACATTCAGAAGATATGTGGTTTACTCAACCATTATGTGGTATTATATAGATACTTCATGATACTCATGGAAACATTTATAAAACCATGAATGATATAGCTAAATTAATTGCTCAAATTCTCAAAGTAAAGAGCAAATTATCCTAAACAAGGGATAAATCCATTCGAATGGACAACTTTCTTGAACTCATTTCACAAGTAATGTCTGATTATACATAATACTTTATGTGCATACCCAAAATGGTTTAGTTCAATATCTTATCAAAGATAGTGAAATTATTAATATGACCAAACTTATAGAACTGTAATTTACTAGCCTCATGCTAGACAAATACGACATTACACACCGTAAGTATTATATAAATCATACCAACTACATAGCATACTACTTTCCCCTTGTAGTAATTACGTGGAAATCAACAAAGTATTTCCTATCTGCGATAATTCGGTTACATACCGATATCACGACTCCAGCATACACCAATGGGCTCTCACAAAAAAATAGGGATCTATGTGAGGAATAAAAAATTTATCCGTCAATCAAAGTTATTCATAGCCTGTATGCTGATTGCATCAGCAATAAGAACATTTCAGGCATTAGGGGGAGATTAGTACCACAAAGAATGCCGAGAAATAAATTATAAATGTTATTTACATTCAGTCCTTATATCCACGTACTCAAAGAATCAACTAGAAGTTTAGAATCACATATTTGCAACTCATTGCAAATCTGCCACATACGTTTACTAATGACAAAGGTGTCACTCAATTTTATATTCTTGCAGTAAAGTGTCAGAAAGAGTGGAGGTACCTGATAAACCACTCTTGTATCCAAATGAGAGGAATAGGGGGAGAAATCTAACCACATGAGATATAATCTCGCATATGCTTCCGCGGAAGGAGAGGAAATCAAATCCTCAACTAGTAAATGTAATTCAACATCAAGTTGGAAGACACCTCACTGGATGCTCATCATCCAAAGCCCGACATAAATGTGCACAAATGTTTTGGTGTCGGGACATCGAAACACATTGACTCCATTGTTGTAGGAAATCACAAGGAGTTAAAAGGAATAAATACATTTCCACAAATTTCATCGATTCCTCCAGAATCATATAACATAAGTCTACATTTGTCGACATATATTTGTTCTCAAAATTGCTAAAACCTTTTGGACCCTGAACGAAAATCCATGGTAGAGTGCCTCTTGTACTCATATTGGTTCACGTAAAAGGAAGCAAGTAATGAAGAATAGCACTCGCTCTGCAAACGAGTGGTATTTACCACAGTAATACCTACTCCACATAAGTATCTTTCTTATAGAATACTAAAACTTCTCATTCATAGACAAAGTAAATGAGGTGGTGAGAAGGCGAGGCTCGTAGCAAAAGGGTTCACGCAGAGACCCGACATCGATTACGATGTAACATACCTTCTTGGTATGAGTGGAACTATGTTTCGATAATAAATACCATTGGCAGTACAAATAATATTATCCATGCAGTTAATGGATGCAGTGACTACATACTCATATGAGTCACTCATTTCGGAAATCTATATTAAAGTCCCTGAAGGGCTTCATTTCCGAATCCAAAAACAAATCGCAACATGTATTGTGTAAAACTTCATAAGTCACTCTATGACTAGAAATAATCGTGAATCATATGGTACTACCGACTAGACGAGTTCCTTCTTCAGAGGATTACTCAAAGGATGATGATTGTTTATGTGTTAATAAAGGAATACCAAAATTTTATTTCCTTACATCACCTCAGTGTATATGATGATTTCATCATCAGTGTCTCTAGAAGACCTAAACATACATAAAATCATCTCAAGACGAAAAATTTGGATTCAACCAAATTTAGCTTAAGTTTACGACTTGAGCATTATCTCAAGAATACATATGAGTCTACATATATCCAAACATATACGAGAAGTTCAATTTGTATATTTCATATCAACAAAAGACATGTATGGTCATACTACCTTTGATAAGGTACAAACTATTCATACCTAGGGGTGATAATGAAGTGATACTAGGACCTCAAGTTCTATATCTCACTAATGCCAAAGCACTCGTATACTTGCAAACTACGTCAGGCCTGACACTATATTTGCTATCTTTGTTAGGAGTGCAACCTCAAACAAAAGGTATATGGTTGATATAAGTACTATCATCTTATATCTGAAGATTACAGTAAATCTTGAATATTTCCATCAGGAAATAGAAGATATGACCATGATATGATATGATGATATTGGCTCTTTATTTGATCCCAACGGCGCCATATCAATGACTAAATTTGCTGGAATAGCCTTCACATGGAAGTCATATAAATGGATTTTAATGGTTATTTCCACTTATCATTCTGACATAATTGCTTTATCCTAAAGCATTGCAAAAATATGTATGGCTTGGCAGAATGATTAACCACACTCAAAATCGTGTGGTTGAGATTCATCAGAATCGCATAACTTGATTTATCAAGATACTTCCACTTGTGTTACTCAATACCTACACGTTATATGAAGAGCAATATCATAAATCACATTGCTCAGAAATTACTTATCCTCATGGATTATAGAAAGTTGAGGAAATAATTTGCAAATAAAATATTGTGATAATCCAACAGATTATACACAATCTCATGTTCATGCCAATGGCATTGGTATGAGACATCCTCCATATTTTCAAAGTTCAGGGAGAGTAATCTCCCAGACTATAACCTATTAACAATCATCAGATTGCATATATTGTACTCTTTTTCCCTTGATGAGTTTTTCCATAATGGTTTCTCATAAAATGTTTTGAACGAGATAATATAAACACAAGTGTCTTTATATGCCATATCATTTTCTCCTTGTATTTTTCCCACTGGGTTTTAAAGGAGTTTTCAAAGGCATGTACGATTACACTCTTTTCCCTTATGAGTTTTCTCTCAAGTTTCTAATAATGGTTTTTAGTGAGGCAATATCTTTTCAAAGATCATGTCATACTTTGTATTTTCCCTACCGGGGTTTTTAAAGGAAGTACTCAGGACATATTAATTGTTCTCTAAACTTATCAATGAGTTTTCTCCTTCTTCAAAGGTTTTCTCATATGAGTTATCAAGAGACAATGATCATCATATGTTGTATCATTTTCTCCTTATTTTTCCCATTGGGTTTGAAGGAGTTTTAGCAACATATCTACTCTATTCTCCTCATATTTTTCCCACGGGGTTTTTGGAGGAGACTCTCAAGATTATCTGAAAGATTTCTTAAGATGGAAGATCTATACGCAAGAAGCTTTCAATAATGAAACATTCAAGGAGTGGTGTTGTACAAGGGGGAGTGTTAGAAATTAATTAGTAGATTAATCCCAGGGATGTCACTAGTGGGGACGGGGCCTTTAGCCCCGGCCCGTAAGGGGAGTCCCGGTTCACCAACCGGGACTAAAGGGGCGGGACTAAAGGCCTAACCTTTAGTCCCGGCCCTGTTACAAGCCGGGGCTAAAGGTGCTCCACGTGGGCGCCTCGTAGCGCCCGAGGGGCAGGACCTTTAGTCCCGGATCTTTACACGGACCGGGACTAAAGAGTTTCAGATTTTGCTTATTTTTGGGTTTTTTTTTTGAATGAATTTATTTTTGGGTTTTAGGGTTTAGGTGTTCGGGAGATTAACGTGATGCCTCGTTTGGTGTTCGGGAATTAGTTTTCATATAATTTAAATAGAAATAATTATGCATATATATATAAGATTAACTTATCTTACAAGCGAGCATATATATACAATTATATGGAGATCTGAATTATCGGGACTAGAGCCCGTCTATTCGATTACATGGACGAACATCAGTAATGGCCCCTAGCTACACTAAATCGTCCTTTGTCATCTATAGCTTCCGTCCTCAGAAATCCCGCAAGCTCCTCTGCAACAGCAATCGCGCGTTGCTCTGGTAGGACCTTCGTCCTCATGGCCATGTGCTATATAAGAAGAGGAGATGAATATGAATATCAATCAAGATAACAAAGAATGACGGGTAAAAATAGAGGTGTGAATGTTCATTGCTTACGTCGAATCTGTGATCCTTGTGCTTAGAGGTAAACGTGCGAATGGTCTCGCAAACATAGTATCCGCATAGATGCGTTCCCCGTGGCTGCTGGTCGCACTTTACGAGAATAGAATATATATAATCAAAATAATAGTCTAGCATCATAAATGTATTGAAAATAGAAGTATATCATACTACTACTTACCTGAGCCGCTCTAAAGGTTAGCTTCTCAGGAAAGTTACCGGTAGTCACACACTTGAACCGCTTCCAAACCCTGCCCGACAACGATAATGATTTGCTAAGTTTTTCATTAATTGATATATCAGAAAATCATCAAAAGAGATCGATAGAGTGCAAGAATGGTTGAAATTACCCTTGGAGCATGTCCTGCAGGCTTTGGAACTGTTCCAAGGGTCTCGATAATGGGTCGAAGGCATCAACTCTTCCCTTATCAATTTGAATGTCCAACATAATCCAATGGAAGCTGCACATGTATATATATATATGTGTGTGTGTTAGTAACTTATCAATTACACTTATAAGTGAATGGACACAACAGAGTAAAGACCCTCACCTGAAGTTGTATGGAAACAGTATGTGGTCACAGAAATTTTGATCTGTTAGAAACCTTAGAAGGTTTTCCTCCGTCTCCTTGGGTTTATCAGTTAGCATCACTATATGTATTTTATCTGGGTCAATAACCCAATATTTAGGATGTTCTTACTATTACAATCCAGAATCTTCTTCCTGCATAATAGAGTACAAGTTATATATAGACAATGAATTGAAATAACTAAACAAGTTATATGTAGACAACGAATTGAAAAACTTACAGACAATAGCAACTCATAAGCGATTTGTCGAGGGCGTCGACATTGTACATTTGGAAGAGTTCATCAAAGTTGATATGGATTTCTTCGGCGTGGCCGTAGTACTCCCGTGGGGCACTCACCACGATCATCGTTCTCCCATTCTTTGATTCACTTAAGTACCATTGATGCAAGTAACACATATTTGTTGGGAGATCATCTTTGCTGACAAAAGGCTCTCCCATGACAAACTGTGGCTTAGGGGCTACCACAGCCTTGGGTAACCTGTCGTCTTGGGAAGCCAGAATGTCTTCAACCGAGACACTCCATTGAGCCGCCTAGTCCTTTGCTATTTCAAAAGCTTGCCCCTGCACCGGAGGGGGAACATTCTCGGTTAACACCTTGAGGGGTGGGATCGACTGTTTGGCCTATTGTCCAAGCTGAGGAACGTCTGATTTTTTCTTGCTTGTAGTTGAACTTGATTTGCTCCCACTTGCACTTGCACGTGATCTACTCTTTTTCACTTCCTTCTGCAATGTGCATGTATAGTCATCAGGCTTATGGTGTAAGTCATACTGTGATGGAAGGGTCGTGAAGTATTTTGCAAATGCTATTTGCTTCTCGGTGTATTCCGGGCGGGGCTCGGGTTCCTTCTTTTTCATCTGCGCATCATGATGTTCCTTTGCTATCCTGGCGTTTTCCTCGGGGGTACGATCATAAGGTCTGATAGGAAGATTAGCATGACGTACCTTTGGGAGGGGCGACCGTTTGCGCTTTGGGGGGCTCCGTCGCGCAGGAATCGTCGGCGGAGCGTTCTTGGTGGCACGCTCCCGCTTAGTATCTGTAGCGGGCGGCGGCGGAGACGGACGACCCAAGTCCGGCGGCGGTGATCGAGATGGACTCGTGTTGTGCTGGCCGACGTCATGTGGAGGGCTTGGAGGTGATCTGCTATTTTTCACTTCCTTGTGCAATGTGCGTGTATAGTCATGAGGCTTATGGTGTAAGTCATACTATGATGGAAGGGTCGTGAAGTATTTTGCAAATGCTATTTGCTTCTCGGTGTATTCCGGACGGGGCTCAGGTTCCTTCTTTTTCATCTGCGCATCATGATGTTCCTTTGCTATCCTGGCGTTTTCCTCGGGGGTACGATCATAAGGTCTGATAGGAAGATTAGCATGAGGTACCTTTGGGAGGGGAAACTGTTTGCGCTTTGGGGGGCTCCGTCGCTTAGGAATCGTCGGCGGAGCGTTCTTGGTGGCACGCTCCCGCTTAGTATCTAGAGCGGGCGGCGGCGGAGACGGACGACCCAAGTCCGGCGGCGGTGATCGAGATGGACTCGTGTTGTGCTGGCCGACGTCATGTGGAGGGCTTGGAGGTAATGGAGGTGTAGGTGACCTGCGACGACTCGGAAGCGGTGTTGTCCTTGGGGCCGAGCCTGGAAGCTTGATGTAGTTCTTGTCCCATAGGATGACTCCACCGAGTACTTCTCCGAGTGTCCTCTCATCTTCGGGTCCAGCTATGTCGAGCTCCAGATCATGAAACCCCATCAGGATTTCATCCACCCCGACTTTAGCAAAGCCAGCTGGAATCTCACGGCCATGCCAGCGTGCATCAGGGCCAGAAGGTAAAGCTTGTCCGACGGCCACCTTCATGGATATGTTCTTGAATTTCTGATGGAGTTCACATGATGTTGACTCCTTGATTCCATCCACGGGGTAGCCGGGCCGCCCTCTATCATTCTTCGTGCATCGTCGGGTGGGGCCTCAGATTAAGCCACGCCGCTTTTCCGCTTAGATGGGGCGCCGGTAATATCAAGTGCAGGATCTTCCTGGCGCGCTACTCCTCTAAGCTCATCAATCTGCTTCTGTTGCTCGTTAATCCTGGCAAGCAACTGGTTGAACTTGTCATTCTCCTCATCCTGCTACCGCTTCTTTGCTCTCTCTCGGCTTCTGTAAGTGTCTTGGTCTCTGGCAAACCCAAGCCACCACGGGTAAGAAGGACCGAAGCCTCGCGTTCGTCCTCCATGTTCGTCATTGCCGAGGACCAGTGTGAGCAAATCTTTCTCTCTATCTGCAGTGAACTTTCTTTTTCCCTCCTTAATTTCTTTCACTATCCTTTTCCAATTCTCCCTGGGTATCCTAAGACCGTCAGTGCAGATGAGGTCCCCTGTTTTTTCGTCGTACGAACCACCATGCGCAAGGAACCAATTTCTTGCTCTCAATTCCCACTCATCACGGAGTGGTTCAGGTACGATGCCTTTATCTAGCAGATCTTGCTCTTTCTTATCCCACTTTGGGATGGCAGTCTCATAGCCCCCTGGCCCCAGCTTGTGGTGATATTTCTTCTTGTCGGCATTTATCTTATTCTTTTCTGATAATGCCTGGGAATCTTCTGACTCCTTGTACTCTTCAAATGCCTTCCAGTGATTCGCCTGCTTGGCTAGATACCCCTCGAATACTGGCACTTTCTTTGTCTTCAGATAGTTTTTCCATAGCTTCTTCTTCCAGCTACGGAACAGTTCGGCCATCTTCTTTAGAGTCCAATGCTTGACTTTGGCCCTCAGTTTTTCTGCGGCGTCTTCATTCTCACATTCTGGTAGGTTGAAATGTGACATGAGATTATTCCAAAGATTATCTTTGTACCTTTCGGCGACATAGTCACTATCGGCTGCCCCTTTGCGCTTGTTCCACTCCCGAACACTGATCGAGACGTGATCCCTAACGAGAACTCCGCATTGCTTCTTG
The DNA here is from genome assembly GCF_904849725.1 of Hordeum vulgare subsp. vulgare. Classification (NCBI taxonomy): domain Eukaryota; kingdom Viridiplantae; phylum Streptophyta; class Magnoliopsida; order Poales; family Poaceae; genus Hordeum; species Hordeum vulgare. The sequence continues at coordinate 533,938,792 of NC_058524.1, forward strand.
AATGTGTCAGCAACATTCTTAGGAAGCTTGGGTTCGCCCGTAGGCAATATCACCTCAAAGGTGTAATGCGTCCGTGCATCCAACTTTCTAGTCGGGCCTCGTTTCGTAGCTTTGCTCGATGTGGAGGCCTAAGAGGGAGAAACATTCATCAAATGAATGTATATGTATACAATATAGAGCTATCTCCAATATTTTTCACATATTACAAGTGATTGTCGAACTTCATATGTATACCTCGCCGGACTTTATTTTTTCTTCACCGGCTTCTCCATCAGTGGAGCTATCACCTTCTCCGTCATTGGACCTATCTCCTGCCCCATCGGCTTCATCTTCGTGTCGCTCGATCTCCATTCCATATCCGGAGGGGTTTAGATATGACGACGGAGATACAACTGGTTCAACGCCGGGGCCGTCTTTGATTATATCTTCGAGAAGTTCTTCCTCTTCGAGGTTCCTGATATGTGGATCCATAGTTCTGCAAAAAAAGAACATTTGATTAACTAATAAACTAACAAACTATATAATAGGGGTTGGAAACTTCGAAGTGTCGTTTTATATAGGAGGACCTTCAGTCCCGGGTCTTGGCTAGAACCTAAACTCTAAAATACCAGCCGAGCGGAGCCCAGTCCCGGACACTTAAGCATATACAATAGCAAAATTAAACTAGTTCTATTAATTTTCTTGCTAAAAATAAACTATTAACACTTAAGCATATACAATAGCAAAATTAAACTATTAACACTTAAGCATATACAATAGCAAAATTAAGCAATAATCTAAGAAACACTATTAACACTTAAGCATATACACTATACAATAGCAAAATTAAATGACAAAAAAAATATTTCTTCTTCTTGCAACCCTAAACTAATTTTTCCTCTTCTTCTATTTCTCCTCTTCTTCTACTTCTACTTCTCCTCTTCTTCTACTATACTTCTCCTCTTCTCTTCTTCTACTTCTCCTCTCCTCCTCTTCTAATTTTTTCTCGTCTTCTACTTCTCCTCTTCTTCTATTTTTCCTCTTCTTCTCCTCTCCTCCTCTTCTTATTCTCCTTTTTCTTATTTTCTTCTCCTCCTCTTCTTATTTTCCTTTTTCCTAATTCTACATATTACTAACCCTAATAATCTAGCACAAACCTAATAACAATAGGAATTAAATGACAAATAAATCTTTTTCTTATTTTCTTCCTTTCTTCTCCTTTTTCTTCCTTTCTTCTCCTTTTTCTTCCTTTCTTCTCCTTTTTCTTCTACTGGCCGGAGTGTTGGGGAGGAGGGGGCGGGGGGCTTACCGGCCGGAGGTGTCGACGGCGCGCGGCGAGGATGACGGCGGCGGCGAGCAGGACGACGGCAGGCGGCGGCGAGCAGGACGGCGGGCAGCCTGACGGTGTCGTCGAGTTCGTCGCTGTGCCGCGTCGCGCAGGAGAACGAGAGGAAGAAGAAATGGACGATTTGGGTTGGAAGTTTTCTAACTCCCGCTTATACAGGTGGATCTTTAGTCCCGGTTCGGGGCTCGCTCCGGGACTAAAGACCCCTTTAGTCCCGGGTGGAGCCACAACCCGGGACTAAAGGCCCTTTTTTCGGGCAGACTAGAAGCGGGAAGCAGGGGCGTTTAGTCCCGGTTCTTGCCACGCCTCGGGACTAAAGGTAGGCTATTAGTCCCGGTTTTAGACAACAGTCGGGACTAAAGTGTTGCCTATATAAACCCTCGCCCCTGCCCACCATATCCCCTGTTTTTTGGTTGTTGAAGTGTGACCATGCTATGCTCTTGCCACTCTAGTTCATGCACATGACGTGTTCGATGAAATGCCCAAGCCACTCTACTTAAGCTTTCTCCTCTCCAAGCTCGACCTCCAAGCTCCATTTTCCTTAATATTTGTCTAGGTTTGGCCGTGCACCAACTGCACAAGTGTTTTAAAAGGTTAGCTACTTCATCCTTTCATTTGTCACTGCTAGTGTAGCTCATTTCAAATGCTCAAATTAACTTCTTAGAGTCTGCACATGCGTAGGGTGTTGTCCCGTGCCCGTCCTCACCATTGTCGATCGCCCCGTGCCGATCTAGTCGCGAGCACCACCGTGGTGAGCCTCTTGTTCTTATCTTCTTTTTAAAACAAAAAAAAAAATCTTACTTTTATGATTTAGATACATACTTGTATAAATTACTCACTTTCATTATTTTTTGTTATTATATAGTGCGATGGTTTTGGTGTTCGCCTCCGTCGGCCCTCGTCCTGTCTATGATTCGGATGTGGTATATATTATCTTTTATAACTATTTGTTTTATTTAGTGTTTATGACAATTATGACGACCAACGTGACATATATTTTTTTAATCTAGGAGGTATGTGAACCGGAAATTCCAACCCACATAAAAATTCTTGTCGAGAAGTTAAATTTGGTTGAAAAAGAAAATAAATACTTGAAGAAAAAATTGAAAATAATTGAGGATAAGAATATGGAACTGGAGTTGCATGTCGCCGATGTCATCGATGATCGCAAGATGAAGATCGATGCGATGCGGTTGAAGATGGATGCAATGCGCTTGAAGATGGATGAAATGCGCTTGAAGATTAAGAATATTAGAAAATATGCCATTGATAAAGAGGCTTGGTATCATTATGCTGTTGGGTCAATTGTTACCTTAGTTGCGATTTTGATCGCGTTTGTTGTTGCATTTAAATGTTTTACATAGTTGTATGTTGTTTTATGAGAGAACTTTATGTATTTATTTTTTGCAATAATAACATTTGATCACTACTGTTCTTTGGCTTTAATGTGATGATGAACTTGTATTAATTTGGTCATATGTTCTGCAATGGTTTTTTGATATATTTAATTTCATAATAGAGATGAATCGCCAATGATAATATTTAATTAATATGGTTTTTTGAACTTATTTGAACTCCATACTTTTTGTGTGTTCAAAATGCACCATTCAAAGGCACATCACAAAATTTCAACAATTTCTCACTTCATTTGGTATATTTCGTACATTTACTTATTTTTTTGAGCTAGTTGACCCTAAAATTGAAAAGCACTACAAATGAACTCTGAAAATTTTGAAAGTTGGCATGCTATCATCATTTCACCCACATAGCATGTGTTAAAAAGTTGAGAGGGCTACGACAAAAACTGGATGCACTTCGTCTACAAAACGGACAATCTCTCTCGAAGTATCAGGGTTTCGAACGAGAACTCATCTCTTACATGGATACTATGAAAATGAAAAGTGTTTGAAATTTAGTACATTCCATACATGCATTACATAAAAGGTTTAATACATTATTACATTATTGCACCAATATTCCTATCTATTATTTCTGTTTTCTTCTGGGTCGTAGCCATGGAGAATCTTCATCATTCAGTAGGATGCTTGGGTCAGTTTTCACTTTGAAGGGCGGAATTTCATGAAACTTATTATAATCTTCTGACATGTCTGTCTTGTCATCTACTCCCACGATGTTTCTTTTCCCTGAAAGAACTATGTGGCGTTTTGGCTCATCAGACGATATCTTCTTTTGCTGATTTCTTTTTCTCGTTTTTGTAGACATGTCCTTCAAATAGAAAACCTGAGCGACATCATTGGCTAGGACAAATGGTTCGTCCATGTACGCTAGATTGTTGAGATCCACTGTTGTCATGCCGTACTTTTGGTCTACAACTACCCCGCCTCCTGTCAGCTTCACCCATTTGCACCGAAACAAAGGGATCTTAAAAGTAGGTCCATAGTCAAGTTCCCATATCTCCTCTATGTACCCGTAATATGTTTCCAAACAGTGTCCATTCTCGTTTGTTGCATCAAAGCGGACACCACTATTTTGGTTGGTGCTCTTTTTATCTTGGGCAACCGTGTAAAATGTATTCCCATTTATCTCATACCCTTGGAAAGTACATATAGTCGAAGATGGTGGCCTGGCCAAACAGTACAGCTCATCTCCAACGGTGTCGTCATTCATGAGATGTGTCTGCAACCAACTGCCGAAAGTCTTCTCGTGTTCCCCTTTAATCCAAGAGTCAGCCTTCCCCGGGTTTTCGGAGCGTAGAATATTCTTGTGTCTCACGATATACGGAGCCACCACGGTGGAATTGTGTAGAACTGTGTAGTGTGCTTGAGAGAAAGAATGCCCGTCCATACATACTTTTGCTTTCCTTCCTAGTGTGCCTTTTCCTGTCAGCCTACCCTCATACTGAGATTCAGGAACACCAATCGGCTTAAGGTCAGGAAGAAAGTCCACACAAAACTCAATGACCTCCTCTGTTCCATAGCCCTTGGAGATGCTTCCTTCTGGCCTAGCACGGTTACGAACATATTTCTTTAAGACTCCCATGAACCTCTCGAAGGGGAACATATTGTGTAGAAACACAGGACCGAGAATTCTAATCTCTTCGACTAGGTGAACTAGGAGGTGTGTCATTATATTGAAGAAGGATGGCGGGAACAACAACTCAAAGCTGACCAGACATTGGACCACATCAATCTGTAACCCTGATAGACTTTCTCGATCGATTACCTTCTGAGAAATTGCATTGAGGAATGCACATACCTTCACAATTGCCAGGCGAACATTTTCCGGTAGAATTCCCCTCAATGCAACCGGAAGCAATTGCATCATAAGCACGTGGCAGTCACGAGACTTTAGGTTTTGGAATTTTTTGTCTTTCATATTTACGATTCCCTTTATATTCGACGAGATGCCAGTCGGGACCTTGATACTGAAAAGGACTTCAAAGAAGATTTCCTTCTCTTCCTTAGTAAGAGCGTAGCCGGCACGCCCTTGAAACTGCCCTGGATGCATGCCATCTCTTCCTTTATGACGTTCCTGGTCCTCCCGTGCTTCCGGTGTATCTTTTGACTTCCCATACAAGCCCATGAAGCCTAGAATATTCACGCAGAGATTCTTCATCAGGTGCATCACGTCGATTGCCGAGCGGACCTCATGGACTTCCCAGTAGGGTAGCTCCCAAAATATAGATTTCTTCTTCCACATGGGTACGCGCTTATCAGGGCCGTTAGGAACAGGTTGGCTGCCAGGACCCTTTCCAAAGATTACTTTTAAATCTTTGACCATATCAAATACTTCAGCACCAGTACGGATGACAGGCTTCCCCCGGGGTTCTGCCTTGCCATTGAAATGCTTGCCTTTTTTCTTTAAGGGATTCTTGGGCGGAAGAAAACGACGATTGTACGGGTACACATTCTTCCTACATTTGTCCAGATATATACTTTCTGTCTGATCCAAACAGTGCGTGCATGCATTGTATCCCTTGTTTGACTGTCCTGAAATGTTACTAAGAGCAGGCCAATCATTGATGGTTACGAAAAGCAACGCTCGAAGGTCAAATTCCTCTTGTTTGTGCTCGTCCCACACATGTACACCTGGTTCGGCCCACAGCTGTAAAAGTTCATCAACTAATGGCCTTAGGTACACATCAATATCGTTGCCGGGTTTCTTTGGACCTTGGATAAGCATTGGCATCATAATGAATTTCCGTTTCATGCACAACCAAGGAGGAAGGTTGTAGATACATAGAGTAACGGGCCAGGTGCTGTGACTGCAACTCTGCTCCCCAAAAGGATTCATGCCATCTGTACTCAGACCTAACCATAAGTTCCTTGCGTCAGCTGCAAATCTCGGGAACTCTCTCTCGATTTTTCTCCACTGCCGACCATCAGCGGTGTGCCTCAACTTATCGTCTTTCATACGATATTCCATGTGCCATCGCAACAACTTCGCATGATCTTTATTTCTGAACAGACGTTTCAACCGTGGTATTATAGGAGCATAGCACATCACCTTGGCAGGAACCCTCTTCCTGGGTGGCTCGCCCTCAATATCACCAGGGTCATCTTTTCTGATCTTATACCGCAATGCAGTGCATACCGGGCATTTATCCATATTCTCGTACTTCTCACCGCGGTAGAGGATGCAGTCATTAGGGCATGCATGTATCTTCTACACGTCTAATCCTAGAGGGCAGACAAGCTTCTTTGCTTCGTACGTGCTGGCGGCCAATTCGTTCTTTCTTGGAAGCATCTTCTTCATCAGTACCAGCAACTTTTCGAATGACGAGTCAGTCAACACCGGTCTCTGCCTTCCACTTCAGCAATTTCAGTGTGCTGCCCAGCTTCTTCTGGCCATTTTCACAAGTTGGGTACAACAATTTGTTGTGGTCCTGTAACATCTGCTCGAACTGCAACCTCTCCTTTTCTGTGTCGCAACCTCGTCGTGCATCAGAAATGACCCGACCAAGATCATCAGCGGGCTCATCTGGTTCCCGTTCTTCATCCCGATCTTCTTCTTCATTGTCTTCCATTGCGGTATCAGCATACTCAGGGAACATAGATCGGTAGTAGTCATCATCGTTCTCTTCTTCTTCATCGTCGTCTTCCATCATAACCCCTCTTTCTCCGTGCTTGGTCCAAACATTATAGCCCGACATAAAACCGGACCGAAGCAGGTGGCTCTGAATGACTCTTGAGGAAGTGTAATCCTTCTCATTCCGACATTCAACACATGGACAAAACATATAGCCACCACCATGCTTGTTTGCATCGGCTGCATCTCGAAAAGAATGCACCCCTTCTCTGTAAACGGCTGTGCGTCGATCACCGTACATCCATGGATGGCTCATCTGTGTTATACGACAGTATATCAAATACAATCACGATCCTAAAAATTAGTACCGCACGGTTTAAACGAGGAAATATAGTTGCTAACCTTTTAGAATAAGTAGAAATAAAGAGGAAGAGGTTTAAGCGTGGCTCAGGCATCTCATATCGCAGTTGTGTTCGGTGAACTGAAGCGGCATCGCTCTAACACACATTTCAACAAACACCTCTAGTGCATAAAAAAAGTGGAGAGCTAGCACCCACCCACAATCCTCCATCCAAGAAAAATGCAAGGAAGAGGGGAGAGGGGGGCTGTGCTATATATAGGCAGAGGACTTTAGTCCCGGTTTGAGACACAAACCGGGACTAAAGGTGGCGCACATGGGGGCTGCCCACCGCGTAGCCCTTTAGTCCCGGTTTGGGACACGAACCGGGACTAAAGCCTCGAGGGAGGCATTGAGAATTGGGGCGACGTGGCCGGGCCTTTAGTCCCGGCCCAGAGGCAGGCCGGGACTAAAGGGTCCCGGCCAAAGGCCCGTTTTCCACTAGTGTGTGTCCAACCCCGAACAGTCGTGTCTCCTCTCTCTCTCTCTCTATTGTCAACAGGCACCTGTTCTGAAAGGATGCCTCCGAACAAACACCTCTTCTTCGCACCTCTTCCAGATGTATATATACTTGAGAATCAATAGAAACATGACTGATCGTCCATTCACTTTCGTTCAATCTTGTTTTACTCTAACAATTACTCCCTCCGTTCCTAAATATAAGTCTTCCTAGAGATTCAATTAATGAACTACATACGGATGTATATAGACATACTTTAGACTATAGAATCTTTTATTTTACTCCCTACGTAGACACCTAGTGAAATATCTTAAAAGACTTATATTTAGATACGGAGGGAGTACAATTAAGGAGCATATCATTGTTCCTTCTTGCTGCTCCCCATTCTATGGCTGAAGTAGGCGAACCACAGGTTGCCCACCCACAACACGCTCAGCAGTATCCCGGACCCAATCACCACGGTCCACGACGCCCACGCCCACGTCGGCACAGCACCATCGCCGGCCCCGGCGGCGTAGAATCTCACCATCCTCACGAACCAGACCGGCCCGAGGACCGCCCGCATGGCCGTGTAAGCCACGTAGAACGGGAGCGACAGCGCGGCGTGCGCCCTGGCGGCCAGCGGCGAGTCAGCGCGTCTCATGCCGGCCAGCGTCCACAGGTTCTGCGCTAGGCTGGTGGCCTCCGCGAGCACCTCCAGGGCGAGTATCCCGTAGGCGCCACGACGGACGGCGGCGCGGCAGGTGGCGAAGACATAGAGCGTCGCGAGGTGGTGCGCGACGAAGAGGGCCTCGTGAGGCAGGAAGACGAGGTAGTGGAGCAGGTCGACGGCGAAGTAGGCTGTGCTGAAGTCGAGGACGAGCTCGTCGGCGGCCGTGTTGGGCGCCGCGAGGTCGCCGGCCCTCGGGTTGGACAGCACAGCGCGCAGCGCGAGCAGCGTCGCCGGCGTGCCGTGGAAGAGCGACGTGAAGCAGCTCGAGGCGTCCGGCCGGTGCTGCGGGCTCCAGCAACGGAACACGACCAAGTAGCCGAGGAGGTAGATGGCCGCAAACATCGCGAGGAATGGCAGGAACATGGACTCCATTGTGGATGAAGCATACTCCATTGATCTCTGAACGCGACCTCAAGCTCACCCGAGCCGAACAAGGAATGATATATAGATACAGAGCAGAACCGGAGGGTGTAGGAATTCTGTTGCTTGCTGCGATGGGTTAGGGAGGGAGTATTGCGAATTTGTCATTCCATGGTTGGCTTGGCTGAGAGGTGATGAGGCGTCGCTCTCTCACCTGACTTGGCATATTCTTTGTACAGTATTTGGGCGTCTGAGACCAGCGTATGTAATTAAGCATATTCTCTCGATGCTGATGGAACTCCGTGGAGGATTCTACTCGGGTTGATCGGGACAGATCCATATCTGATTGGCTCAGTTCAAGAATCCAAAATCAGAGGACGAGACTTCAGGGTGTTTCCAAAGACACGTACGGGTTGAAAGAAACACAAGCAACATTATAATACGAATGGAGGTGAAAAATTCCCGAAGCTACCGTTGAGTTTGTGCTAAATATAATACATATACATACATGCATGTTATACACAGAGGTTTGGACAGAGAAAAGCGTCACTGAAACTGGATAGAGCAAAGACGGCGTCGGAATCAACTCATAAAATAGGATAGAGAATGGGTCCTGATATAATTTCAGAAAGAGCATTTTCTCTATTGTATAACAAACCGAACAACTTGATCTTGGTAGCTAATCTAGCAAACGTATCCAATTACAAATGTCTTGGTACAATCTTGCGTACCCTTGACTAAAATGATCATTTTTTGCAGGGATTATGAGAGTTCTACTTCCGGACATCCCTAAGATGGTCACGCTATCCTTCTAAGGACCAAGTCTGGACTCCCCGGCGAACACCATACATGAGCCGGCCATACAACCTTTTTTTTGAAAGGAGGCCAATGATGTGCCTCATATATTAAATAAGAGAAGATACTTGTTTGTTAGAAACGACGCACTCATACATGGCATGTGGGCTTATTCGCACGTAAAAATGAAGCCTAGTTTGTTTGCCCCTGCGGTGATATAGAGGTTTGCCTTTTGATCAATGGTGTTTAAGAGGATGGGCGGTGGAGCGCTCCTGTAACGGAAGACCTGAGCATTTATGTCATTCCACACCGTTCATGAGACAAGCATGACGAGAGAAGTCATTGTCTTTCTATTGGGAACCACTGAGCCGGTCCTGTCAACCCACCAGTTCAACACTAAATCCTCGAGATGCCAAGTCGAGGTGTCAAGGTGATGGAGCCCATATTTCTCCCTGACCAAGTCCAAAGCCTGAGTGTGTAACGACATTTGAAGAATAGATGTGGTCCACTTTCTTCTTCACACTTGCAAAGGATGTAGAGTCCACAATTTGGCCGACCCCTCTTCTCCAGCCTATCAGCAGTCCAAATACGATCTTGGATAGCCAGCCACGTGAAGAACTTGGCCTTTGGTGGCGCCCAAACCCTCCAGATCATTTTCCCAATGGGGGAGAAGACCAAGCCAAAGAATTGGGCCTTGTAGGCAGAGGCTGTGGAGTAGTGTTCCCCCATTGTGTGTTTCCAAACAATGGTATCCTCGGCGAGGTCATCTAGCTGGACGTCACTTAACATCGTCCATAAGGTAAAGAATTGACATATGTCCTCGATGGAGATAACGGTGGTGTTTTCGATGTTGAGAATCCACACGTTGCCTTTTAGGGCCTCGCGTGCCTTCGAGTTCTTCCTCGGAGAGGCCATGAAGATGAGCGGTGCCAGATCTCTAGACTTGCACCCGTGCAGCCAAGGCGAGTCCCAGAATGGAGTCCTGGCACTATTACCTACCACGATTGTCGTTGATGTATAGAATAAATCCAGGTCTTTTTCATCGCATGGGGGGGGGGGGGTTCCCCAAATCGACCCACAACTTGTGTGGGGAGGTCAACTCGAACAAAGGCCACCTCAAACGCAGGGCCCGCACGAATTTGTCTACGTTTAACACACCAACGCCTCCGTATTTTTTGGAATCGGGGCCCCGCAGACCCAAGAAAAGGTTCGAACTCTGGGGTGCGCTCGTTCTCCCACCTCGTTCTATCTATCAACTTCACATCGACTCTCCGGCGGCTCGATCTCAGGAAAGCTAACAGGTATACACGGCAGTTTACCCCGGTTCGGGCCACCTTGCGGTGTAAAATCCTACTCCTGCTTGTTTTGGGATTGCTTGGGATGGAAGAAGAGTACAAAGGTGGGTTCTTGCCCTAGCGGAGAGGATGGAGATCGTATCCCCTACTACGGAGGCTGGGGCTCTCTTTTATACAGGCCATGGTCCTCTTCCCCCCAAAAACATTGGCAGGAAGGGTCGCCACAACGACCATTTCGAAAGGAGACACGACTACAAGCTGCTCTGACAAAGGTGGTCTTCGCCTCCAAAAGCCTCTCTTCGTGACGCACTGGTGGGCTCGACGGTGACCTCCATCCTGTCGAGCCCCTAGCCTTAGCCTTCTTGCACCAAAGGGAAACCATTGGGAGTCGCTTTGGGAGCACGCCAGCTGTTCCGGCTCTCTTAGCACGGGAGAGGAAATCCTCCCCGTACGTGCGTGCTGGCACCGCTCCTGCGTGGCATGTGCAACCTGCATCACCCACGCGTAGGCGCAGGACCATGTGTCCCTGCCACGTCGCCCTCGGCGTGCCTGCCTCGCAAGAGCTTCAGGGGTGGCCTCGGGACACGCCCTCACAGCGAGCGACCCCTCGTGATCCTCGGTGATGATCCCTAGATGATTTCCTAGCGAGGCAGGGGGCCTCACGAGGGTCTTCCTTGCCGAGCTTGTTGATGGGCCGAGCCGGGCTCACCTAGCCATTTTGCACCCTGTGATGTAGGCCAACGGGCCTAGGAACCCCCGGTCCCATAGGCCCGACAGTATTCCAGCGGGCGGCTCACAATGTTCCAGTTTACCTTGCACCTGGCACCCATCGCCTTGTCCGACCCCAACCAAAGGAATGCCCGCTCTAGCTTGTTGATGTTATGCAGTATGGCAGGTGGAATGACCAAAGAGGTGCCGAAGTAGACAAAAAGTGATGAAATGACGGACTTAACCAGAGTCGTGCCCCCGATGGTGGTAATGTTCTGACCATCATATCTCAGCAGCTTGCTCGCAAACTTATCCTCAAGGAACTGAAACTCCACAATCTTCAGCTTCCCGACCAATAAAGGAAGGCCTAGGTATCGAAGGGGAAAGGTCATCTTCTTTGCCGGAAGACTCTGCATAATGCGCTCAAGGTTTAGGTGATTGCATATGATGGGGACAACCGGGCTCTTGTGGAAGTTGGTGCACGGCTTGGTGATCTCCCAGAAACCGCGCAAGATAGCCGAGAGATAATAGATATACCTTTTGAGAGGGGCCATGAAGACAGCCGCATCATTCACGTACTTTGGGGTGTGAATCATAGCCCCTCTCCCACGAACCTTGCGAAGCATTCTCTTTCTTGTTGCAAGCTCGAACAGATGATGCGGGACATCAATAGCAATGACAAAGAGGAGCTGGGAGAGGGGATCCCCTTGCCAGAGACCGTGCTCGTGCTTGATAGGCTGGCCGGCCAGACCGTTGAGCAGGATCCTCGAGGAGGAAGTGCAAAGTAGAGCCACAGCCCAATCCCGAAATTTGGACGAGAAACCCCTCGGCTGAAGGAGGTCAAGAATGGATTCCCATTTGACAGAGTCGAAAGCTTGGCAAATGTCCATCTTGAATGGAAGGGTTGGGTTCTTGCATTTTTGCAACCTTCGTGCCATGTTTCAAATGCACATGAAGTTGTCATGAATGCTTCTCCTTTTGATAAAAGTGCTTTGGGTATTGGATATCAGTTTGTTCGTGTGTGGACCAAGTCGCGATGCAAGGATTTTGGCAATGATTTTGGAGACGGCATGGATGAGGCTAAAGGTCTTGTAGTAGCCGATCCCCTCGACACCCTCTTTGTTGGGCAGCTACACCACATTGGCAGAGTTGAGCCAATGGAGGTCGGCTGTGTGTAGGGTGTCAAACTGGCGAATGACCCTCATCATGTCGATTTTGATCATCTCCCAGCATTTCTTGAAGAAAATGTCGGTGAAGCCATCAGGGAATGGCGCCTTGTCGCTCAGTAGATCATTTATTGCCTCGCGAACCTCCTCTTTCGATATGGTTGCATCGAGCGGTGCAAGTCAAGCATCGTGACGTCTAGTTGTTCCCAATTGAAATCCTTAGTGCTTGTTGCTCCCTTTTTCATCATGTTGGAGAAGTGGTGCAGGATGAGCTTCTCCTTGTCTTCATGCTCAGTGACCCAGCCTTGATCGTTCTTGATCCTATGAATATGGTTCTTCCACCGCCTAGCATTGATACGGCGGGGAAATAACCTCGTGTTGGAGTCCCCCTCCCGAAGGTTTTTTAATCCATGCACTTTGTTTCTTACGTGATCTCTCAAACACAGCCAGGCTAATGAATCTTCTCTTCAGACGTGTCCTGAGGTCGTGTTCCTCACTGGAGAGCAGGCGGCTCTCTTGAGCGGTGTTGAGGTGTAGGATCACCAGTAGGACCGCATAGAGTTTGTGGAAGAAGATTTTATAGGGTTGTGTGAGCGTGATGGGCTCATTCCACGCTTGGTTGACCACCTCCATAAAACCACGCATAGATGTCTAGAATTTTTTGAATTTGAATTTTTTTGATCGCCAGGGGCCTTTATCGTCCGCAAGAAGCATCAGGCAGTGATCAGAGAGCAAGGAAGAGAGGGCATGCAGGAGGTGAATGCTCAAGGTGATATCCCACTCAGCATTGCAGAAGAAAGAGTCGAGCTTGCACAAAGTCGGATTGTCTCTCTCGTTACTCCGTGTGAATCTTCTGTTTTCTAGGTGGATCTCTTTTAGCTCATAGCTTTGCAGCGTCACCTCGGACCAATTAATTCTGCTTCAGTTAACATATCTTTTATTCTTGTCTCTCGCATGGTAGATTTGGTTGAAGTCGCCAGCCGCCAGCCAGGGCATACCACACGGTGGCTCGTGGCTGAGAAGCTGTGCAAAGAAAGCTTCTTTGTGCGGTGCCTTGCTGGGGCCATAGACTATGGTGAGCTTGTACTGCACTTCGTTGCCTCGAATATGGACCAACACGTAGAGACAGAGGTCAGTGGTGGTGATGTGCGACATCTCGACCAGATGATCGTCCCGGAGCAAAAGGATGCCTCCGCTAGAGTCGTCCGCATGCCTTTGCATGAAATTGTGCGGCTTGTTACCACCTAGGAATGTAGTATTAAGGAGTCTACCATGACAAGCATAGTCCCCTGAAGACATACAATATGGCTGGATGATGCGGCGACGATGGCATTGACAGTAGCTTGAAGGTCGAGACAGTTTAGCCCTTGGACGTTCCAACATAAGACATTGATAGGTCGTTCTAACATGAGAACAGACGATACACACTTGATCGGATGGATAGCAAGGCTAAGATGGAGCCTTGGATGGCAGCGGCAGCCTCCTCCATCCTCTCCACGTCCATGGATCCCTCGTCTCCATGCTGAATGAGGGTGTCTTCAACTATAGTTGCATGTGCGTCGTCGAGCTTGAACAGCTCACGCATGGCAGAGAGCACTTCTTGGGGTATATGGTCCTTGAAGCGCTCCGCAAAAGCATCCAACGCCTTGGTCGTGACATTTTCACCGTCCTTGACAATCCCCAGGTTGCGCCAGATGAGGAACACTGCCGCCTTACCCTTGAATTGCGATCACCTCTCACCCTAGAACTGGTCCGCTGGAGAGATAGCCCCATGGCAGATCGGATGACGTCGACGTCCGTGATAGTCTTGCCGCACCGCCGCGCGGTACAAGGCAGCGAAGGAGCATGGGAGGGCAGCATCGGCTCCTGCTGATGTCTACTACGCAACCTTCTCCTTGTAGACGTTGTTGCGCCTCCAAGTGCAGAGGTTTGTAGGATAGTAGCAATTTTCCCTGAAGTGGGTGACCTAAGGTTTATCAATCCGTGGGAGGCGTAGGATGAAGATGGTCTCTCTCAAGCAACCCTGCAACCAAATAACAAAGAGTCTCTTGTGTCCCCAACACACCCAATACAATGGTAAATTGTATAGGTGCACTAGTTCGGCGAAGAGATGGTGATACAAGTGCAATATGGACAGTAGTTATAGGTTTTTGTAATCTGAAAATATAAAAACAAGCAGGTAATTAATAATAGAAGTGAGCACGAACGGTATTGCAATGCGTGGAAACAAGGCCTAGGGTTCATACTTTCACTAGTGAAGTTCTCTCAACAATGATAACATAATTGGATCATATAACTAGCCCTCAACATGCAACAAAGAGTCACTCCAAAGTCACTAATAGCGGAGAACAAACGAAGAGATTATTGCCGGGTACGAAACCACCACAAAGTTATTCTTTCTGATCGATCTATTCAAGAGTCCGTAGTAAAATAACACGAAGGTATTCTTTCCATTCAATCTATCCTAGAGTTCGTATTAGAATAACACCTTAAGACACACATTAACCAAGATCCTAATGTCACCTAGATACTCCATTGTCACGTCAAGTATCCGTGGGCATGATTATACGATATGCATCACACAATCTCAGAATCATCTATTCAACCAACACATAGAACTTCAAAGAGTGCCCCGAAGTTTCTACCAGAGAGTCAAAACAGGCGCCAACCCATATTCATAGGTTCCCGAGGTCACGAAACCTGCAAGTTGATCACCAAAACATACATGAAGTACTCACATGAATATCCCATTGTCACCACAGATAGACACGTGCAAGACATACATCAAGTGTTCTTAAAGACTCAATCCGATAAGATAACTTCAAAGGGAAAACTCAATTCATTACAAGAAGGGAGAGAGGGAAGAACATCATAGGATCCAACTATAGTATCAAACCTGCGGTACATCGAGATCATGACATCTCAAGAACACGAGAGAGAGAGAGAGATCAAACACATAGCTACTGGTATATACCCTCGGCCCCGAGGGACAACTACTCCCTCCTCGTCATGGAGATCGCCGGGATGATGAAGATGGCCACCGAAGATGGATTCCCCCTCCAGCAGGGTGCCGGAACGGGCTCCCGATTGGTTTTTGGTGGCTATAGAGGCTTGCGGCGGTGGAACTCCCGATCTAGATTTATTTCTAGAGGTTTCTGTATTTATAGGAGCGGATGGCGTCGAGAACAAGTCAGGGGGACCCACAAAGGAGTCACGAGTACCCCAGGCGCGCCCAGGGGGGTGGGCGCGCCTCCCTGGCTCGTGGCTTCCTCGGGACTCCTGTCCTGTATCTTTTTCTTCTGGTATTTTTGATATTTTCCATAAATAATCACGACGAAAGTTTTATTCCGTTTGGACTCCGTTTGATATTCCTATTTGAAAAATGTCAAAAACAAGGAAAAAACAGGAACTGTCAGTGGGCTCTAGGTCAATAGGTTAGTCCCAAAAATAATATAAAATAGCATATTCATGCATATAAAACATCCAAAGTTGATAATATAATAGCATGGAACGATAAAAAATTATAGATACGTTGGAGATGTATCAAGCATCCCCAAGCTTAATTCCTGCTCGTCCTCGAGCAGCTAAATGATAAATTTTTTTTTTGATGTGGAATGTTACCTAACATATATTGTGGCATGAATACTCAGATCCATACGATTCAAGACAAAAAGTTTAATATTGACATAAGAACAATAATACTTCAAGCATACTAACAAAGCAATCATGTCTTTTCAAAATAACATGGCCAAAGAAAGTTATCCCTACAATATCATATAGTCTGGCTATGCTCCATTCTCCCCACACAACGTATTTAAATCATGAACAACCCCGGTCTTAGTCAAGCAATTGTTTTCACACTTTTACTTTCTCAAACCTTTTCAACTCTCACGCAATACATGAGCGTGAGCCATGGACATAGCACTATAGGTGGAATAGAATATGGTGGAGGTTGTGAGGCAAAAAGGAGGAGATGGTCACATCAACTAGGCATATCAACGGGCTATGGAGATGCCCATCAATAGATATCAATGTGAGTGAGTAGGGATTGCCATGCAACGGATGCACTAGAGATATAAGTGTATGAAAGCTCAAAAACAAACTAAGTGGGTGTGCATCCAACTTGCTTGCTCACGAAGACCTAGGGCAATTGAGGATGCCCACCATTGGAATATACAAGCCAAGTTCTATAACGAAAATTCCCACTAGTATATGAAAGTGACATTATATGAGACTCTCTATCATGAAGATCATGGTGCTACTTTGAAGCACAAGTGTGGTAAAGGATAGTAGCATTGTCCCTTCTCTCTTTTTCTCTTTTTTTGTTTGGGATCTTTGTCCTTTTTTTTTCATTTTTTTCATTCATTTTTTTGGGTGGGCTCTTTGGCCTCTTTTATTTTCTTTTTATTTTAAGTCCGGAGTCTCATCCCAACTTGTGAGGGAATCATAACTTTCGTCCTTTCCTCACATGGGACAATACTCTAATAATGATGATCATCACACTTTTATTTACTTACAACTCGATAGTTAGAACAAAGATATGACTCTATATGAATGCCTCCGGCAGTGTACCGGGATGTGCAATGACTCATGAGTGACATGTATGAAAGGTAACGGTGGCTTTGCCACAAATACGACGTCAACTACATGATCATGCAAAGCAATATGAAAATGATGATGCGTGTCATAATAAACGGAACGGTGGAAGTTGCATGGCAATATATCTCGGAATGGCTATGGAAATTCCATGATGGGTAGGTATGATGGCTGTTTTGAGGAAGGTATGTGGTGGGTTTATGCACCGGAAGGGTGAGAGTGCGTATATACCATGGACTCACATTAGTCAGAGAGAACTCACATACTTGTTGCAAAAGTTTTATTAGTAATAAAAACAAAGTGCTAGACGCATGCTCCTAGGGGAAGGGTTGGTAGGAGTTAACCATCGCGCGATCCCGACCTCCACACAAAGGATGACACTCAATAAAAACATCATGCTCCGACTTCCTAACATAGCGGTTCACCATATGTGCGTGCTACGGGAATCACAAACTCTAGCACAAGTATTTCTACCAATACATAATTACTAACTAGCATGACTCTAATATCACCATCCTTATGTATCAAAACTATATACAAAGAATCAAACTTCTCATAGTACTCGATGCACTCTATATGAAAGTTTTATTATATCCCTCTTGGATTCCCATCATATTAGGACTAGATTCATAACCTAAGAAAATTACCATGATGTTTAAGACTCTCAAAATAATATAAGTGAAGCATTAGAGTTCAACTATTTCTATAAAATAAAACCATTTCAATGCTCTACAAAGATATAAGTGAAGCACTAGAGCAAAAGACAAACTACTCCACAAGATATAAGTGAAGCTCAATGAGTAGTTGAATAATTATTTGGCTATGTGAAGAATCTCCCATATAATAATTTCAGATCCTAAGTACCTTATTCAAACAAAATAAAATAAAATAAAAACTTCAAGTATAGCACGAAACATGTGAAGAAGCAAAAACTTAGGTTCAACCGATACTAACCGATAATTGTTGTAGAAGAAAGGTGGGATGCCAACCGGGGCATCCCCAAGCTTAGACGCTTGAGACTTCTTGAAATATGGATTGGGGATGACTTGGGCATCCACAAGCTTGAGCTTTTTGTGTCTCCTTAATTCCTCTCATATGACGGTTTCCGAAATCTTAAAAACTTCATCCACACAAAACTCAATCAAGAACTCGTGAGATAGGTTAGTATAAATCAATGCAAAACTTTATCATCCTCTACTGTAGAAAATCACTAAAATAATTATTTGACATTGCATACTAAATGCCTCTGCATATTTAAAACTCCCATCATCAAATGGAATCATTAAACAAGCAAACATATGTGAACAATGCAAACATAACAGCAGTCTGCCTAAACAGAACAGTCTGTGAAGAATGCAGCAAGATCCATACTTAATTAACTCCAAAAAATCTTAAAACATTCCACGATGTAGATAATTTATAAGATCATCCTGTGTCCAAATTTCAAGTTTTTCTGACATACAGAAATATCTAGGGAATTTTTGCACTACAAGCAAACTTTCTGTTTTGGAACAGCAACTCCTAAACTTGCAAATTAAGCATGGTAAAGGCTATCCTTGACATTTTTATTGAACTAAATGATGCAAAACATTAATATAAATCACATAAGGAAGTACTAATAAAATAACATGACGCTCCAAGAAAACACATATCATGTGGTGAATAAAAGTATAGCCCCAAGTAAAGTTACCGATGGATTGAAGACGAAAGAGGGGATGCCTTCCCGGGGCATCCACAAGCTTAGGCTCTTTGGTGTCCTTGAATATGGATTTTGGGTGCCTTGGGCATCCCCAAGCTTAGGCTCTTGCCACTACTTGTTCCATAGTCCATCGAAACTCTACCCAAAAGTTGAAAGCTTCACAACACAAAACTTAACGGAACTTCGTGAGATGGGTTAGTATGATAACGAGCAAATCAATCACTTGGGTACTATCAAAACAAGACTCATAATTATTTTCACACAATGCCTACTGTATCTTACTATTTCCACAATTTATATTACTCAATATAATCTATGGAAACACCAAAACAAGCAAACTATGCATTGAAAACAGAATCTGTCAAAAACAGAACAGTCTGTAATGATCTGAATGATAGCCATACTTATGCACTTCAAACAATTCTGAAACAATTATGAAAATTAAGGAAATTTGTATATAAATCAGCAGAAAAAATAATAAACCTAAAATCACTCTTCGGATAGAAATTAGAAATGATTTCGCGAGCGCAAAGTTTCTGTCTTTTTCAGCATGACCAAACAACTGTCACCCAAACTAATCATAAAGGCTTTACTTGGCACTTTATTGAAACTAAGGCAATAAAACATGATTAATACAGTAGCTTAATCATGTTAACACACAAAAACAGTAAGGATACATATTGGGTTGTCTCCCAACAAGCACTTTTCTTTAATGCCTTTCAAGCTAGGCATGATGATTTCAATGATGCTCACATAAAAGATAAGGATTGAAACATGGGAAGCATCATGGAGCATATGACTAGCACATTTAAGTCTAACCCATTTCCTATGCATAGGGATTTTTCTGATCAAACAATTTATTGGAGCAAGAATCAACTAGAATAGGAAGATAAAACAAGCATGACTTCAAAAGTTTCAACACATGGAGAGGAAGCTTGATATTATTGCAATATGTAGAAGCATATGATCCTCTCTCATAATAATTTTCAGTAGCATCATGAATGAATTCAACAATATAACCATCACCTAAAGCATTATTTTCATGATCTACAAGCATAGAAATTTTACTACTCTCCACGTAAGGAAATTTATTCTCATCAATAGTAGTGGGAGTATCGTAAAAGACTTGAACACTACGAATTGTTTCCACATTAAAAGAGTAATGTTCAGTAAGAGGGTATTCATAATTGTGACAAGTTTTATTATCATTCTTCTTTATAGCATAAGTATCATCACAATAATCATCATAGATAGGGGGTATGCTTTCATCCTAATAATTTTGATCATTCAAAGTGGGGGAACTAAAAAGATCATCTTCATCAAACATAGCATCCCCAAGCTTGTGGCTTTGCATATCATTAGCATCATGGGTATTCAAAGAATTCATACTAACAACATTGCAATCATGCTCATCATTCACATATTTTATGCCAAGCATTTTATGTAATTCTTCTTTTAGCACTTGAGCACAATTTTCCTTTCCATCATTTTCACGAAAGACATTAAAAAGGTGAAGCATATGAGGCAACCTTAATTCCATTTTTTGTAGTTTTCTTTTATAGACTAAAGTAGTGATAAAAAAAGAAACTAAAATATTCGATTGCAAGATCTAAAGATATACCTTCGAGCGCTAACCTCCCCGGCAACGGCGCCTGAAAAGAGCTTGATGTCTACTACGCAACCTTCTCCTTTTAGACGTTGTTGGGCCTCCAAGTGCGGAAGTTTGTAGGACAGTAGCAATTTTCCCTCAAGTGGGTGACCTAAGGTTTATCAATCCTTGGGAGGCATAGGATGAAGATGGTCTCTCTCAAGCAACCCTGTAACCAAATAACAAAGAGTCTCTTGTGTCCCCAACGCACCCAATACAATGGTAAATTGTATAGGTGCACTAGTTCGGCGAAGAGATGGTCATACAAGTGCAATATGGATAGTAGATATAGGTTTTTGTAATCTGATAATATAAAAACAGGAAGGTAATTAATAATAAAAGTGAGCACGAATGGTATTGCAATGCGTGGAAACAAGGCCTAGGGTTCATACTTTCACTAGTGAAGTTCTCTCAACAATGGTAACATAATTGGATCATATAACTAGCCCTCAACATGCAACAAAGAGTCACTCCAAAGTCACTAATAGCGGAGAACAAACGAAGAGATTATTGTCGGGTACAAAACCACCACAAAGTTATTCTTTCTGATCGATCTATTCATGAGTCCGTAGTAAAATAACAAGAAGGTATTCTTTCCGTTCAATCTATCCTAGAGTTCATACTAGAATAACACCTTAAGACACACATCAACCAAGACCCTAATGTCACCTAGATACTCCATTGTCACCTCAAGTATCCGTGGGCATGATTATACGATATGCATCACACAATCTCAGAATCATCTATTCAACTAACACATAGAACTTCAAAGAGTGCCCCGAAGTTTCTAACAAAGAGTAAAAACGTGTGCCAACCCATATGCATAGGTTCCCGAGGTCACGAAACCCGCAAGTTGATCACCAAAACATACATCAAGTACTCACATGAATATCCCATTGTCACCACAGATAGACACGTGCAATACATACATCAAGTGTTCTGAAAGACTCAATCCGATAAGATAACTTCAAAGGGAAAACTCAATTCATTACAAGAAGGGAGAGGGGGAAGAAAATCATAGGATCAACCTATAGTAGCAAAGCGCGCGGTACATCGAGATCATGACATCTCAAGAACACGAGAGAGAGAGAGATCAAACACATAGCTACTGGTACATACCCTCAGTCCCGAGGGAGAACTACTCCCTCCTCATCATGGAGATCGTGGGGATGATGAAGATGGCCACCGGAGATGGATTCCCCCTCCGGCAGGGTGCCAGAACGGGCTCCCGATTGGTTTCTAGTGGCTACAGAGCCTTGCGGCGGTGGAACTCCCGATCTAGGTTTATTTCTGGAGGTTTCTATATTTATAGGAGCGGATGGCATCGAGAACAAGTCAGCGGGACCCACGAGGGAGTCACGAGCCCCCCAGGCGCGCCCAGGGGGGGGGGGGGGGGGGGTGGAAGCGCCTCCCTGGCTCGTGGCTTCCTCGGGACTCCTGTCCTGTATCTTTTTCTTCTGGTATTTTTTATATTTTCCATAAAAAATCACGCGAAAGTTTTATTCCGTTTGGACTCCGTTTGATATTCCTATCTGAAAAAGGTCAAAAACAAGGAAAAACAGGAAATGACACTGGGATCTAGGTCAATAGGTTAGTCCCAAAAATAATATAAAATATAATATTCATGCATATAAAACATCCAAAGTTGATAATATAATAGCATGGAACGATAAAAAATTATAGATATGTTGGAGACATATCACCTGCCTACCCTCAAAGATCACCGCCCCACCGATGCCCGCCAAATGCAGGTCCGCAGTTGCCATGCATAGCCTAATCGGAGAGGACGTATGCGTGAGTAGCCCAGTGAAGGTGAACAGGGGGTGGGGGTTGGAGAAGTCGCGAACCCCGGGGGTCGCATCGGGGATAGCAGGGGAAGATATTTCGTAGGCGAGCAAAGCCCCAACACCGCTGGAGAAGGGCCATCAAGGCGCACATGGCATTCCTCTCCTCATCCCTCCTGCAATGGGGCAGCCCCGGCAGCACCGACATGGGGAAGAGGGGCGGCAACACAGGTGGAGTCAAGATCTCCAGCGAGCTCCTGCATGTATCACTAGATGAACCCTGTCAAGCCAGGTTGCACCCACACACTCAGAGCATCTCAACCGCGCAGGTCTCGTTGCCGCTGTTAGAACCGGACCCTAGCAGAACCAGGGGCAATGGCACACTTAGCCGTAGGCACGGACGAAGGCATAGTCGCAATGATCGAAGCCACCACCGTCAGCCCAGCACCACGACGCCTCCGACCGCTGCAACCAGAGCGGTCTCGAGTGAGTCTGTTGTCCTCATGCCACCGACGGTCACGGGCTCCTCGAGACAGCGAAAGTCGGAGACTGTCGTGCCAACCGTCCTTTGAGTGTGGACCCTCGCTGCCGTGACGGGCCCTGCGGTCGTTGTCCTCATCGCATCGCTCTGAGTGGCGATCCTCACTTAGCTGGTCACCTCACCGTCCGGCACGGCGAGTCACCCCGTCAACCTCATGAGGGAACCACGTGAACTGCTCGACATATAGAGGGGGGTCATCATTGTCACGTGCCTTGGAGTGGTCCTCGAGAAGGTCCAGGTGCAGAAGTACGCGGTGGGGCAGATCGCAGCGGTCACGACGACGGTGACCATGAGCAGGCAGTGTCAGCCTCTTCACCTTTGGGATGGTGTTGGGATTGGATGTCCATGCGCAGGGCGATAAAAAGCGCGTGTCCTCGTGGCGTGGTGCCACCAGCTCGATGTAGTCGAGGGAGAACTTGCAGCTGATGACGAACGCGGTGACATACTCATTCCATCGATGGAAGGGACTCTCCTCGATGCAAAGCCGAAAGTGGTGCATCATGTCATCATTGTCCATATGCGCCTCGAGTCTCCACGCGTGGACAAAAATCTTGGAGTTGGCAACGCGGAAGTCCCCGAGGTTAACTGCATCAACGCAGTTGTGATGTTACATGAACCTGAGGAAAAATTGCTCGGGGAGGTGGCGAACAACGCTGACGTCCACCTTATGGTAGCCAAAGGTGGTGGCAAACACCGCGGCCACCTATGGCAGGGCACGTCCTTCTGGCCATCCTCGAACCAGGCCACCGCGTCATTGGTGGAGAGCTAGGCCGACTCCGCCTGCATCTCCGGCGTGGTCAGGACGACCACGAAGTCCTCACTAGGCCGACTGGTCGTGTCTTCTTGTCACGGCATGGCAGGCTTGTTGGTGATGGCCTTGGGCAGGGGCGCAAGAGCAGGAAGAGCCCAGCCCTATCCCGGAACAAAGGTGGGGACCGGGGGCTGGGCCGGTCTAGGCAAGGGTCTAGGAAGCAGAGGCGAGGGGACGAAGCCGAGACATGGGGGCGAACTCAGAGGACGCGGGAGCAGTGCAGTGGCTCGCAACAGGAGGAGGCACGATGTCTAGGCGGCAGGCAGCGGCTACATCACCATTTAAGCCACCATGGGGGGATGGCTTCTTCAATGCCTGGTTAGGCAAAGTCGGGCGGCGCTGACCTCGTCGTGATTTGACCAGCTGCCATGCGGCGGTCACATCTTTTTTGTGCCCCGCGCTGGTCGCTGGCATTGAAGTGCACGCCACTGGGGGATGGGCTGGTGCGGGCGCCCTATAGGGAGGAGTAAATGCCAGCGGCAACCCCGCAGTGAAGGACAGATCAAGGCGCGGTACATGCTGGATCCGGGCCATTAATGACAGCAGGGGAGGGGGCCGATCCGACCACCTATGGACCAAGAGGCGATTTGGAGACGACCTCTAAATTGGTCGCGGAGCCCCCACGGCGGTGTCGCAGCGATTGGGACACCAGATCTGCCAAGGATCCCGCGGGCGGTGATGACAGTCTTACGAGGAGCGCAGACCCATCTGCCGACGGCCCAGCAGCACGGGTGGGAGTGGCATGAACCAGGAGGCGACGGGCGGGCCTGCTCGGGGCCAGGGCCGGGAGCTGGGAGGGGGAGTGCCATTATTACATTAGTGTTCCCATTTCATGCAATTGAGCATTGCAAAAAGTAACATGAATCTTTTTGTGCGTGTAATCTGGACCTATCAAAGGCGTACGATAGAGTTGATTAGGAATTTCTCAAAAGAACGATCCAACCATGTACCTCAAATATCCATCTTTATCAACCTTTTGCCAAACAAATACATCCTTCCGCGAAACATGCTAGGAACGGCCACATTTTTACATGGATATAAAAGTGAAACCACATGCATGTTACCTTCCACCATGTTACTAACCTTCCACCAAAGCAACATGCATGCTTAATCCCTTTCAGGTCGAAGCCGCGGGCCTTGAGAAGAGCGTACGTGGTGGCTTTTTAATGGAGAGGATATGTTGTGACTTTTTATTGACCGGATAGATATTTGGGCTCCCGCAAACATCTTCTAAGTTTATGATCAATTGCGAGAATTCAGACACCTGGACGCGTCATCTGACATTTAACGAACCTCACCGGGTGTCTTATATCGTTCAGGCCCAGGTTATCAAAATAGTGATTCTAGTTCGGTTTGGAGCTTCGATGTAAGATCGCAAATCATAGAATCTTAAATATTAGGCGGCTTCAGAGCAGAGATGGGAGAAGGTAGGGGGGCGGCGTCGTCCGTGGCACGGGTTGGCACCCGCCCCGCCACACAGGATGGAGGATGCCCGCTGCCTCGATCGTCTTCAAGCGGAGAGCCTTTAGCCTCTATTACTGATGCTTGGTGCCGGATCATTTCATCGTTGGTTGTCGTGGTCCTATCAGATGCTTGGCATGCGGCCTCCGAGGCCATCGTGAGCATGGTTGTCCCTCACCCCAGCCTTTGGGGGATGGCCCTCACCTTCGTCTCCGCTCGCCTCCGGCTTCCCCGCGTTGTCCCACGGACCTGCAGGTCTGCCAAGCTCCTCGGCGCTGCAGCCGGTCGACTCTTGGATCTCCGCATCCGCAACAAAGTTCTTGGCCCTCAGTTGTTTCCCCTCCAGTTGCAGTGGATCCCAGCATGCTGCTGCTGATTTGGAATTGCTCAAGCCTCTCTTTCCTTCTCAGATGGAAGTGTTGTGTTTTGAGATGCAGGCTTTGACCGTGTCTCGTTTGGAGGAGGTGGTCCAGCCCCTTCGTGACATGATGAATGGATTGCAAGGGTGGACGCCTCAGCTCAGGGTTTTTTGGATCAGATGGAGGTTGTTGCTGGCCGGCTGGGCCACTTGTGAGAGCTCCCTCTTGCGTCGGCTCCTACGGTTGAGCCTGTTGTTGGCTTCATGGATGAGGCGGGTGATGAGCTCTTTGGTAACTTCCCACCTCGTGTTGGATCTAGTTCGACACCCGTATGTTGATGGACTTCGAGGGTGAGGCCTCCATCGAGGTTGTGTCTCCGGTGCTAAACATCATACATGAACTGCAAGTGTTATGTCAGGAACTTGATTCGTCTCAGTCGATGGAGCAGCTTATGTTGGGCTCTCTCCACGCTTCGGAGGAGGCCTTTGTGCCCTTACCACCCCTCGAGGAGCCTTGTCGTGCGTCTGCCAGCTTGCCTCTCTGCGTTGTAGAGCGCGGGGTTTTAAGATGTTGTTGCCCCTCCCTCGCATGTGACCTTAGGGCAGGTGATGCCTGTGAGTAACGTGACCATTGAGCGAAGTGTGATGGAGCCTACTCCTGTTCCATATGATCACTTCGCGAAGGAGCTATGCGACTTACTTGCCAACATGGAGGTCGCTAGACCTATTTTGGGCAGGTCAATTGCTTGCCTCTTGACAGGGAAGAAAATAAAGGGCAAAAGCGAGAAGGTGGGCAAAGGCAAGAAAAGTGGTGCGATAGGGAAGACGTATGTGGTTGCTTGATCTTTGATCTCTCAGTCCGCTCTCTTGGACTGGTTTCTTGTTGTGGTTTGGGGGTACCTGATGCAGGGTCGTCTCCAGAAATTCGGGGCCCCTGGGCGAAAATCAAAATTAGGCCCCAAATTTCAACAAGTTCTGATTACAGAAGAACTAATGTATCTGAAATATAAAAATATGTATACAACTGTATCAAGAACAAACTTAATTTCATCCTACTACTATCCTAGCATCGTGGACAAATAAATTTGTAACCGATATCTAACCCAAGAACAAATAATCTTGTCCTACTCGGCTCCTCCTAACCTAGGTCAGAGAGATCAAACTTAATCAGGTACTATTGATGAAGAAAAGGGATAAAATTAAATAGAAAACGACGATACTTAAGGGCAGCCAGGTCGTGGGCAATCGCCGATGGCGGAAGGCATCGAACTCTGCTTTGGGTGACTGGCGGAAAATGATGAAAGCAGCCGGACGGCGTCCTGGGCGATGGCGGAAGGCAGCATACCGCCTCTGATCAATTGGCGGAAGCCACAAGTCTTAGCGATCCATACATGTATCATGGATAAGCACTTAAGCAGGCCTCGTGACTCACGGGCTGTGGTACGATTTGCTTAGCAGGCTGTTGGGTACGTTTAGTCGGCCGGCTGGCTATTAGATTATGGCTGGTTAGGCAAAGTGTGTTTACATTGTACGTACCCAGTTATTTGGATGGCCTAAACTTTTGGGGGCCTGTGCGGTCGCCCACCTCGGCCTCCCTTGTCGACGGGCCTGACCTGATGTCTTGTGTCAAGGATCACTTTGCGTGGTGGTCATTTCGGTGGGTTGTTCGTCTCTGGTTAGTTTGTATCAGTTTCACCTGGTTTACCATGAATTAACTGGGTAATTTTTTTCTTCTTAATTAATCGATGAGGTAAAGTTTTCGCTTTTATTTTGAAAAAAACTATTAGAGCATCTCTAGCACACCTCCTATCGCGTGTTTTGAGGGATAACGTGCGCTGCGGCGGAATAGACCGTGCAAGGCCGAACGGTAAAACAAAACATTATGTTTTACCGTTGGGTCTTGAGGGATCTGTTCCGCCGCAGCCCGCGTGTGCCATCAAAACACGTGATTTTTTCAATTTGACACACTTGTGTCCAATTACAATTAACTATGAAATTAATATAAATAAAAATCTGAATATTATAATACAATAATCATCCAAGTTACAATAATTATTCAAATCTAAGAATTAACCTTATAATTCAATGCAAGAATTGTTCCCAATACAAGAGTGATACAAATCACACTTGAATTAAATTAGATGAACTAGCCGTCAACCCGTGCATTCGCACGGGCTAGATATAAAATATTATCTTACAATTCATATTATGACCATATATTGTTTTTTGATTTTGGTGGGATGTCCGTCGAACCTTTATGACCATATATAGGTTTAGAGGCATTGGAATAATCTAAAGTAGAATCTATATTGTAAGCCATATCAATTATCAAATGATCATAAGTAGCGTTGCCAAGCTCATGTATTTTGTAGTAATTTAGTGTGGAAGTATAGTGTGCCGAAGTTCACCGTATGTAAGAACAGTTGTGAATGAAAGTATAACTTTTTAACTACATTAGCTAAACAAAACTTTGTTGATATCATTTGGGAAGGATGTTCAGATGAGAATTTATTAACTTTTCATATATAGAAAGAGATAGGCTATAAATGATATATATATTAGGTCAATAAGAGTGGCTGGATGGATATTGAGCGATAGGAAGTTCAAGTAAGTGAGCCGCTTTGGATTTCGGTGTTAAAAGAGGCTTAGAACGGAGCCTACCTTTTATTCATGCAGCTATCAAAAAATATGCTTCATCAACACAAAATTCAAGGTCGTGATAAAACTTAATTTTCATTTTTCTAAAAATGTCCGTGATGTGTATGTGAATATATACCATAAAGCATGATATGCTAAGGCATTTCGGTGACTCGGATATATAGAATATTAGTATTTTCTGCAAGAACATATAGACCCATGTCCCTTCCAATTGTTTTTCATAATATTCCTAGGTGTTTGAAAAAGAAAACTGAAACAGAAAATTAGTTCCACACCTTTTCTAAAAAAAAAAGAACATTAGTCCACAAACCTATACTGACTATACTCAGAAAACAAACAGTTGTTTTAGAAGTATATAAAGAGTAAAAGATATAAGGCAAAATCCAACATGTATGCGTGCACCGTCAACTTTCAATACACACACACGTACACAACCGCCTGTCGGATGGAAATGCAAACATGCGACAGTTGTTCGACTACAACACGCACGTCCAACTCGATGCCCTGTGTGAACTGACACCTTCATGTGCTCAAGCCAGGCACGAACTAATGCCTCTTAGTCACCACGGTGGTCATTGTGTTCATACGTGCGTCTCCTTCCCTTATCCAGATGCGGGCTCAATCGATAGTATTTCCGGCAAGCATGCCATCTTTCTTTTCCGTCCATAATAGGGGTGTGGATTAGTAGCTGCTGGCTTGTATTTGTTGTGCATCGTTGTTAGGCTCGTGGTGCTAGCGCAATGGTGTCAACCGTCTGTGTGCAAGGTAGGGCATCATCGCTGGAACTTGAGACCTCATATAGATATTTGTATAGCAATAATTTTGGGTAGAGATGACGGATTAGGTGGAGATCTTGTAGAAAATAAATCTTCAACATGGAAGTTGAGACATGAGATGTAGAAATTTGTTACCTTTTTTGGAGATGGATATTTAGTGGCGTGATACTTCTTCTTTCTTTTTTCAGGGATGTGAGATCTCATATTAATTTTCTTGTGATGTGAGATTTCCGTTTCTCTATAGAATATTCTATTGTGTGTGATTTAAAAAGAAAGGAAAGCTTATGTGCGTGAATAAATAGTCTAGTTTTTTATTTGACCGAGTGATTCAATAGTCCTGCTTTTTTTCTTGCGAAATCAATAGTCCTCTTATGGGAACAACGTGACATGAATGCTAGTGCAATCACATCTATTTTTTACAGGGATGAAATCAATTCTTTTATGGTAGGCAATTCTGAGATTTCTTTTCAAGTGATGGCATCTTTTTTTACCGTACGTGATTCGGTGATTTGTTTTTATTTTTATTTTTTAGGGAAGCGAGACCTCCTTGTTATTATGGCGTGATTCAAAGAGGAAAGATTTCGTTTTTTTTTTCTAGGGATGATTTTATTGTGCCGTGATTGCAGGGGAAGGAGCACGTCATGGAGTAGTCGTGATATGAGAATAACGTGACAGGGAACGGGATGCGATCTTTTCCTTTAACGTACATACGTGATTGAGTTCTGTTTTTATGCATGTAAGACATGAACACCGTGTGACGTGCCGATTTGTGCTATGACTCCGAGTTGTGCTAAAAAGTAACATAAATTGGATGGTTGAGATAGATGGTTAACTAAATTACACGTTTAAGATAACTCTAATGATGCGGATTAATGTAAAACCTCGTATGGTGCATCTAATTAGTAAATATAAGATGTAAATAATGACAGGTTTTATTACTGCACATGACTTTGCCAATGGTGCTAAGTGAGATTGTGTTAAAGCTAGTGATGGGTGTTTGAGTCTTCAATTTCCTAGTATATCTGATAGAATGCTTGTATGCGATGAGGGTCTCTAGATGGCTACAATATTGTAGAAGAACTTTAAGTTCATGTCCTTCTCATATTCGATAACCATGTTGTGAAGAATCACACAACATGTCATGATGTTTTTTAGGGTTCGTTTGTCCAAAAAACGAGCAGGATCATCAAAATGACAAACCTAACTTGCAAAACCCCAAATGCTCTTTCAATATCTTTTCGGACAGCCTCTTGGACCTTTGTAAATTCAACTTGCTTCATACTTTTGGGTTTTCTGATGGTGGTGACTAGACCAAGGAGGATAAATACCATCGGCAACATAGTGGCCCTTTATGCACCGGTGAACATTCATCGTGTAGTTGCAAGCATGAGCATCACCCCTAGCAAGTCTAGCAAACAAATGAGATCGATGGAACACATTGATATCACTGAGAATACCCGACAAACCAAAGAAGCAAAGCCAGATCCATAAATCCTCGGATGCAACGAATTCTAGCATAATTGTTGCATCACGAAACTTGCCATAATACTGCATGTGTCATGCCTTCGGGCAGTTTTTCGAAGTCTAATGCACGCAATCAATGCTTCCTCGCATGCCCGGCCAACCTTGCTTCTCATTTGTTGCCATCAATATTTTCGTGTCTTCCTCGTTGGATGCCAGAATATAGACAGGACAAAAGACACGAATGATTACTTTGGCGAACCTAAACACTGACTCAATTATAGTATCTTCGCCAACGCAAATATATTCATCGACATACTCAGCCGGAATGTCATATGCAATCACCCGCATAGCTGCTGATATTTTTTGATGTACGCTATAACCCTTCATTGCTTGGGAAACCGCGCTATCAGCTGCGGGCGGAAGTTGCTAGGGGAGCCAATCTACTTGTCACAGAGCATCGACGATGTCAAGAACAAGCGCGCATGGTGAAGAGGCAAGTTAACTTGAAGCCCAAAGGTTTCCATTCATCTTTGTACGTGCTTGGATTGGCGGCACGATTGTGACACCTCATAGATTCTCCGTGAATGGACATGTGTGTCTGCAACATCAAGTAAAAAATATGCAACTACTTCCCTGTTTTTGCGATGCAACAGGAATCGATCCGCCGCTCATAATTGAAGAGAAAATCATTCGCATCTCGGCTCGATAGACGCCATGTTCCACGATGGCCTTCAACTGTTGTGAAAATGATTTCAAAAATAGAAAGGGGTAAGATTAAGGAGCATGATTTTTTGAGATGCAAATGGTGACACACATGTTTTTAGCGAGTTCGGGCCTCGTGGTGGAGATAACAATTAATGAGGTTGTACATTAGGGGTAGTCCTATGGACCTGCTTCCCTAGACCCACCTAGGACCCCTTACGGACACTAGTGTCCTTCAAGCCACCGATGCAGTCTCGACCTCACTCGGTGCAGCATACCATCACTCGGCCTGTCTAGAGTCACTTGGATCGCCTTGTGTCAGTCAGATGCATCCTGGTACTCGGACCATAGTAAGGCGATGTCACCGAAGAGGCTGCAACGGCTAAGGACTTAATCCATCAAATGAAGTGTAGTGAAGACCCACTTACCAGTAACGCCGCGTGTAATAGTTGTCGTTTCTAGTAACTCCTTTATTTATTAGCATTGACTCACATTGTAATGAAGCTCGGCCTGTCGTGGCATGCACTATATAAGCCACTCACATGCTCCAGCTCAAGGGTTCATCACCTTGTAATCTTTCATACCCCATAAGAAAACATCAGCCTTATGGCTCGAGACGTAGGGTTGTTACCACTTCCGAGTGGGGCCTGAACTCATACATCCGAGTGTATCCACTGCACCTAGTTAGACTTTGCCCCTCCGATCGTACCATAGGTACTATTGTCAGGATCATTCCCACGATAGTTGGCGCCCACCATGGGGTTGCCCGTCTAGCAACTCCAGCTAAGTTGGAGGTTTATTACATTTTCCGTCAACATGTTGACACTCGGCGGAGAGATCCTCTTCGATTCCATCAGCTTCATCATCGACGACTCATCGTGGCTGCAGGATGCGCCACTGGACACAGACGCCCTCCCTGCTCGAGGTACGTCACATTTCAGCGCAGTTGCACATGGAGTCCTGAACCGGCAGCTGTCAGTGTCGTATCACTCAGCGCCCCCATGCCCCGCTGATGTTCATCGCAAGCGCTCCGGGTGGTCGCAGATGTAGCTGCGGATCAAGCACGTCATGGCCAACAAGGCCATCTCCGGGCAGGTGGCTATGCTCAGCTCCGATGAGCCCACCGTCATCCTCTTCCCGTCATCAAGCGAGGAGTCACTCAGCGACTCCGACTGCGAAAGCAGTAGGGGTGCCGATGAGGTCTTTATGGCCGACACGAACAGGGGAGGCAAAACAAGTTTCACCGCGGAGAATTCTCCCGTGCGTGATGGCGGAGAGCGTCGCCATGACGACGACAGCCACCACATTACGCAGCCGCTCACCGAGTAGCAGCGGGAGGAACTTCAGCAAAGGAGTGATTGATGACGAGTTGATGGATATACTTCTCGCCCCTCGTTGGTTACCCCAAGTGGAAGGTGGTGATGTAGTCAGCAACAGATTTCCCTTACATGGGGACTGTAAGGTTTATCGAACCAGGAGGACTCCGAGGATCAACAAGTAGGTGTTCGTTGCTCTGGCGCTAGCAGAAGACGTGGACCTACACACACAACAAATAACTTTGCTCCCAACGTGTTCAGTGAGGTTGTCAATCTCTCCGACCTTGTAGTTTGCAAAGGATCAATGCACAAGCGGGAATAGTGATAGTGATTGCAACAGAAAAGTAAATAAAAGCAGTAAATGGTAGAGGTGTAAGCAATGATGGTAATATGGACCGGAGTCACATGATGTTCACTAGTGATGTCTCTCTCCCAAAAGACGATAAACAAATATGCTGATAAACAAATTACAGCTGGGTAATTGACAGAATTATAAATGCACCACAATGCTAATCATGATACTAGAAAGTTAGAGGCTCAAAAGTAATGGGTAGTACGCCAACACAAGTAGACCGTTTATCCCTCAACATCTACTTACTAATCATCCACCTTGTGATAACTATCCAGAACATCTCGTTGGTATTAAGTTGCGAGTCCCACCCAAAGTGTAAACTCAAAGCAACGTGTTGGGTAACGTAGCATAAATTCAAAATTTTCCTACGCTTATTCAGATCTTCCTATGGAGAGACCAGCAATGAGGGAGGGGTAAGAGCATCTTCATACCTTTGAAGATCGCAAAGCGGAAGCGTTGCTAGAACGCGGTTGATGGAGTCGTACTCGCTGCGATTCCGATCTAGTGCCGAACTACGGCACCTCCGCGTTCAACACACGTGCAGCCCGGTGACGTCTCCCGCACCTTGATCCAGCAAGGAGGAGGGAGAGGTTGGGGAAGAACTCCAGCAGCACGACGGCGTGGTGTCGATGGAGAGACGAGGTCTCCCGGCAGGGCTTCGCCAAGCACCGGCAGAGAGGAGGAGGAAGAGGGGCAGGGCTGCGCCGAGAGAGAGAGAAAACCGTGTCCCTCAATGGCCAAAAGTGCCCGATATATATAGGGGGAGGGGAGAGGGGGTGCCACCCCTAGGGTTCCCACCCCGGCGGCCAGAGGGGGAGGAGGGGGTGGCACACCAACTGGTGGGCCTTAGGCCCACCTGGCTTAGGGTTTGCCCCCCCTTTTCTCTCCCCTGCGCATTGGGCTGAGTGGGGAGGCGCACCAGCCCATCTAGGGGCTGGTTCCCACCCCCACTTGGCCCACATTATCTCCTGGGGTCGTTGCCCCCCTTCGGTGGTCCCCCGGGGCCACCTCCGGTGGTCCCGGTGGTCCTAGTATGACGCCCGAAACACTTCCGGTGTCCGAAACCATCCGTCCTATATATCAATCTTTACCTCCGGACTATTCCGGAACTCCTCGTGACGTCCGGGATCTCATCCGGGACTCCGAACAACTTTCGGTAACCTCGTATAACAATTCCCTATAACCCTAGCGTCATCGAACCTTAAGTGTGTAGACCCTACGGGTTCGGGAGACAGGCAGACATGACCGAGACACCTCTCTGGCCAATAACCATCAGCGGGGTCTGGATACCCATGGTGGCTCCCACTTGCTCCACGATGATCTCATCGGATGAACCACGATGTCAAGGATTCAAACAATCCCGTATACGATTCCCTTTGTCTGTCGGTATAGAATTTCCCCGAGATTCGATCGTCGGTATACCTATACCTTGTTCAATCTCGTTACCGGTAAGTCTCTTTACTCGTTCCGTAGCACGTCATCGTGTGACTAACTCCTTAGTCACATTGAGCTCATGATGATGTTCTATTGAGTGGGCCCAGAGATACCTCTCCGTCACACGGAGTGACAAATCCCGATCTCGATTCGTACCAACCCAACAGACACTTTCGGAGGTACCCGTAGTGCACCTTTATAGTCACCCAGTTACGTTGTGACGTTTGATACACCCAAAGCACTCCTACGGTATCCGGGAGTTGCACAATCTCACGGTCGAAGGAAAAGATACTTGACATTAGAAAAGCTTTAGCATACGAACAATACGATCTAGTGCTATGCTTAGGATTGGGTCTTGTCCATCACATCATTCTCCTAATGATGTGATCCCGTTATCAATGACATCTAATGCCCATGATCAGGAAACCATGATCATCTATTGACTAACGAGCTAGCCAACTAGAGGCTTGCTAGGGACACATTGTGATCTATTTATTCACACATGTATCACTGTTTCCTGTTAATACAATTATAGCATGAACAATAGACGATTATCATGAACAAGGAAATATGATAATAACCATTTTATTATTGCCTCTAGGGCATATTTCCAACACAACGGACAACTGCATTAACGAACTTTGCGTAAGGTAAACAATCCTTGCAACCGTGGTCACAAGCACCGTTGTTTTGTCCCTGATGGCAACAACACATCCCCTAGTCTCATGTTTCTGTCACTCAAGCTAGACATCAGGGGGCATGAACCCACAATCATGCATAACGCTCCCTCTTGGAGTTACAATCTACTACTCGGCGAATGCAATAAAAAGAAATGGAGAACACGCATGAATTACCTAAGAACGTAATATAAAAGGAGAACCAAATATATAACTCATCACAATTTGAACATAATCTCATAATCCATCGGATCCCAGCAAACCAAGCATAGCAATAGGAGGAAAATTACATAGAGGCCTTGATCATTTAGGACAGCTCACAGGGGCTAAACATTGAAGCACAAGATTGGAGAGAAGACATCACATAGCTACTCGTCATGAACTCATGGTCCAAGGAGGACTACTCACGGCACGTCCGGGAAGCGTCCATGGTGGTGGAGAAGCTCCCGGAGGTCAATCCTCCCTCTAGCAGGGTGGCGGGAAGAGGTCTTCTGACGCTCCCGACCCCGGAAGCGCTACGACGGCGGAACGATGGAGAAAAAATCACGATTCTGGATCCTCTCCGAGGGTTTCATATCAGAGAGGTAAATATAGGCCGAAGGAGGGCACCAGAGGGCGTGGGCCCCACCCAGGCAACCTGGTGGCGCGTCTAGGAGGGGGGCCGCGCAGGGAGGACGCCTGGGCAGGCCCTGGCTCCCCTCTATCCCACCTTGACGCCTCTCGAAGCTTCCGTCACACTGATTTTTATATATTTTTCTCGAGATTTTTGGGACTTTTTAAATTGGGGTAAAAGTCCCTGCAAAAAATACATCAGCAGACATAAACTGGCAGTGGGTGCATTGAGTTAGTAGGTTACTCCAAATATGTGTAAAAAGGTATGAAACTGTAGCAAAACATATAACAATGTCACCCAAAAGATCATTGAACAAACAAAAATTATAGATACGTTTGGGACGTATCAACATCCCCAAGCTTAATTCCTGCTCATCCTCGAGTAGGTAAATGATAACACAAATAATTTCTTTGGTGACATGCTAACACACATATAAGAACTTCAAAGTAAAGCAAGTAAGATATGCAATTCAAGTCAATGCAATAACAAGCAAGAGTCTATATCTAGTATTGAAATTAGCAAAGTAAGAACATAAAGGTGCAAGAGCTGTCCATGACTCGAATGCCTCCGAATGGTGTTTGCGTGCAAGAAGTGGGAGATGGGTTGAGAGCATAAAATTATTTTAATTGAGAACTCAATCTACTAAAACTTCATGCTTGGTCTCCTTCGAAATCTTATTTTGACTCATCCCCAGACCACTAGTCAGGCACAAGTCAAAATGATCCTCTCCCTTTCGACTTTGAGCACTCATGCAATGGATGGGCGCGAGCAAGATATGTTGGTACTTAGGATGGCAAAGAGAATAATGATGGGGAAGGAAAACAAAAAGAAGTGTGAAAGGCTCACATCAATGACGACAACAATAGGCGAGAGAAAGCCAAATGATAGATATGATGTGAGGAGTAGGGATTGCTATGCAACGGATGCACATATGAGCTAAGGTAAGCTCTCCAATGGAACTAGTGGGGGTGCATCCAATTTGCTTGCTCATGAAGACCTAGAGCTCATTTGAGGAGGCTCATCATTGGAATATACAAGCCAAGTTCTATAGTGTAAGGGTCCCCACATAACAATCGAGTACGAGTGTGGATCTTTCAAAAGGAATAGTAGTGTTGCCCCCTTCTCTCATTTTATTTCTTTTTTTTGTGGCCTCTTTGGTTCTTTCTATTTATCTCTCAATTGTCCTCTTTGGCATCTTTTCATGTGTCCTCTTTTGGGATCTTTTAATTTGTCCTCTTTGGGATCTTTTCCTCACTTAGGGGCAATGCTCTATATTTTACAAGGATAAAAAGAAGATCTTCACACTTTATAAGAAGTACTCAACATAAAGACAAATGAAAACTATCATGATGTATGCAAATGTATGCCTCTGCCAGTGTAGCACGATATGCAATGAAACTAGCGTGTCATGTAGCAATAATAAGGGCAAGGCCCAACTAGCATGCGGCTCCTTGATCAAGCAAAAACATGAATGACATGAAGATCAA
This sequence comes from Hordeum vulgare subsp. vulgare, assembly GCF_904849725.1. NCBI lineage: Eukaryota > Viridiplantae > Streptophyta > Magnoliopsida > Poales > Poaceae > Hordeum > Hordeum vulgare. The sequence goes on from NC_058524.1 coordinate 533,975,375, forward strand.
GTCATGAGATGGTGGATGTTGCATGGAAATGTGTCTCGGAAAGGCTATGGAAATGCCTTAATAGGTAGGTATGGTGGCTGTTTTGAGGAAAGATGTAATGAGGCTTATGATGACATAGCGTATCGTGCCAAGGGTTTGGATGCACCGGCAAAGTTTGCACCAACACTCAAGATGAGAAAGGGCAATGCACGGTAGTGAAGAGTCTAGCAAAATAAGGATGGTGGAAGTGCCAACAATCGAATACTCGCATTAGTCCGAAGAACTCAAACACTTACTATCGGCAACTCTCTATCTAGTCAGGAAATTCACGAAGAGACAAGTACGCCGAGGAGGAGTGTTTGGGGGTTTGGTTATCCTTGTGCATCCTCGAACCATGGTAACGTGAGGGTACTCTATATATTTGTGACATCCTAAGCTTTTGCTACAGTAATGCATGTAATTAAGCAACAGTGATCCGCGCTAATGATGCCACGTCACCGTGAATTATATCAATGATCTCATGTTAGTTGAAACCGAATCAAAATTCAAAACTTAAAGATAAAGTCGAACGAGAAGAGTTGTATAATGTTAAAATAAAAATGTGAGGGAGTTAGAAAAATTCTTTAAAGAATTCTAAAAGTGAATCGGGCGCTTTTGAAATTATTGATAATCTCTATATATTTAAAACAGAAGCTTTATGTAAAATAAATAAATGAAAGAAAGTAATTAGAATTAAATAATAAAAGGATATAGTAAATAAAAATAAATAATCAAAAAAATAAATTAAAAAAAGCAAAAGTCGATGGCCCAACTAGGCCAAAAATTGGCCCACCCAACCACACCCCCCGTTCGCTCCTTCCCCTTGGTGCTCACCCCACCACTCCTGCTCGCGCTCCACCCCACACCACGCGCGAGCCCTCCGTGGAACCCAGCGCCGCCCCGCTCGTCCCCCAATACCGCCAGATCCCGCGGGCCCTCCCCATCCCCAGCGCGCCTCCATGCCGCTCCCCCAAACCCCGATCCCGTCGGCCCCCAGGAGCCCCATCCCTGTCGCCTCGCCCCTTCAGCGGCCACATCCGGGCGCCGCCCCTCCTCCGGGCCGGATTCGGCCGACCCTGGCCCTCTCCTCACCGGCCGGCCCCCGGTGACGCCGGCCCCTCTGGCGACCTCCATCGGTTGGCCCTCCTCGTCACCAACGTCACCGGGACCGCCACTGGCACCACCTCGTCCTCCTCCACGTCGTCTCCTCCGCACCTCCCGAGAACTCCGACTACACCGGGCCCTCTCGTCAACGCCGGTGAGCCCCGGGCCCCGACCATTCTCTCATTCTTCCTCTCCCTGTTCCATTCCGGCAATCGGCGCTCCGTTCCGACGTCGTTGAGATCATGTAGGTGTTGGTGTAGATAGCCCCCTCTCTCTGTGTTGAGATGAGAGAGATGAGCAAAGAGATGCCACAGAGGTTGGAAATGAGATGTGAGAAAAAGAAAAATAGAATGATGTATAAATGTATGTATATATGTATTAGATGCCCGTATGTATGTATGAGATGCACGTATGTATTTTGTATGTATATATGTATGTATGTAATATCATGTATGTATAGAGAGGAATACATTATGTTTAATATATATAGGTAAATATGTGTATGTGGCGACTGCCACTTACCGGTGGGGCCATACCTCCACACCCACTTACAGGGAGGCCCCACACGCATTTAAGAAAAATAAAAATATGTTTTTATTAATTAAATAAATAGATAGATTTTTTTATTAATTGGTTAATTAATTAAGCGGGTAATTAGAATAATTAGTGTATGACACGTGGGTCCCCCGCTAAATTAATCTGATTAATTACTATTTAATCTTAATTAAAAACTCATTCTATGATGCATGGGACCCACTGATGAGTTGACCAGTCAACTGCTGATGTCAGCATGGCATCATGCTGATGTCATAATAGCAATTAGTTAAATTAATTAAATTTGTTTTTAATTTATAAATAATTAATAAAACTTTAAAAATTAATATTAATTAAACCGTAAGTCAGATCAAAATATTTTCAACATGAAAGTTGATCAATAGAACGAGACGAACCCGGATACATGGTCCATTCGTTTCTCACACGTCCCTAGCGTAGCAAACGTGGAACTTTTCCATTGTTTTCCGTCCAACCGGTACTAGCCCGAGACCCGGAAAATATCGTCAGATATTCTTCCGACCCGTCTATGATGGATGCTGCTCCCTTAGCTCATGTCTAGCCTGGATCTTGCCATGTCATGCATTGTGTTGCACCGTTGCTATTATTTATTGTTTCTTCCCCCTCTTCTTACCGGTAGACCCCGAGACTAACGCTGCTGCCGGGTACATCTACGACCCTGCCCACCAGCCTTTTGCCGCAGAGCTGCAAGGCAAGCAAACCCCCTTGATCATCCCTATATCGACTATGTCTTTCTCCCTCATGCTTGCATTAGTATTTTGCTACTGTTGTAGTTAGCTCCTATATCTGATGCATAGCCTATTTTTGATGAACTGCTACTTTCAGTACTGTATTTTTAAATCTGCTTAGTATAGGTGGAACCGTCATCCCTTCTGACCCCGTAGTCCAGTTGCCCCGCTTTGCTTTCAAATCTCGATCCCTGATCGACGAGCCAGACCCAACACAACACACACACCCCCTAGTTGTACGACGCTACAGAGATACTATCGAGTACCGAGAGGGTGACACCTTGCTAAGTGCTCCTGATGATATCTCTGTAGTATAGTTAGTCGGTCGTGGTTATCGAGGGTGATTCCTCTTTCACCATTCTCGACGATGCCTCTGTCGTGCAACCCCTCAAGTGTGGGACCCCCGAGGGTGATTCCTCTAAGCCCACCTTGACGGATACTCGACCATGTTACTGGGATCGTTGGTGATTAGATGTTAGACGGGTGGATTCCCGCGAGATTGTGTCGATGGCCCAATTAAAATGATAATGGATTTGGGTATTTGATCTGGGTTGGTTGGAGACCTTTTTGCACTAACCGGCTACCCGGGAAGAATTATGGGTACTCGGCGTAGCGGTATCAGCCGAAGCTTTTCAGATGTCAGCAATGTAGCGGCACGCCCCCGAGTGGTCCCGAGATGCATCGCGCTTGTGATTAAGGGATGCTAGGACTAATGTCGGCCGCCCACGCATCATGCAGGAGCGCGAAGGGGAACTGGGCCCATGAACCCTCTGTGTTGAGTCTTAGGTGGGGCTGCGACGTGTCGATATTCCGAGGCCGGGCATGAACCAGAAAAGTGTGTCCGACCAGAGTGTTATCGAGCGTGACAAGAAATGTGGTGCACCCGTGCAGGGATGAAAATTAACTATTCGGAAAGGCATGTCCACGGTTACAGGACGACTTGGAGTTGTGCCCTGATCTTATACAACTACAATTGTTACTTAACTAGAATTAGTTGCCTCGGGATTGCTTCCTCACAGGGAGTCGAGGGAGGATCTCTAGGCGCGACCTCACTTTAATATTGCTGCAACAATATGACTATTAACTGTGTTACACCTTTTCTACTCTCGTCTATTTCTGCAAGACCCTGAAGATGCTAGTCTTCGATAGGACTAGGCCTTCTCTCTCTATTCTCGCATTGCTGCAGTCAGTCCACATATAAACACCACCCCCTTCTTTGATACTGATGCATATTTATAATAGTTCTGATGTAAGACTTGCGAGTACTTTGGATAAGTACTCACCGTTGCTTTGCTCTCCCTTTGTCCTCTTGATCCGTTGCTGCGACCAGATGATGGAGCCCAGGAGATGGAGTTTCCTGCCGACGCCTGCCACCCCAATGGTGTCTTCTTCGTGGAGGCCGCTGAAGATAGTAGTAGTTAGGAGGTTCCCAGGCAGGACGCCTCGCCTCGTTGGATCGTTGTATCTTTTGTGCTAGCCTTCTCTAAGGCACCCCATGTTTTATGTATGTACTCAGATATTGTTGCTTCCGCTGACTCGTGTGTTTATCGAGATTCCGTATTCTAGCCCTCGAGGCCCCTGTCTTGTAATATGAAGCTGATATTGTTTTAATTGTGTCTAGAGTTGTGTTGTGATATCTTCCCGTGAGTCCTTGAGTTTGATCGTACGCATTTGCGTGTATGATTAGCTGATGACCCACAAGTATAGGGTATCAATCGTAGTCCTTTCGATAAGTAAGAGTGTCGAACCCAACGAGGAGCAGAAGGATCTGACAAGTGGTTTTCAGCAAGGTAAAATCTGCTGGCACTGAAATTGTCGGTAACAAGTGATTGTGTGGTGAGATGATTCGTAGCAAGCAACAAGTAACACAAGTAGCAACGGTGCAGCAAAGTGGCCCAATCCCTTTTGTAGCAAGGGACAAGCCTGGACAAAGTCTTATAGGAGGAAAAACGCTCCCGAGGACACACGGGAATTTCTGTCATGCTAGTTTCATCATGTTCATATGATTCACATTCGTTACTTTGATAGTTTGATATGTGGGTGGACCAACGCTTGGGTACTGCCCTTACTTGGACAAGCATCCCACTTATGATTAACCCCTCTCGCAAGCATCCACAACTACGAAAGAAGAATTACGACAAAGTCTAACCATAGCATTAAACTAGTGGATCCAAATCAGCCCCTTACGAAGCAACACATAAACTAGGGTTAAAGCTTCTATCACTCTAGCAACCCATCATCTACTTACTACTTCCCAATGCCTTCCTCTAGGACCAAATAATGGTGAAGTGTTATGTAGTCGACGTTCACATAACACCACTAGAGGAAAAAAACATACAACATATCAAATTACCGAACGAATACCAAATTCACATGACTATTATTAGCATGACTTATCCCATGTCCTCAGGAACAAAAGTAAATACTCACAAAGCATACTCATATTCATGACCCGAGAGGTAATGAGTAGCATCAAGGATCTAAACATGAACTCTTCCACCAAATAATCCAACTAGCATCAACTACAAAGAGTAATCAACACTACTAGCAACCTTACAAGTACCAATCGGAGTCACGAGACGGAGATTAGTTATAAGTGATGAACTAGGGTTTGGAGATGAGATGGTGCTGATGAAGATGTTGATGGTGACGAGTCCCCTCAAATGAGAGGAGTGTTGGTGATGATGATGGCGACGATTTCCCCCTCGGGGGGGGGGGGGTAGTTTGCCCGGCAGGATCGTCCTACCGGAGCTCTAGATTGGTACTGCTCAAGTTCCGCCTCGTGGCTGTAGCGAAACCACGGAAAAGCTCCTCTATGATTTTTTCCTAGACGAAACCCTTCATATAGGAAAAGAGGGGGGCCAGTGGGCCAGTGGGCTGCCCACAAGCTCTCATGGCGCGACCTGGTGGGGGGGGGGGGGGTGGTGGCCGCGCCGTGCAGGCTTGTGGGCACCCCCTGGTGCCCCTTTGGCACTTCTTCGGCCCAGTATTTTTGATAAATCGGGAAAAAAAATCCTCGTTGACTTTTACGGCGTTTGGAGTTGCGCATAATAGGAATCTCAACTTTGCTCCACTTTCAGGCCAGAATTCCAGTTGCCGGCATTCTCCCCCTTCATGTAAACCATGCAAAATAAGAGAGAAAAGGCATAATAATTGTACTGTGAAGTGAAATAACAGCCCAAGAAGCGATAAATAACAACATGAAAACATGATGCAAAATGGACGTATCAACTCCCCCAAGCTTAGACCTCGCTTGTCCTCAAGCGGAAGCCGAGCTCAATAAATATGTCCACATGTTTAGGGAGGTGTCGACAAAACAAGATACAAGCATGCATGCATCATGATCAAGATCAGAATAGCAATACCAACATATAATCTCTCATGCTAAAGCGATAATTCCTTCACAAAGTAAAGCATGGATCAAGAACCTTACCGAGAAGTAACAACCGATAGCCTTTAGTCATTGAAGCAATTGCAATTTATCACAACATCAGAAAGAGTCAAATAAGAGCTTGTAAAGCAAATCCACATACTCAATCATTCTTTCATTCTCTACAATTGCTACAACTCACGTGGTACTCATGAGATCAAAGTTTCATCTCGACACAGAGAAAGATAGGGGCTTATGGTTTTGCCTCCCAACTGCTTACCTCAAGGGTAATGTCAACAATAATAATTCACGAATGCCTACCTCCAAGTTGACATATGAATATAGATCTTTCCCAAGCATATGACGTTAGCCAAGATAAAGGCAAAATAGGGAGTGGTGAAGATCACCATGACTCTTTCAAGGGCAAAAAGTAAAGGTATAAGATAGGCCCTTCACAGAGGGAGGCAGAGGTTGTCATGCGCTTTTGAGGTTTGGATGCGTGTCCTCTTAGTGCGGAGGAACGTCACTTTATATTGCCTCCTGTGATAAAGAACTTTATTATGCAGTCTGTCGCTTTTATGTCTTTCTCATCACATGTTCGTATAAAGCTTATTTTCCACACACTAATAGATCATAAATATTAGAGAGAAATTTTTACTGCTTGCACCGATAACAACTTACTTGAGGGATCTTATTCAATCCATAGGTAGGTATGGTGGACACTCATGGCAAAACTGGTTTGAGGGTTTATGGATGCACAGGTAGTATTTCTACTTGGTGCGGGAGTTTTGGCTAATATGAGGTGGAAGCAATCGTCACATGCTAGGGGATCTCTAATCTTATAACATTGTTCGGAACCAAGCAAACACAATTCATTATGTTGTCTTCTTTGTCCAGCATCCACTTCTAGGCATGCAATAGTTTAGTGAGTGTTCACAATCATAGATGGTCTAAGAGATGATATATTTATATGTGAACCTCTCCTTCCTTATCACTTCCTATTAATTGCAACAATGACCAAGGTCTACATTTGTCTACCCTCAACAAGTTTCAATCCTCATTCTTTTTATATGTGAAGCCATCACTTCCCATAAGATCATTACATGATCTTTCATGCTTTTGTTCTATTCTCACTCTTTTGATAATGGCAAGAGGCAAAGCCCTTCAACTAAGACACTCTTTATTATATGGTTCACGAGCAAGAATACATCGGGGGTGACACAAAGCAAAACTCAAGACTAAAACACTAAGACTTTTAAACTACTAGAGAAAAACAAAACTGAAAAGGAAAACTAAAACAAAGGTAAAGGGAAAAGATGTGATGGTGATATGATACCAGGGCAACTCCCCCAAGCTTGGCACAAGCCAAGGGGATGGCCCATACCAATGCTGAGTTGTCTTCCTTTGGTGGTGATGGTGGTGGAGTTGTTGAAGAGGTCTTGAGTTTGTTTAATTTCCACTTGAGCATATAATTCTGCTCCCTCAGATCATCATTTTCCTCTTCAAGCTTCAACACCCTTTGGCATAATTCCTGCTTACTCTCCTGCAAGAAACGAGAAGGGATAAACAAGGTCTTAGGCTTCTTCCTTGAGTCAGGGAGGCTCGACTTCTTGAACTCCACATGAGTGTGTCCAGGTTGAGGTAGAGGAGCCTCCTCTTCATCAGAACTTGTTTGTTCCTTCCCCTTCGGATCATAATCTTCTTCCTCATCAGTGGTCCAGCCATAAGGATCCAAGTCCCCATAGACCTGGGGGTTAGCAAGGTAATCAGCCACATAACTCTCCCCCTCTGAATCCTGAGAAGACATCTTGACCTAGATTTGCGGCAGAAAACAAGCTCAAAACGAAAAACAGAGGAAATCTGCGTGATGCAGGGGTCAGACCAAACGAGGGTATATATAATGATTTCTTTTTCAGACCAGAAGGAGTACCTCGCATGAAAACGGAGTCCGGGAGGCGCACGAGGTGGCCACAAGCCCTCACGGCGCGGCCAGGGGGCCGGCTCGCGCCGTGTAGGCTTGTCGCCTCCTCGCACACTTTCCGGACTACTTCCAATTTTTGTATTTTTTCAAATATTCCAAAACGGAGAAAAATTCCTACTAGAAAAGTTTTGGACTCTCTTTTCTTACCGAATCACATACCTCTCCATTTTTGGAGTCTGAAACAGGCTGATAAATATCCCTTAGGTATTCTTCCAGAGTTATGGTATTGATGATATTGCTTTCAACATTTACGGGAGTACCTGAGATATAATGCTTGATTCTCTGCCCATTTACCACTCTCGGACAATTACCTTCCGTGTTGTTGATCTTGATAGCACCGGAACGATATACTTCCTCAACAACATAGGGACCTTCCCATTTAGAGAGAAGCTTGCCTGCAAAGAATCTTTAACGAGAGTTATATAGCAAGACATAATCACCTACATTGAACTCACGCTTTTGTATCCTCTTATCATGCCACCTCTTAACCTTCTCTTTGAACAACTTGGCATTCTCATATGCCTGAGTTCTCCATTCATCAAGCGAGCTAATGTCAAATAACCTCTTCTCACCGGCAAGTTTGAAATCAGAGTTGAGCTCCTTGATTGCCCAATAAGCTTTATGCTCTAGCTCAAGAGGTAAGTGACATGCTTTCCCATACACCATTTTGTACGGAGACATGCCCATGGGATTCTTATAGGCAGTTCTATAAGCCCACAGTGCATCGTCGAGCTTCTTAGACCAATTCTTTCTAGACCTGTTGATAGTCTTTTGCAGAATCAGTTTAATCTCTCTATTACTTAGCTCTACTTGACCACTGGACTGAGGGTGATAGGCAGACGCAATTCTATGGTTGACATCATACTTAGCAAGCGTTTTACGGAAAGCACCATGAATGAAGTGTGAACCACCATCGGTCATTAGATATCTAGGGACTCCAAATCTAGGGAAGATAACTTCTTTCGGCATCTTGATAGAGGTGTTGTGATGAACACTACTAGTGGGGACAACTTCTACCCACTTAGTGACATAATCAAGAGCAACTAGGATATGAGTATACCCGTTGGATTTTGGAAAAGGTCCCATATAATCAAAGCCCCAGACATCAAATGGTTCAATGACAAGTGAATAGTTCATAGGCATTTCCTGACGTTTGCTAATATTACCTATTCTTTGACATTCATCACAAGACAAGATAAACTTATGGGCATCCTTGAAGAGAGTGGGCCAATAGAAACCTGATTGAAATACCTTGTGTGCAGTTCTATCTCCCGCATGGTGTCCTCCGTAGGCCTCGGAGTGACACTTCTGTAGGATCTGTCCCTGTTCATGTTCAGGTACACAACGTCTAATAACACCATCTACTCCTTCCTTATAAAGGTGAGGATCATCCCAAAAGTAGTGTCTCAAGTCAAAGAAGAATTTCTTCTTCTGCTGGTACGTGAAACTAGGTGGTATGTATTTGGCAACGATATAGTTTGCATAATCAGCATACCACGGTGCACTACGTGAAGCATTGATGACATTCAATTGCTCATTGGGAAAGCTATGATCAATAGGTTGTGGGTCATCAAGAACGTTCTCCAACCTAGACAAGTTATCTGCTACTGGGTTATCAGCACCCTTTCTGTCGACAACGTGCAAATCAAATTCTTGTAGCAAGAGAACCCATCTGATAAGTCTAGGTTTAGCGTCCTTTTCTCCATGAGGTACTTAATAGCAGCATGATCAGTGTGAATAGTGACTTTGGAATCAACTATGTAAGACCTGAACTTTTCACATGCAAACACGACTTCTAAAAATTCCTTCTCCATAGTGGCATAGTTTCTTTGGGCACTATCTGGAGTTTTACTAGCGTAGTGAATAACATTCAGCTTTATTGACTCTTTGCCCTAGAACAGCACCAACAGCATAATCGCTAGCATCACACATGATCTCAAAACGTAAGTTCCAATCAGGTGGTAGAACAATAGGTGCAGTTATCAAAGCCCTCTTAAGTATTTCTAAGGCTTCCTCACAATCATTGTAGAAGACAAAAGGATTACCCTTTTGCAAGAGATTGGTAAGAGGCCTAGAAATCTTAGAAAAGTCTTTAATGAACCTTCTATAGAAACCAGCATGACCAAGGAAACTTCTTATACCTTTGATATCTGTGGGGTATGGCATTTTCTCGATTGCATCAACCTTAGCCTTATCGACTTCAATACCTCTTTCAGAAATTTTATGACCTAAGACGATGCCTTCATTAACCATAAAGTGGCACTTCTCCCAATTCAAGACAAGATTGGTGTCTTTACATCTCTGCAAGACTCGATCAATGTTGCTGAGGCAATCATCAAAGGAAGACCCGTAAACGGAGAAGTCATCCATGAAGACCTCGACAATCTTTTCACAAAAGTCAGAGAATATAGCCATCATACATCTTTGAAAGGTGGCAGGTGCATTACATAACCCAAAAGGCATACGTCTATAAGCAAAGGTACCGAAAGGGCAGGTGAAGGTGGTTTTCTCCTTATCAGATTGTGCAACTGGTATTTGGGAGAAACCAGAATAACCATCTAGAAAGCAGAAGTGTGTGTGTTTAGACAGCCTTTCTAGCATTTGGTCGATAAAAGGCAAAGGGTAATGATCTTTCCTAGTGGCTTTTGTCAGTTTCCTTAAATCGATCACCATCCTATAGCCAGTAATAATCCTTTGTGGGATCAATTCATCCTTATCATTAGGGACAACGGTAATGCCTCCCTTCTTAGGAACGCAATGTACCGGACTCACCCAATCGCTATGAGCAACAGGATAAATGATACCTGCTTCCAGCAGCTTTAGTATTTCTTTCCTCACTACTTCTTTCATCTTCGGATTCAATCTCCTTTGATGATCAGCAACTGGTTTGAAATCAGGATCAGTTTTAATCTTGTGCTGACACAGAGTAGGACTAATGCCCTTAAGAGCATCGAGAGTATATCCAATAGCAGCACGGTGCTTTCTCAGAGTTTTTAGTAACTTCTTTTCTTCATGCTCTATGAGGCTAGCACTAATTATAACAGGATATATCTCTTTTTCATCTAGATAGGCATACATAAGAGTATCAGGCAACTGTTTAAGCTCAAACACAGGATCACCCTTTGGTGGGGGTGGATCCCCAGGCAGTTCAACATGCAAGTTATTCTTAAGGATATGATATTGTTATAAGACAACTCTATCTATCTCATCCCTTTCATCCATATGCATATCATTTTCATGCTCAAGCAAGTATTGCTCTAAGGGATCAGTAGGAGGCACGGCAATAGAAGCTAAGGCAATAGTTTCATCCCTACTAGGCAACTCCTTTTCATGAGGTTGTCTACCAAACTTAGAGAAATTGAACTCATGTGACACACCTTCAAAGCCAACAGTGACAGTTTGCTTCTCACAATCAATATGAGCATTGATGGTATTGAGAAAAGGTCTACCAAATATGATGGGACAAAAGCTATCTTGTGCAGTAGCAAGAATGAGGAAATCAGCAGGATACTTCGTTTTACCACACAAGACTTCAACATCCCTAACAATTCCCACAGGGCACATAGTATCTCTATTGGCAAGCTGAATAGTGACATCAATGGGCTCTATCTCAACAGGTGCAATCTCATCTTTGATTTCATCATATAAGGATTGAGGTATTGCACTAACACTAGCACCCACGTCACATAAACCATGATAACAATGATCTCCTATCTTAACAGAAACCACAGGCATGCCAACAACAGGCCTATGTTTGTATCTAACGTGAGGTTTTAGCAATTCTAGCAGCATCTTCACAGAAGTGAATATTATGTCCCTCAACATCGTCGGACAGAAGATCTTTGATAATAGCAATGCTAGGTTCAACTCTAATTTGCTCAGGGGGTGTAGGTGTTCTAATATAGCCTCTACGTATCACAGTTGAAGCTTTAGAATGATCCTTCATCCTAACAGGGAAAGGTGGTTTCTCAATGTAAGCACTAGGAACAACATGATCATTATAGGCAATGACTTTCTCTTCAACTAGAGTGGGTTTAACTACATTGACTTCTAAAGGAGGATGATATTTAAACCACTTCTCTTTGGGGAGATCAATATGAGCAGCAAATGATTCACACAAAGAAGCTACTATCTCAGAGTCAAGTCCATACTTAGCGCTAAAATCACTAAAGGTATTTGTCTCAACAAAGGATTTAACGCAATCAAACGTGAAATTCATACCTGACTCCTTACCTTCTTCAATCTCCCAATCTTTAGAGTTGCGTTTAATTCTCTCCAATAAATTCTATTTGAAGTCAATATCTCTCTTCATAAAAGAACCGGTACAAGAAGTGTCAAGCATGGTGCGATCATCATGAGAAAGCCGAGCATAGAGGTTCTGAATGATAATTTCTCTTGAGAGCTCATGATTGGGGCATGAATATAACATTGATTTAAGCCTCCCCCAAGCTTGAGCGATGCTTTCTCTGTCACGAGGCCAAAAAATATAAATATAATTCCTATCACGATGTACTAAATGCATAGGATAAAACTTTTGATGAAATTCCAATTTCAACCGATTGTAGTCCCATGATCCAGTATCATCACATAGCCTATACCATGTCAACGCCTTATACTTCAAAGATAAAGGAAAGAACCTCTTCTTGACCTCATCCTCGGGCAAACCTGCAAGCTTAAATAAACCAGAAACTTCATCTACATAGATTAGATGCAAGTCTAGATGTGATGTTCCATCTCCTGTAAAAGGATTAGCCAACAGTTTCTCAAGCATACCCGAAGGAAATTCAAAGCAAATATTTTCAGTAGGTGCAGCAGGTTGAGGAGCAACTATTTGTGCTTCCGTTCGAGGTGAAGATACCCCGAACAAGCCCCTCAAAGGATTAGTATCCATAGTGACAAGTGACAATAAATTTCAGCACACTATATGAATGTTTCCTTACCAAGTTCCACTTACCAAAGGCGCTTCACTCCTCGGCAACGGCGCCAGAAAAGAGTCTTGATGACACACAAGTATAGGGGATCAATCGTAGTCCTTTCGATAAGTAAGAGTGTCAAACCCAACGAGGAACAGAAGGATCTGACAAGTGGTTTTCAGCAAGGTAAAATCTGCACGCACTGAAATTGTCGGTAACAAGTGATTGTGTGGTGAGATGATTCGTAGCAAGCAACAAGTAACAAAAGTAGCAACTGTGCAGCAAAGTGGCCCAATCCCTTTTGTAGCAAGGGATGAGCCTGGACAAAGTCTTACAGGAGGAAAAACGCTCCCGAGGACACACGGGAATTTCTGTCATGATAGTTTCATCATGTTCATATGATTCCCGTTCGTTACTTTCATAGTTTGATATGTGGGTGGACCAGCGCTTGGGTACTGCCCTTACTTGGACAAGCATCCCACTTATGATTAACCCCTCTCGCAAGCATCTGCAACTACGAAATAAGAATTAAGACAAATTCTAACCATAGCATTAAACTAGTGGATCCAAATCAGCCCCTTACGAAGCAACGCATAAACTAAGGTTTAAGCTTCTGTCACTCTAGCAACCCATCATCTACTTACTACTTCCCAATGCCTTCCTCTAGGCCCAAATAATGGTGAAGTGTTATGTAGTCGACGTTCACATAACACCACTAGAGGAAAAACAACATACAACATATCAAATTACCGGACGAATACCAAATTCACATGACTACTATTAGCATGACTTATCGCATGTCCTCAGGAACAAAAGTAACTACTGACAAAGCATAATCATATTCATGACCAGAGAGGTAATGAGTAGCATCAAGGATCTGAGCATAAACTCTTCCACCAAATAATCCAACTAGCATCAACTACAAAGAGTAATCAACACTACTAGCAACCTTACAAGTACCAATCAGAGTCACGAGACGGAGATTGGTTATAAGTGATGAACTAGGGTCTGGAGATGAGAAGGTGCTGATGAAGATGTTGATCGTAATGAGTCCCCTCCGATGATAGGAGCGTTGGTGATGACGATGGCGACGGTTTCCCCCTCCGAGAGGGAAGTTTCCCCGACAGGATCATCCTGCCGGAGCTCTAGATTGGTTCTGCTCAGTTCCGCCTCGTGGCGGCGGCGAAACCACGAAAAAGCTCTTCTCTGATTTTTTCCTGGACGAAACCCTTCATATAGCAAAAGAGGGGGCCAGTGGGCCAGTGGGCTGCCCACAATCCCTCATGGCACGGCCTGGGGGGGTAGCCGCACCATGCAGGCTTGTGGGCACCCCCTGGTGCCCCTCTGACACTTCTTCAGCCCAGTATTTTTAATAAATCGGGAAAAAATCCTCGTTGATTTTTACGGCGTTTGGAGTTGCGCAGAATAGGTATCTTAACTTTAATCCACTTTCATGCCAGAATTCCAGTTGCCGGCATTCTCCCCCTTCATGTAAACCTTGCAAAATAAGAGAGAAAAGGCATAAGAATTGTACCGTGAAGTGAAATAACAGCCCAAGAAGCGATAAATAACAACATGAAAACATGATGCAAAATGGACGTATCTTTAGCGTACGATTAAATCGAGGGCGTCACAAGTTGGTATCAGAGCCGACTGCCTGTAGGTAGCCCCCTTTACAACTCCTTGGCCGAAGTTGAGTCTACTGTTTGAAAAACTTTACTAACACTGATATTGTGGCTTACGGGCCCACATCTCAATTGGGTGTTATTAGTATCTTTTACTCCTTTCCTATATTCTGGGTTCTACTCTCTTTTCTTTTTCGGGTTAATGAATTTACTAACTCTAACATTAGGTTCTCGTAGGTACTTCCTCCCGGAGAGCCCCGTAATCCAGACGATGGCTTTATCCGTCAAAAGAAATGCAGTTACTATTCGATGTTCTCTCGAGAACTTATGCTCATCGCCTCCGCGATTCCCTTCCTTCGTCAACCCCTATGGATGATGACGTACACATGTCGCCCATACTTTCTTTTCAAATTGCTCTTGTTTTACGAGATGCAATGAATTATCTTATCGGGGATTCGTCCCTTATCAGTTGTCATGGGTTTCGAAAGTTCTTCGAATTACTATTTGATCTTTCGGAATCCCGAGTAGCCTATTGCTTTTTGACTTTTCTCACCTGCTTGTGTTATGGTTAAATCCATATGTCTAGCCGCATTCATTAAATTCCTTTGTGAATTTCCTGTGACCTTATTGATTCTACCTTTGTGTGAATGCGCACAATCATCTGTTGATATTCATAAATTATCTTCTAGCTTAGACGTCCTTCCAGATAGAGCTGGTTCTCGACAAATCAACTTTGGTTGATTGTCCTTTTATGTCCATTCAGCTTACTTGTATTTGATCGGAGCATCTGATTATGATACACCAAACTGGAAATCTTAATTCCTTTGGTAATTAAGTATCCGTATTTTTCAGATGTTCTATAACCCGATGCATTGCATCATATCTCCCTCTGATTGAGTACCGGTACTCGCCTCAGGTCTTTTGTGGACGGCTAGACCCATTGTTGGGTTATTATCCGATGACATCCTTTACATTCAAACAATTCTTGTGATATTGTTCCCTTGATACATAATGACACTGGTAAATTGTGTCTCCTCCTTCTGAGGAGTTGTATCATATGCCTTTGTGAGCCATGCCCTTCAAGCATGTGTTAATTACTCTTGGAATGTATGGTATATGTTCCTAAGATGTCCCGATGGGTTGAACCTATGCCTTCCTAAATCAATACGACCCAAAGAGTTTTCACGAGTCTTACTATTCTAGTGTTTTGCGAGATAATCTTTCCAAGCTACAACCTGATCAAAGGCGAGGAGTAAATGGTAGGTGATGCATTGATGAAGTGGGAGTCGACCTTGAACTTTGTGTTCTTGCCCATGGAAACGACGTTGATCCTATCATACTAACTTCTCGTAACAATAATCAATAATTCTATGATTTGATGTGGTATCTGTGGTTTGGTACTTGACAATCGTGGTTCCGACCATGTTGTCCCACCTTGATTTCATTCTCAGACGAGTTAAAGTACTTGTCTTCTTAAGATCAATACATCGGTCCTAGCCTTAATGTTGATCTACCTTCGAGTATTATTCCTTGTAGCTCGAGAATATCACGGAGCTATATAACTTCTTGTGTGCTCCTCATCAACTATGATATTTTCATTAATTCTAGTTTCCTTGTGTTTGAGTTGTTGGACACGCGAGTACATCGATAACTGAATCGGGTACGCATTGCGATTCAACAACATTTTAGTAATCTTCCTTGTTTATGAGTTTGTACTCGATTATGTCATTCCAAGCTGTTAAGCTACATCATTATCATCAAGTTGGAGCTCGACGATGCTATCTATACCCTTCATCCCTGAAACACAATTCCAACTGTGTGTTAAGCTTGCATAGAGCTTTCCACATCATGTTGGTTGTCCTGAAAGGCAATCTCAATTCTAAGCTCGCAGTCTTATCTGTGATTCCGACAACCTCTTGCTTCATCATTCCCTTGCTTGATGTCGTCGCTGAATGATTACATCTTCGTGAAGCTTCTCGACAAATGTGTTGTGATCATCATCACATTCTGAGCTCTTGCAGGGTATCAATCGAATACAAGTTGAGGAATACCATCCTTGCCCCTCGATGATTTGAATCATCATCGACATCCTTGTTTGCCTTCCCTCCAACACAAACGTGTTCATGTTTTGTGTTGTCCTTTGAGTTCCTTGCTAATTCATCTTATGTTATCTTCTACCTTGGAGTATTACTATATGGTATGTCAAGAATGTCGTGAAAATTGCACATGTCTTAAGAATTCTTGATATAGTAATACTTCTCACCATCACCATTCATTTCTTGGTCCCGTGTTGTTTCTAACCGGTATACCGACAAGTGAACTCTAATGTGTGATTCCAATACTTCTGCCAACCCTATCACCTTGAGGTTAACAACTGATTGCTTCATTCTTGGTGTGTTGGGTGTTGACTCATCATTTTAGCATTGGTTGTGCTACTCAATCCGTATTTCTGAGTGCACACTTTTACCAATGTTTAATTGTTGTTGTTCCCTCGAGCCTACGACATTATACCATTTGGTTTGACAAATGATTTCTCCTTGATAGTATAATTTTGTAATTCATCCCTGTCAAAATCTTGAGAGATTGTTGTTGAGCCCATCAGCCACACCCTCAGCTTCTCCATGTTCCGCGATGAAGCTCTTGAAAGCATTATCCTTGTGCCTTCCTCATGAAGGATATGTTGATAAAAGGAGTGTATTTTCCCAAAGTTCACGTGCACTCTTTCCGTCGTGAATTTGTGAAAGTTATGTTTCACTTCCTTCGGGGTCATCCCAAATCATTCACACAGTTGTGTGGTCTTATATGTTTGAAGATTTGCTATCTTCACTTCATATAACTTCTCCTAACATCCCTAGCCACTGACTGGTTTGATCAAGGGAAAAGAAGTTCCTTCATAAGAGCTAATCCAGATTTACACATGGAACCTTGTTATCCTCGATGATGTTTTCCAAATAAGGACTCAGTTGCATTTTGAGGTAAGAATTCTAGGTGGGCACGAATGTCTTGACATTGTGTTCATATGTCTTACAGTCGAACTCATTATTCAAGAATTGCTTGTGTAGCTCATATCATGAGAATCTTGTATCTTCATCTTTTTCTCACACATCTTGAGTCTGAGGTGTCCCGACACCAATCAGATTTGAATCTCGGGCAGATATGATGGTTGGAACATTTTCCAATAATTATAACTTTGGTCTCATATAACCCAGTACGGTGATGTCTTGTCTAGCACACCGGACCGAAGGACCTATTGTTATAAATTCTTCCGTATGTAAGATTCTCCATTCTTCCATGCGGAAACTATATGAATGATTTTGTAAGTTGTTCCTCATGGATCCTCTTTGTATACCCATAAGTCCAACCTTTATCTCATGACCATGTCAATGCTACCCCGAAGCACGGATGTGGTACTTCAAATTTCAATAGGAACATTGGAAGCGCAATGCTAAATTGTTCCTGATCGATTATCCAACCCGTATGGTATGGGTAAAAATCATGATTCTTCTTGCCTCTTTATCAAAATGGTTGTGTATTGGATGACCTATCAAGTACACCATAGTCTATGTTTTCGTCGGGAATGGTATACTTTAATACTTGTGTGTGTGGGCACATTTTTCCTTCCTATTGGTCTGTTTGACCTTTCTTGTGGCATAACTTATCTAAGCAGTGTTAATTCCCTACTTAGGTAAAAACCTTGGTGTACAACTGTGTCAGTAAGACCCTGTTACTATTGTGGATAACATTCCGGTAGCCGCCGGTGGACGAGAACTTTGCCTATTGGTCCGCCTCGTTTCAACAAGCAGGAGAATGGTTCTATTCGTCCCCCGCCCTTGGTACCGACGTTGTTGCCAACATAACTGACAGGTCATCCTCTGACATGTCTTGTTACCAAGACCGTATAAGATGTCGCCGATCTGCCTATTCTTGGCCCACATGGTGGACCCATAACCCAAAGTTCCACAGGATTGAAACCTGACTCTACTGTACACCCTTGACTCCAAAGTATCCTTTGCACTTGGTTCGTATGGAATTCCAGAGCCACCGTTCAATGGACCGATCACTCTTCGGTCCGGATATTATTCAACATGCCGAAGATCAAGTCCGCATTATTCATGAGAATCTGAAGGCTGCTCAGTCTCGTCAGAAGAGTCAGTATGACCGTCATCATCAAGATATGGTCCATCAACCTGGCGAAAAGGCTTATCTTCATGTCACACCAATGAGAGGTGCACATCGTTTTGGGATCAAGGGCAAGTTAGCTCCCCGCTATATTGGTCCTTTCACTGTTTTCGAAAGGCGTGGAAGAGTGGCTTATCAATTGGAACTGCCGGCGAACCTTTCTTAGGTTCACGATGTCTTCCATGTTTCTCAGCTCCGTCGCCGCTTCAAGGATCCTATTCGAGCAGTGGATCATGATATGCTTGAGCTACCACAAGACCTCTGTTATAAAGAGCATCCGACCCGCATTCTCGACCAGGCTGAATGTAAGACTCGTCGCAAGGTCACAAAGTTCCTTAAGGTGCAGTGGTCAAATCATTCTGAAGATGAAGCCACTTGGGAACGCGAGGATCATCTTCGTGATGAATACCCCGAGCTCTTTCCTTCTACCTCTTAATTCTCGGGACGAGAATTCTTGTTAGTAGGGGAGAATTGTGACATCCTCGGCTTTTGCTATAGTAATGCATGTAATTAAGCGACATCGATCCCGCGCTAATGATGCCACATCACCGTGAATTATATCAATGATCTCGTGTTAGTTGAAACCGAATCAAAATTCGAAACTTAAAGATAAGTCGAACGAGAAGAGTTGTATAATGTTAAAATAAAAATGTCAGGGAGTTATAAAAATTCCTTAATGAATTGTAAATGTGAATCTGGCGCTTTTGAAATTATTGATAATCTCTATATATTTAGAACATAATCTTTATGTAAAATAAATAAATGAAAGAAAGTAATTAGAATTAAATAATAAAAAGATATAGTAAATAAACATAAATAATCAAAAGAAGAAAAAAAGGTCCCTCGCCCAACTGGGCCAAAAATTGGCCCAGCCAGCCACCCCCCCCTTCCCCGCTCGCTCCTTCCCCGTGGCGCTCACCCCACCACTCCCGCTCGTGCTCCACCCCACACCATGCGCGAGCCCTCCCTCGAACCTAGCGCCGCCCCGCTCGTCCCCCAATACCGCCAGATCCCGCCGGCCCTACCCATCCCCAGTGCGCCTCCCTGTCGCTGCCCCAAACCCCGATCTCGTCGGCCCCAGGAACCTCATCCCTGCCGCCTCGCCCCTCCGGCGGCGCCATCCGGCCGTCGCCCCTCCTCAAGGCCGGATCCGGCCGACCCCGACCCTCTTCTCACCGGCCGGCCCCTCCGGTCACGCCGGCCCCTCCGACGACCTCCACTGGCCGGCCCTCCTCATCACCAACGTCACCGGGACCGCCACAGCCGCCACCTCGTCCTCTTCCACGTTGTCTCCTCTGCACCTCTCGAGAACTCCGGCTACACCGGGCCCTCTCGTCAATGCCGGTGAGCCCCGGGCCCTGGCCATTTTCTCCTTCTTCCTCTCCCGGTTCCATTCCGACAATCGGCGCTCCGTTATGACGTCGATGAGATCATGTAGGTGTAGGTGTAGATAGCCCCCTCTCTCTCTTTGTTGAGATGAGAGAGATGAGCACAGAGTTGCCACAAAGGTTGGAGATGAGATGTGAGAAAAAGAAAAATAGAATGATGTATAAATGTATGTATATATGTATTAGATGCCCGTATGTATGTATGTATGTATGTATGTATGTATGTATGTATGTATGTATGTATGTATGTATGAGATGCATGTATGTATTTTGTATGTATATATGTATGTATGTAATATCATGTATGTATAAAGAGGAATACATTATGTTTAATATATGTAGGTAAATATGTGTATGTGGCTATTTCCACTTACCGGTGGGGCCATACCTCCACACCCACTTACAGGGAGGCCCCACACGTTTTAAACAAAAATGAAAATTAAATTATTAAAATAAAAATATGTTTTTATTAATTAAATAAATAGATATATATATATATATATTATTTAATTAATTGGTTGATTAATTAAGCGGGTAATTCGAATAATTAGAGTATGACACGTCGGTCCCCCACTAAATTTATCTGATTAATTACTATTTAATCTGAATTAAAAACTGAGTCTATGACGCATGGGACCCACTTGTCAGTTGACGAGTCAACTGCTGATGTCAGCATGGCATCATGCTGATGTCATGATAGAATTTAATTAAATTAACTAAATCTGTTTTTAATTTCTAAATAATTAATAAAACTTTAAAAATTAATATTAATTAAACCGTAAGTCAGATCAAAATATTTTTAACATGAAAGTTGATCACCAGAACGAGACGAATCCGGATACACGGTCCATTCGTGTGTCACGCGTCCCTAGCATAGCAAACGTGGAACTTTTCCATCATTTTCCGTCCGACCGATAGTAGCCCGAGACCCGGAAAATAACGTTAGATATTCTTCCGACCCGTCTATGACGGATGTTGCTCCGTTAGCTCATGTCTAGCCTGCATCTTGCCATGTCAGGCATTGTGTTGCACCGTGCTATTATTTATTGTTTCTTCCCCCTCTTCTTACCGGTAGACCCCGAGACTGACGCTGCTGCCGGGTACATCTACGACCCCGCCGACCAGCCTTTTTCCGTAGAGCAGCAAGGCAAGCAAACCCCCTTGATCATCCCTATATCGCCTATGTCTTTCTCCCTCATGCTTGCATTAGTATTTTGCTACTGTTGTAGTTAGCTCCTGTATCTGACGCATAGCCTATTTTTGATGAATTGCTACTTTCAGTACTGTATCTTTAAATCTGCTTAGTATAGGTGGAACAGTCATCCCTTCTGACCCCGTAGTCCAGTTGCCCGGCTTTGCTTTCAAATCTCGATCCCTGATCGACGAGCCGGACCCGACACAACACATAAACCCCCCTAGTTGTACGATGCTACAGAGATACTATCGAGTACCGAGGGTGATTCCTGATGATATCTCTGTAGTATAGCTAGTCGGTCGTGGTTGTGCCGAGGGTGATTCCTGATGATATCTCTGATGATATCTCTGTAGTACCGAGTACTCGATAGTATCTCTGTAGCGTCATACAACTAAGGGCGTGTATGTGCTGTGTCGGGAATGGCTCGTCAATCAGGGATCGAGATTTGAAAAGAAGCGGGGAAACTAGACTACGGGGTTAGAGGGGATGACTGCTCCACCTATACTAAGCAGATTTAAAGTACTGTACTGAAAGTAGTAGTTCATCAAAAATAGGGTATGCATCAGATATAGGAGCTAACTACAACAGTAGCAAAATACTAGTGCAAGCAGTTGGAAGAAAGACATAGGCGATATAGGAATGATCAAGGGGGGTTTGCTTGCCTTGCTGCTCTGCGGCAAAGGACTGATCGACAGGGTCGTAGATGTACCCGGCAGCAGCGTCCGTCTCGTGGTCTACCGGTAAGAAGAGGGGGAAGAAACAATAAATAATAGCAACGGTGCAACACAATGCATGACATGGCAAGATGCAGGCCAGACATGAGCTAATGCAGCAACATCCGTCATAGACGGGTGGGAAGAATATCTGACGATATTTTTCAGGTCTCGGGCTACTACCGGACAGACTAGAATGATGGAAAAGATCCATGTTTGCTATGCTAGTGATGCGTGACACACGAATGGACCCTGTATCAGGGTTCGTCTCGTTCTGCTGATCAACTTTCATGTTGAAAATATTTTGATCTGACTTACGGATTATTTTATATTAATCTTTAAAGTTTTATTCAATAATTAGGAATTAAAAACAAATTTAATTAATTTAATTAAAAGAAATTATGACATCAGCATGATGTCACGCTGACATCAATAGTTGACTCGTCAACTGACCAGTGGGTCTCGAGCGTCATAGAGACAAGTTTTTAATTAAGATTAAATAATAATTAATCAGATTAATTTAGTGGGGGACCCACATGTCATACTCTAATTATTCTAATTACCTAATTGATTAATTAATATATCTATTTATTTATTTAATAAAAACATATTTTTATTTTTATATTTAAAATTTCACATTTCTAAAAAGAGGGTGTGGGGCCTCCCTGTCATAGACAGCGGGGTGGGTTGACCCCATCGGTAAGTGGCTTAGGCCTCATACATATTTTTCTACATACACGTATTGTCCACATACCTACATACATAAATACATACATATGTCCATCTCATACGTACAAAATAAGTACGACATCTAATACCTACATACATAAATATATACATATGTGCATCTCATACATACAAAATACGTACGGCATCTAATACATACATACATACACCTTTTCATTTATTTTTCATTTTCTCATCTCATCTCCTAACTCTCTGTGTTCAACAGAGACTCTCAAACTCTCAACCTCACAGAGAGAGAGAGAGAAACATCTCCAACATCGCCTAATCGATCCTAACGGCGTCGGAATGGAGCGCCGTTTGCCGGAATGGAACCGGGACGGCGCGAGGAAGGAGACGGTGGGAGGAGCCCGAACAGGGGCTCACCGACGTTGACGAGAGGGTCTGGTGAAGCCGGAGTTCTCGGGAGGCGGAGGAGACAGCGAGGAGGAGGACAAGGCGGCGACGGTGGTGGCGCGGCTCCGGTGAGGATGATGTCGGCGAGGGTCGCCGGAGGGCCACGTGAGGTGCCCGGGTGGAGGTGAGGCAGGGGTCGCGGGATCCGGCCCGGAGTAGGGCCGGCGCCCGGATGGGGCCGTCGGGGGAGCTCCGGCCTGCGCGGGGCGGTGCCCGGTCTGGGAGGGGCTTGGCCAACGAGCAGAAGGCGCGGGAGGGGGCAGCCTCGATGGGAGGGTGAGGCCGTCGGGGTGCAGGAGGCCCGCGGGAGTGGGGGGAAGGTCGACGGGGATCGGGGGCTCTCTCAATCTGGGGGTGGAGGGTGTCGTTGTGTGGGGGTTGGTGGGGGATGTGTGTGACCGAGAGATGGAGGTTCTCGGTCGTGGGGTGTCGTGGGAGGGGTAGGTGCCGAGGGGAGGGTGAGAGCGGAGGGAGCTCGTGGGGGTAGGTGGGGGGCTCGGTCTCTCGTGGGTTGGGGGGAGTACCGAGAGAGATGGGGAGGGGGTGGTTCCGTCCTGGCGGCGGCAGCAAGGGAATTGGGGAAGGGGGGGTCGGTCGCTAGAGTTGCCCCTCCTCGGGGCTTTATACCCCACGGAGGGGTGGGCCGAATAGGGAGGCTAGCTGGGCCAGTTTTGGCCTAGTTAGCCACGAGGACTTTTTCCCTTTTTTTATTATTATTCCTTTTTATTATTCAATTTTATTTACTTTCTTTTACAATTTATTATATATAATTTGAATACTTTCTTTTATTTATTTATTTTTATTTACCATATTTTCTTTATTTATTTTATTTAAAGCTCCTCTTTAAAATATATTAGGATTACCAATAATTCCAAAAGTGCCCGATTCGCAATTATAATTCATTAGAGAATTTTCATAACTCCCGTGACATTCTTATTTCAACAACCGGAATCTTTTCTCGTTCGACTTTAGCTTTAAGCTTCGAATTTTGATTCGGTCTCAACCAACACGAGATCATTGATATAATTAACGGTGACTTGGCATCACTAGCGCGGGATCACTGTCGCTTAATTACAATCATCACTGTAGCAAAAGTCGAGGATGTCACAATTCTCCCCTACTAACAAGAATTCTTGTCCCGAGAATTAAGAGGTAGAAGGTAAGAGCCTGGGGTATTCATCACGAAGGTGATCCTCGCGTTCCCAAGTCACTTCATCTTCAGAATGATTTGACCACTGCACTTTAAGGAACTTGGTGACTTTGCGACGAGTTTTACGTTCCGCTTGGTCGAGAATGCAGACCGGATGCTCTTTATAAGAGAGGTCTTGTTGCAGCTCAAGCATATCATGATCCACTACTCGAATAGGATCCTTGAAGCAGCGGCGGAGCTGATAAACATGGAAGAGATCGTGAACCTGAGAAAGGTTCTTCGGCAGTTCCAATTGATAAGCCACTCTTCCACGCCTTTCGAGAATAGTGAAAGGACCAATATAGCGAGGAGCTAACTTGCCCTTGATCCCAAAATGATGTGCACCTCTCATTGGTGTGACATGAAGATAAGCCTTTTCGCTAGGTTGATAGACCATATCTTGATGATGACGGTCATACTAACACTTCTGACGAGACTGAGCAGCCTTCAGATTCTCATGAATAATGCGGACTTGATCTTCGGCATGTTGAATAATATCCGGACCGAAGAGTGATCGTTCCCCAGTTTCTGACCAATTCAGAGGAGTTCGACACCTTCGTCCATACAATACTTCGAAAGGGGCCATCTTCAGACTAGTTTGATAGCTATTGTTGTAAGAGAACTCGGCATACGGGAGAGATTCCTCCCATTTCTTACCGAAAGAAATGACATAGGCTCGAAGCATGTCCTCGAGAATTTGGTTGACTCGTTCAACTTGTCCCTGGGATTGAGGATGAAATGCAGTGTTGAAGGACAGATGAGTCCCCATAGCCTTTTGAAAACTTTCCCAGAATTTTGAAGTGAACAAGCTGCGATGGTCCGAACTGATTACCAACGGAATACCGTGAAGTGAAACAACCCTTGACATATAAAGATCTGCCAGTTGACTAGCATTAATTGTTTCTTTGACCGCCAGGAAATGTGCAACTTTGGACAGTCGATCAATGACGACGAGAATAGCATCATTACCTTTCTGAGATTTGGGAAAACCAGTGACAAAGTCCATTTCAACATGGTCCCATTTCCACTCAGGAATAGAGATAGGTTGCAGAGTTCCAGCAGGCTTTTGATGTTCTGCTTTGATACGCCGACATATATCACATTCTGCCACATAGCATGCAATGTCTTGTTTCATATTGGGCCACCAGAATCTTTGCCGGATGTCTTGGTACATCTTGGTACTCCCCGGGTGAATTGACAATGGTGTGTCGTGAGCTTCTTTCATCACCTCTCCGGTCATTCTAAGATTTTCCTTCTTATTTGTGACGAATAGGCGACCCTTGAAGTACAAGGCGCCATCTTCAGCAACAATGAAAAAGGAGGGTTTACCCTTCGCAATATAGCTCTTAATCTTGTCGACATAATTGTCAAAGCCTTGCAGATTATTTATGGAGTTCACAAGATCTGGTTCAACAACTAGGTTACTGAGAGAACCCTGAGTAACAACACGAAGGTTCATCTTTTGACACTCTTCAGGAGGGGGAACGAGGAAACCCTGAGGAACAATATGAAGGTTCAACTTACGGAATTCCTCTTGCAGACGATCGTGAACCTTATGAACCTGGAGGTGGTTGCAGTATGACTTGCAACTCAAGGCATCAGCCATTACGTTAGCCTTGCCAGGGGTATATGATATACTACAGTCAAAATCTGCTATATGGTCCTTCCGTCTTTGTTGACTTAGATTCAGCTCAGGTTGAGTGAACAAGTACTTCGGACTTTGATGGTCGGTGTAGATTTCACAGCGATTACCGACAAGGTATTATCGCCATTCTTTGAGTGCATGAATAACTTCGGCAAGCTCGAGATCATGAACTGGGTAGTTCTCTTCATGAGCACACAGTTGACGTGAAGCATAAGCAATCACCTTGCGATCCTGCATCAGGACACAACCTATTCCTTGACGAGAAGCGTCACAATATATGACAAAATACCTTTTTGTATCTGGAGGAGCAAATACTGGAGCGGATGTTAGTTTGTCCTTGAGCGCCTCGAAACTTTCCTGACATTTATCACTGCACTCATACTCAACACCTTTGTGAAGTAGGTTGGTTAAGGGCTTCGCAATCTTGGAGAAGTTCTCGATGAATCGACGGCAATAGCTGGCCAGCCCGAGAAAACTTCTAACTTGCTTGACATTCTTCGGGGGAGTCCAGTCAAGAATGGCTTGAATTCGTTCGGGCTTGACTGCAATTACCATCCTTGGAAATCACATGACCAAGGTAAGTCACTTCGTCTAGCCAGAATTCACATTTGGAATACTTCGCATAGAGTTTATGCTCCCGCAGCTTATCCAGTAGAAGACGAAGATGTTCAGCATACTCCTCTTTATTCTTCGAAAATACCGGAATATCATCCAGGTATACCACGACGAATTTGTCGAGGTAGTCCATGAATATATAATTCATCAACCGAGAGAAGGTTGCCGGTGCATTGGTTAAGCTGAAGGACATGACGGTGTACTCGTATGATCCATAATGAGTAACAAAGGCGGTCTTTGGAATATCCTCTTTGCGAACATGGATCTGGTGGTATCCCAATCTCAAGTCGAGCTTAGAGAAGACGGTGGAACTAGCAAGTTGATCATACAGATCATTTATCCGAGGGAGAGGATATTTGTTTTGAATAGTGGCCTGGTTGATAGGACTATAGTCTTGAACCAATCGATTTGTCCCATCCTTCTTCTTAACAAAGAGAGAAGGTGCTCCCCAAGCAGAGGAACTCGAACGAATGAAACCCAGACGAAGCGAGTTTTCAATTTCTTGCTTAAGTTCAAGAAGTTCATGTCGCGGCATTTTATAAGGACCCTTGGCAATAGGAGTGGTACCGGGTACCAAGTCAATGACAAACTCGACACCTCGAGGAGGGGGAATCCCCGGAATTTCTTCTGGAAAGACATCTTGGAATTCTCGGACCACTGGAATGTTTTGAATCCCTTCAAGATGTGATGCATTTAATGCATTCAAGACATATAGCCGTGTCTCAGCATTTCGGACGAGATGAGCATGGTAGCTTATTAATTCATCTAAAGGGTGTAGGAGGTGGACGGTCTTGGTGGCACAAATGGCCGATGCCGTATGAGCCTTCAACCAGTCCATCCCAAGTATGAGATCAATGTTGGAAGAACTCAATAACATGGGAGCGGCAAGGAATTCCAATCCTTCAATTTCAATGGAGTCATTGGGGCAGACCATGGAGGGTCGGCATTGGCCCGAGGGGGTGCTTACAACTATTGGGACGTCCATCTCTGCGTACTTAATGCCATGCATGAATGCAAACTTTTCCGGCATAAAGGAATGCGATGCTCCTGTATCAAACAATACAGAAGCAGGTACTGAG
Organism: Hordeum vulgare subsp. vulgare; assembly: GCF_904849725.1. Taxonomy (NCBI): domain Eukaryota; kingdom Viridiplantae; phylum Streptophyta; class Magnoliopsida; order Poales; family Poaceae; genus Hordeum; species Hordeum vulgare. The sequence continues at coordinate 534,002,830 of NC_058524.1, forward strand.
TTAACGAGAAGTGTACCCATCACGGTAGCAGGCTGGTCTTGAGCATGACCCATATCAATGTTGTTGGCCTGACTACGGACATAAGCAGGCTTAGCGTTGAAGTTGCGTTTCTGGTTGTTGCCACTGCCAGTTGAGGGAAGTGTCAGCTGATTCGGATTATGCCTGTAGTCTCTAGCATGGTGACCTGGACGGCCACACTTGAGGACGGGAAGGAGGAACTCGAGGCGGTGGAGCTGGAAGCCTCAGCTGCCTAGGTGGTGGAGGAGGCAGGCGAGGTGTAGCATAGGACGACCTCAAAGCAAGAGCAGATGCATGGTACATGTTGTTGGGAATCCAGATCTTCCGCTTCTGTGTAGATGAGCCCGAAGATGAGCCCATGTCACGGTTGCGCTTGCTGCTATCCTTGTATTCCTGCAGACCAGTCTCAACCTGAATAGCCTTGTTCACCAGGGTGGCGAAATCAACATAGTCCTGAACGAGGAGTGTTAGCTTGATATCAGGGTGGAGGCCTTCACAGAACTTCTCCTGTCTGCGTGCATCCGTTGCAATGTCTTCTTTAGTATAGCGAGATAAGTCCAGAAATTCCCACTGATAAGCATCCACAGTCTTGTTGCCCTAGACCAGGTTGCGGAATTAACACTTCTTTCGATCCATGATTCCCTGAGGAATGTAGCGAGCATGGAAAGGAGCCTTGAACTCTGTCCAAGTGATGACAGTTCCATCAGGCTGAGAGCGCATGTGGCTGTCACACCATTGAGCAGCGGGACCCTTCAGGAAGTAGGCGACAAAGTTGACATAGCTCCCCAGGGGCAGATTGGCAGACTCCAGCTCGTAAGCAAAGTCACGGAGCCAGTCATCAGCATCAAGAGGCTGAGTTGAGCTGCGGTAGATCGCAGGGTTGAGGCGGCAGAAGTCTTGCAGTGTCACGCCTTGCGGTTGGTTCATGTTCGGCCTTTGGAACTGTTCCATGAGCCCTTGCACAAACTGGCGGTTCAGCTCAAACTGTTGGATCATCCCCGCCATATACTCAGGAGGCGGGGGTGGTGCATCGTTGGCAGGGCCACGCGGGCGGCCACCTTGTCTAACCATCATGTTAAATATTTAACAGGGGTAGTTTAGCTTAAAGTAGTTGCAAAGGCATCACACGCATTCATGAAGTAAGCAAGCCTGATGAAAGGCAAATGCGATACATACTTCATAGTAGTTGAGTTCGACATACAAACACATACATAAGTTCGATTACAGACCAACGATTACAAATTAGAAATTTGGCAATAGCCTAGACGCATTAGACGATACCCTGGACTCACTAGGCAGCACGCAGGCACGCGGTGGAAGAGTACCACAATGAGATATAGCGATAAGGCTACATCAACGTCGGAGAGGACGAACGAATCCTGGTAGCTGGCGGTGATAGAAGGTAGGGACAAAACCCTGTGTCCCGTGGCGACTCTGGTGAGGGTACCACATCCACTCAAGGAGCTGAGGTCCAAGTGCAGGGGTTCTACCCCCAACATCAGTCCACTCGAGAGCTGATGGTAGCTCTGTCCTGCTTGGCTCGCGGATGCGCATAGGAGTTACCCTCGGGTAGTGTGATGGCTGCAGCTCTGTCAACACGTCGTAAAGACGAGCGCACGTAGCATAGAACTCCACAGTCAGAGGTCGAAAAGCACGATCCAGTGCCTCAGTGTACTGCACCAGAACCCGCGCGTCGTAGCGACACATCACGTAGGGGGCGCAGACAGCGACGTAGGATCGGTCGCTGCGCTCCCGAACATCAGCAGCATAGGCAGTGAGATCAGACCCAGTCTCATCCCCAACAGGAGCATGGGGGATGTATCTGAAAGGGCTCCCCTCCAGGTGAGGGTACGCTCCACGGAGATGGGTGATAGCGATGTAGGCCGCGTCATGGACGGCCATCTCGACCGACACTCCAATACCACAGAAGACGTGGCGCTCGAGGGTCTCGCCGCCCATCTGGTCGAAGATGCGAACCTCAGCCTGGTACTGGTACTGGTTGTACTCGCAGAAGTCCTCATACACGGTGTACTCGGGGTACCAGCGATATCCCATCCTGGTTAGGAGGTCGACCAAAATGGCCGGGAACCCAGTCGTCTCAGTGGTCTGGGTCAGGCGCACGTGTTGTCATGTGGGACGCATCTGAAAATAAGATTGACGGATGTCAAATGAAAGTTTGTGTAATATATATTCAGGAGAAAAGAGTAGATACTCCAGCGCTCCGGGTCGATGTGATAACAAGAACCTAATGTTGGAGTTAGTAAAATCTTTGACCCGGAAGAGAAGAGAGAGTAGATCCCAAAGTATAGGAAAGGAATAAAAGATACTAATACCACCCAATTGAGATGTGGGCCCGTAAACCACAACATTAGTGTTAGTAAAGTTTTTCAAACACTATACTCAACTTCGGCCAAGGAGTTGGAAAGGGGGCTACCTACAGACAGTCGACTCTGATACCAACTTGTGACGCCCTCGGTTTAATCGTACGCTAATCATACACGCAATGCGTATGATCGAACTCAAGGACTCACGGGAAGATATCAGAACACAACTCTAGACACAAATAAAACAATATCAACTTCATATTACAAGCCAGGGGCCTCGAGGGCTAGATTAGGGAAGCTCGATAAACACACGAGTCAGCGGAAGCAACAATATCTGAGTACAGACATAAAACATGGGGTGCCTTAGAGAAGGCTAGCACAAAAGATACAACGATCGAACGAGGCGAGGCCTCTTGCCTGGGAACCTCCTAACTACTCCTGGTCATCAGCGGCCTCCACGTAGTAGTAGGCACCGTTGGGGTAGCAGTCGTCGTCGGCGGGGGCCTTCATCTCCTGGGCTCCATCATCTGGTCGCAGCAACGAATCAAGGGGGCAAAGGGGGAGCAAAGCAGCGGTGAGTACTCATCCAAAGTCTTACATCAGAACTATTCTAAGTATGCATCAGTATCAAAGAAGGTGGGGGGTTAAATGTGGACTGACTGCAGCAATGCGAGAATAGAGAGAGAAGGCCTAGTCCTATCGAAGACTGGCATCTTCAGGGTCTTGCAGCAATAGACGAGAGTAGAACAGGTGTAACACAAAAATAGTCATATTGTTGCAGCAGTATTAAAGTGAGGTCACGCCCAGAGATCCTCCCTCGACTCCCTGTGAGGAAGCAATCCCGAGGCAACTAATGATCCAGTTAAGTAACAATTGTAGTTGTATAAGATCAGGGCACAACTCCAAGTCGTCTTGTAAACGTGGACACGACTATTCGAATAGTTAATTTTCAACCCTGCAGGGGTGCACCACATGTCCCGACACGCTCGATAACACTCTGGCCGGACACACTTTTCTGGGTCCTTCCCGTCCTCGAAATATCGACACGTCGCAACCCCATCTAAGACTAATCAGAGAGGCCAGCCCACCGGTCTAAATCCTAAGCACAAAGGGTTCATGGGCCCAGTTCCCCTCCGCGCTCCTGCATGATGCGAGGGCGGCCGATGTCAGTCCTAGCATCCCTTAATCACAAGCGTGATGCATCTCGGGACCACTCGGGCGCGTGCCACTACGTTGCTGACATCTGAAAAGCTTCGGCTGATACCGCGACGTCGAGTACCCATAATTCTTCCCATGCAGACGGTTAGTGCGAAAAGGTCTCCGACCAACCCAGATCAAATACCCAAATCCATTAACATTTTAATTAGGCCATAAACACAATCTCGCGGGAATCGACCCGTCTGTCAACTAATCACCAATGATGCCAGTAACATGGTCGAGTAACTGTGTGGTTGTAACATCGGGGGGAATCCGAGGTATCACCCTCGTTGGATTCTGAACGATGTATCCGTCAAGGTGGGCTTAGAGGAATCACCCTCGGGGGTCCCACACTTGAGGGGTTACATGACAGAGGCATCGTCGGGAATGGTGAAAGAGGAATCACCCTCGATAGCCATGACCGGCTAGCTATACTACAAAGATATCATCAGGAGTACTTAGCGAGGTGTCACCCTCGGTACCCGATACTATATCTGTAGCATCGTACAACTAAGGGGGGTGTATGTGCTGTGTCGGGTATGGCTCGTCGATCACGGATCGAGATTTGAAAACAAGCAGGGCAACTAGACTACGGGGTCAGAGTGGATGACTGCTCCACCTGTACTAAGAAGATTTAAAGTACAGTACTGAAAGTAGGAGTTCATCAAAAACTGGCTATGCATCAGATATAGGAGCTAACTACAACAGTAGCAAAATACTAATGCAAGCAGTAGGAAGAAAGACATAGGCAATATAGGAATGATCAAGGGGGGTTTGCTTGCCTTGCTGCTCTGCGGCAAAGGACTGATCGGCAGGGTCGTAGATGTACCCGGCAGCAGCATCAGTCTCGGGGTCTACCGGTAAGAAGAGGGGGAAGAAACAATAAATAATAGCAACGGTGCAACACAATGCATGACATGGCAAGATGCAGGCTAGACATGAGCTAACGCAGCAACATCCATCATAGACGGGTCGGAAGAATATCTGACGATTTTTTCGGGTCTCGGGCTACTATCTGACAGACTGGAACGATGGAAAAGATCCATGTTTGTTATGCTAGGGACGCGTGACACACGAATGGACCCTGTATCCGGCTTCGTCTCGTTCTGCTGATCAACTTTCATGTTGAAAATATTTTGATCTGACTTACGGATTATTTTATATTAATCTTTGAAGTTTTATTCAATAATTAGGAATTAAAAACATATTTAATTAATTTAATTAAAAGCAATTATGACATCAGCATGATGTCACGCTGACATCAATAGTTGTGTGGTCAACTCACGAGTGGGTCCCGAGCGTCATAGAGACAAGTTTTTAATTAAGATTAAATAATAATTAATTAGATTAATTTAGTGGGGGACCCACGTGTCATACTCTAATTATTCTAATTACCTAATTAAATAATTAACTAATTGACTAATTAATATATCTGTTTATTTATTTAATAAAAACATATTTTTATTTTTATATTTCAAATTTCATTTTTCTAAAGAGAGGGCGTGGGGCCTCCGTGTCATAGACAGCGGGGTGGGTTGGCCCCATCGGTAAGCGGCTTAGGCCTCATACACATTTTTCTACATACACGTATTCTCCACATACCTACATACATAAACAGATACATATGTGCATCTCATACATACAAAATACGTACGACATCTAATACATACATACATACATACGCCTTTTCATTTATTTTTCATTTTCTCATCTCATCTCCTAACTCTTTGTGTTTAACACACACTCTCAAACTCTCAACCTCACAGAGAGAGAGAGGAAGATCTCCAACATCGCCTAATCGATCCTAACGGCGTCGGAATGGAGCGCCGTTTGCCGGAATGGAACCGGGACGGCGCGAGGAAAGAGACGGTGGGAGGAGCCCGAACAAGGGCTCACCGATGTTGACAAGAGGGCCCGGTGAAGCCGGAGTTATCGGGAGGCGGAGGAGACAGCGAGGAGGGGGACAAGGCGGTGACGGTGGTGGCGCGGCTCTAGTGAGGATGATGTCGATGAGGGTCGCCGGAGGGCCACGTGAGGCGCCCCGGTGGAAGTGAGGCAGGGGTCGCCGGATCCGGACCGGAGGAGGGCTGGCGCCCGGATGGGACCGCCGGGGGAGTTCTGGCCGGAGCGGGGCGGTCTTCGGTCAGGGAGGGGTTTGGCCGGCGAGCAGAAGGCGCAGGAGGGGCAACCTCGGTGGGAGGGTGAGGCCGTCGGGGTGCAGGAGGCCCGCGGGAGTGGGGGGTGGGGGATGGCCGACGGGGATCGGGGGCTCTCTAGAACTGGGGGTGGAGGGTGTCGTTGTGTCGGGGTTGGTGGGGGATGTGTGTGACCGAGAGATGGAGGGTCTCTCGGTCGTGGGGTTTCGTTGGAGGGGTAGGTGCCGAGGGGAGGGTGAGAGCCGAGGGAGCTCATGGGGGTAGGTGGGGGGCTCGGTCTCTCGTGGGGTGGGGGAGTACCGAGAGAGATGGGAGGGGGTAGTTCGGTCCAGAAGGTGGCGGCTAGGGAATTGGGGAAGGGGGTCAGTCGCTAGGGTTGCCCCTCGTGGGGGCTTTATACCCCACGGAGGGGTGGGCCGAATAGGGAGGCTAGCTCGGCCAGTTTTGGCCGAGTTAGCCAGGGATACTTTTTCCTTTTTTTTATTATTCAATTTTATTTACTTTCTTTTACAATTTATTATATATAACTTTAATACTTTCTTTTATTTATTTATTTTTATTTACTATATTTTCTTTATTTATTTTATTTAAAGCTCCTCTTTTAAATATATTGGGATTACCAATAATTTCAAAAGTGCCCGATTCGCAATTATAATTCGTAAGAGAATTTTCATAACTCCCGTGACATTCTTAGTTCAACAACCGCAATATTTTCTCGTTCGACTTTAGCTTTAAGCTTTGAATTTTGATTCGGTCTCAACCAATACGAGATCATTGATATAATTAACGGTGACGTGGCATCACTAGCGCGGGATCACTGTCGCTTAATTACCATCATCACTGTAGCAAAAGTCGAGGATGTCACACCTTCTCTAAGGCACCCCATGCTTTATGTCTGTACTCAGATATTTTTGCTTCCGCTGACTCGTGTGTTTATCGAGATTCCGTATTCTAGCCCTCGAGGCCCCTAGCTTGTAATATGAAGCTGATATTGTTTTAAATCCAGGGCGTCACAATATTCCAACCTCTCCAAAGGTTAGCGATCAATCTAGTAGCTAGAGTTCTCAACTCATTTTTAGTTTTAAAATAAAACACACGGATTTCAAAAAATACGGCACCTATAACTAATAGGCTCAAGCTCTTGGCACGAATAGTCCAAACATTACTCAAATCAACACCTCAAAACTATTACAAGTTACTACTATACTTAAATAGCAACCTCAATTACCTACTCATGCAAGACACACATATCAGTGCAAGAAGCCAACTCTCTAAACAAGGTAAGCATAATAAATCAAGAGAGTTCCAAAAGCAACCTAAATAAAAGATCTTAAAAAGATATAGCATGAAAACTAAGAGCTAAGCATGACAACAACTATGAAAAGATAAAGAACACACAAAAAGGATAAGCATGAAAATCTATGTTGTGTTCTAGGGTGGAGTGGAGCGTGTTTCTCTCCCAAGTAAAGAAGGCTAGGTTCCAACTTGTTATGAACAGCAAGCAAAACTAAAACAAACTAAAAAGTAAAGAACGGGACGCTCCAGGCATAGCACATAACATATGAAGTGATAAAAATATAGCATGGAGAAGGACGAACTGATGATTGTTGATGGAGAAGGGGATGCACACGGGCATACCCAAGCTTAGATGTTTGAGTATCCTTGAATATTCCTTGGGGTGCATGGGAGCATCCCCAAGATTGAGTATTTGACACTCCTGGATCTTCTTTCATCATCTTTCATCGCATACTTGAAAACTCCCTTCATAAAAAACTCGTCATAAGCTGATTAGAGTGGTTAGTACCCATAATAAAATAATTTATTCCCTACTAGAAATAAAGATTTTCATGAAAAATTACTGTTTCTCAATATTGCCAAAATGTTTTTGCAAAGGAAAAGCAAGCTTAAGATTTGCAAAACGATGAAAACGCAAAACGTGGCAGAATCTGTGAAAAATAGAACATCAGGTAGTAAATAATTTTTTCGGGGCACTTCTGTAACTCAAATCAAAATACTCAAAACACAAGCGAGAAATAAAATTATATAGAGCATACTTTCAAATAAAATTCAGATAAAAAGGTGATCTGGTGATTTTTGGCGAATTTTTCCGTCAAGGAGACAGAATCTGTTTCTGGACAGCATGTCACAACTTTTGAATTTTCTTGCAATCGGAGGCTAAACCTTGACACAAAGCTTGAAAATAAAGATACAATGATGTTGCTACAGTAGTAACACACATCAAGACCACTAAAAACTGCAAGTAAAAACTCAAAGTAAAGATAACAAGGGTTGTCTCCCTAGAGCTCTTTCTTTATGGTCATAAAGACAGGCTTAAGATTTTAATGATGCTCTCGTAGGAATAAGAGTTGGAGAACAAAATAGAGCATCATGAAGCAAATAACAAACACATTTAAGTCTAACATGCTTCCTATGCATAGGTATTGCAATAGAATAATTCATTGAAGCACAAAGCAATAAGCATAGGAAGGCAAAACAAGTGCAGCTTCAAAACCTTCGATATAAAGAGGGGAAACTTCTTATTTTTTGATATTTAGAACCATGTCTCCCCCTCTCATTATAAATTTCAGTGGCATCATGGATGAACTCAACAATATAACTATCACATAAGGCATTATTTCCATGATCCAAAAGCATAAAAGTATCATTACTCTTCTTATAAGCAAAATCTTTCTTATTAGGAATAATGAGAGTAAAGCAATCATTATCATCATGGTGATCATCATATTTAGGAAGCATAGTATCATCAAAGAAAATTTTCTCCTCAAAAGTTGGGGGACTAAAAATATCATGTTCATCAAACCCGTCATCCCCAAGCTTAGAGCTTTCCATGTCATTAGCAATATTGATATTCAAAGAAAGCATACTAATAATATTGCCACCATCATGCAAATAACAAAGTTCCATAGGTTTTTAATTTTCTCCTCAAACACTTCATGTCCCAGTTCAAGATAAAGTTTATAAGTAACTATCATATTTTTGTTGTTTTCCATTAATCCTAACTAGGAGACATCAGAAGACTGGAGCAACTAATTTTTTTGTGGTTTTTGATATAAGACTGTAAAGCAAAAACTAGAGAGCAAACTAACAAGACTAAAAGCAAAGGTGAAAGATAATGTGCAACTCCCCTATCTTGAAGACTGGAGTCCCGGCAACGGCGCGAGAAATTTGCTTGATGACAAGTTGATGGATATACTTCTCGCCCCTCGTTGGTTACCCCAAGTGGAAGGTGGAGATGTAGTCAGTAGCAGATTTCCCTTACACGGGGACTGTAACGTTTATCGAACCAGGAGGACTCCGAGGATCAACAAGTAGGTGTCCGCTGCTCTAGCACTAGCAGAAGACGTGGACCTGCACACACAACAAATAACTTTGCTCCCAACGAGTTCAGAGATGTTGTCAATCTCTCCGGCCTTGTAGTTTGCAAAGGATCAAAACACAAGCTGGAATAGTGATAGTGATTGCCAGGGAAAAGTAAATAAAAGATGTAAATCGTGGAGGTGTAAGTAATGATGGTAATATGGACCGGAATTACATGATGTGCACTAGTGATGTCTCTCTCCCAAAAGACGATAAACAACTATGCTGGGTAAACAAATTACAGCTCGGCAATTGACAGAATTGTAAACGCACCGCAATGCTAATCATGCTACTAGAAAGTTAGAGGCTCAAAAGTAATGGGCAATACGCCAAGACAAGTAGGACGTTTATCCATTAGCATCTACTTACTAATCAACCACCTTGAGATATCTATCCAGAACATCTCGTTGTTATTAAGTTGCGAGCCCCACCCAAAGTGTAAACTCAAAGCAATGGACAACTGCATTTACAAACTTTGCGTAAGGTAAACAATCCTTGCAACCGTGGTCACAAGCACCGTTGTTTTCTCCCTGGTGGCAACAACACATCCCCTAGTCTCATGTTTCTGTCACTCAAGCTAGACATCAGGGGCATGAACCCACAATCATGCATAACGCTCCCTCTTGAAGTTACAATTTCCTATTGAGCCAAAGCAACAAAAAGCAACGGAGAACATGCGTGAATTACCTAAGAACATAATATAAAAGGAGAACCAAATATATAACTCATCACAATCTGAACATAATCTCATAATCCATCGGATCCAAACAAAGCAAGCATATTAATAGCCGAAAAATTACATAGATGCCTTGATCATGTAGGGTAGCTCACAAGGGCCAAACATTGAAGCACAAGATTGGAGAGAAGACATCACATAGCTACTGGTCATGGACTCATGGTCCAAGGAGGACTACTCACGGGATGTCCGGGAAGGTGTCCATGGTGGTGGAGAAGCTCCCCGAGGTCAATCCTCCCTCCGGCAGGGTGCTGGGAAGAGGTTTTCTCGAGCTCCCGATTTCGGAAGCGCTGCGGCAGCAGAACGATGGAGAAATTCGCGATTCTAGATCATCTCCGAGGGTTTCCTATAGGAGAGGTAAATGTAGGCCAAAGGAGGGCACCAAAGGGCATGGGCGCCACCCAGGCGACCTGGTGGCGCGGCTAGGAGGGGGGCGTGCAGGGAGGCCGCCTGGGCAGGCCCTTGCTCCCCTCTGGCCCACCTTGATGCCTCTCGAAGCTTCCGTCGCACTGATTTTTATATATTTTTCTCGGAATTTTTGGGACTCTGTAAATTGGGGTAAAAGTCCCTGCAAAAAAGACATCAGCAGACTGAAATTGGCACTTGGTGCAGTGAGTTAGTAGGTTAGTCCAAATATGTGTTAAAAGGTAGGAAAGTGTAGCAAAACATATAACAATGTCACCCTGAAGATCATGGAACAAACATAAATTATAGATACGTTTGGGACGTATCAGTGATCATGTTCTCTGCACCCCCATCACCAGGAAAACCCTGGAGGAGATTGTGCTGGAGAACGCACAATTGGCCAATTTGGCCGAGCACGAGAGACTCCAACGACTCCACGGTCACTCGAGGCTCGGGCCACGAGGGACCAGCCGAGCTCCAACCACAGCCAACGACAGTTGTTCCCGAACGACCGCCCGCGTCACATCGAGGTGATGCGGACACCTTTGTTGAATCTTGCCGCAACCACTCGGATTGCCGATTCCATTTAGCCGAGTGACACTGTGGCCGGGGAAGGCATTCGATAGATCCAGGCTGTGTTGAAGACTTCCATGCAGCAGAATTCTGCAGTATCACAGTCGCGGCTTCACATCCACAGCAAGTCCGTCCAGGCGGACACCATGCAGTCGGCTCATAGCCCGCACGTACAGGTTAGATGCCAAAGGTCTCCTCCTCTTCCGAGAGGCCCACACAGGAACTGGAGGCAGGGTCATCGAGTCTAAAGCATGTCACCTCCCCCGAGGAGTGGTTCACTTGGTCGCCAACCCCATGACTGCAGGCCAAGCCCCAATCGGCATCCAGGTAATGGGGACGACGACTATTAGGCCCCTAGTTCAACGCTTGATCTATAATCGCGCAGCACGTGGTTGATCGGTCGCGTGCTGGCTGGGGAGTGTCCGGCCTCGAGTGCTTTGGCCTACACATCCGAGAGGCGGAGATCCCCTCCAACTATCGGTTGGCCACGGGGATAAGAAAGTTCAATGGTGAGTCGAAGCCATAGACCTAGCTGGAGGACTACCGAGTGGTCGTCCAGATAGGCGGCGGCGACAATTACGTCACTATGAATCATCTCCCCTCATGTTGGAGGGGTCTGCGAGGGCGTGGCTTAATCATCTGCCCTCTAGGAGCATCCACATCTGGGGCGATCTCGCCCGAGTGTTCGTCAAGACCTTCGGGGGCATATACGAGCGTCCAGGTGACCTGACTAAGCTGCAACATTGTGTCCCGAAGAGCAACGGCGCTCTTAGGGAATACATCCAGCTGTAGACCACACTTCACAACACCGTGGAGAATGTCACCAAACACCAAGCCGTGTGCGCTTTCAAAGTGGGCACTCGGTATCGGGAGTTGATTCTCAAATTTGGCCAATTAGGGGACTTGTCCCTTATTCGGGCCATGGAAATCGCCAATTGGTATGCTAATGGCGAAGAGGAAGACCGCCTCCGCAACGGCAAAGGCCGAGCCAGTGAAACCCCTTAGTCGGGCAATGCCGGGAAGAAGCAAAAAAAAAAGGGCGACCCATCGGGCAAAGCCAAAGTAGTTGCTGTCCCGGGGAAGAGCCAGAACAAGTCCAAGAAGAAGAAAAAGGATTGGGCAGGAAAAATAAGGTCGTGTCCAAGAGAAGCCTTTTGGACCAGCCATGTCTGATTCATGCTCGGAAGGACAACGAAGGGGAGACCATCCTCGCCAAGCACACAGCTCGCGACTGCCGTCCACTCCAGAAGGAGAAGGGCAAAGAGCCCTCTAGGGACATCGAGGGGACCCTCATGATGTTTTTTGACGTCGAGAGCAAGACCCGATTGAAGGTTACCAACTGGGAGGTGAACATGGCAGACCCGATTGTCACAAAATACCTCGAGTGGGCGAAGACGCGTGTCACATTCGACCAATCGGATCACCTGGCCAACATAGCCACCCCCGGGAGGCAGGCGTTGGTGGTTGATCCAGCGATCAACGGGTTGCAACTGCGGAAAGTCCTCACGAATGGTGGCAGCGTTCTCAACATCATTCAAATCGGCACGCTCAAAGCCATGGACATTCCGTTGTACCGCTTGAGCAAGAGTAATATGTAGTTTCACGGGGTCATCCCCGAGAAGAAGGCCGAATCACTCGGCCAGATCACTTTGAATGTCGTATTCGACAACAAGAAGAATTTTCTCAAGGAGAAGTTGACCTTTGAAGTGGTTGACTTGTGTACAACCTATCATGCCATCCTAGGTAAGATCGCCTACGCAAGTTTCATGGCCCGCCCATGTTACGTGTACCTTAGGCTTAAGATGCCAGGGACGAAAGGCATCATCACTTTTACTGGCAATCGGAAGGTTGCCGAGGAGTGTCTCTAGCAAGGCTCTAGGATCGCTGATACGTCTCCAACGTATCTATACTTTTTGATTGTTCCATGCTATTATATTATCAACTTGGGATGTCTTATATGCATTTATATGCCATTTTATATCATTTTTGGGACTAAGCTATTAACTTAGTGCCTAGTGCCAGTTCCTGTTTTTTCCGTGGTTTTGACCTTTTTCAGAAAAGAATATTAAATGGAGTCCAAACGGAATAAAACCTGCGGGATGATTTTTTCCATAACAGAAGATACCCAGAAGACTTGAGAACCAAAGCAGGAGGTCTCGTGGGAGGTCACGAGCCCCCTAGGCGTGCCCTAGGGGGGGCTCCGAGCGGGCTCGTGGGCCCCCTTGCCTCCTCTGCCCTACCTCTTTCGCCTATAAATTCCCAACAATCCCGAAACCACCAGAGAGAGCCACGAAAATACTTTTCCACTGCCGCAAGCTTCTATCTCCGCGAGATCCCATCTGGGGACCGTTCTGGTGCCTTCCCGGAGGGGGATTCGGACACGGAGGGCTTCTTCAATAACACCATTGCCTCTCCGATGATGCGTGAGTAGTTCACCACAGACCTTCGGGTCCATAGGCAATAGCTAGATGGCTTCTTCTCTCTCTTGGATCTTCAATACAAAGTTCTGCATGATCTTCATGGAGATCTATCCGATGTAACTTTCTTTTGCGGTGTGTTTGTCGAGATCCGATGAATTGTGGATTTATGATCAGATTATCTATGAATACTATTTGAGTCTCCTCTAATTTCTTATATGCATGATTTCGTATCCTTATAATTCTCTTTGAGTTATTGGTTTCGTTTGGCCAACTTGATCGATAATTCTTGCAATGGGAGAAGTTCTTGGTTTTGGGTTCACACCGTGCGTTGTCCTCACCTAGTGACAGAAGGGGTAGCGAGGCACGCATCGTGTTGTTTCCATCAAGGGTAAAAAGATGGGGTTTATATCATATTGCATGAAGTTATCCCTCTAAATCATGTCATCTTGCTTAAGGCGTTACTCCATTTGTTATGAACTTAATACACTAGATGCATGTTGGACAGCAGTCGATGTGTGGAGTAATAGTAGTAGATGCAGACAGTATCGGTCTACTTGTCTCGGACGTTATGCCTATATGTATGATCATTGCCTTAGATATCGTCATGACTTTGCGCGATTCTATCAGTTGCTCGACAGTAATTCGTTCACCCACCGTAATAGTTGCTATCATGCGAGAAGCCTCTAGTAAACACTACGGCCCCCGGGTCTATTTTACACATCATATATTCAGATCTACATACAAAAATACCAAAAATATCTTGCTGCACTTTTACTTTTATTTACCTTTCATCACTATCAGATCTCACCTTGCAAGTAATCGTGAAGGGATTGACAACCCCTTTATCGCATTGGGTGCAAGTTTGTTTGTCTTTGCGCAGTTTCTTTGGTGCCTTAGCTTGATACTCCTACTGGATTGATACCTTGGTTCTCGAACTTAGGGAAATACTTATCTCTACTTTGCTACATCACCCTTTCCTCTTCAAGGGAAAAACCAACGCAAGCTCAAGAAGTAGCAAGAAGAATTTCTGGCGCCATTGCCGAGGAGTATTCAAGTGAAGTATATCTACCAAGTACCTATCACAAAATCATCTCTTGCATTTACATTATTTTCCTTTTGCCTCTCGTTTTCCTCTCACTCACCTCTAAAAAAATTACAAAAATATTTGCCTTTTTCGTTCGCCCTTTATTTTGCTTGCTTTCTGTTTGCTTGTGTGGGTTAGTCTACTTATCCTTCTGGCTAGACCTATCGCTACAATAGTTACCCCCGAGGGCGAAGTTCTTAATTTTAAACAAAATGAGGGAGAAAACTTAAAAGATGCTTGGTATAGAATTTGCAATGCTCAGAATAGATCTACTCGTAAGCAATCTACTACCGTTCTACTTCGCAATTTTTATGTGGGTATTTCCCCTTGGAATAGGTATGTTCTTGACACCAACGTGGGCGGAACTTTCTTGGGTAGCCATACCATTGATGCTTATGGTGCTTTAATAAATTTGGTAGGCTCATCCCCACTCATGGTTAATGGAACTACTTTAACTTTGGAACATGTGATGCGTAGGCTGGATATTATTGAAAATAAAGTTGCTACGATAGAACTCATTTAAAATTTGGATAAAAAGATTCACAATCAAATCACTCAATATGGATCAAAGGTGGGAGTGACTTTGAAAAATTTAAAGGAGAAGGAACCCATAGTTAACGAAAAACTAGATCATGATTCCGCTAGAATTGGCAAACTAGAGGATGTTATAACCAACTTGGGTTCCGCTTTTGCTGTTGTTCAGAACACTCCAAATTTTTCCCACAATAAGGCCACTAAGCTTGTTTGTGTTCCGAAAAACAATGGTGAACCATCTAGTAAGAGAGATGAAGATCTTAAGATGTTGAGTTTTCACCCTATGAGTGGTTTGAGCACTAAAGATGACGATACTTGATTCTATTGCCTTATGCCTAGCTAAGGGCGTTAAACGATAACGCTTGTTGGGAGGCAACCCAATGAATAAATTTATTTTTGCTTTTCACTTTCTGTTTTGTTGAGTCCACACCATCATGTTATGATTGTGTTTTTTATGTTTTAATTAGTGTTTGTGCCAAGTAGAACATTTATGATTAGTTTTCATGATAGTTGTTTAATCATGGTGAAAAATACAGAAACTTTGTGCTCATGAAATTATTTTTAATTCCTATCCAAAAAGAGATTTTGAGTTGATTATTTTTGCTTCTGATTGATATACAAATTGCCCTAATTGTCATAAGTTTTCAGATTTTTTGGGATAGCATAGGTATACGAAATATACAGATTGCCACAGACTGTTCAGTTTTTGACAGATTCTATTTTTGTTGTGTTGATTACTTATTTTCATGAAACTATGGTTAGTATAGGGGGGGTACGAGCCATGGAAAAGTGAGAATACAGTAATATAACATCAATCTAAATGGAAATTAAGTTTACTACAGTACCTGAAAAGTTGGTGGTTTGTTTTCTTATGCTAATGATATCACGAGTTTCTGTTTAAGTTTTGTGTTGTGAAGTTTTCAAGTTTTGGGTGATGTTCTTATGGACAATGGAATAAAGAGTGGAAAGAGCCTAAGCTTGTGTATGCCCAAGTCATCCCAAGCCAAATTCATGGACACCAAAATGCATAATCTTGGGGATGCCCCGGGAAGGCATCCCCTCTTTCGTCTTCAATCCATCGGTAACGTTACTTGGAGCTATATTTTTATTTACCACAGGATATGTGTTTTGATTGGAGCGTCGTGTATTATAGGATTCTTTGCTTTTTGTTTTATCACAATCATCCTTGTTGCACGCCTTTTTGAGAGGGACATGCACTCATCGTGAATTTGCTAGAATACTCAATGAGCTTCACTTATATATTTTGAGCTAGGAAATTTTGCTCCCAATGAGCTTCACTTATATCTTTTGAGCTAGATAATTTTTCTCTAGTGCTTCACTTAAATCTTTTTAGAGCACGGCGGTGTCATAGTTCGTAGAAATAAAAACTCTCGATCTTCACTTATATCATTTTGAGAGAGCTCGCTCTAAGTAACTTGGTAATTGGCGTGTGCTATGAAATTAGTCCTAAATATGATAGGCGTCCAAAGAGGATATAATAAAAACTTTCATATTCAAGTGCATTGATTAGTAAGAGAAGTTTGATTCCTCACAATTAGTTTTGAGATATGGATATGGTAATATTAGAGTTGTGTTAGTAGGGTGTTGTGAATCTAGAAATACTTGTGTTGAGGTTAGTGATTCCCGTAGCATGCACGTATGGTGAACCGCTATGTTAGGAAGTCGGAGCATAATTGATTTATTGATTGTCATCCTTTGTGTGGCGGTCGGGATCGCGCGATAGTTAACACCTACCAACCCTTCCCCTAGGAGTATGCGTTTAGCACTTTGTTTTGATTACTAATAAAACTTCCGCAATAAGTATATGAGTTCTTCATGACTAATGTGAGTCCATGGTATAGATGCACTCTCACCTTCCACCATTGCTAGCCTCTCTAGTGCCGCGCAACTTTCGCCAGTGCACAAACCCACCATATACCTTCCTCAAAACAGCCACCATACCTACCTATTATGGCATTTTCATAGCCATTCCAAGATATATTGCCATGCAACTTGCACCTTTCCGTCTCATGACATGTGCCATCACTTTCACATTGCCATTGCATTATCATAAGATAGATAGCAAGATGTTTCAACGTCGTACGCTAAGCTAGATCGTTGCACATCCAGGTACACTGCCGGAGGCATTTCATATAGAGTCATTATTGTTCTAAGTATTGAGTTGTAAGTAAATAAAAGGGTGATGATCATAATTATTAGAGCATTGTCCCATGTGAGGAAATAAAAAAGAGGCCAAAGATGCCCACCAAAAAAAATGAAATGAAAAAAAAGAGGCCAAAGAGCCCAAACAAAAAAATGATGAGAGAAAAAGAGAGAAGGGACAATGCTACTATCTTTTTCCACACTTGTGCTTCAAAATAGCACCACGTTCTTCATGATAGAGAGTCTCTTGTTTTGTCACCTTCATATACTAGTGGGAATTTTCATTATATAACTTGGCTTGTATATTCCAATGATGGGCTTCCTCAAAATTGCCCTAGGACTTCGTGAGCAAGCAAGTTGGGTGCACATCCACTAGTTTTCTTTTTGAGCTTCCATACACTTTTAGCTCTAGTGCATCCGTTGCATGGAAATCCCTACTCATTCACATTGATATCTATTGATGGGCATCTCCATAACCCATTGATACGCCGAGTCGATGTGACCATCTCCTCCTTTTTGCCTCACAACCTCCACCACACTCTATTCCACCTACAGTGCTATATCCATGGCTCACGCTCATGTATTGCGTGAGAGTTGAAAAACATTTGAGAAAGTAAGAGTGCGAAAACAATTACTTGGCCATTACCGGGGTTGTGCATGATTTAATTTTGTTGTGTGGGGATGATGGAGCATGCCCAGACTATATGATTTTGTAGGGATAACTTTCTATGGCCTTGTTATTTCAAAAGTGCATGATTACTTTGCTAGTATGCTTGAAGTATTATTGTTTTCATGTCAATATTAAACTATTGTTTTGAATCTTACGGATATGAACATTCATGCCACAATAAAGAAGTTACAAAGAACAAATATTTTAGGTAGCATTCCGCATAAAAAATTCAGTCTTTATCACTTCCCTACTCGAGGACGAGCAGGAGTTAAGCTTGGGGATGCTTGATACGTCTCCAAAGTATCTATAATTTTTGATTGTTCCATGCTATTATATTATCAACTTGGGATGTCTTATATGCATTTATATGCCATTTTATATCCTTTTTGGGACTAACCTATTAACTCAGTGCCTAGTGCCAGTTCCTGTTTTTTCCATGTTTTTGAGTTTTTCAGAAAAGAATATTAAACAGAGTCCAAACGGAATAAAACATGTGGGATGTTTTTTTCCATAACAGAAGATACCCAGAAGACTTGAGAACCAAGGGAGGAGGTCTCGTGGGCCCCCTTGCCTCCTCTTCCCTACCTCTTTCGCCTATAAATTCCCAAAAATCCCGAAACCACCAGAGAGAGCCACGAAAATACTTTTCCGCCGTCGCAAGCTTCTGTCTCCGCGAGATCCCATCTGGGGACCGTTCTGGTGCCCTGCCGGAGGGGGATTTGGACATGGAGGGCTTATTCATCAACACCATTGCCTCTCCGATGATGCGTGAGTAGTTCACCATAGACCTTCGAGTCCATAGCTAGTAGCTAGATGGCTTCTTCTCTCTCTTGGATCTTCAATACAAAGTTCTCCATGATCTTCATGGAGATCTATCTGATGTAACTTTCTTTTGCGGTGTGTTTGTCGAGATCCGATGAATTGTGAATTTATGATCAGATTATCTATGAATATTATTTGAGTCTCCTCTGATTTGTTATATGCATGATTTCGTATCCTTGTAATTCTCTTCGAGTTATGGGTTTCATTTGGCCAACTTGATCTATAATTCTTGCAATTGGAGAAGTGCTTGGTTTTAGGTTCATACCGTGTGGTGTCCTCACCTAGTGACAGAAGGGGTAGCGAGGCACGCATCGTGTTGTTGCAATCAAGGGTAAAAATATGGGGTTTATATCATATTGCATGAATTTATCCCTCTACATCATGTCATCTTGCTTAAGGCGTTACTCCGTTTGTTATGCCCTTAATACACTAGATGCATGCTGGATAGCGGTCGATGTGTGGAGTAATAGTGGTAGATGCAGACATTATCGGTCTACTTATCTCGGACGTGATGCCTATATGTATGATCATTGCCTTAGATATCATCATGACTTTGCGCGATTCTATCAATTGCTCGACAGTAATTCGTTCACCCACCGTAATACTTGCTATCATGAGAGAAGCCTCTAGTGAACACTATGATCCCTGGGTCAATTTTACACATCATATATTCAGATCTACATACAAAAATACCAAAAATATCCTACTGCACTTTTACTTTTATTTACCTTTCATCACTATCATATCTCACATTGCAAGTAATCGTGAAGGGATTGACAACCCCTTTATCGCGTTGGGTGCAAGTTTGTTTGTCTTTGCGCAGGTTCATTGGTGCCTCATCTTGATACTCCTAGTAGATTGATACCTTGGTTCTTAAACTGAGGGAAATACTTATCTCTACTTTGCTGCATCACCGTTTCCTCTTCAAGGGAAAAACCAATGCAAGCTCAAGAAGTAGCAATCGCCAACGAGCAGGTCCTCGCAGCCGATCTTGATGGGTACAAGAAGGGAGTGGACACCGCAGATCTTCTCTTGTCGACATGGCTAGCTACTCAGTCTTCCTTTCAGTCGGCTAGTGAGATGAAGCAGGTCCACATCCACCCCCACGATCCTAGTGCTTCTGCGATGAACATCTCCACTTCACTCGGGGAGAAATAGGAAGCCGAGCTCATCCAGTTCCTCCATGAGAACTGGGATATCTTCGCATGGAAGTGGTCTGACATGCCGGGAGTTCCCAAGGAGCTGGCTGAGCACCGCCTCCGATTGAACCCAAAGATCAAGCTCATCAAGGAACACCAATACCGCTCCTCCGTGGAGAAGCTTAGGGCGATTGGCGAGGATATCACTCGGCTCCTAGCTACCGAGTTCATCCGCGAGGTTTACCACTCTGAGTAGTTGGCGAACATGGTCATGGTGCCAAAGAAGAACAATTCACTTTGAATTTGTATTAACTTCAAGCTCCTCAATCGGGCCTACCCGAAGGACCACTTCCCTCTACCTCGCATAGATCAAATCATAGATTCGGTTGCCGGATGCGAACGCTTGTCATTCCTGGATGCATACTACGGGTATCACTAGGTCCAATGTATGGACCTGAAAAAATAAAAACATCATTCATCACCCCATTCGAGTGTTTTAGTTATATCATGATGCCATTCTGCCTCAAAAATGTTGGAGCTACCTTCTAGCGCATGATTCAAAAATGCCTAGAGGAACAGATCAGTCAGAATGTCGAAGCGTACATGGATGACATCGTGGTCAAATCCAAGAAAGGTTTAGACCTCCCAGCGACCTCGCCGAAACCTTCGCAACCTTTGACGCTTTGGGATTAAGCTCAATCCGGCCAAATGCACCTTCCTTGTACCAGCTGGAAAGCTACCTGGTTTACTTGTTTCCGAATGAGGTATCGATATGATTATACAGATGAGACGGCCGGAGCGCATCCATGATGCATAGAGGCTTATGGGCTGCCTTGCATCCCTGTGCCGCTTCATCTCAAGAATCGGTGAGAAGGCTCTACCTCTTTACCTATTGATGAAGAAATCCAACAGATTCGACTGGACCGATAAGGCGCATGTCGCCTTCGACCAACTTAAAGCTCGGCTTTCCACCCAGCCAGTGTTAGCTGCTCAGAGCAGCTGGGAGCCCTTGCTCCTGTACATTGTCGCCACTAGCCAAGTGGTTAGCACCATACTCATCATAGAGCATGAAGTAGAGGGCAAGGCGTACAAGGTACAAAGGCCCATCTACTACATCGCTGAAGTGTTGACCCCCTGAAAACAAAGGTATCCACACTACCAGAATCTAGTCTTTGGGCTCTACTTGACAGTGAAGAAGGTATTCCACTATTTTCAAGATCACTCGGTCATTGTCATCAGTTACGCTCCCGCCGCGAAAATCCTACACAATTGGGATGCTACTGGCCGACTAGCCAAATGGGTGATTGAGCTCCTACCGCTAGAGATCAAGTTTGAAGCAAAGAAAGCAATCAAGTCTCAGGCCTTGGTGGACTTTCTTGACGAGTGGATAGAGAAAGAGCAGCCGTGTGCGGACATCCTAGAGCATTGGACTATGTTCTTCGACCGATCCAAAATGCTCCATGGCTCGGGGGCTGGAGTGTTCCTCGTTTCTCCAAGGGGAGATCGTTCGCGCTACGTGCTCCAAATCCACTTCGATTCATCGAACAACAAGGTCGAGTGCCAGGACCTCCTATACGGGCTCCGCATGGCCATCTCACTCGGCATCCGCCAACTAATGGTTTATGGCGACTCGGATCTCGTTGTCAATCAAGTAATGAAGGAATGGGACCTTCAAAGCCCAACAATGAAAGTCTAGTGCAACGCAGTTAGGTAGCTGGATAAAAACTTTGAAGGGTTAGAACTGCACCATGTGCACCGAGCCAAGAATCAAGGAGCCGATTACTTGGCAAAGATTGGGTCCACTCAGAAAATCATTCCGAAGGGCGTGTTCCTCGAGGATTTACGCACCTCCTCGGTCAAGGAGGATCCCTTCACAGAAGAGCCCTCACAAGCAATCGGTCCATCTAATCTGACTGAGATCGATGTCCCGGTCGTGGTAGACCTTGTCCGCGAGATGTTGGTCATCATGCCCGAGTGGATGCAACCTTATCTGGCTTACTTGCTCCAGCAAGAGCTTCCCGAGAACGAAGAGGAAGCCCGCCAAATCGTTCGGCGGTCTAAAGCTTTCAAAGTACTCAGAGACAAACTGTACAAGAAGAGTGTTACAGGAGTCAACCAAAAGTGCATTTACCCAAAGGAAGGACTACAAATCTTGCACGAAATCCACTCGGGAACCTGTGGACATCACACGTCTTCTCGGACCCTGGTGGCCAAGGCCCTCTGAGTAGATTTTTGTTGGCCCCGACCCAATGGTGCAGCAAGGGACTTGGTGGACCTGTGTACCGGATGCCAGTTCTACAAGAATCAGTCGCACAAGCCTACATCTACACTGAAATGATTCCACTCACTTGGCCATTTGCATAAGGGGCCTCGACATGGTTAGCCCTTTGCGCACTGGGACGAGTGGATTCACCCACCTACTAGTTGCGGTGGATAAGTTCACGAAGTGGGTCAAAGCTAAACCCATCAAAAACTTCGACGCGACGACTGCCGTCGGCTTCATTCAGTAGAACATCTTCAGATTTGTAGTCCCTCATGACATCATCACCGACAACGGAACCAACTTTGACTCGGATGAGTTTCGTGAGTTCTGGCACTCCCAAGGCACTCGGATTAATTACTCCTCAGTGGCGCACCCACAGTCGAATGGGCAGGCGGAACGGGCGAATGGTATGATACTTCAAGGACTGAACCCCTCCTGATGAGAGACCTCAAATATGTCTTTGGTGCATGGATAGAAGAATTACCATCCATCCAGTGGGGGTATGAGAATGACTCCGAATCGTTCAACTAGGCGTACTCCATTCTTCACGGTGTATGGGTTGGATGCCTTTCTATCGAGTGACTTACGTCACAACTCTCCCCAAGAGGAGTAGTACAATGAAGCTAAAGCTGAACTAGCATGCCAAGAATATTAGGATCTTCTAGGGGAAGAGAGAAAGCTATCCCTCATTGGGTCCATGGTGTACCAGCAAAATCTTCAACGCTACCATGACAAGCAAGTTAGGGGCCGAGCGTTTCAAGAGGGGGATTTGGTCCACTGAGTGGACCAACAGAAACCCCCCAAGCTGGCACCTGTGTGGCAAGGGCTATTCACCATATCCAAAGTCCTGCACAATGGAGATTATTGGTTGTACAACATTGATAAAGATGTTGAAGAGCCCAGAACCTGGAATGCAGACCTGCTCGCCAAGTTCTCCACATAGAACTTTCCTTTTTCATTCCTGTAATAAATCCCAATGATTAGAAGAATAAAGTTCTTACTTTCTTCAACTATACACACACACTTCACTCCGGTGAAACACACCCTCGGTGGGTAGAAAATCATTCACTATGAACCTGTTTTTGCTTAAGGTAAAACCTGCCTCGAGTGCGGACAACCTCCTCACTCGGGGGCTTAGCTACGAACCCGCTTTCGCCTAAGTTCAAATGGTTCCGAATTGAGACAAGATCTTCGTTCGGACACCAAGATGGACAGACCATCAGCGTGTTCACAAGAACAATCATTTCTTGGTAGCGAACCTGTTTCGCCTAAGGTAAACCCTTCCCTGAGTGATCTTGGTAGCCTCCACACTCGGGGCTTAGCCGCGGACCAGTTCTTGCCTAAGTTAAAGCGGTTCCGAATGAAGGCAAGATCTTCATTCGGACGCCTAGATAAACAAAACAAATATTTCTTAGTAGCGGACCTGTTTCACCTAAGGTAAACCCTTTTTCGAGTGATCTTGGAAGCCTCCACACTCTGGGGCTTAGCTGCCGACCAGTTTTCGCCTAAGTTAAAGCGGTTTCGAATGAAGGCAGGATCTTCATTCGCACGCAAAGATATGAAAAACAAATATTTCTTGGTAGAGAATTTGTTTCGCCTAAGGTAAACCCTTCCCTGAGTGTGGATAACCTTCACACTCGGGGGGCTTAGCTGCGAACCAGCTTTCGCCTAAGTGAAAGCGGTTTCGAATGAAGGCAATATTATCATTCAGACTCCAAGATGAAGAGGACAATCATCCCAAGCAGCAATTCCGTTTTCGCCTAGGGAGAAACGAGCCCGAGAGAGGAAAACCTCCACACTCGGGGGCTTAGCTGCGAACCAACTTTCGCCTAAGTCACAAATGATCCCGAGTGAGGACAACCTCCTCACTCGGGGGCTTAGCTGCGAACCAGCTTTCGCCTAAGTCACAAAGAATCCTGAGTGAGGACAACCTACTCACTCGGGGGCTTAGCCGCGAGCCTTCTTTAGCCTAAGTCGAAAAATATCCCAAGTGAGGACAACTTCCACACTCGGGGAATCGGACGCGAACCAGTTTTCGGTCGAGTAAAAGTGACACCAAATAAAGACGACCAAGCAAATAAGATCCAAACCCAAATATGGATGAGCGGGTTCAAGCTCAGCTAAAGTTACGCATGCAAGAGGGCCCAGAGCCCACTCGAAGTTTCGGGTTACATAAAATCACTCGGCATTCCGATGGGAATTAAAGTTTAATTTTTTTCTTTGAGCATCACTCAGAGGCCGAAGGTTCCACTACTTCCACGAAGTTGTCAAGATCAATCCCCTCCACAATCCGTGTGGCAGCCGCCATGAACATCTCCATGAAGTCTTCAAACATGGCGCTTTTGCGATTGATGACCCAGAGACTCTTCAATTTTTCTTTATCCACCCCCTTGCAATGGATGCGGATGAGTGAAAGAGCAATGCCAGCTCCGGCCCTTGCCGACGTCTTCTTCCACGACTTGAGTTCATTGGGAATGGCCTTCACGCGGTGCACGATGGTCTAGGCATCCTTCACTGGAGCACTATCACGGGCTTTCTCTTGATCTATCTCCCCAACAGTCGACTGGAGCAACTTGAAACAAGCCAGTACATAATCGACGCGATTCTTCAGCCAGAGAAGAGAAAGAGCTGCATTGTCCTTGACAAGCCCTCTCTTGGGATCAAGCACTTTCTCTATTTGCATTATTTCTTCTTCAACGCCGGCGGCGAAAGCTGCACTCAATTGGAAACAAAGAATGAGAAACATCACTTGGAAATTTCAGAGTGACTATGGGGAAGCATTCGAACGCTCAACATACCTTTGAGATTCTCAAAGAGTTCCATGCTGAAGTCCTCGACGAACTTCTCCAGCTCATCTTTCCTGGCGGCGATCTTCTCAAAGTTCGTCTCCCACTCGGCATAGTGCTTCTTTAGATCGGCAAGCTCCTCTACAGTATTCTTCGTACTGGCTTTCAAAAGCCGATTCTCTTCTTCCAAATTTCCAACCATCTTGAGCTTGGCCTCAGCCGCGTGGGTTTTCTGCTTCGCCTCCTTCCAAGCGGATGCGATCTCTTCATCCCTCTTCTCGAGGGCATCCTTCATGGTAACTAGATAAACGAAATTCTTCAGCCTCTCAGAAAGGCGATCTGACAAGACAACGTAAGTCGGATAAGAAACGATAATCGAAGGGAGAATCAGTCGGATGGCAAGCGCTTAACTTGGGCTATTCGTTTTTCCTGCTCCACTCGGTTGTTCTTGTCTTTTTCCGCATCGAGGCTCAGTCAGAGTTCCTGCAACTCTTTCTCCATGGCATCATCACGGCTCCCGGGCCGACAAGCAGTCTGCCATCAACAAATACAAGTAAGGCATAATATAATATCGCAACTCTAAGACTACCACCGACTACTCCAGCCGATAGTAGCCTCAGGGACTACACTGAGTTGGTGCGCTCAGCGTGCCAATCTAGAGTGATAGTGGATAAGGGATCCGCACCCGACCGTCCTCTATCGATCAAAACAAGGAAACTGAGACTACCGCCGACTGCCCCAATCGACGGTAGCCTCGGGGACTACACCTAGTGGGTGCGCTCAATGCACCCCCACTATAAGGATAGAAGAAAGAAAAGGGATCCGCACCCTACTAGACTCCATAGAACGTACTAAGAAAATAAGACTACCGCCGATTACCCAGTCGAGAGCAACCTCGGGGACTACACCCAGAAAGAAAAGGGTTCCGCACCCTACTAGACTCTATCGAACATACAAAGAAAATAAGACTACCGCCGACTTCCCTAGTCGTCGGTAGCCTCAGGGACTACACCCAGTGGGTGCGCTCACCACGCTCCCACTGAAAGCAAACACCCAACAGGTGTGCCTCCGAGCATGCCCACTCGGGATTACCACTTGGGACCAGATTCAGAAACAAATGCATACGTGAAGGACTCACCTGAATGTTCTTTGCCACCGCTTAACTCGCGTCATACGCCTCCTTCAATCGTCCAACCATCACGTCCAGCTGTGCCAAGGCTTCCTTGCCCCCCTCCTGATCCTCTAGGGTACGGTGGAGCTGGAAGATGTTGCGATCCTTGGGAGAGGCGAGAGAGTGGTCAGCGGATACAGTCCGAGTGACGCCCCAATCGAGGCAGTCTCCTGCACCACGGAGTCTTGGCCTTGATGCTCACTCGGCTGGGAGTCGGAGCCTACTTCATCACTTCTCCAACAACAGAGGGGACGTCAGCTTCGAGTTCAATCACGTTTCGCGGCTCTCAACATGTTCACAAGACATTCAAAAGGCCACTTCTCCAACCTTTGTTAGAGGTCTTGGGCTCCAGTGAAGCAACAAAAATCCAATTATGACTCGAAAGACGTTGCTCAAACTCGGATGAATCACTCAACAAAAATACTTACGCCGAAGCCACGGGTATGTCGACATTGATGCGCGACAGAACGCCCTTGTGAGGTTTGGAGCTTGTGATCATAAGCTGATTGGCGGCCTACTCCGGCAATGCGCGAGGCTCGCTCCGACCCCATTTGGAGCTCCTAGTCAGCATCGGCGACGCCCTCGGCTTCGCCATCGATGGAGTTTTTGGGGCTCCAGCACGGACTTCAGGGTCCTGAATCGCCTTGAAACGGGTTTCGAACGGAACTTCATCAGACGGAGAAGATTCTGCCTCGTCTCCGTGCTCGTGTTCCCTCTCCTCATCGTCGATGTCATCATCATCGTCGTCCTTCGAGCCCTCCGGGTGCTCCGTGTCCTGGTTTTCAGTGTCACTCTCCACGTCAATGGGCGAACGGTCAACCGTCGGAATGGAACTGACCAAACCTATGAAAGCCTGTCGAATCAACAAAGAAAAATTACAAATAGGAGTTGAAGCAACGAAGAAGTTCACTTGGTCCAGATTCTCGATAGATTACCTCGTTCGGCAGCTGCTCCGTCGAGAAAGGGGGCACCTGCTTGGAGCCCCTGAGATTGTCCCTCACCGAAGTAGTGGCCCTGATTTTATTCTCTAGCGCCTCCTCTCCGATATCCTCACGATGGAGTCGGGTAGGATCACTCGGCCCTTCATATTTCCACATTGGATGGGCTCTGGCCTGGAGAGGCTGGATCCTACGTTGGAAGAAGACTTCCAAGAGGTCCATCCTTTTCACACCCTTCCGCATCAAGGCAACTAACGGTATCACCAAGATATCTACATAAGTCTTCTTCTCCTTGGACACGGTCAAGGAAGGAGCTGACTGGATCCTATCAACAGTACAAGGCGGGAGGCCCGAATGACCCTCGCCGACTCGGGCGTCTCCGCAGTAAAACAAAGAATCTTGTTAGTTCTTCACCGAATCTGAAAAACTCACCTGGGGGAAGCTACTCTTACCCTAAGCTGAATACCTAAGCCTCCCCAAAGCTGCACCACACTGGTTCACTCCCCCTGCCCTGATGGAGAAAATTTATTCACGGTGATCACTCGACACGTAAACAAGCGCTTGAGCAACCCCCAATGCGGATGACACCTGAGGAAATTTTTGCACAGGGATACAAATGCGGCTAAGTATGAGACAGCGTTGGGGAGGAAGCTGGTGGAGCTGAGCCCCGAAGAAACCAAGAAATGCTCGAAAAAAGGGATGTGGAGGTAATGAAAAACCTCTCTCAATGTGGGTGACTAGGAGCACTCGCTCGTCGTTCCAAGGCGCGGGTTCTTGCTCGCCATCTTCGGGCAGTCGCCAGCTCCCCTGAGTGATCAGGCCTTCGCTCTCCAGCTCCAGCAACCACCACTCTGAGACTCAGGACGACATCCAGTCACACTAGATCCAGCCTCACGGGGGCACTCCGTTGCTCGAAGAAGATCCAAGCAAACCTTTCTTGGCCCGCTCGGCCTTCGTCGTCGCTCCCTTCACCATGCTGCACGGCGGAGGAGTCAGGGCTGGGAATCGTCGGAGGTGGCAGGTAGTTCTTGGCTTCGGTGGTAAGAGGGGGAAGTTGAGATGGAAATGACCCAGATCTAAGACGTGGTTTCCTCTCCCGTCCGCCTCGCGCCTTAAATACCCAACGGGAAGAGCCCCCATCGAGTATGTTGCCGACCCAAGGAAGATCTGCAGTATCTCAAGAATGCCTAAACCACAGCCCGCGCGCGCACTCCTTCAATTCAAATGGAAGCAGAAAACATCGTTCCACCTCATATCCTGAATGGATTCCGTATCCACAGTGTGTGACGAGATGAGACGAATGTTCTTTTCGATCGTCCCTCTGCGGGACCCCGATCATTTGGGTAACCAATGAAGGTGACCTGATCGTCCTTACCTGGATGCGAGTGGGATCCGTCCCAACTCCCTGATTGGGCATTTGGAGCTCAGAGCTCTTGTTCGTCCAACTCGTGGAATCTATCTTCCCGAAAGATAGTCGATCACTACCGACTGCGGACATACCTATATGTTCAGGCATTCGGTATTCGTCACTCTTGAATCCATAGTGGTTTGCCAAGAGTACGAACGACGCAGCCCCGAGATGCAGCCCAAGCATCTCCAAAACGCCGGAGACATCTAAGGAAGTCATTGACTCGGTCTGCAAAACCTCAACCGATTCGGGGGCTACTAGTGGGGTTGTACATTAAGGGTAGGCTTACGGACCTGCTTCCCTAGTCCCACCTAGGACCCCTTACAGACATCAGTGTCCTTCAAGCCACCATGCAGTCTCGACCTCACTCGGTACAACATACCATCACTTGGCCTGGCTGGAGTCACTCGGATCGCCTTCTGTCAATCGGATGCATCCTCGCACTTGGACCACAGAAAGGCGATGGCACCGAAGAAGCTGCAACGCCTAAGGACATAATCTATCACATGAAGTGCAGTGAAGACCCACGTTACCAGTAACGCCGCATGTAATAGTTTTCGTTTCTAGTAACTCCTTTATTTATTAGCATAAACTCACCTTGTAATGAAGCTTGGCCGGTCGTGGCATGCACTATATAAGCCACTCCCGGGCTCCAGCTCGAGGGTTCAACACCTTGTAATCTTTCATACCCCATAAGAAAACATAGGCCTCTGGGCTCGAGACGTAGGGCTGTTACCACTTCCGAGTGGGGCCTGAACTCATACATCCGAGTGTATCCGCTGCGCCTAGTTAGACTTCGCCCCTCTGTTCAGACCCCTATGTACTATTGTCAGGATCATTCTCACGACAACAACCCTACGTCTCGTTCTCCGGAGAGGTTTTCGTTTCTCTATCATGAACATGGAGTTACATGGTGTATTTGAGAGAGAGAGAGAGGAGGAAAACAGATCTCCATGTGTGAGCTAAGTCCTGAGACTGGTGGGCGCAAGAAACCCGAGCTATGTGGTAGGGGTGCTTATATAAAGTGCGCCACTCCCTCACCTCTTATGTTTCAAAATGAAAGATCAATGCCATTGTCCTTAATGTCGTCTATTAAGATAATAATCATTTCCTCCATTCATCAGTGATGACGCTTTAAATGCCTTGTATGAATGTTGGTCTACGCGTACCCTAGTGAGTTATAAGGCCAAGTGGTTAACAACCATCCGAGTGGACGGTATGTTGGTTGTACGAGTGATGCTGGCCTGAATGTCGTCCGAGTGATATTGACATAGACATCATGTATGGTATCCAATTGATCTGGATCCATATGTCATATGGACCCTATGCCGTATGATATTTTGGATCCTTCATGGGCCTATTTGTTATGTGCTTCCCCAGCAGCTACCTCCTGGGAGCGATGAAGCACCAACTGGACGGCCATCACCTCCTCGGGGCCGCATGGGGTGAGCTCATGATCGACGGATGTGGAGGTTTAGGACTCAGATACGCTGCCCATCATGCCGAAGAAGGTCGAAAAATCATCGGACGAGTGTTTGGGTGGCTGAGTGGAGTCGAGTGGAGGGGAACGGAGTGGTCAGAACATAATTCACGGAGGGGATCAAAATGAATATATGTGTAGTCTGGTGGTCCAGCGCGGACCGGATCTGACGTGGCGGACACGTCGGGTCACGCACGGGTCTCCCATATTCATATTTGGACTCGAGATGAAATTGTCACTCAGTCCGAACGTTTAAGCCCGATTTAAGACGTTTGTATGGGTTTCGTTTTTATGACCGGTCATTGACTGGAACGTTTGCCCGAAGTTTGGGACGGGTGTAGAATGCCCGGTTGTAGATGCTTCTATCTTATGAAATGGTACATCATCATGTTGGTATTCCTAAAATGCAACTAACGAATGGATCCATTTCCGACTACATATAAAATAAAATAAATGAATCTATACTTTAAAATATGTCCATATATATTTGTATGTGGCCAATATTAAAATCTATATAAAAACTTATATTTAAGAACGAGGGAGTACACAATCATATGTATTGTTCTGAACTTCCTCATTCCTATCTGTTCAACTTGTACTCCCGTCCCTTCCATACACTTGGATGGGTTCTCGGCCGAGGAACTAGGCAAATTGTGAGCGAACTGGTGCTCTGAAGGTAATGTTTTTTGACATGATACCTCACCTTTGTTTCTTGATGGTTCCGTCTCTATATAAAATGATTACGCATGTCATGCGTATTCGAAAAAATAATTGTTGAAAGTGAAGGGATGCCCTACTACACTGTGCATTTCTACCACTACATATTTACCTCTCCATCTATGTCTATCTTTTCCAGGGATATATCTAAGGGCCTCTTTGATTTAAAGGATTTTTGTCGGAATTCTGGAGGTTCATAATCCTTAGGATTTTTTTTGTTGGGTTTGATTCGTAAAACTGAATCCCATATGTTTTTTTACTAAGGAATCCTTTGCACTACATTTCATAGGAAAAAAATTGCCCACTCAAATCTCTTGCAAATAATTTTGTGCTTTTCTTGTGGTGCAATCAGACATACTTTAGTATATCCAAAACTGTAAAAACATGCCAAATTTAATGACTTATATTCGAAAACAGAGACAGGTATATTAGTGTTATCCTTCTAGTTTTTTGAACATAGTACAACCATCCGAGCTATACTAAATTTGTGGTTATCCTTTTAGTTTTTAGTTGTACTCAATCGGTTTTTAACACAGTAGAGACGTATATGATCATATATACATATACACACTCACTCTATGAACAAGCATACTTACACCTTACTCGTATGAGCATTTTTAAGAGACTAAATCGACATATCATATTAAGATTAATGAAGTCATCACATCGTCACCGCAGTACTGAACGAATACCACCAGGAAGTCTGAAATAAATACAAAAAAGTGTAAGACCGGTGCCAAGTCTAGGAATTGAATACTTATGGGTTTGTTCCACCACAAAAAATATAATTATCTCGGCTAGTCTTAGCTCGCTAAAAGTAATACTTAATCTGTTGGACCACATAATTTGACAATTCCGTTCTTGTAAGTAGCAATAAGGGCATCTCCAACATTGACCCATAAATGGACACGGTAAATATCTGTTTTTATATCTGAACATCGTCTGTGAACATGACATGGCAGGGAGCCATCTAATGATATTCACAAACTAATTCGGTTGAAAGGAGAGAAAGTAGGTGGATACCATGTATGCCATGGGATATTGTGGTGCAAAAGTGGATCATGCATGTGATGAGAAACAAAAGATAGGAGGACCATATGGATGCTTTGTGTTGGTCAAGTGCATGTCCATACTCCCGCAAAGATCTCCACATTTGTTTCGAATTTGCCGGAAAATGGACGTTCGGACCATTTCACAAACCGATGAAGTCCTCACTGAATAATAGAAGTGAACCAAGCCTTTTAGGGACTCTTTTGGGGACCTTCCCGGCCTTCCTTGATGAGCTGAGAAGGAAGGTATCGGACGTCCCACTTCCGGTGGTGGTGGGCGGAGACTACAACCTGCTCCATTTCGCGGAGGATAAGAATGACGATTTAGTCTACTTCCCGCGGATGCAGATGTTCAGTGACTACACTGTTGATCTCGGGCTCCGAGGATTAGATAAGGTTGGTGCCATATAAACTTGGACCAACCACCAGGTGGACCCGACTCGCTCCATCTTGGATCGCGTCTTGGTCTCTCCTGAGTGGGAGCTTTGCTTCCCCCTCGCCTCCCTTCGGGCGATCACCGGGATTTGTTCGGATCACGTCCCGCTGCTCCTCTCCTCGGAGTATGATCGCGTCTTGGTCTCTCCTGAGTGGGAGCTTTGCTGCCCCCTCGCCTCCCTCCAGGCGATCACCCGGATTTGTTTGGATCACGTCCCGATGCTCCTCTCCTTGGAGAATGATCGGCCTCCCTCCTCCCTGAGGTTCCACTTCGGGACTTTCTGGCTCCACCAGAATGGTTTCGTCGACGCAGTTTCTACGAGATGGTTGGAGGTGCGTACCTCCCCCACCACTCTATCTCGACTATTGACAGTTGGCACCTTTATGCAAAGAACTCTAGACAGTTCATGAAGGGCTTGGGTGTGAACCTCGGCCGGGATTTGCGGAGCGCAAGAAATCAATTCTAGACAACATTCAGGTCCTTGACCTTCGGGCGGACTTAGTAATATTATGTGCTAACGAATGGATGCTTCAGTATGACCTTGAGGACCATCTCTCGACCATCTACACTGACGAGAAACCCTATTGGCGCCTTTGGGAGACCCAAAAGTGGATCCTCAATGGTGACGCCAATACGACATATTTCCACGCCATCACCAATGGCCGCCATCGACGGAGCTCCATCCCCTTGTTGTGGGACGGAAAGATCCTGCTTCCACGCCCGACCGACATCCGCGACCATGTAGATGGCTTCTATAAGGCCCTTTTCTCCACCAACCCGAGGAGTAGTTTGGCCCTGGCGGCATACTTCTAGACTGATCACCAATGTGTCACTGCCGTGGAGAATGCGGCCCTTACAGGCTAGTTCTCCGAGGAGGAGATCTGGATTGCCATCAAAGGTATGAATCCATCCTCCGTGCCTGGCCCGGATGGCCTGTCAGTCAAGTTCTTCTAGACCTTCTAGAGCACCATTAGGCGGGAGCTGATGGTCCTCATTGAGGAGTTCTATGTTTTCTCCATCGACCTCCACCGCCTGTACTATGGGATCATCACGCTAATCCCCAAGGTCATCGGTGCTTCGGACATCCGTCAGTTCCGCCCTGACACAGTGATCAATCTGATCTTCAGCATCCTAGCGAAGGGGTTCACTAATAGGGTGGCCCCTTTGGCCGACCGCATTACCCATCCCGATAAGCGACATTCATCAGAGATCGATACATCCTGGATGGGATTCTGGTTTTCTGTGAGTTCCTTCATGAAGTCCGTGCCAAGCACCTCAAGGATGTCTTCTTGAAGATAGACTTCCGCAAATCCTATGACACGGTCGGTTGGTCCTGCCTTCGGGAAGTGTTGCTATAGAAATATTTCGACGACCGCTGGGTCTCCCAGGTCATGCAGTTGG
Source organism: Hordeum vulgare subsp. vulgare (assembly GCF_904849725.1). Taxonomy (NCBI): domain Eukaryota; kingdom Viridiplantae; phylum Streptophyta; class Magnoliopsida; order Poales; family Poaceae; genus Hordeum; species Hordeum vulgare. The sequence goes on from NC_058524.1 coordinate 534,036,098, forward strand.
TCTCGTCCGGTCATACGCAGTTAACATCAGTGAGGAGATTTGACTCTACTTCCCCCACCCTATGTGGGGTTAGCCAGGGCAACCCGTTCTCCACATTCTTGTTCAACATTGTGGTTGACGCTTTGGCCACAATCCTTGATAAGGCCAAAGTTGCGGGCCACATTCGCGATGTCGTTCCTCACCTTGTGGAGGGCAATGGAGTCTCCCTCCTGCAGTACAACGACGACACCATCATCATGGTCGAAGGATCCATGACCCATATCACGAACCTGAAGTTCCTCCTACTCTGCTTTCAATAGATGTCGGGCCTTAAGATCAACTTCGACAAAAGTGAAGTGATGGTGATGTGTTACTCTCCTTCTGAGAGTGAGATCAACACAGACATAGTTAATTGTCACGTGGGTTCCTTTCCCACCTCATACTTTGGGATCCCCATTAGAACCTCACGTCTCTCTGTGCCAGTCTTAAGGCCTACGGTGATCAAGCTCGAACATCGCATCGAGCCTTGGTAGGGCAGGTGTTGTCTAAGGCGGCCCGGACGATCCTCTTCAACTCATCCCTGTCCAGCCTGTTCCTGTTCGTTATGAGCTTCTACAACTTGCCCGATATGCTTCATCATGAGATCAGCACCATTCAGGCAAGATTATTCTGGGCCGATGATGTCGATAAGAAGGAGTATCATATGGCTCGCTGGCCTAACATATGAAATCCGCATGACAAGAGCAGCCTCGTGATCATGTCCTCCTAGCGCATGAACGTTGCCCTCTTCACCCGCTAGGTGTGGTGTATTGCTGATGGGGATAGTGGTCTCCGGCTCCATATCATCCGGAGAAAATACCTTCGTGGCCAGCCGCTCGCCTTGTGTCAAAGATCTGGGGGCTCCAAGTTTTGGAAGTCAGTCATCCAGCTGATCTTGGTCATTCGCATCGGGACCTCCATCATGGTGGGATCCGGGACATCCACCCTATTTTTGTTAGAGCGGTGGGCTGGCGAGTCCCCTTTTGATGTGTGCTTTCCTAACCTATTCACCACTGCGGTGGACCCTTGGTTCTCCATCGAGGCGGCCCTGATTGACCTAGGGAGCCTGGCTTTTCGACAACCATTTGGGCCCCCGGACACCATTGCATGGGATGATCTCCTTGAGACCTTTGCCCTCCATGAACCGGACATAGACCAGCTTGTCAATCGCACCTCGTGACATCTAGATCCATCAGGAAATTTCTCCATGAAGTCTCTATACCGGGTCATACGCGCTTTGGACTGATGTAGAGGCCAATCTCACCCTATAACAGGCTCCCCTTGAAGATTAGGATCTTCCCGTGCCAATGGATCCGCGGTCGGGTCCCATCTGAAGTGGAGGTGCTTAGATGATATGTGTTGGTGTCAAAACCGGCAGATATCGGGTAGGGGGTCCCAGACTGTGGACCTTGGATCGATGGGTAAGAGGAGACAAAGGAGACGATGTTTACCCAGGTTCAGGTCCTCTTGATGGTGGTAAAACCCTACGCCTTGCTCTTGTTTATATTGATGATGAAGTATCAAGTACAAAGTTGGTCTTTCTCCAGATCGTATATTGTGGTCTAAAACAACATGAGTAATGAACTTAACGTGTATCAATATGAGAATCTCTATTGACTAGCCTCGCCTCGGTTTATATAATGCACCATAGGCCTAGGATAAGAAGAGTCCTAGTCAGCTAAGTCGGTGTAGTTGAGTCCTTGTATTGATCACCAAGTCTTGTGGAATCTTCCTTGTATATGTCATCGGCTGACCGAAGTGGCCCATGAGTCCGGCCCGTTGAGATAGGTCGGCGGCCCGAGGACCCCTTAGTCCCAGACTCTCTCAATAGCCCCCGAACTGGCCACCAATGCAATAGTCTAGATCCTCAACATTTTCACGCATCCAAAGTCTTCAGCTTGTGAGGCAAGTTCTTCTCCCCATATATGTTCTGCAAACACCATTTCGGACACCAATGACTTCCCGATTTCTGAGCATAGGTCTTCTAGTTGGGGACACTCCTCGGTTCTTCCAAACTTTTCTTCATCTTTGGTCGTCGGTCTTGAAAACTGTTTCAACAAATCTTCCCATGACCGATCTTGAGGATCGCCGGGTGAACCCGAAAAGTTCACATGTCGGGCAACCGAGGAGCCCCTTTGAGTTATCGGCCTTTATTAATGCCTCATTACTTTTACACCACACCTCGGGATTAAAGTGTTTCTCGTGTTGTGGTGTCCTCTTGCATCCGAGCTCCAACATCGGATTACATCTAAGGTGTCTTTTTGCAGCCGAGCTCCAACGCTGTATTTGCTCTCTATGGAGCCAACCACTTGCATCCAAGCTTTATGTCGTACTGCTGCCGAAGTGGTGCACAACCTCCGCCATGGGCTGATCTTTTGTGGAATTTATTTTCGACCACCATAATTTATTTACTATCGAGATGTATAGCTAGTAGCCGTCAAGGTGTGTGTTGGTCTAAAACCCGAGATGCACCTAAAGAAAAAGATAAAAACGCTGATCACAGTAGCCCCGAGACTCGGGTCGATTTGCGAAATAGCCCTAAGTATCAAGCTCTTACTCGACAACATATTTTAAGGACTCAAACGCGGTGCATAGTAGTTCCTCATACTCAGGTTGGGTGACGCCGAACAACCTAAGGATCGAATCTCCTCGAAAACCGTATTGCACATTGAATTTGTTGCATTGAATAGCCAATGCAGTTGCCCCCGAGCCTTAATTTGGGCAAAGATTGTCGAATTAAGGATCAATATTTGTCTGGGACAAACTTTGTTAGGTTTGACAAGAGTCATGTTTAATGATTCTATGTACCCAAGTATTTTACATCATTAATGCTCGGATACGCATTGTACAATACTTTGTTGACCGACCTTCGGCTTTAACATCCTCGGCCAATAGATGATGCGTGTTTGTACTACATTATAAAGCATTTATAAGGGCAAAGATTTACTGCAAAGAAGGAAATCCATCCATACGGTTTTAAAAACAAAGGTACGCGGAGAGATATGTTATATTACTATTTAAGTAAGAAACATCTTGTGGGAAAATGGTTCATTTATAAGTTCCTTTTTCTAGGATATCATGTTAACCATGATCGTGAGACCTCATCTCCGATCAATGTGGGAGAAAAATATTGAGGATTTAGTTTGGGGAATGTTCCTGAACTCTGTGGTCTTTAATTAACCAAAATTTTCACTTTTGTCATTGCCGACCAATTATATTCTTAATATGGCTAGCTTTCGGCTTCACCCATTCTAAGGTACCAACCCGAATGACCCATAAGTAACAATCACAAAGGTTCTCCCTTTACCCCCTAGCTGAACAATCAGAAACGTAGGGTGTAAGGACAGGAGCCAGGCAATCCAGCTTGGCTAAAGTCTTAAGTCAAATTCATGCATATTTATGGCTTTATAATGATGATAATGGAAGGTAGCACTCACATATTGAATACAGATGCTTTTATGTTGTATGTTATTTTGGCTCCATTGTGACTGTTTATAATCTGAAAGTGGCCCATTGTCGACTTCCACCCCTTTGTATATACTACGCAAGGTGTTTCTGCACTAACAAGACAACCCTTATCCGACGTCTGAGTGCCTAGAGGCGGTTGCGTTAGCGGAAATGAGGCAATCAGTTATCTAGGCTGTACAACTTTCACTTAGTAATAGGAGCTTACAGTTTGGGACGCTAGTTGTTGGTGCATATTTCTCCATATGTGGTTTTGGTAATTGATGACAATCCCTATTGACTAATGGTTGCCTTAAGTTATATTCGAAGGATTTGTCCATAGGCACTTCTTAAAGTCCATCTGTTGGTTTCAAGGAGTTTATATGATGACCAAGGTGGTATTCAAGGTATTATGCAAAGAATGGTCATAAAGACACAAGGTTGATCAAGACCAAGTCAATGAGTGAATCAAGTTGATCAACACACAAATCGTATAAGATGTACCGAGAGGGATCAATTGATCCCATGGTATGGTAAGCTTTGTCCACTACACATTGGTGTACTAACCCATGGTTTTCGTGAGAGTTCTGTATGGGGTTAGGTGTGTTTCCATGGTCTTGCATAAATAGGAAGATCCCATTCAACCCATGAAGGATGACATCAAGTAGTGATCGTCATCAAGTTTAGGGTGTGCAAATTCAAGTGGAGCATCACGAAGATATCATGCTTGATGCTTGATGTCCATTGTGGTGGCAATGGACTTGTGAAGATGTGCTGAAGAGTGTCCCACCCATAGTGAGTATGGGGGATAAATCAACTAGTCTTCATCAAGCCAACACAATCAATAAAGGTGGTCTACCTTGAGGAAGTCAAGATCGTCATCATCTAGCTCGTGTGGACTTTGTGCAAGCTGTAAGTTTACCCTCGATAGGTTTTTCTATTTTAGGATAGATTGTCGTACTATCGAGGTGGGCCCTCAAGTGAGTAGCTTGATCATATCATTCGTTGAGACCTCAAACCATTTGCATCCTTTCATCATCTTTCTTAGTTCTTGTTTGGTGATTCTCTTTGTGAGCTGTAGAGCTTATGGTCATCTTGATGACAAGCTCGAGTTCATTGAAGACGGCGTCCATATCATTGGCATTTTCATAACTGCAAGTTCTTAAGATAACCAACAAGCTTGAGGTTGCTCAATTCGGAGCTCGTATGCCAAAGTTATGGCAGTATTAATCAGGTTTTCTCTCTCAAGCAAAAGTGCCGCTCGGGCAGAGTAGTAGTACTTCTATGACGGTACTGCCGCCCTCCCCTGTCGGCCTCTCTTCCTCTTATCTTTGATCTATGGAACCATGGGGGCGTTTTCTATTTTTGGGCGGAAGTAGTGCCCAGGGGAGCGACCACCTCTGCCGCTCCCACTACCGCTTAGTAAATTCTTCTGGTATCTTTCCTCCCCTCGACTAGGCTAGCCCGTAGTACCGCTCTCTGCAGGATGGTTGAACCGCCCAAGCGGTAGTACCTCCCAGGTGCACGGCACTACCTCTTAGCTGAGTTGTTGGGCAGAATAACGGCCAGATTTCCTCCCACTATTTAAGGGGGTCTTCTTCCCCAATGGTCTTTTATACGTTGAGCTCATGTTTGCCCCCCATTGTTGACCTTCTTAGAGATTACTAACTCTCAATCCCTCCAATGATTCTTGCTAGTTCTTGAGGGAAAAGAGAGAAGAGATCTGGATCCACATTTCCACCAATCACTTTCTCCTCTATGTGAGGGGAACCCCTTGGATCTTGATCTTGGAGTTCTTTGTGAGCTCCTTGTTCTTCCTCTCATATTCCTCTATACCTTTTATTGTTGTGGAGGGATTTGAGTGTGAGGGACTTGTCCACTTCGTGTGTTCTTGCCATTGCATTAGTTGCATCGGTTTGAGTTCTCCACGGTAATACGTAGAAGTGAAAAAGATTGAGAAGCTTATTACCCTTGGGTACTTGGTACCCTAGAGATTTTTCTTCGTGGATGCTTTAGCGTCCTAGAATCTTGGTGGTGCCTCGGAGCTCAATCATTGTGGTGTAAAGCTCCGGGAAAGCTTCGGGGTCTCCAATTAGGTTGTGGAGATTTCCCCGAGCATTTGAGGTTACCTCGAAGCCATATTCCATTGTGGTGAAGCATCGTGGTGTTATTGGGAGACTCCAATTAAGTTGTATAGATTCCCCAACCTTGTTTGTACGGGTTCGGTGACTGCCCTGAAGGGTCCCTTAGTGGAATCATGAGATCTTGCATTGTGCAAGGGCGGGAGGGGATTACAGTGGCCTTAGTGGCATCTTGGGGAGCATTGTGCCTCCAAAACCGTTCCAAATGGAGGTTAGCATCCGCAAGGGTGTGAACTTCGGGATACATCATCGTCTCTACGTGCCTTGGTTATCTCTTACCCGAGCCCTTTACTTATGCACTTTACTTTGTGATAGCCATCTTGTTTCTTGTTATATATCTTGCTATGACTTAGTTGTTTATCTTGCTTAGCATATGTTATTGGTGCACACAGGTGAGCCTAGTTGTTTTAGGTTTTGTTCGTGACAAATTAAACATTAGTTTTATTCCGCATTTGTTCAAGCCTAAATCGTAATTATCTTAAAGCGCCTATTCACCCCCCTCTAGGCAACATCCATGTCCTTTCACTAGTGACTAGCCCCCGGTTAGTGTTCGACATTAACCGAGGTCAAGCCATTAACACTTTTTCCAATTTTATGAAAGTCCTGTGGGCTAACCTGTATTAGTCTATAGTTTGATAGAGTCATTGAATCGCTGACCAGCTTTGCGCTCATTGTGACAGTCAGCTTTTGGTTTTCTCCACACAGGTAGTTTACTAGTTCAACTTTAAGTACATTCATAGTGGTTATCCCTTTGCACACCTAGCCGAAGAAAGTGGAATGTAGGATACAATCACACGAGCCGTACAACACCACTATTGATCGAAGACACAATTCGAAATTGATGTATATAAAGCAATATCCGAGAATGTTTTGCCGAGGACTCCTCAGAGTACCTTGGCTTTTGGTGAGCTTGTATCTAGTCACAGTCCCCCATTGATATTGCCGATACTTTAAAGAAATCTGACATTGTATTATGAGAGTTATGCTGGAGACACATAGTATCACCCGAGACTCAAGTTGGGTGCGGCTGATACGTCTTCAACGTATGTATAATTTTCAATTGTTCGATGCTGATATATTATCATTCTAAGATACTTTTTGGGTATTTATTTACCAGTTTATATTATTGTTGAGCACTAACCTATTGACCTAGTGCCCAGTACCAGTTGTTGTTTTCTACATGTTTTTCACTTTTCACGTTTCCAATACCAAACGAAGAGCAATTAACATAAAAATGGATATTTTTTCTGGACCAAAATAAGACCAACGAGCATCACAAGAAGGCTAGAGGACACCTGAGGTCCTCACAAGCCAACACGGCATGGCCTGGGGGGCTGATGGCTTATAAATACTCATATATCCTCAAAACCCTAAAGGCAGTCCCAAGACAGTTTTTACGCCACCGCAAGTTTGTGTTCCAATGAGAGGCCATCTGTAGCTCCGTTACAGCACTCTGTGGAGGGGGATCAATCATGGAGGGCCAGTTCATCAACCTTGCTGCCATCACAATGATGTGTGAGTAGTTCCCCATAGACCAACGGGTCCATAGCTAGTACCTAGATGGCAACCTCTCCTTCTCTCTCTCTCTCTCTCTCTCTCTCTCTCTCGATCTTGATCTTGATCTTGATCCTCAATACAATGATCATTGCATCTTCGCTTTGATCCATATGGTGTAATCCTTTTGTGCGGTGCGGTTGTTGGGATCCGATGAATTGTGGGTTGATGTTCAGATTATTCATGATAAATACTTGAGTCTTCTCCAAATACTAATATGATTCTTATGTGCATGATTATGATAGCTACATAGTTCTCTCCGATCAATTGAAATATTTTGGCCAACTAGATTGATATTTCTTTGGTAAGAGAGGTGCGTTGTAGTAGGTTCAACCTGGTAATTTTCTATATCCCAGTGACAGAAGGGGACAAGATGTGTCTTTGTGTTGCTGCTACTAAGGACAACACAATGGGGTTTATTCATATTGCTTGAGTTTACTTTGTCTACTTCATGTCATCGTTCTCGATGCATTACTCTGTTTTACCTAATACTCTAGATGCATGGTGGATAGCGGTCGATGAGTGGAGTAATAGTAATAGGTGTAGGGAGGAGTCAGCTATTTTTAATGGACGTGAGACCTATATACACATTACCATTGCCATGAATATTGCAAAACTATCCGCTTCTATCAATTACCCAATAGTAATTTGCTTACCCACCGTATGATATTTTCATGAGAGATGCCATTCCGAAAATTGTGCCCCCCAGGTCTATTCACCATATATTCACAAATCCTTCAATTCTTTTCTGCCATTTACTTGTTTTAATTTTAGTTTGCATTTTACAATTATCTACACACCTCACTTACTTGCAGACAACGAGACCATGGGGATTGACAACCCTCTTGATCGCGCTGGGTGCAAGTTGTTTGTTCTTATGTGTGCAGCCGCTGAAGACGGTTGTTGTTGATATTCCTATTGGTTCGATAAAATTTGAATCCATAACTGAGGGAAATAATTACGCACATTGTGTTGCGATAACCCGTTCCTCTTCACAGAAAACCCAACGCAAATCACACGTATCAGGAAGGATTACTGGCACCGTCGTCGGGGAATATCATCACCAACTACCAAGTAACTTCACATAAATTTTCATTCACTTGTTACTCTTTTTATTTGTTGTTATATTTAGTTTGTATTATAAAAACTAAAAATACAAAAATACTTATCTTTGCTTGTTACTAGTTTTTTCGTTTGAAGTCATGGCTAGTTCTTCGTTTGTTCGCATTACTCCCAATAATGTTGTTGTCAATTTTAAACAAATGGGAGGGGACTGTTTGAAAGATGCATGGTATAGGATTTTCTATGCTCAAAATAAAGCAACTAATAAGCTATACACCACTACCTTGCTTTATAATTTTTATGTTGGTGTGGAAACTTCGTATAGGTTTGTCTTTGACACCATCACCGGTGGGAACTTCTTAATGTGTCACACTTTGGATGCCTATAATGCCATTGAAAATCTTGTTGGAACACCACCCATTATCATTAATGAAACCAACTTAACCTTGGAACATGTTATGCAAACGCTTTATGCCATTGAAAGGAAAACGATTACTAATGAACCAATTGAGGAGTTAGACAAAAAAGTGCATAACCATATCACTCAGCTTGGATCACGTGTAGGAATGACTTTGAAAACATTAAATGAAAATGATACTATTATTGATGAGAGGGAACAACAAGGTTTGAGTAGAATTGATAAAATGCAGGAGGTGATTGGAAAATTAGGTTCCTCCTTCACACCATCTAAAACTAATGCTAGTACTTCTCAAAACAAAGGTCCCAAGTTCATATATATTCCTAAGAGCATTAGTACACCTCCTACCAAAAGAAATGAAGATATCAAAATGATGAGTGTTCACCCCAACTTTATAAACCTGATAAAAGATCTTATTCTCAAGCTTCCTATTGTTCCTATTATCCATGATTGCATTATTAAGGAGCTTGATGCCAAAGATGACAACACTTAAAACTATGCATTATGCCTAGCTAGGGGCGTAAAACAATAACGCTTGTTGGGAGGCAACCCAACAGTTATCATTATTTTTGTATTTTACTTTTTGTTTGTTTGTGATAACATGATTATTTACTCTATAATGGTTGTGTTTTTATTTTTTAATTAGTGTTTGTGTCAAGTAAAGCCTTTGGGGTGATTTGCATGATGACTAGAATTGATATGGTGCAAAAACAAAAACTTTGACGTCAAATGCAGAATTTGCCAAATTTAGTGGATGTATTTTTAAGCTTATTTTTTTACACAAGACTTATGTACAAATTACTCAGGTATTACTAATTTTGAAGAATTTTTGGAGTTACAGAAATATAGGTTCATTACACATTACTACAGACTGTTATGTTTTAGTCACATTCTGTTTTTTCCTTGCATAGTTTGCTTGTTTTGATGATGCTATGGATTGTATCGAGGGGTATAAGCCATGGAGAAGTTAGAATACAGTACCTTATGCTAAAAAAATAAGAATCAATTTATAGCAGTACCTTAAGTATTTGATATGTTGCTTATACTAATGGATCTCATGAAGTTTTGTGGAGTTTTATGTGATTGAAGTTTTCTAGTTTTGGGCATTATCCCGATGGACAAAGGAATGAGGAGCAGAAAAATACTAAGCTTGGGGATGCCCAAGGCACTGCTGCCTCTTGAGCTTGCGTTGGTTTTTCCCTTGAAGAGGAAAGGGTGATGCAGCACAGGAGCACTAAGTATTTCCCTCAGTTTGAGAACCAAGGTATCAATCCAGTAGGAGAATCAAGGTCAAGTCCAAAGTACCCGCGCAAACACAAAAGAGCTTGCACCCAACGCTATAAAGGGGTTGTCAATCCCTTCGAGACTGATTGCAAAATGAGATCTGAAGGCGGAAAGTGCAACAAAGTAAAAGTGTAAGGCTAAAAATATGGTGTGAAGTAGACCCGGGGGCCATAGTGTTCACTAGAGGCTTCTCTCAAAATAGCAAATAATACGGTGGGTGAACAAATTACTGTCGAGCAATTGACAGAACCGCGCAAAGTCATGACGATATCTAAGGCAATGATCATACATATAGGCATCACGTCCGAGACAAGTAGATCGATACTTTCTACATCTACTACTATTACTCCACACATCGACCGCTATCCAGCATGCATCTAGTGTATTTAGTTCATGACGAACATTGTAACGCCTTAAGCAAGATGACATGATGTAGAGGGATAAACTCAAACCAATGATGTAAACCCCATCTTTTTATCCTCGATGGCAACAACACGATGCGTGCCTCCCTACCCCTTGTGTCACTAGGTGAGGTCAGCGCACGGTATGAACCCAAAACCAAGAACTTCTCCCATTGCAAGAATCATAGATCAAGTTGGCCAAACAAAACCCACAACTCGAAGAGAATTACAAGCATATGAAATCATGCACAAAAGATATCAGAAGAAACTCCAATAAGATTCATAGATAATCTGATCATAAATCCACAATTCATCGGATCAAGACAAACACATCGCAAAAGAAGATTACATCGGATAGATCTCCATGAAGATCATGGAGAACTTTGTATTGAAAATCCAAGAGAGAGAAGAAGCCATCTAGCTACTAGCTATGGACCCGAAGGTCTATGGTGAACTACTCACGCATTATCGCCAAGGTCATGGTGTTTATGAAGAAGCCCTCCGTATCCGAATCCCCCCTCCGGCAGGGCACCAGAACGTGCCCCAGATGCGATCTTGCAGAGACAGAAGCTTGCGGCGGCGGAAAAGTATTTTCGTGGATCTCTCACGCAGTTTTGGATTTTTTCTGAATTTATAGGCAAAGAGGTAGGGCGGATGAGCCACAGGGGGCCCACAAGCCTGCTAGGCGTGGGCCCCCCTGGCCGCGCCTAGGGGCCTTGTGGGGTCCCCTGGTGGCCCTTGCCTTGGTTCTCACGTCTCGTGCGTATCTTCTGTTCCGGAAAAAAATCTTTTCAGAAGTTTTATTCCGTTTGGACACCGTTTAAAATCCTCCTCTGAAAAGGGTCAAAAACACGGAAAAAACAGGAACTCGCACTTGGCACTGAGTTAATAAGTTAGTCCAAAAAAACATATAAAAGGCATACAAAACATCCAAAGTTTGCCAAGATAATAGCGTGGAACCATCAAAAATTATAGATACGTTGGAGACGTATCAAGCATCCCCAAGCTTAACTCCTCCTCTTCCTCGAGTAGGGAAGTGATAAAGACTAAATTTTTTATGTGGAATGCTACATAGCATAGTTGTTCTTTGTAACTTCTTTCACATGACATGAATGTTCAGATCCGTAAGATTCAAAACAATAGTTTGATATTGACATGAAAACAATAATACTTCAAGCAAACTAGCAAGGTAATCATGAACTTTCGAAATAACGAGGCCAAAGAAACTTAACCCTACAAAATCATATAGTCTGGCTATGCTCCATCATCCTCACACAACTAATTTAAATCATGCACAACCCTGGTATTGGCCAAGTAATTGTTTTCGCACTCTTACTTTCTCAAAAAAAATTCAACTCTCACGCAATACATGAGCGTGAGCCATGGATATAGCACTATGGTGGAATAGAGTGTGGTGGTGGTTGTGAGACAAAAAGGAGGAGATGGTCACATTGTCTCGGCGTATCAAAGGGCTATGGAGATGCCCATTAATAGATATCAATGTGAATGAGTAGGGATTGCCATACAAAGGATGCACTAGAGCTACAAGTATGTGAAAGCTCAAAAGGATAACTAGTGGGTGTGCATCCAACTTGCTTGCTCACGAAGACCTAGGGCAATTTTGAGGAGCCCCATCATTGGAATATACAAGCCAAGTTATATAATAAAGATTCCCACTAGTATATGGTGGTGACAAAACGAGAGGCTCTCAATCATGAAGATAATGGTGCTATTATGAAGCACAAGTGTGGAAAACATGGTAGCATTGTCCCTTCTCTCTTTTTCTCTTTTTTTTTGTTTGGGCTCTTGGGCCTCTTTTTCTCTCTTTTTTTTATTTTATTGTGGGCAACTTTGGCCTCTTTTTGTTATTTCCTCACATGGGACAATGCTCTAATAATGATGATCATCACACTTTTATTTACTCACAGCTCAAAGCTCAGAACGATGATGACTCTATAGGGAATGCCTCCGGCAGTGTACCGGGATGTGCAACAATCTAGCTTGGCGTACGACGTTAAACATCTCGCTAGACATCTTACGATCATGCAATGGTAATATGAGAGTGACGGCACAAGTCATGAGACGGAACGGTGGGAGTTGCATGGCAATATATCTCGGAATGGCTATGAAAATGCCATAGTAGGTATGTATGGTGGCTGTTTTGAGGAAGGCATATGGTGGGTTTGTGAAACGGCGAAATTGCGCGGTCCTAGAGAGGCTAGCAATGGTGGAAGGTGAAAGTGCATCTATACCATGGACTCACATTAGTCATGAAGAACTCACATACTTATTGAGAAAGTTTTTATTAGTAATCGAAACAAAGTGCTAAACGCATACTCCTTGGGGAAGGGTTGGTAGGTGTAAACCATCGCGCGATCCTGACCGCAATACAAAGGATGTCAATCAATAGATTAATTATGCTCTGACTTCCTAACATAGCGGTTCACCATACGTGGATGTTACGGGAATCACTAACTTCAACACAAGTACTTCTAGATTCACAACACCCTACTAACATGACTCTTAATATTACCAAATCCACGTCTCAAAACTAATTGAGAGGAATCAAACTTCTCTTCTACTCAATGCACATGAAGATGGAAGTTTTTGTATCCTCTTTAGGTAAATTTCACCTTTGGGACTACTTTCATAGCATAAGCCAACTACCAAGTTACGCACCGCCGTGCTCTAAAAGATCTAAGTGAAGCACATAGAGCAAAATGGTCTAGCTCAAAAGATATAAGTGAAGCACAATGAGCATTCTAGCAAATTCATGATGAGTGCATGTCTCTCTCGAAAGGTGTGCAGCAAGGATGATTGTGACACAACAAAAAGAAAAGACTCCTACGATACAAGACGCTCCAAGAAAAACACATATCATGTGGTGAATAAAAATGTAGCTCCAAGTAATGTCACTGATGGATTAAAGACGAAAGAGGGGATGCCTTCCCGGGGCATCCCCAAGCTTAGGTCTTTTGGTATCCTTGAATTTGTCTTGGGATGCCTTGGGCATCCCCAAGATTGACCTCTTTCCACTCTTTATCCCTTTGTCCATGAGAACAACACCCAAAACTTGAAAACTTCACAACACAGAACTTAAACAGAAACTCATGATATCATTAGCACAAGAAAACAAACTACCACCTCTTTAGGTATTGTCGCAATCTTGATTTCTATTTTATTGGTGTTAGATTACTGTATTCTCATTTTTCCATGGCTAGTACCGCCCGATACTATCCACAGTTTCATCAAAACAAGCAACCAACTCAACAAAAACAGAATCTGTCAAAAACAAACCAGTCTATAGCAATCTGTATACTTCGTATACTTCTGGTACCTCAACAATTCTGAAAAATTACGACTGCGTGGAAAAAAGGCATATCAACCAGAAGCAAAAAGAATCAACTCAAAATCTCTTTCTGAATAAAAATGAAAAATAATTTCCTGAGCGAAAAGTTTGTGTCTTTTTCCAGCAGGATCAAACAACCAACACCAAACTAGTCATAAAGGTTTTGCTTGGGTCAAACACAAAAATAAACACACACAAAAAAACACAATCATAACAGAATTATGATGGTGTGGACACAACAAAACAGAAAGAAAAATATGAATTCATTGGGTTTCCTCCCAACAAGCGCTATTGTTTAACGCCCTTAGCTAGGCATAAGGATTTCAATGATGCTCACATAAAAGACAAGAATTGAAGCACAACAAGAGCATCATACAGCATGTGAAAATCACATCTAAGTCTAACATACTTCCTATGCATAGGAATTTTATAGGAGAACAAATTGGCAAGACAACCAATAGTTACCAAATGCAAGGAAGAAGAAAGAGACAATAGCAATCTCAACATAACGAGAGGTAATTTGGTAACATGAATGTTTCTACCACAATATTTTCCTCTCTCATAGCAATTACATGTGGGATCATAATCAAATTCAACAATATAGCTATCACAAAGGATATTCTTTTCATGATCCACATGCATGCAAAGTTGACGCTCTTCAAGAATAGTGGTATTATCATCAACTGAAGTCATGACTTCTCCAAACCCACTTTCAATATTATTGCAAATATCATATTCATCATGAGGCTTAAACAAATTTTCAAGATCAGAAGAAATATCATCACCCCATTCATGATCATTGCAACAAGTAGAGGACATAGCAAAACTAGCATCCCCAAGCTTAGGGTTTTGCATATTTTTAGCATGATTGACACTAATAGGATTCATAGTGAAACCATTGCAATCATGATTTTCATTCAAGGAGCCCTCGTGAATCACTTCATAAATTTCTTCATCACGATTTTCAGATTCATGCATCTCAAGCAAAACTTCATAAAGATAGTCAAGTGTACTCAACTCACTAGCAATTGGATCAACATAATTGGATCTCTTAAAGAGTTTAGCAACTGGATGAGGATCCATATCAATAGATTTTCAATAAGCGAAGATGCAAGCATGTTGAAGGCACATGGCAACACAAGCAAACAGAAAGCAAGAGAAAGAAAGAGAGAAGAAAAAGGCAAACGAAAAAGGCAAATATTTTGTAAATTTTTGTTTTTCAGAAGTGGGGGAGAGGAAAACGAGAGGCAAAGAAGTAAATGCAAGAGATGAGTTTGCGACACTTACTTGGATGAGTTCTTGACTTGATCCTCCCCGACAACGGCGCCAGAAATCCTTTTGTTGCCTCTTGAGCTTGCGTTGGTTTTTCCCTTGAAGAGGAAAGGGTGATGCAGCATAGGAGTAGTAAGTATTTCCCCTCAGTTTGAGAACCAAGGTATCAATCCAGTAGGAGAATCGAGGTCAAGTCCAAAGTACCTACGCAAACACAAAAGAGCTTGCACCCAACGCTATAAAGGGGTTGTCAATCCCTTCAAGATTGATTGCAAAGTGAGATCTGAAGGCGGAAAGTGAAACGAAGTAAAAGTGTAAGGCTGAAAATATGGTGTGAAGTAGACCCGGGGGCCATAGTGTTCACTAGAGGCTTCTCTCAAAATAGCAAATAACACGGTGGGTGAACAAATTACTGTCGAGCAATTGATAGAACCGCGCAAAGTCATGACGATATCTAAGGCAATGACCATACATATAGGCATCACGTCCGAGACAAGTAGACCGATACTTTCTACATCTACTACCATTACTCCACACATCGACCGCTATCCAGCATGCATCTAGTGTATTGAGTTCATGACGAACAGAGTAACGCCTTAAGCAAGATGACATGATCTAGAGGGATAAACTCAAACCAATGATGTAAACCCCATTTTTTTACCCTTGATGGCAACAACATGATGTGTGTCTCGCTACCCCTTGTGTCACTTGGTGAGGTCACGACACGGTATGAACCCCAAACCAAGCACTTCTCCCATTGCAAGAATCATAGATCAAGTTGGCCAAACAAAACCCACAACTCGAAGAGAATTACAAGGATATGAAATCATTCATAAAAGAGATCAGAAGAAACTCAAATAAGATTCATAGATAATATGATCATAAATCCATAATTCATCGAATCTCGATAAACACACCGCAAAAGAAGATTACATCGGATAGATCTCCATGAAGATCGTGGAGAACTTCGTATTGAAGATCCAAGAGAGAGAAGAAGCCATCTAGCTACTAGCTATGGACCCGAAGGTCTATGGTGAACTACTCACGCATCATCGGAGAGGTCATGGTGTTGATGAAGAAGCCCTCCGTATCTGATAACTCACAAGTATAGGGGATCGCAACAGTTTTCGAGGGTAGAGTATTCAACCCAAATTTATTGATTCGACACAAGGGGAAGCCAAAGAATATTCTCAAGTATTGGCAGTTGAGTTGTCAATTCAACCACACCTGAAAGATTTAGTATCTGCAGCAAAGTATCAGTAGCAAGGTAGTATGATAGCAACGGTAGCAACAGTAACCAGTAGCAGCAAAGTGACAGTAGTAGAAACAGAGTAGCAGTAGCGGGAGTGACAGCAGTAGCGGCAAAGTAACATAACAAGGACGAGTAGGAAAAACTCGTAGGCATTGGATTGGTGATGGATGATTATGTCGGATGTTATTCATCATGCAATAGTTATAACACGCAGAGATATGTAACTAGCTCCAGTTTGTCAATGTAATGTAGGCATGTATTTCGTATGTAGTCATACGCCTTAGGGAAAAGAACTTGCATGACATCTATTGTCCATCCCTCCCATGGTAGCGGAGTCCTAATGGAAACTATGGGATATTAAGGTTCTCCTTTTAATAAAGAACCGGACCAACACATTAACACTTAGTGAATACATGAACTCCTCATACTATGGTCATCTCTGGGAGTGGTTCCGGGGTTGCCGGGTCATAACACATAGTAGGTGACTACAACTTGCAAAATAGGATCAAGAACACACATATATTGGCAACAACATAATAGGTTCAGATCTGAAATCATGGCACTCGGGCCATAGTGACAAGCATTAAGCATTGCAAAGTAGTAGCAACATCAATCTTAGAACATAGTGGATACTAGGGATCAATCCCCGTCAAAACTAACTCAATTACATGATAGATCTCATCCAACCCATCACCGTCCAGCAAGCCTACGATGAGATTACTCACGAACGATGAAGAGCATCATGGAATTGGCGATGAAGGAAGGTTGGTGATGACGATGGGGATGATCTCCCCTCTCCGGAGCCCAAACCGGACTCTAGATCTTCCCTCGAGAGGAAGAACAGGAGGTGGCAACGCCTCCGTATCGTAAAACGCGATGAACTCTTCTCGTGATTTTTTCCGGACGAAAGGGACTAGATAGAGTTGATATTGGAGGCGATGGAGCAACGTGGGCCCCACAAGCCTGCCAGGCGCGGCCAGGGGGCCCGCGCGTGGTGGGCTTGTGGGATCTCAGCTCCACCCCTCCGGTTGATGCTTGCGCCAGTATTTTTTATATATTCTAAAAAAATCCCCGTAAATTTCCAGGTCATTCCGAGAACTTTTATTTCTGCGCAAAAACAACACCATGGCAATTCTGCTGAAAACAGCATTAGTCCGGGTTAGTTCCATTCAAATCATGCAAATTAGAGTCCAAAACAAGGGCAAAAGAGTTTGGAAAAGTAGATACGACGGAGACGTATCAACTCCCCCAAGCTTAAAACCTTGCTTGTCCTCAAGCAATCAGTTGACAAATTGAAAGAGACAAAAGAAAAACTTTTACAAACTCTGTTTGATCTTGTTGTTGCAACTATGTCTAGCTCATATGCAGAATTTCAGCAAGATCACAAGCAAACCACATAAGCAAATGACATATAGGTCTCACGATAAACTCATATCAATGGCATAATCAACTAGAGAGCAATAATAATAAGTCTCAAACGTCAACACTTCAATCAAAAGAAGCATGAAGCAGTGTGAACATATGGTATCTCGCTAGCTCTTTCTGAGACCGCAAAACATAAATGCGGAGCACCTTCAAAGACCAAGGGCAAACTAAACATTGTAATTCATGGCAAAGAAGATCCAGTCATAGTCATACTCAATATCAGTCAAAAGCAAATCATAAAAATGACAGAGGTGCTCTCTAATTGGTGCTTTTATAAGAAGAGGATGACTGAACAGGAACATTAATAGATAGGCCCTTCGCAGAGGGAAGCATTGATTTGCAGAGGTGCCAGAGCTCAAGCTTTGAAAATAGAGATAATTATTTTGGGTGGCATGCTTTCATTGTCAACGCAATGACTAAGAGCTTTCACCATCTTCCACGCTACACATGCTATAGGCGGTTCCCAAACAGAAAAGTAAAGTTTTGACTCCCCCACCACCGATCAATCACACTCCACGACTAGCCGAATACTCGGGTGCCATCCATACCAACAACAATCCAGGGGGAGTTTTTTTTTGCAATTATCTTTTCGATTTGAGCATGGAACTGGGCATTCCAATTACCGGCCCCTTTCTCGTGAATGATAGTGAATAAACACATATCGAGGATAACACGCCTAGCATGGAAGATACTGATAGCCCCATGTCACCACATGAGCGGTTCGGGCATGCAAAACAGATTATTTTTGAAGGTTTAGAGAGTGGCACGTGCAAATTTACTTGGAACGGCAGGTAGATACCGCATATAGGTAGGTATGGTGGACTCATATGGAACAACTTTGGGTTTACGGAAGTGGATGCACAAGCAGTATTCCCGCTTAGTACAAGTGAAGGCTAGAAAAAGACTGGGAAGCGACCAACTAGATAGCGACAACAGTCATCAAAATGAATTGAGAATAACCAACATTGAGTGCAAGCATGAGTAGGACATAAATCACCATGAACGTGAATATCATAATCATGGTGATTTATGTCCTACTCATGCTTGCACTCAATGTTAGTTATTCTCAATGCATTTTGATGACTCATGTTGCTCTCTAGTTGGTCGCTTCCCAGTCTTTTGCTGGCCTTCACTTGTACTAAGCGGGAATACTGCTTGTGCATCCACTTCCATAAACCCAAAGTTGTTCCATATGAGTCCACCATACCTACCTATATGCGGTATCTACCTACCATTCCAAGTAAATTTGCATGTGCCACTCTCTAAACCTTCAAGAAATAATCTGTTTTGCATGCCCGAACTGCTCATGTGGTGACAGGGGGCTATTAGTATCTTCCATGCTAGGCGTGTTATCCTTGATATGTGTTTATTCACTGTCATTCACGAGAAAGGGGCCAATAATTGGAATTCCCAGTTCCATGCTCAAATCGAAAAGATCATTGCAAACAAAACTCCCCCTGGATTGATGTTGGTATGGACGGCACCCGAGTATTCAGCTAGTCGTGGAGTGTGATTGATCGGTGGTGGGGGGGGGGTCAAAACTTTACTTTTCTGTTTGGGAACCGCCTATAACATGTGTAGCGTGGAAGATGGTGAAAACTCTTAGTCATTGCATTGATAATGAAAGCATGCCACCCAAAATTATTATCTCTGTTTTCAAAGCTTGAGCTCTGGCACCTTTGCAAATCAATGCTTCCCTTTGCGAAGGGCCTGTCTATTTACGTTCCTGTTGAGTCATCCTCCTCTTATAAAAGCACCAATTAGAGAGCACCTCTGTCATTTTTATGCTTTGCTTCTAACTGTATTAAGTATGACTGTGACTGGATCTTCTTTGCCATGAATTACAATGTTTAGTCAGCCCTTGGTCTTTGAAGGTGCTATGCATATATGTTTTGCGGTCTCAGAAAGAGCTAGCAAGATACCATCTGTTCGTACTGCTTCATGATTGTTTTGATTGAAGTGTTGACGTTTGAAACTTATTATTATTGCTCGCTAGTTGATTATGCCATTGATATGAGTTTACTGTGAGACCTAGATGTCATTTGCTTATGTGGTTTGCTTGTGATCTTCCTAAAATTCTGGATATGAGTTAGACATAGTTGCAACAACAAGATCAAACAGAGTTCGTAAAAGTTTTTCTTTTGTCTCTTTCAGTTTGTCAATTGAATTGCTTGAGGACAAGCAAGGTTTTAAGCTCGGGGGAGTTGATATGTCTCCTTCGTATCTACTTTTCCAAACTCTTTTGCCCTTGTTTTGGACTCTAATTTGCATGACTTGAATGGAACTAACCGGGACTAACGCTATTTTTAGCAGAATTGCCATGGTGCTGTTTTTGCGCATAAATAAAAGTTCTCGGAATGACCTGAAAATTTACGGAGAATTTTTGTGGAATATATAAAAAATACCGGCGCAAGAATCAGCAGAGGAAGTGGAGCGTGGAGCCCACAAGCCCACCAGGCGCGGCCCCCCCTGGCCGCGCCTCGCAGGCTTGTGGGGCCCACAAAACTCCACCGCCTCCAAATCCAGCTCTATTTAGTCTGTTTCGCCCGAAAAAAAAAATCAAGGAGAAGAGTTCATCGCGTTTTATGATACGGAGGCGCCGTGACCTCCTGTTCTTCATGTGGCGGGCAGATCTGGAGTCCGTTTTGGGCTCCGGAGAGGGGAGATCGTCGCTATCGTCATCATGAACCTTCCTTCTTCGCCAATTCCATGATGCTTTTCACCGTTCATGAGTAATCTCATCGTAGGCTTGCTGGACGGTGATGGGTTGGATGAGATCTATCATGTAATCCAGTTAGTTTTGACGGGGATTGATCCCTAGTATCTACTATGTTCTAAGATTGATGTTGCCACTACTTTGCCATGCCTAATGCTTGTCACTAGGGCCCGAGTGCCATGATTTCAGATCTGAACCTATTATGTTGTCGCCAATATATGTGTGTTCTTGATCCTATCTTGCAAGTTGTACTCACCTACTATGTGTTATGACCCGGCAACCCCGGAGTGACAATAGCCGGAACACTCCCGGAGATGACGATAGTATGAGGAGTTCATGTATTCACCAAGTGTTAATGTGTTTGTCTGGTTCTTTATTAAAAGGAGGACCTTAATATCCCGTAGTTTCCATTAGGACCCCGCTGCCACGGGAGGGATGGACAATAGATGTCATGCAAGTTCTTTTCCCTAAGCACGTATGACTACATACGGAATACATGCCTACATTAGATTGACGAACTGGAGCTAGTTACATATCTCTTCGTGTTATAACTGTTGCATGATGAATAGCATCCGGCATAATCATCCATCACCGATCCAATGCCTACGAGTCTTTTCCTACTGGTCCTTGCTACTTTACTTTGCCGCTACTGCTGTCACTGCTACTGTTATTACTCTGTTGCTACTGTTGTTACTATGTTGCTACTGCTGTTATGCTGCTGCTACTGGTTACTGTTGCTACTGCTGCTATCATACTACTTTTCTACTGATACTTTGCTGCAGATACTAAATTTTCAGGTGTGGTTGAATTGACAACTCAACTGCTAATACTTGAGAATATTCTTTGGCTTCCCCTTGAGTCGAATCAATAAATTTGGGTTGAATACTCTACCCTTGAAAACTGTTGCGATCCCCTATACTTGTGGGTTATCATGTTTCCGAGTATTGTCACTCCGGGGTTGCCGGGTCATAACACATAGTAGGTGACTACAACTTGCAAGATAGGATCAAGGACACACATATATAGGCGACAACATAATAGGTTCAGATCTGAAATCATGGCACTCGGGCCCTAGTGACAAGCATTAAGCATGGCAAAGTAGTAGCAACATCAATCTCAGAACATAGTGGATACTAGGGATCAATCCCCGTCAAAACTAACTCGATTACATGATAGATCTCATCCAACCCAGCACCGTCTAGCAAGCCTACGACGAGATTACTCACGAACGATGAAGAGCATCATGGAATTGGCGATGAAGGAAGGTTGGTGATGACGATGGCGACGATCTCCCCTCTCCGGAGCCCAAAACGGACTCCAGATCTGCGCTCCAGAGGAAGAACAGGAGGTGGCGGCGCCTCCGTTTCGTAAAACGTGATGAACTCTTCTCCTGATTTTTTTCTGGACGAAAGGGACTAAATAGAGCATAGATTGGAGGCGGTGGAGCAACGTGGGCCCCACAAGCCTACTATGCGCCGCCAGGGAGGCCCGCGCCTGGTGGGCTTGTGGGCTCTCAGCTCCACCCCTCCGGTTGATTCTTGCGCCAGTATTTTTTATATATTCCACAAAAAATCCCCGTAAATTTCAAGGTCATTCCGAGAACTTTTATTTCTGCGCAAAAACAACACCATGGCCATTCTGCTGAAAACAACGTTAGTCCGGGTTAGTTCCATTCAAATCATGCAAATTAGAGTCCAAAACAAGGGCAAAAGAGTTTGGAAAAGTAGATAGGACGGAGACGTATCAGTATCTGAATCCCCCCTCCAGCAGGGCACCAGAACGTGCCCGAGATGGGATCTTGCGGAGATAGAAGCTTGCGGTGGCGGAAAAGTATTTTCGTGGATCTCTCGCTCAGCTTTGGATTTTTTCTGAATTTATAGGCGGAAGAGGTAGGGCAGACGAGCCACACGGGGCCCACAAGCCGGCTAGGCGCGGCCCCCCGAGCCGCGCCTAGGGGGCTTGTGGGGTCCCCTGGTGGCCCCTGCCTTGGTTCTCACGTCTCGTGCCTATCTTCTGTTCCGGAAAAAATCTTTTCGGAAGTTTTATTCCGTTCGGACCCCGTTTGAAATCCTCCTCTGAAAAGGGTCAAAAACACACAAAAAACAGGAACTTGCACTTGGCACTGAGTTAATAAGTTAGTCCAAAAAAGATATAAAAGGCATACAAAACATCCAAAGTTTGAGAAGTTAAAAGCATGGAACCATCAAAAATTATAGATACGTTGGAGACGTATCAGGCACCCTAAGGTAATATTCTAGGAAGACTCAAGCTTCGAAGCTCGTCTCAATCCATCGGTATGTCACTTGGAGCTACATTTTTATTCATCACATGATACCGTTTGCTTTTGTTTACTTTTACTTTCAGTTTACCATAATCATCGTTTGTTGGACACACCTATTTTAGAGAGACACACCATCATCATAATTTTTTAGAATACTCGATGTGCTTCATTAATATATTTTGAGCTTAGTAGATGCTCTAGTACTTCACCTATATCTTTTTTAGCACGGTGGCATGTAAATTTTAAAGAAATATTATGCTCTTGTTCTTCACTTATATTTGTTTAAGATTAAATAAGTAGTGACAGTCATTTGCATGGGTCATAAGACTAGACCAAAAATAATAGGTGTTCAATGAGTGATAATTAAAACCATCATGTAGCACATATAGAGAAATTATGGGTTAATGATATTGATGTGGCGATATGAAAAAGGTGTGAGTGTAGTATAATTAATTTAGAGAGTTGTCGATATTAAGAGATGCTAAACTTCTTGTTATTCTAAAAATTAAAAGGGTGTGGTGATGATGTGTGAGCATTTCTATTTCTCCTTGAAATCCTAGTATTGTTTCGAGTCGAAGTCGCGCGATGGTTAATTTCTCCCAACCCCTCCCTCAAGGCATGCGAGTAGTACTTTGTTTTTTGATAAAAATAATAAAACTTTTCAACAAGTATATAAGTTCTTTATGACTAATGTGACACCATGGACATACACAATCTCACCTCCTCATATTTGCTAGCCTCTTCGGTACCGTGCATTGTCAATTCTCACCTTGAGGATCGGTGCAACTTTCTCTGGTGCATCCAAACCCCGTGACATGACACGCTCTGTTGCACATAAGCCTTATTATATCTTCCTCAAAACAGCCCCAGTACCTGCCTATAATGCCATTTCCATAGCCACTCTGAGATATATTGCCATGCAAATTCCATCATCACTTCACATGACAAGTTCATTCATCATCATAATGCTTTGCATGATCATATAGAGCTAACATACTATTTGTTGCAAGCTGACATACTATTTGTGTCAAAGCCACCGTTCATCATATTTTTACATGTCATGCTAGATCTTTGCACATCCCCATACACTACCATAGGAATTCATACAAAGTCATATCGTCCTATCAGTTTTCATATTGAGTTGTAAGTAAATAAAAGTGAGATGATCATCATTATTAGAGCATTGTCCTAGTGAAGAAATAAACATGGGGGAGGGCAAATGAGCCCATCATCACTAACAAATGAAAAAAATGAATGAGAGAAAAAGAAAGAAGGGACTTTGCTACTATCTTTTACCACACTTGTGCCTCAAAGTGCACCTCGTTCTTCATATAGAGAACCTCACGTAATACCATTCATATGCTAGTGGGAAACAATTTTTAATAAACTTGGCTTGTATATTCCGATGACGGGCATCCTCAAATGCCCTAGGTCTTCATAAGGAAGTAAGTTGGAAGCACACCTTGGTTAGCTTCAGTCGAGCTTTCATACACTTATAGCTCTGGTGCATCATTCTTGGGGAACATTGCATGGGAAATAAAAAAAATTCCTACGCTCACCAAGATCAATCTAGGAGATGCACATCTACGAGAGGAGAGATTCTATCTACATACCCTTTTAGATCGCTAAGCGGAAGCGTTAAATAACGAAGTTGATGTAGTGGTACATCTTTGCGATCAAATCACCATCCATCCCATGAACTCCCGATCGAGCGCTGAACGGACGGCACCTCCGCGTTCAGCACACGTACACCTCGATGAAGTCTCCGCCTCCTTGATACGGTGAGCGAGGCTGTAGTAGTAGATCATTTCTCTGGCAACACGACGGCATGGTGGTGGTGCTATCTCGGCAGGGCTACGCCTAGCGCCATCGAAACCGCAAACGAAGAAGAAAACGATCTAGGGAGAGAGAGGGGCTTCAAGGGCTTCGTGTGTGCTCTTGGGGCGCCCCTCCCCTCTATATATAGGTGGAGGGGGCGTGGGGAACATGTTGGAATTATGCCCTAGAGGCAATAATAAATATGGTTATTATTATAATTCCTGTATCAAGATAATAGTTTATTATCCATGCTATAATTGTATTGAATGAAGACTCATTTACATGTGTGGATACATAGACAAAACACCGTCCCTAGCATGCCTCTAGTTGGCTAGCCAGTTGGTCAATGATAGTCAGTGTCTTCTGATTATGAACAAGGTGTTGTTTCTTGATAACTGGATCACGTCATTGGGAGAATCACGTGATGGACTAGACCCAAACTAATAGACGTAGCATGTTGATCGTGTCATTTTGTTGCTACTGTTTTCTGCGTGTCAAGTATTTATTCCTATGACCATGAGATCATATAACTCACTGACATCGGAGGAATGCTTTGTGTGTATCAAACGTCGCAACATAACTGGGTGACTATAAAGATGCTCTACAGGTATCTCCGAAGGTGTTAGTTGAGTTAGTATGGATCAAGACTAGGATTTGTCACTCCGTGTGACGGAGAGGTATCTCGGGGCCCACTCGGTAATACAACATCACACACAAGCCTTGCAAGCAATGTAACTTAGTGTAAGTTGTGGGATCTTGTATTACGGAACGAGTAAAGAGACTTGCCGGTAAACGAGATTGAAATAGGTATGCGGATACTGACGATCGAATCTCGGGCAAGTAACATACCGAAGGACAAAGGGAATGACATACGGGATTATATGAATCCTTGGCACTGAGGTTCAAACGATAAGATCTTCGTAGAATATGTAGGATCCAATATGGGCATCCAGGTCCCGCTATTGGATATTGACCGAGGAGTCTCTCGGGTCATGTCTACATAGTTCTCGAACCCGCAGGGTCTGCACACTTAAGGTTCGACGTTGTTTTATGTGTATTTGAGTTATATGGTTGGTTAACGAATGTTGTTCGGAGTCCCGGATGAGATCACGGACGTCACGAGGGTTTCCGGAATGGTCCGGAAACGAAGATTGATATATAGGATGACCTCATTTGATTACCGGAAGGTTTTCGGAGTTACCGGGAATGTACCGGGAATGACGAATGGGTTCCGGGAGTTCACCGGGGGGGCAACCCACCCCGGGGAAGCCCATAGGCCTTGGGGGAGACACACCAGCCCTTAGTGGGCTGTTGGGACAGCCCACAAGTGCCCTATGCGCCAAGGAGAAGAAAATCAAGAGAGAAAGAAAAAAAGGAGGAGGTGGGAAGGAAGGGGGACTCCCTCCCACCAAACCTAGTCCAACTCGGTTTGGGGGGGGAGAGTCCTCCCCCTTGGACTCGGCCGACCCCCTTGGGGCTCCTTGAGCCCCAAGGCAAGGCCCCCTCCCTCCCACCTATATATACGCAGGTTTTAGGGCTGATTTGAGACGACTTTTCCACGGCAGCCCGACCACATACCTCCACGGTTTTTCCTCTAGATCGCGTTTCTGCGGAGTTCAGGCGGAGCCCTGCTGAGACAAGGTCATCACCAACCTCCGGAGCGCCGTCACGCTGCCGGAGAACTCTTCTACCTCTCCGTCTCTCTTGCTGGATCAAGAAGGCCGAGATCATCGTCGAGTTGTACGTGTGCTGAACGCGGAGGTGTCGTCCGTTCGGTACTAGATCGTGGGACTGATCGCGGGATTGTTCGCGGGGCGGATCGAGGGACGTGAGGACGTTCCACTACATCAACCGCGTTCTCTAACGCTTCTGCTGTACGGTCTACAAGGGTACGTAGATCACTCATCCCCTCTCGTAGATGGACATCACCATGATAGGTCTTCGTGCGCGTAGGAAAATTTTTGTTTCCCATGCGACGTTCCCCATCGGTGGCATCATGAGCTAGGTTCATGCGAAGATGTCTTCTCGAGTAGAACACAAAAGTTTTTGTGGGCGGAGATGTGCGTTTTTCTGCCCTCCTTAGTGTTTTCTTGATTCCGCGTATTGTTGGATTGAAGCGGCTTGGACCGACATTACTCGTACGCTTACGAGAGACTGGTTTCATCGTTACGAGTAACCCCCTTTGCTCAAAGATGACTGGCAAGTGTCGGTTTCTCCAACTTTAGTTGAATCGGATTTGACCGAGGAGGTCCTTGGATGAGGTTAAATAGCAACTCATATATCTCCGTTGTGGTGTTTGCGTAAGTAAGATGCGATCCTACTAGATACCCTTGGTCACCACGTAAAACATGCAACAACAAAATTAGAGGACGTCTAACTTGTTTTTGCAGGGTATGATTGTGATGTGATATGGCCAACGATGTGATGTGATATATTGGATGTATGAGATGATCATGTTGTAATAGAAATATCGACTTGCACGTCGATGGTACGGCAACCGGCAGGAGCCATAGGGTTGTCTTTATACTAACGTTTGTGCTTGCAGATGCGTTTACTATTTTGCTAGGATGTAGCTTTAGTAGTAATAGCATAAGTAGCACGACAACCCCGATGGCAACACGTTGATGGATGATCATGGTGTGGCGCCGGTGACAAGAAGATCGTGCCGGTGCTTTGGTGATGGAGATCAAGAAGCACGTGATGATGGCCATATCATGTCACTTATGAATTGCATGTGATGTTAATCCTTTTATGCACCTTATTTTGCTTAGAACGACGGTAGCATTATGAGGTGATCTCTCACTAAAATTTCAAGATGAAATTGTGTTCTCCCCGACTGTGCACCGTTGCTACAGTTCGTCGTTTCGAGACACCACGTGATGATCGGGTGTGATAGACTCAACATTCACATACAACGGGTGCAAAACAGTTGCGCACGCGGAACACTCGGGTTAAGCTTGACGAGCCTAGCATGTGCAGACATGGCCTCGGAACACATGAGACCGAAAGGTCGATCATGAATCATATAGTTGATATGATTAGCATAGGGATGCTTACCACTGAAACTATACTCAACTCACGTGATGATCGGACTTGGGATAGTGTAAGTGGATCATGAACCACTCAAATGACTAGAGAGATGTACTTTTTGAGTGGGAGTTTAGCATATAATTTGATTAAGTTGAACTCTAATTATCTTGAACATAGTCTAAGTCCACTTTGAATATATTTGTGTTGTAGATCATGGCTCACGCGACAGTCATCCTGAATTTTAATACGTTCCTAGAGAAAGCTAAGTTGAAAGATGATGGAAGCAACTTTGTAGACTGGGCTCATAATCTTAAGCTAATCTTACAAGCTGGGAAGAAGGATTATGTCCTTAACGCTGTGCTAGGAGATGAACCACCCGCTATGGCTGATCAGGATGTTAAGAACGCTTGGTTAGCACGTAAGGAGGACTACTCAATAGTTCAATGCGCAGTCTTGTATGGCTTAGAACCGGGACTTCAACGTCGCTTTGAGCGTCATGGAGCATTTGAGATGTTCCAGGAGTTGGAGTTTATCTTTCAGAAGAACGCCCGGATTGAGAGGTATGAGACCTCCGATAAATTCTATGCTTGCAAGATGGAGGAAAACTCGTCTGTCAGTGAACATGTGCTCAAAATGTCTGGGTACTCAAACCGTCTAGCTGAGCTGGGGATTGAACTCCCGCAAGAAGCTATCACTGACAGAATCCTTCAATCACTGCCGCCAAGCTACAA
This sequence comes from Hordeum vulgare subsp. vulgare, assembly GCF_904849725.1. Classification (NCBI taxonomy): domain Eukaryota; kingdom Viridiplantae; phylum Streptophyta; class Magnoliopsida; order Poales; family Poaceae; genus Hordeum; species Hordeum vulgare. The sequence continues at coordinate 534,064,294 of NC_058524.1, forward strand.
AGGCTTTGTGTTGAACTACAACATGCAAGGGATGAACAAGTCTCCCGGCGAGTTGTTTGCGATGTTGAAAGTCGCAGAGTCTGAACTCCGTAAAGAGCATCAAGTGTTGATGGTGAATAAGACCACTAGTTTCAAGAGAAACGACAAAGGCAAGAAGGGCAATTCGAAGAAGAGCGGCAAGCCTGTTGCCAATCCGCCGAAGAAACCCAAGGCTGGACCGAAGCCTGAAACGGAGTGCTTCTATTGCAAGGGTATGGGTCACTGGAAGCGCAATTGCCCCAAGTATCTGGCAGATAAGAAGGCGGGCAAAGAAAAATCAGGTATATTTGATATACATGTTATTGATGTGTACTTAACCGGCTCTCGTAGTAGTGCCTGGGTATTCGATACCGGTTCTGTTGCTCATATTTGGAACTCGAAACAGGAACTGCGGAATAGACGAAGGCTGGCGAAAGATGAAGTGACGATGCACGTAGGAAATGGTTCCAAGGTTGATGCAATCGCCGTCGGCACAGTGTCACTTCAGCTACCGTCGGGATTACTGATGAACTTAAATCATTGTTATTTAGTGCCTGCGTTGAGCATGAACATTATATCTGGATCTTGTTTATTGCGAGACGGTTACTCCTTTAAGTCAGAGAATAATGGTTGTTCTATTTCTATGAGTAACATCTTTTATGGTCATGCACCGAATGTGAGAGGATTGTTCATATTGAATCTTGATAGCGATACGCATATACATAACATTGAGACCAAAAGAGTTAGAGTAAACAATGATAGCGCCATATTTTTGTGGCACTGCCGCTTGGGTCATATTGGTGTAAAGCGCATGAAGAAACTCCATGCTGATGGACTTTTGGAGTCACTTGACTTTGATTCACTTGACACGTGCGAACCATGCCTCATGGGCAAGATGACTAAAGACTCCGTTCTCCGGAACAATGGAGCGTGCAAGTGACTTATTGGAAATCATACATACCGATGTGTGTGGTCCAATGAGCGTGGAGGCACGCGGCGGATATCATTATTTTCTCAGCTTCACTGACGATTTAAGTAGATATGGTTATGTCTACTTGATGAAGCACAAGTCTGAAACATTTGAAAAGTTCAAGCAATTTCAGAGTGAAGTGGAAAATCATCGTAACAAGAAGATCAAGTTCCTACGGTCTGATCGTGGGGGTGAATATCTGAGTTTCGAGTTTGGTGCTCACTTAAGACAATGTGGAATTGTTTCACAGTTAACACCGTCTGGAACACCACAGCGTAATGGTGTGTCCGAACGTCGTAATCGTACTTTGTTAGAGATGGTGCGATCTATGATGTCTCTTACTGATTTGCCGTTATCATTTTGGGGTTATGCATTAGAAACAGCTGCATTCACTTTAAATAGGGCACCATCAAAATCCGTTGAGACGACACCATACGAACTGTGGTATGGCAAAAGGCCAAATTGTCGTTTCTTAAAGTTTGGGGATGTGATGCTTATGTCAAAAAGCTTCAGCCTGAAAAGCTGGAACCCAAAGCGGAAAAATGCGTCTTCATAGGTTACCCAAAAGAGACAGTTGGGTACACCTTCTATCTCAAAACCGAGGGCAAAGTGTTTGTTGCTAAGAACGGAACTTTTCTCGAGAAGGAGTTTCTCTCGAGAGAATTGAGTGGGAGGAAGATAGAACTTGACGAGGTTGTCGAACCTCTCATCCCTCTGGATGGTGGCGCAGGGCAAGGGGAAACCTCTGTCGTTGCGACGCCGGTTGAGGAGGAAGTTAATGATGATGATCATGAAACTCCAGTTCAAGTTTCTGTTGAACCACGCAGGTCGACGAGATCACGCGCTGCTCCAGAGTGGTACGGTAATCCCATCTTATCAATCATGTTGTTGGACAACAATGAACTTGCAAATTATGAAGAAGCAATGGTGGGCCCAGATTCCAACAAATGGCTAGAAGCCATGAAATCCGAGATAGGATCCATGTATGAGAACAAAGTGTGGACTTTGGAGATACTACCTGAGGGCCGCAAGGCTATTCAGAATAAATGGATCTTTAAGAAGAAGACGGACGCTGACGGTAATGTGACCGTTTATAAAGCTCGACTTGTGGCAAAGGGTTTTTCACAAGTTCCGGGAGTTGACTACGATGAGACTTTCTCACCCGTAGCGATGCTTAAGTCCGTCAGAATCATGTTAGCAATAGCTGCATTTTTCGATTATGAAATCTGGCAGATGGATGTCAAAACGGCGTTCCTTAACGGTTTCCTTAAGGAAGAGTTGTATATGATGCAACCCGAAGGTTTTGTCGATCCTAAGAATGCTAACAAGGTGTGCAAGCTCCAGCGATCCATTTATGGACTGGTGCAAGCATCTCGGAGTTGGAACAAACGCTTTGATGAGGTGATCAAAGCATTTGGGTTTATAAAAGTGGTTGGAGAATCTTGTATTTACAAGAAAGTGAGTGGGAGCTCTGTGGCGTTTCTAATATTATATGTGGATGACATATTACTGATTGGAAATAGCGTAGAGTTTTTGGAGAGCATAAAAGGTTACTTGAATAAAAGTTTCTCTATGAAGGACCTAGGAGAAGCTGCTTACATTCTAGGCATTAAGATCTATAGGGATAGATCAAAATGCCTGATAGGACTTTCACAAAGCACATACCTTGATAAAGTTTTGAAGAGGTTCAAAATGGAACAGTCCAAGAAAGGGTTCTTGCCAGTTTTACAAGGTACGAGATTGAGTAAGACTCAGTGCCCAGCAACTGATGAAGATAGAGAGCATATGCGCTCCGTCCCCTATGCTTCAGCCATAGGTTCTATCATGTATGCGATGTTGTGCACTAGACCGGATGTTAGCCTGGGCATAAGTATGGTAGGTAGGTTCCAGAGTAATCCAGGAGTGGATCACTGGACAGCGGTCAAGAATATCCTGAAGTACCTGAAAAGGACTAAGGAGATGTTTCTCGTGTATGGAGGTGACGAAGAGCTCGCCGTAAAAGGTTACGTCGATGCAAGCTTTGACACAGATCCGGACGACTCTAAGTCGCAAACCGGATACGTATTTATTCTTAATGGGGGTGCAGTAAGCTGGTGCAGTTCCAAGCAAAGCGTCGTAGCAGATTCTACATGTGAAGCGGAGTACATGGCTGCCTCGGAGGCGGCTAAGGAGGGTGTCTGGATGAAGCAGTTCATGACGAATCTTGGAGTGGTGCCAAGCGCACTGAATCCAATAACCTTGTTCTGTGACAACACTGGTGCCATTGCCTTAGCAAAGGAACCACGGTTTCACAAGAAGACCAGACACATCAAACGACGCTTCAACCTCATCCGCGACTACGTCGAGGAAGAGGACGTAAATATATGCAAAGTGCACACGGATCTGAATGTAGCAGACCCGCTGACTAAACCTCTTCCACAGCCAAAACCTGATCGACACCAGAACTGTATGGGTGTTAGATTTATTACAATGTAATTCACATGGTGATGTGAGGGCTGGATTATTGACTCTAGTGCAAGTGGGAGACTGTTGGAATTATGCCCTAGAGGCAATAATAAATATGGTTATTATTATAATTCCTGTATCAAGATAATAGTTTATTATCCATGCTATAATTGTATTGAATGAAGACTCATTTACATGTGTGGATACATAGACAAAACACCGTCCCTAGCATGCCTCTAGTTGGCTAGCCAGTTGGTCAATGATAGTCAGTGTCTTCTGATTATGAACAAGGTGTTGTTGCTTGATAACTGGATCACGTCATTGGGAGAATCACGTGATGGACTAGACCCAAACTAATAGATGTAGCGTGTTGATCGTGTCATTTTGTTGCTACTGTTTTCTGCGTGTCAAGTATTTATTCCTATGACCATGAGATCATATAACTCACTGACACCGGGGAATGCTTTGTGTGTATCAAACGTCGCAACGTAACTGGGTGACTATAAATATGCTCTACAGGTATCTCCGAAGGTGTTAGTTGAGTTAGTATGGATCCAGACTGGGATTTGTCACTCCGTGTGACGGAGAGGTATCTCGGGGCCCACTCGGTAATACAACATCACACACAAGCCTTGCAAGCAATGTAACTTAGTGTACGTTGCGGGATCTTGTATTACGGAACGAGTAAAGAGACTTGCCGGTAAACGAGATTGAAATAGGTATGCGGATACTGACGATCGAATCTCGGGCAAGTAACATACCGAAGGACAAAGGGAATGACATACGGGATTATATGAATCCTTGGCACTGAGGTTCAAACGATAAGATCTTCGTAGAATATGTAGGATCCAATATGGGCATCCAGGTCCCGCTATTGGATATTTACCGAGGAGTCTCTCGGGTCATGTCTACATAGTTCTCGAACCCGCAGGGTCTGCACACTTAAGGTTCGACGTTGTTTTATGTGTATTTGAGTTATATGGTTGGTTACCGAATGTTGTTCGGAGTCCCGGATGAGATCACGGACGTCACGAGGGTTTCCGGAATGGTCCGGAAACGAAGATTGATATATAGGATGACCTCATTTGATTACCGGAAGGTTTTCGGAGTTACCGGGAATGTACCGGGAATGACGAATGGGTTCCGGGAGTTCACCGGGGGGGGGGGGCAACCCACCCCGGGGAAGCCCATAGGCCTTGGGGGAGACACACCAGCCCTTAGTGGGCTGGTGGGACAGCCCACAAGTGCCCTATGCGCCAAGGAGAAGAAAATCAAGAGAGAAAGAAAAAAAAGGAGGAGGTGGGAAGGAAGGGGGACTCCCTCCCACCAAACCTAGTCCAACTCGGTTTGGGGGGGGGGGGGAGAGTCCTCCCCCTTGGACTCGGCCGACCCCCTTGGGGCTCCTTGAGCCCCAAGGCAAGGCCCCCTCCCTCCCACCTATATATACGGAGGTTTTAGGGCTGATTTGAGACGACTTTTCCACGGCAGCCCGACCACATACCTCCACGGTTTTTCCTCTAGATCGCGTTTCTGCGGAGCTCGGGCGGAGCCCTGCTGAGACAAGGTCATCACCAACCTCCGGAGCGCCGTCACGCTGCCGGAGAACTCTTCTACCTCTCTGTCTCTCTTGCTGGATCAAGAAGGCCGAGATCATCGTCGAGCTGTACGTGTGCTGAACGCGGAGGTGCCGTCCGTTCGGTACTAGATCGTGGGACTGATCGCGGGATTGTTCGCGGGGCGGATCGAGGGACGTGAGGACGTTCCACTACATCAACCGCGTTCTCTAACGCTTCTGCTGTACGGTCTACAAGGGTACGTAGATCACTCATCCCCTCTCGTAGATGGACATCACCATGATAGGTCTTCGTGCGCGTAGGAAATTTTTTATTTCCCATGCGACGTTCCCCATCGGAATAGCCCCTCCAAGCGCTAGCCCCTCCTTCCCTTCAATACAAAGGTGGACTTTCCACCTTTCCCAACTCCATGGGCCTTGAGGGACTTGTGCGCTTGGCCCAATAATGCCACAATATCTCCCCTTAGCCCATACAATCCCTTGGGATGTGGTAGAATCCTTGGTGGACTTCCGGACTCCTCCGAAAGTTTCTGTAACCTTCTAGAAGTTTCCTGGTACAACACTGAAAAAACCCAAAACTTTTCGGATAGCCAAGATATGACTTCCCTTATATAAATCTTTACCTCCGGACCATTCTGGAGCTCCTCGTTACGTCTGGGATCTTATCCGGGACTACAATCAACATTCGGTTACCATCACACATAACTCGCTAATACCAAATTTTCATATAACCTTAAGTGTGCAAACACTGTGGGTTCGAGAACTATGCAGACATGACCGAGACACTCTCCGACCAACAACCAATAGCGGGACCTATATGTCCATATTGGCTCCCACATATTCTACGAAGATCTTTATTAGTCGAAGCACGATGTGAGTGATTCAATCAATCCCGTATACTATTCCCTTTGTCCATCGGTATGTTACTTGCCCGAGATTCGATCATCGGTATCTCCATACCTAGTTCAATCTCGTTACTGGCAAGTCTATTTACTCATTCCGTAATACAAGATCATGTGACCAACTATTTAGTCACATTGCTTGCAAGCTCATTGTGATGTTATATTACCGAGTGGGTCCTACAGATACCTCTCCGTCGTACGGAGTGACAAATCTCATTCTCGATTCATGCCAACCAAACAGACACCTTCGGAGATACTTGTAGAGCACCTTTATAGTCACCCAGTTACGTTGTGACGTTTGATGCACAAAAGGCATTCCTTCGGTGCCCGGGAGTTGCACTATCTCATGGTCATAGAAACATATACTTGACATGCATAAAAGAGTAGCAATAAACTGACAGGATCACATGCTACGTTCATAGTTTGGGCCTTGTCCATCACATCATTCTTCTAATGATGTGATCCCATTATCAAATGACAACTCATGTCTATGGTCAGGAAACCTTGACCATCTTTGATCAACGAGCTAGTCCTTAGAGGCTCACTAGGGATAGTGTGGTGTCTATGTACCATACATGTATTTGAGTTCCAATCAATACAATTATAGCATGGATAATAAACGATTATCATGAACAAGGAAATATAATAATAACTTATTTATTATTGCCTCCAGGGCATATTTCCAACAGTCTTCCACTTGCACTAGAGTCAATAATCTAGTTCTCATCACGATGTGATTCACACCCAATAAGTTCTGGGGTTTATCATGTTTTGCTTGTGAGAGAGGTTTTAGTCAACGGGTCTGAACCTTTCAGATATGTGTGTGATTTACAAATCTCTATGTCATCCTGTAGATGTTGCTACCACTCTCTATGTGGAACTATTCCAGATGACTGCTCCATTATATGAATCTGGTTTGCTACTAAGAGTCATCCGGATTGGTGTCAAAGCTTGCATCGACGTAACCCTTTACGACAAACTATTTTATCACCTCCATTATCGAGAAACATTTCCTTAGTACACAAGTTACTAAGGATAATTTTGACCGATGTCCAGTGATCCATTCCTGGATCACTCTTGTACCCCTTGACAAAATCATGGCAAGGCACATATCAGGTGCGGTACACAACATAGCATACTATGGAGCCTACAGCTAAGGCGTAGGGGATGAACTTCATCCTTTCTCTTTCTTTTGTCGTTGACGAACTTTGAGTCTTACTCAAATTCACACCTTACAACACAGCCAAGAACTCCTTCTTTGACCGATCTATTTTGAACTCCTTCAAAATCTTGTCACGGTGTGTATTCATTGAAAGTTTTATCAAGTGTTTTTATCTATCTCTATAGATCTTGATGCTCAATGTTCAAGTAGTTTATTCCAGGTTTTCCTTTGAAATACTCCTTTCAAACAACCCTATATGCTTTACAAAAATCCTACATCATTTCCGATCAACAATATGTCAACCACATATACTTATCAAAAATTCTATAGTGCTCCCACTCACTTTCTTGAAAATACAAGTTTCTCATAAACTTTGTATAAACCAAAAAGCTTTGATGATCACATCAAAGCGTATATTCCAACTCCGGGATGCTTGCTCCAGTCCATAGAAGGATCGCCGGAGCTTGCATGCTTGTTAGCATCCTTAGGATCAACAAAACAGTCTGGTTGTATCACATACAACCTTTCCTCAAGGAACCCGTTGAGAAAACAATGTTTTAACATCCATCTGTCAGATTTAATAATTGAAAATTGCAGCAACTGCTAACATAATTCCAATAGACTTTAGCATCGCTACGAGTGAGAAAGTCTCATCATAGTCAAATCATTGAACTTGTCAGAAACCTCTTTGCGACAAGTCGAGCTTTCTAAATGGTGAAATTTACCATCATCGTGTGTCTTCCTTAAAGATCCATTTGTACCTGACAGCCTTATGACCATCAAGTAGTTCTTCCAAAGTCCAAACTTTTTTTCATACATGGATCCTATCTCAGATTTCATGGCCTCCAGCCATTTGTCGGAATCTGGGCCCACTATCGCTTCTTTGTAGCTCGTAGGTTCATTGTTGTCCAACAACAGGACCTCCAAGACAGGATTACCATACCACTCTGGAGCAGTATGTGTCCTTGACAACCTACAAGGTTTGTTAGTAACTTGATCTGAAGCTTCATGATCATCATCATTGGCTTCCTCTTCAATTTGGTATAGGCGCCACAGGAACAACTTCCTGCGTCCTGCTACACTATGTTTGAAGTGACGGTTCAACAACCTCATCAAGTTCCACCATCTTCCCACTCAATTCTTTCGAGAGAAACTCTTTCTCAAGAAAGGACCCATTTTTATCAACAAACACTTTGCTTTCGGATATGAGATAGGAAGTACACCCAACTGATTCCTTTGGTATCCAATGAAGATGCAATTATCCGCTTTGGGTTCGATCTTATCACGCTAAAGCCTTTTGATATAAGCATCGCAGACCCAAACTTTAAGAAATGGCAGCTTAAATTTCTTCCAAACCATAGTTCATACGGTGTCATCTCAACGTAATTACGTGGTGCCCTATTAAAGTTAATGTGGTTGTCTGTAATGCCTAACCCCAAAACGATAGTGGTAGTTCGATATGAGACATCATAGTATGCACCATATACAATAGGGAGCGACTATGACGTTCGGACACACCATCTCACTATGGTGTTCGAGGTGGCATGAGTTGTGAAACAATTTACACATTGTCTTAAATGTATACCAAACTCGCCACTCAGATATATATTTACCTCCACTATCACATCGTAGACATATTGTCCTCTTGTCACGACGATCTTGAACTTCACTATGAAATTGCTTGAAGTTTTCAATATTTCAGACTTGTGATTCATCAAGCAAATACACATGTATCTACTCAAATCATAAGTGAATTAAGAACATAAAAATATCCATTGCATGCCTCATCACTCATTGGACTACATACATCAAAATGTATTGTTTCCAACAAGTCAATTGCTCGTTCCATCTCACTGAAAAAACGAGGCCTTCAGTCATCTTGCCCATGTGGCATGATTTGCATGTATCAAGTGATTCAAAATCAAGTGAATCCAAAAGATCCATATACATGGAGTTTCTTCATGCGTTTACACCAATAGGCATGGTTCGCATGTCTCAAACGATTCAAAAGCGAGTGAGTCCAAAGATCCATCGGCATGGAGCTTCTTCATGCGTTTTATACCAATATGACTTAAGTGGCAGTGCCACAAGTAAGTGGTACAATCATTACTACTTTGAATATTTTGGCATCAATATTATGAACATGTGTATCACTACAATCGAGATTCAATAAACCATTCATATTAGGTGCATGACTATTGAAGGTATTATTCAAGTAAACAAAGTAACCATTATTCTCTTTAAATGAATAGTTCTATTGCGATAAACACAATCCAATCATGTTAATGCTCAACACAAACACCAAACAACATTTAAGTTTAACACTAATCTCGAAGTTATAGGGAGCGTGCGATGGTGATCACATCAACTTTGGAAACACTTCCAACACACATCGTCACCTCACCTTTAGCTAGTATACATCAATTCTATAGCTTTTATTTCGAGTTACTAACATTTAGCAACTGAACCGGTATCTAATACCCAAGTGCTACTAGAAGTACTAGTAAAGTACACATCAATAACACGTATTTTTAGTATACTTATGTTGACGTTGCGAGCCTTCTTATCTACCAAGTGTCTAGTGCAGTTTCGTGTAAGTGATCATTCCCCTCATCATAGAAGCACATAGTCTCGGGTTTGGGTTCAACCTTGGGTTTCTTCTTTTGGAGTAACAACTGACTTTTCATTCTCGAAGTTTCCCTTCTTTCCCTTGCCATTCTTGAAAATAGTGGTTTTACTAACCATCAAAACTTGATGCCCCTTCTTGATTTCTACCTTCGCGGTGTCAAACATTGCGAATAGCTAGGGACCATCTTCTCCATACCTGGTATGCTATAGTTCATCACAAAGCTCAGTAGCTTGGTGGTAGTGACTTTGGAGAAATATGTCAATCACTATCTTATCTGGAAGATCAACTCCCACTTGATTCAAGTACTTGTAGCACCCAGACAATATGAGCACATGTTCAACGATTGAGCTTTTCTCCTTTCCTTTGCACGCAAAGAATCTTGTCGGAGGTCTCATACCTCTCAACACGGACACGAACCTGAAATCCTAATTTCAGATTTCGGAACATCTCATATGGTCTACGACGTTCAAAACGTCTTGAGCGCCTCAATTCTAAGCATCACGCGCTAAACTATCACGTAGTCATCAAAACATGTGTGTCAAATGTTCGTAACAACCACAAACGATGCTTGGGGCAGCACACTGCTACTGCAACAAAAGACCTTCCAACGGCGCCAGAAACGTGCTACGGCACCAGGAATCCTTCCGCTATGGCTACGCCTTAAGGGACTTCCTAGGCAAATATGCAAAGGATTCCCCCGTGGCCTTGGAGCCTTGCGTTGGTGTTCCCTCGAAGCGGAAAGGGTGATGTAGCGCAACGGTGGTAAGTATTTCCCGCAGTTTGAGAACCAAGGTATCGATCCAGTGAAGGAGTATCACAAGTGCCTGCACAAACACAAAAAGCTTGCTCCCAACGCTATGAAGGGGTTGTCAATCCCTTATAGATTGTTCGCCAAGTGAGAAATGAAAGCAACAAAGTAACAAAGCAAAGTAAAAGCGAAAGTGGAAGTGATAGGTGTGAATAGACCCGGGGGTCGTAGTGTTTACTCGTGGCTTCTCTCATGAAAGCAAGTAGACGGTGGGTGAACAAATTACTGTCGAGCAATTGATAGAACCGTGCAAAGTCGTGACGTCATCTATGGCAATGATTATATCTATAGGCATCACGTCCAAAACAAGTAGACCGATACTTTCTGCATATACTACTATTACTCCACACGTCGACCGCTATCCAGCATGCATCTAGTGTATTAAGTCCAAAAGAACAGAGTAACGCCTTAAGCAAGATGACATGATGTAGATGGACAATCTCATATCTACGACAGAGCCCACCTTATTACCCTTAATGGCAACTACACGATGTGTGCCTTGCTTCCCCTACTGTCACTTGGAAAGGTCACCACATGGTAAGAACCCAAAACCAAGCACTTCTCACATTGCAAGAATCATAGATCAAGTTGGCCAAACAAAACCCAAGACTCGGAGAGACTTACAAGGATATCAAATCATGCATATAAGAAATCAGCAAAGACTCAAATATATACAATAGATAATTTGATCACAAATCCACAATTCATCGGATCTCGACAAACACACCGCCAAAGAAGATTACATTGGATAGATCTCCATGAAGATCATGGAGAACTTTGTATTGAAGATCCAAGAGAGACAAGAAGCCATCTAGTTACTAACTACGGACCCGTAGGTCTGAAGTGAACTACTCACGAGTCATTGGAGGGGCGATGATGTTGATGTAGAAGCCCTCCAACTCCAAAGTCCCCTCCGGCAGGGCACCGAGAAGGGTCTCCACATGAGATCTCGCGGAAACGGAAGCTTGCGGCGGCGGAAAAGTATTTTTCATGGATCCCTTGATTTTTTTTCTGTATTTTAGGGAATATATAGGCGAAGGAGCTAGGTCAGGGGGCGCCAGGGAGGCCACAAGCCTGCTGGCTGCCCCCTGGTGGCGGATAGGGGGCTTGTGGCCCCCCTGTAGCCCTCCTGGCTTGGCCCTCAAGCCCCCTGATCTTCTTCCGTTCGGGAAAATTTTATTTCGGGGATTTTATTCCGTTTAGACTCTGTTCCAAAATCAGATCTGAAAAGAGCAAAAAACACAGAAAAACAGGAACTGGCACTTGGCACTGAATTAATAAGTTAGTCCCAAAAAGATATAAAAGGTACATAAAACATCCAAAGATGACAAGATAACATCATGAAACCATCAAAAATTATAGATACGTTTGAGATGTATCAAGCATTCCCAAGCTTAACTCCTGCTCATCCTCGAGTAGGGAAGTGATAAAGAATGAATTTTTGATGCTTTCATGCTACCTAGCATAGATGTCCTTTGTAACTCCTCTTATGTGACGTGAATGTTCAGATCCATGAGATTCAAAACAATAGTTTGCTATTGACGTGGAAACAATAATAATTCAAGCAAACTAGCAAGGTAATCATGAACTTTCAAAATAACAAGGCCAAAAGAAAGTTATCCCTACAAAAGCATATAGTCTGGCTATGCTCTATCATCATTGCACAACGAATTTAAATCATGCACAACCCCGGTATTGGCCAAGTAATTGTTTCACACCTTTACTTTCTCAAACCTTTTCAACTCTCACGCAATACATGAGCGTGAGCCATGGTTTTAGCACTATAAGTGTTGTGGAGTGTGGTGGAGGTTGCAAGACAAAATAAGGAGAAGATGATCACATTAACTAGGCATATCAATGAGCTGTGGATATGCTCATCAATAGATATCAATGTGAATGAGTAGGGATTGCCATACAAATGATGCACTAGAGCTAAGAGTATGTGAAAGCTCTTAAAGAAAACTAGTGGGTGTGCATCCAACTTGCTTGCTCACGAAGACCTAAGGCAATTTTGAGGAAGCCTATCATTGGAATATACAAGCCAAGTTATATAATGAAAATTTCCCACTAGCTATATGGTGGTGACAAAATGAGAGACTCTCAATCATGAAGATCATGGTGCTTAATATGCACAAGTGTGGAAAGGTGGTAGCATTGTCCCTTCTCTCTTTTTCTCTCATTTTTTTGTGTGTGGGCTCTTTGGCCTCTTTTTTTTGGTGGGCATCTTTGGCCTCTTTTATTTCCTCACATGGGACAATTCTCCATCAATTATGACCCTCACACTTTCAACTCAAAACTTAGAGCAATGATGACTCTATATGGAATGCCTTCGGTAGTGTACCGTGACAATGATCTAGCATGGCATAGACATTAATGGAAACATCATGCTAGCTATCTTACGATCATGCAATGGCAATCTAGAAGCGTTAGCACATGTCATGGTGGTAGTTGCATGGCAATATATCCCGGAATGACTTTGAAAAAGCCATAGTAGGTAGGTATGGTGGCTGTTTTGAGGGAGGCTAATGGTGGGTTTTGTGCACCGACGAAAGTTGCACGGCACTAAGAAGATAGTGATGGTGGAAGGTGAAAGTGCATCTAAACCATGGACTCAACATTAGTCATGAAGAACTCATATACTTGTTGCAAAAGTTTTATTAGTAATCGAAACAAAGGATTCAACGCATACTCCTAGGGGAAGGGTTGGTAGGTATAAACCATCGCGCGATCCCGACCGCCACTCAAAGCATGACAATCAAAAGACTAATCATGCTCAGACTTCATCACATAGTGGTTCACCATACGTGCATGCTACGGGAAGCACTAACTTCAACACAAGTATTTCTAGATCCACAACACCTTACTAGCATGACTTCAATATTACCAAAACCACAACTCAAAACTAATTGAGATAAATCAAACTTCTCTAACTATTCAATGCACATGAAGGTGGAAGTTTTCGTATCCCTTTGGATAACTACCCCTTTTGAGACTACTTTCAAAGCATAGATCAACTACCAAGCCACGCACCACTGTGCTCCAAAATATATAAGTGAAGCACATAGAGCAAAATCAACTAGCTCAAAAGATATAAGTGAAGCACATGTGAGCTGAGTTGTCTACCAAAGGATATAAGTGAAGCTCGACAATATCACGGTGAGTGCATGTCTCTATATCTAGGTGTGCAGCAAGGATGATTATGACACAACAAAAATAAAAGACTCCTATGATACAAGACGCTCCAAGCAAAAACACATAACATGTGGTGAATAAAAATATAGCCCCAAGTAGCGTTACCGATGGATTGAAGACGAGAGAGGGGATGCCTTCCCAGGGCATCCCCAAGCTTACGCTTTTACGACATCCTTGAATCTCTTGGGGTGCCTTGGGCATCCCCAAGCTTGAGCACTTGCCACTCTTTATCTCTTTGTCCATAAGAACTTCACCCAAAACTTGAAAACTTCACAACACGAAACTTAAACAGAAACTCGTGATAACATTAGTATGAGAAAGCAAACCACCACTTCCTTAGGTACTGTAGCAAACTTAAATTCTACTTATGATGATGTTGGGTCACTGTATTTTCAATCTTCCATGGCTAATACCCCCCGATACTATCCATAGTTTCATCAAAATAAGCAACCAACACAACAAAAACAGAATCTGTTAACAGCAGACAAGTCTGTAGCAATCTGTATATTTCGTATACTTCTGCTACTTCAAAAATTCTGAAACATTACAGAAGTCTGAAGAATTTGTGTAGAAATCAGAAGCAAAAAGGATAAACTCAAAATCTCTTACAGAACAAAAACGAAAATTCTTTTCGTGAGTTGAAAGTTTCTATCTTTTCCAGCATGACCAAATGATCATCCCCAAGACTAACCATAACGGTTTTGCTTGGCACAAACGCAAAAGGAAACACAAAAAACACAGTGATAACATAATTATGAAAGTGTGGAAAACACAAAACAGAAAGAATAAGGATAGATTCGTTGGGTTGCCTCCCAACAAGCGCTATTGTTTAACGCCCTTAGCTAGGCATTCAATGATGTTCTCACAAAAGACAAGAATTGAAGCACAACAAGAGCATCCTAAAGCATGTGAAAATCACATCTAAGTCTAACATACTTCCTATGCATAGGCATTTTATAGGAAAAGAAATTGTCAAGACAACCAATAGCTACCATATGCAAGGAAGAAGAAAGAGACAAGAGCAATCTCAACGTCAGGAGAGGTGATTTGGTACCATGAAAGTTTCTACCAAAATATTTTCCTCTCTCATAGCAATTACATGTGGGTTCATATTCAAATTCAACAATATAGCTATCCCATAGGATATTCTTTTCATGGTCCACATGCATGCAAAGTTGACGCTCTTCAAAAATAGTGGGATTATCATCAAATAAAGTCATGACTTCTCCAATCCCACTTTCAGTAATATTGCAAATATCATATTCATCATGAGGTTTGAACAAATTTTCAAGATAATAAGAAAGATCATCACCCCAATCATGATTATTGCAACAAGTAGTGGACAAAGCAAAACTAGCATCCCCAAGCTTAGGGTTTTGCATAATTTTAGCATGATTATCACTAATAGCATTTATAGTGAAACCACTTCAATCATGATTTTCATCCAAGGAGACTTCGTGAATCACTTCATAAATTTCTTCCTCCCAATTTTGAGATTCACGCATCTCAAACAAAACTCCATAAAGATAGTCAAGTGCCCTCAACTTACTAGCAATTGGATCAACATAATTGGATCTCTTAAAGAGATTAGCAAGTGGATGAGGATCCATATCACTAGATTTTCAGCAAGCCAAGATGCAAGCATATTGAAGGCACATGGCACACAAGCGAACAGAAAGCAAGCGAGGAAAAAGGGCGAACAAAAAGGCGAAAGAAAAAGGCAAACGAAAAAGGCAAAGGAGAAAGGCAAATTAAAATTGCAAATGTGAAGTGGGGGAGAGGAAAACGAGAGGCAACTGGCAAAAAAGTAAATACGAGATATGAGTTTGTGAGACCTACTTGGATAGATCTCTCCTTCCCCGGCAACGGCGCCAGAAATACTTCTGCTACTGCAACAAAAGACCTTCCAATGGCGCCAGAAACGTGCTACAGCACCAGGAATCCTTGTGCTACGGCTACGCCTTAAGGGACTTCCTAGGAAAATATGCAAAGGATTTCCCCCGTGGCCTTGGAGCCTTGCGTTGGTGCTCCCTCCAAGCGGAAGGGTGATGTAGCGCAGCGGTGGTAAGTATTTCCCTCAGTTTGAGAACCAAGGTATCGATCCAGTGAAGGAGTATCACAAGTGCATGCACAAACACAAAAAGCTTGCTCCCAACGCTATGAAGGGGTTGTCAATCCCTTATAGATTGTTCGCCAAGTGAGAAATGAAAGCAACAAAGTAACAAAGCAAAGTAAAAGCGAAAGTGGAAGTGATAGGTGTGAATAGACCCGGGGGTCGTAGTGTTTACTCGTGGCTTCTCTCATGAAAGCAAGTAGACGGTGGGTGAACAAATTACTGTCGAGCAATTGATAGAACCGTGCAAAGTCGTGACGTCATCTATGGCAATGATTATATCTATAGGCATCACGTCCAAAACAAGTAGACCGATACTTTCTGCATATACTACTATTACTCCACACGTCGACCGCTATCCAGCATGCATCTAGTGTATTAAGTCCAAAAGAACAGAGTAACGCCTTAAGCAAGATGACATGATGTAGATGGACAATCTCATATCTACGACAGAGCCCACCTTATTACCCTTAATGGCAACTACACGATGTGTGCCTTGCTTCCCCTACTGTCACTTGGAAAGGTCACCACATGGTAAGAACCCAAAACCAAGCACTTCTCACATTGCAAGAATCATAGATCAAGTTGGCCAAACAAAACCCAAGACTCGGAGAGACTTACAAGGATATCAAATCATGCATATAAGAAATCAACAAAGACTCAAATATATATCATAGATAATCTGATCACAAATCCACAATTCATCGGATCTCGACAAACACACCGCCAAAGAAGATTACATCGGATAGATCTCCATTAAGATCATGGAGAACTAAATTTGTATTGAAGATCCAAGAGAGAGAAGAAGCCATCTAGTTACTAACTACGGACCCGTAGGTCTGAAGTGAACTACTCATGAGTCATTGGAGGGGCGATGATGTTGATGTAGAAGCCCTCCAACTCCGAAGTCCCCTCCGGCAGGGCACCAGGAAGGGTCTCGAGATAAGATCTCGCGGAAACGGAAGCTTGCGGCGGCGGAAAAGTATTTTCGTGGATCCCTTGATTTTTTCTGTATTTTAGGGAATATATGGGCGAAGGAGCTAGGTCAGGGGGGCGCCAGGGAGGCCACAAGCCTGCTGGCCGCCACCCCCTGGTGGCGGATAGGGGGCTTGTGGGCCCCCTGTAGCCCTCCTGGCTTGGCCCTCAAGCCCCCTGATCTTCTTCCGTTCGGGAAAATTTATTTCGGGGATTTTATTCCATTTGGACTCCGTTCCAAAATCAGATCTGAAAAGAGCCAAAAACACGGAAAAACAGGAACTGGCACTTGGCACTGAATTAATAAGTTAGTCCCAAAAAAGATATAAAAGGTACATAAAACATCCAAAGATGACAAGATAATAGCATGAAACCATCAAAAATTGTAGATACGTTTGAGACGTATCACACACCGAGCGGTGCATTATGGACATAAGCCTTCTGCACAGCAATGAGGACAATCCTCAGTTTGCGGACCCAGGCCGCATAATTCCTACTATCATGTTTCAACTTAGTTTTCTCTAGGAACATATCAAAAACAGGGGAGCTACAGCGCAAGCTAATCATCTACAACATAATTTGCAAAGACATTTTGACTATGTTCATCGTAATGAGTTCAATTAATCATATTAATTAAGAACTCCCACTCAAATTGACATCCCTCTAGTCATTCGAATGGCACATGATCCAAATTCACCAACCCATGTGTGATCGTCACGTGATATGAGGTGGTTTCAATGGTGAAAATCTCAGTTGATCATATCAACTATATGACTCATGTTTGACCTTTCGGCCTCCTGTGTTCCGAGGCCATCTATGTAGGCTCGTCAAGTTTAACTCGAGTGTTCTACGTGTGCAAAATTATCTTGCACCCGTTGTATGTGAACGTAGAGTCTATCACACCCGGTCATCACGTGGTGTCTCGAAACGAAGAACTGTTGCAACGGTGCACACTCAGGGGGAACACAATTTTATCTTGAAATTTTAGTGAGGGGTCACCTTATAATGCTACAGTCGTCCTAACCAAAACAAGGTGCATAAAAAGGATTAACATCACATGCAAATCATAAGTGACATGATATAGCCATGAACTTGTGCTTTTTGATCACCATCTTCAAAGCACCGGCATGATCTCCATCGTCACCGGTGCCACACCATGATCTCCATCATTATGGTGCCATCAAGGTTGTCGCGCGAACCACGCTTGTACCACTATTGCTACTGTTTAGCTATAAAGTAAAGCATTACATAGCGCTTACTGAGTGACACGAAGGTCACACAATAATTGAAGACAACTCTATGGCTCATGTCGGTTGCTGTAGCATCGACATGCAAGTCGATATTAACTATTACAACATGATGACCTCATACATCAAATATATATCATCATGTCGTTGGCCATATCATATCACAACATACCCTGCAAAAACAAGTTAGACGTCCTCTAATTTGTTCTTGCATGTTTTACATGGCTGTTACGGGTATCTAGTAAGAACGCTTCTTATGCAAGTTGCTATTTAACCTTCTAAAAGGACCGCCTTTGTCGAATCCGATTAAACTAAAGTAGGAGAGACAGACGCCCGCCAGCCATCTTTATGCAACAAGTTGAATGTCAGTCGATGGAACCGGTCTCTCATAAGTGGACGCGTAAAGTTGGTCTGGGCCGCTTCATCCCACAGTACCACTTAATCAAGAAAATATTAAGGAGGGAAGCAATGTGAATATCAACGCCCACAAACTCCTTTGTGTTCTACTCGTGATATCATCTCCACACAGACCTAGCTCATGATGCCACTATTGGGGAACGTTGCATGGGAAACAAAAAAAATCCTACGCTTACCAAGATCAATCTAGGAGATGCACATCTACGAGAGGAGAGATAATATCTACATACCCTTGTAGATCGCTAAGCGGAAGCGTTAAAGAACGCGGTTGATATAGTGGTACATCTTTGCGATCCAATCACGATCCGTCCCACGAACTCTCGATCGAGCGCCGAGCGGACGACACCTCCCCGTTCAGCTCACATACAGATCGATGACGTCTCTACCTCTTCGATCATGCGAGCGAGGGCGGAGTAGTAGATGAGTTCTCCGGCAACACGACGACGTGGTGGTGGTGCTATCTCGGCACGGCTACACCTAGCGCTATCGAAACCGCAAACGGAGGAGAAAACGATCTAGGGAGAGACAGGGGCTTCAAGGGCTACATGTGTTCTCTTGGGGCGCCCCTCCCCTCTATATATAGATGGAGGGGCATGGGGAACAGACCCTCCAAGCCCTAGGTGGAATCCTAGTCCCCCTCCTTCCCTTCCATACAAAGGTGGACTTTCCACCTTTCCCAACTCCATGGGCCTTGAGGAACTTGTGCGCTTGGCACAATAAGGCCACAATGTCTCCCCTCAGCCCATACAAACCCTTTGGACGTGGTAGAAATCTTGGTGGACTTTCAGACTCCTCCATAAGTTTATGGGACCTTCTAGAATCTTCCTGGTACAATACCGAAAAAACCCGAAACTTTTTCGGTAGCTGAAATATGACTTCCCATATATAAATCTTTACCTCCGGACTATTCCGGAGCTCCTCGTGACATCCGGGATCTTATCCAGGACTCCAAACAACATTCGGTTACCATCACACATAACTCGCTAATACAAAATCGTCACTGAACCGTAAGTGTGCAGACCTTGCGGGTTCGAGAACTATGCAGACATGACCGAGACACTCTCCGGCCAACAACCAAAGTGGGACCTGGATGTCCATATTGGCTTCCACATATTCTATGAAGATCTTTATCGGTTGAACCATGATGTCAAGGATTCAATCAATCCCGTATAATATTCCCTTTGTCCATCGGTATGTTACTTGCCCAAGATTCGATCGTCGGTATCTCCATACCTAGTTCAATCTCATTAGTGGCAAGTCTCTTTACTAGTTCCATAATACAAGATCCCGTGACCAACTATTTAGTCACATTGCTTGCAAGATCATTGGGATGTTGTATTACCGAGTGGTCCCTACAGATACCTCTCCGTCATACGGAGTGACAAATCCCATTCTCGATTCATGCCAACCCAACAAACACCTTCAGAGATACCTGTAGAGCACCTTTATAGTCACCCAGTTACGTTGTGTCATTTGATACACACAAGGCATTCCTCCAGTGCCCGGGGGTTGCATGATCTCATGTCATAGAAACAGATACTTGACATGCAGAAAACGGTATCAATAAACTGATAGATCACATGCTATGTTCGTAGTTTCAGTCTTGTCCATCACATCATTCTCCTAATGATGTGATCCCGTTATCAAATCGAAACTCATGTCTATGGTCAGGAAACCTTGACCATGTTTGATCAATGAGCTAGTCCTTGGAGGCTCAATAGGGACAGTGTGTTGTTTATGTACCCACACATGTATTTGAGTTTCCAATCAATACAATTATAGCATGGATAATAAACGATTATCGTGAACAAGGAAATATAATAATAACTTCTTTATTATTGCCTCTAGGGCATATTTGCAACAATCATTTGCATGGAAATCCCTACTCCTTTCATCAAAATCTATGGACGGGAATCTCCATAGCCCGTTGGTACGCCTAGTTGATGTGAGACTATCTTATCCATTTTTTACCCCTTTAATACATGTCGCCATATTCTATTAGACCTACATGCTATGTGCAATGGTTCACGTCATGTATTGTGTGAAGAATAAAAAGTTGATGCATATTGAAAAAGTACCATCCAATTGCCTCACTTGGGAATGTAATAAGATGAATGGAGGTAAAACAATCTTTGAGGATCGTATACTTTGAAAGATTAATGATCTTGCTCCTTATACCTATAAGTGTTGCTATGTTAATGTTTGTTAATTTCATCGTTTCTCAATAAGCATGCATGCATAAGGTCACATAGTGGGTAGAATGTCACATCAAAAATTCTGTTTTTATCATTTACCTACTCGAGGATGAGCAGGAATTAAGCTTGGGGATGCCTTATACGTCTCCAATATATCTATAAAATTTTATTGTTCCATGTTGATATATTATCATTCTAGGATACTTTTTGGTATTTATTTGCAAATTTATATTATTTTTGAGCACTAACCTATTGACCCAATGTCTAGTGCTATTTTCTGTTTTCTGCATATTTTTCACTTTTCAGGTTTCCAATACCAAACAAAGTCCAATGGACCTAAAACTTTTTGGAGATTTATTATGGACCAAAAGAAGACCATCGAGCATGGGAAGAAGACCCGAGGCCACCTGAGGGCCCTGATACGTCTCCATCGTATCTACTTTTCCAAACTCTTTTGCCCTTGTTTTGGACTCTAATTTGCATGATTTGAATGGAACTAACCCGGACTAACGCTGTTTTCACCTGGATTGCCATGGTGTTGTTTTTGTGCAGAAATAAAAGTTCTCGGAATGACCTAGAAACTTACGAGGATTTTTTGTGGAAAATAAAAAAAATACTGGTGCAAGAATTACTTGAAGACATGGAGCCAGGGGCCCACAAGCCCAGGAGGCGCGGCCCCCCTAGGGCGAGCCTAGCAGGCTTGTGGGGCCCACGTAGCTCCGCAGCCTCCAAATCCAACTCTATAAAGTCTCTCTCGCCCAGGAAAAATAGGAGAGAAGAGTTCATCGCGTTTCATGACACGGAGCTGCAGCCACCACCTGTTCTTCCTCGGGAGGGTAGATCTGGAGTCCGTTCTGGGCTCCGGAGAAGGGAAATCGACGTCGTCGTCATCACCAACCATCCTTCATCGCCAATTCCATGATGCTCTTCACCGTTCGTGAGTAATCTCATTGTAGGCTTGCTGGACGGTGATGGGTTGGATGAGATCTATCATGTAATCGAGTTGGTTTTGATGGGGTTTGATCCATAGTATCCATTATGTTCTAAGATTGATGTTGCTACTACTTTGCTATGCTTAATGCTTGTCACTAGGGCCCGAGTGCCATGATATCAGATATGAACCTATTATGTTTTCATCAATATATGTGTGTTCTTGATCCTATCTTCTAAGTTGTAGTCACCTACTATGTGTTATGACCCGGCAACCCCGGAGTGATAATAGCCGGAACCACTCCCGGAGATGACCATAGTATGAGGAGTTCATGTATTCACTATGTGCTAATGCTTTGTTCCGGTTCTCTATTAAAAGGAGACCTTAATATCCCTTAGTTTCCATTAGGACCCCACTGCCACAGGAGGGATGGACAAAAGATGTCATGCAAATTCTTTTCCATAAGCACGTATGACTGAATACGGAATACATGCCTACATTACATTGATGAACTGGAGCTAGTTACATATCACCCTATGTTATAACTGTTACATGATGAATGTCATCCGACATGATTATCCATCACCGATCCAATGCCCACGAGCATTTCCTATACTAGTCCTTGCTAAGTTACTTTTCCGCTACTGTTGTCACTACTGCTACTGTTACTGGTGCTGCCGTTACTATCACACTACTTTGCTACTAAAACTTTGCTGCAGATACTAAGTCTTTCAAGTGTGGTTGAATTGACAACTCAACTGCTAATACTCAAGAATATTCTTTGGCTCCCCTTGTGTCAAATCAATAAATTTGGGTTGAATACTCTACCCTCGAAAACTGTTGCGATCCCATATACTTGTGGGTTATCAAGACCTTTTTCTGGCGCCGTTGGCAGGGGGCATAGCTATATTCTCTGAGTCACTTGGGATTTATGTCTATTGATCACTATGAGGAATCTGAGAGATCCAAAAACTAAAGTCTTGCCCTCAACTACGAGGACAGGTAAGGAACGACCATCTAGCTTTGCACTTGATTCACCTTCAGTTGTGAGTAAATTTGCGACACCACCACCTATTGGTAATTCTGATATGTCGCCTGTGCTTGATGATGCTTTGCTTGATAATGAGTTGCCACTGGTTGAATTTCTTGATGCACAAATTTCTAGTGTTACTGCTGAATCTGATGATACTTCTGAGACTGGTGAAATTATTGAATTGGAACCTGCTATTACACCTGTTAGACCTAGCTCTCCTACATATGAATTGCCTGATATACCTAAGGGTTATGTTATGGAGGGAGAGCTAGCTGAAGACTTTCTTTCTTGTAAGGATAGCTATGATCTTGAGAATTTATTACGCAAGTGGAAAGAAAAATCTTTGAATGCTAGCATGAAATATGATCCTAAGTTTGCTACTTCACCCATCTTTGTTACTGATAAGGATTATGAATTCTCTCTCGATCCTGAGTTAATCACTTTGGTTGAATCTGATCCTTTTCATGGTTATGAATCTGAAACGATTGTAGCACATCTTACTAAACTAAATGATATAGCCACCCTATTCACGTATGAGGAAAAAATTTGCCATTACTATATCCTTAAGTTGTTTCCTTTCTCACTAAAGGGTGATGCTAAAACTTGGTTTACTTCTCTTGCTCCTGGTTGTGTGCGTAGGCCCCAGGATATGATATACTACTTCTCTGAGAAATATTTTCCTGTCCATAAGAAACAAGTTTCCTTGCAGGATATATATAACTTTGTGCAAGTTGAAGAAGAGAGTCTCCCACAATCTTGGGGGAGGCTTGTCCAGTTACTTAATGCTTTACCTGATCACCCTCTTGAGAAAAATGAAATACTTGATATCTTTTATAATGGACTAACCGATGCTTCTAGGGACCACCTAGATAGTTGTGTTGGTTGTGTTTTCAAGGAATGAACTATGGAACAAGCTGAAATTCTATTGAATAATATCTTGAGAAATGATAATGCTTGGACTATTCTCGAACCACCTCCGAAGCCAACTCCAAAGAAAAGAGGTATTCTATTCCTCAGTCCTCAAGATATGCAAGAAGCCAAGAAATCTATGCAAGAGAAAGGTATTAAATCTGAAGATGTTAAGAATCTACCACCTATTGAATAAATACATGGTCTTGATAACCCGACACAGGTAGTAGAGGTAAATTCTCTTCGTAGATTCAATGAGAGTGATATTCCTTATGATAAACCTGCTAGCTTATGCTTAGATGAATTTGATAACTTTGTTGCCAAACAACAAAGTTTTAATGATTATGTTAGCAGACAATTGAAACAAAATGCTCGTATGATTAATCATATAAGTGCTTGTGTGGATAGAAATGTCAATGATCTTAAGCTTTTGGGTAAACATGCTTCTATGTCACTACTCAGGTAGAACAAGTACTTAAGGCTCAAAATGACTTGCTTAATGAGTTGAATGAAAATTCTGTTAGAGTTGTCACTAGAGGTGGTAGAATGACTCGGGAACCTTTGTATCCCGAGGGCCATCCTAAGAGAATTGAACAAGATTCTCAGGGAGTTAACACTGATGCACCTAGTCATCCTGGTAATAGGAAGAAAAAGAAAGATGATAGGAACCTGCACGCTAGCAGCCCTGTTGCTCCTACACCTGAGAGTCCAAAAGACGCCTCTGTCTCTGATGTTGAAACTCAATCTGGTGATGAACATGAGCCTAATGATAATATCAATAGTGATGTTCATGAAGATGCTCAACCTAGTAATGATAAGGATGTGGAGATTGAACCTGATCTTGATAACCCACAACCTAAGAACAAGAGATATGATAAGAATGATTTTATTGCTAGGAAGCATGGTAAAGAAAGAGAACCATGGGTTCAGAAACCCATGCCCTTTCCTCCCAAACCATCCAAGAAAAAGGACGATGAGGATTTTGAGCGCTTTGTTGAAATGATTAGACCTGTCTTTTTTGCAAATGCATTTGAGTGATATGCTTATAATGTCTCCTTATGCTAAGTACATGAAAGATATTGTGACTAATAAAAGGAAGATACCTGAGGTTGAGATGTCAACCATGCTTGCTAATTACACCTTCAAGATGGGACTCCTAAAAAACTAGGTGATCCCGGAGTACCCACTATACCTTGCTCCATTAAAGGAAATTATGTTAGAACTGCTTTATGCGGTCTTGGAGCCGGTGTTAGTGTTATGCCTCTCTCTTTATATCGTAGACTTGAATTGGATAAGTTGACACCTACTAAAATGTCTTTGCAAATGGCCGACAAATCAACTGCTTTTCCTATTGGCATTTGCAAGGATGTGCCCGTTGTGGTTGCGAACGTTACTATCTTAACGGACTTTGTTATTCTGGATATTCTCGAGGATGATGCCATGGCGGTCATCCTTGGAAGACCCTTTCTAAACACTTTAGGGGCTGTTATTGATTGCAACAAAGGCAACGTCACTTTCCATGTCAATGGTAATGAGCACACGGTGCACTTTCCGAAGAAACAATATCGATTTCATTGCACCAATGTTATCGAAAAATCTTCATCAATTTTTATTGGAAACTTTGAATGCCCTATACCTACTGTCAAGATGAAGTATGATTTACTTATTAGGGATATCCACATCCCCGTTGAGGTAACCTAGTGATTATTCGAAAATTCTCCGGTTTTATGTGATTCGAAAAAAGTTTGTCAAGGAGACTTGATCAACCTCATTGACGGATTTCTTTTTATGACCATGAGATGGATGAATCTAGGAGTCACAACCTTCTATTCCCAACTTTTACTTTCTGTTGTTTAGAATAAATAAAATAATTTTAGCTTTATTTTCCTGTTTTCCGTTCAATAGAAAAGTGACCCGAAAATAAAAGTTCTCCAAATGCCCTGAAATTCAAGTATGATTTTTTCTGGAATATTCAAAAATTTCTTAGATAGAAAGCTAGTCAGGGGGATGCACCAGTGGGCCACAAGCCCAGGAGGCGCGCCTAGCCCCCTGGCCACGCCTGGCAGGCTTGTGGGCCCCACGTGGCCCCCTGCCACTTATTCCAGCTCCCATCTCCTTCGTCTACCTCCAGAAAAAATCATTCCACAGCTCAAACGCGTGTTCTTTCTCTTTGTGCTGCATTTTTCGATCTCCTTGTGCAAAGCCCCATTCACCAAACTGTTTTGGGGAATTGTTTTTTGGTATGTGACTCCTCCATTGGTCCAATTAGTTTTTTTTCTAGTGCTTTATTTGTTGCATAATTTTGTTGCCTTGGTGACCCTGTTCTTGAGCTTTTCATGTTAATTTTAGTTGGTCCGAAGTAGTTTTGATGCATGATATGGCCTCTAGGCACTTGTAGGAGTAGTTTCTATGAGTTTTGTTGAGCCTTGTTCACTTTTCTTTTGAGTCACTAAAAATTTCAGAAATTTTCAGAGAAAGAAAAAGGAAAAGGTGAGGAGGTTCCTAAGAGGCTCTTCAAGCCGTGACCCCAAGGATGATGAAAATGAGAAGAAGAAACCCAAGTATCCGGTCCCCTGAGTTGCAGAAGTTCGAGCGTGCGAGTGGCCAAGCGATGTGTTCTTACACGCCACCGGTCTTTATGAGGATTTTTATTACTTGGTGGAGAACGCAGACCTTACCGCATTTGTCGAAGATAAGTGTCCACAATCCCTCCTTCTCACTAATATTTTCATGCAAAGATTTAATTTTTATCCTAGGAAGAGTCCTCCTATGGTTGAGTTCAATTTATATAATATCCCCCAGCGTATGTCACTTCAGGATTTCTGCAATGTTTGCAATTTACCTTATGTTGGGGATATTCATGAATCTCATCCACGGGACTTGGAGGCTTTCATTGATACTATTGCTATAGGAGAGGAGAGAGGAGTGTCTTGCACTAGAGTTGCTAGTGTACATTTTCCCGTGCTTCGGTATCTCTCATTATTCGTGTGAAAATGTTTGATTAGCCATGGGAAAGTTGGGGCTCTTAGCTCCCCAGATCTGGCGGTTTTGCGCGAAGCTCTTTATAATGATAAAACTTATAGCTTGGGCGCTATAGTTGTTTGATACGACTCCAACGTATCTATAATTTTTTATGGTTCCATGTTTTTATCTTGTCAAACTTTGGATGTTTTGTATGCCTTTTATATCTTTTTTGGGACTAACTTATTAACTCACTGCCAAGTGCCAGTTCCTGTTTTTTCCGTGTTTTTGACCCTTTTCAGAGGAGAATATAAAACGGAGTCCAAACGGAATAAAACTTCTGAAAAGATTTTTTCCGGAACAAAAGATACGCACGGGGCGTGAGAACAAAGGCAAAGGCCACCAGGGGAGGCCACAAGCCCCCTAGGCGCGGCCAGGGGGGCGCGCCTAGCAGGCTTGTGGGCCCCCTGTGGCTCGTCTGCCCTACCTCTTCTGCCTATAAATTCCCGAAAAATCCAAAACTATGCGAGAGATCCACGAAAATACTTTTCCGATGCCGCAAGCTTCTGTCTTCGCAAGATCCCATCCGGGGCACGTTCTGGTGCCCTGCCGGAGGGGGATTCGGATACGGAGGGCTTCTTCGTCAACACCATAACCTTTCCGATGATGCATGAGTAGTTCACCATAGACCTTCGGGTCCATAGCTAGTAGCTAGATGGCTTATTCTCTCTCTTGGATCTTCAATACAAAGTTCTCCATGATCTTCATGGAGATCTATCCGATGTAATCTTCTTGTGCGGTTTGTTTGTTGAGATCCGATGAATTGTGGATTTATGATCAGATTATCTATGAATCTTATTTGAGTTTCTTTTGATCTCTTATATGCATGATTTCATATCCTTGTAATTCTCTTCGAGTTGTGGGTTTTGTTTGGCCAACTTGATCTATGATTCTTGCAATGGGAGAAGTGCTTTTTTTTGGGTTCATACCGTGCAGTGACCTCACCCAGTGACAGAAGGGGTAGCGAGGCATGCATCGTGTTGTTGCCATCAAGGGTAAAAAGATGGGGTTTACATCATTGGTTTGAGTTTATCCCTCTACATCATGTCATCTTGCTTAAGGCGTTACAATGTTCGTCATGAACTAAATACACTAGATGCATGTTGGATAGCGGTCGATGTGTGGAGTAATAGTAGTAGAAGCAAAAAGTATCAGTCTACTTGTCTCGGACGTGATGCCTATATGTATGATCATTGCCTTAGATATCATCATGACTTTGCGCGGTTCTATCAATTGCTCGACAGTAATTTGTTCACCCACCATAACATTTTCTATTTTGAGAGAAGCCTCTAGTGAACACTATGGCCCTCGGGTCTACTTCACACCATATTTTCAGCCTTACACTTTTACTTCGTTGCACTTTCCGCCTTCAGATCTCACTTGGCAATCAATATTGAAGGGATTGACAATCCCTTTATAGCGTTGGGTGCAAGCTTGTTTCTGTTTGCGCAGGTACTCTGGACACTTGGCTTGATTCTCCTACTTGATTGATACCTTGGTTCTCAAAACTTAGGGAAATACTTACTGCTACTGTGCTGCATCACCCTTTCCTCTTCAAGGGAAAACCCAACGCAAAGCTCAAGAGGTAGCAAGAAGGATTTCTGGTGCCGTTGCCGGGGAGGATCAAGTCAAGAATAGTCACCCATCAACGTGTCAATCTCTGGCATCGAGGACTATTCTAGGTGACGCTCATCCAAGTAAGTGTCGCAAACTCATCTCTTGCATTTACTTTTTTGTCTCTCGTTTTCCTCTCCCCCACTTTTGAAAAAACAAAAATTTACAAAATATTTGCCTTTTTCGTTTGCCTATCCTTTGCTTGTGTGCTATGTGCCTACAATATGCTTGCATCTTCGCTTGCTAAAAATCTATTGATATGGATCCTCATCCACTTGCTAATCTCTTTAAGAGATCCAATTATGTTGAACCAATTGCTAGTGAGTTGAGTGCACTTGACTATCTTTATGGAGTTTTGCTTGAGATGCGTGAATCTAAAAATCGTGATGAAGAAATTTATGAAGTGATTCACGAGGGCTCCTTGAATGAAAAGCGTGATTGCAATGGTTTCACTATAAATCCTATTAGTGACAATCATGCTAAAAATATGCAAAACCCTAAGCTTGGGGATGCTAGTTTTGCTATGTCCACTACTTGTTGCAATGATCATGATTGGGGTAACGATTTTTCTTATGATCTTGAAAATTTGTTTAAGCCTCATGATGATTATGATATTTGCAATAATATTGAAAGTGGGATTGGAGAAGTCATGACTTTAGTTGATGATAATCCCACTATTTTTGAAGAGCGTCAACTTTTCATGCATGTGGATCATGAAAAGAATATCCTATGTGATATCTATATTGTTGAATTTGAATATGATCCCACATGCAATTGTTATGAGAGAGGAAAATATTGTGGTAGAAACTTTCATATCACTAAATCACCTCTCGTTATGTTGAGATTGGTATTGTCTCTCGCTTCTTCCTTGCATATGGTAACTATTGGTTGTCTTGACAATCTGTTTTCCTATAAAATGCCTATGCATAAGAAGTATGTTAGACTTAGATGTGATTTTCACATGCTTTATGATGCTCTCGTTGTGCTTCAATTCTTGTCTTTTGTGTGAGCATCATTGAATTATCAATGCCTAGCTAAAAGGCTTTAAAGAAAAGCGCTTGTTGGGAGGCAACCCAATGAATTTATCTTTGCTTTTTGCTTTCTGTTTTTTTGTGTCCACACCATCATAATTCTGTTATGATTGTGTTTTTTGTGTTTCTTTTTGTGTTTGAGCCAAGTAAAACCTTTATGACCAGTTTTGGTGATGGTTGTTTGATCTTGCTGAAAAAGACAGAAACTTTTCGCTCACGAAATTATTTTTCATTTTTATCCAGAAAGAGATTTTGAGTTGATTCTTTTTGCTGCTGGTTGATATGACAATTTCCCAAACTGTCGTAATTTGTTAGAATTTTTGAGATACCAGAATATATGAAGTATACAGATTGCTACAGACTGGTCTGTTTTTGACAGATTCTGTTTTTGTTGTGTTGGTTGCTTATTTTGATGAAACTATGGATAGTATAGGGGGGGTATTAGCCATGGAAAAGTGAGAATACAGTAATCTAACACCAACATAAACAGAAATCAAGTTTTCTACAGTACCTCAAGAGGTGGTAGTTTGTTTTCTTGTTCTAATGATATCACGAGTTCCTGTTTAAGTTTTGTGTTGTGAAGTTTTCAAGTTTTGGGTGATGTTCTCATGGACAAAGGAATAAAGAGTGGAAAGAGCTCAAGATTGGGGATGCCCAAGGAATACCAAGCCCAATTCAAGGACACCAAAAAGCCTAAGCTTGGGGATGCCCCGGGAAGCCATCCCCTCTTTCGTCTTCAATCCATCGGTAACATTACTTGGAGCTATATTTTTATTCACCACATGATATGTGTTTTGCTTGGAGAGTATTGTATCGTAGGAGTCTTTTATTTTTGTTGTGTCACAATCATCCTTGCTGCACACCTTTTGGGAGAGACATACACTCATCATGAATTTGCTAGAATACTCATTGTGCTTCACTTATATCTTTTGAGTTAGGCAATTTTGCTCTATGTGCTTCACTTAGATCTTTTAGAGCACGGCGGTGCGTAACTTGGTAGTGTAGTGCCCCAAGTGTAAACCTTCCCTATTTGGAACCTGTTGCAAGTGGGTCAACCTTGTCAGACATGTGATGATATCATTTGTGCCATGACTTCATGTGATGCCCCTTATTACTTCCTTTCTTTGCGTGCATGCATAACATATTATTTCATGCCCATGTGTTCTTGTTGTTGCAAAGTGGTCATATGATTCCATGTGGTGTTTGTGGTCTTGTGTTGGATGTGATCTTGTGATTACATGTGATGATGCACATGTGATGATGTGGTGTGATGTAGTGAAGTGTGCTTTGCTTGGCCTATTTTTACAAACCCCCTTGATTAGTTTCAAACCTTTCCTCTCTTTTATTCCCAAGTTCAAAACCTACTTGCTCCTATGCTGTTTTACAAATGTTACACCTTTAGTGCATTTTGGTTGGAGTGTGGGCATGTAGGAGAGGGGTTTTTAAAACCTCTTCTGCTTGCGGTTTTCCTTTATTTCAGTTTTATTTAAATTTGTTTGGCAATTATTGTTAGTTGCCCAAATAGCCATTGTGGTATTTTATTTAATTGGGACATAATTCCCTTATGCCTAGGGATATTTTTTCCCTCTTTTTTTAAGCCCTTAGTTTACCTAGGATTTAGTTGTATGTTGTATTTAAAACTAGAGGCCCAGGGAATTATTTCTCCTCTTGTGGCGCTCAGGTGGGCTTCTATCTTCCCTGCCAGCCCAATTCGTCCCTGGCCCAAAGCGTCTTCGCGCCAGGAGCCCACACACCGTCCCTCGTCTTCCTCCTGGCGACGTCACGGTGTACGACCGACGCTCCACCACTGATCTTCCTTTCCCCTCGATCTGTTGGCTCCCAGTGTGCCTCCCGGGGTTACTTAAGCGGCCGGCCCTCCTCCCCGCAACCCTAGGACGCCGTTTTCCCCTCCTCTCATCTCTGGCACCGTCGGGAAGGATCCCGAGCAGAGCCACGCCATGGTCGGCTCCAGGTGAGCTCGACGCCGGCGGAGCGGCGCCCCTCCTTCTGCCCCAACCGGTTCGAGAGGGTGCGGTGGTCCAGGTGAACCCATTCCCGTCATGACCGAGTGGCGGGAGCGGCTACTTCGTCGGCCTCGTCGTCCTCCTCTTCCTCCTCTACGGCCGCCGTCCTGCTGCACCTCGTCGACGGCAGCTCCGTCACCACGACGAGGGCCTCTCCTCCCAGTGCTAGGTGAGCGAGACCGTGCCCTCCTCCTCGTTTCCTCTTCATTAGGCGCGCCGAGCCTCCTGCTCGAGGCTTGCCGGAGTTGCACCGGCAGGTTGTGTGGTGTTGCATCCTCGCTGGTGCTGCGACAGGGGAGTCCTCCCTGTGTTCGTGGCGACGTAGTCACGAGTTTGATGAGGTAGCCCCGTGGCTATGTGTAGCTGTAGCAGGGGAGCTCTCCCCTTCGTGTTGCAACATCGTGGTGCAGGGGCTCACCTCCGGTAGCGCAGCACAGCAGCAACCCCGGCGAAACACCCCAGCGATCTCCCTGTCGCTGGTGTTTCTCTGTAGGCCAAGAGGGTTTCCTGCTAGCTTACCTGTTTCAGTCCCCTGATCTGTCAATTATCATATCATAGCGCAGTGGTATAGCAGGTGTTTGTCTTCGAGAGGGTGTCGATTCGAATCCCAGCTTGCCCCCTTTTTAATTCCTGCTTCTTGGCATAGTTGCATGCAATAGCTGCAATTGCTCTATAACCTGTTCTTTCCCTTGTTGCTGTCGAACTAGAGACTGCATTAGAGTGGTAATGTTGTTGGGTGTGCTAGCAGGGGATCCAGGGTTCGAATCCCTCCCCTGTCCCTTTTATTTTTTTGCTTTGTTGCAATTCAGATCTGTTGCTATGTTAGCTTGCAAAGTTGCTACACATGCTTGGTCTTTTGTGGGTATTCTTTTCCACTCACTTCAGCTTGTGTAGCCTAGAATATTTTGGTGATGGTCATATATGTTGTGTGTGTGTAGGTGATGCACATACATGTGGAGCCTAGTAAGTGCATGTAAATGAATCTTGCATAAGACTTGCTTGGTAGTTTTCCCCTTATGTTGTTCTTGGGGTTTTCGAGCTTATGATGAGGTTTGTGGTGATGAGATATGTGTGTGTGTGGAACTTCCCCACCTTTGCAAAACTATGCACCTTCACATGTCCATATGTGAGAGGGCATGGTGTTTTGTGTGTGGGGGTGACTTAGTGAGAAGTATTTGTGTTGTTGATGTGCATGACACAAACGTGGGGTTAAAACCCCCATGTCACTTTGTCATTGTGCACATGAACTCAACCTTTGTAGTTGTTGTCTTGGTAGGAACTACATGAGATGATGCACTAATTACTAGGCATGATTTGGAGTAGTTTCCTCTTCCTTAACTTGTGGCCACTTGTTCCAAGTAAGTGCCCACATATTATATATGATTTTGGGGTAGAATCTCCCAAGGAATCCAGTGGTGAAGTTTCTCTTATAGGTGAGGATGTGCTGGTCATTGTGTTGAGAACTAGCCTTAGTTCAGTGCTAGGATTTTGGACCTGATATGTTTGTGAAGCTCCCTGTCAAATTTCAAATCATTTGGAGTCTAGTAGGTTGTGTTTTGATTGCTGTCAAAAAGCTTCAGAACAAAGACAGAAACTCAGGTGCAGGAATTTTCACTAAGTCCCTGAGATCTGATGATTTTGGGGAAGTTTGTGGCATTGTATCTTCTAGAGTTTAATTCCTTTTGCTGTGATTCTTGCTGCTGCTTGTAGTGTTCTTGGTGGGCTACAGCCACATATATTATTTGTCATGTTTGGAGGCCTGTAGCTATGTTGCATGTAGCTCCCAAAGAGCTAAGATGCAGATTATGGCAGATCATGTAGTATAGTCTTTTGATCAATGTGTGTGCTTAGTTGATGTTGTGGCGATCTTCCTTGCTCCAATCCATCAATATGTCTTGGCAACCTGGGAATACCAGATTTGTGCCAATTATGGGTGTGGTGTTGATTCTTCCACGTAGAGCTTCATATCTTGTTTCGTTGATTCCCGTTGATCCGTAGCTCCGTTTGCAATGTTCTTTATATGGTTTTGCATCGTTTTCACGAGCCGCATCTGTTCATGCCATCCTCATGCATGTAAAAATAGCTTAGTGTACAGTTCTGTCCAGAAACTTGCAGTAGTTTATTTTGCTTGTGCTAGTGATAGAAATAGTGGTGCATGCTCATCTTTCATCTCATGCATCATGTGATTGTTGCATCTTGTGGTGCTGCTGTTCATTGGCTGTTATTCTCATGTTGGGTAGCACCGGGATCGTAGAACGAATACGTGGAGTCAGGAGAGTACGTGCAGGACGAACCAGAACCATTCCAAGCTGAGGATATCACAGGCAAGATGATATGACCTTGATTCCATCTCTAGACTTGTTATGCTAGTTCCGTTTCCATGTCATATTGCTCGCTGCCTACCACTGAATTAAATTGCCTCTTCAAATGCCATGAGCCCATTACACTGATCCCTTCCCAGCATAACTTGTATGGCTAAGTAGGCTTTGCTCAGCTACTAATATTAGCGTTGCTAGATGCAGGTGCTTTGACTCATGTGATGACATGAGCTTGATATCATTATCTTAAATTCTGTTATTTAATTAATGCTCCTATATACTTGGTAAATGACGGGAGGCCTAGCCTTTTGCCGGGTGTTTTGTTCCGTTATTGCCGCCTTAGTTACCGGTTACCGGTGTTTGATTCCATAATGATCGCTCCTAACACGTTCGGGGTTGTTATGGGGACCCCCTTGATAAATCGCGTAGTGCTAAGACTTGTCCGGAAGGACCCAACTTTGGTTTTAATCTGCTAATCACCTAATAACCTGCATAGGGAATAGCTACCCCGAGGATTTTAATCAACAACCCGGGTCAGTGCTCCTCATGAGTGTTGGTACAACCACCTAGCAGTCGGCAAGACCACCCCGGGGAAACATGAGGTTTGGTCCTTGTCCACTTTGCATAGACGGTGTTGTCCTGAGACTGAGATACGCGGCTCTTATCAGGTCATCGACACACCGGGAGGTCCTGCTAGCCTTGTCTTACCTTAGCGGTATATCTTGCGTATAGGAATCCCAGTGAAGCTTTGGTTCTCCCCAGAGTTGAGGTTTTCCTCTAAGGAATCCGACGAGATCACGAGATTCGTGATAGAGGATGCCTTTGCGGCCTGTGTTCGTTTGTGATGGACTAGTTGGAGCACCCCTACAGGGTTTAATCTTTCGGAAAGCCGTGCCCGCGGTTATGTGGCAACTTGGAATATTTTGTTAACATCCGGTATTAGAGAACTTAAACATAAGCTAATAAATTGCCAATTGTATGTGTAACCGTGACTGTCCCTTCGAAGATCTCTCTTTGATTGGGAACACGGTGGGGTTATGAATGTCGTAGGTAGGTGTTCAGGATCACTTAGTGATCAAGTAATTCCGACCGCTAGAGTAGACCACCTTCACATTTACTTTGCGTAAGTTAGCCACTTAATCAAGCTTAGGATGCTGCAGCCTTATACACTTCACCCTTACCCTACCTAATAACATGACTAGTTCTGGCACCAAGGTCTTAGATTGCTGAGTCCCCGTGGCTCACGGATTCCTCCGAAACTCCCAGCAGGTACAGGTACCCCAGAGACAGATGATCCCGACGGCACCTAGCTGGCGTGGCAGTACGACGAGGAGACAGACCGCCTCTACGTGAACTAACCAGAGGACTGAGGCGTGGTCGTGATCGTGGGCCTGCAGGCAGGGTAGCATAGCATTTCCATGTTTTGTAGTCCGTAGCGGAACTACCTTGATTGTATCTGTGATGTACTCTGAGTTATTAATAAGAAGACAGTTGAATCCCGAATTGTCTACTTTTATTATTTTTTGTGCTATGTTACTTGCTTGCGAAACGCTTAGATGCGCTTCTTTCCTATTCAGGGGCCTCGACCCCCAGATCAGAAAGGACCGCATCTTGGTCGTTACAAGTTGGTAATCAGAGCCTTACGACCATAGGAGCCTTTGTGTGATCGTACTTGGCCGAGTCGAGTCTAGAAAATGTTTTGAGTCTTAGTTATATCGGAGAGTAGGATTCTTTTTTCTCCTCTTCTATGCTCTGGTGAGGTTCCCGTCTTAGGATATCTTTAACTCTACTCCTTTTCTCGCTCAAAAAAAAAATTGGATCACGCGGGTATTTGTGAAATCTATATGATTTCGATGTGACGGAATCCTGTCCTGGTGCCTCCTATCTGCTCTAAGTATCAGGGGAGTTGAGCTCCAGGGATTCTTGCACACATCGCCATCATTCAGATTTCTGAGTATCTAAGGACGGGGGGTGTTTGTTATTGCTTAAATACGGGTAGTGGTGAGATAACCCCGATGTCCCCAGTACTGGTGTAGATTGTTCGGGGGTATTACCACACTTTGTATCGTTGTGATCACGAGGATCTGTTGTAGATGACGGTCTGAGATGCTGGTTGTGTGTTGAAGGATGTGATACAGGTGACGGGTTAGTTTAGGAGTTGTGTGAAATACTCCTTGTATCCGTGTACCTGATTGCATGACCAGTTATTTCGGGAATTCATAGGTGGGATATCTAGTAGTATCTTATAGGACTATCTTCCTATAGACGCTTGATTGAGGTTTGGGAAATCTCGGTCATTTGTTTGTTCCGAGCAGTTCTAGCTCACACTAGTTTGTAGTGGTCCTTACCGGAATTTTGTCGTCTGTTACTTTGAGGATGCACTCTTGCTATGTTGTTCGAGTGCAATGCTAAATTATGTTCAGATATTCTGTCTTTTGATTCAGCAATATCTTCAATTATTCTGTGGACTAATATGATGTCCGTCTTCAGGATGGCTCCACCGACTCGTCAGACCCCAGGGCGTGAGGATATGTCGCCTCCACCTCCTCCTCCGCCGCCGCCTCCTCCTACAGAGGCCTGGCAAGCGATGATGGCAGCTACTAATGCAAACACTCAGATGTTGTTGCAGTTGATCCAGGAGAGAGCCAATCATCAGCAGGGCAATTTTCAGCACGGTGGCAATCACTTCGCCAATCTGAGTCAATTCCTGTCAAACCAGCCTAAGACGTTCACTGCTTGCGACTAGCCGTTTGATGCAGAAGATTGGATCCGTGATATGAACTAGCATTTCGAGTGTAGCAATGTGCATCCGGAGGACTATGTCAAGTTTGCAACGTTTCAGTTGAAGGGGCAGGCTTCTATTTGGTGGCAGCAACTTAAGGACTCCAGAGGTGGCAGGGTGATGTCTTGGGACAAGTTTTGTCGTGACTTCAGGTCCCACTACATCCCTTCCAGTTTTGTTGAGGAGATGCGTGAGAAGTTCAGGCGTTTGAAGCAGGGCAGCAATTCTGTGTACAAGTACAATGTCGAGTTCCACAAGCTGGCACGTTACGCGTTGCGGGATGTCCCAGATCAGAAGAGTAAGATCTATTAGTTCAGGGGTGGCTTGAAGGAGGATTTGCAGTTAGCGCTTGCTTTGCACGATCCTGAGGAGTTTGAAAAGTTCTACAACTTAGCTCTCCGAGCAGAGGCAGCCTTGCTCAGGGTGGAGAACTCCAAGAAGAGCTTCAGAGATTCCAGCTCTTCCTCGACTCAGGTGGTTCAGAAGCAACAGAGGTTTTGGGTTTCTCCTCCTCCTCCTTGGCACTCACAGCAGCTGAAGCACTCAGGTGGTCGTGGTTCTTCCCACCCACCCAACCCTGGCTTCCAGCAAAGATACCAGCATCAGAAGCAAGGGCCTCCTCAGACTCAGTTCCGGCAGCCAGCAGAGGTCATTTGTCACAAATGTGGGCAGAAGGGTCACTATGCCAACAAATGTACTTCTCAGCTCCGTCTGCCGCCTCCTCCTCCAGGCAAACCTCCAAGCAACGCTCTTGTCAAATTCAACCCCAGATCAGCTCGAGTCAACATGGTGAGTGCAGCTGAAGCAGACAACTCCTCTGATGTGATCATGGGTAACCTCCTCGTCAATGATATTCCTTCTAAAGTGTTATTTGATTCTGGTGCATCGCATTCGTTTATCTCAAGGCCATTCTCATTTAAGCATGGGTTCCCTACTCGTGATTTGCTTAAGCCTCTTTCAATTGTGTCTCCGGGTAAGATCATGAATTCCCACATGGTGGTTCCGGACGTTTCTGTCAAGATGGGTGCTTATGCGTTTCTGGTTACTCCTATTGTCTTGGGCAATTCCGACATTGATTTGATCCTTGGTATGGACTGGTTGGCCATGAACAAGGCGTCAATTGATTGTGAAGCTAAAGAAGTCAAGCTTACCCACTCTTTGGAGGATGTGATTATATTCGCGGCGCGCGATGATACAATCCGTTTGTTCTCCTTGAATGAAAAGGGTGAGATCAATCCTATTGAGCAAGTTCAAGTAGTCTGTGAATATCAAGATGTGTTTCCCGAAGAGCTGCCAGGCATGCGTCCGCACCGTGAAGTTGAGTTTGTCATTGAGCTTGAGCCAGGCACTGAGCCAGTGTGCAAACGGCCATACAAGCTAGGTCCAGAAGAATTGAAGGAACTCAAGAGACAACTCGATGAGCAGGAGCGTTTGGGTTTGATCAGACCAAGCTCGTCTCCGTGGGGATGTGGTGTTCTATTTGTCAAGAAGAAGGATGGTTCGGACCGGCTGTGTGTCGATTACCGCCCATTGAACAAGAAGACAATCAAGAACAAATATCCACTTCCGAACATAACTGAGTTGTTCGAACAGTTGAAAGGTGCTAAAGTATTCTCCAAGCTTGATCTCAGAATGGGCTATCATCAGATTCGCATTCGCGAGGAAGACATTCCGAAGACAGCCTTCAGGACTAGTTTTGGCTCGTATGAGTATACGGTCATGTCTTTTGGTCTGGCTAATGCTCCTCCGACTTTTTGTCGATTGATGAACTATATTTTCTCACCATACAAGAATGAATTTGTCTTGCTCTATCTCGACGACATTCTGGTCTTTTCTGAGGATGAGGAAGAACATGAGAGACATCTCACGTTGGTGCTTGATAAACTGAGAGAGTACAAGTTGTATGCCAAGTTTTCCAAGTGCGAGTTCTGGCTAAAAGAAGTGGTTTATCTTGGGCATATTATCTCTGTCGAGGGCATTAAGGTTGACCCGTCCAAGGTTCAAGCCATTGTTGAATGGGAACCTCCACAGAATGTGAAGCAGCTTCGAAGCTTTCTCGGGCTTGCCGGATATTGCAGAAGATTCGTTGAGAACTTCTCCAAAATCGCCAAGCCGCTCTCTAGTCTTCTTCAGAAGGGTGTCAAGTATGTTTGGTCTCCAGAGTGTCAACTGGCTTTCGATACACTCAAAGAGAAGCTTATCTCCACTCCGGTATTGGCCCCTCCGGATGATTCCAAGCCGTACCAGGTCTTTTGCGATGCTTCTCTCCAGGGTCTCGGTGCAGTCTTGATGCAAGATAGGAAGGTGGTTGCTTATACCTCCAGG
This sequence comes from Hordeum vulgare subsp. vulgare, assembly GCF_904849725.1. Lineage (NCBI taxonomy): Eukaryota > Viridiplantae > Streptophyta > Magnoliopsida > Poales > Poaceae > Hordeum > Hordeum vulgare. The sequence continues at coordinate 534,102,928 of NC_058524.1, forward strand.
CAGCTGAAGCCCGCGGAGAAGAACTATCCTGTGCACGATCTCGAGCTAGCAGCTGTTGTGCACGCCTTGATGACTTGGAGACATCTCTTCTTGGAACGTAAGGTTGAAGTTTTCACCGATCGCAAGACTCTCAAGTATATCTTCACTCAGCCTAACTTGAATCTTCGGCAAACACGTTGGGTGGAAATGCTCCAGGATTTTAATCCGAGTGTTGAGTACACGCCAGGCAAGGCAAATGTTGTGGCAGATGCATTGAGCAGGAAGGCATATTGCAACAGTCTGATTCTGCAACCTCTCCAGTCGGGTCTTTCTGAGTCTTTCAGGAAGCTCAATCTTTAGCTAGTTCCTCAGGGTTTTCTTGCGAACCTTCAGATCTCTCCTACCTTGGAAGATCAGGTCAGAGCAGCTCAGCTACTTGACGCTATGGTGAAGAAGGTCAAGATTGGTGTGGGAAAGAGTCTCCCCAAGTATAAGTGTTTCACTGTTCATGCCAGGGACACATTGCTTTTCGAGGATCGCCTTGTCGTCCCGAAAGGTGATCTCAGGAAGGTGATCATGGAAGAAGATCATAACTCTCTGCTCTCTATTCATCCTGGAAGTTCCAAAATGTACCATGACTTGAAGCAGACATTCTGGTGGACTCGTATGAAACGTGAAACTGCACAATTCGTAAATGAGTGTGATGTATGTCGAAGGGTGAAAGCAAAACATCAAAGACCAGCGGGCCTCTTGCAGCCTTTTCCGATTCCCGAATGGAAGTTTGATCACATTGAGATGGACTTCGTCACCGGGTTTCCGAAGTCCAAGAAGGGCAATGATGCTATCTTCGTCATCATCGACAAATTGAGTAAAGTAGCGCATTTCCTTCCAGTCAAGGAGTCCATTTCAGCAGCTCAGTTGGCAGAGTTGTACACCTCCAGGATTGTCTCTTTGCATGGCGTACCTATGATGATCTCATCAGATCGCGGAAGTATCTTCACTTCCAAGTTCTGGGACTCCTTTCAGTCTCCTATGGGCACGAAGATCCGCTTCAGCACAGCGTTCCATCCTCACACTAGTGGTCAAGTGGAGAGAGTGAATCAAGTTCTTGAGGACATGCTGAGAGCCTGTGTTATCTCTTTTGGCATGAAGTGGGAGGATTGTCTGTCTTTCGCGGAGTTTTCGTATAACAATAGTTATCAAGCTAGTTCTGGCAAGGCTCCGTTTGAAATTCTCTATGGCAGGAAGTGCCATACTCCGCTCAACTGGTCCCAGACAGGTGAGCGTCAGATCCTTGGCAATGATATGATAGAAGAAGCTGAGGAGATGTGTCGGATCATTCGCGACAACCTCAGAGCAGCTCAGTCCCGTCAGAAGAGCTATTACGATAGCAAGCACCGTGACATGTCCTATGAGCTTGATGACTTTGTTTATCTCAAGGTGTCACCTATGAAGGGTATGCAGCGTTCTGGCATCAAAGGCAAGCTTGTGCCTTGTTTCGTTGGTCTGTTCAGAGTGGTTGGCAAGAGGGGCGACCTTGCGTACCAGCTCGAGCTTCCGTCAACCTTTGCAAATGTCCATGATGTGTTCCATGTTTCTGAGCTTCGGAGGTGTTTCAAGACCCCCGAGCGCACTGTGCATCTTCAAGATATCGACCTTCAGCCTGACCTTTCTTATCGTGAGCATCCAGTTGCGGTTCTCGAGGCGACTAAGCGCAAGACACGTAAGAAGAATGTCAAGTTTCTCAAAGTGCAGTGGTCTCACCATTCCGATAAAGAGGCTACGTGGGAACGCGAGGACCACCACCGTTCCGAATTTCCCGATTTCTTTCAGTCTTAGATCTCGAGGTCGAGATCTTCTTTGTAGTGTGGGAGAGTTTGTAGTGCCCCAAGTGTAAACCTTCCCTATTTGGAACCTGTTGCAAGTGGGTCCACCTTGTCAGACATGTGATGATATCATTTGTGCCATGACTTCATGTGATGCCCCTTATTACTTCCTTTCTTTGCATGCATGCATAACATATTATTTCATGCCCATGTGTTCTTGTTGTTGCAAAGTGGTCATATGATTCCATGTGGTGTTTGTGGTCTTGTGTTGGATGTGATCTTGTGATTACATGTGATGATGCACATGTGATGATGTGGTGTGATGTAGTGAAGTGTGCTTTGCTTGGCATATTTTTACAAACCCCCTTGATTAGTTTCAAACCTTTCCTCTCTTTTATTCCCAAGTTCAAAACCTACTTGCTCCTATGCTGTTTTACAAATGTTACACCTTTAGTGCATTTTGGTTGGAGTGTGGGCATGTAGGAGAGGGGTTTTTAAAACCTCTTTTGCTTGGGGTTTTCCTTTATTTCAGTTTTATTTAAATCTGTTTGGCAATTATTGTTAGTTGCCCAAATAGCCATTGTGGTATTTTATTTAACTGGGACATAATTCCCTTATGCCTAGGGATATTTTTCCCTCTTTTTTTAAGCCCTGAGTTTACCTAGGATTTAGTTGTATGTTGTATTTAAAACTAGAGAGGCCCAGGGAATTATTTCTCCTCTTGTGGCGCTCAGGCGGGCTTCTTCCTCCGTGGCAGCCCAATTCGTCCCTGGCCCAAAGCGTCTTCGCGCCAGGAGCCCACACGCCGTCCCTCGTCTTCCTCCTGGCGACGTCACGGTGTACGACCGACGCTCCACCACTGATCTTCCTTTCCCCTCGATCTGGTGGCTCCCAGTGTGCCTCCCAGGGTTACTTAAGCGGCCGGCCCTCCTCCCCGCAACCCTAGGACGCCTTTTTCCCCTCCTCTCATCTCTGGCGCCGTCGGGAAGGATCCCGAGCAGAGCCACGCCATGGTCGGCTCCAGGTGAGCTCGACGCCGGCGGAGCGGCGCCCCTCCTTCTGCCCCAACCGGTTCGAGAGGGTGCGGTGGTCCAGGTGAACCCATTGCCGTCAAGACCGAGTGGCGGGAGCGGCTACTTCGTCGGCCTCGTCGGCCTCCTCTTCCTCCTCTACGGCGGCCGTCTTGCTGCACCTCGTCGATGGCAGCTCCGCCACCAAGACGAGGGCCTCTCCTCCCAGCGCTAGGTGAGCGAGACCGTGCCCTCCTCCTCATTTCCTCTTCGTTAGGCGCGCCGAGCCTCCTGCTCGAGGCTTGTCGGAGTTGCACCGGCAGGCTGTGTGGTGTTGCATCCTCGCTGGTGCTGCGACAGGGGAGTCCTCCCTCTTATCGTGGGGACGTAGTCGCGGGTTTGATGAGGTAGCCCCGTGGCTATGTGTAGCTGTAACAGGGGAGCTCTCCCCTTCGTGTTGCAACATCGTGGTGCAGGGGCTCTCCTCCGGTAGCGCAGCGCAGCAGCAACCCCGGCGAAACACCCCAGCGATCTCCCTATCGCTGGTGTTTCTCTTTAGGCCGAGAGGGTTTCCTGCTAGCTTACCTGTTTCAGTCCCCTGATCTGGCAATTATCATATCGTAGCGCAGTGGTATAGCAGGTGTTTGTCTTCGAGAGGGTGTGGGTTCGAATCCCAGCTTGCCCCATTTTTAATTCCTGCTTCTTGGCATAGTGGCATGCAATAGCTACAATTGCTCTATAACCTGTTCTTTCCCTTGTTGCTGTCGAACTAGAGACTGAAGTAGAGTGGTAATGTTGTTGGATGTGCTAGCAGGGGATCCAGGGTTCGAATCCCTCCCCTGTCCCTTTTATTTTTTTGCTTTGTTGAAATTCAGATCTGTTGCTATGTTTGCTTGCAAAGTTGCTGCACATGCTTGGTCTTTTTTGGGTATTCTTTTCCACTCACTTCAGCTTGTGTAGTCTAGATTATTTCGGTGATGGTCATATATGTTGTGTGTGTGTAGGTGATGCACATACATGTGGAACCTAGTAAGTGCATGTAAATGAAGCTTGCATAATACTTGCTTGGTAGTTTTCCCCTTATGTTGTTCTTGGGGTTTTAGAGCTTATGATGAGGTTTGTGGTGATGAGATATGTGTGTGTGTGGAACTTCCCCACCTTTGCAAAACTATGCACCTTCACATGTCCATATGTCAGAGGGCATGGTGTTTTGTGTGTGGGGGTGACTTAGTGAGAAGTATTTGTGTTGTTGATGTGCATGAAACAAACGTGGGGTTCAAACCCCCATGTCACTTTGTCATTGTGCACATTAACTCAACCTTTGTAGTTGTTGTCTTGGTAGGAACTACATGAAATGATGCACTAATTACTAGGCATGATTTGGAGTAGTTTCCTCTTCCTTAATTTGTGGCCACTTGTTCCAAGTAAGTGCCCACATATTATATATGATTTTGGGGTAGAATCTCCCAAGCAATCCAGTGGTGAAGTTTGTTTTGCCATTAGGATACTTTATGGAGTTGACATATTCAGATTTGTTGCAAGTTTGATCCTTGATTCCATGGAATAGGTGGAGCCCAAGGGCATGAGTTTTTGTGTGATAGTAGTAGGAGTTTTGCTCTTCACCATAGTGGTGTCAATTATCACTTGGTGTTATGTGTGTGCAAACTATGCCTAGACAAAGTGGGCATGTGGCTGAAAATTCCAGTTTAGTGAAATCTGGAATTTCACTAAGTCTGGGATCCTGGAAACATTTTCTTCTCTTATAGGTGACGATGTGCTGGTCATTGTGTTGAGAACTAGACTTAGTTCAGTGCTAGGATTTTGGACCTGATCTGTTTTTAAAGTTCCCTGTAAAATTTCAAATCATTTGGAGTCCAGTAGGTTGTGTTTTGATTGCTGTCAAAAAGCTTCAGAACAAAGACAGAAACTCAGGTGCAGGAATTTTCACTAAGTCCCTGAGATCTGGTGGTTTTGGGGAAGTTTGTGGCCTTGTATCTTCTAGAGTTTAATTCCTTTTGCTGGGATTCTTGCTGGTGCTTGTAGTGTACTTGGTGGGCTACGGCCACATATATTATTTGTCATGTTTGGAGGCCTGTAGCTATGTCGCATATAGCTCCCAAAGAGCTAAGATGCAGATTATGGCAGATCATGTAGTATAGTCTTTTGATCAATGTGTGTGCTTAGTTGATGTTGTGGCGATCTTCCTTGCTCCAATCCATTCATGTTGGGTTGTTATATGTCTTGGCAACCTGGGAATACCAGATTTGTGCCAATTATGGGTGTGGTGTTGATTCTTCCACGTAGAGCTTCATATCTTGTTTCGTTGATTCCCGTTGATCCGTAGCTCCGTTTGCAATGTTCTTTATATGGTTTTGCATCGTTTTCACGAGCCGCATCTGTTCATGCCATCCTCATGCATGTCAAAATATCTTAGTGTACAGTTCTGTCCAGAAACTTGCAGTAGTTTATTTTGCTTGTGCTAGTGATAGAAATAGTGGTGCATGCTCATCTTTCATCTCATGCATCATGTGATTGTTGCATCTTGTGGTGCTGCTGTTCATTGGCTGTTATTCTCATGTTGGGTAGCACCGGGATCGGAGAACGAATACGTGGAGTCAGGAGAGTACGTGCAGGACGAACCAGAACCATTCCAAGCTGAGGATATCACAGGCAAGATGATATGACCTTGATTCCATCTCTAGACTTGTTATGCTAGTTCCGTTTCCATGTCATATTTCTCGCTGCCTACCACTGAATTAAATTGCGTCTTCAAATGCCATGAGCCCATTACACTGATCCCTTCCCAGCATAACTTGTATGGCTAAGTAGGCTTTGCTCAGCTACTAATATTAGTGTTGCCATATGCAGGTGCTTTGACTCATGTGATGACATGAGCTTGATATCATTATCTTAAATTCTGTTATTTAATTAATGCTCCTATATACTTGGTAAATGACGGGAGGCCTAGCCTTTTGCCGGGTGTTTTGTTCCGATATTGCCGCCTTAGTTACCGGTTACCAGTGTTTGATTCCATAATGATCGCTCCTAACACGTTCGGGGTTGTTATGGGGACCCCCTTGATAAATCGCGTAGTGCTAAGACTTGTCCGGCAGGACCCAACTTTGGTTTTAATCTGCTAATCACCTAATAACCTGCATATGGGGAATAGCTACCCCGAGGATTTTAATCAACAACCCGGGCCAGTGCTCCTCATGAGTGTTGGTACAACCACCTAACAGTCGGCAAGACCACCCCGTGGAAACTTGAGGTTTGGTCCTTGTCCACTTTGCATATACGGTGTTGTCCTCAGACTGAGATACGCGGCTCTTATCGGGTCGTCGACACACCGGGAGGTCCTGCTAGCCTTGTCTTACCTTAGCGGTATATCTTGCGTATTGGAATCCTAGTGAAGCTTTGGTTCTCCCCAGAGTTGAGGTTTTCCTCTAAGGAATCTGACGAGATCATGAGATTCGTGATAGAGGATGCCTTTGCGGCCTGTGTTCGTTTGTGATGGACTAGTTGGAGCACCCCTGCAGGGTTTAATCTTTCGGAAAGCCGTGCCCGCGGTTATGTGGCAACTTGGAATATTTTGTTAACATCCGGTATTAGAGAACTTAAACATAAGCTAATAAATTGCCAACTGTGTGTGTAACCGTGACTGTCCCTTCAAAGATCTCTCTTCGATCGGGAACACGGTGGGGTTATGAATGTCGTAGGTAGGTGTTCAGGATCACTTAGTGATCAAGTAATTCCGACCGCTAGAGTAGACCACCTTCACATTTACTTTGCGTAAGTTAGCCACTTAATCAAGCTTAGGATGCTGCAGCCTTATACACTTCACCCTTACCCTACCTAATAACATGACTAGTTCTGGCACCAAGGTCTTAGATTGTTGAGTCCCCGTGGCTCATGGATTCCTCTGAAACTCCCAGCAGGTACAGGTACACCAGAGACAGATGATCCCGACGGCACCCAGCTGGCGTGGCAGTACGACGAGGAGACAGACCGCCTCTACGTGAACTATCTAGAGGACTGAGGCGTGGTCGTGATCGTGGGCCTGCAGGCAGGGTAGCATAGCATTTCCATGTTTTGTAGTCCGTAGCGGAACTACCTTGATTGTATCTGTGATGTACTCTGAGTTATTAATAAGAAGACAGTTGAATCCCAAATTGTCTACTTTTATTATTATTTGTGCTATGTTACTTGCTTGCGAAACGCTTAGATGCGCTTCTTTCCTATTCGGGGGCCTCGACCCCCAGATCGGAAAGGACCGCATCTTGGTCATTACAACTTGGTAGTTGGCTTGTGCTATGAAAGTAGTCCCAAAGCTGATAGGCACCCAAAGAGGATACAAAAAAACCTCCATCTTCATGTGCATTGAGTAGAAAGAGGAGTTTATTTCCCCTCAATTAGTTTTGAGACGTGGATTCGGTAATATTAATAGTTATTTTAGTAGGGTGTTGTGAATCTAGAAATACTTGTGTTGAAGTTAGTGATTCCTGTAACATGCACGTATGGTGAACTGCTATGTTAGGAAGTCGGAGCATAATTGATCTATTGATTGTCATCCTTTGTGTTGCGGTCGGGATCGCGCGATGGTTAACACCTACCAACCCTTCCCCTAGGAGTATGCGTTTAGCACTTTGTTTCAATTACTAATAAAAACTTTCGCAACAAGTATGTGAGTTCTTCATGACTAATGTGAGTCAATGGTATATATGCACTTTCACCTTCCACCATTGCTAGCCTCTCTAGTACCGCGCAATTTTCGCCGGTGCACAAACCCACCATATGCCTTCCTCAAAACAGCCACCATACCTACCTACTATGGCATTTTCATAGCCATTCCGAGATATATTGCCATGCAACTCCCACCGTTCCATATCATGACTTGTGCCATCACTCTCATATTGCCATTGCATGATCGTAAGATAGCTAGCGAGATGTTTCGACATCATACGCCAAGCTAGATCGTTGCACATCCCGGTACACTGCCGGAGGCATTCCCTATAGAGTCATCATCGTTCTAAGCATTGAGCTGTGAGTAAATAAAAGTGTGATGATCACCATTATTAGACCATTGTCCCATGTTAGGAAAGAAAAAGAGGCCAAAGTTGCCCACAAAAAAAGAGATATGGAAAGAGGCCAAAGATCCCAAAAGAAAGAGAGAAAAATAGAGAAGGGGCAATGCTATTATCTCTTTCCACACTCGTGCTTCATAATAGCACCATGATCTTCATGATTGAGAGTCTCTCGTTTTGTCACCACTATATGCTAGTGGGAATCTTTATTATATAACTTGGCTTGTATATTCCAATGATGGGCTTCCTCAAAATTGCCCTAGGTCTTCGTGAGCAAGCAAGTTGGATGCACACCCACTAGTTCTCCTTTTGAGCTTTCACATACTTATAGCCCTAGTGCATCCGTTGTATGGCAATCCCTAATCATTCACATTTATATCTATTAATGGGGGTATTCATAGCCCTTTGATATGCCGAGTCGATGTGACCATCTCCTCCTTTTTGCCTCACAACCTCCACCACACTCTATTCCACCTATAGTGTTATATCCATGGCTCATGCTCATGTATTGTGTGAGAGTTGAAAAAGGTTTGAGAAAGTAAGAGTGTGAAAACAATTACTTGGCCAATACCGGGTTTGTGCATGATTTAAATTCGTTGTGTGGGGATGATGGAGCATAGCCAGACTACATGATTTTGTAGGGATAACTTTCTTTGGCCTTGTTATTTCGAAAGTTCATGATTACCTTGCTAGTTTTCTTGAAGTATTATTGTTCTCATGTCAATAGCAAACTATTGTTTTGAATCTTACGGATCTGAACATTCATGTCACATGAAAGAAGTTACAAAGTACAACTATGCTAGGTAGCATTCCACATCAAAAATTCAGTCTTTATCACTTCCCTACTCGAGGACGAGCAGGAGTTAAGCTTGGGGATGCTTGATACGTCTCCAACGTATCTATAATTTTTGATGGTTCCATGCTTTTATCTTGTCAAACTTTGGATGCTTTGTATGCCTTTTATATCTTTTTTGGGACTAACTTATTAACTCAGTGCCAAGTGCCAGTTCCTGTTTTTCCGTGTTTTTGACCCTTTTCAGAGGAGAATATTAAACGGAGTCCAAACGGAATAAAACTTCCGAAAAGATTTTTTCCGGAACAGAAGATACGCAGGGGGCGTGAGAACCAAGGCGGAGGCCACCGGGGAGGCCACAAGCCCCCTAGGCGCGGCCAGGGCGCCCGCGCCTACCTCTTCCTCCTATAAATTCCCGAAAAAATCCAAAACTACGCGAGAGATCCACGAAAATACTTTTCCGCCGCCGCAAGCTTCTGTCTCCGCAAGATCCCATCTGCGGCACGTTCTAGTGCCCTGCCGAAGGGGGATTCGTATGCGGAGGGCTTCTTCATCAACACCATGACCTCTCCGATGATGCATGAGTAGTTCACCATAGACCTTTGGGTCCATAGCTAGCAGCTAGATGGCTTCTTCTCTCTCTTGGATCTTCAACACAAAGTTCTCCATGATCTTCATGGAGATCTATCCGATGTAATCTTCTTTTACGGTGTGTTTGTTGAGATCCGATGAATTGTGGATTTATGATCAGATTATCTATGAATCTTATTTGAGTATCTTCTGATCTCTTATATGCATGATTTCATATCCTTGTAATTCTCTTCGAGTTGTGGGTTTTGTTTGGCCAACTTGATCTATGATTCTTGCAATGGGAGAAGTGCTTGGTTTTGGGTTCATACCGTGTGGTGACCTCACCCAGTGACAGAAGGGGTAGCGAGGCACGCATCGTGTTGTTGCCATCAAGGGTAAAAAAGATGGGGTTTACATCATTGGTTTGAGTTTATCCCTCTACATCATGTCATCTTGCTTAAGGCGTTACTCTGTTCGTCATGAACTCAATACACTAGATGCATGCTGGATAGCGGTCGATGTGTGGAGTAATAGTAGTAGATGCAGAAAGTATCGGTCTACTGGTCTCAGACGTGATGCCTATATGTATGATCATTGCCTTAGATATCATCATGACTTTGCGCGGTTCTATCAATTGCTCGACAGTAATATGTTCACCCACCGTAATATTTGCTATTTTGAGAGAAGCCGCTAGTTAACACTATGGCCCCGGGTCTACTTCACACCATATTTTCAGCCTTACACTTTTACTTCGTTGCACTTTCCGCCTTCCGATCTCACTTTGCAATCAATCTTGAAGGGATTGACAACCCCTTTAGAGCGTTGGGTGCAAGCTTGTTTCTATTTGTGAGGTACTCTGGACACTTGGCTTGATTCTCCTACTGGATTGATACCTTGGTTCTCAAAACTGAGGGAAATACTTACTGCTACGGTGCTGCATCACCCTTTCCTCTTCAAGGGAAAACCCAACGCAAGCTCAAGAGGTAGCATGGCTCAACGGCTGAACACGAACCGTACTAAAGGCGATGTTTATGGAGCTATCTATGCTACCCGTCTTGCTAAACATTTCGAGATACCTATTAGACTATACGAGGAAGAAGAGATGCTTCTTCCTGAGATATATTTAGATTATGATAGCATGGTTCGCCATGATTTTCATGATAAAGATAATAATAAGAGGATGATTTATAACTTGGTATTTAGCCAGGGTACTCGTGAGACTATTACTTTGCCTGCTCCTTCTTTGTTCAACATTCATCTAGGCAGGTACATTATTATGCCCTCGGACATCTACGCATATTGGGGCATAGCGCCACCACAGGCGCCCATGCCCGAGCCACCAGTCGAGTACCAGACGCCAGTTTATCTATGGGAGCCAGAGGAGCTCACCCAGCAGTGGCACCCTCAGTACACTCCGGAGTACCCCGGAGATGGTTACATCCCTCCTTGGGAGTATATCAACTTAGGCCAAAAGCCTAATCTTCGGGGAGTACGTGTTTCTCATCAACTTTATATTCGTGCTCACACATTCACTTTGATTGTCGGGGTTCACACTTTGCCATTGTATCATCCATGCTAGTTTATTTCTTCTTCTCGCTTTGTTCTTGTGTGTTTGTTTAAATTTGAGAAAAAAAATAGTTGTAAGTTTACTTTCCAGCTTTCTTAGTGGTAATTAAAAAGAAAACAGAAAAAGATTTCCCGTTCTTCTTTTGCTTGTTGGGAGCTTTTCCGTGAAAATAGTTTTTTTTTCTTTGGGTCAAGGTAGAACACCATGATTAAAATGTTTAGTGGCTCTCATATGCATAATTGTTTATCCGTTAGAGAGCCCATATTACTTTGTCTTCTTCTCTAAGTTTGCTTGCAGATTTTAGCTTAGTCCAATGCACGAACACTCTCATTATTATTCACATCATTCGGTCGTGCAAGTGAAAGGCAATAATGACGATATATGATGAAGTGACTGAGCCTGGAAAAGCTGGTATGAACTCGACCTATTTTGTTTTTGTAAATATGACTAGCTCATCGTTCCTAATTCAGCATTGTTATGAGAGAAACATGTTTGCAATGACAACTTAGAGATCATAGTTTCTGATGCCATGCTTAATTAGCTAGGAGCTTATAATGGTTTGTCTTGGATGCCAACATAAATTTCAGGATGATTATGATGTAGTATGATAGGATGGTATCCTCCTTTGAATGATTCAAGTGGCTTGACTTGGCACATGTTCACGCATGTAGTTGAAACAAAATCAGCATAGCCTCTATGATATTCATGTTTATGGTGATTTATATCCTACTCATACTTGCACTCAACATTGGTTAATTTCAATGCATATTAATGACTGTTGTCGCTCTCTAGTTGGTCACTTCCCATTCTTTTGCTAGCCTTCACTTGTACTAAGCGGGAATACTGCTTGTGCATCCACTTCCATAAACCCATAGTTGTTCCATATGCGTCCACCATACCTACCTATATGCGGTATCTACCTGCCGTTCCAAGTAAATTTGCATGTGCCTCTCTCTAAACCTTCAAATAATAATCTGTTTTGTATGCCCGTACCGCTCATGTGGTGACAAGGGGCGGTCAGTATCTTCCATGCTAGGCGTGTTATCCTCGATACGTGTTTATTCACTCTCACTCACGAGAAAGGGGCCGGTAATCAAAATTCCCAGTTCCATGCTCAAATCAAAAATATAATTGCAAACAAAACTCCCCCTGGATTGTTGTTGGTATGGACGGCACCCGAGGATTCGGCTAGTCGTGGAGTGTGATTGATCGGTGGTGGGGGAGTCAAAACTTTACTTTTCTGTTTGGTACCCGCCTATAATATGTGTAGCATGGAAGATGGTGAAAACTCTTGGTCATCGTGTTGACAATGAAAGCATGCCACCCAAAATTATTTATCTCTATTTTAAAAAGCTTGAGCTCTGGCACCTCTGCAAATCAATGCTTCCCTTTGCGAAGGGCCTATCTATTTTTGTTTCTGTTGAGTCACCCTCTTCTTATTAAAAAGCACTAGCTAGAGAGCACCTCCATCATTTTTATGCTTTGCTATTAATTGATATTGAGTATGACTGTGACTGGATCTTCTTTGCCATGAATTACAATGTTCAGTCAGCCCTTGGTATTTGAAGGTGCTCTGCATTTATGTTTTGCGGCCTCGGAAAGGGCTAGCGAGATACCATGTGTTCATATTGTATTATGATTGTTTTGATTGAAGTGTTGACGTTTGAAACTTACTATTATTGATCGCTAGCTGATTATGCCATTGATATGAGTACATCACGAGACCTAAATGTTATTTCTTATGTGGTTGGGTTATGATCTTGCTGAAAATCTAAATATGAGTTAGACATAATTACAACAACAAGATCAAACAGAGTTCGTAAAAGTTTTTCTTTTGTCTCTTTCAGTTTGTCAACTGAATTGCTTGAGGACAAGCAAGGCTTTAAGCTTGGGGGAGTTGATACGTCTCCATCGTATCTCCTTTTCCAAACTCTTTTGCCCTTATTTTGGACTCTAATTTGCATGATTTGAATGGAACTAACCCGGACTAACGTTGTTTTCAGCAGAATTGTCATGGTGTTGTTTTTGTGCAGAAATAAAAGTTCTTGGAATGACCTGGAAACTTACGAGGATTTTTGTGGAATATATAAAAAATACTGGCACAAGAATTACCTGAAGACATGGAGCCAGGGGCCCACAAGCCCAGGAGGCACCCCCCTAGGGCGCGCCTGGCAGGCTTGTGGGACCCACATAGCTCCGCAACCTCCAACACCAACTCTATAAAGTCTCTCTCGCCCAGGAAAAATTAGGAGAGAAGATTTCATCGTGTTTCGCGACACGGAGCCGCCGCCACCACATGTTCTTCCTCGGGAGGGCAGATCTGGAGTCCGTTCTGGGCTCCGCAGAGGGGAAATCGACGCCGTCGTCATCACCAACCATCCTTCATTGCCAATTCCATGATGATCTTCACCGTTCATGAGTAATCTCATTGTAGGCTTGCTGGACGGTGATGGGTTGGATGAGATCTATCATGTAATCGAGTTAGTTTTGATGGGGTTTGATCACTAGTATCCACTATGTTCTAAGATTGATGTTGCTACTACTTTGCTATGCTTAATGCTTGTCACTAGGGCCCGAGTGCCATGATTTCAGATCTGAAACTATTATGTTTTCATCAATATATGTGTGTTCTTGATCCTATCTTGCAAATTGTAGTCACCTACTATGTGTTATGACCCGGCAACCCCGGAGTGACAATTGCCGGAACCACTCCCGGAGATGACCATAGTATGAGTAGTTCATGTATTCACTATGTGCTAATGCTTTGTTCCGGTTCTCTATTAAAAGAAGACCTTAATATCCCTTAGTTTCCATTAGGACCTCGCTGCCGTGGGAGGGATGGACAAAAGATGTCATGCAAGTTCTTTTCCATAAGCACGTATGACTAAATACGGAATACATACCTACATTACATTGATGAACTGGAGCTAGTTACATATCACCATATGTTATAACAATTACATGAGGAATGTCATCCGACATAATTATCCATCACCGATCCAATGCCTACGAGCTTTTCCTATACTCGTCCTTGCTAAGTTACTTTACCCCTACTGTTGTCACTACTGCTACTGTTACCGCTGCTACCGTTACTATCACACTACTTTGCTTCTACAACTTTGCTGCAGATACTAAGTATTTCAGGTGTGGTTGAATTGACAACTCAACTGCTAATACTCGAGAATATTCTTTGGCTCTCCTTGTGTCGAATCAATAAATGTTGGTTGAATACTCTACCCTCGAAAATTGTTGCGATCTCCTATATTTGTGGGTTATCAGGCCCCACAAGCCAACGCGACGCGGCCTGGGGGCGCCTTGATGGCTTATGGGACCCTCGAGGCCCTCAGAACTCCTTTCTTTGGCTTATAAGTTCTCATATATCCTAAAAACGCTAAAGACAGTCCTGGAATACTTTTTACGCCGCCGCAAGTGTTTGTACTGTGGAAGGCTATCTAGAGCTCTGTTTCAGCACCCTGTCGGAGTAGGATCGATCACGGAGGACCTCTTCATCAACCTTGCTTCCCTCACGATGATGTGTGAGTAGTTCACCACATACCTATGGTTCCATAACTAGTAACCAGATGGGAATCTCTCTCTGTCTTGATCTTCAATACAATGATCATCGCATTTCGCTTTGATCCATATGATGTAATCCTTTTGTGCGGTGCGTTTGTTGGGATCGGATGAATTGTTGGTTTATGTTCAGATTATTCATGATAAATATTTTAGCCTTCTCTAAATACTAATATGACTCTTATGTGCATGATTATGATAGCTTCATAATTCTCTCCGATCTACTCAAATAGTTTGGCCAACTAGACTGATATTTCTTTGGTGAGAGAGGTGTGTTGTAGTAGGTTCAACTTGGCGAATTTCTATATCCCAGTGACAGAAGGGGACAAGATGCGTATATATGTTGCTGCTACTAAGGATAACACGATGGGGTTTATTCATATTGCTTCAGTTTACTTTGTCTACATAATGTCATTATTCTCCATGCGTTACTCTATTTTACTTAATACTCTAGATGCATGCTGGATAGCGGTCGATGAGTGGAGTAATAGTACTAGATGCAAGCAGGAGTCGACCTATTTGTTTATGGACGTGATGTCTATATATACATGACCATTGTCGGGAATATCGCATAACTATTCGCTTTTCTATCAATTGCCCAATAGTAATTTACTTACCCATCATATGATGTTTTCATGAGAGATGCCATTAGGGAAAACTATGACCCCGGGTCTATTCACGATATATTCACAAAACCTTCAATACCTTGCTTCCATTTACTTGTTTTCATTTTATTTTGCATTTTACAATTATCTACACACCTCTCTTGCTTGCAAATAACGAGACCAGGGGGATTGACAACCCTTTTGACCGCATTGTGTGTAAGTAGTTTGTTCTTTTGTGTGCAGCCGCTGAAGACGGTTTTTGTTGATATTTGTATTGGTTCGATAAACCTTGGTTTCATAATTGAGGAAAATACTTATCCACATTGTGTTGCGATTACATGTTCCTCTTCACGGAGAACCCAACACAGATCACAAGTATCAGCGACCGACCAACCCAAGGATCGAATCTCCTTGGGAATGTCCAGATTTCATGTGTATTTCACCAACGCCGAGGTGTAGATCGGCACGAAAGATGTCGAGCTGCGGGTCGCAAAAGTTCTATCGAGCTGAATTATTAGTCATGGCACCTCGGTCATGAGGATGCCCCCCACTTAAAAGAAAAACATACAAATAGCTTAGAAGTGCCATAAGCTCAAAAAGCTAAAAAAAACTTATGTAAAAACTTTTACGTACGAACTAAATCAAATTTCTTGGTGGCAATTCAAAAATTGGTCTTAAAATTAGTTTATGCTTTCGTCGTGCTTTAACGTGACACATCTGATCTCAATATTTCAAGCGAGTCAGCCTTCTGCTTCAACCTCCATATTCCGAAGGCATAGTGTTTCTCCGAGTCTAGTTTAGCAAAGTAAACTAGAGCGGTTTTATAAAGAAACCAGGCTATCCGGCTATTGACCACTGATACGTCTCCAACGTATCTACTTTTCCAAACTCTTTTGCCCTTTTTTTGGACTCTAAATTGCATGATTTGAATGGAACTAACCCGGACTGATGTTGTTTTCAACAGAATTGCCATGGTGTTGTTTTTGGGCACAAATAAAAGTTCTCGGAATGACCTGGAAACTTACGAGGATTTTTTGTGGATTATATAAAAAATACTGGCGCAAGAATTACATGGAGACACGGATCCAGGAGCCCACAAGCCTAGGAGGCGCCCCCCTAGGTCGCGCCTGGCAGGCTTGTGACGCTCTCGTGGCTCCGCACCCTCCAACTCCAGCTCTGTATATTCTTTCTCACCCAGAAAAAATTAAGAGAGAAGAGTTCATTGCATTTCACGACACGGAGCCACCGCCACCACCTGTTCTTCCTCGGGAAGGCAGATCTGGAGTCCGTTATGGGCTCCGGAGAGGGGAAATCGACGCCATTGCCATCACCAACCATCCTTCATCGCCAATTCCATGATACTCTTCACCGTCCACGAGTAATCTCATCGTAGGCTTGCTGGACGGTGATGGGTTGGATGAGATCTATCATGTAATCGAGTTAGTTTTGATGGGGTGTGATCCCTGGTATCCACTATGTTCTAAGATTGATGTTGCTACTACTTTGCTATGCTTAATGCTTGTCACTAGGGCCCGAGTGCCATGATTTTAGATCTGAACCTATTATGTTTTCATCAATACATGTGTGTTCTTTATCCTATCTTGCAAGTTGTAGTCACCTACTATGTGTTATGACCGGGCAACCCCGGAGTGACAATAGCCGGAACCACTCCTGGAGATGACCATAGTATGAGGAGTTCATGTATTCACTATGTGCTAATGCTTTGTTCCAGTTCTCTATTAAAAGGAGACTTTAATATCCCTTAGTTTCCATTAGGACCCCGCTGCCACGGGAGGGATGGACAAAAGATGTCATGCAAGTTCTTTTCCATAAGCATGTATGACTAAATACGGAATACATGCCTACATTACATTGACGAACTGCAGCTAGTTACATATCACCCCATGTTATAACTGTTACATGTTGAATGGCATCCGACATAATTATCCATCACCGATCCAATGCCTACGAGTCTTTTCCTACTGGTCCTTGCTAAGTTACTTTACCGCTACTGTTGTCACTACTGCTACTGTTACCGCTGCTACCGTTACTATCACGCTACTTTGCTACTGAAACTTTGTTGCAGATACTAAGTCTTTCAGGTGTGGTTGAATTGAAAACTCAACTGCTAATACTCGGAAATATTCTTTGGCTCCCCTTGTTTCAAACCAACAAATTTGGGTTGAATACTCTACCCTCGAAAACTATTGCGATCCCCTATACTTGTGGGTTATCAAGAACCACACACTGAGTCGAGAAAGGGCGGTAGAAAAAGACTTTGCAACGACCAAGAAGAAAACACTTTTTAAAATGACTCATATAAATTTAAGAGCCCCAGTTAATATGGGTAAAGGAAGTGTTTTTAGCAAACAAAGCTTTTAACAAGTTAAGTGTTCAACAAATAACTTTTTTTGTTTAACACAAACATAATGGTTGGTTGAACCGCAGAAAAATTAAAAATTGAAAAAGATCGAGCATGAAAACGACTTAGTTGGTTAATGTGCTCGATCTTGATGACCTGGGCCGAGCTCCGAGCCCTCTAGCCGGTCACGAGGTAACCGAAGAAGAGATCGGCTTGATCAAGTGGCAACACAACACTTCAGAAGGGACGAGGCAAAACTCCTGGTCCAGCCGAGGAGACACGGTAGTTCGGCAGTGTGACGGCGAAGCCCCCACACGAGTCGACCATGTCGACGACGCAATTTGTTTTATGGAGGTGCGACGACGATGTCGGTCACACCGAGGTGACCGCATGATGCAGTCGAGGTCAATTACCTATGCACACAATAAGTGTGAGCCAAGAGTAATAACAAATAAAGGTAATGAAAATTTCTTCTACTTAATTAATTTAAGTGAAGTGAAGATTAAGGAAAATATGGTATGAGTGTCGTGGCCAATCCGGCGGAGTGGCGGCGTGAATATGACGGCACCAGGACACACACCGACGTGACACCACAACACGATCGACACAGGCGGGACGACCACATTGACTTGCCGAGGTGGCGGCGTGTCGTGGTTGAGGTCGATCACTGCATGCATGAAATAGCACAAGCCAAATAATAATAACAATGGTTAACTAAATATTCTTTACATGATTATTTATGTGAAATAAATGATTGAACGAGATATGGCCTGGCGTGAGGATGATGTGGCGAGGCGAAGCCCCCGGTCCACCTAACATGACAAAGCTGGTCCGCTGGTGACGTCGAAGTCCCCGGAGGTGGTTGATGAAGAGATGGTGAAGCCCCCGGTCTAGCCAAGGTGAAGAAGTAGGTCGGTATGGTGACTTTGGAGCCCCATTCCAGTCGACGTGTCCAAGCAGATCGGTATGTTAAACGTCGGTTTGAAGAAAGCGACGACACGATGACGCCGACACAAGTCGGAAATTGTTATGTAGTTAATGCTCGCTTCATGAAGTAATGGTGCGCCCAACCCATGCAACGCGTAGGTGACAGGGTTCTCTTAATGATTATTCAGACCTCGCGATGCTGAACTCTTGGTCGACTGACCTAAATGATGATCTGTGATGGTTGTTGTTGGCTCGATAGAGCGGCGGCGCAGTCGATGTCGGCACAACTCGGAAGCCTGGAGCAACATTGTCGGGTCGGTTTGACACTGACGCGATGGTGAAAATTGCCTTGGAAAAGGCTCAAAATTTATGGGCATGTATTTTAGAACAACACACAATACTCTAAAAAATTCCTCAGAAGGAAGTACAATGCCCTGTTCATGAAGAAAGATGAACTCGGGTCGGATTCGTTTTGACATAGAAAACAAATCTAGAAATTGATGTACAAATTGGACGTTTCCCGGAGTTTAGACAGTCGGATTGGGCTGATATTTTGAGGGGTGGTCGATATAGGAATTCCGCAGCATATCAATGGTGGGATTTTCCAAAGGCTCTGGTTTATCGGAGATCATCGGAGATTCCTCCATCGGAACGTGACGAAATTCTACATGGTTGTTGTACACTCAATTCCGCATAATTTCACCAATTGTTAAATCGAAGCTCGAGGAGGTGGGGATGGCGAACATGAATCCGGTATCTAGAAAAAAAACTGTTGCCAATCTGCAGACGAGCCATCGATCCTCATGTCGACCTCACAATGGAACTCTCAATTAAAGCATCAATGTCGGTGTCAAAACCGAAAGATCTCGGGTAGGGGGTCCCGAACGGTGGACCTTGGATCGATGGGTAACAGGAGACAAAGGAGACGATGTTTATCCAGGTTCGGGCCCTCTTGATGGAGGTAAAACCCTACTTCATGGTCTTGTTTATGTTGATGACGAAGTATTAAGTACATAGTTGATCTACCTTGAGATTGTATATTGTGGTCTAAAACCGCATGAGTAATGAACTTAACCTGTCTCAAAATGAGATTCTCTAACGACTAGCGTGGCCTCGGTTTATATAATGCACCATAGGCCTAGGATAACAAGAGTCCTAGTCGGCTATGTCGGTGTAGAGGAGTCCTTGTCTTGATGACCAAGTCTTGTGAAATCTTTCTCGTATATGTCATCGCCAGTCTGAAGTGGCCCATGAGTCCGGCCCGTGGAGATAGACCGGCGTCCGAGGACTTCTTAGTTTCTTACTCCCCGACATGGCCCGGCCGATGGGATTGTCCATTATGTGGGACACCTGAAGACTCGAACTACATCTTCTTCCCGTGTGTTTCCACCTAGTTCCTGTGGACTTGCCTTCGTGAGGCCATTGGTGGTCGTTCGTGTAACACCAACTTCCCAGACCTTTGCGCCGAGCTCCAGGCATCCACACCAACGGGACGACGCATTAGGTGCATGGTTATTAGGGTCCTCGCTTAGACGCTATAGATGATTCAAAATAAGCTTGTGATTCAGCGTGTGCCTCTTCAACATGCGACTGACTTGGTGTTCAAAACGTGTGGTTACTTGCAGTTTGATGGCCGCTTAGTCGTCGCGAGGACCAGGACGCCATCAACTCTATCAATGTTGATCTTTGGGCGATGGCCCTCCGCTTGGTGCCGTCGCTTCCTTCGCCACCACCTTAGCCGGATTAGCTTCTTCACTAGCGACGTCTTTGTCTTTGTTTTTTCTATTTTAGGACTTGTAGAGTTGTGCCCTCAGCAGAACCCACACATACTTTATGTCATGCTATTTTGAAGGTGTGTGTTTGAATTTAAACTTATACTTGTACTTGTGGAAATTGTGTTTGGTGACGGGGCTCCATGGAGGCCTTTAAATTTGAAATTCAAATTTCATAAAAATTCATATACTTACATTTATTTTTATTTTTTTAAACAGAGATAAGTGAAGGATTAACACACATGTAGGTAATTTTTTGGAAAAAAATACATTAAAATGAGGGATGTAAAAAAAAACAAATCTGAGACTTTTTTACACATGACACTATTCATCGTTTGAGGTCATGAATTTGTCTTTTTTGTGTAGATCGTATTTCAAGATATTTCATCTTAAAATTTTACACACGTACATATAACATCCTTCTTTACTTACATATTTTTTTCAGAATTTTTTTACACCAAAAAGTTTGATTTTTGATTTTTTTTTTAAAAAATCGGCCTCCATGGACGCCGAGCTCCTACTTGTGGTTATAATGGTTTTATAGCGGGACGTAAGTTTTTTTGTAATAAAAGAATAATTAGGCCGCGTAGGAAGGGCGGTCTGTGTTTCGTCCAAAACGATGGTTCCGGCCAGCACTGTCTAGTCGGGCCCAGTGCCCACTACCACTGTCCACTGGAGTGCCATCATTGACTCTTGGTGTCTGCGGTGGAGCGTAATTGACACAACTGCATTGCCTTGTGCACATTTTCAAGTAGCTGCAAGTTTTATGCAACTTGCACGCATGAATTTTCTTAAAGGGAAAGTAGTCATGCATCTTTAATAGTGTATAAGATAAGGATTAGAGAACTTTCCGGGCAATTCAGGGGGAGGAGATTAGGTATAAGGAGGTCGACCTCCGTAGCTGGCCCCCTTGGTTTAGACTTAGACCCTATTTGGAATCATAATAGATTATAATAATCTGGATTATGAACATAGATTATATAATCTGATTTATAAAAATAATCCAGGTGGACATGTTTAGAGACCAGATTATATAAACTACAGACTAGCTTTTAAATTGTATAATGACATGTTTGTCCTCAGTTTACAAGGAAAAATAGGAAGATGGCGGTGGCACTGCGTAGTTCTCTTGAAGTTTACAAGGATAACACGTTATTTGTAATCCATAATCTCATTTTAGCTGGGGTAGAGGAGATTATGAGATTATAATAATCTAGTCATCTAGTTTATAAAATCTATAATATAAACTGTTTTATTTAGAAATACAATAAATTATAAAAACCAGATTATATAATCTGAATGGTTTCAAACAGGGCCTTACTGGGCTGCGCGCTACCCCATCCATGGCGCAGGACGCACAGTGCAGGCGCTATAAATTCCCACCCACCATTTTGCTTGTTCCCCATCGCTTGACTCCTCTGCTCCCTCCTCACAAACCATGGCGCACACTCGCCTCCTCCTGCTCGCCATTCTCGGCGCCTCATTACCACTGATCTTCTTCTCCAGTGCAGGTAATAAATCACGGAGACGTACAGATCAAGTCAGCTATTTTTTGGAAACAGCGCGCCGGCGCAGTCATGTAACCACTACGCCTTTATTTATTTTTTGTTCCTGTGCATTGCAGAGGCGGGCGAGGTGGGCGTGTGCTATGGCAGGGTCGGCGACAACCTGATGGACCCGGCGGCGGTGGTGCAGCTGCTGAAGAAGAACGGCATCACGACGGTGAGGGTCTACGACACCGACCCGGCCGTGCTGCGGGCGATGGCCAACACCGGCATCAAGGTGGTGGCGGCGCTGCCCAACGAGATGCTGGCCTCCGCGGCCGGCGACCCATCGTACGCGCTCCGGTGGGCGAGGATCAACCTGGCGCCCTACTACCCGGCCACGGACATCCGCGGCGTGACCGTCGGGAACGAGGTCTTCCAGCAGGCGCCGCAGCTCACGCCGCAGCTCCTCACGGCC
Source organism: Hordeum vulgare subsp. vulgare (assembly GCF_904849725.1). Classification (NCBI taxonomy): domain Eukaryota; kingdom Viridiplantae; phylum Streptophyta; class Magnoliopsida; order Poales; family Poaceae; genus Hordeum; species Hordeum vulgare. The sequence goes on from NC_058524.1 coordinate 534,124,955, forward strand.
ATGCGGAACGTGCGGGCGGCGCTGGTCACCCTGGGCCTGGGCGACGCCGTGAAGGTGACCACCCCGATCGCGTTCGACGCGCTCAAGGTGTCGTTCCCGCCGTCCAGGAGCGCGTTCCGGGACGACATCGCGCGGTCAGTGATGAGCCCCATGCTCGACTTCCTGGAGCAGACCGGCTCCTACCTCATGGTGAATATCTACCCGTACTACACGTACACGTTTCAGCCCAACGTGATCGACCTCAACTACGCGACGTTCCGCCCCAACGCTGGCGTCATCGACCCCGTGACTGGCCTCAGGTACTCCAACCTCTTCGACGCCCAACTCGACGCCGTGTACTACGCCATGGACAACCTGGAGTCCTCTGCTGGCAGCGTGCTGCGCACCGCCGTGGGGACGGTGAGCAGAGGAAGGCGCAGCCAGCGGGTGCCCACCAAGACCGGCGAGTCCGGGTGGTGCTCCTACTGTCCGAACATGGTGGGCGCCACAAAGGAGAACGCCCAGGCGTTCAACGCCAACCTGATCAAGCGCGTGCGCTCCGGCAACGCCGGCACCCCGTACCGGCCCGACGCCGACGTCTCCGCCTACATCTTCGCCCTTTTCAACGAGAACAAGAAGCCCGCCGACGAGCAGAACTTCGGCCTCTTCTACCCGGACGGGCAGCCGGTGTACCCGGTCGACTTCGGCCCCAGCCCTGCCCCGGGCCCTGCCGCGGGCAGCTGGTGCGTGGCGAACCCGGCCGTCGGGGATACGCGCCTGCAGGCCGCGCTGGACTACGCGTGCAGCAACGGGGCGGACTGCAGCGCCATCCAGCCCGGGAAGCCGTGCTACGAGCCCAACACCATGGTCGCGCACGCCTCCTACGCCTTCAACGACTTCTACCAGCGCAAGGGCCGGGCCAGCGGGACCTGCGATTTCAGCGGCGCCGCTTCCATCGTCTTCCAGCAACCTGCAGGTGGTGAGATATGTATATACTTGTAGTATAGTTGTAGACTTGAGAATATTATTTCAACATTTTGCATGGTTATCTAACTTGAGGAGATATGTAGGCATCTGCGACCCGAACATCAGCTGGTGCGTAGCGAACGCGGCGGCTGGGGACGCACGGCTCCAGGCGGCGCTGGAGTACGCGTGCGGGCACGGCGCCGACTGCAGCGCCATCCAGCCGGGTGGGCGGTGCTTCGACCCCGACACCAAGGTGGCGCACGCGTCCTACGCATTCAACGACTTCTACCAGCGCAACGACCGTGCAAACGGTTCGTGCACCTTCAATGGCGCTGGCTCCGTCGTCTACCAGCAACCAAGTGAGTCACTCTCTCGTTCGATCTACTCTATATGGGGGGCCATCACGGCCACGTTTGCAAAATGTGCGTAGTTATTAGCTAGATATATGCGTCTTTGTCCGGAAAGAAAAAGCTAGATATATCCGTCATCTGATTCGTGTTTGTTCAACTTTTTGTTTTGCTTTGATAGAGATAGGCAATTGCGTGCTTCCGTCCAGTCATCAGGCTAAACTGAAGAAATGGTAGAGAAGAGCCAAGGGCATACTGCAAGCTCCGTTGTACGAGACTCCGCAATGAACCAATGTAGTCGTATTTCTGATGGAAAAAGCTTACGGATGCGGTCCCGACCTTCTGTGTAAAATCCCTTCTGTGTAAAACAGGTTATGTTTTAGGAATATATACCATGTTGTAATGGTCTATAATAAGATTATGTTTTGCAGATTTCTACTTCTAATATTGGTGGCGGGTCAACACTAGCAGTGTATCATCAATAGTAAACGAACGCGACATCTCTCTCTCTCTGACCCACGACGGGATGACCGACACCTCACCTACCCACTCGCAAGGCGAGCGCCCACCTACCCCCATTAATGGTGCCACTTCAACCATCAAGGGGATAGCGAGGGCCTCGCTGCCACCCACCTCGTGCTCTCATACGCGTCGCTTGCTCTCCCCTCTTCCTCAATCCATCGAAATGGTGAGAGGACACAAGGCGAGATCGAGGTGGGCACGTCCCGCGCATATGGTGGCGCCGCCGGCTGCTCAACCTTCGATGGTGGAGGAGCCACTGCCGGAGCCGCTGTCGGCGTCACTGCGGCCATTCCCATTGACGGAGCTCCCGTGGGTGGAATCGTCGACGTCGGAGGCCAAGGCGGAGATGGTGCGTGTGGTGAGGGAGAGGTTCCCCGATCGCTCAAGGTGGCCCGAGATCTGCGTCAAGATTATACGAAGCTCGGAGTTCGCCGAGAGGATGCGGTCCATCGGGGACAACGGGTCGATGGACTACGAGATGGTGTTCTGGGCAATTCAGGAGGCAGAGTCCGCGGATCCGATTCAAGCACCGAGATGGGTGCGATTAAGAACAAATAATCCATCCAGACTCAACATCCGCCCTCCTCCGGTGGTGGAGATCGCAAGTATCCCCCCAGAGTTCCTACCGCCGGGGACGGTGCTTCCTCGGGTCCCTGAGGGGGCTTAACCCCGTCAGGAGGGTGCGGCGGGGCAATCTGGAGCCGCCTCCCTGGCCGGGGGATCGCGGAGCAGTCATGTCGTCTGTTCACGTTCGTTATCCTAGAGCCCAATCTTCTTATCATTCGCAACAATGTCAGTTCATGTTGATTAATAGAAATCTAGTTGATAATGATGATATTTTGAGGGTTGTCCCTTAGAGTGATTTGGGCCTGGATGCTAGTCTTAGCATGAATCCAATTGAGAGATTAACACAGAATAATCGAGAATTGGTAGCAGATAGTTTGGGGGTTACCCATCCTGATGAATTAGGAGCTTGTGTAGATGATAACTAGGTTCCATTTGAGGGAAATTTGGGGGATAATCGGGAGATTGCTTCTGCAATCAGGGGGAACTGGATTTGATTTGGCCCGCTATCCCTGGGAGCCGTCCGATCATCCCCGATCCAGTAATCCAGGGATGTGTGGTCAGGAAGAAAGCGGGAAAGGAAAAGCCGTCTTCCCTCCTGTCTCACGAAATGTCAGAAGAGATGGTGGATTTTTTTTGGCCAATTGTGGGTGGTTCCATTCCCGTGCCGTCGACAGAGGCATTGTAAGAAGAAGCCCAGCCCCCCAAACCCTAGCTCCTCATTCCCCAAACTTTTTTGGGTGAGGAAAGATATGTTCATAGCTAATAAATTCTCTCCACAAGACTGGTTCCGTGTGAGATCCGTGGGTCGTTTTGATCCAACTCCAACTATCTTCAAAGTTTCCTCGAAAGGGGTTGCATCTGGATCTAGATCCATTGCTCAGGTGGTGATGGGAGAGATGGAGAACAAGGGACAGGGTAACCAGAAGAATCGTCGGCCTCCTCCAGGCAAGAAGAACCTGCACGAGGCTAAGCCCCCCCCCCCCCCCCCGGAAATCAAGCCAAAGTTGGGCTAGTGGCCAAAGTTGGGACTGGAGGAAAACAGATCATTGCACCTGTTCCAGCCCTGGTTGACTAGCAGCGCCTCCTCAGATCCCAGCGGTGCAGGCCCTCGATCCCAGGTATAAGGATATGATCTGCTTCAATTGTAGTTGGCCAGGGCATTATGTGGGAAACTGCATTGAAGCAAAAAGGTGTTTTATTTGTGCGGGCAACCACAATGTGAACAGTTGTGTTGCCTAGGCTAAACCCCAACCCACTGCTACTTATTTTTGTAGTGCAGCTGCTGGGTTAGGCTTCTACCACATTGATATCCTTGTAGCTGCTGAGTCAAACTGGCTTAATTACAAGAACTGTGCCATCCTCAAGGTGATCAAGGGAGAAGTTTCTACTTCAGAGCTACTGACTCAACTGAATGGGATCTTTTGCAAGAACAAAGAATGGCCATGGCAGATCAGAGAGTTAGAAGAGAAGAAGTTTCTGCTGAGATTCCCTCCTTGGAAGAATGTCAATGACTTAATTGAGTTCCCTGCTTTTGAGTTGCCAATTGATGGAGTGTCTGTGAAGATTTGTGAATGGCAAGGCATATTAGACCCATTTGGAGAACTATCTCAGGCATGGGTTCAGATTGAGGGGATTCCTCCCAAGTGGTGTGCATGGAAGGTATTTGCTCAAGTTGGTTCTTGTTTTGGCATCCTTGTAGATGTAGACTGGAATGGGATTTTCAAAAGCTTCTATGAAGTAGTGAGGATCAAATTTGCCTGCAGGGACCCCAAAAAATCCCTTATGAAAGGCTGGTGGAGATGAAAAGGAAGCCATATATCATGTTTTTCAGTATGGAAGGCTTTGACCAGATTGGTGAAGAGACTGATGGTGATGATGTTGATCCTGGTGAAGTTAACCAAGAGGTGGAAGAGGAAGAACAGAGGGGAGAAGAGGAGGGAGTGTTGGAAATATGCCCTAGAGGCAATAATAAATTAGTTATTATTATATTTCTTTGTTCATGATAATTGTTTATTGTCCATGCTATAATTCTATTGATTGGAAACACAATACTTGTGTGGATACATAGACAAAACATTGTCCCTAGTATGCCTCTAGTTGACTAGCTCGTTGATCAAAGATGGTCAAGGTTTCCTGACCATAGGCAAGTGTTATTACTTGATAACGGGATCGCATCATTAGGAGAATCATGTGATGGACTAGACCGAGACTAATAAACATAGCATGTTGATCGTGTCATTTTGTTGCTACTGTTTTGTGCGTGTCAAGTATTTATTCCTATGACCATGAGATCATATAACTCACTGACACCGGAGGAATTCTTTGTGTGTATCAAATGTCGCAACGTAACTAGGTGACTATAAAGATGCTCTACAGGTATCTCCGAAGGTGTTCGTTGAGTTAGTATGGATCGAGACTGGGATTTGTCACTCCGTGTGACGGAGAGGTATCTCGGGGCCCACTCGGTAATACAACATCACACACAAGCCTTGCAAGCAATGTGACTAAGTGTAAGTCACGGGATCTTGTATTACAGAACGAGTAAAGAGACTTGCCAGTAACGAGATTGAAATAGTTATGCGGATACCGACGATCAAATCTCGGGCAAGTAACATACCAAAGGACAAAGGGAATGACATACGGGATTATATGAATCCTTGACACTCAGGTTCAACCGATAAGATCTTCGGAGAATATGTAGGATCCAATATGGGCATCCAGGTCCCATTATTGGATATTGACCGAGGAGTCTCTCAGGTCATGTCTACATAGTTCTCTAACCCACAGGGTCTGCACACTTAAGGTTCGATATTGTTTTATGTGTATTTGAGTTATATGGTTGGTTATCAAATGTTGTTCGCAGTCCCGGATGAGATCACGGACGTAACGAGGGTTTCCGGAATGGTCCGGAGACGAAGATTGATATACAGGATGACCTCATTTGATTACCGGAAAGTTTTCGACATTACCGGGAATGTACCGGGAGTGACGAATGGGTTCCGGATGTTCACCAGGAGGGGCCAGCCCACCCGGGGAAGCCCATAGGACTTAGGGGTGCCACACCGGCCCTTAGTGGGCTGGTGGGACAGCCCAAGAAGCCCTATGCGCAGGAGAAAGAAAAATCAAAGAGAAAAAAAGGGGAAGTGGGAAAGTGGAGAAGGACTCCACCTTCCAATCCTAGTTGGACTAGGATTGGAAGGGGAGGACTCTCCCCCTTGCTTCGGCCGAACCCCTTGGGGCTCCTTGAGCCCCAAGGCAAGGCCCCTCCCCTCCACCTATATATACGGAGGTCTTAGGGCTGATTTGAGACAACTTTTGCCACGGCAGCCCAACCACATACCTCCACGGTTTTTCCTCTAGATCGTATTTCCGTGGAGCTCGGGCGGAGCCCTGCTGAGATAGATCATCACCAACCTCCGGAGCGCCATCACGCTGCCGGAGAACTCATCTACCTCTCTGTCTTTCTTGCTGGATCAAGAAGGCCGAGATCATCGTCGAGCTGTACGTGTGCTGAATGCGGAGGTGTCGTCTGTTCGGCACTAGATCGGAACGGATCGTGGGATGGATCGCAAGACGGTTCGTGCAACGGATTGCGAGATGGTTCATGGGACGGATCGCGGGACAGATCGTGCGACGGATCGTGGGACGGTTCGTGGGACGGTTCGCGGGGCGGATCGAGGGACGTGAGGACGTTCCACTACATCAACTGCGTTTCTTAACGCTTCTGCTGTGCGATCTACAAGGGTACATAGATCGGAAATCCCCTCTCGTTCATGGACATAACCATGATAGGTCTTCGTGCGCGTAGGAAATTTTTTGTTTCCCATGTGACGTTCCCCAACAGTGGTATCACGAGCTAGGTTCATGCGTAGATGTTATATCGAGTAGAACACAAAAGTTTTTGTGGGCGGTGATGTGCGATTTGCTGCCCTCCTTAGTCTTTTCTTCATTCTGCGGTATTGTTGGATCGAAGCGGCTTGGACCGACATTACTCGTACGCTTACGAGAGACTGGTTTCATCGTTACGAGCAACCCCGTTGCTCAAAGATGACTGGCGAGTGTCGGTTTCTCCAACTTTAGTTGAATCAGATTTGACCGAGGAGGTCCTTGGAGAGAGGTTAAATAGCAATTCATACATCTCCGTTGTGGTGTTTGCGTAAGTAAGATGCGATCCTACTAGATACCCATGCCAACCACGTAAAACATGCAACAACAATTAGAGGACGTCTAACTTGTTTTTGTAGGGTATGCTTGTGATGTGATATGGCCAACGACATGATGTGATATATTGGATGTATGAGATGATCATGTTGTAATAGTTAATATCGACTTGCACGTCGATGGTACGACAACCGGCAGGAGCCATAGGGTTGTCTTTAAACTAAAGTTTGTGCTTGCATATGCGTTTACTATATTGCTAGGACGTAGCTTTAGTAGTAATAGCATGAGTAGCACGACAACCCCGATGGCGACACGTTGATGGAGATCATGGTGTGACGTCGGTAACAAGAAGGTCGTGTCGGTGCTTTGGTGATGGAGATCAAGAAGCACATGATGATGGCCATATCATGTCACTTATGAATTGCATGTGATGTTAATCCTTTATGCACCTTATATTGCTTAGAACGACGGTAGCATTATGAGGTGATCTCTCACTAAAATTTCAAGACGAAATTGTGTTCTCCCCAACTGTGCACCGTTGCGACAGCTCGTCGTTTCGAGACACCACGTGATGATCGGGTGTGATAGACTCAATGTTCACATACAACGGGTGCAAAACAGTTGCACACGCGGAACACTCGGGTTAAGCTTGACGAGTCTAGCATGTGCAGACATGGCCTCGGAACACATGAGACCGAAAGGTCGAGCATGAATCGTATAGTTGATATGATTAGCATAGAGATGCTTACCACTGAAACTATTCTCGACTCATGTGATCATCGGACTTGAGATAGTGGATTGGATCATGTACCACTCAAATGACTAGAGAGATGTACTTTTTGAGTGGGAGTTCTTAAGTAATATGATTAATTGAACTAATTGTCATGAACATAGTCTAATGGTCTTTGCGAATTACGATGTAGCTTGCACTATAGCTCTACTGTTTTTATATGTTCCTAGAGAAAATTTAGTTGAAAATTGATAGTAGCAAACTTTGCGGACTGAGTCTGTAAAACTGAGGATTGTCCTCGTTGCTGCGCAGAAGGCATATGTCCTTAATGCACCACTCGGTGTGCTGCACCTCGAGCGTTGTCTGTGGATGTTGTGAACATCCGACATACACGTTTCTGATGACTACGCGATAGTTCAGTGCAAAATACTTAATGGCTTAGAAGCAAGGCGCCGAAGACGTTTTGAAACGTCACGGAACATAGGAGATGTTCTAAAGAGATGAAATTGTAATTTCATGCTTGTGCCCTTGTTAAGAGGTACGAGACCTCCGACAAGATTCTTTGTACATGAAGTAAAGGAGAAAAGCTCAATCGTTGAGCGTGTGCTCAGATTGTCTCAGTACGACAATCGCTTGAATCAAGTGGGAGTTAATCTTCCAGATGAGATAGTAATGGTTCTCCAAAGTCACTGCCACTAAGCTGTGAGAGCTTCGTGATGAACTATAAGATATCAAGGATAGATACAATGATCCTTGAGCATTTCGCGGTGTTTGACACTGCGAAAGTAGAAATCAAGAAGGAGCATCAATAGTTGATGGTTAGTAAAACCACTAAGTTTCAAGAAAGGCAAGGGCTAGAAGGGATACTTCGTGAAACAACAAAACAGTTGCCGCACTAATGAAGAGACCCAAGATTAAACCCAAACCCGAGACTAAGTGCTTCTGTTATGAGGGGAACGATCACTAAGGCGGAGCTACCCTAGATGCTTGGTAGATAAGAAGGTTGGCAAAGTCGAAAGAAGTATATTTTACATGATGATTGATGTGTACTTTACTAGTACTCCTAGTAGCACGAGGGTATTTGATACAGGTTCGGTTGCTAAGTGATTAGTAACACGAAATGAAAGCTACGGTATAAATGGAGACTAGCTAAAGGCGAGGTGACGATAAGTGTTGGAAGTGTTTCCAAGGTTGATATGATCAAACATCGCACGCTCCCTCTACCATCGGGATCGGTGTTAAACCTAAATAATTTTTATTTGGTGCTTGCATTAAGCATGAACATGATTGGATCGTGTTTATTGCAATACGATTATTCATTTAAAGAGAATAATAGTTATTCCATTTGCTTGAATAATTACCCTCAATGGTTTATTGAATCTCGATCGTAGTGTTACACATGTTCATAATATTGGTGCCAAAAGATACAAAGTTATAATGATAGTACCACTTAGTTGTGGCACTGCCACTTGAGTCATGTTGGTGTAAACGCATGAAGAAACTCCATGCGGATGGATCGTTTGGATTCATTTGATTTTGAATCACTTGAGACATGCAAAACATGCCACATGAAACAAGAGAGTAACTTGTTGGGACTAATGCATTTTTGATGTGTGTAGTCCAATGAGTGCTAAGGCACGCAGTGGATATCGTTATGTTCTTACTTCAGTGACGATTTGAGTAGATACAGGAGTATTTACTTGATGAATCACAAAGTCTGAAATATTGAAAAGTTCAATTCTGTTTCAAAGTGAAGTTCGTCGTAACAAGAGGATAAACTGTCTACGATATGATCATAGAGATGAATATCTGAGTTACGAGTTTTGGTACGCAGTTAAGACAATGTGGAAACTGTTTCGTAGTTCATGCCACCTGGAACACCATAGTGTGATGATGTGTCTGAATGTCATAGCCACGCCCTATTTGATATGGTGCATACTATGATGTCTCTTATCGAATTACCACTATCGTTTATGGGTTATGCATTAGAGACAACCGCATTCACTTTAAATAGGGCACCGCGTATTTCCGTTGAGATGACACAGTATAGACTGAGGTTTAGAGAAATCTAAGTTGTCGTTTCTTGAAAGTTTGGAGCTGCGATGCTTATGTGAAAAAGGTTTCAGTCTGATAAGCTCGAACCCAAAGCGGATGAAAGCATCTTCATAGGATATCCAAAACAGTTGGATACATCTCCTATCTCAGATTTCGAAGCAAAGTGTTTCTTTCTAGAAAAGGATCCTTTCTCGAGGAAAGGTTTCTCTCGAAAGAATTGAGTGGGAGGGTGGTAGAACTTGATGAGGTTATTGAACCATCACTTCAACCAGTGTGTAGCAGGGCGTAGGAAGTTGTTCGTGTGGCGCCTACACTAATTGAAGTGGAAGCTGATGATGGTGATCATTAAGCATTGGATCAAGTTACTACAAACCTCGTAGGTCGACAAGGTCGCATACTACTACAGAGCGGTACGGTAACCCTGTCTTGGAGGTCATGTTGTTGAACAACAATAAACTTACGAGTTATGGAGAAGCAATGGTGGGCCCGGATTTCGACAAATGGCTGGAGGCCATGAAATCCGAGAGGGAATCCATATGTGAGAACAAAGTATAGACTTTGGAAGAACTTGATGGTCGTAGGACTATTAAGTAAAGATGGATCTTTATAAGGAAGATAGACGATGATGGTGAATCGTCACTATTAAGAAAAGCTCGACTTGTCGCAAAGATGTTTCCAAGAATATGAAATAGTTGACTATGATGAGACTTTCTCACTCGTAGCGATGCTAAAAGTTTGTTGGAATTATGTTAGTACTTGCTGCATTATTTGTGAAATATTGCACATAGGAAGACAAAACATTGTTTCCTTGACGGTTTCCTTGAGGAAAGATTGTATATGATACAACCAGAAGGTTTTGTCGATCCAAAGGATACTAGCAAGTATGCAAGCTCCAGCGATCCTTCAACGGGCTTGTGCAAGCATTTCGGAGTTGGAATATACACTTTGATGAGATGATCAAAGATTTTTGGGTTTGTACAAGGTTTATGAGAAACTTGTATTTCCAAAGAAGTGAGTGGGAGCACTATGGAATTTCTGATAAGTATATGTGGTTGACGTATTGTTGATCAGAAGTAATGTAGAATTTATGTAAAGCATACAAGGTTGTTCGAAAGGAGTTTTTCAAAGGAATACCTGGATTGAGCTACTTGAACGTTGAGCATCAAGATCTATGGACATAGATCAAAACGCTTAATAGAAGTTTCAACAAGATGCATGCCTTGACAAGTTTTTGAAGGAGTTCAAAATAGATTACGTCGATGCAAGCTTTGACACTAATCCGAATAACTATGAGTAGTGAAACGGATTCGTGTAGTAGAGTAGATATTTGGAGTATTTCCGAATAGCACGTAGTAGAAGCATCTATAAGATGCCATAAAGATTTGTAAAGAACACACGGATCTGAAAGTTTCAGAACCGTTGACTAAAACCTCTCTCACGAGCAAGGCGTGATCAGACCCCAGAACTATATGGGTGTTGGATTTGTTAGAATCACATGGTGATGTGGACTAGATTATTGACTCTAGTGCAAGTGGGATACTGTTGGAAATATGCCCTAGAGGCAATAATAAATTAGTTATTATTATATTTCTTTGTTCATGATAATCGTTTATTGTCCATGCTATAATTGTATTGATTGGAAACACAATACTTGTGTGGATACATAGACAAAACACTGTCCCTAGTAAGCCTCTAGTTGACTAGCTCGTTGATCAAAGATGGTCAAGGTTTCCTGACCATAGGCAAGTGTTGTTACTTGATAACGGGATCACATCATTAGGAGAATCATGTGATGGACTAGACCCAAACTAATAAACGTAGCATGTTGATCGTGTCATTTTGTTGCTACTGTTTTGTGTGTGTCAAGTATTTATTCCTATGACCATGAGATCATATAACTCACTGACACCGGAGGAATGCTTTTTGTGTATCAAACGTCGCAACGGAATTGGGTGACTATAAAGATGCTCTACAGGTATCTCCAAAGGTGTTCGTTGAGTTAGTATGGATTGAGACTGGGATTTGTCACTCTGTGTGACGGAGAGGTATCTCGGAGCCCACTTGGTAATACAACATCACACACAAGCCTTGCAAGCATTGTGACTAAGTGTAAGTCACGGGATCTTGTATTACGAAACGAGTAAAGAGACTTTCCAGTAACGAGATTGAAATAGGTATGCGGATACCAACGATCAAATCTCGGGCAAGTAACATACCAAAGGACAAAGGGAATGACATACGAGATTATATGAATCCTTGACACTGAGGTTCAACCGATAAGATCTTCGAAGAATATGTAGGATCCAATATGGGCATCTAGGTCCCACTATTGGATATTGACCGAGGAGTCTCTCAGGTCATGTCTACATAGTTCTCGAACCCGCACGGTCTGCGAACTTAAGGTTCGACGTTGATTTATGCGTATTTGAGTTATATGGTTGGTTACCGAATGTTTTTCGGAGTCCCGAATGAGATCACGGACGTGATGAGGGTTTCCGGAATGGTCCGGAGACGAAGATTGATATATAGGATGACCTCATTTGATTACCGGAAAGTTTTCGACATTACCGGGAATGTACCGGGAGTGACGAATGGGTTCCGGATGTTCACCGGGAGGGGCCAGCCGACCCGGGGGAAGCCCATAGGCCTTAGGGGTGCCACACCATCCCTTAGTGGGCTGGTGGGACAGCCCAAGAAGCCCTATGCACAGGAGAAAGAAAAATCAAAGAGAAAAAAAGGGGAAGTGGGAAAGTGGAGAAGGACTCCACCTTCCAATCCTAGTTGGACTAGGATTGGAAGGGGAGGACTCTCCCCCTTGCTTCGGCCGAACCCCTTGGGGCTCCTTGAGACCCAAGGCAAGGCCCCTCCCCTCCCACCTATATATACGGAGGTTTTAGGGCTGATTTGAGACTACTTTTGCCATGGCCGCCCGACTACATACCTCCACGGTTTTTCCTCTAGATCGTATTTCTGCGGAGCTCGGGCGGAGCCCTACTGAGATAGATCATCACCAACCTCTGGAGCGCCGTCACGCTGCCGGAGAACTCATCTACCTCTCCGTCTCTCTTGCTGGATCAAGAAGGCCGAGATCATCGTCGAGTTGTACGTGTGCTGAACGCGGAGGTGCCGTCTGTTCGGCACTAGATCGGAACGGATCGTGAGATGGATCGCAAGACGGTTCGTGCAACGGATCGCGAGATGGTTCGTGGGACGGATCGTGGGATGGATCGCGGGAAGGTTCGTGGGACGGTTCGCGTGGCGGATCGAGGGACGTGAGGACGTTCCACTACATCAACCACGTTTCTTAACGCTTCTGCTGTGCGATCTACAAGGGTACATAGATCGGAAATACCCTCTCGTAGATGGACATCACCATGATCGGTCTTCGTGCGCGTAGGAAAATTTTTGTTTCCCATGCGACGTTCCCCAACTGGGAGATGACATGGGTGAGGATGGAGATGATGAAGCTATTGATGAGATTGATAAGGCCAACTTTCTACCCAAGAATATGGAAGCTGGGAGCAGTAGCAAATGTGTTCAAATGGATGTTGTTTCTGTAGCTGACTTTCACCCACACATTCTTCTAGATGAAATCCATGAAGAGTTTGTTGAGGAAACTAAGAAAAAGCTGCCTGAGGAGAAGGTATGTGATATGGAAACAGATATTGGGTGGGAAATGGAGGTGGAGATGCGCTCTCCCAATTGTACCAATGTGGAGCCTATGTCAGTCCATCTAGACTATTGCTCTGAGCAGCTTCATAAAATTGAGATGCTGGAATCTGATGAGGAGGAAGAGGGTGCTTTGCCTGAGATGCACTGTCTGGCTAAAGAGATAGCTACTACACTGGGATCAACTAAAATATCTTTGCTGGACACCTTGGAGAAAGAAGTTGGACAAAAGAGGAAGATCAATTCCAACAAGGAGGGGAAATGGGGGCCTGTTCTCAGCAACAAACCAAGGACCAGGAGGCATGGAGGGATCAAGATCATGGACAAAGTTGATGCTTACATGCAGAAGAAGAATCTGGAGGTTCCTACTACTTTCAAAGGTAAATCTTTTTCTGTTTGGAACGTTGCATGGGAAACAAAAAATTTCCTATGCACATGAAGACCTATCATGGTGATGTCCATCTACGAGTGGAGATTAGATCTACGTACCCAAGAAACGCGGTTGATGTAGTGGAACGTATTCACGTCCCACGAACCGTCCCACGAACCGTCACGCGATCCGTCCCACGAACCGTCCCGCAATCCGTCCCATGATCCGTTCCGATCTAGAGCCGAACGGATGGCACCTCCGCGTTCAGCACACGTACAGCTCGATGACGATCTCGGCCTTCTTGATCCAGCAAGTGAGATGGAGAAGTAAATGAGTTCTCCGGCAGCATGACGGCGCTCCGGTAGTGGTGATGATCTACTCATGCAGGGCTCCGCCCGAGCTCCGCAGAAATCCGATCTAGAGGTAGAACTATGTGGTCTAGGGTTGAGTTGCACGTGGCAAAGTTGTGTCTCAAATCAGCCCTAAACCACCAATATATATAGGAGGGAGGGGGAGGGCTAGCCTTGAGGCACAAGGCCTCAAGGTGCGTCGGCCAAGGGAGGAGGAGGACTCCTCCTCCAATTCGGTTTGGGAAGGAGGAGTCCTCCTCTTCCTTCCCACCTCCCTCTTTCCCTTTTTCCTTTTATTTTCCTTTGGTATTTTCTTATGTGACACCATGGGCCCCTTGGGCTGACTCCACCAGCCCACTAAGGACTTGTGGCCCGCCCTAGTGCCTTGGGCTCACTCCCCGGTGGGTGGGCCCCTCCCGGTGAACTCCAGGAACCCATTCGTCACTCCCAGTACACTACCGGAATTGCGCGAAACTTTCCGGTGACCAAATGAAACCATCCTATATATCAATCTTCATTTCCGGACCATTCCGGAAACCCTCGTGACGTCCGTGATCTCATCCGGGACTTAGAACAACATTTGGTAACCACACATATAACTCAACTATACTAAAACATCATTGAACCTTAAGTGTGCAGACCATGTGGGTTCGAGAACTATGTAGACATGACCTGAGAGACTCCTCGGTCAATATCCAATAATGGGACCTGGATGCCCATATTGGATCCTACATATTCTCCAAAGATCTTATCGGTTGAACCTCGGTGTCAAGAATTCATATAATCCCGTATGTCATTCCCTTTGTCCTTTGGTATGTTACTTGCCCGAGATTTGATCGTCGGTATCCGCATACCTATTTCAATCTCGTTACTGGCAAGTCTCTTTACTCGTTCCGTAATACAAGATCCCGTGACTTACACTTAGTCACATTGCTTGCAAGGCTTGTGTGTGATGTTGTATTACCGAGTGGGCCCCGAGATACCTCTCCGTCACACGGAGTGACAAATCCCAGTCTCGATCCATACTAACTCAACGAACACCTTCGGAGATACTTGTAGAGCATCTTTATAGTCACCTAGTTACGTTGCGACGTTTGATACACACAAAGCATTCCTCCGGTGTCAGTGAGTTATATGATCTCATGGTCATAGGAATAAATACTTGACACGCACAAAACAGTAGCAACAAAATGACACGATCAACATGCTACGTTTATTAGTCTCGGTCTAGTCCATCACATGATTCTCCTAATGATGTGATCCCGTTATCAAGTAACAACACTTGCCTATGGTCAGGAAACCTTGACCATCTTTGATCAACGAGCTAGTCAACTAGAGGCATACTAGGGACAGTGTTTTGTCTATGTATCCACACAAGTATTGTGTTTCCAATCAATACAATTATAGCATGGATAATAAACGATTATCACGAACAAAGAAATATAATAATAACTAATTTATTGTTGCCTCTAGGGCATATTTCCAACAGTCTCCTGCTTGCACTAGACTCAATAATCTTGTTCACATCACCAAGTGATTTTAACGAATCCAACACCCATATACTTCTGGGGTTTGATCACGTCTTGCTCGTGAGAGAGGTTTTAGTCAACGGTTCTAAATCTTTCAGATCTGTGTGTGCTTTACAAATCTTTATGTCATCTTATAGATGTTGCTACTACGTGCTATCTGGAAATACTCCAAATATCTACTCTACTATACGAATCCGTTTTACTACTCATAGTTATTCGTATTAGTGTCAAATCTTGCATCGATGTAACCCTTTACGACGAACTCTTTAACCACCTCCATAATCGAGAAAAATTCCTTAGTCCATTACTTACTAAGGATAACTTTGACCGATGTTCAGTGATTCAATCCTGTATCACTCTGTGTACCTCTTAACAGACTTGTGGCAAGGCACACATCAGGTGCGGCACACAGCATGGCATACTTTAGAGTCTATGGCTAAGGCATAGGAGACGAACTTCGTCCTTTCTCTTTCTTCTGTCGTGGTGGGGCTTTGAGTTGTTACTCAAATTCACACCTTACAACACATCCAAGAACTCCTTCTTTGCTGATCTATTTTGAACTCCTTCAAAAACTTCTTAAGGCATGTATTTCATTGAAAGTTCTATTAAGCGTTTTGATCTATCTTTATAGATCGTGATGCTCAACATTCAAGTAGCTCTATCCAGATTTTCCTTTGAAAAAATCCTTTCAAACAACCCTTTATGCTTCACAGAAATTCTACATTAGTTTCGATCTACAATATGTCAACCACATATACTTATCGGAAATTCTATAGTGCTCCCACTCACTTTTTTTGAAATATAAGTTTCTTATAAACCCTGTATAAACCCAAAAGCTTTGATCATCTCATCAAAGCGTATATTCCAACTCCGAGATGCTTGCACCAGTCCATAGAAGGATCGCTGGAGCTTGCATACTTGTTAGCATCTTTAGGATTGACAAAACCTTCTGGTTGTATTACGTATAACCTTTCCTCAAGGCAACCGTCGAGGAAACAATGTTTTGACACCCTATGTGCAATATTTCATAAATAATGCAGCAACTGCTAACATATTTCCAACAGACTTTTAGCATCGCTACGAGTGAGAAAGTCTCATCATAGTCAACTCTTTGAATATGTCGGAAACATCTTTGCGATAAGTCGAGCTTTTCTTAATGGTGACTTTTCACCATCATCGTGTGTTTTCTTTCAAAGATCCATCTTTACTTAATAGTCATGCGACCATCAAGTAGTTGTTCCAAAGTCTACACTTTGTTTTCATACATGGATCCTCTTTCGGATTTCATGGCCTCCAGCCATTTGTCGGAATCCGGGCCCACCATCGCTTCTCCATAGCTCGTAGGTTCATTGTTTGTTCAACAACATGACCTACAAGACAGGGTTACCGTACCACTCTGTAGTAGTATGCAACCTTGTTGACCTATGGGTTTGTAGTAACTTGATCCGAAGCTCAATGATCACCATCATCAGTTTGCATTTCAATTGGTGTAGGCGCCACAGGAACAACTTCCTGCGCCCTGCTACACACTGGTTTGAAGTGACGGTTCAATAACCTCATCAAGTTCCACCACCCTCCCACTCAATTCTTTCGAGAGAAACCTTTCCTCGAGAAAGGACCCGTTTCTATAAACAAACACTTTGCTTCCGGATCTGAGATAGGAGATGTATCCAACCGTTCTGGATATCCTATGAAGATGCATTTATCCGCTTTGAGTTCGAGCTTCTCAGACTGAAACTTTTTCACATAAGAGTCGCAGCCCCAAACTTTTCAAGAAACGACAGCTCAGGTTTCTCCAAACCATAATTCATACTGTGTCATCTCAACGGAAATACGCGGTGCCCTATTTAAAGTGAATGTGGTTGTCTCTAATGCATAACCCATAAATGATAGTGGTAATTTGATAAGAGACATCATAGTAAGAACCATATCAAATAGGGCGCAGCTATGACGTTCGGACACACCATCACACTATGTTGTTCTAGGTGGCATGAATTGCAAACAATTTTCACATTGTCTTAATTGTGTACCAAAACTCGCAACTCAGATATTCATCTCTACGATCATATCGTAGACAGTTTATCCTCTTGTTACGACGATCTTCACTCTGAAATAGCCTTGAACTTTTCAATATTTCAGACTTGTGATTCATCAAGTAAATACTCCTTGTATCTACTCAAATCGTCAGGGAAGTAAGAACATAACGATATCCACTGCGTGCCTCAGCACTCATTGGACTCAACACATAAAAAATGTATTACTTCCAACAAGTTACTTTCTTGTTAAATGTGGTATGATTTTGCATGTCTCTACTGATTCAAAATCAAGTGAATCCAAACGATCCATCCGCATGGAGTTTCTTTATGCGTTTATACCAACAGGTATGGTCTGCATGTCTCAAATGTTTCAAAAATGAGTAAGTACAAAGATCCATCAGCATGGAGCTTCTTCATGCATTTTACACCAATATGACTCCCTACGCATATTCAGATCTTCCTATGGAGAGACCAGCAACGAGAGAGGGTGAGTGCATCTTCATACCTTATAAGATCGCTAAGCGGAAGCGTTGCTAGAACGCGGTTGATGGAGTCGTACTCGTGGCGATTCAGATCGCGGTGTAATTCCGTTCTAGTGTCGAACTACGGCACCTCCGCGTTCAACACACGTGCAGCCCGGTGACGTCTCCTGCACCTTGATCCGGCAAGGAGGAGGGAGAGGTCGGGGAAGCTCTCCGGCAGCACGACGGCGTGGTGTCGATGGAGAGATGAGGTCTCCCGACAGGGCTTCGCCAAGCATCGTGGGAGGAGGAGGAAGGAGGGGAGCAGGGCTGCGCCGAGAGGATAAGAAAACCGTGTGCAAAACAGCCCCAAACCCCTAGTTATATATAGGAGGAGGGGAGGGGGTGCGCCACCCCTAGGGTTCCCACCCTAGGTGGTGCGGCAGCCCAGATGGGAGAGGGGGCTGGCGGCCAGGGCAGGGAAAGGGGGGGCGCCCTAGGTGGGCCTTGGGCCTCTCCTGCACCTAGGGTTTCCCCTCCCTCCCTCTCTGGTGCGCATGGGCTGGGTGTGGGGGGCGCACCAGCCCACCTAGGGGCTGGTTCCCTCTCACACTTGGCCCATGTAGCCCTCCGGGGCTTGTGGCCCCTCCCGGTGGGCCTCTGGAACCCTTCCGGTGGTCCCGGCACTTTGCCGGTGGTGCTCGAAACATTTTCGGCGTCCAAACCCATCCATCCTATATATCAATCTTTACCTCCGGACCATTCCGGAGCTCCTCTTGACGTCTGGGATCTCATCCGAGACTCCAAACAACTTTCGGTAAGCTCGTATAACATTTCCCTATAACCCTAGCGTCATTGAACCTTAAGTGTGTAGACCCTACGGGTTCGGGAAGCATGGAGACATGACCGAGACGCTCTCCGGCCAATAACCATCAGCGGGATCTGTATACCCATGGTGGCTCCCACATGTTCCATGATGATCTTCATCGGATGAACCACGATGTCAAGGATTCAATCAATCTCGTATACAATTCCCTTTGTCTGTCAGTATAGAACTTGCCCGAGATTCGATCATCGGTATACCTATACCTTGTTCAATCTCGTTACCGATAAGTCTCTTCACTCGTTCCGTAGCACGTCATCGTGTGACTAACTCCTTAGTCACATTGAGCTCATGATGATGTTCTACCGAGTGGGCCCAGAGATACCTCTCCGTCACACGGAGTGACAAATCCCAATCTCGATTCGTACCAACCCAACAAACACTTTCAGAGGTACCCGTAGTGCACCTTTATAGTCACCCAGTTACGTTGTGACGTTTGATACACCCAAAGCACTCCTACGGTATCCGGGAATTGCACAATCTCATGGTCGAAGGAAAAGACACTTGACATTAGAAAAGCTTTATCATATGAACAATATGATCTAGTGCTATGCTTAGGATGTAACACCCTAGTTTTTGGCCTTCCTGATTAAGTAACTTATTTCCAAATTTAGGACCAATTAAAAAATTTGAGAATTCTTGTGATGCTTGGAGTGACTATTGTCTGCCTGTTTGTTTAATTACATGTGATTGAACCCCATTAATTCTTGCCATCCTCCTAATCACCTCCTCACTCCATGATCTCCTGCCTAATGATCATACCATGTGTTTAGGAAAAATATCTATTTTTACCAAATATTTATTTTTCCCAGAAAGCATTTCTTTAAATTAAACTTTCAAACCCCTCAGATGAGGTTTGTACTACAAGTCCTCAAATTAGGGAATTTATTTTGCACCAAGTACTTTATTTAAAACCTATTATCAAAATGTCTTCCAAAGACCACCATATTATTATTTTAAAAGTTATTTTCTTATTTTATTTAAAAGCCTTTCTGTGAGGCCAAAATGGTCTCTTATGAAGGAAAGTTATTTTTATTTCTTTATAAATATTTAAGAAAATTTAGGGGAACTCAGTGGATATATTTGTTCCATATTTATGAGTTTCAACACATGGTCATGTTCAAAATATTGGGCAAACCCCTTCAAAACCATTCCTGCCTATTTCAAGCTTTTGGAATATTTCTATAAGAAATATTCTCAATAAATTCCAGTAAAATTCTAGCATGTCATCTATGATATTGTTGATGATCTTGCCAAATTTCATTTCAATCCAAGTTGATTTGACTCCCTAATCACTCTAAAACCCTATCTGTCCAGAATCAAATTTGAGCAACTCTACATTGTGAAGTGTCTCCAATTGTGCTCAAATTTGGTGGACATGTTCCCGTAATCCAATGAGGCATCCACACCAGGTGGTACCCCAAGTAGAATAGAGGAACTTGTCCTAAGACCCTCAAAACCCTCTCTGTTGATTTCTGACTTTGGTAAACTTTACATTATAAAGTTTCTCCAATTATCCTCAAACTTTTTGTGCATGCCTTAATGCTCAAATAATGCCCCTACACCAAATATTGGATTTGTGGGAATTCATGTGAATAGGGTTCTAAGCAGAAACCCATTTCTGCCCATTTCTAGGGTTTTCCAAGTCTACATTGGAAAACTTATCCAGCAAATCCCAAATTTGGTGTGCAAGCCTATTTTCATCTATTGTTTGATCTTGTTAAGTTTCATAGCCATTGGAATTCATCTGGTAGCCCAACCACAGATCAAACACCTTGTGTGCACTCACTAATTTGGCTTCTTTTCCCCCTTCCACTTTATTCCTTGAGCTCAACTTTCTACCACAGCCTCACATAGTTAAATTTCACCTCCAGTAACTTTCCCATGGCCACTGGTCAATTATTGGGGAAGGACCCTTTGTAAGTTTCTGTCATTTTCACCCTTGGCAGTACTGTTTTACCCTTCTTCCCATTCTTCTGCTTAAGCTATCACCCCCAACTCTTTCCAGAGCATCTAATATATGCCAAAGCTTCATTTAGAACCAAGATATGGCATGCTCATGTGGAAAAAATGAGCAGCACCTCCTCAAGTTCATTTCTGGCTGAAAAGTAGCTTTGTACAGCAAGTGCTAGCTACACTTCTTTTCTTGAGCTGAATGTTTGCAGATGTGTAGTCCTTCCATACCAGATGCTCCAGGACATGGTTTCACCTCCCATCTCTGCCTGTGAAAACAACTTATGCCAGCGCCAAGTTTGCTGCTGCAAACTAAACCAGAGTCCAAACCTCATCAAACCACCCCCACTAGCTACCAAACTCTAGAGTCACTCTCCTGCGTGTGTGCCTTGAGTGTTGGAAATGTTTGACTGGCCATTTGGACCCTGTAGACACAGGTGACCGTGGTGACCACCACTCTAGCGTGCAGTATTGGTGCTCTGCACCCTCTTCTCCTTCTGCAGCTCGGTCCCCTCCTTGGCAGCATGCCCCAGCGCGCCAGAACGCTCCCCTTGACCAGTCCAACCCATCCCAACACGTAGAAGCAGCCAAGCCCTCCCTGGCACGCGTGCTCTCGTCGTGCACCGAAGCTCCAAAGAGCTCCTGAGCTCTCTCTCCCCATTCCCTCTATTATCTCTCCTTTCCCCCGAGCATCATCTTCTCTGGCATCTCTCCCCTCTTCCTTGGGTTCCTCCAGGGCCCTCCTTGAGTCTCCTCTCCCCAAGCTCTCCCCTACCCCCATGGTCGCGGCAGATCTTCGGCCCTCGCCGAAACCAAGCACCCCGGGACGCTTCCCCTCTCCCTTGAGCCTTTCCCAGTCACCCAACACCCAGGGGCCTCCCCTGGACCTTTCTTCTCCTCCTCTTTCCCTTCGCAGGGGGCTACCGCCTGAGCCGCCGTCGGCCGGCCGCTGTGAACAGAGCGCGTGCTTGCCCTCGGTCCGCCTGCAAACAAGGACCCTCCAGGCCAGCGCAGCAGCCTTGCGCCGAGGACGCCGCTCGTCGGGGCACAGCCGAGCGTGGCCAGAGCTGCCGGGAAGAGCGCCGACATGCCCTTGGGATTGGGCCTCTGCTCTTCCCTGGCCGAGCGAAGGTTGAAGGAGAACCTGGCACGCGGGACCCTCCTGTAAGCCTCCCGGAGGTCGGGCCCGCATGGGGTAAGTGGAGGCGCCCCTCGCAGATCCCGCTTTCATGTGGGGAAAGCGCCCCCTAGGAAAGGCGCCTTCGGCGTGGCCACCTTGTGCCTCCAGGCCGAGCCGCCGGGCCGGCCCACCTCTTTCTCTAGCCCCCAGAGCGCATGATAGCTAAGTCTGCAGGCCCATTTTCCCTTTTTCATTTACCTGCAATCTTCTAAATTCCATCCAAAATTCATACTAACTCCTATTTCATTGATTCAAATTTCTGCAGGATCCTAAAAATCAGGCCTAACCAAATAAGTGCTTTGCACATTTTTCCCTATCAACTTTCTGTGGTGTTTTATTTAAAATGCCAATCTGGATATAAATACCCCACCTTTCAAAACTCCTAGAAGCTTCAAATCAACTCCAAATGGAGTGATTCAAACTCCCAGAGCCTTCTAAAATCCTTCTCTATTTTTAGAACCCTGGTCAACATTTTTGTGTGACTTACTTCTCTTGCAATAAATAAATAGCTCCTTTTGCTATTTATTCCTCCTTGTAAAATCTCTAGAATATTCATACCATCTCCAAATCCAGTGAAACCACTTCCTAAATATTTCTAAAATCATTATCTGTTAAATGGGTGCCTCCACTCATTTTTAACAGAATGATTTCTGTTGGCTTATTCAATGGCCACCTATTGCTCCTTTCACCTATTCAAAAATCCTTGATGATTCAAATCTCCTGTGAGAAGCTTCAGGTATTTTTCTTATGACCAGAGAGGTCCAAGAAAAATAAAACTTCTATTTATAGAACACTTTTATTCTGCTTGCTATATGGCTTACTATAGTTGTTTCCGACGATAGTTAACGGTAGACGGAGTATTCGGAGTTGGAGCGGAAGACCTCGAAGACCCCGAGGACTTACGTGACCAAGGAAAGCAGCCCTTTGACCATGACTTGAGCACAAACATTGTTGCATGCTAGTATAGTTGGTATTTTCCCGTTGCATGTGATCACGATGCCGGTTCATCATTGTGGTGATGGCACTGGAGGCTTCTTCAAATCCCTTGCATGTTGATGATGTTATTCATGTGGCTCCTCGGAGCACAAACATGATGAGCTTGACCCTACCACTTATAAGGATCATGCTACTCTCATGTTGACTAGTAGAGTAAGATTATTGCATTGAGCTTGACCCTACCCCTTGAGGGTCATGTTATACCATGTTGACTAGTAAAGATAGAGCATGCTATCATGAGCATGATGATGAGTTAAATCAAAGGTTTATGAAAACCCCGTCGGGTGCCACTAATGCCCGAGGGTGATGATGAGTTGGTGATCACTTTTGGTGAAGTGATGCACCGGTGTTTTGTGTGAGTATGGTTTCGGAAATGGGATTAGATTTATGATGTGTCGACCGTCCCAACCTTACCAGTACGACCACGATACCCCTTTATGGGACGGGGCTTTGTTGATTACTCTGGTCGGTACTAGCAAAGAGCCACATTACTAGTGGCGGGAGTGATCGGTGTCACTCTCGTGATGGAGTCGTGCCAGGTAGGACGATTATGCCATTATTATGAGTTCCAGGCACACCGTTGGTCCCCGCATGGTTGATACTGTCCAGAGTCGGTGTTCGTAAGACGTACAACATGTGGGCTGGGTACCAATCGAGTGGACCTCTTTGTCTAGTATCGTCAGGGGAAATATGATGATCGGGTACTTATCTCGGGTATATGTGATATACCTCGAGTTGTGGATGACACGGAAGTTTCCCGTTTCTCGTGGGTCCAGCGTACTACCTCTGCAGAGTGTAAACTATTCGAATAGCCGTGTCCACGGTCAAGGACAGTTGGGTGGTGCTGCTTAAACTACGTCCAGCGTTTCCGCATAAACCAAGTGTAAGTGTGTGTGTGTGTGTGTGGTGTTAAAAAGGTGTTGTTATGAGAGTAATAATATGACCAAGTTCGGTGACTTGGCATATAGGGTAAACCCGGATGGTTTAGCCATGATTAATACATTGAGGTTATGACAAGTCCGATGACTTGGCATATAGGGTAAACCCGGATGGTTTAGCCCTCATTAAACCATTAAGGTTATGACAAGTACGATGACTTGGCATATAGGGTGAACCCGGATGGTTCAACCCTTAGCAGATATGTTGATATCTGTAACCTGTTCTTCAAGAGTAATTCTTTAACTTGATGCATATTCATGATCATTCCACCCAGATGAGTTACACTAAAGATGCATGATACTGTTATCCTTAACTTTCATTGTTCGTATCATGAGCTGTTTGCGAGTACATTCAAAGTACTCATTGGCTTGCCACTGGTTATTTCATTGACCAGGTGTGAAAGACAGGATATGGTGAGATTAACTCGGTGACGTTCTTGCGAGCTAGGACGCTTCCCACTCAGAATGCCTGTAGGTTAAGGCTGATGGCATGGGTTCACGCTTTCAACCAATAATTCCTCTATTGGTCTAGTTTGGTGCTTTGGCCTTTAAGGCCCTATGTATGTAAGACTCGACCGAAGTGCTCATTTATTGTATCAAACGGTATGTATGGATGTAAGACTCTATTATTCAGTATATGTGTTCAGTGAGCATTGATCCTTGGGATCACTTGGCACGGCGATCTCGACTTACCAGTCGGGGTCCCCACAGAGCTGGTATGAGAGCCATCCTGACTGTAGGAAGCCCTTAGTTAGGATGGACGTTAGTTAGGATAAAACTGCTTTCCGGATCCTTCAAAATACTTACAAAACTTATATATTTTCTCAACTCTCCTAAACTTCAAAGAAATTGAAGGTTATGCTCTAGCCTTCCACTCTTATTTTCTGGACACTCCTCGTCTACTTTTTCAAAACTTGCTAATGGTCGCTAGAACCTTATGCCCTTCTGACCACGGGATAAATTGAAATCCTCGTGGGTAGCCCGGAAGGAAGTAACCTTTCCAGGCAAAGACCTGTGCTGAAGGACAGAGAAGACCACTCCGCGACCAGACGACACCAACAGAAGTACCTCCATGAGGAACAAGGACATCGAGGCTTAGAAGACGGTGAAACCCTGGGCACTGTTCCAGAGTGATGCGACTTTCGCCTATGATAATATGGACATAATATATGCAAACCTTGATCTGCATCACTAGTAGAGCGACCCTGTCAGTTATAAGTAATTGTGTCGACCACCACCAGTGGATGAGAATCTTGCCATTTGGTCCGCCTCACCTTAGTGAGCAGGAAAACGGTTCTCTTCATCCCCCGCTCTAGGTGTCGGTATCGCAATTAGTATGATTGGCAGATCAAAACTCTATCATGTCTTGCAAATATCGGTGCATGAAGGTGTCCACTTGAGACCCTCGAAGCCTCTGAAGACAAGAAGACGATGACAAGATCACGAAGACAAGGAAGACCCTGTCAGTGACAGCTATGAAGAACCACCTTCGTCAGCAACTTCCCAGACGAGAAGACAACCAGAGTTCCTTACAACTCAAGCGAATTTCTTCAGAAAGCGACAACAAGAGGCGTGACAACACCCTGAGAAGGTCCAGAAGACTTAGCGGACTCCTCTCCGGAGCAAGAAGCAAGCACGACTGTCGAGTCCCTGAACCTAGGATAGGATGAGTTATGAATTCCCTATGCGAAGTCGAGTCCGTGAAATGGTTCGGATGGACCATGTTGTGTGTTGTTTGTTTTTGTTGTTTGTGCTTTGATATGAGTCGCGCTTTTCCTTAGGCAACAAGCATGCGGTTATATCACTTGCCTTATTTTGATGTTCAAAATAATTTTTGCACTTGTTTGAGTTCATTTTTCAATGCTTGTTTGATTGCACTAAGACCCTTAGACCTTCCCCTTGGTGCTCTCTCTCTCTCACACCCCTCTCGACAACTGAAGACGGCAAGGCATGTGCGCCAAGGATCCACTTCGAAGCACGGCTGACGTTGAAGACACTGACTGTGCTACGCTTAACCACACGCAACCCATAGGAGTGTGTTTTCCCCTCGAGATTGGAAAACCACACTAGACCGGACTAACCTCCACAAGCCTTTCCGGCTCAAATTTTCTAGTCACGTGTCTAGTACACGGACTTGCCAGAACTCGTGTAGGTCCCCGATAAACCCCGCTGAGCACCAGGTTCTCAATGGAACGAGTGATCACCGTGAACAAGTATCCTTCCATCTTAAGCTAGCACTGTAACCTTGATGCCATAAGAGGATCGTTCTCGGATATAGAGTATAGACTAAAGACTGTCATGGTGATGATGATATGTGTCTTGAGGATGTAGCTAGACTAATTTTGGTGGATCGTGAGACCCTTATAAAGGTAGGTAAACTTGGTGGAACAAGTTAGTACAGTAGTATAACCTACATGATCTGGAGTAAGATTGGATTTAGTAGGACGATTATGATCGTGAACTTTATTCTTGGTGGTATACATGACTTTAGTTAGTAGTTGGCATGGTTTGGAGATAATTATCATAATGACTTGGAGTATCAAATAGACTTCTTATTGGATTTGAGTCTTGGATTTGAATAGGTAATCTTAATAGAGTATTGAGGATGACAAAGACCACATGGTTTGGAGTAAATTGGATTTAGCTCGTTAATCTCGATCATGATACCATGTTTCTCGGTGGATATAGAGTGCGTATACTTGGAGTTGTCAAATTGATTTACAACCTATGTGGTTGGCCTTGGAGATTAGATGGCCATGATTATTGAAGTTGGTGGATATACTATGACGCAATTCTTGCAGTAATATGTGAATTATGAGGACCCTAAGAGTGTATGCGGAACCTCATCAATGTTGGATTTGTAGGAGTGGTGAGTATAGTCATGATTGATCAGATTGATGGATCACTTGATCGGATTCATGGGAAGGAAACAAATTATTGGATTGGTCTACTACGTGTTTCCTTAATATAGTAGTGTAGTACCCTGTCCATTGGATGACTTAGGTGGACAATTGGATTTGTTGTGCCTCAGATTCAATCGTGGTAGCTGTATGTCTCCCCAAGGTCCTTGCATAGTAATGCATGTACAGTTGGGGCTACGCCATACTTGTAAGTGTTTGGGTTTAGTTCTTCCCTCAACCTGGAGTTGACTAGCTTGAGCGGCGTGGAGTTGACCCACGTAGGATGATATCCTTGATGAGATGAGTTGAGGTTGTCTCAAGTTAGCGGTCGAACTACTGGCATCTAAGGAATGTGCTTAGAGATAAGATGATAACTGATCGCCCACATCCTAAGTTCCTTGAGACCCTAAAGCTTCGTTGAACCACAAGATGGACGGACTACGACCATAGAAGACGACTCTAAGTCGTTGAAATGCGGCCAGTACCCGCCCATAGCAAGTCTCGTTCTCCTCACCTGACTTTTGAGCACTGTGCTTATGTCGTGTTTGGGAAGGTAGGTTGTCATCCTCACTGATGACGTACTTACTCACCGATAAGAGGAAGAACACACCTTAGTCCTGTTTGGACGAACCCAGGAATGCCGATTGTTATGCCTCTTGAGGGTACCGTGATATCTCGAGAAGGTGGACTTCTCGAAGCAATCCCAAGACAACGGAAGTCTATCATACTCAAGTCAAGACAAAGAACCGCCGTGACGAGGAAGCCACGACAATGACGATGAAGCAACATAAGTCAACCACCGACCGCGTACCGACTACATCAACAACGTCAAGAAGCCTCGACAATTCAAGATGACGAAGCCCTTGGACAAGCGAAAGAATCAGACGACCTCTCCTTGGTCCAAATCAAGGACGAGAGTACTAG
Source organism: Hordeum vulgare subsp. vulgare (assembly GCF_904849725.1). NCBI lineage: Eukaryota > Viridiplantae > Streptophyta > Magnoliopsida > Poales > Poaceae > Hordeum > Hordeum vulgare. Next base: position 534,152,471 of record NC_058524.1, read on the forward strand.
TGAGTCGTGGTGGAAACCTGATAAAGGTGATTCCCTCTTGCCGAGTCGTAGACCTTGGGAATGGATGACTGGTCTAAACTCTTGGGTAGCCAGCTCGTCCAGAACCCCTCGCTAATCCTCCCAAGATGGCAGGACCTGTTCGGGACCTGAGCCTCCGAGCTTATACTCATAGGTGAGACCCAACCCGGACCCTTTCAAGAGAAGCCTTCGAAGACTAATTGCGACCATAGCTTGATTGTCGAAAGGAAGTCAAGGACTTCCCCGTAAGCGGGAAGACATGCGTAGACTTTGGCAGTGCATTCTAACACGAGACATCTTGATGCCACGAACCGGCATGCGAAGCCCAGGACCAGATCCTAGACAACCCCTCTTGCCACGTATTCTGACCTTGGAGTACACTTGCAAGCCAAAACCTTGCACCGACTTAGTTCACCAAGCCCTTGACCTTGGTCAAGCCTAACTTATTGCCAGATTCCGCTCACGATCAGTTGAGGACTTGTGAACATTCGAAGTTGTATCATCAAGCACCTCAAGACCACCACAACAACATGGGGGCATGAAGACTACCTCCGACTCAAGATTTTGTATCTCACCAACCCCTAGCCTAGAAATCTCGGGGACGAGATTTTCTTAAGAGGGTAAGGTCTGTAACACCCCAGTTTTTGGCCTTCCTGATTAAGTAACTCATTTCCAAATTTAGGACCAATTAAATTTTTTGAGAATGCTTGTGATGCTTCGAGTGACTATTGTCTGCCTGTTTGTTTAATTACATGTGATTGATCCCCATTAATTCTTGCCATCCTCCTAATCACCTCCTCACTCCATGATCTCCTGCCTAATGATCATACCATGTGTTTAGGACAAATATCTATTTTTACCAAATATTTATTTTTCCCAAAAAGCATTTCTTTAAATTAAACTTTCAAACCCCTCAGATGAGGTTTGTACTACAAGTCCTCAAATTAGGGAATTTCTTTTGCACCAATTACTTTATTTAAAACCTATTATCAAAATGTCTTCCAAAGACCACCATATTATTATTTTAAAAGTTATTTTCTTATTTTATTTAAAAGCCTTTCTGTGAGGCCAGAAATGGTCTCTTATGAAGGAAAGTTATTTTTATTGCTTTATAAATATTTAAGAAAATTTAGGGGAACTCAGTGGATATATTTATTCCATATCTATGAGTTTCAACACATGGTCATGTTCAAAATATTGGGCAAACCCCTTCAAAATCATTCCTGCCTATTTCAAGCTTTTGGAATATTTCTATAAGAAATATTCTCAATAAATTCCAGTAAAATTCTAGCATTTCATCTATGACATTATTGATGATCTTGACAAATTTCATTTCAATCCAAGTTGATTTGACTCCCCTAATCACTCTAAAACCCTATCTGCCAGAATCAAATTTGAGCAACTCTACATTGTGAAGTGTCTCCAATTGTGCTCAAGTTTGGTGGACATGTTCCCGTACTCCAATGAGGCATCCACACCAGGTGGTACCCCAAGGAGAATAGAGGAACTTGTCCTAAGACCCTCACAACCCTCTCTGTTGATTTTTGACTTTGGTAAACTTTACATTATAAAGTTTCTCCAATTATCCTCAAACTTTTTGTGCATGCCTTAATGCTCAAATAATGCCCCTACACCAAATATTGGATTTGTGGGAATTCATTTGAATAGGGTTCTAAGAAGAAACTCATTTCTGCCCATTTCTAGGGTTTTCCAAGTCTACATTGGAAAACTTATCCAACAAATCCCAAATTTGGTGTGCAAGCCTATTTTCATCTATTGTTTGATCCTGTTAAGTTTCATAGCCATTGGAATTCATCTGGTAGCCCAACCACAGATCAAACACCTTGTGTGCACTCACTAATTCGGCTTCTTTTGCCCCTTCCACTTTATTCCTTGAGCTCAACTTTCTACCACAACCTCACATAGTTAAATTTCACCTCCAGTAACTTTCCCATGGCCACTGGTCAATTATTGGGGAAGGACCCTTTGTAAGTTTCTCTCATTTTCACCCTTGGCAACACTGTTTTACCCTTCTTCCCATTCTTCTGCTTAACCTATCACCCCCAACTCTTTCCAGAGCATCTAATATATGCCAAGGCTTCATTTAGAACCAAGATATGGCATGCTCATGTGGAGAAAATGAGCAGCACCTCCTCAAGTTCATTTCTGGCTGAAAAGTAGCTTTGTACAGCAAGTGCTAGCTACACTTCTTTTCTTGAGCTGAATGTTTGCACATGTGTAGTCCTTCCATACCACATGCTCCAGGACATGGTTTCACCTCCCATCTCTGCCTGTGAAAACAACTTATGCCAGCCCCAAGTTTGCTGCTGCAAACTAAACCAGAGTCCAAACCTCATCAAACCACCCCCACTAGCTACCAAACTCTAGAGTCACTCTCCTGCGTGTGTGCCTTGAGTGTTGGAAATGTTTGACTGGCCATTTGGACCCTGTAGACACAGGTGACCGTGGTGACCACCACTCTAGCGTGCAGTATTGGTGCTCTGCACCCTCTTCTCCTTCTGCAGCTCGGTCCCCTCCTTGGCAGCATGCCCCAGCGCGCCAGAACGCTCCCCTTGACCAGTCCAACCCATCCCAACACGTAGAAGCAGCCAAGCCCTCCCTGGCACGCGTGCTCTCGTCGTGCACCGAAGCTCCATAGAGCTCCTGAGCTCTCTCTCCCCATTCCCTCTATTATCTCTCCTTTCCCCCGAGCATCATCTTCTCTGGCATCTCTCCCCTCTTCCTTGGGTTCCTCCAGGGCCCTCCTTGAGTCTCCTCTCCCCAAGCTCTCCCCTACCCCCATGGTCGCGGCAGATCTTCGGCCCTCGCCGAAACCAAGCACCCCGGGACGCTTCCCCTCTCCCTTGAGCCTTTCCCAGTCACCCAACACCCAGGGGCCTCCCCTGGACCTTTCTTCTCCTCCTCTTTCCCTTCGCAGGGGGCTGCCGCCTGAGCCGCCGTCGGCCGGCCGCTGTGAACAGAGCGCGTGCTTGCCCTCGGTCCGCCTGCAAACAAGGACCCTCCAGGCCAGCGCAGCAGCCTTGCGCCGAGGACGCCGCTCGTCGGGGCACAGCCGAGCGTGGCCAGAGCTGCCGGGAAGAGCGCCGACATGCCCTTGGGATTGGGCCTCTGCTCTTCCCTGGCCGAGCGAAGGTTGAAGGAGAAACTGGCATGCGGGACCCTCCTGTCAGCCTCCCGGAGGCCGGGCCCGCCTGGGGTAAGTGGAGGCGCCCCTCGCAGATCCCGCTTTCATGTGGGGAAAGCGCCCCCCAGGAAAGGCGCCTTCGGCGTGGCCACCTTGTGCCTCCAGGCCGAGCCGCCGGGCCGGCCCACCTCTTTCTCTAGCGCCCAGAGCGCATGATAGCTAAGTCTGCAGGCCCATTTTCCCTTTTTCATTTACCTGCAATCTTCTAAATTCCATCCAAAATTCATACTAACTCCTATTTCATTGATTCAAATTTCTGCAGGATCCTAAAAATCAGGCCTAACCAAATAAGTGCTTTGCACATTTTTCCCTATCAACTTTCTGTGGTGTTTTATTTAAAATGCCAATCTGGATATAAATACCCCACCTTTCAAAACTCCTAGAAGCTTCAAATCAACTCCAAATGGAGTGATTCAAACTCCCAGAGCCTTCTAAAATCCTTCTCTATTTTTAGAACCCTGGTCAACATTTTTGTGTGACTTACTTCTCTTGCAATAAATAAATAGCTCCTATTGCTATTTATTCCTCCTTGTAAAATCTCTAGAATATTCATACCATCTCCAAATCCAGTGAAACCACTTCCTAAATATTTCTAAAATCATTCTCTGTTAAATGGGTGCCTCCACTCATTTTTAACAGAATGATTTCTGTTGGCTTATTCAATGGCCACCTATTGCTCCTTTCACCTATTCAAAAATCCTTGATGATTCAAATCTCATGTGAGAAGCTTCAGGTATTTTTCTTATGACCAGAGAGGTCCAAGAAAAATAAAACTTCTATTTATAGAACACTTCTATTCTGCTTTCTATATGGCTTATTATAGTTGTTTCCGACGATAGTTAACGGTAGATAGAGTATTCGGAGTTGGAGCGGAAGACCTCGAAGACCCCGAGGACTTACGTGACCAAGGCAAGCAGCCCTTTGACCATGACTTGAGAAGAAACATTGTTGCATGCTAGTATAGTTGGTATTTTCCCGTTGCATGTGATCACGATGCCGGTTCATCATTGTGGTGATGGCACCGGAGGCTTCTTCAAAGCCCTTGCATGTTGATGATGTTATTCATGTGGCCCCTCGGAGCACAAACATGATGAGCTTGACCCTACCACTTATAAGGATCATGCTACTCTCATGTTGACTAGTAGAGTAAGATCATTGCATTGAGCTTGACCCTACCCCTTGAGGGTCATGTTATACCATGTTGACAAGTAAAGATAGAGCATGCTATCATGAGCATGATGATGAGTTAAATCAAAGGTTTATGAAAACCCCGTCGGGTGCCACTAATGCCCGACGGTGATGATGAGTTGGTGATCACTTTTGGTGAAGTGATGCACCGGTGTTTTGTGTGAGTATGGTTTCGGAAATGGGATTAGATTTATGATGTGTCGACTGTCCCAACCTTACCAGTACGACCACGATACCCCTTTATGGGACGGGGCTTTGTTGATTACTCTGGTCGGTACTAGCAAAGAGCCACATTACTAGTGGCGGGAGTGATCGGTGTCACTCTCGTGATGGGGTCGTGCCAGGTAGGACGATTATGCCATTATTATGAGTTCCAGGCACACCGTTGGTCCCCACATGGTTGATACTGTCCAGAGTCGGTGTTCGTAAGAATCACAACATGTGGGCTGGGTACCAATCGAGTGGACCTCTTTGTCTAGTATCGTCAGGGGAAAGATGATGATCGGGTACTTATCTCGGGTATATGTGATATACCGCGAGTTGTGGATGACACGGAAGTTTCCCGTTTCTCGTGGGTCCAGCGTACTACCTCTGCAGAGTGTAAACTATTCGAATAGCCGTGTCCACGGTCAAGGAAAGTTGGGTGGTGCTGCTTAAACTACGTCCAGCGTTTCCGCATAAACCAAGTGTAAGTGTGTGTGTGTGTGGTGTTAAAAAGGTGTTGTTATGAGAGTAATAATATGACCAAGTTCGGTGACTTGGCATATAGGGTAAACCCGGATGATTTAGCCATGATTAATACATTGAGGTTATGACAAGTCCGATGACTTGGCATATAGGGTAAACCCGGATGGTTTAGCCCTCATTAAACCATTAAGGTTATGACAAGTCCGATGACTTGGCATATAGGGTGAACCCGGATGGTTCAACCCTTAGCAGATATGTTGATATTTGTAACCTGTTCTTCAAGAGTAATTCTTTAACTTGATGCATATTCATGATCATTCCACCCAGATGAGTTACACTAAAGATGCATGATACTGTTATCCTTCACTTTCATTGTTCGTATCATGAGCTGTTTGTGAGTACATTCAAAGTACTCATTGGCTTGCCACTGGTTATTTCATTGACCAGGTGTGAAATACAAGATATGGTGAAGATTAACTCGGTGACGTTCTTGCGAGCTAGGACGCTTCCCACTCAGAATGCCTGTAGGTTAAGGCTGATGGCATGGGTTCACGCTTTCAACCAATAATTCCGCTATTGGTCTAGTTTGGTGCTTTGGCCTTTAAGGCCCTATGTATGTAAGACTCGACCGAAGTGGTCATTTATTGTATCAAACGGTATGTATGGATGTAAGACTCTATTATTCAGTATCTGTGTTCAGTGATCATTGATCCTTGGGGTCACTGGGCACGGCGATCTCGACTTACCAGTCGGGGTCCCCACATAGGATTGGGTCTTGTCCATCACATCATTCTCCCAATGATGTGATCCCGTTATCAATGACATCTAATGCCCATGATCAGGAAACCATGATCATCTATTGATCAATGAGCTAGACAACTAGAGGCTTGCTAGGGACACCTTGTGATCTATTTATTCACACATGTATTATTGTTTCCTGTTAATACAATTATAGCATGAACAATAGACGATTATCATGAACAAGGAAATATGATAATAACCATTTTATTATTGCCTCTAGGGCATATTTCCAACAGTCTCCCACTTGCACTAGAGTCAATAATTTAGTTACATTGTGATGTATCAAACACCCATAGTATTATGGTGTTGATCGTGTTTTGCTCGAGGAAGAGGTTTAGTCAATGGGTTTGCAATATTCAGATCCGTGTGTACTTTACAAATATCTATCACTCCACTCTGGACATGGTCCTGGATGGAGTTGTAGCGGAGTTTGATGTGCTTGGTCTTCCGGTGGAACCTGGGCTCCTTGGCTATAGCAATAGCTCCAGTGTTATCACGGAAGAGCGTCATTGGACCTGACACGCTTGGAACCACTCCAAGGTCGGTGATGAGCTCCTTCATCCAAATTCCTTCATGAGCCGCTTCTAAAGCAGCTATGTACTCCGCTTCACATGTAGATGCTGCCATGACTTCTTGCTTGCTGCTACACTAGCTCACTGCCCCACCATTCAAAACATACACGTATCCGGTCTGTGACTTAGAGTCATTCGGATCTGTGTCGAAGCTAGCATCGACGTAACCCTTTACGACGAGCTCTTCGTCACCTCCATAAACGAGAAACATCTCCTTAGTCCTCTTCAGGTACTTAAGGATATTCTCGACCGTTGTCCAGTGTTCCATACCTGGATCACTTTGGTACCTCCCTACCAAACTTATGGCAGGGTTTATATCAGGTCTGGTACACAGCATGGCATACATTAGAGAGCCTACGGCAGAAGCGTAGGGACATTACTCATCTTCTCTCTATCTGCTGTCGTGGTCGGTGACTGAGTCTTACTCAATATCACACCTTGCAAAATTGGCAAGAACCCCTTCTTTGAGTGATCCATATTGAACTTCTTCAATATCTTGTCAAGGTATGTACTTTGCGAAAGACCTATGAGGCGTCTCGATCTATCTCCATAGATCTTGATGCCTAATATGTATGCAGCTTCTCCAAGGTCCTTCATTGAAAAACTCTTGTTCAAATAGGCCTTTATTCTCTCCAACATCTCTATATTATTCCCCGTCAATAATATGTCATCCACATACAGTACGAGGAAAGCTACAGAGCTCCCACTCACTTTCTTGTACAGACATGCTTCTCTGTAAACTTGTATGAACCCAAACGCTTAATCATCTCATTGAAGCGAATGTTCCAACTCCGAGATGCTTGCACCAGCCCATAGATGGAGCGCTGGAGTTTGCACACTTTGTTAGCACCCTTAGGGTCGACAAAACCTTCTGGTTGCATCATATACAACTCTTCCTTAAGATTCCCGTTAAGGAACGCTGTTTTGACGTGCATTTGCCTAATTTCATAATCATAAAAGGCGGCAATTGCTAACATGATTCAGGCTGATTTCAGCTTTGCTACGGAGAGAAAGTCTCTTCGTAATGAACTCCTTGAATTTGTCGAAAACCCTTTGCGACAAGTCGAGCTTTATAAACGGTCACATTACCGTTTGCCTCAGTCTTCTTCTTGAAGATCCATTTATTTTCTATGGCTCGCCGGTCATCGGGGAAGTCCACCAAAGTCCATCATTTGTTCTCATACATGGATCCTATCTCGGATTTCATAGCTTCAAGCCATTTGTTGGAATCCGGGCCCGCCATTGCTTCTTCATAGTTCGAAGGTTCAACGTTGTCTAACAACATGATTTCCATCACAGGGTTGTCGTACCACTCTGGTGCGGAGCATGCCCTTGTGGACCTTCGCGGTTCAGTAGTAACTTGATCCGAAGCTTCATGATCATTATCATTAACTTCTTCTTCAGTTGGTGTAGGTGCCACAGGAAAATTTTCCAGCGCTGCACTACTTTCCTGTTCGAGAGGGGGTGTAATTACCTCATCAAGTTCTAGTTTCCTCCCACTTACTTCTTTCGAGAGAAACTCTTTCTCTAGAAAGGATCCGTTCTTGGCAACAAAGATTTTACCTTCGGATCTAAGATAGAAGGTATACCCAATAGTTTCCTTAGGGTATCCTATGAATACGCATTTCTCTGCTTTGGGTTCGAGCTTCTCTGGTTGAAGTTTCTTCACATAAGCATCGCAGCCCCAAACTTTAAGAAACGACAACTTAGGTTTCTTGCCAAACCATAGTTCATATAGTGTCGTCTCAATGGATTTAGACGGTGCCCTATTTAAAGTGAATGCTGCAGTTTCTAATGCGTATCCCCAAAACGATAGCGGTAAGTTGGTAAGAGACATCATAGATCGTACCATATCTAATAAAGAGCGATTACGACGTTCAGACACTCCGTTGCGTTGCGGTGTGCTAGGCGACGTCAGTTGTGAAACTATTCCACACTTCCTTACGTGTGTGCCAAAATCGTGACTCAAATATTCTCCTCCACGATCAGATCGTAGACAATTAATTTTTCTGTCACGTTGATTCTCAACCTCACTCTGAAATTCCTTGAACTTTTCAAATGTCTCAGATTTGTGCTTCATCAAGTAGATATACCCATACCTACTCAAATCATCGGTGAGAGTGAGAACATAACGGTAGCCACCGCGAGCTTCAACGTTCATTGGACCACATACATCAGTATGTATTATTTCCAATAAGTCGGTCGCTGTCTCCATTATTCCTGAGAAGGGAGTCTTAGTCATCTTGCCCATGAGGCACGGTTCACATGTGTCAAATGATTCAAAGTCAAGAGACTCTAATAGTCCATCAGTATGGAGCTTCTTCATGCACTTAACACCGATATGACCAAGGCGGCAGTGCCACAAGTATGTGGGACTATCATTATCAACTTTACATCTTTTGGTACTAACACTATAAATATGTGTAACATCACGATCGAGATTCATCAAAAATAAACCATTCACCAGCGGAGCATGACCATAAAACATATCACTCATATAAATAAAAAACCATTATTCTCTGACTTAAATGAGTAGTCGTCTCGCATTAAGCAAGACCCTGATACAATATTCATGCTCAAATCTGGTACTAAAAAACAATTATTAAGGTTTAAAACTAATCCCGACGGTAGATGTAGAGGTAGCGTTCCGACGGCGATCACATCGACCTTGGAGCCCTTCCCGACGCGCATCGTCACCTCGTCCTTGGCCAGTCTCCGCTTATTTCGCAGTTCCTGCTTTGAGTTGCAAATGTGAGCAACAACACCGGTATCAAATACCCACGAGCGCTGGTAAGGTACACGTCAATAACATGTATATCGCATATACCTTTAACGTTGCCGGCCTTCTTGTCCGCTAAGTACTTGGGGCAGACCTTTTCCCTTGCAATAGAAGCACTCAGTCTCTGGCTTGGGTCCATTCTTTTTCTTCTTCCCAGTATCTGGCTTACCGGGCACGGCAACGGCTTTGCCGTCTTTCTTGAAGTTCTTCTTACCCTTGCCCTTCTTGAAACTGGTGGTCTTGTTGACCATCAACACTTGATGCTCTTTCTTGATTTCTACTTCTGCTGACTTGAGCATCGAGTACAACTCGGGAATTGTCTTCTCTATCCCTTGCATGTTGTAGTTCAGCACAAAACCTTTGTAGCTTGGTGGGAGAGACTAGAGGATTCTGTCAATTATAGCATCATCCGGAAGTTCGACTCCAAGTGAAGTCAGACGACCGTGTAACCCAGACATTTTGAGTATGTGCTCACTGACAGAACTGTTCTCCTCCATCTTACAGCTATAGAACTTGTCAGAGGCTTCATATCTCTCGACACGGGCATGAGCTTGAAAAACGCTCTTGGAACATCTCATATGCACCATGTTGCTCAAAACGCCTTTGGAGCCCCGTTTCCAAACTGTATAACAAGCCACACCTAACCAGAGAGTAGTCATCACTCCGCGTTTGCCAGACGTTCAGAATGTCCTGGGCTGCTGCGGGAGCGGGGTGTCACCTAGCGGCGCATCAAGGACATAAGCCTTTTTATCTGCTTCAAGGATGAGCTTCAAGTTGCGAACCCAGTCCGCATAGTTGCAACCATCATCTTTCAGCTTGTTTTTCTCTAGGAATGCGTTGAAATTGAGGTTGACGTTGGCCATCTACAATATTTATAAAGACAACTTTTAGACTAAGTTCATGACAATTAAGTTCATTTAATCAAATTAAGTATGAACTCCCACTTAAATCGACATCCCTCCAGTCATCTAAGTGATACATGATCCATGTTGACTAACCCGTCTCCGATCATCACGTGAGACGGACTAGTCATCATGGTGAGCAACTTCATGCTGATCGTATTCAACCATACGACTCATATTTGACCTTTCGGTCTCTTGTATTCGAGGTCATTTCTGTACATGCTAAGCTCATCGAGTCAACCTAGGTGTTTCGCGTGTGTAAATCTGGCTTACACCCGTTGTACGCGAACGTTAGAATCTATCACACCCGATCATCACGTGGTGCTTCGAGACAACAATCCTTCGCAACGGTGCACACTTAGGGGAATACGTTCTCGAAATTTTAAGAGGGATCATCTTATTATGCTACCGTCGTTCTAAGAAATAAGATGAAAAACATGATAAACATCACAATGCAATCATATAGTGACATGATATGGCCATTATCATCTTTGCTCTTTCGATCTCCATCTTCAGGCATCACATGATCATCATTGTCACCGGCGTGATACCATGATCTCCATCATCGTGTCTCCGTGAAGTCGCCACGCCAACTACTACTATCACTACTACTATAGCTAACCGTTAGCAATGAAGTAAAAGTAGTAAGCACATGGCGTTGCATCTCATACAATAAATTAAGACAACTCCTATGGCTCCTGCCGGTTGTCATACTCATCGACATGCAAGTCGTGAAACCTATTACAATAACATGATCATATCTACATCATACATGCAACATCACAACTTTGGCCATATCACATCACATGTCAAACCCTAAAAACAAGTTAGACGTCCTCAAATTGTTGTTGCAAGTTTTACGTGGCTGATTTGGGTTTCTAGCAAGAACGCCTTCTTACCGATGTGACAGCCACAACGATGATATTCCAAAGCTATTTACCCTTCATAAGGACCCTTTTCATCAAATCCAATCCGACTAGAGTAGGAGAGACAGACACCCGCTAGCCACCTCTATGCACGGTGTGCATGTCTGTGGTGGAACCAGTCTCACGTAAGTGTACGTGTAATGTCGGTCCGGGACGCTTCATCCCACAATACCGCCGGAAAAGAATAAGACTAGTGGCGGCAAGCAATTGACAAATCATCGCCCACAACTTTTTGTGTTCTACTTGTGCATAGAATCTACGCATAGAAAACCTGGCTCAGATGCCACTGTTGGGTAACATAGCATAAATTCAAAAAAAATCCTACGCATATTCAAATCTTCCTATGGAGAGACCAGCAAGGAGAGAGGGGTGAGTGCATCTTCATACCTTTGAAGATCGCTAAGCGGAAGCGTTGCTAGAACGCGGTTGATGGAGTCGTACTCGCGGCGATTCAGATCGCGGTGTGATTCCGATCTAGTGCCGAACTACGGCACCTCCGCGTTCAACACACGTGCAGCCCGGTGACGTATCCCGCACCTTGATCCAGCAAGGAGGAGGGAGAGGTTGGGGAAGCTCTCCGGCAGCACGACGGCGTGGTGTCGATGGAGAGACGAGGTCTCCCGGCAGGGCTTCGCCAAGCACCGTGGGAGGAGGAGGAAGGAGGGGAGCAGGGCTGCGCCGAGAGGAGAAGAAAACTGTGTGCAAAACAGCCCCAAACCCCTAGGTATATATAGGAGGAGGGGAGGGGGGTACGCCACCCCTACGGTTCCCACCCTAGGTGGTGAGGCAGCCCAGATGGGAGAGGAGGGCGGCGGCCAGGGCAGGGAAAGGGGAAGGGGGGCGGCGCCCTAGGTGGGCCTTGGGCCTCTCCTGCGCCTAGGGTTTCCCCTCCCTCCCTCTCTGGCGCGCATGGGCTGGGTGTGGGGGCGCACCAGCCCACCTAGGGGCTGGTTCCCTCTCACACTTGGACCATGTAGCCCTCCGGGGCTTGTGGCCCCTCCCGGTGGGCCTCCGGAACCCTTCCGGTGGTCCCGACACTTTGTCGGTGGTGCCCGAAACATTTCCGGCGTCCAAACCCATCCATCCTATATATCAATCTTTACCTCCGGACCATTCCGGAGCTCCTCGTGACGTCCGAGATCTCATCCGGGAATCCTAACAACTTTCGGTAACCTCGTATAACATTTCCCTATAACCCAACGTCATCGAACCATAAGTGTGTAGACCCTACGGGTTCGGGAAGCATGCAGACATGACCGAGACGCTCTCCGGCCAATAACCATCAGTGGGATCTGGATACCCATGGTGGCTCCCACATGTTCCACGATGATCTTCATCGGATGAACAATGATGTCAAGGATTCAATCAGTCCCGTATACAATTCCCTTTGTTTATCGGTATAGAACTTGCTCGAGATTCGATTGTCGGTATACCTATACCTTGTTCAATCTCGTTACCGGTAAGTCTCTTTTCTCGTTCCGTAGCACGTCATCCTATGACTAACTCCTTAGTCACATTGAGCTCATGATGATGTTCTACCGAGTGGGCCCAGAGATACCTCTCCATCACACGGAGTGACAAATCCCGATCTCTATTCGTACCAACCCAACAGACACTTTCAAAGGTACCCGTAGTGCACCTTTATAGTCACCCAGTTACGTTGTGACGTTTTATACACCCAAAGCACTCCTACGGTATCCGGGAGTTGCACAATCTCACGGTCGAAGGAAAAGACACTTGACATTAGAAAAGCTTTAGCATACGAACAATACCATCTAGTGTTATGCTTAGGATTGGGTCTTGTCCATCACATCATTCTCCCAATGATGTGATCCCGTTATCAATGACATCTAATGCCCATGATCAAGAAACCATGATATCTATTGATCAACGAGCTAGCCAACTAGAGGCTTGCTAGGGACACATTGTGATCTATTTATTCACACATGCATTACTGTTTCCTGTTAATACAATTATAGCATGAACAATAGACGATTATCATGAACAAGGAAATATGATAATAACCATTTTATTATTGTCTCTAGGGCATATTTCCAATAGGTAATTATTCAAGCAAATAGAATAACTATTATTCTCTTTCAATGAATAATCGTATTGCAATAAACACAATCCAATCATGTTCATGCTCAACGCAAACACCAAATAACAATTATTTAGTTTTAACACCAATCCCGATGGTAGAGGGAGCATGCGATTTTTGATCACATCAACCTTGGAAATATTTCCAACACTTATTGCCACCTCGCCTTTAGCTAGTCTATGTTTATTCCGTAGCTTCCATTTCGTGTTACCAATCACTTAGCAACTGAACCGGTATCCAATACCCTCATGCTACTAGGAGTAGTAGTAAAGTACACATCAATATCATGTATATCAAATATACTTTTGTCGACTTTGCCAGCCTTCTTAACTACCAAGTATCTATGGTAGCTCCACCTCAGTGACCGTTCCCCTCATAAGAGAAGCACTTAGTCTCGGGTTTGGGTTCAATCTCGGATTTCTTCATTAGAGCAGCAACTGGTTTGTTGTTTCATGAAGCATCCCTTCTAGCCCTTGCCCTTCTTGAAACTAGTGGTTTTACTAACCATCAACAATTGATGCTCCTTCTTGATTTCTACTTTCACACTGTCAAATATTGCAAATCGCTCAAGGATCATCATATCTATCCTTGATATGTTTATAGTTCATCACGAAGTTCTAGCAGCTTGGTGGCAGTGACTTTGGATAACCATCACTGTCTCATCTGGAAGATTAACTCCCACTTGATTCAAGCGATTGTTGTACTCAGACAATCTGAGCCCATGCTCAACGATTGAGATTTTCTCCTTTACTTTGTAGACAAAGAATATTGTTGGAGGTCTCATACCTCTCAACAAGGGCACGAGCATGAAATCTCAATTTCATCTCTTAGAACATCTCTTATATTCCGCGACGTTTTCAAAAACGTCTTCGACGCCTTGCTTCTAAGCTTTTAAGTATTACGCACTGAACTATCACGTAGTCATCAAAAACGTGTATGCCAGATGTTCGCAACATCCACAGGCGACGCTCGAGGTCTAGCACACCGAGTGGTGGATTAAGGACATAAGCCTTTTGCGCAGCAATGAGGACAATCCTCAGTTTTACGGATTCAGTCCGCAAAGTTACTACTATCATCTTTCAACTAAATTTTCTCTAGGAACATAAAAAAAGTAGAGTTATAGCGCAAGCTACATCATAATTCGCAAAGACCTTTTGACTATGCTCATGATAATTAATTCAATTAATCATATTACTTAAGGACTCCCACTCAAAAAGTACATCTCTCTAGTCATTTGAGTGGTACATGATCCAAATTCACTAACTCAAGTCCGATCATCACGTGATTTGAGAATAGTTTTAGTGGTAAGCATCCCTGTGCTAATCATATCAACTATATGATTCATGCTCGACCTTTTTGTCTCATGTGTTCCGAGGCCATGTCTGCACATGCTAGGCTCGTCAAGTTTAACCCGAGTGTTCCGCGTGTGCAACTGTTTTGCACCCGTTGTATGTGAACGTTGAGTCTATCACACCCGATCATCATGTGGTGTCTCAAAACGACGAACTGTCGCAACGGTGCACGGTCGGGGAGAACACAATTTCATTTTGACAATTTAGTGAGAGATCACCTTATAATGCTACCGTCGTTCTAAGCAAAATAAGGTGGATAAAAGGATTAACATCACATGCAATTCATAAGTGACATGATATGGCCATCATCTTGTGCTTCTTGATCTCCATCACCAAAGCACCAGCATGATCTTCTTGTCACCGGCGCCACACCATGATCTCCATCGTCATGATCTCCATCATCGTGACGCCATCGATGTTGTCGTGCTATCTATGCTATTACTACTAAAGCTACGACCTAGCAATATAGTAAACGCATCTGCAAACACAAACGTTAGTTTAAAGACAACCCTATGGCTCGTGTCGGTTGCCGTAGCATCGACGTAAAAGTCGATATTAACTATTACAACATGATCATCTCATACATCCAATATCACATCACGTCATTGGCCATATCATATCACAAGCATACCCTGTAAAAACAAGTTAGACGTCCTCTAATTTGTTGTTGCATGTTTTACGTGGCTACTATGGGTATCTAGTATGATCGCATCTTACTTACGCAAAAACCACAATGGAGATGTGCAAATTGCTATTTAACCTCTCCAAGGACCGCCTCGGTCAAAACAAATTAAACTAAAGTTGGAGAAACCGACATCCGCCAGTCATCTTTATGCAACGAGATTGCATGCCAATCGATGAAACCAGTCTCTCGTAAGCGTACGAGTTATGTCAGTCTGTGCCACTTCATTCCAACAATACCGTCGAATCGAGAAAAGACTAAGGAGGGCAGCAAATCGAACATCATCATCCACAAAACCTTTTGTGTTCTACTCGAGATAACATCTACGCATGAATCTAGCTCATGATGCCACTGTTAGGAACGTTGCATGGGAAAATTCCTACGCACACGAAGACCTATCATGGTGATGTCCATCTATGAGTGGAGATTAGATCTATGTACCCTTGTAGATCGCTCAGCGGGAAGCGTTAAGAAATGCGGTTGATGTAGTGGAACGTCTTCACGTCCCTCGAACCGTCCCACGAACCATCCCGCGATCCGTCCCACGAACCGTCCCGCGATCCGTCCCACGATCCGTTCCGATCTAGCGTCGAACGGACGGCACATCCGCGTTCAGCACACGTACAGCTCAATGACGATCTCGGCCTTCTTGATCCAGCAAGCGAGACGGAGAAGTAGATGAGTTTTCCGGCAGCATGACGGTGCTCCGGTGGAGGTGATGATCTACTCCTGCAGGGCTCCGCCCGAGCTCCGTAGAAATCCGATCTAGAGGTAGAACTATGTGGTCTAGGGTTGAGTTGCACGTGGCAAAGTTGTGTCTCAAATCAGCCCTAAACCACCAATATATATAGGAGGGAGGGGAGGGCTAGCCTTGAGGCACAAGGCCTCAAGGTGCGCTGGCCAAGGAGGAGGAGGAGGACTCCTCCAATTCGGTTTGGAAAGGAGGAGTCCTCCTCTTCCTTCCCACCTCCCTCTTTCCCTTTTTTCTTTTATTTTCCTTTGGTATTTTCTTATGTGGCGCCATGGGCCCCTTGGGCTGACTCCACCAAACCACTAAGGACTTGTGGCGCCACCCTAGTGCCTTGGGCTGATCTCGGGTGGGTGGGCCCCTCCCGGTGAACTACCAGAACCCATTCGTCACTCCTGGTACACTACCGGAATTGCCCGAAACTTTCCGGTGACCAAATGAAACCATCCTATATATCAATCTTCATTTCCGGTCCATTCCAGAAACCATCGTGACGTCCGTGATCTCATCCGGGACTCCGAACAACATTCGGTAACCACACATATTACTCAACTATACTAAAACATCATCGAACCTTAAGTGTGCACACCCTGCGGGTTCGAGAACTATGTAGACATGCCCCGAGGCACTCCTCGGTCAATATCCAATAGCGGGACCTGGATGCCCATATTGGATCCTACATATTCTCCGAAGATCTTATCGATTGAACCTCGGTGTCAAGGATTCATATAATCCCATATGTCATTCCCTTTGTCCTTCGGTATGTTACTTGCCCGAGATTTGTTCATCGGTATCCGCATACCTATTTCAATCTCGTTACCGACAAGTCTCTTTACTCGTTCCGTAATACAAGATCCCGTGACTTACACTTAGTCACATTGCTTGCAAGGCTTGTGTATGATGTTGTATTACCGAGTGGGCCCGGAGATACCTCTCCGTCACACGGAATGACAAATTCCAGTCTTGATCCATACTAACTCAACGGACACCTTCGAAGATACCTGTAGAGCATCTTTATAGTCACCCAATTACGTTCTGACGTTTGATGCACACAAGGTATTCCTCCGGTGCCAGTTGGTTATATGATCTCATGGTCATAGGAACAAATACTTGACACGCAGAAAACAATAGCAATAAAACGACACGATCGATATGCTACGTTCATAGTTTGGGTCTTGTCCATCACATGATTCTCCTAATGATGTGATCCCGTTATCAAGTGACAACACTTGTCTATGGTTAGGAAACCTTGACCATCTTTGATTAACGAGCTAGTCAACTAGAGGCTTACTAGGGACAGTGTTTTGTCTATGTATCCACACATGTATTTGAGTTTCCAATCAATACCATTATAGCATGGATAATAAAGGATTATCACAAACAAAGAAATATAATAATAACTAATTTATTATTGCCTCTAGGGCATATTTCCAACATTCTCTACCCTTTTCCCTGAAACTTTAGTTTCTGGCACAGATAAGGTTGATATCTCCATAGGTAAGAATGAAGTGGAGCAGTTAGATATTATTGCTGAGATGATTTATGAGGAAAAAGTTAAAGGTATCCAGTTTGCGGATAATAACCCTGAGATTGTTCTTCCTCATAACCTAGACATGGATGGTGGATTAGGGGATAATGATAAGGGGCAGAATTTATCCTTTACATCAGATGGCACTGCTGATGTGAACATGAATAGCCCTAAAATTAGAACCAACAGTAAGCCTTGTGGCTTGTCTCACCCTTTTAGGATTAAATGATTGGGTCCTTCTGGAATATTCGATGCCTAGGTAAACCTGGTAAAATACAGTGCCTATGTGAATTTCTGAAAACCAACAAGGTGGATTTTGTTGGTTCCTTTGAAACCAAGAAAGAGATTATTTAGGATAATATTTTGAATAAGATTGCGGCTGGCGCGGAATATGTTTGGCATTCATTTCCTGTTGTTAATACAGCGGGGGGATCCTTGTGGGTCTTAGCAAAGATTTGTTTGAGATCATAGGTTTTGTGGACAGGAGGTTTTGTTGCATTGTTACGAATAAAAAGGATGGTTTTGTCTGGCATTTAGTGGCAGTTTATGGCACGGCCTATAATGAGCTGAAGCTAGAATTTATAGTTGAGCTTCATGATGTGATGAAAGGGCTTACTTACCCAGTCATCCTTGAGGGAGATTTTAATTTGGTTCCATCTATTGCAGATAAAAATAATGGGGTAGTTAATCATTAGTTAGTGTATTTGTTTAATGATTGGGTTAATAAGTGGGATTTGATGGAGATTAATGTTGCTAATAGATGTTACACCTGGGTAATAATCAGGAGAATCCTATATTTGCAACTATTGGTTGATCGGGTTTTGGTTTCTACCTTGTGGGATGGTCATTTTCCCTTGTCAGTTTTGACAGCATTGCCCAGGGTGGGGAGAGATCATACCCCGTTAATCCTTGACACTGGGGGCAGGAGAGTTACCTCCCCTAAGGCATTTAGATTTGAGAAGTGGTGGCTTGACCAACCTGGCTTTAGAGAATTAGTAATAGGTATTTGGAGTACCCCTGTCCAAGGGGGAAACCCCTTAGATAGATGGATGAATAAGACTAGGCTCCTTCGTAAAAATATCAATGGCTGGAGTATCAATATGGAAGCTGGTTTTAAGAAGAAGAAGAGAGAGCTTATGCTCGAATATCATATTTTGGATGTCTTTTCGGAGAGGAATCGGTTAAATGCAGAGGACAGATGTAGACTTAATGAAATTAAATTTGAGCTTGACCTTATTTGGAAACAAGAGGAAACTGCCTTGTGGCAGAGATCTAGAGATCGTAATATTATGGATGGGGATAAGAACAATGCATACTTTCATGCTTTGGCTAATCATAGACACCGAAATAATCGCCTCTCTGTGCTGATTGGTGACAATGGCCCAATTCAGTCCACTGAGGGGATGCTAGAGGTTGCAACTTCCTTTTATAAAAAAGTTGTTTAGCTTTGAACAAAGCATAATATTAATTTGGGGGATTCCTTCTGGGAGGAGGAGGATTTAGTGACTGAAGAGGAGAGTGATTCCCTCCAAAGAGAATTTTCTAAGGAGGAAATCAAAACTGCCATTTTTGGCAGCTATGCCAATGGTGCTCCTGGTCCTGATGGGTTATCTTTCCTGTTTTACCAATCCTTTTGGGATGTGATCAAAAAGGAATTTATGGATTTAGTTAGAGAATTTGTGCGTGGTAAACTTGATATTCACAGGCTGAACTTTGCCTCGATTGTTCTTATTCCTAAGGAACAAGATGCCAAGGACATGAAATTTTTTAGACCCATCAGCGTGAGTAACTGCTTTATTAAGATTTTCTCCAAAGCTATGACCAATAGAATGGCTCCTATTGGACATAGAATGATCTCCACTAATCAAACTGCATTTATTAAAGGGAGGTACATTTTGGAGAGTGTGGTTATGGCTCATGAGTCCATCCACGAAGTTAAAAAGACTAGGACACATGGCCTATTTTTTAAACTTGATTATGAGAAGGCTTATGATAGAGTGAGTTGGTAATTTCTCTTTGATATGCTTCAGTCCAGGGGTTTTGGGAATAAGTGGATCTCGTGAATCAAGAGTATTTTAGTTAACATCACCTTTAGTGTGAAGATTAATGATGCAGTGGGGCCTCATTTCCTTGGGGGTAAGGGGCTTAAACAGGGAGACCCTTCTTCCCCAATGCTCTTTAATTTAGTTGCTGATGTGTTTACTAAAATGCTCCAAAAAGCCGCTAATCAGGGTCTAATTGCGGGGCTTTTGCCTCACATCATTCCTGGGGGGAGTAATGAGCTTGCAGTATGCTGATGATACCATTCTCTTTTTAGTGAACTCTGTTGATAAGGCTAGGCATTTCAAATGGTTGCTGTCTTGTTTTGAAAACCTTTCGGGGCTAAAGATCAACTTCCACAAGAGTGATCTTATGACGATTAATGTGGAAGAAGATCTGACTAAGGAGTTTGCATAGATTTTCTGTTGTAAACTTGGTAGCTTCCCTATTAAATAACTTGGTGTCCCTCTGCATTATGAAAATCTCGGGCGTGAAGACATCCAACCAATTATAGATAGGATTATTAAGAATCTATCTAGCAGGATGGGAAGGTCTCTAACATACACACGGAAAATTGTTTTGTGTTGTGCATGTATCATTAGTATTCCTGTCTATCCTATGTGTGTGATTAGATTCCCAAAATGGGCGATCAATGCTATCAATACCCAAATGGCACATTTCTTTTGGGGAGATTTAAATGATCAGCATAAGTATCACCTAGCTAGGTGGGGGCAGATTACTAGGAAGAGAGAGTATGGGGGTTTAGGTGTTCCTAATCCAAAAGAGTTTAATATGGCTTTGTTGGCCTCGTGGGGGAAACGTTATTTGGATGAGTCAGACCGGGATTGGAAGAAAATTATTAAGTATAAATATATGGTTAACTCCCCAAATATCCTCTGGAGTGGGGGTAATAGTGGCTCAACCTTCTGGAAGAGTGTCACATGGGCTTTATCTCGAGCTAAGGTGTTTTATAAATGGAAACTGGGTAATGGAGAATCCATCAAATTCTGCCATGATGTTTGGGCTCGGGATTGTTCCCTGAAAACTCAGTTTTGGGAATTATTTGGAATCTGTAATCAAATTGATTGTACTGTAGCCCAGGTATGGGATGGGAATACCCTGAGATTGACCTTCCGAAGGTGTGTGGATCAGGCAGGTTTAGCTCTGTGGGATCACCTTGTTGATGTGGTTAAACAGGAAGTAGTATCAAATGGCCCTGATCTACCAGTCTGGAGGTTAGAATCAAATGGGATATAGTCGGTTAAATCATTCTATAGCGAGATTAACTTTGGGGGTGTGATTTCTACCACTGGAGACAGTCTTTGGAAGGTGATCTGCCCTCAAAAAAATCATGTTTTCCTTTGGTTGTGTGTGCATAACAAGGTTCTGACTAGAGATAACCTCGAAAAACGCAGGCCCGTTGATGATGGTACGTGTCTATTCTGTAGTTGTAAGGAGTCTGTGCAGCATCTGTTTTTTGATTGCATAGTAGCTAAACAACTATGGGGTTTCCTTTCTGAAACACTTAATAAACCGAAGATATTAAGTTTTGATGATATTATATTGTTGTGGAATAATCATAAAATTAATGGTATGACAAATATGTTGGTTGCTACCTCCTTGTGGAGTATATGAAAGCTTAGAAATGAATTCTGTTTTCAGGGCCGATCCTGGAGAAGTGCAAAATGCATTCTTGCAAAGTTGGATATATATCTAAACCAATGGAAGATTTTGTTCTCCGATGCTCAAGCAACTCTGCTGCGGGATTTCATCAGGCAGCTGAACAAGAGACGTGGGGAACTGCTTCGGATCGCATGGAGATGATGCTCGGAGGGAGCAAGGGGATCTAGTTGGTGTAGTTCTGTCTGTAATGAAAAACTTATGTTGATTTTTGACCCTGTCTATTTAGCTGCACTTCCAGAATCTGCGTAAGTTTATTGGATGTAGTCTTTGGTTGTTTTCGTTTTAGCTGGTTTGATGGTATGTAAGACTCTGTTTTGCTTCATTTTAATAAAATGGGGATGGGATACCCCTTTCGTTCAAAAAAAAAATGTTTTGCAATAAAATGTCCACGCTAAATTTTTTTTTGTAACAGGACCTCGGCTGTAAAAAATAATCGTAACAAAACCTTAGTTGCAAGTTTTTTTTGCAACAAAGCAGTTGTTGCAAAAAAACTCTGCAACAAAATCTATATTACATAAATAATTTCATAACAAGATCTATGTTGCATAATAGAGACGCGTCCAGCTGGCTCTATTCAATGAATCTGACGGCTCGCGATCCAAGTGATTTAAAAAAAATATTAGTCAATGGACACGTAGCACTTCCAATGGTCAGAACATAACATGTAACAAATGTCATACTGTAATATCCAATCCGGTGAGTGTGTGTTTTTTTTCAAAAAGAAATAGAAAGTCCTTCGGATTCTTCTCTCTTTTTTTTGGAAAAAGGTAACATTGGATTGCCAGATATTTTACGTCCCGGACCGAACGCACTCATTGCAGTCCATCGCGATGCACAAATTTTAAAGCCAGAGAGCTTGACAGGTCAGCAGCCAAAGTTGTTCTGTCAATCTTTGGCTGAGAGCGAAAGTTTCTTCCTCCCACCGCACATCCCTCTTCATTCCCTTATCCACTCGACCACTCCTCCCACCTTCATCGACAACCAGACCTATGACAAATACTTCCTCCATTCCTAAATATAATTCTTTTAAGAGATTTCACTAGGGGTCTACATACAAAATAAAATGAATGAATCTACACTCTAAAGTATGTTTATATACATCCGTACGTAGTCTATTAGTGGAACATCTAAAAAGACTTATATTTAGAAACGGAGGGAGTAGTAAAAAACAAAAAAAAAGAGCGGAGTTTCGGATGAACAATAAAATTGTGACTAATTTAGAAAAAGTTCAAAAAAAAATCATTTTCTATAAACATTGACAAATGTTCTAATATCTTACAAAATTCCATCATAAAATCATATTTGTGTGAGGCATGGCAAATAAAACAAAATCGATACTCTATAAATGCTACTTTTATCAATGTTTCTCATCAAAAGAATTCAGATTTTTCTGGATTGGTTTTGAATTGTTTTAGATTTTACTGTTTATCGGAGCTCATTTAAGCTGGAGCTGACAAGCACACTTTCCAATTGGAAAGGACTTCAAGCCGCAGCCCACACACAGATACAAAAGCAAAGCCCATAGAAGGCCCTCTTCACATGTGAGACAAGGCACAAAGCTTAGTACGTTTTGGACGAGAGAAATACACCACAAACCACTGCCACATACAAAAACAAATTTGTCTAAAAATACAAAAACAAATCCCATAGAAGACCCTCTCTACATGTCTTTCCGCTGGGACAAAGCCGCACAACCTAGTATGTTTTGGAGGAAAATCCTATAGGACGCGCATTGTGTCAAGTCGTGTGCGCTTCGTACATGATAAAGGGAGCGACGCGATGTGGGCCGACCCATTACCGTTGCGGGGATCACGGTTTTGGAAACCTTCTAGACTTTCCCAGCCGTTTATTTCCGGTTTTGAGAACTTTCTATAAGGTTTCCGGAACCAGTTTTTTTTTTATTTCTATTTTTTCATTATTATTTTTTGTTCAAAAATGTTCTGGATTTTAAAAAGATGTCCTGTATTTCCCAAAAATATTCTTCGAATTAGAAAAATGTTTTATTTTTTAGAAAGATCTTCTGCATTTCCAAAAAAATGTAATGGGTTTCCACAAAATGTTCTTCAAATTCGCAAAATGTTTTTGATTCCTTTTAAAAAAAAATTCTGGATTTCCAAAAAATGTTCGTGATTTTCAAAAAAAAAATCAAATTCGAAAAATGTTTATATTTTTTAGGAAAATATTCTTGATTTAAGAAAATGTACTGGGTTTTCAAACAATGTTCTTCAAATTCGGAAAATGTTTCTGCTTTTAAAAAAATGTTCTGGATTTTCAAACAACGTTTTGGATTTTACAAAAATGTTCGAATTTACAAATATTGTCCTTCAAATTTTACAAATGTTTTTATTTTTAAGAAAAGTGTTCTGAATTCTCAATAAATATACTGGATTTTCAAAAAAAGTTCTTCAAATTTGGAAAATGGTTCTCCGTTTTTCTCATTTTTTTCTTGATTTACAGAAAAATTTCTGGATTTTCATAAAATGTTCGGGATTTTAGAAAAATGTTCTAGATATTAAAAAAAACTGGAATTACACAAATGTTTCTATATTTTCATAAATCCTTATGGATTTTTAAAATGTTTTTCAAAATTTGTTCTCAAAATTCAAAAAAATGTTTGTATTTTCAAAAGTTCTTCACGTTTATGAATTTGTTCAGGATTTTTTAAAATTATCCTCATTTTCAAAATGTGTTCTCAAGATTTCAAAAATATCCGTTCTCTTAAAAACTAGTTCACGTTTCCAAAAAAAATCGGTGTTTTCAAAATTGTTCTCCCTTTCAAAATTTTGTTCTTAAATTTCAAAAAATGTTTGTGCTTGAAAAATTTGTTCACGGTCCCAAAAAATTTCATGATTTTTAAAAATTGTTCTTGGTTTAACAATTTGCTCTCAAGATTCAAAAAATGTTCGTCCTTTAAAATATTGTTTGTGTTTTATTTTTTTCCCTGATTTAAATAATGTTCATATTTTAAAAAATGATTGAAGAAATTCAATGTTAGTTCGTTTTGATAAAAAAAATAAAGAAAAAGGGAAGAAAACGAACCAAAAAGAAAACAAAGAAATAAGCAGAAAAGGAAAAAAGAAAAGCAAAGTCACTAATTAGGGAGTTCTCCTTTCAAAGATCACATCCACGTACCTAGGTTGCGACAAGTGGTGTACAGCATGCGTGTGACTTGTCGTAACTTGAGAGTTTTCCTTTTTTCGTAGATTCGTATTTTTAAAACGTTTTATCTCCTAAATCGTGCATCCCAATCTCGAACCATTTTCACCGTTGAATTTCTTGCGTTGAGATCTTCAAAACTAGATCCCATGTTGATAGGTTTTGATGCACTTTTTTTTACGAAAAAACCAGACCATAAAAACCATTCCTCTCGTGCTAGGAAAATATATTCAGAAAACGCAAAACCGTGCCTCTCATAAAAACAAAACCATTCCTCTCGTGAAAAAAACTTTGTTTCCCTTTTCAAGAGGCACGCGTGTGCCTCTCACGAAGTCAAAATTGTGCCTCTCGCAGAAACAAAATCATGTCTCTCATGAAAAAAAACCCCCAGAAAATGCGTTATTTTTTCCCTTTCCGGGAGGCTCGGCCATGCCTCTCGTGAAGGCGAAGTCGTGCCTCTCGCAAAAGCAAAATCATGTCTTTCGCGAAAGCAAAATCGTGTCTCGTTTTCGAGAGGCACGGTCATGCTCTCTCGCGAAAAAAAATAGAAAACACATTTTTTTCAAAAAAAAACCCGTCAAAAACTAAGGAAGACCGGTAAAAAATCGAATACCAAAAAAATGTAAAAAATAATAATCTAAAAAGCGAAAAACACGTGTAAAAAAAATATATGAAGGAAGCGCTCAGAGCACGACATATGACGATAGCTGAAAACACACCAAGCGATGACGTGTGGGAATGCTCGCTGCGAATATTCCGAAGAAACGCTCGCTAACTAGTGACTTCCAAATAAGTTACAGTTGCCTCGCCTCTACTGGACCGGCCCAATCGGGAGTCGTCATGTGCGAAGCCCCAACTGGTTGTTGCAGCGAGCGGTGACTAGGAGCTCACTGTTTTGGACAAGAGAAATACAACACAACCCATTATCATATAGAAAAGCAAATTCCGTAGAAGGCCTTCTCTGCATGTCTACCCGCTGGGACAAATGCGCACAACAACCCACTGTTATATACAAAAGCAAAGCCCTTAAAACGGAGGTAGTACAACCTAGTACGTTTTGAACAAGGAAAATACATCACAGGCCACGACCATATACAAAAGCAAACCCGTAGAAGGCCCTCTCTTCATGTCTGCCCGCTGGCACAAAGCACACAGCCCAGTATGTTTTGGACGAGAGAAATACCTCTGCGACAAATCACAGATCAATCAAATTGTACAATAGATTCTCAATAAAAAATCAAATTGTACAATAAATTCTAAAATTAATTAAATTGTACAATAGATCTTGTCGACTGAGACATAGCTAATTCTCATTCAATCGGGAATTAGCACACCCGTGAAAAAAAACAAAGTTATGTCATGGAATACATGAGGCAAAAGAAAAATGGGTGGATCTTCATCCCAACTAAGATAATAGTGAGACTCCTAAGAAAACTTTGCCAATTGATGCACCATTTGATTTGCTTCTCTATAGCAATGATGAAACGAGATACCATCAATATGCTCAAGCGAAGCAGTCAGCTGTATAGTTGCATAAAGGCTTACAACCTCTAATTCTCCTCTGCATGCGCTGATAATTTTCAAAGAATACGATTCTATAGCGAAGCAGTCAGCCTAGTTCTCCTCATGGTGGTGACAGAGATATCCCCGACGGCGCTCCGACGCAACCGAAGAGCGGGAAGGGCCCCTCCTTCTTCATCCTTGGCCCTGTGCAGAGTGAGGAACTCTATCCTAGATTGGATTTTTTTTGTCTTTTTTCCACGTCTCTTTTCTGGTTGAAAACCTTTTTTTTACTTAAATAATAACGTACACACACGGGGCACGAGGCAACATGATTCACACGAGTTCATAACTATACATCTTGTCACATCAAAAGATTTTTTTTGCACCTAAGAATCTTTTAAATAAAAAATTCAATTAAAAAACGGTTTCCATCGTTAAATCTGCCTCGACAAGATCTTCAAAATTAGATCAGATATTGATATATTTTAATAAACTTTTTTGGACCAAAAGTTATCATGATGTTTACACTGAAGTTGCCATAGTGTTTACAATAAAGTTGGCACGACATGTTTCATTTAGTTTTTTATTCTAGATTAGCTACCATTGTATTTCCACTACTTTTCAAGATAATTTTTATTGATTGACCATGGAAAATTTTAGTAATTAACCACGACAAATTTAATTCATGGATCATGGTAATTTTTAGTAATTGATCATGGTAAATTGAGTTCATAGATCATGATAATTTTAGTATTTTGACCATGACATTTCTAGTATTTTAAACATGGATAATATTTGTTCTATGAACGGACATGGAAAATTTTAGTGCATGTATAATGGAAAATTCAATTAATTCATCATGAAAAATTAAGTTTATAGTTCATCGCAAATTTGAGCCATTGATCATGCATTTTTAAAATAATTGACGACATATTTCTTTTTTACTTCTGAGCCATGTCAAAGATATTTTATGGATTATGGAAAAAATTAATAATTCATTATCGCAAGTTTAGTTTCTTAATTCCTTCTTTATAACATGTCAAAATTGAATTTAAACGTAGAATAAAAAGATTTAAAATATATCATGGCAACTTGAGTGTAAACATGATGACAACTTTTTATTTAAGAGATACAACATTTTAAAAACCGAATAGACGAAAGATTACTCATGACATCATCAATTCCGGCACTTGTGCAAGCATGCGGTGACATGATCCAATTTGTGGTCATGACGCGTGTAGTCGGGTATTGCTCGTCGTCCTTCTTTTATTGCCAAATATCCGTAACTCCGATTGGACTAAAATTTTAAGGGGATTTTCCTTCAAAAATTATCTGTATCGACAAAAGAAGGGATCCAATTGACCTAAAGGTTGATCACATGTGGGCCCATGGCGCGACTAGGGGGTGGCTGTGCCACCTACCCATGTGGAGCCCTTGGGCATCCTTTTGCATTGATTCATATGCCCAGAAATCACATATATTTCACAAAAATATATGTATTTTGACCTTCATATGCCCAGAAATCACATATATTTCACAAAAATATTCATTGATTAAATCACTTAAGTATTTTGACCTTCTTAAATATTGATTTTCTGTAAAACAAAAACATGCAAAAAATATGAAGTAGCATTGGGCACTGGATTAATAAGTTAGTCCATAAAAATAATATAAAATGCACCAAAATCATATACAATTGATGTAAATATAGCAATTATAGATGCATTGAAGATGTATCACACTCCTATATGTAATGTTAGTGAAATAACCACCACAGTAGGCGTATAGACTAAGCAACATTCCATGACCTCCAATGTGCTTGCTTGCTCCGTAAAAAGGTGGGCAAAACTGTTCGTTGACCTCACTACACGTTGAATAAAAAATCTAAACGAACAGGCATACTCGGGAATTTCAAGAAGGATAGGCCCTACCAACACCCTAGGGTTACGTCGTGTATTCCTTGACGATCTCCGGATAGCGAGTATCCATGACAACCTTCTCAAAACCTCGAAGCTTTGCAAAGATGACACCATCTTGGAGTGCATATGTGTAAATGCATCTAGTGCGCTTAGTGATTTTGATGGTTTGAAGACTTATATGTTAAGATAATAATGTGTTTGTAAGTGTACACAGGCTTTATAAGTCGCTGAGGAGTTTGAGTTATACGATGAATATCGACCCCTAAAAATAAATGTCTTCGGTTGAAGAATTTGATCTTAACTTGAAGACTTTGATTGCGAAGAAATTGCGATGAAATTGATATTCCTCATGAAGATATTGAAGATGAGGAATTCGGTGGTTCCTAAAGAAAAACTATCTGAAGACTTTGAAGCGTGAAGATTTATTCTTTCTGCTTCATTTTGTTCACTCTTGAGTCGCAGGAACACCGTACTGTTAAAGGGGGTCGAAGTAATATTACAGAATGAATTTCCTCATGATGATCAACCCAAGCCGAAACCTACCAAAGCCTCAAAGTGAGGAATATAAGAGACATGAGGACTTTCACAGTTGAAAGTTCCGACCGTTGCCGTGACACCGCCACCTCACTGATCTTATCCACCCAAGGTCACATTATTTAAGGGCATTTATGTCAAATCATTTCGGGATGTTCCCAGGCTATAAATAGCCGCCCCCCCCCCCACAACCACTAGCTGGTTGGCTACTCCGAGAGAAACTGACACTTGTCATTTAGAGCAACCCAAATTCTTCAGAGTCTTCGAGAGAAAATCATCAAGTGAGGAAATACCCCAAACACCAAACCCCAAACCAAAACCAAGTGATTGAGCATCACTGAAGAATTTGTTCGTGTGTGGAACTGAATCCTTTTACCTTTCAGGACTGTGCATCCTCCAGACGGTTAGGCATCATGGTCTAGAGCATCCAACAGTCAATTGTGGATCGCCGGGTGACCGAGTTTGTGAGGGTTTGGAAGTCTGCCATGAAGACTTACCACGAGTGTTGGGTGAGGACTGTGTGTCCTTAGCTCAAGGAGAATACGGTAGGGACTGTGTGTCCTTTTGGTTTCAATACCAAGCCGCTCCAAACCAGACGTACAAGTGTCACTGCAGCTGGAACTGGGTCATCAACAACTGTCTTCATTGTGATACAGGTTCTATTTTTTCAACTCTTTCATTTCCTCAGAATTGTATGTTGAAGACTTTCATCTCTGCTGTTTGAAGAATTTTTCTGAAGACTTTCTCTGAATTTCCTCAACATCAAATTCTTCATTCAAGTTAATCTTCATCTGCTTTCAGTGTACATGCGTACTGTGCAAACCGATTCTCATAATCTTCACCAAGTAATCTGCTGTAGTAGTCTTTGCACTTCTGATTCTGCGCTATTTCCGTTGCACGTAATTCATCATTGAGGAATTTCTTCACAAGGAATTTCCTCAGCGATGAAATTCTGAAAATCTCCTATTCACCCCCTCTAGTCGATATAACGCACTTTCAGTATGCTTCAAATATGAGAGGATCAATAGTGATTGAATATGGCTTACGCTGGGTAACCATAAGGGCACAACAGGTTCACGCCACCCCTCCAACTCCTCCTGGACAAGCGTCCATCGATTTTTGGTTCATCCCTCCCCCGGCGGACGCCAACCATGACCTGGTAAGATGCGAGCATGCTCTTTGTAAGATCAAGCAAGGCCAACGACTCACGTGTTAGCTTCACCGACTAAATTGGATCAAGCTCCTCTTTATCATTATCAATGAATTAGCGATGAAAGTTGTTTTCTCATATTTGGAATTTTACTGATTTTAAAATTTAAATTTACATTCATTTACCGGTTGCAACACTAAACAAAAGTGTAATGGTAATAGTAACGGAAATGTGTGCCATCACCAGCTTCCGAACCCACATATAAGCAACCACGTCAACATCCAATGGGCCCACATGTGAGGATCTTTGACCGGTCTAATCTAATTATAACCGGTGACCATTGTGAGTGATAAAACGTAAGCCGGGCTGAGATGTAACACTACAAGAAATCTGTTAATCCTTGATGGATTCAGACTGTCACATATGTATGCAAAACCGTCATGGTAGGTCGTATGTGATCTGTGCAAACCGATTCTCATAATCTTCACCAAGTAAACCGATTCTCATAATCTTCACCCGCGTACTGTGCAAACCAATTCTCATAATCTTCACCAAGTAATCTGTTGTAGTAGTCTTTGCACTTCTGATCATGCGCTCTTTCCGCTGCACGTAATTCATCATTGAGGAATTTCCTCACAAGGAATTTCCCCAGCGATGAAATTCTAAAAATCGCCTATTCACCCCCCTCTAGTCGATAGAACGCACTTTCAATATGCTTCAAATATGACAGGATCTATAGTCATTGAATATGGCTTACGCTGGGTAACCATAAGGTCACAACAGGTTCACGCCACCCCTCCAGCTCCTCCTGGACGAGCGTCCATCGAATTTTTGTTCATCCCTCCCCCGAAGGACGCCAACCATGACTGGTAAGATGCGAGCATGCTCTTCGTAAGATCAAGCAAGGCCAACGAATCACGTGTTAGCTTCACCGACTAAATTGGATCAAGCTCCTCTTTATCATTATCAATGAATTAGCGATGAAAGTTGTTTTCTCATATTTGGAACTTTACTGATTTTAAAATTTAAATTTACATTCATTTACCGGTTGCAACACTAAACAAAAGTGTAATGGTAATAGTAACGGAAATGTGTGCCATCACCAGCTTCCGAACCCACATATAAGCAACCACGTCGACATGCAATGGGCCCACATGTGAGGATCTTTCACCGATCAAATCTAATTATAACCGGCGACCATTGTTAGTGATAAAACCTAAGCCGAGCCGAGGTGTAACACTACAAGAAATCTGTTAATCCTTGACGGATTCAGACTGTCACATATGTATGCCAAACCGTCATGGTAGGTCGTCTGTGATGGATTTGAAATTTGTCATGTATATCACGTCATAATTTAGTCACATCTATCAAAAATATTAACTAGTCAAACATGGTGGATCGGTTGTTAGTGATGGATGTATCGTCACCGGAAACTATGATGAGGGCTGAAAAGGAATACTGTGACAATTGTAGTGGCAATTTATTGTTGTCACAGAAGAAAGCTTTTGACTACGAAATCGGGTTCGTCACGGAAATAACGATCTTGTATGACCAAAAAAGTGGTACAATAAATATTTTATTTTCTATGAAGGCGCTTCAGCGACGTTGGGGGGGTGACGAGTGAAATCGTCACCACACTATTTTTGGTGAAGAAAATCGGTTTACGTGACATAAGTGAAACATCGCAAAAATACTCTGTGTTGTGTTGTGTAGTGCTTGGGTGGACCAATTTCCTGGTTCCATATGGAGGAGCCACCCTCGGTGTAACACACCATCATTGGACATCTAGATGAGTGGATCAAAACGTACTAATCCCTCCATTGAGACCCACACTATTAACTCCGAAGCAACCATCAAACCCAACTAATTCCATAGGTTTTCCACTTTTAGTGTTGAAATCTTCGATACTAGAAGCTCATGAACTGCATCGGGGTTCCCAAGGACATGACAGTTCTTGCTTAAGAAACTCGTTGGTTTGAGCAAAGCTAACTCGTTGCCACTGTCGAATCCTCTTAATTACTAGGAGTAGGTGTTTTCTTCTTTGCCTCCCGCACATCCGAGCACCGAAACGTTCTCATTGTTATGCACCCCTCTAGACATAATATGGTATAAATGCTAGCAGTAACGACCATGCACGACTGATCGTTCATGGCTTTAACTAAGTACTCCCTCCGTTCCTAAATATAAGTCTTTTAAGCGATTTCATTAGGGGACTACATACGAAATAAAATGAGTGAATCTACACTTTAAAATATGTCTATATACATCCGTATGTAGTCCTTTAGTGAAATCTCTAAAAAGACATATATTATGGAACGGAGGGAGTAGTAATGACTGCAGTTAACTAGATATTGCACTGTTGGGTGTGTATCAATGCATAGTGAGGATCATGGTTTACACCTCCATTGACCGAGTGACCCCAGGCATGCCGACGACTAACTAGAAGTCTTTTCCTGATTCGAGGAAGTAACGACTGATTTCACGCTTCACACCGGCTGGAGGATGACTCCCTGCTTGGTTATCTCCTGGGTTGTAACCTTAATGGGCCCCGACCTTTAGCTAGGCAGTATGTTGGCATGGGGCCTACCCCGTGGCCATTCCCTTCTCAAATGGTGGGTGCATGCCTCTAACCTGTTAGTCTATATCTTCCATGTAATTTAAAGTGTTTTATCAAATAGTTCACTTCTACATATTGATCTTTGTTTTATGATGTAAAAATTATATTTACTAAATAACTAGGAACTAGAAATTATAGTGTACCACTAAGATAATATACTGTCCATGTAGTTGCAACATCCTTACTGTTGAGTTTAGATTGAATAACCATGTTTGCTTGCTTCAATGCTTAGCATTTTAGTCTAGGTCGTACCATTTTTTCAAGACTATTTACTTCCCCATTTGCTGCTTCTCTATTAAATATTGGAGCTTACCTCAAATAAACATCCATACCGCAAAGCAACTGCAACATCCCCAATAGAACGACAACTGAAAAATCATCAATGTAGTTCTAACCATTGAACACCATAAATAAAAAGTAGCATTTAATAACATAGCTAGCCTGCAGGCACATAGGTTGATGAATAATTTATGAGTAACGATACTTGTGAGTTTAGATAGCCATTAGCCTTTATATATTTTATGGCAACTCCAACGGGGCAACCCAAACGAACACGAATTTTATCCGGATTTTGTCCGTTTGGGTCACCCGTCCGCCTAGCGTACAAGATGCGGACATGGCCGGCCGGTGGACGAACCCAACCCACCCGTCCGGTATAGAAGATGCAGACAGACTCATGCTTCACAAGTTCAGTCTATCAGCAAAGAGCTTCGGTTAGAGTAAAAACAGACGCCAACATTCAAAGAAACTGGAATGAAAGATAGTAGGAGTACACGGGAAACCACCAGCACAGTTGCGATCTTCTTGGACAGACGATTCCGTTCGAGCAGTTCTTGATCCCACCTGAAGTTTGCAGATCTACGACTTGCTGTCGATTCAGAGCGAATTCTTCAGGCTACGCGAATGCTCAAGCACAGAGAGTGGCCTTGTACGACATACCAAAGCCTACAGCCGCGGCCGCGCGGCCGCGCCGCCTCGGCGCTGTGGTCCTTGACCTTGCCCCACACGGCGGGCCACATCGCCTTTGTGATCCCGACCACGACTCGCCTGTGGCCGAGGGGCCGCCGTTGTCCCCGTCCGTGGACGACTCCGGTGCCTCCTCCTCGTCGGCTGCCGCGGTGGCCGAGATACCCGACGACGCCGAGGACGACTCTGTCGAGGCTGTCGTCACGCGCTAGTTCTTTCCCCCGACCGCCCCGGGCGAGGGCGCCGGCAACGGGAACGACTGCGCCGCCTCGCTCCCAGCTTGGGTCGCTGGCAACGGGAACAGCCTGTTGGAAATATGCCCTAGAGGCAATAATAAAATGGTTATTATCATATTTCCTTGTTCATGATAATCGTCTATTGTTCATGCTATAGTTGTATTAACACGAAACAGTAATACATGTGTGAATAAACAGATCACAATGTGTCCCTAGCAAGCCTCTAGTTGGCTAGCTCGTTGATCAATAGATGATCATGGTTTCCTGATCATGGACATTAGATGTCATCGATAACGGATCACACCATTGGGAGAATAATATGATGGACAAGACCCAATCCTAAGCATAGCACTAGATCGTGTTGTTCGTATGCTAAAGCTTTTTTTAATGTCAAGTGTCTTTTCCTTCGACCGTGAGATTGTGCAACTCCCGGATACCGTAGGAGTGCTTTGGGTGTATCAAACGTCACAACGTAACTGGTTGACTATAAAGGTGCACTACGGGTACCTCCGAAAGTGTCTGTTGGGTTGGTACGAATCGAGATCGGGATTTGTCACACCGTGTGACGGAGAGGTATCTCTGGGCCCACTCGGTAGAACATCATCATGAGCTCAATGTGACTAAGGAGTTAGTCACAGGATGACGTGCTACGGAACGAGTAAAGAGACTTACCGGTAACGAGATTGAACAAGGTATAGGTATACCAACGATCGAATCTCGGGCAAGTTCTATACCGACAGACAAAGGGAATTGTATACGGGATTGATTGAATCCTTGACATCGTGGTTCATCCGATGAGATCATCGTGGAACATGTGGGAGCCACCATGGGTATCCAGATCCTGCTGATGGTTATTGGCCAGAGAGTGTCTCGGTCATGTGTGCATGATTCCCGAACCCTAGGGTCTACACACTGGTTCGATGACACTAGGGTTATAGGGAATTGTTATAGGAGGTTACCGAAGGATGTTCGGAGTCCCAGGTGAGATCCCGGACGTCATGAGGAGCTCCGGAAGTAAAGATTGATATATAGGATGGATTGGTTTGGACGCCGGAAATGTTTCGGGCACCACCGACAAAGTGCCGGGACCACCGGAAGGGTTTCGGGGGCCCACCTGGAGGGGCCACAAGCCCCGAAGCGCTACATGGGCCAAGTGCGGGAGGGAACCAGCCCATAGGTGGGCTGGTGCGCCCCCACACTCAGCCCAGGCGCACCAGAGAGGGAGGGAGGGGAAACCCTAGGCGCTGGTGGGCCTAAGGCCCACCTAGGGATGCGCCAACCCCTCTCCTCCCCGGTCATCGCCCCCTCTCCCATCTAGGGCTGCCGCCCCCCCCTCAAGGGGGAAACCCTAAAGGGGGCGCTACCCCTCCCTCCCCCCTATATATAGTGGGGGTTTTGGCCTTTGGAGATACGGTTTTCCATATCTCTCTCGGCGCAGCCCTGCTCTTCTTCTTCCTCCTCTCCCACGGTGCTTGGCAAAGCCTTGCCGGGAGACCTCGTCTCTCCATCGACACCACGCCGTCGTGCTGCCGGGGATCTTCCCCAACCTCTCCCTCCTCCTTGCTGGATCAAGGTACATGAGACGTCACCGGGCTGCACGTGTGTTGAACGCGGAGGTGCCGTGGTTTGGCACTAGATCGGAATCACACCGCGATCTGAATCGCCGCGAGTATGACTCCCTCAACCGCGTTCTAGCAACGCTTCCGCTTAGCGATCTTCAAAGGTATGAAGATGCACTCACCCCTATCTCGTTGCTAGTCTCTCCATAGGAAGATCTGATTATGGCGTAGGAAAATTTTGAATTTATGCTACGTTACCCAACAGTGGCATCCGAGCCAGGTTTTCTATGCATAGATTCTATGCACGAGTAGAACACAAAAGGTTGTGGGCGCTGATTTGTCAATTGCTTGCCTCTACTAGTCTTATTCTTTTCCGGCGGTATTGTGGGATGAAGCGACCCGGAACGACCTTACACGTACGCTTACGTGAGACAGGTTCCCCCGGCAGACATGCACACCGTGCATAAAGGTGGCTAGCGGGTGTCTGTCTCTCCCACTCTAGTCGGATTGGATTTGATGAAAAGGGTCCTTACGAAGGGTAAATAGCTTTGGCATATCATCGTTGTGGCTGTCACGTAGGTAAGAAGGCGTTCTTGCTAGAAACCCAAATCAGCCACGTAAAACTTGCAACAACAATTAGAGAATGTCTAACTTGTTTTTGCAGGGTTTGACATGTGATGTGATATGGCCTAAGTTGTGATGTTACATGTGTGATGTATGAGATGATCATGTTATTGTAATAGGATTCACGACTTGCATGTCGATGAGTATGACAACCGGCAGGAGCCATAGGAGTTGTCTTAATTTATTGTATGAGATGCAACGCCATGTGTTTACTACTTTACTTCACTGCTAACGGTTAGCGATAGTAGTAGTAGTAGTAGTAGTTGGCGTGACGACTTCATGGAGATACGATGATGGAGATCATGGTGTCACACCGGTGACAATGATGTTCATGCGATGCCCGAAGATGGAGATCAAAAGAGCAAAGATGATAATGGCCTATCATGTCACTATATGATTGCATGCGATGTTTATCATGTTTTTCATCTTATTGCTTAGAATGACGGTAGCATAATAAAATGATCCCTCTTAAAAAAATTCGAGAACGTATTCCCCTAAGTGTGCACCGT
Organism: Hordeum vulgare subsp. vulgare; assembly: GCF_904849725.1. Taxonomy (NCBI): domain Eukaryota; kingdom Viridiplantae; phylum Streptophyta; class Magnoliopsida; order Poales; family Poaceae; genus Hordeum; species Hordeum vulgare. Next base: position 534,188,456 of record NC_058524.1, read on the forward strand.
TGCGAAGGATCGTTGTCTCGAAGCACCAGATGATGATCGGGTGTAATAGATTCTAACGTTTGCATACAATGGGTGTAAGCCAAATTTACACACGTGAAACACTTAGGTTGACTCGACGAGCTTAGCATGTATAGACATGACCTCGAATACAAGAGACCGAAAGGTTGAACAAGAGTCGTATGGTTGAATACGATCAGCATGAAGTTGCTCACCATGACGACTAGTCCGTCTCACGTGATGATCGGACGCGGGTTAGTCAACATGGATCATGTACCACTTAGATGACTAGAGGGATGTCGATTTAAGTGGGAGTTCATACTTAATTTGATTAAATGAACTTAATTGTCATGAACTTAGTCTAAAAATTTTCTTTACAAATATTGTAGATCCAATGGCCAACGCACCTGTCAACCTCAATTTCAACGCATTCCTAGAGAAAAACAAGAGGAAAGATGATGGTAGCAACTATGCGGACTGGGTCCGCAACTTGAAGCTCATCCTCGAAGCAGCTAAAAAGGCTTATGTCCTTAATGCGCCGCTAGGTGACCCTCCTGCTCCCGCAGCGGCCCAGGACATTCAGAACGTCTGGCAGACGCGGAGTGATGACTACTCTCTCGTTAGGTGTGGCATGTTATACAGTTTGGGAACGTGGCTCCAAAGGCGTTTTGAGCAACACGGAGCATATGAGATGTTCGAGGAGCTGAAACTAGTTTTTCAAGCTCATGCCCGTGTCGAGAGATATGAAGTCTCCGACAAGTTCTTTAGCTGTAAGATGGAGGAGAACAATTCTGTTAGTGAGCATATACTCAGAATGTCTGGGTTACACGGTCGTGTGACTTCGCTTGGAGTTGAACTTCCGGATGACGCTGTAATTGACAGAATCCTCCAGTCTCTCCTACCAAGGTACAAAGGTTTTGTGCTGAACTACAACATGCAAGGGATGGAGAAGACCATTCCGGAGTTGTACTCGATGCTGAAGTCTGCAGAAGTAGAAATCAAGAAAGAGCATCAAGTGTTGATGGTCAATAAGACCACCATTTTTAAGAAGGGCAAGGGTAACAAGAACTTCAAGAAAGACGGCAAAGCCGTTGCCGCACCCGGTAAGCCAGATACCGGGAAGAAGAAAAAGAATGGACCCAAGCCTGAGACTGAGTGCTTCTATTGCAAGGGAAAGGGTCACTCGAAGCGGAACTGCCCCAAGTACTTAGCGGACAAGAAGGCCGGCAACGTTAAAGGTATATATGATATACATGTTATTGATGTGTACCTTACCAGTGCTCGTAGTAGCTCCTGGGTATTTGATATCGGTGTTGTTGCTCACATTTGCAACTCAAAGCAGGAACTGCGGAATAAGCGGAGACTGGTCAACGACGAGGTGACGATGCGCGTCGGGATGGCTCCAAGGTCGATGTGATCGCCGTCGGCACGCTGCCTCTACATCTACCGTCGGGATTAGTTATAAACCTTAATAATTGTTATTTAGTACCAGATTTGAGCATGAATATTGTATCAGGGTCTTGCTTAATGCGAGACGACTACTCATTTAAGTCAGAGAATAATGGTTGTTCTATTTATATGAGTGATATGTTTTATGGTCATGCTCCGCTGGTGAATGGTTTATTCTTGATGAATCTCGATCGTGATGTTACACATATTCATAGTGTGAGTACCAAAAAATGTAAAGTTGATAATGATAGTCCCACATACTTGTGGCACTGTCGCCTTGGTCATATCGGTGTTAAGCGCATGAAGAAGCTCCATACTGATGGACTATTAGAGTCTCTTGACTTTGAATCATTTGACACATGCGAACCGTGCCTCATGGGCAAGATGACTAAGACTCCATTCTCAGGAATAATGGAGAGAGCGGCCGACTTATTGGAAATAATACATACTGATGTGTGTGGTCCAATGAACGTTGAAGCTCGCAGTGGCTACGTTATGTTCTCACTCTCACCGATGATTTGAGTAGGTATGGGTATATCTACTTGATGAAGAACAAATCTGAGACGTTTGAAAAGTTCAAGGAATTTCAGAGTGAGGTTGAGAATCAACGTGACAGAAAAATTAAGTGTCTACGATCTGATCGTGGAGGAGAATGTTTGAGTCACGAGTTTGGCACACACCTAAGGAAGTGTGGAATTGTTTCACAACTAACGCCGCCTGGCGCACCGCAACACAATGGAGTGTCTGAACGTCGTAATCACACTTTATTAGATATGGTACGATCTATGATGTCTCTTACCGACTTACCGCTATCATTTTGGGGATACGCATTAGAAACTGCAGCATTCACTTCAAATAGGGCACCGTCTAAATCCGTTGAGACGACACCGTATGAACTATGGTTTGTCAAGAAACCTGAGCTTTCGTTTCTAAAAGTTTGGGGCTGCGATGCTTATGTGAAGAAACTTCAACCAGAAAAGATCGAACCCAAAGCAGAGAAATGTGTATTCATAGGATACCCTAAGGAAACTATTGGGTATACCTTCTATCTTAGATCCGAATGTAAAACCTTTGTTGGCAAGAACAGATCCTTTCTAGAGAAAGAGTTTCTCTCGAAAGAAGTAAGTGGGAGGAAAGTAGAACTTGATGATGTAATTACACCCCCTCTTGAACCGGAGAGTAGCGCACCGCGGGAAATTGTTCCTGTGACGCCTACGCCAACTGAAGAGGAAGTTAATGTTGATGATCATGAAGCTTCAGATCAAGTTGCTACTGAACCGCGAAGGTCCACAAGGGTACGCTCCGCACCGGAGTGGTTCAGCAACCCTGTGATGGAAATCATGTTGTTAAACAACGGTGAACCTTCGAACTATGAAGAAGCAATGGCGGGCCCGGATTCCAACAAATGGCTTGAGGCTATGAAATCCGAGATAGGATCCATGTATCAGAACAAAGTATGGGATTTGATGGACTTGCCCGATGATCGGCGAGCCATAGAAAATAAATGGATCTTCAAGAAGAAGACTGACGCAAACGGTAATGTGACCGTTTACAAAGCTCGACTTGTCGCAAAGGGTTTTCGAAAAATTCAAGGAGTTGACTACGACAAGACTTTCTCTCCCGTAGCGAAGCTGAAGTCAGTCCAAATCATGTTAGCAATTGCCGCTTTTCATGATTATGAAATTTGGCAAATGGACGTCAAAACAACATCTTAAGGAAGAGTTGTATATGATGCCACCAGAAGGTTTTGTCGATCCTAAGAGTGCTAACAAGGTATGCAAGCTCCAGCGCTCCATCTATGGGCTGGTGCAAGCATCTCGGAGTTGGAACATTCGCTTTAATGAGGTGATTAAAGCGTTTGGGTTCATACAGGTTTATGGAGAAGCCTGTCTGTACAAGAAAGTGAGTGGGAGCTCTGTAGCTTTCCTCATACTATATGTGGATGACATATTGATGGGGAATAATATAGAGTTGTTGGAGAGCATAAAGGCCTATTTGAACAAGAGTTTTGCAATGAAGGACCTTGGAGAAGTTGCATACATATAGGCATAGATCGAGATGCCTGATAGGTCTTTCACAAAGTACATACCTTGACAAGATATTGAAGAAGTTCAATATGGAAAACTCAAAGAAGGGGTTCTTTCCAGTTTTGCAAGGTATGAGATTGAGTAAGACTTAGTTACCGACCACGTCAGCAGATAGAGAGAAGATGAGTACTGTCCCCTACGCTTCAGCCGTAGGCTCTCTAATGTATGTCATGCTGTGTACCAGACCTGATATAAACCTTGCCATAAGTTTGGTAGGGAGGTAACAAAGTGATCCCGTGTGGAACACTGGACAACGGTCAAGAATATCCTTAAGTACCTGAAGAGGACTAAGGAGATGTTTCTCGTTTATGGAGGTGACGAAGAGCTCGTCGTAAAGGGTTACGTCGATGCTAGCTTCGACACAAATCCGGATGACTCTAAGTCACAGACCGGATACGTGTATGTTTTGAATGACGGGGCAGTGAGCTGGTGCAGCAGCAAGCAGAAAGTCATGGCAGCATCTACATGTGAAGCGGAGTACATAGCTGCTTCAGAAGCGGCTCATGAAGGAATTTGGATGAAGGAGCTCATCACCGACCTTGGAGTGGTCCCAAGCGCGTCGGGTCCGATAACACTCTTCTATGATAACACTGGGGCCATTGCCATAGCCAAGGAGCCCAGGTTTCACCGGAAAACCAAGCACATCAAACGCCGCTACAACTCCATCCAGGACCATGTCCAGAGTGGAGTAATAGATATTTGTAAAGTGCACACGGATCTAAATATTGCAGACCCGTTGACTAAACCTCTTCCTCGAGCAAAACATGATCAACACCACAATGCTATGCGTGTTCGATACATCACAATGTAACTAGATTATTGACTCTAGTGCAAGTGGGAGACTGTTGGAAATATGCCCTAGAGGCAATAATAAAATGGTTATTATCATATTTCCTTGTTCATGATAATCATCTATTATTCATGCTATAATTGTATTAACAGGAAACAGTAATACATGTGTGAATAAATAGATCACAATGTGTCCCTAGCAAGCCTATAGTTGGCTAGCTCGTTGATCAATAGATGATCATGGTTTCCTGATCATGGACATTAGATGTCATTGATAACGGATCACATCATTAGGAGAATAATGTGATGGACAAGACCCAATCCTAAGCATAGCACTAGATCGTGTTGTTCATATGCTAAAGCTTTTTTTTAATGTCAAGTGTCTTTTCCTTCGACCGTGAGATTGTGCAACTTCCGGATACCGTAGGAGTGCTTTGGGTGTATCGAACGTCACAACGTTATTGGGTGACTATAAAGGTGCACTACGGGTACCTCCGTAAGTGTCTATTGGGTTGGTACGAATCGAGATCGGGATTTGTCACTCCGTGTGACGGAGAGGTATCTCTGGGCCCACTCGGTAGAACATCATCATGAACTCAATGTGACTAAGGAGTTAGTCACAAGATGACGTGCTACGGAACGAGTAAAGAGACTTACCGGTAACGAGATTGAACAAGGTATAGGTATATCGACGATCGAATCTCGGGCAAGTTCTATAGCGACAAACAAAGGGAATTTTATACGGGATTGATTGAATCCTTGACATCATGGTTCATCCGATGAGATCATCGTGGAATATATGGTAGCCACCATGGGTATCCAGATCCCGCTGATGGTTATTGGCCAGAGAGTGTCTCGGTGATGTCTGCATGATTCCCGAACCCGTAGGGTCTACACACTTAAGGTTCGATGACACTATAGGGTTATAGGGAATTGTTATACAAGGTTACAGAAGGATGTTTGGAGTCCCGGATGAGATCTCGGACGTCACGAGGAGCTCCGGAATAGTCCAGGGGTAAAGATTGATATATAGGATGGATGGGTTTGGACACCGGAAATGTTTCGGGCACCACCGGCAAAGTGCCGGGACCACCAGAAGGGTTCCGGAGGCCCACCGGGAGGGGCCACAAGCCCCGGAAGGCTACATGGGCCAAGTGCGGGAGGGAACCATCCCATAGGTGGGCTGGTGCGCCCACCACACTCAGCTCAGGTGCACCAGAGAGGGAGGGAGGGGAAACCCTAGGCGCTGGTGGGCCTAAGGCCCTCCTAGGGATGTACCACCCCCTCTCCTCCCTGGCCGCCGCCCCCCTCTCCCATCTAGGGCTGCCGCCCCCCTCAAGGGGAAACCCTAAAGGGGGCGTCACCCCTCCCTTCCCCCTATATATAGTGGGGGTTTTGGCCTTTGGAGATACGGTTTTCCATCTCTCTCTCGGCGCAGCCCTGCTCTTCTTCTTCCTCCTCTCCCACGGTGCTTGGCGAAGCCCTGCCGGGAGACCTCGTCTCTCCATAGACACCACACCGTCGTGCTGTCGGAGATCTTCCCCAACCTCTCCCTCCTCCTTGCTGGATCAAGGTGCGGGAGACGTCACCGGGCTGCATGTGTGTTGAACGCGGAGGTGCCGTGGTTCGGCACTTGATCAGAATCACACCGCGATCTGAATCGCCGCGAGTACGACTCCATCAACCACGTTCTAGCAACGTTTCCGTAAGAAGAGGTTGGGGAAGAGGTTGGGGAAGATCTCCGACAGCACGACGGTGTGGTGTCTATGGACAGATCTTCTTCCCCAAAGGTATGAAGATGCACTCACCCCTCGCTCGTTGCCAGTCTCTCCATAAGAAGGTCTGATTATGGCGTAGGAAAATTTTGAATTTATGCTACGTTACCCAACACGTCCGCGGCTGCCGGAGGAGGAACGAATGAGAGCGGACGACAGGAGCCCTAGTTTTGTCCGTCGCGGACCCATTTGTTGCCCAATTTTGCGCCCAGTTTGGGTCGGGATGGACAACGAGCGGACAGCAGGCGGACACACGCGTCCGTTTGGGTCATCCCGTTGGGCCAGCTTTTGTGTCGAGATGACCAAACGGACCAAATGGGTCGCTGCGTTGGGGTTGCTTTTAGTTTGTGTACTTGTCTCTTTTTTATCAATAGTTGTATTTTTCTCATTTTGAATTTATTTTACTAAATGACTTAGTATTATAGTACGAGATCAAATAAACTATAAGATCCAAGAAATTAATTAATTATCATATTATTTTAGATTTTATGACCTTTCAATGAGAACTATAAAATTTGCTGAAGCAAATAAAACAGAGATCAAATGAACGATAAGATGCAAGAAAGAAATTAGTTATTATATTATTTTATATTTTATGATCTTTGAGCTATTACACGTCCAAACGAAGCATAAATTTTGTTGAAGCAAATGAAGGTAGCATAGACATTACAAGTAATTAGAATTACTATATCAATGTGACATGATATCATTATTTTGTTATAGCCGCAAGCAGTCTTGGCATTGGGGCCATATCAAGCTCCGTTAGACCCTCAAGAACTCTGACCACTTCACCCATTGTTGGCCGGTCCAACTCATTATCCTGGATACACCAACATGCTACATTGCCAACCCGTTCAACCTCATCCAAGCTGAAGTCACCATATAATTCTGGATCAACCAAACTCTGCAAATCTCCCTCATGAATCTTGCTGATGGTTCGCACAGGGAAAAAAGTGGCATGCTCGTTGCTGCTAGTGTGCACAACAGACGCATTCCTTCTTCCCGATATGATTTCCAACAGTACCATGCCAAAGCTGTAAACATCAACTTTTGATGTAATAGCAACCCCGCTAAGCCACTCCGGGGCAAGATATCCTGTAGTTCCCCTGAATGTAGTTAGAACCCGGCTAAAGTCCCTTCCTATGACCGATGCCAACCCAAAGTCTGCAATTTTAGGGACAAACGATTCATCGAGAAGTACATTTTCTGGCTTGATATCACAGTGTATGATGCATTCGCGGCAATTCTGATGCAGGTAGGACAATCCTCTAGCAACTCCGATGGCTATCTGATATCTGGTGCTCCAGTTGAGGACTGTGCCATTGCTCTGGAACAGATGGGAATCAAGAGAACCATTGCTCATGTGTTCATATACAAGTAGCCTCTTATCACCATGGCAACAGAAACCAACCAATTTGACCAGGTTGATGTGCTGGATTAGTCCAAGTGCACTTACCTCTGCCCTGAATTGCTTCTCTCCCTGACGCGCACCTTCAAGCCTTTTCACTGCTACACTAGTGAGGTCACTTAAAATTCCCTTAAACACAGTCCCAAATCCTCCTGCTCCCAGCTTCACTGAGAAATTCTTTGTAGCACGGCCCAAATCGGCGTATCTAAAGGCAACAACTCCGACACTACCTTGATTGGTGGCCTGTGATGACACACCACACCAGCTGAATCTGTTCCGTAAGATCACTAGTAGCAGCATGAGCATCAGGAACCCAAAACTGATAACACTTGCAGCAATGACAACTCCAGCTGCTGGTTTTCTTTTATCTCTTGTTGAACTCAGAACATCTCCGGCGGCAAGGCGAATATACAGAGTATATTCAGAGCTGACCTCGATGCCATCATCCTTGTTTACACTGAACAACTCCCCTTGCCAAACAGAGCATTTGCTGTCTTCGTAGGAGTAAGCAGTGCAGGAGCAGTTGCCGAGACAGGCCCATTCGCATTCGCTCCGAGTTGCAGCAGCATGCTGTAAGCTCCGGGGACCATAGGGCAGTGTCACACGAGCTATGGGGTGGAACACGTCTGTAGAACTCCTGTTGCCATTGCAATCCAGCGGAGTGTTTCTGGAGCACCCTCCTGTCCGATCACCGAGCTCCCAATCCTGGGGCGACGTCCTCGAGAAGCTCTCCATGCACTCGCATGGCGGGTGCGAGCTGCCGGTGCAGACGGTGAACGGTCCGCAGGCGGCGTATGGGGTGCAGGGATCGGCGGGCTCGACATAGATGCTATGCCATGCCTGGTTGTCCTGCGACCAGGACCACACGTTCAGCCTGGTCTGACCAAACACGTCGACGAAGAGGAACGAAGATATCTCATCTGGTGAGGTGTACATGTAGTACTCCTCCTGCCTATTGTTGACGTATTCCGGGACGACCATGCTTGTCTGTGGGCTCATGTGCAGCAGCTTCCTGAGTGCTGGGATCTGCATCGACGAGTGGTCGTCAGGCGACCACCACCAGTACACTTCGGAAGGGTAGCCTCGACGCCTGGCCGTCACCATCCTGGTGCCATTGGTTACCAGCCCCACGCTGAAGGAGCCGAGGCCTGTTGGCTTTGGTCCCGTACGACGCACCTCGTACGAGTACTTTCTGTGGAGGATGTATACACGCGTACGTACGCAGCAGTTAGTAGCCGTGCTAGCTGACGGCTTCGTCGAGGAAACACGTAGCGACTGGTTACACCTTCGATCCTAAGCAGCCAGGCATGCAGCTGGATTCTAGCTGGTCACGGCAGCTAGCTTGCACTAGCTAGTTTGTGTCTCGACGGAACACACACACAAACAGGCGATTTGATCGCTACGGGAGCGTGTTGCTCCTGAATATTTCTTTGTATTGATTTTCTGGTCTCTGGTACAAAGTTTACATGGGGTGCAAGTATATATATACTACTCAGCTGGACATAACCCAAACCGAGTAGGAATAGATATCCTAGATGATACCCACAGACACACGGACACGGGATTAACTCATATTCACCCCCTAATCACGATGTCCTTAATTCCGACCTGGGTCCCAAACACGACCGCTGCTTCTCATAACTGTCATCATCGGCATTGCCTTTGCCGTCCCTCGCAACATTTTATGGACCGTCTTTACTATCGTCAGCTCGTCCGTAGCTTGATGACAACACTCCTTTTTGGTCGTGTCTTCAATCTTCACCTCTTCTTTGGTGCTTTGTAGACTGTCTTTCGGATCATCAAGGTCACATCTTTTGAACCTGAGCGTGACCATACTTTGGTCTAACTTTGAATTCCAAACTCTTGGCGCTTGCATCAGCCCGTAAAGTGCCTTCTTGAGCTTGTCAACTTTCGCTTGTTCGTCTTTCTTCTCGCAGCTGAGGGGTTGTTCTACGTACACTTCTTCTGGGAGATCACCGTTGAGGAAAGCGGATTTAACATCCATATGATGAACCTTCCAATCCTCTTGTGCTGCCAAAGCTAGGAGCACTCTCAACGTCTCGAATCGAGCAACTGGTGCAAACACCTCATCATAGTCAACTCCTTGACGTTGTACGTAGCCCTTTGCAATGAGTCTTGCCTTGTACTTCACAATGGCACCTTCCGTGTCCTTCTTTAACTTGTAAACCCACTTCAAACCTATCATCTTTTGGTTTGGAGGTCGGGTTACCAAAGTCCACATGCCATTGCTCTCAATCGCCTTCATCTCCTCATCCATGGCGTGCGTCCAGCTAGGACTTTTGCTCGCCTCTACGAAGTTCGCCGGCTCCTCAACTCCGAACAGACATAGTCCGGAGTACTCGAGCGTAACTGGCTTTGTGTACTTGTAGACTTTCTTGAGGGTCTTGTAGCGACTAGGCCCTGAGGAGTCCGTTGTGGCTTGCGAAGGAGGCGACACAAATTGTGTCGGTGTTGATGCACTTGAGGGAGATGGCTGAGTCTCGGACGTGTCATCGACATCCGCATCGTCGGCGTAGTCGTCGTGATCATGACCATCATCTTGATTGTCATCGTCACTATGCACCTCGTTGTCGATGTTGTCATCGAGATCTCCACCCGTGTCGTGCGCTTCGTTGTCGCTATCTCCTTGCGACCTATGCACATCGTCGTCGGTGTCGGCACCATGATGATCACTACCATTGTGGTCACCTTGGTTGGGAGTCTTGCCAACCACCTGGACATCCTTCCCTGCATCATCATCAGTTGGAAATTCAACCGTGAATATGTTACCGTTTGGAGCATCGTCGGCTGTGGTGCTCCAATTCCACGCTTGGTTTTCTTCAAACACGACGTCGCGTGATATCCGTAGACGCTTAGTTTGTAGATCGTAGAAGCGGTATGCCTTGGTGCCGGAACTCCTCTCGTATCCGATGAACACCATCTTGGTGCTACGATCGACAAGCTTTCAGAGGTGCGGCTCCGCCGTCTTCACATGTGCCACGCACCCGAATGTCCGTAGATGAGACACATTCGGCTTACGTCCGTAAATTGCTTCATACGGAGTCTTGCCGATCACCGCCTTCGTTGGAGCCCGGTTGAGAAGATAGACTGCCGTCGAGATAGCTTCTCCCCAAAAAGTCCCCGACAGGTTCTTGCTCTTGAGTAAACTCCTTGCCATGTCAACGACGGTTCGATTGCGCCTTTCAATGACCCCGTTCTGCTACGGCGTGTAAGGTACCGTGAGGAACCTCTTTATGTCAATCTTCTCGTAGTAGTCGTTGAACTCATTCGATGTAAACTCTCAGCCGCGATCTGTCCGTAGAGCGCGAACCTTCAACTTGTGTTCCATCTCCGTTGCAGCCTTCAGCTTCTTGAATGCTTCAAACGCCTCATCTTTAGATCGTAGGAGAACGACCCACATATATCTTGAGTAGTCGTCTACCAAGAGGAAGAAATACTTCTTTCCCGCGTGAGTTGCTGGGGTGATAGGGCCACATAGATCACCATGAAGCAGCTCGAGTGCATCACTTGCACGATAGGTAGACTGAGCAGGGAACGGCCTGCGGTGCTGTTTTCCAACCAAGCACCCGTCACATACTCGATCAACATGGTCGATAAATGGCATCCCAGATACCATCTCCATCCTTGACATCTTCTTCAAGGCGTAGAAGTTAACGTGTCCAAATCTAGCATGCCATAACCATGAATCATCATCACTCTTGGCGAGCCAACACTCCGGTTGAGATTGATCAAGGTTGAGGATATAGAGCCTATTCCGTGTGCGATTAACACGAGCTAGCACGTTTCGGAGGTTGTCGAAGATCGTGATCACTCCGTTCTCGATATTCACCTTGCATCCATTCTCGTCAAGCTTCCCAATAGAGATAATGTTGTTGCGAAGCCGTGGGATGTAGTACACTCCGGTGAGTATGCGATGTTCGCCTATGGGACCCTCGAATAGGACAGACCCTTGCCCGCAAATCTCCACAGTTGAACCATCACCGAACTTGACCGAGCCTTGAACATCATATTCCAGCTGTAGAAATTTCTCCTTGCATCCCGTCATGTGGTTACTGGCACCCGTGTAGACATACCACGACACATTGTGATCCCCGGATAACTTAGGTGTCACATTCTTCTCATGAAGTAGCACCTTCCGGGTTGGTTTCACAACCACCGTTTCAGCGAGATCACAAACTTCGGCCATCAGAAGACCTGGACCTTCGTCTTCCTGCTTTGCCAAATTTGCCTTGATCTCCCGCTTGTTAGGCTTCGGACAATCCTTTGCAAAGTGACCCATCTCATTGCAGTTATAGCACTTGACCTCGGACATATCCAAGTTTCGTTGCTTCCGCCCTTTAGATCGGTCTGCCTTACCATGACCTTGTGGCTTGCCTTTTCCTTTGCCTTTTCCGTTTTGTCCATCGCGCTTCACGTTGCTTGAGCCTTCGCCACCATCACGCCTTCCTTTGCTACTTGGGGCCTCCCAATCTGCGCGCGAGTACATGAGTTGGTCACTACCTCCTCCTTTGCCTTTCCGACAGCTACGAGCATTCTCTTCCCACGTCCGCAGGCGTCGATTGCCTCCGTTATGGTCATGTCGTCGATGTCGTAAAGCTGCTCGAGCGTGCCGATGATGTACGTGAATTTGTCAGTCACCGAACTGAAAAATTTCTCCACAATCTCGGTCTCATCGAGCTTTGCACCAAGCGCGCGGATCTCTCCCACCAAAGTAGTAAGACGCATGGCATAGTCGTTCACCGATTCAGTTTCCTCCATCTGTAACTTGTGAAATTGGCGCTTCAGCACTTGTGCCCGAGCCTTGGTGACGCGATCTTCTCCGATCCTCATCTCCTTGAGTGCGTTCCACGCCTCTCTTGCCGTCTCGAACTCCGCCAATGTCATTAGCACGGAATCCGACACGGACTGGGCTATGGCGGCCATGGCACCTTCGTCGGACTCGTCATCGACGTCGTCGTCCGTGATTGCCTGCCACACTCGAAGGGTTCGGAGAATAATTTTCATCTTCACCGCCCACACGCCGTAGTTGGCGTCGGTGAGCATCACAATGTGTCGTGGTATCTCGACACGGGTGCCAGTAACCACATGACGGGATGCAAGGAGAAATTTCCGATAGCCACGAGCATTCTCTTCCCACGTCCGCAGGCGTCCGACCGCCTCCGTTATGGTCATGTCGTCGATGTCGTAAAGCTGCTCGAGCGTGCCGATGATGTACGTGAATTTGTCAGTCACCGAACTGAAAAATTTCTCCACAATCTCGGTCTCATCGAGCTTTGCATCAAGCGCGCGGATCTCTCCCACCAAAGTAGTAAGACGCATGGCATAGTCGTTCACCGATTCAGTTTCCTCCATTTGTAACTTGTGAAATTGGCGCTTCAGCACTTGTGCCCGAGCCTTGGTGACGCGATCTTCTCCGATCCTCATCTCCTTGAGTGCGTTCCACGCCTCTCTTGCCATCTCGAACTCCGCCAATGTCATTAGCACGGAATCCGGCACGGACTGGGCTATGGCGGCCATGGCACCTTCGTCGGACTCGTCATCGACGTCGTCGTCCGTGATTGCCTGCCACACTCGAAGGGTTCGAAGAATAATTTTCATCTTCACCGCCCACACGCCGTAGTTGGCGTCGGTGAGCATCACAATGTGTCGTGGTATCTCGACACGGGTGCCAGTAACCACATGACGGGATGCAAGGAGAAATTTCCGATAGCCACGAGCATTCTCTTCCCACGTCCACAGGCGTCCGATCGCCTCCGTTATGGTCATGTCGTCGATGTCGTAAAGCTGCTCGAGCGTGCCGATGATGTACGTGAATTTTTCAGTCACCGAACTGAAAAATTTCTCCACAATCTCGGTCTCATCGAGCTTTGCACCAAGCGCGCGGATCTCTCCCACCAAAGTAGTAAGACGCATGGCATAGTCGTTCACCGATTCAGTTTCCTCCATCTGTAACTTGTGAAATTGGCGCTTCAGCACTTGTGCCCGAGCCTTGGTGACGCGATCTTCTCCGATCCTCATCTCCTTGAGTGCGTTCCACGCCTCTCTTGCCGTCTCGAACTCCGCCAATGTCATTAGCACGGAATCCGGCACGGACTGGGCTATGGCGGCCATGGCACCTTCGTCGGACTCGTCATCGACGTCGTCGTCCGTGATTGCCTGCCACACTCGAAGGGTTCGGAGAATAATTTTCATCTTCACCGCCCACACGCCGTAGTTGGCGTCGGTGAGCATCGGGTACTGGATGGGGATGTTGCGATGCGCCTGGACGTTGGCGCCGCTCGTTCCTCCACCACTGGTTGCTGACTTGACGTCCTTCTTCACCTTGTCGCCGTTCTAGCCGGACTTGACCGACTCAACGTCGTTGTCCGTCATCGTAGATCGCCGAGGCTCTAGATACCAATTGTTGGTTTTGAACCGTAAATTATAACACCCACAAGCTACAACGTGTACTTGCAGGCTAGCAAGCACACAAGCAGCTGGATGGATTGTGTGGCTTGCTTGCAGGGGCGGGCCTAGAGAGAAAATGACCCGGTGTCCTAGCATATGATCACTCATAAATTTCATTTAAAGATGAGGTGTCACGCACTATATTTTGCATCATCAAACTTACAAAGAAAACAGTTTGCATCCGGTGTCCTGTGCATCCGGGTAGCACAACGTGGGTACGCCCCTACTTGCTTGCCGTACGTCCTTTGCTTAGGACTGGCTACGATCGTATCGATCTCTCTCGACGGAACGGCTTCATAAACGCGAAAGCAAACACTAAATCGATGGATTACCGCAGGCACGTCTCGTGTCTGTGTGTCTGTTAAACTTTATTGCGTTTGCTCTTTTTTGATCTGGTACAGGAAAGCTTTACATGGCTATATAAACAAGCAGGGACTAGTACGAGGAACCTACTCGGATACTAGTACGAGTACGACTCGGACACTACCCACGTCGTGTTTAGCTCTAACAAGGCCCGGGTCGATCCGGCTCTTCCACGAGATGCCGACACGGTTCAGGCCGGTGACCTTGTTCCAGCCGATCTTGGCGCTTTGGAGCAGGATGTCGGTTGGGTTGTCGAAGCTCTCCCACAGCACCTCACTTGACAGGCTTTCTATGACGAGGTTTCCACTGCCCAAGAGGATGGTCCTGGTGTTGCTGGTGTTGGTTCTAGTATTGGAGATGCTGGTGTTGGTTCTAGTACTGGTGATGTTGGTGGACCAGACGGTGGATTGGGTGGTTTTGCTTAAGATGACAAGGTTGCCATCTTCTGAGATTTGAAGCTGTGTTGCTCTCAGATCGGCTCCGGCGATTGGGCTCTCCCGGTTGCCAACCCAGACGGGAGTGGTGACATGGATCTTGTTGAACCATATGGCAAGGTACCAACCGGGAGCGGTGGATGACTTGCTGATGTTGCCGGCACCGGGCTGGAAGAAGCCAAGCGCGAACTTGCCGTTGCTGGAAACGAGCTTGTCGCCGACGGCAAATGGCTGGCCTGGCGCGAGAGTATCGCCTTTTGTGGCTGCGCTAGGAGGAATGGTGTGCATGGAGAGGAGGAGGAGCACGAGGAACATGTGGAGGGTAGGCATGGCTGCTCTGCACGTATGTCTGTGGCTCTGTGCTTGCCCTTTCCTCGGCTCTGTATTTAACGAAGAGAGGCGTGATTCAGGACCATGGTTCAGTCAAATTTATGCTCCACGCGCTATAATTCAACATCCTTTTACATATGTCCTTTTACATGTGAAGACAATGTAGGGCGAATAGGCGACGACGCCGCTGCTTGCATGCGTGTCAAGTTCGTCCAGTTGTTGATCACGACAAATATTGCAGACTTGCGAGACCAAGGACATGCAATAAAGCATGGGTCCTGGGTGTTCACTCTGGCCACCGTCTTCACCGCTGCACTACGTCGACATTGCTGACTGGTGGCCGCTGGTGGTTGTGGCGGTTCCGAGCCCGCGACGTCTGGGAATTCCAACGCTGGTAGCCGTAGGCTTGCGCTTCATTTGGCTTGAGAGAAACAGCCGTGTTTTCAACAGGAAATCGTCGACCCCTGAGTCAGTAGCTAGTAGGGCTAGGGTGGAGGAGTTCCTGCTATGGAAGCAAGCGCACCAAGGCGGACATATACGCGAGCAGTTCCGAGGTCAGGTGGCGTGAGCTCAAAATTGTGACATAACCATGTAACAATTCTCTTCCAATCTTAATACAAAGATACGCAAGTCTCATGCGTGTTCTGAAAAAAGAAAAAAAATCCCTACCATAAATTATCTAGTAGCAACAATATGATCGTATTTGTATATGTAAAAAATTTCTGTAAACTTTTTCAGCATTCTATACGTGTATGCTTAAATAATTTTCTCAAATGCAAACCAAAAAAAATCAAAAACCAAGTAGAATGTGGCCACCACTGGGGGAATCTGAACCACTTGTTGTACACATTGCCAACTTACTGAACCACTTGGCAGGGACCATCTCATCCGATTGAAACCCATTCCATAATCACTGTGTTACAAGTCAGTCAAATGCTAATTTTCCGTTTTATTTTGCATCATGTGGGGTAGCGTCAATTGAAGAGAAGCTTGTCCAACATCGTCTGAGATGGTTTGGGCATATTCAGCGCAGGCATTCAGAAGCATCAGTGCATAGCGGACGGCTAAAGCATGCGGATAATGTCAAAAGAGGCCGGGTAGACCAATTTGACATGTGAAGAGTCCGTAAGAGCATCTCCAACAAGCGCCCAAAAACTGCTCCGCGCGCTAAAAGATCCGTTTTTTGGGCGCCGGACTGCTCCAGCAGAAGCTGCAAAACACTGCACGCGCTAAAAACTTTTGGGCGCGCGCTTAAAAACGCTATCGCGCGCAGCATATTTGGTGCGCCGGCTTGCGCGCGCAGCAAACTCTGAGCTGCTGCAGATGGGACCGCTGGATCGGACTGGATTGGGCGCCGCACTAGCGCGCGTCTGTTGAAGATGCTCCGGTCCCCGCGCTTCAAAACTGCTACAGTGGCGCGCTAAAAAATTTATTGGGCGCGGATTTTTTGCCCTGCCGTTGGAGATGCTCTAAAGAGAGATCTAAAGGATTGAAGCATCACCAAAGAACTAGCCATGGACAGGGGTGCGTGAAAGCTTGCTATCCATGTGCCAGAATCATGAGTTGGTCGTGAGATCTTATGAGTTTCACCTCTAGCCTATCCCAACTTGTTTGGAACTAAAGTGTTGGGGAACGTCGCATGGGAAACAAAAAATTTCCTACGCGCACGAAGACCTATCATGGTGATGTCCATCTACGAGAAGGGATTTCCGATCTACGTACCCTTGTAGATCGCACAGCAGAAGCGTTAAGAAACGCGGTTGATGTAGTGGAACGTCCTCACGTCCCTCGATCCGCCCTGCGAACCGTCCCACGAACCGTCCCGCGATCCATCCCACGATCTGCTCCGATCTAGTGCCGAACGGACGGCACCTCCGCGTTCAGCACACGTACAGCTCGACGATGATCTCGGCCTTCTTGATCCAGCAAGAGATACGGAGAGGTAGATGAGTTCTCCGGCAGCGTGACGGCGCTCCGTAGGTTGGTGGTGATCTAATCTCAGCAGGGCTCCACCCGAGCTCCGCAAAAACGCTATCTAGAGGAAAAACCGTGTAGGTATGTGGTCGGGCTGCCGTGGCAAAAGTTGTCTCAAATCATCCCTAAAACCCCACTATATATAGGAGGGAGGGAGGGGAGGAGCCAGCTTCAAAACCTAAAGGTTTGACCGAAATTGGAGGTGGAGGAGTCCTACTCCAATCCTACTTGGAGTAGGATTCCACCTTCCCACTTGGAAACTCTTTCCACCTTGTGTTTTTTCCTTCTCAAACCTTATGGGCCTTAGTGGGAACTTATTCCAGCCCACTAGGGGCTGGTTTATCTCTTCTATAGCCCATGAGACCCCTTGGGGCGTGACACCCCTCCTGATGGTCCCCGGCACCCCTCCCGGCACTCCCAGTACACTACCGATGAGCCTGAAACTTTTCCGGTAATGCACGAAAACCTTCCGGTAACCAAGTGAGGTCATCCTATATATCAATCTTCGTTTCCGGACCATTCCGGAAACCCTCGTGACGTCCGTGATCTCATCCGGATTCCGAACAACATTCGGTAACCAACCATATAACTCAAATACGCATAAAACAACGTCAAACCTTAAGTGTGCAGACCCTACGGGTTCGAGAACTATGTAGACATGACCCGAGAGACTCCTCGGTCAATATCCAATAGCGGGACCTGGATGCCCATATTGGATCCTACATATTCTACGAAGATCTTATCGTTTGAACCTGAGTGCCAAGGACTCATATAATCCCGTATGTCATTCCCTTTGTCCTTCGGTATGTTACTTGCCCGAGATTCGATCGTCAGTATCCGCATACCTATTTCAATCTCGTTTACCGGCAAGTCTCTTTACTCGTTCCGTAATACAAGATCCCGCAACTTACACTAAGTCACATTGCTTGCAAGGCTTGTGTGTGATGTTGTATTACCGAGTGGGCCCCGAGATACCTCTCCGTCACACGGAGTGACAAATCCCAGTCTCGATCCATACTAACACAACGAACACCTTCAGAGATACCTGTAGAGCATCTTTATAGTCACCCAGTTACGTTGCGACGTTTGATACACACAAAGCATTCCTCCGGTGTCAGTGAGTTATATGATCTCATGGTCATAGGAACAAATACTTGACACGTAGAAAACAGTAGCAACAAAATGACACGATCAACATGCTACATCTATTAGTTTGGGTCTAGTCCATCACATGATTCTCCTAATGATGTGATCCCGTTATCAAGTAACAACACTTGCCTATGTCCAGGAAACCTTGACCATCTTTGATCAACGAGCTAGTCAACTAGAGGCTTACTAGGGACAATATTTTGTCTATGTATCCACACAAGTATTGTGTTTCCAATCAATACAATTATAGCATGGATAATAAACGATTATCATGAACAAAGAAATATAATAATAACTAATTATTATTGCCTCTAGGGCATATTTCCAACAGTCTCCCACTTGCACTAGAGTCAATAATCTAGTTCACATCACCATGTGATTTCAACGAATCCAACACCCCTATAGTTCTGGGGTCTGATCACGTCTTGCTCGTGAGAGAGGTTTTAGTCAACGGTTCTGAAACTTTCAGATCCGTGCTTTCTTTACAAATCTTTATGTCATCTTATAGATGCTGCTACTACGTGCTATTCGGAAATGCTCCAAATATCTACTCTACTATACGAATCCGTTTCACTACTCATAGTTATTCGGATTAGTGTCAAAGCTTGCATCGACGTAACCCTTTACGACGAACTCTTTAACCACCTCCATAATCGAGAAAAATTCCTTAGTCTATTTAGTTACTAAGGATAACTTTGACCGCTGATCAGTGATTCAATCCTGGATCACTCTATGTACCTCTCAACAGACTTTGAGTCAAGGCACACATCAGGTGCGGCACCCAGCATGGCATACTTCAGATTCTACGGCCAAGGCATAGAAGACGACCTTCGTCTATTCTCTATATTCTGCCGGGGTCGGGTTTT
Source organism: Hordeum vulgare subsp. vulgare (assembly GCF_904849725.1). NCBI lineage: Eukaryota > Viridiplantae > Streptophyta > Magnoliopsida > Poales > Poaceae > Hordeum > Hordeum vulgare. The sequence continues at coordinate 534,207,545 of NC_058524.1, forward strand.
GAGTCTTGCTCAAATTCACACCTCACAAAACAACCAAGAACTCCTTCTTTGCTGATCTATTTTGAACTCCTTCAAAAACTTGTCAAGGCATGCATCTTGTTGAAACTTCTATTAAGCGCTTTCGATCTATCTCCATAGATCTTTGATGCTCAACGTTCAAGTAGCGCAATCCAGGTATTCCTTTGAAAAAGTCCTTTCAAACAACCTTGTATGCTTTACAGAAATTCTACATTACTTCTGATCCACAAATGTCAACCACATATACTTATCAGAAATTCTATAGTGCTCCCACTCACTTCTTTGGAAATACAAGTTTCTCATAAACCTTGTACAAACCCAAAATCTTTGATCATCTCATCAACGTGTATATTCCAAGTCCGAGATGCTTGCACCAGTCCATTGAAGGATCACTGGAGCTTGCATACTTGCTAGTATCTTTAGGATTGACAAAACCTCCTGGTTGTATCACATACAATGTTTGCTCAAGGAAACCGTCGAGGAAACAATGTTTTGACATCCTATGTGCAATATTTCATAAATAATGCAGCAACTACTAACATAATTCTAACAGACTTTTAGCATCGCTACGAGTGAGAAAGTCTCATCATAGTCAACTGTTTGATCTTATCGGAAACATCTTTGCGACAAGTCGAGCTTTTCTTAATAGTGACTTATCACCATCATCGTCTGTCTTCCTTTTAAAGATCCATCTTTACTCAATAGTCCTATGACCATCAAGTAGTTCTTCCAAAGTCTACACTTTGTTTTCATACATGGATCCTCTCTCGGATTTCATGGCTTCGAGCCATTTGTCGGAATCCGGGCCCACCATTGCTTTCTCCATAACTCGTAGGTTCACTGTTGCTCAACAACATGACCTCCAAGACAGGGTTACCGTACCACTCTGCAGTAGTACGCGACCTTGTCAACCTACGAGGCTTGTAGTAACTTGATCCAATGCTCGATGATCACCATCATCAGCTTTCACTTCAATTGGTGTAGGCGCCACAGGAACAACTTCCTGCGCCCTGCTACACACTGGTTGAAGTGATGGTTCAATAACCTCATCAAGTTTTGCCACCCTCCCACTCAATTCTTTCGAGAGAAACTTTTCCTCGAGAAAGGATCCGTTTCTAGAAACAAACACTTTGCTTTCGGATCTAAGATAGGAGATGTACCCAACTGTTTTGGATATCCTATGAAGATGCATTTATCCGCTTTGGGTTCGAGCTTATCAGACTGAAACTTTTTCACATAAGTGTCGAAGCCCCAAACTTTCAAGAAACGACAATTTATATTTCTCTAAACCTCAGTCTATACTGTGTCATCTCAACGGAAATACGCGGTGCCCTATTTAAAGTGAATGCGGTTGTCTCTAATGCATAACCCATAAACGATAGTGGTAATTCGATAAGAGACATCATAGCATGCACCATACCAAATAGTGCGTGGCTATGACGCTCAGACACATCATCGCACTATGATGTTCCAGGTGGCATGAACTGCGAAACAATTTCCACATTGTCTTAACTGCGTACCAAAACTCGTAACTCAGATATTCATTTCTATGATCATATCGTAGACAGTTTGTCCTCTTGTTACGACGAACTTCACTCCTGAAACAAAATTGAACCTTTCAATATTTCAGACTTGTGATTCATTAAGTAAATACTCTTGTATCTTCTCAAATCGTCATTGAAGTAAGAACATAATGATATCCACTGCGTGCCTCAGCACCCATTGGACTGCATACATCAAAATGTATCACTTCCAACAAGTTACTATCTTGTTTCATCTCAATGAAAACAAGGCCTTGCTCATGTGGTATGATTTGCATGTCACTAGTGATTCAAAATCAAGTGAGTATAAAGATCCATCAGCATGGAGCCTCTTCATGCAATTTATACCAACATGACTCAAGCGGCAGTGCCACACGTAAGTGGTACTATCATCATTACCTCGTATCTTTTGGCACCAATATCATGAACATGTGTAACACTACGATTGAGATTCAATAAACCATTGAAGGTGATTATTCAAGCAAATAGAGTAACCATTATTCTCTTTAAATGAATAATCGTATTGCAATAAACACGATCCAATCATGTTCATGCTTAACGCAAGCACCAAATAACAATTATTTAGGTTTAACACCAATCCCGATGGTAGAGGGAGCGTGCGACGTTTTGATCATATCAACCTTGGAAACACTTCCAACACGTATCGTCACCACGCCTTTAGCTAGTCTCCGTTTATGCCGTAGCTATCATTTCGTGTTACTAATCACTTAGCAACCGAACCGGTATCCAATACCCTCGTGCTACTAGGAGTACTAGTAAAGTACACATCAACATCATGTATATCAAATATACTTCTTTCGACTTTTGTCAGCCTTCTTATCTACCAAGTATCTAGAGTTGCTCCGCCTTAGTGACTGTTCCCCTCATTAAAGAAGCACTTAGTCTCGGGTTTGGGTTTAATCTTGGGTCTCTTCATTAGTGCAGCAATTGTTTTGCCGTTTCACGAAGTATCCCTTCTAGCCCTTGCCTTTCTTGAAACTTAGTGGTTTTACTAACCATCAACTATTGATGCTCCTTCTTGATTTCTACTTTCGCAGTGTCAAACATCGTGAATCGCTCAAGGATCATTGTATCTATCCTTGATATGTTATAGTTCATTACGAAGCTCTCACAGCTTGGTGGCAGTGACTTTGGAGAACCATCACTATCTCATCTGGAAGATTAACTCCCACTTGAGTCAAGTGATTGTCGTACTCAGACAATCTGAGCACACGCTCAACGATTGAGCTTTTCTCCTTTACTTTGTGGACAAAGAATCTTGTCAGAGGTCTCGTACCTCTTAACAAGGGCACAAGCATGAAATCACAATTTCATCTCTTTAGAACATCTCTTATGTTCCGTGACGTTTGAAAACGTCTTCGGCCTCTTGCTTCTAAGCCATTAAGTATTTTGTACTGAACTATCGTGTAGTCATCAGAAACGTGTATGTCGGATGTTCACAGCATCCATAGACGACGCTCGAGGTGCAGCACACCGAGTGGTGCATTAAGGACATAAGCCTTCTGCGCAGCAACGAGGACAATCCTCTGCAAAGTTTGCTACTATCAACTTTCAACTAAAATTTCTCTAGGAACATATAAAAATAGTAGAGCTATAGCGCAAGCTACATCGTAATTCGCAAAGACCATTAGACTATGTTCATGACAATTAGTTCAATTAATCATATTACTTAAGAACTCCCACTCAAAAAGTACATCTCTCTAGTCATTTGAGTGGTACATGATCCAAATCCACTATCTCAAGTCCGATCATCACGTGAGTCGAGAATAGTTTCAGTGGTAAGCATCTCTATGCTAATCATATAAACTATACGATTCATGCTCGACCTTTCGGTCTCATGTGTTTCGAGGCCATGTCTGCACATGCTAGGCTCGTCAAGCTTAACCCGAGTGTTCCGCGTGTGCAACTGTTTTGCACCCGTTGTATGTGAACGTTGAGTCTATCACACCCGATCATCACGTGGTGTCTCGAAACGAAGAACTGTCGCAACGGTGCACAGTCGGGGAGAACACAATTTCGTCTTGAAATTTTAGTGAGAGATCACCTCATAATGCTACCGTCGTTCTAAGCAAGATAAGGTGCATAACGGATTAACATCACATGCAATTCATAAGTGACATGATATGGCCATCATCATGTGCTTCTTGATCTCCATCACCAAAGCACCGGCACGATCTTCTTGTCACCGGCGTCACACCATGATCTCCATCACCATGATCTCCATCAATGTGTCGCCATCGGGGTTGTCGTGCTACTCATGCTATTACTACTAAAGCTACGTCCTAGCAATATAGTAAACGCATCTGCAAGCACAAATGTTAGTTTAAAGACAACCCTATGGCTCCTGTCGGTTGCCGTACCATCGACGTGCAAGTCGATATTAACTATTACAACATGATCATCTCATACATCCAATATATCACATCAAATCGTTGGCCATATCACATCACAAGCATACCCTGCAAAAACAAGTTAGACGTCCTCTAATTGTTGTTGCATGTTTTACGTGGTGATCATGGGTATCTAGTAGGATCGCATCTTACTTACGCAAACACCACAACGGAGATGTATGAATTGCTATTTAACCTCATCCAAGGACCTCCTCGGTCAAATCCGATTTAACTAAAGTTGGAGAAACCGACACTCGCCGGTCATCTTTGAGCAACGGAGTTACTCGTAGCGATGAAACCAGTCTCTCGTAAGCGTACGAGTAATGTCGGTCCGAGCCGCTTCAATCCAACAATACCGCGGAATCAAGAAAAGACTAAGGAGGGCAGCAAAACGCACATCACCGCCCACAAAAACTTTTGTGTTCTACTCGAGATTACATCTACGCATGAACCTAGCTCATGATGCCACTGTTGGGGAACGTCGCATGGGAAACAAAAAAATTCCTACGCGCACGAAGACCTATCATGGTGATGTCCATCTACGAGAAGGGATTTCCGATCTACGTACCCTTGTAGATCGCACAGCAGAAGCGTTAAGAAACGCGGTTGATGTAGTGGAACGTCCTCACGTCCCACGATCCGTCCCGCGATCCGTCCCACGATCCGCTCCGATCTAGTGCCGAACGGACGGCACCTCCGCGTTCAGCACACGTACAGCTCGACGATGATCTCGGCCTTCTTGATCCAGCAAGAGATACGGAGAGGTAGATGAGTTCTCCGGCAGCGTGACGGCGCTCCGGAGGTTGGTGGTGATCTAATCTCAGCGGGGCTCCGCCCGAGCTCCGCAGAAACGCGATCTAGAGGAAAAACCGTGGAGGTATGTGGTCGGGCTGCCGTGGCAAAAGTTGTCTCAAATCAGCCCTAAAACCCCACTATATATAGGAGGGAGGGAGGGGAGGAGGCAGCCTCAAAACCTAAAGGTTTGGCCGAAATTGGAGGTGGAGGAGTCCTACTCCAATCCTACTTGGAGTAGGATTCCACCTTCCCACTTGGAAACTCTTTCCACCTTGTGTTTTTTCCTTCTCAAACCTTATGGGCCTTAGTGGGAACTTATTCCAGTCCACTAGGAGCTGGTTTATCTCTTCTCATAGCCCATGAGACCCCTTGGGGCGTGAGACCCCTCCTGATGGTCCCCGGCACCCCTCCCGGCACTCCCAGTACACTACCGATGAGCCCGAAACTTTTCCGGTAATGCACGAAAACCTTCCGGTAACCAAATGAGGTCATCCTATATATCAATCTTCGTTTTCGGACCATTCCGGAAACCCTCGTGACGTCCGTGATCTCATCCTGGATTCCGAACAACATTCGGTAACCAACCATATAACTCAAATACGCATAAAACAACGTCGAACCTTAAGTGTGCAGACCCTACGGGTTCGAGAACTATGTAGACATGACCCGAGAGACTCCTCGGTCAATATCCAATAGCGGGACCTGGATGCCCATATTGGATCCTACATATTCTACGAAGATCTTATCGTTTGAACCTCAGTGCCAAGGATTCATATAATCCCGTATGTCATTCCCTTTGTCCTTCGGTATGTTACTTGCCCGAGATTCGATCGTCAGTATCCGCATACCTATTTCAATCTCGTTTACCGGCAAGTCTCTTTACTCGTTCCGTAGTACAAGATCCCGCAACTTACACTAAGTCACATTGCTTGCAAGGCTTGTGTGTGATGTTGTATTACCGAGTGGGCCCCGAGATACCTCTCCGTCACACGGAGTGACAAATCCCAGTCTCGATCCATACTAACTCAACGAACACCTTCGGAGATACCTATAGAGCAACTTTATAGTCACCCAGTTACGTTGCGACGTTTGATACACACAAAGCATTCCTCCGGTGTCAGTGAGTTATATGATCTCATGGTCATAGGAACAAATACTTGACATGCAGAAAACAGTAGCAACAAAATGACACGATCAACTTGCTACGTCTATTAGTTTGGGTCTAGTCCATCACATGATTCTCCTAATGATGTGATCCCGTTATCAAGTAACAACACTTGCCTATGTCCAGGAAACCTTGACCATCTTTGATCAACTAGCTAGTCAACTAGAGGCTTACTAGGGACAATATTTTGTCTATGTATCCACACAAGTATTGTGTTTCCAATCAATACAATTATAGCATGGATAATAAACGATTATCATGAACAAAGAAATATAATAATAACTAATTATTATTGCCTCTAGGGCATATTTCCAACATAAAGACTTTGTTGTTGTTGTTGTATCTTGCATCTTGTGATACAATCAAAGTTTTAAATGGCTGGTTATAGCTCTGCTATAACCCACTATAGCTTTTCACAGATCTCTGCTAAAACTATGCACTTTTAATGCTAATTTAAAAAAAAACACAAAAAAACTAAAAATGACGTTAATAGACCGCTATTTTCTGATATATCACTAAATTTGAAGTCATTTAACCCGCTAAGCCGCTATACAAAGCCAACCTTCTGCATTATGTGATGGATGCATTGATACGAAGCTTGGTTATTTAATTAGGACACCTGATTGTTCTCGGGTTCTGATGTACGAACATATCTTATCTACTAATAGAGCAAATAGTGCTTCTTCCGTACGTCATCCAAATTGCCCTTCAAGTTGATTAAAATTACCCACCAATGCCACCTATAAGTCAAAAAAAAACGTTTCAAAGAGGTCTCCTGACTGGGCCGGCCCATGTAGGCACCTCCTATATTACGCTCTGGGCGTTGGAAAAATATGCAGCACACCTGTTTGGACCGGCCCATGCGTGGGCGCCTGTTTTTTTAGTTTAGTTTTTTTATTTTTCTTTTCAGTTCCATTTTGTTTTTCTACTTTAAATAATTTAGAACTTCAAACAAATTTTCTCAATTTTAAGAAACTGAGAATTTCGAAATAAAATATTCAAAAAAACATATTTTTCTGAGAATTCAAAACTACTCAGGAGTTTTGAAAATTGTTTGCATATAAAAAATGTTTAAACTTTGAGAAAATGTCCATAAAATAAAAAAGTCAACGATTTTAAACAAAAGTACGTGTAAAAATCTTAAAAACAGTTCGTGCCTCTGTTTTTAGTCTCATTTTTTATTTTCATTTTTCTGTTCCATTTTTTAGTTTAAATAATTTAGAACTTTGAAAAAAATTTGCAATTTATAAATCTGGGAATTTTGAAATAAAATTTTGAAGAAAATATAAAATGTTTGTGAATTTAAAATATGCTCAGGATTTTTGTAAAAATATTCGCGTATTCAGAAAAATGTTCATGATTTTGAAAAAAAGTTTGTGTGTTATTTTTTGAGTGCAATTGAAAAAAATGTTTGCTAATTCAAAAAATATTCATGCATTTCAAGAAATGTCCTAAAGTTTTAAATACATAATATGATCAGCACCATTGGAGATTATAATTGTTTTTCTCCCGTTGCAACGCACGGGTCCTTTTGCTAGTGATATGTAAAGTATATATGATATATCATATATGATGCCTTCTTATATATTTTTTTCTTTTCAGATTTTCATGATTTATGAAAAATACTAAATGGGGCTTAGCTTCGCTATAGCTTTTCATAGCTTCTCGCCGAGCCACTGCTAAATATGATAGCCGCTGTTTAAAACATTGGATATAATCCTTCCCCGGACCTCACCTGGTGTCAGAGCTTCTAGCTCGGGGTCTATCATGTATCTTGCATCTTGGGGCCAAATCAAACCACTTCTAAATAGGCTGGTTAATCCCTTGTCGCTCCCCAAGGCAACACGGGGCCGGGGGAATCCTAGTGCAGGCCAAAAGTCCGCAATTAACTTTCGATCACTCTTGTCGGCGTCGACCAACCCGACAACAAAGGTGCCTAGATTGGAAGGTGGTGGCGGCAGCGCACTTGGGTGCTGTATCGGCAATGATGGCACTTGTTCGCGTGTGGCAGCCGAACAGAGCTCCATGGTCAAGGCGGCCACTGACCTCTCCCTCCTCGGTGACGTGCAGTGGAGGTCATGCGAAGTATGGGTGAAGGCCTTATGTTGTGTGTCTAGGTTCCCTCATAGATCTGCCATAGACATGCTTCTTAGGCATGTGGTGGCGCGAGTTGGAGGCCTACGCGGGGTCGTGGCAAGCTTTGTGTGTGAAGCGTCGACCTGGGGGGCTGGTTCTAGTCGTGTCTGTGTACAACTCGACCTGGTGCAAGTGGTCTCGCGGATTACGTCGTCAGCCATCTTGAGGCTAACATACACTTATCAATGGGGCCACGATGGAGGATGTCGGTGCGCTGCTCGAGGAAATGGTTGGCGGATTTTTGATACGGCTGCAACGACGGCTAATCTGGTCAGCTCCTTACGTCGAAGTGTCCTCCCCTTCCTCAATGGCGAGGACTGAAGGAGGTGCAACAACGGTGATTGGAAGTGGGGCGGCTAGCAACTGCTTTGGGATCGGACACGCGAGATGTCGTCATGTTGTAGAGAGGTTGCTAGCAGTGACGGATTCGACGACAAGTGTGTGCACCCCCATGTAAAAAGCTATGATCTCGCCTTTAAGTTGGACTATGCAATGCCGGCATGTGGGTGTGGTGTCCTTGTTGAAAGTGTTTACTCAGAGCTCGGCTTTGGGATTTTTTTTTCCTAAATTGGGCCTTCCTTCTTGAAAACTTTTCTCAGAGAAGCATTTGTTGGTTTGTTTGGTTTGATGCGATGAAGTTCTACTCTTGCTAGGCAACTTGAGTTTGGATGGCATCTTTTTTTGAGCCAGTTTGTTTGGCATTGTCGCTTAGCTTTGGATGGAATGGTTGAAGATAATCATCACTACATGGCTTTGTGGATTAGTTGTTGTAGAGGTCGAGGTTTATCCTCATTGTCAAAAGTTTGAAAATAAACATGCCACATCAAGGTTTTTTATGGGGTAGACGATAGCAAGTTTTAGAACCAACACCAGCAACATATTGCGAAGAAATACTACATGTCACTAATATTTTTGGTATTCTAAATATTAACGGCTGAGGGTGTCATTGCATCTCCCCCGAACCAGGGACCACAGGCGAGTTGCTTATTTCTCCCCAAAGATTAATTATGGAGATACTATCAACATATCATCTCATTATACATGACACCTTATTTGTTATGTCCATAATTGTTTCAATTGCTTTTCGAAAATAAGCTACATAGAGCAGGGCATGTGTTATTTCATGCATTTAGCCAATAGTCTATCGAACTGAGAATAATAATTTCATGCCTGAGACCGGTTGTTAATTGTTAAGTATATCTTGATGGTTAAAGCAGCTATTTAAGAGATACATATATTTTTGAAAGGAAATTTAAGAGATATATAGTGTAACAATTGATCTTGCCTAGATCAGTCTCAAGGCATGTGTTAGAAACACTCAATACCAGTACCGTTGGTTATATTGAATGCGGGCCAATTTCTTATCATGTTGGTGAATGCTGATTGATTCGAGACTGATCCGTTGCTAGGCTCTAACAACTTGACCAATTGTACGGGTGCATGCACTCAGTGCTGTAGCAATAGAAGAGCATCTCGATACGACCCCGTCTGCACTATGTGGCGTGACTGACCAGTCCCAGGACTTGGCAAAATGAAGCGTTGTCCTTGGCGACCCAGAGATCTGAACCTAGCAAAAACCACCCTTCAAAACAGACAGCTGAACCACTTGTTCAGGGACCGTCTCAAGCTATTCAAGTCTTATCCATCCCATGGCCACCAAGCGAAAACACCCAATTGCATAGTTACATGCTGCCTGCTTATAAGGCAACCGAACTTACTTGCGACTTCCATACCTCCCCGAGATGCTGGCGACCGTGTGTACCATGAGATGGCTGCAGTGGCCGCCAAACTCCGGCAGCACCAGATCCCCGTGCAGTGGCCGCGTCCACTCCCATGCAGCGACGTTGCAGGCTCCGTGTGCCAGTGTCCACCAAGCTGTGGCGGCGAGGTTGAGTGGGTTGCAAATCCAAAAAAATAAATAAAAATGTCTAGGGTTGGGCCGTTGGGGCCGTGCGTAGCAATGCGCTGACCCGTATGAAGAGGCGGAGCTGGCATCGGATTACGTCTAAGTTACCCTTTTTTTAGACAAAGGGCTGATTTACCTATCTTGAATGATAATCTTTGATGTTTTAAAAAAGAGACCATTCAAAACTAGTCCTTGAAGGTATATCTTTATAGAACACAACACATCACCCGAAATAATTAGTTAGCGAGTACACCTTTCAACGATTACTCCCACCTCCACATGTTGCGACAAGTGACGCACTGCATGCGTGCTACTTGTCACAACCTGGGAGTTTTCCCTTTTTTCGTAGATTCGTATTTTTAAATGTTTTATCTTCAAAACTGTGCGTCCAAATCTTGAATCATTTTCATCGTTGGCTTTTTCGCGTCGAGATCTTCAAAACTAGATCACATGTTGATAGGTTTTGATGAACTTTTCTTTTCACGAAAGAAACCGGAAGGAAAAAACCGGATGAAAAAACCGTGCCTCAAGCGATAAAAAAAAAACAAAAAACGTGTTTTTTTCCTTTCCGAGAGGCATGGGTTGTGCCTCTCGCGAAGACAAAACCGTGCCTTTCGCGGAAGTAAAACCGTGCCTCTCGCGAAAAAAAGACAGAGAAGAAAACACGTTTTTTCCCATTTCGGGAGAGGCACGAGCGTGCCTCTCGCGAAGGCAAAACCGTGCCTCTAGCAAAAAAAAACAGAAAACACGTATTTTTCCTTTTCGGGAGAGGCACGGGCGTACCCCTCGCGAAGGCAAAATCGTGTCTTTCGCGGAAGCAAAAACGTGCCTCTCGTCAAAAAAATGTATTTTTCCTTTTTCCGAGAGGCATGGACGTGCCTCTCGCGAATGCAAAACCGTGCTTTTTCCGGAAGCAAAACCGTGCCTTTCATAAAAAAACAGAAAACACGTTTTTTCCCTCTTGCCAAGAGGCACGGCTGTGCCTCTCGCGAAGGCAAAAGCGCGCCTCTCGCGGAAGCAAAACCGTGCCTCTCGCAAAAAACTAAAATAGAAAACGGGTTTTTTTCCTAAAAAACAGAAAATGCGTTTTTGTCACGGAAAAAAAATCCGTCCAAAAGTTACAAAAGACCGGTGAAAAAACGAAACACCAAAAAAACCCGGGAAAAACCACTCTAAAAAACCGAAAACACGTGCGAAAAAAAAGCAAAATACTAAGGAAACGTTCAGAGCGCGACACGTGGCGGCGGGTGAGAACTCGCCAAGTGACGGCGTGGGAGAGTGATTGCTCGGAGGCTCCCGAAGGAGTGCTCGCTAATTAGTTGCTCTCCGCATCACCTCCAAACTCAAACGTAGATGGGCTTGATGACGCCGAACGAGCCAAGCCAACAGGGTGACACCCTATAGAATGATTATATCCATGAAAAAAAATCTTTGATGATTTTTCTATACTTTCTTATGAAAAATCACAAGGACCATCATTACTAGGCCTAGGGCTATAGTCACACTTGCCATAGGCCTGTAGACAACCTGAACTGGGCCAGCACAGTAACCACTTGTCGTGTGATGCTGACGCCAGGATGACTTCATGTGTATTCATCTTTTCTTTACATTTTTTTTCCTTTTGTTATGTTATGCTTCAAATACAAATATAATGGAAAAAAGCTAACTTCTGACGAGCGAGTGAAGAAAGGCCCGTCGTCGGTCGGTATTGACCAAGGTCACATGTGTTATGTATATCTTTTGTAAGCCATCGCATGAAAAAAAGTTGATCAATTGTAAATCCTCGGCGTTTGGAACCTCCCCCGATATAGTAAGGTTCGTTGGCTGGCGTTCGTAGTTTTTTTTTCCTTTGTCTTGATTAGTGTCTCCTGTGTTGATTTCGTTTTTCGCCGGTTGATTTGTTTGTCGTATCTCTAACACTTTTAAAAAATAAATCCTTCACAAACAATTTACAAAAAAATATGAAAAATGTTAAACATGCATAGAAAAATGTCCCCGATGTATATGAAAAATGGATAACGTGAATGAAAAAAGTATATTTGTTTATCATGTGTATGGAAAATGTTAATCATGCGTATTAAAAATCTTTGTGACAACTAAAAGATGACACACATTTCAAAAAATGCACATGACCTTTTAAAAAGGTTTATAAAATGTATAAAAATGATTGTCTAATTGAAAAATAATGTTTCATATATTTGGAAAAATAAGCATCACATTTGAGAAAATCTTCAATAGTTGAAAAAAATTATTTGTGACATTTTGATACGTCCCAAATGTATCTATTTTTCAAACACTTTTGTTTTTGTTTTGGACTCTAATTTGCACGTTTTGAATGAAACTAAGTTGGAATGACGTTGTTTTCAACAGAATTACCATGGTGTTGTTTGTGTGCAGAAATAAAATAAAATCGAATTGAGCTGAAATTTTATGAAAAATATTTTTGGACTTAATAAAAAATATTGGCGTCAAGATCTACTGGCCAGGGTTCACCTAGGAGTCACAAGCCTAGTGGGCGCCGCCCTAGGGCACGACCATTGAGCTTGTGGGTCTCTCGGGACTCCAACCGACCTAATTCCAATGTTATAAGTTCTGTTTCACGGAGAGAGAAAATGAGAGAGAAACTTCCATCATATTTTACGAGGCGGAGCCGCCATCACCTCCAGTTCTTCCTCTGAAGGGATGATTTGGAGTCCGTTTCGGGATCTGGAGGGGGGGGGGTCATCCTCGTTGTCATCACTAACCCTTCTCTATTAACAATTCCATGATGATCACCACCGAAAGTGAGTAGTTCATTTGTTGGCTTGCTGGACAGTGACGAGATTGGATGAGATTTATCATGTAACTGAGTTATTTTGATAGAGATTGATCCCTAGTATCCACTACGTTCTGAGATTGAAGTTTCTATGAATTTACTATGTTTAATGTTTGTCACTAAGGCCCGAGTATCGTGATTTTAGATCTGTTTTTTTTTCATGAATATGATAGTGTTTGAGGTCTTATCTTACAAGTTGTATGCACCTATTATGTGTGATGTTGAGTAGACCCCAAAGTGACAATAATTGGGATCATCTCACACGATGACCATAGTACGAGGAATTCATGTATTCACCATGAGTTAATGCTTTATTTTGGTTCTGTATTAAAAGGAGGCCTTAATTTCCTTATGGACCCCGCTGTCACGGGAGGATAGGACAAAAGGTGTCTTGCAAGTTCTTACTATAAGCACATATGACTATATACGAAATACATGCCTATATTACATTAATGAATTAGATCTAGTTCTATGTCGCCCTAGTGTGTAACTGTTACATAATGAATGTCATCCAATATAATTATCCTCACTAATCCAATGCCTATGCTTTCCACACATTGATCTTTGCTAACTTACTATTGTCGTTCCTACTATTACAACCACCACAATCACTACTATTATTGTTCTTGTTACTATTGTTAATGTGTGCTACTAAAGATTTGTTGCAGAAAGAAATTTCAAGTGTGGTTGAATTGTGTAACACCCCCGTAATTGAGCAACAATAACCTCTGTGTTCAAGCGACAATGATCTTCGTGATTAAGCTAATCCCTTTTGCTAAAAAGTGTTTGATCACATTTGATTCATATATCATTTCAAATTCCTTTTGAAATTCAAATTTCCATTAATATAAATATTTTGACAACCTCAAAACTAAAATCATGGTTGGATGGAAAATATTCCTTAAGTATTTATGAAATATGAACCAACATTTTAAAAAGTATTTTAGTGCCTTAAAACAATTATAACATAGGACAAAACATTTAATTAAATGCCTTTTTAAATATAGAATTCCAAACATTCTCAAATGTCCCTTAAACTTTTTGTGGCACTGCCTAATATTTTCATTTGTAATAAAGGGCCAAACTTCATATTTTACAAAAGTAATTTGGTGTTGGAATTATTTCAAAGGAGAAGCAAATTTTAAAAACAAAAAAAAAATGAAATGAAAAGGAAAAAATGCGAGGGGGCACTGCTGGACTGGGCCTTACACACGCACAGTGCGGCCTAGTTCATCCTGGCTCGCCTTTCCCCTACCTCGTGCGAGAGGGGAAGGCCGAGCCATGGAGAGCGCGTGTGTGCACCGTCCACGCGGCCGATGCCTCCGTGTCGTGCATCTGGCGACTCCTCGTCGTGTACAAGGAAACCCCGAGCCACAGAGCAACCCTAGCCCCCCTCCATTTCCTCCCTCGTGTCGCTGCCCTCCTCTCCGCGAACATCCGAATGCCACCAACGCCATGCGTCTATCCCAGGTACGGCCACCGGCCTCCATTTGTAGTGCTAAAGAGCCCAGTAAAACCGTCGTCGACTACTGTGTCCATCATGTCCACGAGCTCGAGCTCGTTGCCCTACATCATCCTCGTGCCTTCGTCTTCTTCCTCGGGCGCCGGAGATCGCCGCCGCGTCGAGACGCTACCCCGAGCCGTCCCCGAGCAAGCTAGGCACACCTAAACGGCCGGTATAAGCCCCCGCGTGTTTCCCCTCCGTCTCCCCTCAGGTCCGTGCCATATTGGTCGACCCCTCTGGCGTCGGAGCTCCGTCGCCGCTGCTGAGCTCCGTCCCGTTGGTGTAGTGCCTAGCGAGCTTAGCTAAGCCCGCCAGAGTGCTCGTAATCGCGCGTAGGTGTTGTGTGGTATGTTGGAGCGTCGAATTCGAGCCCCGGTGTTTGATTCCTTCGAGCCGGAGCTCGGGCCGTCGCCACAGACCCTGTTTCGTCCAGCTCTGGTGCACCCGCAACCTGTCGCGGCCCTCATCGAACGCGCCACATCGCCAGCTACACGTATAGCCCCTCTGCCGCTTGTTTGTTCGTCGGAGGGAGAATTAATGCACCCCCGCCTCGTCTGGCCTCGCCGCCGCCGGTCAAAACCCGTATCAAAATACCCACTAATGACACCGTGGTGTCATTGACAGGTGGGTCCAAACCCTGTGAAATTTTTGGAATAGGTTAGTTTAATCACTAATTAGTCTCTACGACACTGTCTAGGGGGGCCTGTAATTAACCATGTCAATTTAATCTAACCTCTAATTAAACCACTGTTCCAATGGATAGGGTTGACCCAGTCAGCTTGCTGACTCAGCAGGGGCCCCACCAATCAGCCTATGCTAACTGGCTAGTTGACCGAGTCAACTAGGCCCACTTGTCAGCCGCTAGTGCACATGTGGGTGCACTGCACCGGATGCACCCATCATTTCAGTATTCAAATTTCGAATTAATAATAAATCTATATTTTCAAAATATTAATAAAACTTTGAAAAATCATATAAAATAATTTATAACATGGATGAAAATATTTTATACATGAAAGTTGATTAGAAAAATCCAATGAATCTGAATACGCTGTCCGTTTAGCTATCACATGCCTCTAGCATGATGAACTTAGTCATTTGGCATTATGATCATTTGTCCGATAAAATCCCACGAAATGAGAAATACCATCACATATTGTCCCGCTTCGTCTGTAACGTGTAGTACTACGATAGGTCACCCCTAGCACTCTATATTGTCATGTCATGCATCGTGATGCATCTGCGTGCTTTATATTTATTGTTTCTTCCCCCTCTTCTCTCCGGTAGACCCCGAGACTCACGTTGCTGTCATGTACGACTATGCCCCTAACGATCAACCTTTTGCAGAAGAGCAACAAGGCAAACAACCCCCCCCCCCCTTGATCATTCCGATATTGCCCAATTCTTTATCCCTCATGCTTGCATTAGAATTTTGCTACTGTATTTGATTGATCCTATTCTAACGCATAGCCTGATTTTGTATACTCTTATTGATACATGTATGCTTATCATAATGCCTAATATAGGTTGGTTAGTGAACCATCAGTGACCCCACACATTGTCCATGTTGCCCTGGTTTCATCATTGATGACTCAATACCCCTCATGATCGACGTCTTGAGCCCGACACATCAGATTACACCCCCTCAGTCGTAGGACCCTGAAGAGTAACTATCAAACACTGAGAGTGAAACCTCGTAGAGCATTCCAAATGTTAACTTTGTAGCGTAGCTAGTCGCCCGTGAACTTCAAGGGTGATTCCTCCTTCACCACTCCCGATAACGACTCGGTCGTGCAACTCCTCAAGTGTGACCCTCAGGGGTGAATCCTCTCTAGTCACCTTGACGGATACATCAATAGGAATCCATCGAGGGTGATTCCTTGTATCCCTTGATGTTATGGACACACAATTACTTTGACTCCCCCCTGATTCACCAGAAAGACAGGTCGACCCAGAGGGGTACCCGCGAGTGATGTGTAGACGGGATGACTGAGAAGGTACCCGCGAGATAAGTACAAGGCGCAACCGTGCAGGCAGAATGTCCAAGAATTGGATGGGCCTGACCCTTGCCGTAAGTCCTTGAGACGGGGTCAAAGGAGCACTCATCATTGGTGCGAGTTACAAAAGTCACTAATGGGGTTGGGTATGTGATCTAAGTAGGCCTCTAGCCTTTTTTTGCACTAACCACCACGTTGGAATAAGTATGGGCACTCTTGGTCGTACATTCGCCCGAAAGTTATTCAGATGCCACAATGAGTAACACACATCCAGGTGGCCCGCGTAAGCATCGTGTTTGTACTAAGAGGTGCCAAGACTCACACCATCCATCTACGTAACGCGCAGGAGTGCAAAGGGCGATGGGACCAAGACCCCTGAGCACTTAGGAGTAGACCGGCGTGTTGGCCTCTCTGTTGAGCCTAGGTACGAGTACGGCGTGCCGATCAGCCGAGGACGGGCATGATCGAGGAAAGTGTGTCCGGCCTGAGTCAATAGAGCGTGTTGGCTAAGTTGGTGCACCCCTGCAGGGAAGCATATCTATTTGAATAGCCGTGTCCATGGTAATGGACACTCAGAGAGTATCCTGATCATCGATAATTAGAAGTGGATACTTGTGATATGAAATTGAAATGTAGGCTCCGGGATTTCTTCCTCGCATGGAGTCGAGGAAGAATCTCTAGGCCTTGTTACAAAATGTTTGTATATTTTACTAATCTGAACTCTTCTAATGCTGCAAAACTCTGAAGATGCTAGTCTTTGATAGCACTAGGTCTTTACCTCTCTTCTAGCATTTATGAAGTTTAGCCCAAAGATATAGCCCCATACCTTCAAAACCAATGCATATTTAACATAGTTGTGATGTAAGTCTTGCAAATACTTTGGATGAGTACTCACTGCAGCTTTGCTCCCCTTTTCCATCTCGACACGATTGCCGCGAACAGATGACGGAGCCCAGGAGACAGTTGATCCCATTGACGACCACTACTACCCCTACGGAGCCTACTACTACGTGGAGGACGCAAACGACCAAGAGTAGTTATGAGGCTCCCATGCAGGAGGCCTTGCCTTTTCGACTATGTATCTTTTGTGCTAGCCTTCTTAAGGAAAACCTTGTTTGTTATGTTTGTACTCAAATAATGTTTCTTCCGCTGACTCATATGTACTTGATCTTATGTATTCGAGCCCTCGAGGACCATGCCTTTTAATATGAAGCTTGATTTTTGTATTTTTTTCTAGAGTTGTGTTGTGATATCTTCTCGTGAATCCCTGATCTTGATCATACGCATTTGCATCTATGATTAGCGTACGATTAAGTTGGGGCATCACAAGTTGGTATTAGAGTCGACTTCTTGTAGGTATCCCCTTTCCAACTCCTAGGCCGAAGTGGAGTCTAGTGTTTGAAAAACCTTTTTAGTAACATTGTTGTGTGACTTACGGGCCCACATCTCAGTTGGGTGGTACTATTATATTTTGCTCCTCTTCTTTACTCTGGGTTATGATCTCTCTTCTCCTTTGGGTTAACGATTTTACTAACTCTGAAATTAGGTTCTTGTGATCACATCCATCAGAGAGCCGTATTATTAGCAATTGTTCTTTTGAAAGTATCATGCAAGCACTTCTATTTGACATCTTTGATCCTCCGTGTTTCAGATGCGTCCCGCAAGGTGGCTCGTACGTCGGACTATGGCTGTCAATACAACTTGATTCCCGACTATCTTGATTGACCTATTGACTAGGCTGGGATATCGTTGGTATACTGAGTACTTTGTTTACGAGAACTACCACGAGTTCAACCAGGCGGAGTACGAGGCAGTGGTTCTTATCTTTTGCCGACAGAGTATCTCCAGCACCAATTTGCATACCTATCATGATGTTGGAGTGACTGCTGACATGGCCGTCCCTGATGTTGCCTTTACTGCTATCACCCGTCTTCGTGGAGAGCACCCTCGCTTGGAGAAGACTGGATTCAGATACATACAGTATGACCCTGCTGGGGCTAAGACTGGATACTACGCCACTATCAGCACCCCTTACGTGTGTCATCGTTATGACCCGCAGGTCCTGATTTAATACATCCAGGTTCTGGTTCGTATAGCCCGAGCTCTTATTATCGAGTTGCACGCCACTCGTGCTCATCGTAAGGATGCTCTGACACATTTGCTCCCAGCAGTCAGTGCTAGAATGCATCGTGAGCGCATCCTTTACTTGAGATGTACAGAGTTTCCACCACGTGTTGAGTGGTGTGCTCTTCGAGGTCGTACCTTTGCACATGGGCCCGTGTTTTCCATTCTGGATCGGATTCTGCACCAGCGTGCTCACAAAGCGCAGGACCCTCGTATCATGGGTAACCGATACTATCACCTACATCTACCTAGCTTCACTGGTTGTCCTCGAGGTTGATGTAGCATATCGGTTTGTCCCATTGTTGTATCTCTCTACCGTGTGCCTGCACGCGGCCTAGTTAGTCTAGGTTATTTATCTTTCTGAATTTGCAACATCGGTTTGTAATAGACCTATGTATGGATGTGTATGTCATGTTCGACTACTACGATGTATCTATTGCACTTCCTTTCATTGTGCGTGTTACCTCACAAATGATTCATTGTCTTGCTATTACTAAATACTGAATTGCCACTATTATGATTTGACGAGATGGTTAGACCTGCTGGTCGTGGTCGTGGTGCCAATGATCCACCACTGTCCGAATACATGGCTGGTATGATACGACAGTTTGAGATGAAACGTTAGTTTATGCAAGGGCTTATGGATAAATTACAGAGGCCGAACATGAATCAAGAGCCATCCCTAGTAACTCTATAGGACTTTGTCCGTTGCAACCCTGCTGTCTACAGCAGCTCAACTCAGCCCCTTGATGCAGATGACTGGCTCCGCGACATCAGTTATGAACTCGAGTATGCTAATGTTCCCCTGGCTAGCTATGTCACTTTTTCGGCCTACTTCGTGAAGGGTTCCGCTGCTCAATGGTGGGACAATCACATGTGTTCTCAGCCTGTTGGAACCATCATCACGTGGCCGGAGTTCCAACCTACTTTCCGTGCCCGCTAAATTCCTCAGGGAATCATGGACAGGAAGAAGCGAGAGTTCCGCAACCTCACCTAGGGCAACAAGACTGTGGATTCTTATCAGCGGGTGTTTCTGGACTTGTTCCGCTATGCTGAAGAAGACATTGCTACTGATGCACACACAAAGGAGAAGTTCCATGAAGGGATTCACGCGGATATAAAGCTTGTGCTCCTTGTTCAAGACTATGTTGATTTCGACACCTTGGTGAACAAAGCCATCCAGGTTGTAACTGGTCTGCACGAATACAAGGAAGGAACCAAGCACAACCGTGGCATGGGCTCATCTTTGGTCTCATCATCATAGAAGTGTCGTATATGGATTCCTCACAACACGTACTATGCAGATTCTCCTGCTCCAAGGCCGTCCTATGCTGCACCTCGTCTGCCTCCTCCACCACCTAGCACTACTGGAAAAGCATAATTTGCCGACAACTTTTAGCTTTGCCGTCAGCAATTTCACGGGGCTGATGGCATAGAGACTTTGCCCTCAGCCACAAAAAATGCTGAAGGCATAGAAAATCTATGCCGTCCGCTTTATCTAAGCCGTCAGCAAAGGACCAAAAGACTGACGGCATAGGGAGGCTAATGGCATAGGGAGCTAACCCGGTCCCACGTTCGACCAGTGCTTAACTCGAGCCGTCTTTGCCAACAGCCAGCTGAGGGAAAAGACTAACGGCTGTCTTTGCCGACAGCCAGCTGAGGGCAAAGCATAACGTGCCTTATCCCCAGCCACAGGACCCTCTCCTGACCAGCCGCCTCTCTCATCACCTCGATCCCATCTGCATGCTCCCGACCCACCGCCGTCGTCGCCCCGCGCCAGCCCCGCCCCGACTCGCCGGCGCCGCCTCTGCCCCGCACCAGCCCCGCCTTGCGCCAGCCCACCCCGCGCCAGCCCCGCCTCCGCCTTGCGCCAGCCCCGCCCCCGCCCCGCGCCAGCCCCGCCCCGCACCGCTGATACGTCTCAAACGTATCTATAATTTTTGATGGTTTCAAGCTGTTATCTTGTCAACTTTGGATGTTTTATGTACCTTTTATATCGTTTTTGGGACCAACTTATTAATTCAGTGCCAAGTGCCAAATCATGTTTTTTCTGTGTTTTTGACTCTTTTCAGATCTGATTTTGGAACGGAGTCCAAACGGAATAAAATCCCCGAAATAAAATTTTCTAGAACGGAAGAAGATCAGGTGACTTGAGGGCCAAGGCAGGAGAGCCACAGGGGGCCCACAAGCCCTGTAGCCGCCACCAGGGGGGCTACCAGGCTTGTGGCCTCCCTGGAGCTCCCCTGCCCTAGCTCTTTCGCCTATATATTCCCTGAAATCCAGAAAAAATCAGGGCATCCACGAAAACACTTTTCCGCCGCCGCAAGCTTCCGTTTCCGCGAGATCTCATCTGGAGACCCTTCCCTTCCCGGTGCCCTGCCGGAGGGGACTTTGGAGTTGGAGGGCTTCTATATCAACATCATCGCCTCTCCAATGACTCGTGAGTAGTTCACTTTAGACCTACGGGTCCGTAGTTAGTAGCTAGATGGCTTCTTCTCTCTCTTGGATCTTCAATAAAAAGTTCTCCATGATCTTCATGGAGATCTATCCGATGTAATCCTCTTTGGCGGTGTATTTGTTGAGATCCGATGAATTGTGGATTTGTGATCAGATTATCTATGAATTATATTTGAGTCTTTGCTGATTTCTTATATGCATGATTTGATATCCTTGTAAGTCTCTCCGAGTCTTGGGTTTTGTTTGGCCAACTACATCTATGATTCTTGCAATGGGAGAAGTGCTTTGTTTTGGGTTCATACCGTGTGGTGACCTTTCCCAGTGACAGAAGGGGAAGCACGGCACACATCATGTTGTTGCCATCAAGGGTAACAAGATGGGCTTTTATCGTAGATATGAGATTGTCCATCTACATCATGTCATCTTGCTTAAGGCGTTACTCTGTTCTTTTGGACTTAATACACTAGATGCATGCTGGATAGCGATCGACGTGTGGAGTAATAGTAGTAGATGCAGAAAGTATCGGTCTACTTGTTTTGGACGTGATGCCTATAGATATAATCATTGCCTTAGATAATGTCACGACTTTATGCGGTTCTATCAATTGCTCGACAGTAATTCGTTCACCCACCGTCTACTTGCTTTCATGAGAGAAGCCACTAGTGAACACTATGGCCCCCGGGTCTATTCACAACTATCGTTTCCACTTTCGCTTTTACTTTGCTTTGTTTCTTTTGCTTTCAGTTCTCACTTTGCAAACAATCTATAAGGGATTGACAACCCCTTCATAGCATTGGGTGCAAGCTCTTTGTGTTTGTGCAGGTACTTGTGACAATCCTTCACTGGATCGATACCTTGGTTCTCAAAACTGAGGGAAATACTTACAGCCGCTGTGCTACATCACCCTTTTCGCTTCGAGGGAACACCAACGCAAGGCTCCAAGGCCACGGGGGAATCCTTTGCATATTTGCGAAGGAATTCCCTAAAGGCGTAGCCGTAGCAGAAGGATTCCTGGTGCCGTTGCTGAGGAGTATCAAGACAAGAATAGTCTCCCGTCAACATGCTTGTTTCTGGCGCCGTTGGAAGGTCTTTTGTTGCAGTAGCAGAGTATTTGTGGCGCCGTTGCCGGGGATGGAGAGGTCAAGTCAAGATCTATCCAAGTAGGTGTCACAAACTCATCTCTTGCGTTTATCTTTTTTGCCAGTCGCCTCTCGTTTTCCTCTCCCCCACTTCACATTTGCCGTTTTTGTTTGCCTTTTTCATTTGCCTTTTTCGTTCGCCCTTTTCTCTCGCTTGCTTTCTGTTCACTTGTGTGCCATGTGCCTTCAATATGCTTGCATCTTCGCTTGCTGAAAATCTAGTGATATGGATCCTCATCCACTTGCTAATCTCTTTAAGAGATCCAATTATGTTGTTCCAATTGCTAGTGAGTTGAGTGCACTTGACTATCTCTATGGAGTTTTGTGTGAGATGCGTGAATCTGAAAATTGTGAGGATGAAATTTATGAAGTGATTCACGAGGGCTCCTTGGATGAAAAGCATGATTGCAATGGTTTCATTATAAATTCTATTAGTGACAATCATGCTCAAAATATGCAAAACCTTAAGCTTGGGGATGCTAGTTTTGCTATGTCCACTACTTGTTGCAATGATCATGATTGGGGTAATGATTTTTCTTATGATCTTGAAAATTTGTTTAAGCCTCATGATGAGTATGATATTTGCAATAAGATGGAAAGTGGGTTTGGAGAAGTCATGACTTTAGTTGATGATAATCCCACTATTTTTGAAGAGCGTCAACTTTGCACGCATGTGGATCATGAAAAGAATATCCTATGGGATAGCTATATTGTTGAATTTGAATATGATCCCACATGTAATTGCTATGAGAGAGGAAAATATTTTGGTAGAAACTTTCATGTTACCAAATTACCTCTCGTTTTGTCGAGATTGCTATTGTCTCTTTCTTCTTCCTTGCATTTGGTAACTATTGGTTGTCTTGCCAATTTGTTTTCCTATAAAATGCCTATGCATAGAAAGTATGTTAGACTTAGATTCCATCACCATTTTCCTAGCTAAGGGCGTTAAACAATAGCGCTTGTTGGGAGGCAACCCAACGAATCTATCCTTTTTCTTTCTGTTTTGTGTTTTCGACACTTTCATAATTCTGTTATGATTGTGTTTTTTGTGTTTCTTTTTGCGTTTGTGCCAAGCAAAACCGTTATGATTAGTCTTGGGGATGATCGTTTGGTCATGCTGGAAAAGACAGAAACTTTCTGCTCACGAAAAGAATTTTCATTTTTTTCTTCTGTAAGAGCTTTTGAGTTGATTCTTTTTTCTGCTGATTGCTATGCAAATTCTTCAAACTTTCGTAAGTTTACATAAATTTTGAAGTACCAAAAGTATATGAAGTATACAGATTTCTAAAGACTGGTCTGCTGTCAACAGATTCTGTTTTTGTTGAGTTGGTTGCTTATTTTGATGAAACTATGGATAGTATCGGGGAGTATTAGCCATGGAAGATTGAAAATAAAGTAACCCAACATCAACATAAGTAGAATTTAAGTTTGCTACAGTACCTAAGGAAGTGGTGGTTTGCTTTCTTATACCAATGTTATCACGAGTTTCTGTTTAAGTTTCGTGTTGTGAAGTTTTCAAGTTTTGGGTGAAGTTCTTATGGACAAAAAGATAAAGAGTGGCAAGAGCTCAAGCTTGGGGATGCCCAAGGCACCCCAAGATGATTCAAGGATGCCGTAAAAGCCTAAGCTTGGGGATGCCCCGGGAAGGCATCCCCTCTTTCGTCTTCAATCCATCGGTAACGTTACTTGGGGCTATATTTTTATTCACCACAAGTTATGTGTTTTGCTTGGAGCGTCTTGTATCATAGGAGTCTTTTATTTTTGTTTTGTCATAATCATCCTTGCTGCACACCTAGAGAGAGAGACATGCACTCACCGTGATTTTGTCGAGCTTCACTTATATCCTTTGGTTGACAATTCAGCTCATATGTGCTTCACTTATACCTTTTGAGCTAGTTGATTTTGCTCTATGTGCTTCACTTATATCTTTTAGAGCACGGCGGTGCGTGGCTTCGTAGTTGATCTATGCTATGAAAGTAGTCTCAAAAGGGGTAGTTATCCAAAGGGATATGAGAACTTCCACCTTCATGTGCATTGAATAGTTAGAGAAGTTTGATTCACCTCAATTAGTTTTGAGATGTGGTTGTGGTAATATTGAAGTTATGATAGTAAGGTGTTGTGGATCTAGAAATACTTGTGTTGAAGTTAGTGATTCCCGTAGCATGCACGTATGGTGAACCGCTATGTGATGAAGTCTGAGCATGATTAGTCTATTGATTGTCATCCTTTGTGTGGCGGTCGGGATCGCGCGATGGTTTATACCTACCAACCCTTCCCCTAGGAGTATGCGTTGAATGCTTTGTTTCATTTACTACTAAAACTTTTGCAACAAGTATATGAGTTCTTCATGACTAATGTTGAGTCCATGGTTTAGATGCACTTTCACCTTCCACCATCACTATCTTCTTAGTGCCGTGCAACTTTCGCTGGTGCACAAAACTCACCATTAGCCTCCCTCAAAACAGCCACCATACCTACCTACTATAGCTTTTTCAAAGTCATTCTGAGATATATTGCCATGCAACTACCACCATGACATGTGCCACCACTTCTACATTGCCATTGCAACATCGTAAGATAGCTAGCATGATGTTTCCATTAATGTCTATGCCATGCTAGATCATTGTCACGGTACACTACCGAAGGCATTCCATATAGAGTCATCATTGTTATAAGTTTTGAGTTGTAAGTGTGATGATCATCATTGATGGAGCATTGTCCCATGTGAGGAAATAAAAGAGGCCAGCGAAGCCCATATACAAAAAGAGGCCAAAGATGCCCACCAAAAAAAAGAGGCCAAAGAGCCCACCAAAAAATGAGAGAAAAAGAGAGAAGGGACAATGCTACTATCCTTCCACACTTGTGCTTATTAAGCACCATGATCTTCATGATTGAGAGTCTCCCGTTTTGTCACCACCATATGGCTAGTGGGAAATTTTTCATTATATAACTTGGCTTGTATATTCCAATGATAGGCTTCCTCAAAATTGCCTTAGGTCTTCGTGAGCAAGCAAGTTGCATGCACACCAACTAGTTTTCTTTAAGAGCTTTCACATACTCTTAGCTCTAGTGCATCATTTGCATGGCAATCCCTACTCACTCACATTGATATCTATTGATGATGATCTCCACAGCTCATTGATATGCCTAGTTAATGTGACCATCTTCTCCTTGTTTGTCTTGCAACCTCCACCACACTCCACACCACTTATAGTGCTAAAACCATGGCTCACGCTCATGTATTGCGTGAGAGTTGAAAAGGTTTGAGAAATTAAAGGTGTGAAAACAATTACTTGGCCAATACCGGGGTTGTGCATGATTTAAATTCGTTGTGCAAGGATGATAGGACATAGCCAGACTATATGATTTTGTAGGGATAACTTTCTTTTGGCCTTGTTATTTTGAAAGTTCATGATTACCTTGCTAGTTTGCTTGAATTATTATTGTCTCCACATCAATAGCAAACTATTGTTTTGAATCTAATGGATCTGAACATTCACGTCACATAAGAGGAGTTACAAAGGACATCTATGCTAGGTAGCATGAAAGCATCAAAAATTCATTCTTTTTCACTTCCCTACTCGAGGTCGAGCAGGAGTTAAGCTTGGGGATGCTTGATATGTCTCAAACGTATCTATAATTTTTGATGGTTTCATGCTGTTATCTTGTCAACTTTGGATGTTTTATGTACCTTTTATATCCTTTTTGGGACTAACTTATTAATTCAGTGCGAAGTGCCAGTTCCTGTTTTTTCTGTGTTTTTGACTCTTTTCAGATCTGATTTTGGAACGGAGTCCAAACGGAATAAAATCCCTGAAATAAATTTTTCCAGAACGGAAGAAGATGAGGGGACTTGAGGGCCAAGGCATGAGAGCCACAGGGGGCCCACAAGCCCTGTAGCCGCCACCAGGGGGGCGGCGGCTACCAGGCTTGTGGCCTCCCTGGAGCTCCCCTGCCCTAGCTCTTTCGCCTATATATTCCCTGAAATCCAGAAAAAATCAGGGCATCCACGAAAACACTTTTCCGCCGCCGCAAGCTTCCGTTTCCGCGAGATCTCATCTGGAGACCCTTCCCTTCCCGGTGCCCTGCCGGAGGGGACTTTGGAGTTGGAGGGCTTCTACATCAACATCATTGCCTCTCCAATGACTCGTGAGTAGTTCACTTCAGACCTACGGGTCCGTAGTTAGTAGCTAGATGGCTTCTTCTCTCTCTTGGATCTTCAATACAAAGTTCTCCATGATCTTCATGGAGATCTATCCGATGTAATCCTCTTCGGCGGTGTGTTTGTCGAGATCCGATGAATTGTGGATTTGTGATCAGATTATCTATGAATTATATCTGAGTCTTTGCTGATTTCTTATACGCATGATTTGATATCCTTGCAAGTCTCTCCGAGTCTTGGGTTTTGTTTGGCCAACTAGATCTATGATTCTTGCAATGGGAGAAGTGCTTGGTTTTGGGTTCATACCGTGTGGTGACCTTTCCCAGTGACAGAAGGGGCAGCAAGGCACACATCATGTTGCTGCCATCAAGGGTAACAAGATGGGCTTTTATCGTAGATATGAGATTGTCCATCTACATCATGTCATCTTGCTTAAGGCGTTACTCTGTTCTTTTGGACTTAATACACTAGATGCACGCTGGATAGCGGTCGACGTGTGGAGTAATAGTAGTAGATGCAGAAAGTATCGGTCTACTTGTTTTGGACGTGATGCCTATAGATATAATCATTGCCTTAGATACCGTCACGATTTTGCACGGTTCTATCAATTGCTCGACAGTAATTCGTTCACCCACCGTCTACTTGCTTTCATGAGAGAAGCCACTAGCGAACACTACGGCCCCCGGGTCTATTCACAACTATGTTTCCACTTTCGCTTTTACTTTGCTTTGTTTCTGTTTGCTTTTATTTCTCACTTTGCAAACAATCTATAAGGGATTGACAACCCCTTCATAGCGTTGGGTGCAAGCTCTTTGTGTTTGTGCAGGTACTTGTGACAATCCTTCATTGGATCGATACCTTGGTTCTCAAAACTGATGGAAATACTTACCGCCGCTGTGCTACATCATCCTTTTCGCTTCGAGGGAACACCAAAGCAAGGCTCCAAGGCCACGGGGGAATCCTTTGCATATTTGCCAAGGAAGTCCCTAAAGGCGTAGCCGTAGCAGAAGGATTCCTGGTGCCGTTGCTGAGGAGTATCGAGACAAGAATAGTCTCCTCCTCCCCTTTATTTATTTATTTTTAGTTTATTTTTTCTATCTTAGTTAGATCTGTTAGTAGTAGATAATAGATTTAGTTAGCAATTAGTAGTTAAATTTAGTTAGCAATTAGTAGTGCTAGATTTTTAGTGGTAGATTTTTAGTTAAATTTAGTTAGCAATTACTTAGTTGTTAGTATTTAGACAATAGGATTTTTTAGTGGTAGATTTTTAATACTTAGTCAGTATAGAAGTAAAGAGAAGATAAGGAGATGAAAATACTAACAATAATAGAAGAAGGAGGAGAAGGAGATGAAGAGAAGAATAAGAAAAGGAAAAGGAAGGAGGAGAAGGAGATTAAGAGAAGAAGAAGAAGAAGAAAAGGAAAAAGAGGAAGAAGAAGGGGGAGAAGGTGAGAAAAATGAAGAAAAGAAAATAATAAGAAGAAAAGAAATAGAAGAAGAGAAGAGTAACAAAACTTGAATAATAAATTATTAATAATAGATGTTAGTATTTGTTAGCTTAATTACCGCGAGTGCGTATTTGTGTTGATTGAGTGCATTTAAATGTGCAGTAGCTTCTCCGCGAGGGTTTGGTTTTTGACGACCTCCCCTGCATTCGAAAGTGAGCACATTTGTTAACTCCTCCTCCACCCCCTTTATTTTGCTCTTTTCCGGTCTTCGTGCTGATGACACTATCTAGCTAGGTATTTTTAGTATTAAAATGCAAAGTTGTTGCGTAACCAATATGCGTCTCCCGTTCGAAAGGGTTCCTGTTATAAATATGCATGCATTTGCATATTTATAACGGTGATTCTTTCGAATTGTCCAACGTTATCCATGGACAGCCTGGGTATGTGTAGATTGGGTCGTTTCCCATGCTTTGCTCCGGATCCCATGCAGAGTTTTGACAGCGCCTCCTTGTTGTTCTCCGGGTACACATCCTCTCGGTTAGTTGCTGAGACGTGTATTAGGAGAACAGCGGGGAGGTGCTGCCGAAATTTTGCGTTGTATCGGGAGCAAAGCATGGGGAAATGACCCAATCTACACATACTTGGGTGGGATTAGGACCCATATTTACCTAGTAGCTGGTAGGTGTGCATGCCGTGCATCCCAATGTATTAACCATGATTAAAAAATGGCCATAATTAACTTAACATACTTGATGAACTGATAATTTATATTGTTTATATGTGGATACTATATAGCTAGCTTGCCAGAATGACTGATCATGAATGGATGTACACCGGTCACCATAGTCAGAGAGATGACTGATGAATGGTTGAGCAAAACCTATGAATTCGTGCAAACAACATTTTCTAAAGGCCAGCCAAAAACATGGTGCCCCTGCACTAAGTGCAAGAATTATTCGCGACAGACAAAGGATGTAATGGGTAAACACCTGCAGATGCGTGGTTTTACTCCCGGCTATACCTTGTGGACATTTCATGGTGAGTCGGCCCAACGTAACAAAGACGAGGTGTTGCGTCGGCGCACCGATGATTATGGTATAGGGATTGAAGACATGGTGAATGACTTTGATGATGCTCGGAACAAGGACGAAGAGATGGAGGAATCCGCGAAAGCCTTCTATGCCATGTTGGAGTCTTCAAAACGTCCTCTTCACGAGCACACTAAGATTTCTCAGCTAGATGCCATCGCACAAGTAATGGCTCTGAAAGCCCAATTCAACATTGGAAGAGACCTGTTTGACTCAGTGATGACCCTATTTGGGCGCTTTCTACCCGAAGGTCATATTATGCCTTCAAACCTATATGAGTCAGACAAAATCCTTAGTGCACTCAAGATGCCGTATGAGCAGATACATGCTTGTGAGAAAGGATGTGCCTTATTTAGGAAAGAGTATGCGGACAAAACATATTGTCCATTTTGCAAGTCCTCCAGATATGTTGAGGTAGAAAACGGTGAAGGTGAGAAGAAGCAGAGCAAAATCCCCGTGAGTGTCCTACGGTATCTGCTGATCCTACCAAGACTTCAACAACTTTACATGCTCGAAGAAACAACAAAATAGATGACAACAAAAATAACCAGCCCGAGCCTCAGGGATACGCCGCGTTTAGCATGGCCAATAAGGGCTCGTACAAGACGGCGAAGGCATATTCTGAGGGGGACGGGCCGTCGGTGTACACAAGCCTGTCGGTCTACAACAAGATGACGTCTTATTCTGAGGTGGTCAAACAGCTACGCGAGCCTGACTTTGACCCGAGCCAGAATCCTATCGATCCGGAGGTGTTGATGATCTCTGGTGGCGGTACAAGTCATGGTACACTGGCCATGTGTGATGGCTTTGTCCCTATCACTGAGACTCTATCTCAGATCAAGGCGAGGCAAACGAGCTCCGCTCCTGTAATACGGCAACGCGCGAGGCCAGTTGATCTTGCCATCGAGGTTAGTTTTCTTCATTATTTCTTTCGTCCATTTGTCCCTGGATGGATGATGAAAATTCCTTTTGAGGAGTGGTTGCAGGCCGCACTTGAGAAGGAGAGGGAGGCTCTTGTTGGAGAAGAGGGACCGAAATACGCAAAGGTTGCTTGAGGAGGAGAGGGCACGCAATAATGCCCATGCGAAGGCCATGCACGACTTCATTGCAATAAGTCAGTTGTGTGAGAAGCAAGGCTATGTGTGAGAAGCAACAAGGCTATTTCTTTGACTCCTCGAAAACTAATTTGCAGGCTATGTGTGAGAAGCAAGGTTTGCCGCCCCCTCCGCCGATGCCTTCTCCGGTGGGAACGGTAAGTTCCCTTTCAATGACCAACCTTGCACGGTCTTATACCATTGTCTCTCGCCGTGCTAACCACATATTTTAACTCTTGCCTTGTTGCAGCATCATTCCAGAGTTGAATCCCACGATCCCTTTACTTCTCCTGGTGAGAGCCCTAGCAACCCAACAACCAACCGAGATGGTGCTTCTCCTCCGTGACTTGGCATTCGGTAAGTTATTCTTCTCCTTCTTATTCTTCTTATTGTTTAGATCAACTTAGATTATGCCATGCTTTAGTTAGCTTAGTAAATTCTAGTTGATATTATCCATGCTTTAGTTAGCTTAGTAAATTCTAGTTGATAATTAGCTTACTTACCTAAAAAATCACATAATTAGCTTACTTGCTTCAAAAATGACATAATTACTTGATAACACAAAAAATAGCATAATTAGTTGATATTAGAGCTAAAAAATGACATAATTAGTTTAGAAAGTTTAAAAAGAAACTATAAGAGAAGAACAAAGAAGAGATGAAGAAATAAGAAAAGAAGAAAGAGGAGAAAAAGATAGAATAAGAAGAACAAATCTTCTTATTCTTCTGTTTTATCTTCTTCCTTTTTCTCCATCTTCTTCTTCTTCTTCTTCTTCTTCTTCTTGTTATTCTTCTTCAGTTTCTTCTTCCACTTCTTCTTCTAATTGCTTAGCTTAATTTCGATAACTTCTTTCTTATTGTATTCTTATTCTAACTTCTTTCTCATTATGCAGATTTTGATAAAGCAGCATGGCATATGGATGGATGCTCCAGGGACTGTACTCATGTAGTCTTAGATGAACTTTGTAATGCACTTGTATTTGCGGATGCACTTGTGATGCTCTGTAATACTTTGTGATCTTGTTTGCACTTCAATTACATATATTGGTGTTGTTTGCACTTTGTGATGCACTTGTGGTGCTGTTTGCACTTTGTGATGCACTTGTGGTGCTGTTTAGGGCCTGGGAAAAAAATATATATTGATTTTGTATCTATGTTTTGCAAATGCAGGGAATTAACAGAAAACAAATATAAAAAAGCAGAGAGGGTCTTTGCCTACAGCTTACTGACGGCAAAGCCTATGTCGTCGGTAGGCTGACGGCAAAGGAGGACACGTGGCGACAGCCTGTGTAACCTGGCAACTGTGAGAACACCAAATTTTCCTAGACTTTCGGCTTTGCCGTCAGTTGTGCTCCGGCTGTGGGCAAAGAGGGGACCCAGGTTTTTGGCTTTGCCGTCAGCTATGCTCGAGCTGTGGGCAAAGAGGGGACCCACATGT
The DNA here is from genome assembly GCF_904849725.1 of Hordeum vulgare subsp. vulgare. Lineage (NCBI taxonomy): Eukaryota > Viridiplantae > Streptophyta > Magnoliopsida > Poales > Poaceae > Hordeum > Hordeum vulgare. Next base: position 534,238,782 of record NC_058524.1, read on the forward strand.
CAGTGTTGCTAGCATCCCTAACACGTATGGCCCACCAGAAGTACACTTTGCCGTCCGCCAACGTCCAGCTGACGGCAAAGCCTGCCGTTAACCCTCTAACGGCGCTCGGCTTGCACCGTTGCTGTCATTGCTCTGTGCCGTCAGCCCTTGGCACAAAGCTAATGGCAAAGGCTTTGCCGTCGGTCGATTTTCAGCCGACGGCAAAGAAGGTGATTGCCGATAAAATCGTGGCCACTTCTTTGCTGACCGCACCCTGATGGAAAAACCTTTGCCGTCTGTTAAACAGGCCGTTGCCGTCAGCTCTGGCTGTGGGCAAACCAGCAGATTCCAGTAGTGTAGGCAGTCGAGGCTCCTAGCTTCACCACCCTAAGCTCCTCCTTTCTATCCCGAGGATGGGCTATGCTTCAAGTGTGGTCGTCCAGGACAACATGCCACAGAATGCAAGCAGAATCAGAATCAGCTTGCACTACCTTCAACTCATAGTGGTAACCACCAGTCCCAAATCAACAATGCCAAGCATGCTTATGCCCGTGGTCAGGCTAACAACATAGAACTGAATGAAGCTCAAGACCATCCTGCTATTATGATGGGTACACTTCTTGTTAACTCAGTACCAACTTCTGTTTTATTTAGTTCAGGAGCATCACATTTATTCATGTGTGAAGATTTTGCATACATGCATGACATTAAATACGGGGAGATGAACACCCCACTAGTGGTACACACCCCCATGGGCCAATGTCGAACCTCCCTAGCTAGTCACAACGTCACCATTGAAATCAAAGGGTTGGAATTCTATGTTTCTCCCATTATGTTGACGTCTTCCAATATTGACCTCATTCTGGGAATCCTTCAATCATGTGTACCACAAGAATCGTCCATCTCGTACATCCTTCGAATGAGATAGTAAGCTACAATGTTCATCTTGTTCGAGGTGCCGAAGCCCGGATTTATTGCTTAAATGCATTGAATGCATGACCTCTTGAGGGGATTGAACGCGTTCTAGTTGTTTGTGACTTCCAGGATGTCTTTCCAGAAGAACTTCCAGGAATCCCCCCTCTAAGAGCTGTCGAGTTTGTTATCGACTTAGTACCATGCACCACTGTTATCACCAAGCGGCCTTATAAGATGCCTCCTCATGAACTCCTTGAGCTTAAGGAAGAAATTGACAATTCTCTTTGCAAGAGTTTCATTTGTCCAAGTTCTTCCGCTTGGGGAGAACCTTCTAACTTTGACAAGAAGGTACAAACCGTTTGGTCCAAGACAACCGTCCATCAACCAAGCTACAATCCATAATAAATATCCACTTCCTCAGATCAATGATCTGTATGATCAACTTGGTGGTTCCTCTATGTTCTGTAAACTCAACTTGAGGTTGGGTTACCACCAGATCCGAGTTCGTGTAGAATATATTCCCAAGACGACAGTCGTCAATCGCTATGGTTCATATGAGTACACCGTCATCTCTTTCGGTTTAACCAATGCCCCCGCAACCTTCTCTCGATGGATGAATTATATCTTCATGGACTACCTTGAAAAATTCGTCGTGGTTTATCTCGATGATATTGTGGAATATTCAAAGAATGAAGAAGAACATGCTGAAAATCTTCGTCTTGTACTCGAAAAGCTTCATGAAAATCAGTTGTATGCAGAATATTGCAAGTGTGAGTTCTGTTTGCCCGAAGTGACCTAGCTTGGTCATGTGATCTCCAAGGATGGTATTGCGCTCAAACCGGAATGAGTTCAGGCTATTCTTGACTGGACTCCCCTGAAGAATGGCAAGCAAGTCAGAAATTTTCTCGAAATTGCCAGTTATTGTTGAGAACTTCTCGAAGATTGTCAAACCCATGACTAATCTGCTTCACAAAGGCGTTAAGTTTGAGTGGACAGAAAAGTGTCAGGAAAGTTTCCATGCACTCAAGGACAAGCTGACATCTGCTCGAGTGCTTGCTTCTCAAGATTCTCGGAACGACTTTGTCATTTATTGCGACGCATCCTATCAAGGTTTAGGTTGTGTCCTAATGCAAGAGCGTGGAGTGATTGTTTATGCTTCACGACAGTTGTTCCCTCATTAAGAGAACTATCTAGTTCATGACCTCAAACTTGTTGGAGTTATCTATGCACTGTTGTTTTGGTGACATTACCTCCTTGGTAATCGTTGTGAGATCTACACCGACTATTGCTATTTCTTGAACTTGCGTTGGTTTTCCCTTGAAGAGGAAAGGGTGATGTAGCAAAGTAGATAAGTATTTCCCTCATTTTGTTGATAACCAAAGTATCAATCCAATTGGAGGAACAAGCAAGGGTCCAATCTTAGTACCTACACAAACAATCAAACACTTGCACCCAACGCTAAAAAAGGGTTGTTAATCCCTTCACAGTTATTTGTAAGGATGAGATCTAATAGAGATAGATATAAAAGATTGCTAGAACTAAAAGTAAAACAAAAGTAAATAAATGGAAACAATATATTTTTGGTATTTTTGGTTTATAGGTCTGAAAGTATAATATGGAGAATAGACCCGGGGGCCATAGGTTTCACTAGAGGCTTCTCTCATAAAGGAAAATAATATGGTGGGTGAACAAATTACTGTCGAGCAATTGATAGAAAAGTGAGTAATTATTAAGATATCCAAGGCAATGGTTATGCATATAGGCATCACGTCTGTGTCATGTAGACCAAAACGATTCTGCATGTACTACTATTAGTCCACACATCGACCGACTCCTGCCTACATCTAGAGTATTAAGTTCATGAAGAACAGAGTAACACATTAAGCAAGATGATATGATGTAGAGGGATAAACTCAAGCAATATGATGAAAACCCCATCTTTTTATCCTTGATGGCAACAATGAAGTACGTGCCTCGCTACCCCTTCTTTATTACTAGGTGAGGACACCTAATGATTGAACCCAAAACTAAGCACTTCTCCCATTGCAAGAATTACCAATCTAGTTGGCCAAACCAAACCAATAACTCGAAGAGACTTGCTAAGATATGAAATCATGCATATAATAATTCAGAGAAGATCCAAATAATATTCATAGATAATCTTAACATAAACCCACAATTCATCGAATCTCGACAAACACACCGCAAAAGAGTATTACGTTGGATAGATCTCCATGAAGATCATAAAGAACATGGTATTGAAGAACAAAGAGAGAGAAGAAGCCATCTAGGTACTAGCTATGGACCGGTAGGTTTGTGGTGAAGTACTCACGCATCATCGGAGGGGCTATGGAGTTGATATAGATGCCCTCTGTGATCAGTTCCCTCTCCGGCAGATTACGAGAAAAGGCTCCCAGAATGGATCTCACGAGAACAGAGGCTCCTGGTGGTGAGAAAGTATTTTATGGTCTTGTTCTGGCATTGGGGGAATATTTGGAATTTATAGGACGAAGATTAGGGTTAGGAGGCCTGCAGGGGGCCCACAAGCCAGGGGGGCGTGACCCCGCCCCCCTAGGGTGCGCCCTGTAGGCTTGTCGTGTCCCGACATGTCTCTTGCTCCTTCTCCACGTGTGGAGGTTTCTTCTGGTCCAAGAAAAATTATTCCAGAGATTTTATTTCGTTTGGACTCCGTTTAATATTCGTTATGTGCAATACTCAAAAACATGGAAAAAATAGAAACTGGCACTAGGCTCTAGATTAATAGGCTAGTCCCAAAAATAATATAAAACAGCATATTAATGCATATAAAACATCCAAAACAGATAATATAATAGCATGGAACAGTAAAAAAATATAGATATGTTGGAGACGTATCAAGCATCCCCAAGCTTAATTCGTGCTCGTCCTCGTGTAGGTAAATGATAAAAACAGAATTTTTGATGTGGAATGCTACCTAACATATTTATCCATGTAATATTCTTTATTGTGGCATGAATATTCATATCCATAAGATTCAAAACAAAAGTCTTGACATAAAAGCAATAATACTTCAAGCATACTAACAAGGCAACTGTGTCCTTTCGAAATAACATGGCCTTAGAAAGTTACCCCTACAAAATCATATGGTCTGGCTATGCTCCATCTTCCCCACACAAAGTATCTAAATCATGCACAACCCCGATGAAAATCAAGCAATCGTTTCACAATTTTTATGTTCTCAAACCTTTTCAACTCTCACGCAATACATGAGCGTGAGCCATGGATATATCACTATAGGTGAAATAGAATATGGTGGAGGTTGCAAAAAAAGAGAGGAGAAGACAGTCTCACATCAACTAGGCGTATCAAAGGGCTATGGAGATGCCCATTAATAGATATCAATATGAGTTAGTAGGGATTGCCATGCAACAAATGCGCTAGAGCTATAAGTGTATGAAAGCTCAAAAGGAAATCTAAGTGGTCGTGCAAAAGATGAAATTCCACTAGTTTTGTGAACGTGACAAAATACGAGACTCTCTATGAAGAACATGGTGCTACTTTCAATCACAAGTGTGGAAAAATATAGTAGCATTATCCCTCCTCTCTTTCTCTCATTTTTTGGTGGGCATCTTTTATCTCTTTTACTTTTTATGGGCTTCGCTGGCCTCTTTTATTTTTTGTAAAGTCCGGAGACTCACCCCAACTTGTGAGGGAATCATAGCTTCAATCATCCTTTTCTCACGCAGGACAATGCTCTAATAATGCAAATCATCACACTTTTATTTACTTACAACTCAAATATTACAACTCGATATCTAGAACAAAATATGACTCTATACGCAATATGGAAATGATGGTGCGTGTCATAAAAAAACGGGACGGTGGTGTTGCATGGCAGTTTATCTCGGAATGGCTATGAAAATGCCATAGTAGGTAGATATGGTGGATATTTTGAGGAAAGTATATGGTGGCTGTTTTGAGAAAGGTGGGTTTAATGTACCGGTGAAAGTTGTGTGGTACTAGAGAGGCTAGCGAAGGTGGAAGGATGGGAGTGCGTATAATCCATGATCTCAACATTAGTCATAAAGAACTCACATACTTATTGCAAAAGCCTATTAGTTATCCAAGAAAAGTATTAGATGCATGCTCCTAGGGGAAGGGTTGGTAGGAGTTAACCATCACGCGATCCCGACCTCCACACAAAGGTTGACAATCATTAAACAAATCATGCTCCGACTTCATCACATAACGGTTCACCATACGTGCATCCTACGGGAATCACTAGCTTTAACACAATTATTTCTTCCAATTCACAATTACTTACTAGCATGACTCTCATATTACCATCTTCATATCTCAAAACTATATGCAAGGAATCAAACTTCTCATCATATTCAATGCACTTAATATGGAAGTTTTTATTATATCCTTCTTGGATGCCCATTATATTAGGACTAAATTCATAACCTAAACCAATTACCATGCTGATTAAATAACTCTCAAAATAATATAAGTGAAGTACGAGAGTTTAATAAGTTCTATAAATAAAACACCGCCGTGCTCTAAAAGACATAAATGAACCACGAGAGCAACATTGCCTAGCTCAAAAGATATAAGTGAAGCACATAGAGTATTCTAATAAAAATCACGATTCAGCGTGTCTATCTCAGAAGATGTGTGCAGAAAAGATGATTGTGGCAAACTAAAAACTAAAGACTCATATCATACAAGACGCTCCAAGCAAAACACATATCATGTGGTGAATAAAAATATAGCCTCAAGTAAATTTAACGATGGATTGAAGACGAAAGAGGGAATGCCTTTCGGGGCATCCCCAAGCTTAGGCTCTTTGGTATACTTGAATATGGCTTCGGGTGCCTTGGGCATCCCCAAGATTAGGCTCTTGCCACTCCTTATTCCATAGTCCATCAAATCTTTACCCAAAACTTGAAAACTTCACAACACAAAACTCAACAGAAAACTCATGAGATTCGTTAGTATAAGAAAAACAAATCACCACTTTAGGTACTGTCGTGAACTAATTCTCTATTTATATTGGTGTAATAGTTACTGTATTCCAACTTCTCCATGGTTCATACCCCCCGATACAACCCATAGATTCAACAAAATAAGCAAACAACACAAAGAAAATAGAATCCGTCAAAAACAGAACAGTCTTTAGTAATCTATAAACTTCAACTACTTCTGTAACTCCAATAGTTCTGAAAAATTAGGAAAATCAGGGAAATTACTATATCCATCTTGTGTAAAAAATTTAGATCAAAAGATCTTTCCAGTGAATTAAAAAATTCCTAGACTGAGAGCGAAAGTTTTTGTTTTTCAGCAAAATCAACTTGCAAACACCGTAGACCATCCCGAAGGTCTTATTTGGATCAAACACTAATTGAAACAAGAAAACACAATTACTACAGAGGTAATAATGTGTGCAGCACTCAAAAACATAAGCAAAAACAAAAGCATAAAAATAAAATTGGGTTTCCTCTCAACAAGCGCCATTCTTTAACGCCCTTAGCTGGACATAACGATTTCAATGATGCTCGCATAAAGGTAAAGAACTGAAACATAAACAGAGCATCATGAATCACATGGCAAGAATATTTAAGTCTAACCCAATTCCTATGCATAGGTATTTTGTGAGAAAATAAATTATGGGAACAAGAATCAATTAACATAGGAAGGGAAAACAAGTATAACTTCAAAATTTTCATCACATAGAGAAGAAACTTGATATTATTCCAATATGTAAAAGCATATGTTCCCCTCTCATAGTAATTTTCAGTAGCATCATGAATAAATTCAACAATATAGCTATCACATAAAGCATTATTTTCATGATCCACATGCATAAAAGTCTTACAATCTTCCAAGGTAGTGGGATTAACATTAACTAAAGTCATGACCTCTCCAAACCCACTTTTATCAAAAAATTCATAAGATTGAACACTCTCCAAATATGTGGTATTTTTACCTAAAGTTGACACTCTTCAAAAGCCACTTTCGATATCATATTAATCAAGAGTATTAAATAAATTATCAAGATCATAAGAAGCATTATCACCCCAATCATGATCACTGCAATAAGTAGTGGTCATGGCAAACTCATAAAATATAGCATCCCCAAGCTTGTGGGTTTACACATCATTATCACAATTGTTATTAATAGAATTTATAACAATGTCATTGCAATCATGCTTTTCATTCAAGGAAACATTGTGAATCACTTCATCACAATTTTCAGATTCATGAATCTCAAGCAAAACTTCATGGAGATAATCAAGTACACTAAACTCACTAGCAATTGGTTCATCATAATTGGATCTCTTGAAAAGATTAGAAGTGGATGAGGATCCATATAATAGATTTTTAGCAAGCAAAGATGCAAGCAAATAGAATGCACATGGTAATACAAGTAGACAAAAAGAGATCCGACGAGAAAAAGGCAAATAAAATGGCAAATTGGTGAAGTGGGGAAGAGGAAAACGAGAGGCAAATAATGTAAATGCAAGATATGAGTTTGGGTACTTGGTAGGCTTGATTTTGCTATGTATCTTCCCCGGCAACGGCGCCAGAAATCCTTCTTGCTACTTCTTGAGCTTGCGTGGTTTTCCCGTGAAGAGTAATGGGTGATGCGGCAAAGTAGATAAGTATTTATCTCAATTTTTTGAGAACCACGGTATCAATCTAGTAGGATGAACAAGCAAGGCCCCAATCTTAGTACCTACACAAACAATCAAACACTTGCACCCAACGCTAAAAAGGGGTTGTCAATCCCTTCACAGTTATTTGCAAGGATGAGATCTGATAGAGATAGAAATAAAAGATTGTAGAACTAAAAGTAAAAAAAGTAAATAAATGGCAGCAATATATTTTTGGTATTTTTGGTTTATAGGTCTGAAAGTATAATATGGAAATAGACCCGAGGGCCATATGTTTCACTAGAGGCTTCTCTCATAAAGGAAAATAATACGGCGGGTGAACAAATTACTGTCGAGCAATTGATAGAAAAGCGAATAATTATGAAGATATCCAAGGCAATGGTTATGCATATAGGTATCACGCCCGTGTCAAGTAGACCGAAATGATACTGCATTTACTACTATTAATCCACACATCAACCAACTCCTGCCTGCATCTAGAGTATTAAGTTCATGAAGAACAGAGTAACCTATTAAGCAGGATGACATTATGTAGAGGGATAAACTCAAGCAATATGATGAAAATCCGATATTTTTATCCTTGATGGCAACAATGCAATACATGCCTCGCTACCCCTACTTTGTCACTTGGTGAGGACACCGCAAGATTGAACCCAAAACTAAGAACTTCTCCCATTGCAAGAATTACCAATCTAGTTGGCCAAACCAAACCAATAACTCAAAGAGACTTGCTAACATATGAAATCATGCATATAAGAATTCAGAGAAGTTTCAAATAATATTCATAGATAATCTGAACATAAACCCACAATTCGTCAGATCTCAACAAACACACTGCGAAAGAGTATTACATCAGACAGATCTACCTGAAGATCATGAATAACATGGTATTGAAGAACAAAGAGAGAGAAGAAGCCGTCTAGCTACTAGTTATGGACCTATAGGTCTGTGGTGAACTACTCATGCATGATCGGAGGGGCAATGGAGTTGATGTAGATGCCCTCCGTGATCAATTCCCTCTCCGGCAGATTACCAGAAAGGCTCTCAGATTGGATCTCATGGGAGCAGAGGCTCCTCGCGGCGGAAAAGTATTTTTTGGTCTCATTCTGGCATTGGGGGAATATTTGGGAATTTATAGGATGAAGATTTGGGTTAGGAGACCTGTCGGGGGCCCACAAGCTATGGCGGCGCCACCCCCCTAGGGCGCGCCATGCAGGCTTGTCGTCTCCCGGCAGGTCTCGTGCCCAAGAAAAATCATTCCAGAGATTTTATTCCGTTTGGACTCCGTTTAATATTCCTTATCTGCAATACTCAAAAATATGGAAAAAACAGAAAGTGGCACTAATATCTGGATTAATAGGTTAGTCCCAAAAATAATATAAAATAGCATATTAATGCATATAAAACATCCAAAACACATAATATAATAGCATGGAACAATCAAAAGTTATAGATACGTTGGAGACGTATCAACCATCAAAGTCCAAAGTATCTCTTTACTCAGCCAGAGCTATATCTTTGTAAGTGATGATGGATGGAAGCAATTAGTGACTATGACTGTGGTATTGGTTATACCTCTGCCAAGGATAATGTCATGGACGATGCTTTGAGTCGAAAAGCTTATTGCAATAACCTCATGGTTCAGAAAGCTCAGCACCGTCTTCGTGAAGAGCTTCACAAGTTGAATCTTCACATTGTTCCGCAAGGTTCTCTTAAACAAATTGTCCTCGAACCAACTCTTCATCAAGTAATCAAGTTTGCACAAGAGAAATACAGGGAAATTGATTGGGGCAAGAGTGATCTTGACTCAAAGAAGGCTAAAGACTTCTCGCTGGATAAAAGTGGAGCCTTGTTCTTCATAGATCGTCCTGTGGTCCCCCAAATTGATCTGATGATAGAAAAGGTTATGGAAGAAGCACATGATACACCTCTATCTATTCACCCTGGCAGTACAAAGATGTATTTAGACATTTATCAAAAATATTGGTGGTCTAAGATGAAGCAGGATATTGATTGCTATATTGAAGAATGTGACATTTGTCCTCGTGTCAAGTCGGGACATCACAAGCCTCCTGGACTTCTGCAACAGTTGCCTATTCCTGAATGGAAATGGGATAAGTTTCAGATGGATTTCCTCACTCGCCTTCCCAGACCACAAAAGGGTAACAATGCTATTTTTGTCATCATTGACCAATTCTTTGAAGTTGCACACTTTCTGTGAGTCAAGGAAACTATTACTGCTAGTCAATTGGCAAACTTGTATATCTGTAGAATTGTGTCACTTCATGGCATTCCAAAGGAGATTAGTTCACATAGAGGCAGTATTTTTACCTACAAATTATGGGAAAGTTTCCAAAAAGCTATGGTAACTCATTTGAAATGGAGTACTGCTTACCACCCTAGTCCCAAGGTCAAGTCGAGCGAATTAACCAAGTGCTTGAAGATATGTTGCGTGCTTGTGTCATCGCCTTTGACAAGAAGTGGGAAGAATCTCTCCTATATGCGGAAATCTCTTATAACAATAGCTATAAAGCTAGTTTGAAGATGCCCTCCTTTGAGGTATTATATGGACATAAGTGTTGAACCCCTCTAAATTGTTTAGAAACTGGGGAGGGGCACTCATCGGTGTGGATATTAACCAAAAACTGGAAGAGCAAGTTCGTATTGTATGGGAAAATCTTAAGGCGGCCCAGTCCCGTCGGCAGAGCAATTATGACCGTAAACACTCGAGATGTATCTATCAACATGGTGAAAAAGTTTATCTGCGTGTCACTCCTATGAGAGGCACTCATCGATTTGGTGTAAAGGGGAATTTAGCTCCTTGCTACATTGGTCATTTCCGCATTCTTGCTAGGCGTGGATATGTGGCTTATAAGTTGGAGCCCCCACCAAGATTCTCTCATGTCCATGATGTCTTCCATGTCTCGAAACTTCGTCCTTGATTCAAGGATCCTTCACGGACAATGGATCATGAGTTGCTGGAGGTACAAGATGACCTCTCTTACAAAGAGCACCCGACCTGCATCTTTGATCAAACTGAATGTCGAACCCATCAGAAGGTTACCAAGTTACTCAAAGTGCAGTGGTCGAATCATGCTAAAGATGAAGCCACTTGGGAACGCGGAGATCTTCTTCATGAAGAATACTCTGATCTTTTCCGTTGTACATATTAATTCTCAGGATGAGAATTTTTTTTAGAGGAGGAGAGTTGTAACACCCGAGTAATTGAGCAACAGTAACCTATGTGATCAAGCTACAATGATCTTCATGATTAAGCTAATCCATTTTGCTAAATAGTGTTTGATCACATTTGATTCATATCTCATTGGAAATTCCTTTTGAAATTCAAATTTAAATTAATAAGTGGTTTAAATATTTTGGTAAACCTGAAAACTAAAATCATGGTTGGGTGGAAAATATTCCTTAAGTATTTATAAAATATGAACCAACATTTTAGAAAGTATTTTAGTGCCTTAAAACAATTATATCAGAGGCCAAAACATTTAATTAAATGCCTTTTTAAGTATAGAAATTCCAAACATTTTCAAATAGTCCTCAAACTTTTTGTGGCACTTCCTAATACTGCATTTCTAATAAAGGGCAAACCCCATATTTTAGAATAGTAATTTGCTGTTGGAATTATTTCAAAGAAGAAGCAAATTTTAAAAAGAAAAATAAATCAAATGAAAAAGAAAAAGGCGAAGGGTTACTACTCGAATGGGCCTTACACACGCATAGTGCGGCCGAGCCCAGCCTGCCTGCTGTTCCCCTACCTCCCGCCAGAAAGGGAGGCCGAGCCATCGCGAGCGCGCGTGCACGCCGTCCACGCTGCCGTTACCCATGTGTTGTTCATCTAGCAACTCCCCGTTGTCTACAAGGTGACCCCGGGCCACGTAGCAGCCCTAGCCCCCCTACATATTCCCCCTCATGTCGCCTCCCTCCTCTTTGCGCACAACCGAGTGCCGCAGTCGCTAAGCCTCTTTCCTAGGCACGTCCACCGGCCTCCATTCGTAGCACCGACGAGTCCAGTAGAACCACCGTCAATCGCGGCGTCCGCCTCATCCACGAGCTCGAGCTCGTCGCCCCTGCATCACACCCGCGCCTTCGTCTTATTCCTCAGGCGCCGGGCGTCGAGCCTCTACCCTGAGCCGTCCCGGAGCATGCTACATACACCTATAGGGCCGCCGTAAGCCCCCGCTTCTTTCCCCTATGTATTCCCCTCGAATCAGTGTCGTAGTGGTCTACCCCGCCATTGACGGAGCTCTACCTCTCTTGCTGAGCTTTGTGTCGTTTCTGTAGTGCCCAGCAGGCTTAGCTAAGCATGCCAGCATGCTCGTCTTCACGCGTAGGTGTTGCCTGGCCCGTTGGAGCATCAAATTTGAGCCCGTGAACTTGATTCCTTCGACCCCGAGCTTTGGCCGCCGCCACGGGCCCTGTTCAGTCGAGCTCCGGTGCCCCTGCAACCTGCTACTACCCAGATCGGACACGTCGCATCGCCCGCTACACATAGATCCGCTCCCCCACTTGTTTAGTCATCGATGGGCGAATTCTGATGCCCCTTGCCGCATATGGCCTCGCCGGAGGCGAGCCACCGGTCAAAACCCGGGTTAAAATCCGCACTAATGACACCCTGGTGTCATTGACACGCAAGTCCATCCCGTGTTTATTTTTTGGATTAGGTTAGTCTAATAACTAATTATTCTCAATGCCACTGACTAGGGGGGCCTACCCTCTAAATAACCCTGTTAATTTGAACTAACCTGTAATTAACCCACTGACACTCACATGTGGGGTCCTACCATTGTTCTAGTGGATAGGGACGCTGCTATCCCACAGACAACAGCGCCAGAAATTGACACGTTGACACAGGCTGGGCTTGCGTTTATTTTTCCCTTGAAGAGGAAAGGGTGATGCAGCACAGGAGCAGTAAGTTCTTCCCTCAGTTTGAGAACCAAGGTATCGATCCAGAAGGAGGGTCTCGTCAAGTCCAGAGTACCTGCGCAAACACAAACAAGCTTGCACCCGACGCTTCAAAGGGGTTGTCAATCCCTTCAAGATTGTTTGCAAAGTGAGATCTGAAGGCGGAAAGTGCAACGAAGTAAAAATTGTAAGGCTGAAAATATGGTGTGGAGTAGACCCTCGGGGCCATAGTGTTCACAAGAGGCTTCTCTCAAAATAGCAAGTATCATGGTGGGTGAACAAATTACTGTCGAGCAATTGATAGAACCGCGCAAAGTCATGTCGATATCTAAGGCAATGATCGTACATATAGGCATCACGTCCGACACAAGTAGACCGATACTTTCTGCATCTACTACTATTACTCCACACATCGACCGCTATCCAGCATGCATCTAGTATATTGAGTTCATGACGAACAGATTAACGCTTTAAGCAAGATAACATGATGTAGAGGGATAATCTCAAACCAATGATGAAAACCCCATCTTTTTACCCTTGATGGAAACAACACGATGCGTGCCTCGCTACCCCTTCTGTCACCGGGTGAGGTCACCGCACGGTATGAACCCAAAACCAAGCACTTCTTCCATTGCAAGAATCATAGATCTAGTTGGCCAGACAAAACCCACAACTCGAAGAGAATTACAAGGATATGAAATCATGCATAAGAGAGATCAGAAGAAACTCAAATAAGATTCATAGATAATCTGATCATAAATCCACAATTCATCGGATCTCGACAAACACACCGCAAAAGAAGATTACATCGGATAGATCTCCATGAAGATCATGGAGAACTTTGTATTGAAGATCCAAGAGAGAGAAGAAGCTATCTAGTTACTAGCTATGGACCCGTAGGTCTATGGTGAACTACTCACGCATCATCGGAGAGGTCATGGTGTTGATGAAGAATGCCTCCATGTCCGAATCCCCCCCTCCGGCAGGGCACCAGGACGTGCCCCAGATGGGATCTTGCAGAGACAGAAGCTTGCGGAGGCGGAAAAGTGATTGCGATGATCTCCTGATTTTTTCTAGAATTTATGGGAATATATAGGCGAAAGACCTAGGGCAAAGGGTGTCCAGGGGGCCCATAAGCCTGGATGGCGCGCCCCCTGTCCGCGGGGTGGGGGCTTGTGGGGCCCCTGGGGCTCCCCTGCCTTGGCTCCGAAGCTCCCCGATCTTATTTCGTTCCCAAAAAATATTTTCGGGGATTTTCTTCCATTTGGACTCCATTTCAGAATCTCCTCTGAAAGGGGTCAAAAACATGGAAAAAACAGAAACTGGCACTTGGCACTGAGTTAATAAGTTAGTCCCAAAAAAATATATAAAAGGCGTGCAAAACATCCAAAGTTTGACAAGATAATAGCATGAAACCATCAAAAATTATAGATACGTTGGAAACGTATCAGACGCCTAGTGAGCTTGTTGTCTTAGTAGGGCCCCCCACCAGTCAGCCTGTGCTTAGTGGCTAGCTGACCCAGTCAACTCAGCTCTCTTGTCAACCATTCGTGCACTCCACCAGGTGCGCCCATCATTTTAGTGTTTAAATTTCGCATTAATAATAAATCCATAATGTCAGAATAGTAATTAAACTTTGAGAAATCATATAATATAATTTCTAACTAGGAAAAATATATTTTATACTAGAATGAATCCGAATTCGCTATCTGTCCGTCTGTCACCTGCCTCTAGCATGATGAACTTGGACATTTGGTGTTAGGATTATTTGTCCGATAAAAGCTTGAGACACAGGAAATATCATCAGATATTTTCCTGCTCCATCTGTAACGTGTAGTACTACGATAGGTCACCCCTAGCACTGCGTCAAGATTGTTAGAATCATGATTCTATTATACTATTCTATGAATTTATGATCCAAACTAATCTTTTTGATTCTACGATTTTAGTTCATAGAATCTACATTTGTACGATCCTGATAGTGAAGATGCTACAATTTGCAATCCTACCATCAGAGTTTCGATCCGATTCAAAATCGTGATTCTAACAACCTTCCACTGCATATTGTCATGTCATGCATCGTGATGCATCTATTTGCTTTATATTTATTTTCTCACCCCACTTCTCCTCGGTATACCCCGAGACTAACGCTGCTATCGTGTACGACTATGCCCATGACGATTAGCCTTTTGTTGCAAAGGAACAAGGCAAGCTACCCCCTTGATCATTCCGATATCGCCCAATTCTTTCTCCGTCATGCTTGCATTAGAATTTTGCTACTGCATTTGATTGATCCTATTCTCAGGCATAGCCTAATTTCGTATCATGTTATTCATACCTGCCTGCTTATCCTAATGCTTAGTATAGGTTGGCTAGGGAACTATCAGTGACCCCATGCATTGTCCCTGTTGCCCACGCTTCATCATTGATGACTTGATCCCCCTGATGATCGACGTCCTGAGTCTGACACATCACATCACACCCCCTTAGTTGTACGACTCTACATAGTTACTATCAAGTGCCGATGATGAAACCTCGTAAAGCATTCCTGATGTTAAGTCTACAACATAGCTAGTCGGTAATAGAGTTATAGGGTGATTCCTTCCTTCACCACTCCCGATAACGACTCTGTCGTGCAGCTCCTCAATCGTGACCCTCGAGGGTGAATCCTCCCCCGTCACTTTGACGGATACATCAATTGGAATCTATCGAGGGTGATTCCTCGGATTATCCCTTGATGTTATGGACACATGATTACTTTGACTTTCCCCCTTGATTCATTAGAAAGATGGGTCGGCCCAAAGGGGTACCCGCGAGTTATATGTAGACGGGATGACCGGGAAGGTACCCGCGAGATAATTACGAGGCATGGTTGGGCAGACAGAGTGTCCGCGAGAGGGATGGACGTGACCCTTTCCGTATGTCCTCTAGACGGGGCGACGGGATCACTCATCATTGTCACGAGTTACAAAAATCTCTGATGGGTTTGGATATGTGATTTGAGTAGGCCGTTGGCCTTTTTTACAATAACCACCACATGGGAATAAGTATGGGCACTCTTCATTGTACGCTCACCCGAAAGTTTCTTATATGCCACAGTGAGCGGCACGCGTTCGGCTGGCCTGCGTAGGTATCGTGTTTGTATTAAGAGGTGCCAGGACTGACACAAGTCGTCCATGTAACGCACAAGAGTGCCAAGGGCAATGGGACCAAGACCCGTGAGCACTTAGTTGTGCACCGGTGTTTTGGCCTCTCTGTTGAGCCTAGGTAGGACTACGACGTGTCGATCAGCCAAGGCCGGACATGTCCAAGGAAAGTGTGTACGGCCAGAGTTAATCGAGGGTCTTGGCTAAGTTGGTGCTCCCCTCCAGGGAAGTACATCTATTCGAATAGTCGTGTCCATGGTAACGGACGCTCAAAGAGTATACTGATCTTCGTTAGTTAGAAATGGATACTTGTGATATGAAATTGAAATGTTGGCTCCGGGATTGCTTTCTCGCAGGGAGTCGAGGAAGAATATATGGGCCTTTTTACAATATGTTTGTATATGTTACTAATCTCAACTCTTCTAATGCTACAAGACTATGAAGATGCTAGTCTTTGATAGGACTATGTCTTTCCCTCTATTTTGGCATTTCTGCAGTTCAACCCAAAGATATAGACCCGTTCCTTTGAAACCAATGCGTATTCAGCATAGTTCTGATATAAGTCTTGCGAGTACTTTGGATGAGTACACACTACTCCTTTGCTCCTCTTTTCCCTCTCGACACGATTGTCACGAACAAAATACGAAGCCCATGAGACAGTTGATCCTGCTGACAACTACTACTACTTCGATGGAGCCTACTACTACATGGAGGCCTTTGACGATCAAGAGAAGTTAGGAGGCTCCCAGGCAGGAGGCCTTGCCTATTCTATCTATGTATATTTTGTGCTATCCTTCTTCAGGTAAAACTTTTTTCTTATGTCTATACTTAGATAATGTTGCTTCCACTGACTCGTATGCATTTGAGATTATGTATTCAAGCCCTCGAGGCCCTTGCCTTGTAATATGAAGCTTGAATTATTTTATTTGTGTATAGAGTTATGTTGTGATATCTTCTCATGAGCCGATGATCTTGATAGTACACATTTGTGTGTATGATTAGCGTACAATTAAGTTGGGGGCGTCACAAATTGACAACTCAACTGCTAAGACCAATAAATATTCTTTGGCTCCCTTGTGTCGAATCAATAAATTTGGATGCAATACTACCCTCGAAGACTATTGCGATCCCATATACTTGTGGGTTATCAAGACATATTTTTGGCGCTGTTGCGAGGGAGCATAGCTCTATTTATTGAGTTTACTTGGGATTTTCATTTGTCACTATGAAGAATCTTGAAGCCACCAAGACTAAGATCATACCCTCTAAGATGCTGATACGTCCATTTTGCATCATGTTTTCATGCTGATATTTATCGCTTCTTGGGCTATTATTTCACTTCACGGTACAATACTTATGCCTTTTCTCTCTTATTTTGCAAGGATTACATGAAGAGGGAGAATGCCGGCAGCTGGAATTTTGGCCTGAAAAAGGAGCAAAGTTGAGATGCCTATTCTACGCAACTCCAAACACCGTAAAAATCAACGAGGATTTTTTTCCAGATTTATAAAAATACTGGGCCGAAGAAGGGCCAGAGGGGCACCAACAGGTGGCCACAAGCCTGCTAGGCGCGGCCACCCCCTGGCCGCGCCTAGGGGGCTTGTGGGAAGCCTGCTGGCCCACTGGCCCTCCTCTTCTGCCATATGAAGGGTTTCATCCAGGAAAAAAAATCAAGGATGAGCTTTTTCGTGGATTCGCCGCCGGCACAAGGTGGAAATTGAGCAGAACCAATCTAGAGCTCAGGCAGGACGATCCTACCAGGGAAACTTCCCTCCCGAAGGGGGAAATCGTCGCCATCGTCATCACCAGCACTCCTCTCATTGGAGGGGACTCATCACCATCAACATCTTCATCAGCACCATCTCACATCCAAACTCTAGTTCATCTCTTGTAACCAATATCCATTTCGCGACTCCGATTGGTACTTGTAAGGTTGCTAGTAGTGTTAATTACTCTTTGTAGTTGATGCTAGTTGGATCACTTGGTGGAAGAGTTTATGTTCAGATCCTTGATGCTACTCATTACCTCTCTGGTCAAGAATATGATTATGCTTTGTGAGTAGGTACTTTTGTTCCTGAGGACATGGGATAAGTCATGCTAATAGTTGTCATGTGAATTTGGTATTCGTTCGATATTTTGATATGTTGTATGTTCTTTTTCCTCTAGTGGTGTTATGTGAACGTGACTACATAACACTTCACCATTATTTGGGCCTAGAGGAAGGCATTGGTAAGTAGTAAGTAGATGATGGGTTGCTAGAGTGACAGAAGCTTAAACCCTAGTTTATGCGTTGCTTCGTAAGGGGCTGATTTGGATCCACTAGTTTAATGCTATGGTTAGACTTTGTCTTAATTCTTCTTTCGTAGTTGCGGATGCTTGCGAGAGGGGTTAATCATAAGTGGGATGCTTGTCCAAGTAAGGGTAGTACCCAAGCGCCGGTCCACCCACATATCAAACTATCAAAGTAACGAACGCGAATCATATGAACATGATGAAAACTAGCATGACAGAAATTCCCGTGTGTCCTCGGGAGCGTTTTTTCCTCCTATAAGACTTTTTCCAGGCTTGTCCCTTGCTACAAAAGGGATTCGGCCACTTTGCTGCACCGTTGCTACTTTTGTTACTTGTTGCTTGCTACGAATCAGCTCACCACAGAATCACTTGTTACCGATAATTTCAGTGCTTGCAGATTTTACCTTGCTGAAAACCACTTGTCAGATCGTTGGGTTCGACACTCTTACTTATCGAAAGGACTACGATTGATCCCCTATACTTGTGGGTCATCAAGACTCTTTTCTGGCGCCGTTGCCGGGGAGTGAAGCGCCTTTGGTAAGTGGAACTTGGTAAGGAAACATTCATATAGTGTGCTGAAATTTATTGTCACTTGTCACTATGGATACTAAGCCTTTGATGGGCTTGTTCGGGGTATCTTCACCTAGAACGGAAGCACAAAGAGTTGCTCCTCAACTTTCTGCACCTACTGAAAATATTTGCTTTGAATTTCCTTCGGGTATGCTTGAGATACTGTTGGCTAATCCTTTTACAAGAGATGGAACATCACATCCAGACTTGCATCTAATCTATGTTGATGAAGTTTGTGGTTTATTTAAGCTTGCAGGTTTGCCCGAGGATGAAGTCAAGAAGAAGGTCTTTGCTTTATCTTTGAAGGATAAGGCCTTGACATGGTATAGGCTATGTGATGATACTGGATCATGGGACTACAATCGGTTGAAATTGGAATTTCATCAAAAGTTTTATCATATGCATTTAGTACATCGTGATCGGAATTATATTTATAATTTTTGGCCTCATGACAGAGAAAGCATCGCTCAAGCTTGGGGGAGGCTTAAATCAATGTTATATTCATGCCCCAATTATGAGCTCTCGAGAGAAATTATCATTTAGAACTTCTATGCTCGGCTTTCTCATGATGATCGCAGCATGCTTGACACTTCTTGTACCGGTTCTTTTATGAAGAGAGATATTGACTTCAGATGGAATTTATTGGACAGAATTAAACGCAACTCTGAAGATTGGGATCTTGAAGAAGGTAAGGAGTCTGGTATGAATTTCAAGTTTGATTGTGTTAAATCCTTTGTCGAAACAAATACTTTTTGTGACTTTAACGCTAAGTGTTGACTTGACTCTGAGATAGCAGCTTCACTGTGTGAATCCTTTGCTGCTCATATTGATCTCCCCAAAGAGAAGTGGTTTAAATATCATCCTCCTTTAGAAGTCAATGTAGTTAAACCCAATCCAGTTGGAGAGTCATTGCCTATAATGATCCTGTTGTTCCCAGTGCTTACATTGAGAAACCACCTTTCCTTGTTAGGATAAAGATCATTCTAAAGCTTCAACTATGATACGTAGAGGCTACATTAGAACACCTACACCCTTTGAGCAAATTAGAGTTGAACTTAGCATTCCTATTATCAGAGATCTTCTGTCCGACGATGTTGAGGGACATAATATTCACTTCTGTGAAGATGCTGCTAGAATTGCTAAACCTTACGCTAGAGACAAACATAGGCCTGTTGTTGGCACACCTGTGGTTTCTGTTAAGATAGGAGATCATTGTTATCATGGTTTATGTGACGTGGGTGCTAGTGTTAGTGCAATACCTCAATCCTTATATGATGAAATCAAAGACGAGATTGCACCTGTTGAGATAGAACCTATTGATGTCACTATTCACCTTGCCAATAGAGATACTATCTGCCCTGTGGGAATTGTTAGGAATGTTGAAGTCTTGTGTGGTAAAACGAAGTATCCTGCTGATTTCCTCGTTCTTGCTACCACACAAGATAGCTTTTGTCCCATCATATTTGGCAGACCCTTCCTCAATACCGTCAATGCTCATATTGACTGTGAGAAGCAAACTGTCACTATTGGTTTGAAGGTGTGTCACATGAGTTCAATTTCTCCAAGTTTGGTAGACAACCTCATGAAAAAGAGTTGCCTGGTGTTACTGCAACAAAAGATCTTCCAATGGCGCCAGAAATAGGCACGTCGACGGGAGAATACTTGGCTTGATCCTTCTGCTGCGGTTACGCCTTAAGGGACTTCCTAGGCAAGTATGCAAAGGATTTCCCCCGTGGCCTTGGAGCCTTGCGTTGGTGTTCCCTCGAAGCAGAAAGGGTGATGTAGCATAGAAGTGGTAAGTATTTCCCTCAGTTTGAGAACCAAGGTATCAATCCAGTGGAGGAGCATCTCAAGATCCTGCACAAACACAAAAGCTTGCTCCAAACGCTATGAAGGGGTTGTCAATCCCTTATAGATTGTTTGCCAAGTGAGAACTGAAAGCAACAAAGTAACAAAGCAAAGTAAAAGCGGAGGTGTAAACGATGGATGTGAATAGACCCGGGGGCCGTAGTGTTTACTAGTGGCTTCTCTCATGAAAGCAAGTAGACGGTGGGTGAACAAATTACTGTCGAGCAATTGATAGAACCGTGCAAAGTCATGACGATATCTATGCAATGATTATATCTATAGGCATCACGTCCAAAACAAGTAGACCGATACTTTCGGCATCTACTACCATTACTCCACACGTCGACCGCTATCCAGCATGCATCTAGTCTATTAAGTCCATAAGAATAGAGTAACGCCTTAAGCAAGATGACATGATGTAGAGGGATAAGCTCAAACCAATGATAAAAACCCCATCTTTTTACCCTTGATGGCAACTACTTGATGTGTGCCTTGCTGCCCCTACTGTCACTCGGAAAGGTCACCACATGGTAGAACCCAAAACCAAGCACTTCTCCCATTGCAAGAATCATAGATCTAGTTGGCCAAAAAAAACCCAAGACTCGGAGAGACTTACAAGGATATCAAATCATGCATATAAGAAATCAGCAAAGACTCAAATATATATCATAGATAATCTGATCACAAATCCACAATTCATGGGATTTCGACAAACACACCACCAAAAAATATTACATTGGATAGATCTCCATGAAGATCATGGAGAACTTTGTATTGAAGATCTAAGAGAGAGAAGAAGCCATCTAGCTACTAACTACGGACCCGTAGGTGTGAAGTGAACTACTCACGAGTCATTGGAGGGGCGATGATGATGATGAACAAGCCCTCCAACTCCAAAGTCCCCTCTGGCAGGGCGCTGAGAAGGTTCTCCAAATGAGATCTCGCGGAAACGGAAGCTTGCGGTGGTGGAAAAGTATTTTCGAGGCTCCCCTGATTTTTTGCTGAATATTTGGGAATATATAGGCCAATGATCTAGGTCAGGGGGCGGCCAGGGAGGCCTCAAGCCTTGACACCGCCGCCTCCCCCTGGTGGCAGAGTGGGAGCTTGTGGGCTCCCTGGAGCCCACCTGGCTTGGCCCAGAGGCCCCTTGATCTTCTTCCGTTCGGGAAAAAATCATTTCGGGGTTTTTATTCCGTTTGGACTCCGTTCCAAAATCAGATCTGAAAAGAGTCAAAAACACAGAAAAAACAGGAACTAGCACTTAGCACTGAATTAATAAGTTAGTCCCAAAAAAGATATAAAAGGTTACATAAAACATCCTAAGAAGACAAGATAACAACATGAAACCATCAAAAATTATAGATACGTTTGAGACGTATCAAGTATCCCCAAGCTTAACTCCTACTCGTCCTCGAGTAGGGAAGTGATAAAGAATGAATTTTTGATGCTTTCATGGTACCTAGCATAGATGTCCTTTGTAATTCCTCTTATGTGACGTGAATGTTCAGATCCATTAGATTCAAAACAATAGTTTGCTATTGACGTGGAAACAATAATAATTCAAGCAAACTAGCAAGGTAATCATGAACTTTCAAAATAACAAGTCCAAAAGAAAGTTATCCCTACAAAAGCATATAGGCTGGCTATGCTCTATCATCATTGCACAACGAATTTAAATCATGCACAACCCCAGTATTGGCCAAGTAATTGTTTCACACCTTTACTTTCTCAAACCTTTTCAACTCTCACACAATACATGAGCGTGAGCCATGGTTATAGCACTATAGATGGTGTGGAATGTGGTGGAGGTTGCAAGACAAAAAAGGAGAAGATAGTCAAATTAACTAGGCATATCAATGAGCTGTGGAGATGCTCATCAATAGATATCAATGTGAATGAGTAGGGATTGCCATACAAATGATGCAATAGAGCTACGAGTATGTGAAAGCTCTTAAAGAAAACTAGTGGATGTGCATCCAACTTGCTTGCTCACGAAGACCTAAGGCAATTTTGAGGAAGCCTACCATTGGAATATACAAGCCAAGTTATATAATGAAAATATCCCACTAGCTATATGGTGGTGACAAAACGAGAAACTCTCAATCATGAAGATCATGGTGCTTAATATGCACAAGTGTGGAAAAAGTGGTAGCATTGTCCCTTCTCTCTTTTTCTCTCATTTTTTTGGTGGGCTCTTTGGCCTCTTTTTTGTGGGCTTCTTTGGCCTCTTTTATTTCCTCACATGGGACAATGCTCCATTAATGATGATCATCACACTTTCAACTCAAAACTTAGAGTAACGATGACTCTATATGGAATGCCTTCGGTAGTGTACCGTGGCAATGATCTAGCATGGCATAGACATTAATTGAAACATCATGCTAGCTATCTTACGATCATGCAATGGCAATGTAGACGTGGTGGCACATGTCATGGTGGTAGTTGCATCGCAATATATCTCGGAATGACTTTGAAAAAGCCATAGTAGGTAGGTATGGTGGCTGTTTTGAGGGAGGCTAATGGTGGGTTTTGTGCACCGGCGAAAGTTGCACGACACTAAGAAGATAGTGATGGTGGTTGGTGAAAGTGCATCTAAACCATGGACTCAACATTAGTCATGAAGAACTCATAAATGTTTTGCAAAAGTTTTATTAGTAATCGAAACAAAGCATTCAACGCATACTCCTAGGGGAAGGGTTGGTAGGTATAAACCATCGCGCGATCCCGACCTCCACGAAAAGGATGACAATCAATATACTAATCATGCTCAGATTTCATCACATAGCGGTTCACCATATGTGCATGCTACGGGAATCACTAACTTCAACACAAGTATTTCTAGATCCACAACACCTTACTAGCATGAGTTCAATATTATTATAACCACAACTCAAAACTAATTGAGATGAATCAAACTTCTCTAACTATTCAATGCACATGGAGGTGGAAGTTTTCGTATCCCTTTGGATAACTAACCCTTTTGAGACTACTTTCAAAGCATAGATCAACTACCAAGCCACGCACCGTTGTGCTCTAAAAGATATAAGCTAAGCACATAGAGCAAAAGTATCTAGCTCAAAAGATATAAGTGAAGCACATGTGAGCTGAATTGTCTACCAAAAGATATAAGTGAAGCTCGACAAAATCATGGTGTGTGCATGTCTCTCTCTCTATGTGTGCAGCAAGGATGATTGTGTCACAACAAAAATAAAAGACTCCTACGATACAAGACGCTCCAAGCAAAAACACATAACATGTGGTGAATAAAAATATAGCCCCAAGTAACGTTACCGATGGATTGAAGACGAGAGAGGGGATGCCTTCCCGGGGCATCCCCAAGCTTAGGCTTTTACGGCATCCTTGAATCTCTTGGGGTGCCTTGGGCATCCCCAAGCTTGATCTCTTGCAATTCTTTATCTCTTTGTCCATAAGAACTTCACCCAAAACTTGAAAACTTCACAACACGAAACTTAAACAGAAACTCGTGATAACATTAGTACACGAAAGCAAACCACCACTTCCTTAGGTACTGTAGAAACCTTAAATTCTACTTGTTCTGATGTTGGGTTACTATAATTTCAATCTTCCATGGCTAATACCCCCCGATACTATCCATAGTTTCATAAAAATAAGCAACCAACACAACAAAAACAGAATCTGTTAACAGCAGACCAGTCTGTAGCAATCTTTATATTTCGTATACCTCTGGTATTTCAAAAATTCTGAAAACTTACGACAGTCTGAAGAATTTGCGTAGCAATCAGCAGCAAAAAGAATCAACTCAAAAGCTCTTACAGAAAGAAATGAAAATTCTTTTCGTGAGCGGAAAGTTTCTGTCTTTTCCAGCATGACCAAACGATCATTCCCAAGTCTAATCATAACGGTTTTGCTTGGCACAAACGCAAAAAGAAACACAAAAAACACAATCATAACAGAATTATGAAAGTGTGGAAAACACAAAACATTACGCTGTGGTGTTCCGGGCGGTGTCAACTGTGAAACAATTCCACATTGTTTTAAGTGAGCACCAAACTCGAAACTCAGATATTCACCCCCACGATTAGACCTTAGGAACTTGATCTTCTTGTTACGATGATTTTCAACTTCAGTCTAAAATTGCTTGAACTTCTCAAACGTTTATGACTTGTGCTTCATCAAGTATACATAACCATATCTACTCAAATCGTTAGTGAAGGTGAGAAAATAACGATATCCGCCGCGTGCCTCCACACTCATCGGATCGCACACATCGGTATGTATGATTTCCAACAAGTCACTTGCACGCTCCATTGATCCAGAGAACGGAGTCTTAGTCATCTTTCCCATGAGGCATGGTTCACATGTGTCAAGTGAATCAAAGTCAAGTGACTCCAAAAGTCCATCGGAATGGAGTTTCTTCATGCGCTTTACACCAATATGACCTAAGCGGCAGTGCCACAAAAACATGGTGCTATCATTGTTAACTCTAACTCTTTTGGTCTCAATGTTATGTATATGTGTATCATCGCTATCAAGATTCAATATGAACAATCCTCTCACATTGGGTGCATGACCATAAAAGATATTACTCATAGAAATAGAACAACCATTATTCTCTGACTTAAACGAGTAACCGTCTCGCAATAAACAAGATCCAGATATAATGTTCATGCTTAACGCAAGCACTAAATAACAATTATTTAAGTTCATAACTAATCCAGATGGTAACTAAAGTGAAACTGTGCCGACGACGATTGCATCAACCTTGGAACCATTTCCCACGCGCATCCTCACTTCATCTTTCGACAACCTTCGTTTATTCCGCATTTCCTGTTTCGAGTTGCAAATATGAGCAACAAAACCGGTATCGAATACCCAGGCACTACTACGAGAGTTGGTTAAGTACACATCAATAATATGTATATCAAATATACCTGATTTTTTCTTGGCCGCCTTCTTATCAGCAAGATACTTGGGGCAGTTGCGCTTCCACTGACCCAGTCCCTTGCAATAATAACACTCTACTCCAGGCTTAGGTCCAGCCTTGGGTTTCTTCGTCGGATTGGCAACAGGTTTGCTGCTCTTCTTGGAGTTACCCTTCTTGCCTTTACCATTTCTCTTGAAAATAGTGGTCTTATTGACCATCAACACTTGATGCTCTTTCTGGAGTTCTGACTCTGCGACTTTCAGCATCGCGAATTACTCGCCAGGTGACTTGTTCATCTCTTGCATGTTATAGTTCAACACAAAGCTCTTGTAGCTTGGTGGCAGTGATTGAAGAATTCTGTCAGTGATAGCCTCTTGCGGGAGTTCAATCCCTAGCTCAGCTAGACGGTTTGAGTACCCAGACATTTTGAGCACATGTTCACTTACACACGAATTCTCCTCCATCTTGCAAGCATAGAATTTATCGGAGGTCTCATACCTCTCGATCCAGGCATTCTCCTGAAAGATAAACTTCAACTCCTCGAACATCTCATATGCTCCATGACGCTCAAAGCGACGTTGAAGTCCCGGCTGTAAGCCATACAAGACTACACATTGAACTACTCAGTAGTCCTCCTTACGTGTCAACCAAGCGTTCTTAACATCTTGATCAGCCGTAGCGGGTGGTTCATCTCCTAGCGCAGCATTAAGGACATAATCCTCTTTCCCAGCTTGCAGGAGCAACTTAAGATTACGAGCCTAGTCTACAAAGTTGCTTCCATCATCTTTCAACTTAGCTTTCTCTAGGAACGTACTAAAATTCAGGGTGACTGTCGCGTGAGCCATCGATCTACAACACAAGTATTTCAGAGTGGACTTAGATTATGTTCAAGATAATTAGACTTTAACTAACCAAATTACTTGCTAAACTCCCACTCAAAAAGTACATCTCTCTAGTCATTTTAGTGGTACATGATCCAAATTCACTAACTCAAGTCCGATCATCACATGAGTTGAGAATAGTTTCAGTGGTAAGTATCTCTATGCTAATCATATCAACTATACGATTCATACTCGACCTTTCGGTCTCATCTGTTCCAAGGCCATGTCTGCACATGCTAGGCTCGTCAAGTTTAACCCGAGTGTTCCACGCGTGCAAATGTTTTGCACCCGTTGTATGTGAACGTTGAGTCTATCACACCCGATCATCACGTGGTGTCTTGAAACAACAAACTGTAGCAACGGTGCACAATCGGGGAGAACACAATTTCGTCTTGAAATTTTAGTGACAGATCACCTTATAATGCTACCGTCGTCCTAAGCAAAATAAGCTGCATAAAAGGATCAACATCACATGCAATTCATAAGTGACATGATATGGCCATCATCTTGTGCTTCATGATCTCCATCACTCAAGCACCGGCATGATCTGCTTGTCACCGGCGCCACACCATGATCTCCATCAACGTGTCTCCATCGAGGTTGTCGTGTTATCTATGCTATTACTACTAAAGCTACGACCTAGCAATATAGTAAACGCATCTGCAAACACAAACGTTAGTTTAAAGACAACCATGTGGCTCCTGCCGATTGCCGTAGCATCGACGTGCAAGTCGATATTAACTATTACAACATGATCATCTCATACATCCAATATATCACATCACGTCATTGGCCATATCATATCACAAGCATATCCTGCAAAAAAAGTTACACGTCCTCTAATTTGTTCTTGCATGTTTTACGTGGCTGCTATGGGTATCTAGTATGATCGCATCTTACTTACGCAAAAACCACAACGGAGATGTGCAAATTGCTATTTAACCTCTCCAAGGACCGCCTCGGTCAAAACCAATTCAACTATAGTTGCAGAAACTGACACCCGCCAGTCATCTTTATGCAACGATGTTGCATGTCAATCGATGAAACCAGTCTCTAGTAAGCGTACGAGTTATGTCGATCCGGGCCGCTTCAATCCAACAATACCGCCGAATCGAGAAAAGACTAAGGAGGGCAGAAAATCAAACATCACCATCCACAAAACCTTTTGTGTTATAATCGAGATAGCATCTACGCATGAACCTAGCTCGTGATGCCACTGTTGGGGAACGTTGCATGGGAAACAAAAAATTTCCTACGGACACGAAGACCTATCATGGTGATGTCCATCTACGAGTGGAGATTTGGATATATGTACCCTTGTAGATCGCACAACAGGAAGCGTTAAGAAACACGGTTGATTTAGCGGAACTTCTTCACGTCCCTCGAACCGTCCCACGAACGGTCCCGCGATCCGTCCCACGATCCGTTCCGATCTAGCGCCGAATGGACGGCACCTCCGCGTTCAGCACACGTACAACTCGACAATGATCTTGGCCTTCTTGATCTATCAAGCAAGACGGAGAAGTAGATGAGTTCTCCGACAGCGTGACGGCGCTCCGGTGGTGGTGATGATCTACTCCTGCAGGGCTCCGCCCGAGCTCCGCAGAAATCCGATCTAGAGGTGAAACTGTGTGGTTTAGGCTAGAGTTGCACGTGGCAAAGTTTTGTCTCAAAAAGCCCTAAACCTCCACTATATATTGGAGGGAGGGGGAGGGGCTAGCCTTGAGGCACAAGGCCTCAAGGGTGCGCCGACCGCCAGGGAGGAGGAGGACTCTTCCTCCAATTCGGTTTGGGAAGGAGGAGTCCTCCTTTTCCTTCCCACCTCCCTCTTTCCTTTTTCTTTTTCTTTTCTTTTGGTATTTTCTGATGTGGCGCCATGGGCTCCTTGGGCTGACTCCACCAGCCCACTAAGGACTTGTGGCGCCACCCTAGGGCCTTGGGCTCACTCCTGGGAGGGCGGGCCCCACCCGGTGAACTCCCGGAACCCATTCGTCACTCCCGGTACACTGTCGAAATTGCCCGAAAGTTTCCGGTGACCAAATGAAACCATCCTATATATCAATCTTCGTTTCCGAACCATTCTGGAAACCCTCGTGACGTTCGTGATCTCATCCGGGACTTCAAACAACATTCGGTAACCACACATATAACTCAACTATACTAAAACATCATCGAACCTTAAGTGTGCAGACCATGCGGGTTCGAGAACTATGTAGACATGCCCCGAGGCACTCCTCGGTCAATATCCAATAGCGGGACCTGGATGCTCATATTGGATCCTACATATTCTCCAAAGATCTTATCGGTTGAACCTAAGTGTCAAGGATTCATATAATCCCATATGTCATTTCCTTTGTCCTTCGATATGTTACTTGACCGAGATTTGATCGTAGGTATCCGCATACCTATTTCAATCTCATGTTTTTGAGTGTAAGACAGTAGGATAAAATCCTATTGCATGTATATATCAGGCCAAGAGTTACACATGTACAGGATAGGGAGGGGGGGAAGTGGGGCAGGGTGGAGTTACATATTATGTGGTGTCAGCTAGGGTGGCTACAACACTATCTATGTTTTGCACCTTGCTAGTAGGCACACGGTGTCTAAGATTGGAGAAGTCTTTTACAAACCGACGCCGCCAAGCCCCAAGAGATGGGGTTATTTGTTCAAAGCACTTATTATTTCTTTCCTTCCATATGCTCCAGGCTGCCACCAGAAAAACCTCCATGAACATGTCTCTGGGGTGCGCTGCCCTCTGGTGCTGTAGCTTCTCCAGTCTATGTTGTCGTTCTGACCATGTGATGTTGAGCATATTCCAACAGAGTTGGCTAAAGCTGCATTCAAAGAAGAGGTGTTCCAGCGTTTCCTCCATGCGACGATCGCAAAGCATGCAGTCCAGATTAGTCCCTATGTTGTAATGTCGTCGTTTGAGCATATTCCTCGTGTTGAGCCTGTCCATCAGCAAAAACCATCCAAATACCTTGATCTTCGGTACACACTTGGTTTTCCACAGCCATCGAAATGCTGGATGCACCGTAGTCTCTCGGAAACAGAAACGTCGATATGCTGCCGTCTCGAAGGTGCTACCCCCCAAGAACACACCCAGTCATCTCCCCTAGGGTTTAGCTGCACTTCTCTGATTTCTTGTTGTATCATCCTGAGTTCATCATATGCTTGTTCAGACAGGGGCAGCGAGAAGGCTTCTTGGAGCGAGCTAGTCCCCAGGAAGGTCTGAACCGAGGCATCTTCAGTTGTAGCAAAGGAGAAAGCCCGAGGGAATTTTTCTGCATATATGGCATTGTTCGAGTTGTCTTTCCAAAAGAGCGTCGAGAGGCCATTGTTGACATTGACTCTAGTTATCCCTCGAAACACCGGCATGAGTTTGGTTAGTTCTTTCCACCAGAAGGAGCCACAACGATCTTGTGCATGAGGTATTGCTTCCCCATAGTGTGTATTCCAGATCAGTGTCACCCATGGGATGTGTTTTCTGTTGTAGAACTTGTGGAGCATCTTGAGAAGCATTGCGTCATTTTGTAGTTTGAGGTTCAGGACTCCTAGGCCGCCCTTCTCTTTTGGGCGGCAAACTGCGTTCCATGCTACTAGAGCATTACTTTTGAATCCATCGTCAGTCTTTTTTCTCCAGAGACATCTCCTCCGAAGTTTATCAAATTGGTCTACAATTGTTGGGGGGACTCTGAGAGTCCCCATTGGGTACACCAGCAGCGACGTGATCAGTGAGTTCATCAAAGCCAGTCTGCCCGCATGCGACATCAGTGTCATGGCGGCTGTGATCTTCCTCTCCGCTTTACAAACTAGCGGTGTCATATCCAGGACAGTAGGTTTGTATGTACCCAGCGGGAGCCCTAGATAGGTGAACAGCATTATCGCCCGCGCACAACCAAAGATCGAGATGATGTTGTCACATACCTCTTGGGTCACATTGATAGGAACTAGGGTGGATTTCTGATAGTTAATCCTGAGCCCCATCGTCGTGGCGAAGTCATCTAGTATCCTTTTCATTCTCGCCGTTTGGACCTCACACGCCGGCATGATGATGATGGTGTCATCAGCGTATTGTATTACTAGAAAGTCAGCATTGCCTCTTGGGTCGATAGGGTGGGATAACAAGCCCAGGTTTAGTTGTTTGTTGATCTCTGTTTGAAGTATGTCCGCCGCCAGTACAAATATTAATGGCGAGAGGGGGTCCCACTGTCTTACTCCACAATGGCAGGGGAATTGTTTACCAGGAATTCCATTTAGTAGTACTGACGATTTCCCTGATGAGAAGATGCATTGCATCCATTGGATCCATTTAGTATTAAACCCCATATGTTGCATTATGGTGATCATAGCCGAGTGTTCAATCGTGTCAAAGGCTTTAGCGGAGTCTAGTTTCAGCAGGACTATCTCTCTACGAGAACTTTGACATTGGTGTATATACTCGAATGCCCATGCTAAGCAGTCATGTATAGATCTACCACGGAGGAATCCGTATTGGTTTCGATGCACAATCTGTAGAATGATCTTCTGTAGTCGCTGTGCTAGTATCTTGGTGATCATCTTGAGGCAGCAGTTAAGCAGGGTGATGGGACGATAGTCATTCACTGTCTCAGGAGAAGCCGTCTTGGGGATAAGCGTGATGTGCCCATAGTTCAGAGGTTCCAAGTTGAGATTACCTCAGTGGAATTCATCACAAAGATCATAGAAGTCTTTCTTGATGATGTGCCAACATGATTTAAGAAAGGCTCCGTTAAAACCGTCTGGTCCTGGAGATTTGTCTGCTGGCATCTCTTTCACTACGGCATCTATTTCTTCTTTGGCAAAGGGGATCGTAAGAGCTTCAAAGTTTACTTCTTGTCGCCGTAGTTGCGTTAAGTCAAACCGTACATCAGGAAGTCCCGTCGTGCCCATCCTTGTTCTGTAAGTGTCAAACAGAAGGGCCTCCTTGCCGGCATGTGATTCAACCACGAGCCCTGCATCAGTTCTGATTGATGCCACAAAGTTGCGTCGATATCGTTCTGTTGCAATTATTTGAAAAAACTTTGTGTTTTCATCTCCAAATTTGATCCATCTGATGGAGCATCTCTTGCGCCAATATTCTTTCTGATATGTAAGCAACCTGAGAAGGTGACTTTTGAGGATGCGTCGGAAGTTTTGTTCTGGCGTGGTGAGAGTGCGTTGATCTTCGAGGGAGTCTAATTCCAGTAGCGCCTTGTTGGTGTTGATAGTTGCAACCTTAAGGCGGGATATACCATGACTCCATCGTCGAAGTGCAAATCGAACAGCTTTAAGTTCCTGACATATTATTGCCGCTGCATCGCTATGTCGACCATGTTTGACAGGTTTATTCCATGCTAGGGAGACTGTCTCCATAAACCCTGGGTGAGCAATCCAGTATGTTTCAAAGCGGAACCTCTTGTTGCATGGAATGTTGGTTTGTATTTCTACCACACACGGAATATGATCTGTTACAGGCCGTGGCAATGGACGTACCAAAGTGTTGGGAAAGGAGGTAGTCCAATTCAGAGACGTAAAGAACCGGTCTAGTTGTTCAAGCAGGGGGTTTTGCTGCATGTTGGACCATGTATATGCGCGGCCTTTGATTGGGATCTCCGTTAACGTCTGCTCACTGATAAATTCATTAAAAGTAAACATGCCGTGAACGTTACCTCCGGGTAGGTTGCGGTTTGTTGGAGCCCTAATGTAATTGAAGTCTCCTAGGATCAACCAGTCCTCAGTCGCCACGATATCAAGATCAAAGAGCCAAGAAGTGAAACGAGCCCTTTGGTCCCCTTGGCAGGGGCCATATATGTTCAATAGCTTCCAGGAATGCAAAGACTGTGTTGATGAGAATTGGACTCCTAACGCGAAATCTTCTTCTAAAAACGTAGTTCCTACAAATATAGAGCTGTTCCAAATCGTGACTATCCCACCAGAGGCCCCTCGGGAGGGAATAAATGCAAATTTGTCGAATCGTTTAGGGCACAATGTACGTAAGGCTTGTTCATCAAACGAGGGCATTTTCGATTCTTGCAAGCAAATGATGGAGCAGTTGCTGTCACGAATAGAATTCGATAGGGCTAGATGTTTTTTGGGCGAGTTAAGCCCACGAATATTCGAACATAAAACGTTCCAGTTACGAAAAAGTACCATAGAGAATCAAAGAGGAGGTGGGCAAGCACAAGATCAAACTTGGCTATCTGCAGGGTCTGAATTTTCGCGAAGAAGCTCAGAATCTGCAAGTTCTGCTGTAGGTATAGGACACAACTGCGTTCCAATGTCCCGCATGGTGTTGATGGCAGTAGGAGGAGGAACCTCAGGGGTCGGGGCATGATCAACTTCTTCGAGAGAAATATTGGGAATCGTCCTGGGCTTGACTTTGGATTTAGTGATCTTGCCCTCTGCCATGGATGGGATCTTGAAACCATCATATTTATTTGATCTCAGGCTGCGGCGAAGGTTGGAAGTATCCACTTGCAGTTTCATTTTGCCTTTGTGATTCAGAGAGATCTTGCTGACTTGTAGTGCCCGATCCTTGCTGCCTCCTGCTTCCAATGGATCCAAAGATTCATGGGGAGGAACTAGTGCTTGCTTAGGGGAAAGTGCTTCTATGATGACAGAAGATGATGCACTGTTCATGGGGATATCAGGACAGATGTTGCTACAGATTATGCCATCATCAGTCAGAGCAACTGCAACTTCCACCTGCATACATTCATGTCTGAAGCCATAGTCAGAATTCCGAGGGCCTCTGGAAGCCATAAGAGGTTTGATGGCTCGAAAGATGAAGTCATTTAGCTGCTGTCTTGGAGCTGGATCAGTTAGAAGCAGGGTAAGCACTGATTCTCCATGCTCAGATAAGCCAAATCTAATTCCACTGTTGTGAACTTCCAGGGAGATTCTCAGAAGACCATCAGAATGTTGCTGCTGGTGTGTTTGGGAGTGTATCACGAGGGGATTCAGAGACGCAGCAGATAGGTTGGAGCTAGCAGAGCTGTGAGAGTTAGAGATAGCATCATTCCAAGCTTGTGAAGCACTATATGAGATGTTATCTTCAGGGACCAGACCATCTTGTACTTGTAATCCCTGTGCAGCAAGCCAAGCTTGGAAGTTGTAGAGATAGGGAGGTAGTTGTGGTGCCTGTGGAGGGGAGGCAGGCCACGCCCCCCATCCATTGTGCTGATCCTGTTGCTGTGGAGCTGCATGGGCAGGAGGAGCCCCTTGGGGTTGAGCTGCATTTTGAACTAGCCAGTTATGCACTTGCTGTTGATATAATTGCTCAGCAGTGAGCTCAGGGCCAAACTGAGGGTGTGGGTTGCCATTAGGAGGAGGTGGTTCCTCCCCAGCAGGGGGAACTTCAGGTAGCAGACCATTCCAGTCATTGCTGCGCAGGATAGTAACTTGCACAGTCCAGCAATCCCTAGCACCACCAAGTTGCCAAGCTACAAAACTCTTTGGGATCAAGCGCAGATTAAGGACTCTCACTTTGAGCAGAACAAATCTTCTATCCTGCCTCGGATTATACCAGGAAACCAAAGCACCAAACCCTCCTAAAGATTTCTGAATGTAGTACTCTGTTTGATAGTCGTAGGGAAACCCAAAGTACATAATCCAAAGTTCAGGCCCAAAGGTGGTACTACGACGATTCATAGCTTCGTTGTGAGGAACAAAGGTGATGAGGAGGTCCTCGTCCTCGAGCTCTAGTGGAGTAGCAATGGCGGTATCTCTCATGAATGCATCCGCAAAACCAAAAATCCCAATGCCCAATGGATGATCAGAAGATTCGGTAGTGAATAAGTGAGCTTCGTGCAGCAAACCTTCGATCTGAGTGCGGATGGCTTCGCGACGATGGAGTGGAACATAGTGATTGGCCTCCACAATCGCTAGGAAGTCGTGGTTGAGGGGTGGAAACGGCCCAACCACCATCCCACTCCGCACGATTCAATCATCTGGGCCAGGTTCCATGGCGAAACCAGGTGGTAGGAACGGCACTGGGTTCAGCGGGTAGTTCGCCATGGAAATGGAGGTGGTGAGCAGACGGGGCGATGGCGATGAGACAGGAGACAGAGGTGGGTGAGGCGGCCGAAGTCTCGGTGGGACAGGAGAGTGATGAGCGCGGCAGGGGGGCGCAGAATTGGAAGCGAGAGGGGTAGAAACGGAAGTTTTAGGTACCCAAATCCATTTAGAGAATTTTTCCGTTTAAAACAGGAGTGTATCTTGTGCCCATATGCCCCACACCAGTCGCACCTGGAAGATCGACGTTGTTTACCTGATAATTGAACCAAGCTGGAAGCAGTATCTTTGGGTTGATTGCAATCACGAGAGCTACTAGCGCGAATAGTAGTCGTGTCAGTCGACAGGGTTCGCTTGATAAGCGCAGGACATGCAATCATTTTGTGATTAGGAGCTGAGCAGTTAATGCAAATCATACGCGAGCAACAGGTCCATTTATTATGTCCCCATTGAAGGCATCTTGCGCATAAGAACGGCCAATTAATGGCTATTTCTGAAATTTCGTCAACAGAATATTGGGCTTGCGCTAAATCTGCCTTGTGTCGAGCTTCTAAAACCGGTGGCCACTCCGAGGATTGTGGCGCATATTTGAATGCAGATGCAAGAAAACATTGCGGTGGGGAAGGGTATGGGACATTAATCCGGAAACGAAGACTACCTGAAAGAAGGAAAGTGTCTTGAGAGGCATATCCCGCGTCCTCCAAATCCGCTAGGGCGACATAACTCTCCATTAAACGCATATGCGTACGTGCTTCCGATGATGGTGTGGAAGTAATCAAACTTGCATGCTCCATGCTACGTGGAACATGATCAGGAAGAATGGTCTGAGATGCTGAAGCTAGACTCCCATGGCGATTGCAAGCATTGGTAGGATCAAACTTGACCGAAATCGGGGAGTGGCACGCACCCACGGGAGAGTCATTGATAATCTTTTTACCAAGAAAACTTAAATCACTCTTGATCGCCATAGTCCTCCGAGACGAGATGTTAACTAGTTCCTCATCAGCGTGCCAATGGGAATCAAAATGTATCTTCTGCGCAATGTGTCCCTTGAAGAGGTGAAAATGACAAACAAAATCTGGCCAAACTCTGTCTTTGAGCCCATAGATGAAGTGTCCCACTTTGTTGTTGGCAACACTAAATCGAAATGTTCGTGCAGAAATTTGTCGGACAGAGAAACCCAAACTCATACCACCCAAACAACATTGGAGAGCAATGCCCATAGAATCCTCAGTCAAAGTGAAAGAGGCCGAGGAGAATGAAACCACCAAATAGAAAGCTTTGCCTGTCTGAGGCGAAGAAAAATGCACCGTGGTGCCAAACTTGACCCTCACCTGCTTGGTCAAGGCTAGCTCGGGGGAGAAATCCCAATGAAGGAGCCCTTCCATCGTGATTCCGGCAAGTCTCTTTACTCGTTCTGTAATACAAGATCCTGTGACTTACACTTAGTCACATTGCTTGCAAGGCTTGTGTGTGATGTTGTATTACCGAGTGGGCCCAGAGATACCTCTCCGTCACAGAGAGTGAGAAATCCCAGTCTTGATCCATACTAACTCAACGGACACCTTCAGAGATACCTGTAGAGCACCTTTATAGTCTCCCAGTTACGTTGCGACATTTGATGCACACAAGGTATTACTCTGGTGCCAGTGAGTTATATGATCTCATGGTCATAGGAACAAATACTTGACACGCAGAAAACAATAGCAATAAAACGACATGATCAATATGCTATGTTCATAGTTTCGGTCTAGTCCATCACATGATTCTCCTAATTATGTGATCCAATTATCAAGTGACAACACTTGCATATAGCCAGAAAACCTTGACTATCATTTATCAACGTGTCTAGCCAACTAGAGGCTTACTAGGGACATTGTTTTGTCTATGTATCCACACATGTATCTATGTTTTCATTCAATACAATTATAGCATGGACAATAAACTTTTATCTTTAAACAGTAAATATAATAATAACTATTTATCATTGCCTCTAGGGCATATTTCCAACAAAATTATCAAAGTAGTGAACGCGAATTAAGCCAACATGATGAAAGTGACTAGATGAAATTCCCGTGTACCCTCAAGAACACTTTCCTTATCAAAGGAGACCATTTTGGCCTGTCCTTTGCCTCAAAAGGATTGGGCTACCTTGCTGCACTTTTTTTACTACTACCGTTACTTGCTCGTTACAAATTATCTTGCTGTCAAACTACTCCGCTAGTTATAGTTTTAGCACTTGCAGACATTACCTTGCTGAAAACCACTTGTCATTTCCTTCTGCTCCTCGTTGGGTTCGACAATCTTACTTATCTAAAAGGCTACAATTGACACATATACTTGTGGGTCATCAAGGCTATTTTCTGGCACCATTGCTGGGGAGTGAATCACTCTTGGTTAGTGGAAATTGGTAAGGAAACATTATTACTACATGCTGAAATTTATTGTCGCTTGCTACTATGGAAAACAATTAGTTCGGGGTATCTTCACCTCGATCGGGAGCACAATTAGTTGCCCCTCAACCTACTGCACCTATTGAAAATATTGAATATGAAAATCCTTTGGGTATGTGATGTCAGCTAGGCTAATGCACAAAAGTACTTCCAATGGCGCCAAAAACAGGTGTGTCGACGGCACCAGGAATCCTTCAGCTGCGGCTACGCCTTAAGGGACTTCCTAGGCAAGTATGCAAAGGATTTCCCCCGTGGCCTTGGAGCCTTGCGTTGGTGTTCCCTTGAAGAGGAAAGGGTGATGTAGCACAGCGACGGTAAGTATTTCCCTCAATTTGAGAACCAAGGTATCAATCCGGTGGAGGAGTATCTCAAGATCCTGCACAAACACAAAAGCTTGCTCCCAACACTATGCAGGGGTTGTCAATCCCTTATAGATTGTTTGCCAAGTGAGAACTGAAAGCAACAAAGTAACAAAGAAAAGTAAAAGCGGAGGTGTAAACGATGGATGTGAATAGACCCCGGGGCCGTAGTGTTACTAGTGGCTTCTCTCATGAAAGTAAGTAGACGGTGGGTGAACAAATTACTGTCGAGCAATTGATAGAACCGTGCAAAGTCGTGACAATATCTATGCAATGATTATATCTATAGGCATCACGTCCAAACCAAGTAGACCGATACTTTCTGCATCTACTACTATTACTCCACACGTCGACCGCTATCCAGCATGCATCTAGTGTATTAAGTCCATATGAACAGAGTAACGCCTTAAGCAAGATGACATGATGTAGAGGGATAATCTCAAACCAATGATAAAAACCCCATCTTTTTACCATTGATGGCAACTACTTGATGTGTGCCTTGCTGCCCCTACTGTCACTGGGAAAGGTCACCACATGGTAGAACCCAAAACCAAGCACTTCTCCCATTGCAAGAATCATTGATCTATTTGGCCAAACAAAACCCAATACTCGGAGAGACTTACAAGGATATCAAATCATGCATATAAGAAATCAGCAAAGACTCAAATATATATCATAGATAATCTAATCACAAATCTACAATTCATCGGATCTCGATAAACACACCGCCAAAGAAGATTACATCGGATAGATCTCCATGAAGATCATGGAGAGCTTTGTATTGAAGATCCAAGAGAGAGAAGAAGCCATCTAGCTACTAAATACGGACTTGTAGGTCTGAAGTGAACTACTCACGAGTCATTGGAGGGGCGATGATGATGATGAAGAAGCCCTCCAACCCAAAGTCCCCTCCGGAAGGGCGCCGGGAAGGGTCTCCAGATGAGATCTCGCGGAAACGGAAGCTTGCTGCAGCGGAAAAGTATTTTCGAGGCTCCCCTGATTTTTTGCGGAATATTTGGGAATATACAGACCAAGGATCTAGGTCAGGGGCGGCGAGGGAGGCCACAAGCCTGTCCACCGCCGCCTCCCCCTGGTGGCGGAGTGGGGTCTTGTGGGCTCCGAGGAGCCCATCTGGCTTGGCCCAAAGGCCCCGTGATCTTGTTCCGTTCGGGAAAAAAATCATTTCGGGGTTTTTCTTCCGTTTGGACTCCGTTCCAAAATCAGTTCTGAAAAGAGTCAAAAACACGAAAAAAACAGGAACTTTCATTTGGCACTGAATTAATAAGTTAGTCCCAAAAAAGATATAAAAGGTACATAAAACAACCAAAGAAGACAAGATAACAGCGTGAAACCATCAAAAATTATAGATACGTTTGAGACGTATCAAGCATCCTCAAGCTTAACTCCTGCTCGTCCTCGAGTAGGGAAGTGATAAAGAATGAATTTTTGATG
The DNA here is from genome assembly GCF_904849725.1 of Hordeum vulgare subsp. vulgare. Classification (NCBI taxonomy): domain Eukaryota; kingdom Viridiplantae; phylum Streptophyta; class Magnoliopsida; order Poales; family Poaceae; genus Hordeum; species Hordeum vulgare. Next base: position 534,277,172 of record NC_058524.1, read on the forward strand.
CTTTCATGCTAACTAGCATAGGTGCCCTTTGTAATTCCTCTTATGTGACGTGAATGTTCACATCCATTAGATTCAAAACAATAGTTTGCTATTGATGTGCAAACAATAATAATTCAAGCAAACTAGCAAGGTAATCATGAACTTTCAAAATAACAAGGCCAAAAGAAAGTTATCCCTACAAAAGCATATAGTCTGGCTATGCTCTATCATCATTGCACAACGAATTTAAATCATGCACAACCTCGGTATTGGCCAAGTAATTGTTTCACACCTTTACTTTCTCAAACCTTTTCAACTCTCACGCAATACATGAGCGTGAGCCATGGATATAGCACTATAGATGGTGTGGAATGTGGTGGAGGTTGCGAGACAAAAAGGAGAAGATATTCACATTAACTAGGCATATCAATGAGCTGTGGAGATGCTCATCAATAGATATCAATGTGAATGCATAGGGATTGCCATACAAATGATGCACTAGAGCTACGAGTATGTGAAAGCTCTTAAAGAAAACTAGTGGGTGTGTATCCGACTTGCTTGCTCACGAAGACCTAAGGCAATTTTGAGGAAGACTCTCATTGGAATATACAAGACAAGTTATATAATGAAAATTCCGCACTAGCAATATGGTCGTGACAAAACGAGAGACTCTCAATCATGAAGATCGTGGTGCTTAATATGCACAAGTGTGGAAAAAGGTGGTAGCATTGTCCCTTCTCTCTTTTTCTCTCATTTTTTTTGGTGGGTTCTTTGCCCTCTTTTTTTTATTTTGGTGGGCTTCTTTGGCCTCTTTTATTTCCTCACATGGGACAATGCTCCATTAATGATGATAATCACACTTTCAACTCAAAACTTAGAGCAACTATGACTCTATATGGAATGCCTTCGGTAGTGTACCATGGCAGTGATCTAGCATGGCATAGACATCAATGGCAACATCATGCTAGCTATCTTATGATCGTGCAAAGGTAGAGTAGACGTGGTGGCACATGTCATGGTGGTAGTTGCATGGCATTATATCTTGGAATGACTTTGAAAAAGCCATAATAGGTAGGTATGGTGGCTGTTTTGAGGGAGGCTAATGGTGGGTTTTGTGCACCCGCGAAAGTTGCACGACACTAAGAAGATAGTGATGGTGGCAGGTGAAAGTGCATCTAAACCATGGACCCAACATTAGTCATGAAGAACTCATATACTTGTTGCAAAAGTTTTATTAGTGATCGAAACAAAGCATTCAACGCATACTCCTAGGGCAAGGGTTGGTAGGTATAAACCATCGCGCGATCCCGACCGCCACGCAAAGGATGACAATCAATATACTAATCATGCTCAGATTTCATCACATAGAGGTTCACCATACGTGCATGCTACGGGAATCACTAACTTCAACACAAGTATTTCTAGATCCACAACACCTTACTAGCATGACTTCAATATTACCATAACCACAACTCAAAACTAATTGAGATGAATCAAACTTCTCTAACTATTCAATGCACATGAAGGTGGAAGTTTTCGTATCCCTTTGGATAACTACCCCTTTTGAGACTACTTTCAAAGCATAGATCAACTACCAAGCCACGCACCGTTGTGCTCTAAAATATATAAGCTAAGCACATAGAGCAAAAGTATCTAGCTCAAAAGATATAAGTGAAGCACATGTGAGCTGAACTATCTACCAAAAGAGATAAGTGAAGCTCGACAAAATCATGGTGTGTGCATGTCTCTCTCTCTATGTGTGCAGCAAGGATGATTGTGTCACAACAAAAATAAAGACTCCTACGATACAAGACGCTCCAAGCAAAAACACATAACATGTGGTGAATAAAAATATAGCCCCAAGTAACGTTACCGATGGATTGAAGACGAGAGAGGGGATGCCTTCCCGGGGCATCCCCAAGCTTAGGCTTTTACGGCATCCTTGAATCTCTTGGGGTGCCTTGGGCATCCCCAAGCTTGAGCTCTTGCCACTCTTTATCTCTTTGTCCATAAGAACTTCACCCAAAACTTGAAAACTTCACAACACAAAACTTAAACAGAAACTCGTGATAACATTAGTACAAGAAAGCAAACCACCACTTCCTTAGGTACTGTAGAAACCTTAAATTTTATTTGTGCTAATGTTGGGTTACTGTACTTTCAATCTTCCATGGCTAATACCCCCCGATACTATCCATATTTTCATCAAAATAAGCAACCAACACAACAAAACAGAATCTGTTAACAGCAGGCTAGTCCGTAGCAATCTGTATATTTCGTATACCTCTGGTACTGCAAAACTTCTGAAAAATTACGGTAGTCTGAAGAATTTGCGTAGCAATCAGAAGCAAAAAAGAATCAACTCAAAAGCTCTTACAGAAAAAAAATGAAAATTATTTTCATGAGCAGAAAGTTTTTGTCTTTTCCAGCATGACCAAATGATCATCCCCAAGACTAATCATAACGGTTTTGCTTGGCACAAACGCAAAAATAAACACAAAAAACACAATCATAAAAGAATTATGGAATTGTGGAAAACACAAAACAGAAAGAAAAAGGATAGATTCGTTGGGTTGCCTCCCAACAAGCGCTTTTGTTTAACGCCCTTAGTTAGGCATTGATTCAATGATGCTCACACAAAAGACAAGAATTGAAGCACAACGAGAGCATCATAAAGCATGTGAAAATCACATCTAATTCTAACATACTTCCTATGCATAGGCATTTTATAGGAAAAAAGATTGTCAAGACAACCAATCGCTGCCATATGCAAGGAAGAAGAAAGAGACAAGAGCAATCTCAACATCACGAGAGGTGATTTGGTAACATGAAAGTTTCTACCAAAATATTTTCCTCTCTCATAGCAATTACATGTGGGATCATATTCAAATTCAACAATATAGCTATCCCATAGGATATTCTTTTCATGATCCACATGCATGCAAGTTGATGCTCTTCAAAAATAGTGGGATTATCATCAAATAAAGTCATGACTTCTCCAATCCCACTTTCAGTATTGCTGCAAATATCATATTCATCATGAGGTTTGAACAAATTTTCAAGATCATAAGAAAGATCATCACCCCAATCATGATTATTGCAATAAGTAGTGGTCATAGCAAAACTAGCATCCCCAAGCTTAGGGTTTTGCATATTCTTAGCATGATTGTCACTAATAGAATTTATAGTGAAACCATTGCAATCATGCTTTTCATCCAAGGAGCCCTCGTGAATCACTTCATGAATTTCTTCCTCACAATTTTCAGATTCACGCATCTTAAGCAAAACTCCATAGAAATAGTCAATTGCCCTCAACTCACTAGCAATTCGTTCCACATAAGTGGGTCTCTTAAAGAGATTAACAAACGAAGATGCAAGCATATTGAAGGCACATGGCACACAAGCGAACAGAAAGCAAGCGAGAGAAAAGGGCGAACGAAAAAGGCAAAAGGCAAAAGAAAACGGCGAAGGACAAAGGCAAATGAAAACGACAAATGTGAACAGGGGGAGAGGAAAACGAGAGGCAACTGGCAACAAAAGTAAATGCAAGAGAAGAGTTTGTGAGACCTACTTGGATAGATCTTGTTTTCTCCTCCCCGGCAACGGCGCCAGAAATGCTTCTCATGTCAGCTATGCTAATGCACAAAAGTCCTTCCAATGGCGCCAGAAACAGGTGTGACGACAGCATCAGGAATCCTTCGGCTGCGGCTACGCCTTAAGGGACTTCCTAGGCAAGTATGCAAAGGATTTCCCCCGTGGCCTTGGAGCCTTGCGTTGGTATTCCCTTGAAGCGAAAAGGGTGATGTAGCACAGAGACGGTAAGTATTTCCCTCAGTTTGAGAACCAAGGTATCAATCCGGTGGAGGAGTATCTCAAGATCCTGCACAAATACAAAAGCTTGCTCCCAATGCTATGAAGGGGTTGTCAATCCCTTATAGATTGTTTGCCAAGTGAGAACTGAAAGCAACAAAGTAACAAAGCAAAGTAAAAGCGGAGGTGTAAACGATGGATGTGAATAGACCCCGGGGCCGTAGTGTTTACTAGTGGCTTCTCTCATGATAGCAAGTACACGGTCGGTGAACAAATTACTGTCGAGCAATTGATAGAACCGCGCAAAGTCGTGACGATATCTGTGCAATGATTATATCTATAGGCATCACGTCCAAAACAAGTAGACCGATACTTTCTGCATCTACTACTATTACTCCACACGTCGACCGCTATCCAGCATGCATCTAGTGTATTAAGTCCATAAGAACAGAGTAACGCCTTAAGCAAGATGACATGATGTAGAGGGATAATCTCAAACCAATGATAAAAACCTCATCTTTTTAACGTTGATGGCAACTACTTGATGTGTGCCTTGCTGCCCCTACTGTCACTAGGAAAGGTCACCACATGGTAGAACCCAAAACCAAGCACTTCTCCCATTGCAAGAATCATAGATTTAGTTGGCCAAACAAAACCAAGACTCAGAGAGACTTACAAGGATATCAAATCATGCATATAAGAAAACAGAAAAGACTCAAATATATATCATAGATAATATGATCACAAATCCACAATTCATTGGATCTCGACAAACACACCGCCAAAGAAGATTACATCGGATAGATCTCCATGAAGATCATGGAGAACTTTGTATTGAAGATCCAAGAGAGAGAAGAAGCCATCTAGCTACTAACTACAGACCCGTAGGTCTGAAGTGAACTACTCACGAGTCATTGGAGGGGCGATGATGATGATGAAGAAGCCCTCCAACCCCAAGTCCCCTCCGGCAGGGCGCCGGGAAGGGTCCCCAGATGAGATCTCGCGGAAACGGAAGCTTGCGGCGGCGGAAAAGTATTTTCGAGGCTCCCCCAATTTTTTGCGGAATATTTGGTAATAGATAGGCCAAGGATCTAGGTCAGGGGGCGGCCAGGGAGGGCACAAGCCTTCCCACCGCCGCCTCCCCCTGGTGGCAGAGTGGGGGCTTGTGGGCTCCCTGGAGCCCACCTGGCTTGGCCCAAAGGCCCCCTGATCTTCTTCCGTTTGGGAAAAAATCATTTCGGGGTTTTTCTTCCGTTTGGACTCCGTTCCAAAATCAGATCTGAAAAGAGTCAAAAACACGGAAAAAACAGGAACTGGCACTTGGCACTGAATTAATAAGTTAATCCCAAAAAAGAGATAAAAGGTACATAAAACAACCAAAGAAGACAAGATAATTGCGTGAAACCATCAAAAATTATAGATACCTTTGAGACGTATAAGTATGGTAGAACAACTGCTAGCAAATCCTTATGCAAGAGATGGAACCGAACATCCTCATATGCACTTGATATATGTGGATGAAATTTATGGATTGTTTAAGCTTGCAGGTTTACCCGGAGATGAAGCTAAGAAGAAGGTTTTCCCTTTATCTTTGAAGGTAAAAGCATTGACATGGTATAGGCTATGCGATGATATTGGATCTTGGAACTGGAATCGGTTGAAATTGGAATTCCATCAAAACATTTATCCTTTGCATCTAGTTCATCGTGATCAGAATTATATATATAATTTTTAGCCTCGTGAAGGAGAATGTATCAGTCTAGCTTGGGGGAGGCTTAAGTCAATTTTATATTCATTCCCCAATCATGAGCTCTCAAGAGAAATTATTATTCATAATTTTTATGCTCGGCTTTCTCGTAATGATCAATCCATGCTCAATACTTCTTGTGCTGGTTGTTTTATGAAGAGGACTATTAAATTCTGGTGGGATATTGTAGAAAGAATTAAACGCAACTCTGAAGATTGGGAACTCAATGAAGTTAAAGAGTCAGGTATTGAACCTAAGCTTGATTGGGTTATATCTCTTATGAATACCAATGCTTTTCAAATTTTAGCACTAAATATGGCCTTGACACTGAGATAGTAGCTTCCTTTTGTGAATATTTTGCTACTCGTGTTGATCTCCCTAAGGAGAAGTGGTTTAAATATAACCCACCTATTAAAGAAGAAATTAAATAACCGGTCAAAGCTAAAGAAGAAACTATCATTTACAACGTTGATCCAGTTGTTCCCACTGCTTATATTGAAAAACTACCTTTCCCTGTTAGGATGAAGGAACATACTAAAGCTTCAATTGTGGTTAACAAAAGTTAGGTTAGAACACCCAAACCAGCTGAACAAATCAGAGTTGAACCTAGTGTTGCTATGATTAAACATCTCTTGGTCGATAATATCGATGGGCATGTTATTTACTTCTGTGATGAAGCTTCTAGAATTGCCAAACCGGATAAAAAAGATAAACATAGACCAGTTGTTGGCATGCCTGTTGTCTCAGTTAAGATAGGAGATCACTGTTATCATGGGTTATGTGGCCTAGGTACTAGTGTGAGTGCTATTAATTTTTCCTTATATGAAGAAACAAACTGTCGGTGTTAGCTTTGGTGATGAATCTCATGAATTTAACTTTTCCAAGTTTAGTAGACAACCGCATAAGAAAGATTTGCCTAGTAAAGTTGAAATTATTGGTCTTGCTTCCATTGTTGTACCTCCTACTGATCCTTTAGAACAATATTTGCTAGACCATGAAAATGATTTGCATATGCGTGAAAGAAATGAAATAGATAGAATCTTTTTGGAACAATAACATCTGCTTAAACACAATTTGCCTATTGAAACTCTAGGAGGTCTCCCTCCACCTAAAGGTGATCTTGTGTTTGAATTAAAATAATTGCCAGACACTTTGAAATATGCTTATTTTGATGAGAAAAAGATATATCCTGTTATTATCAGAACATGAAGAAGAAAGATTATTGAAAGTTCTAAGGAAGCACCAAGCTACTATTGGATATACTCTTGATGATCTTAAGGGCATTAGTCCCACTCTATGTCAGCACAAGATTAATATGGAAACTAATGCTAAACCCGTTGTTGATCACCAACGTCGGTTAAATCCGAGATGAAAGAAGTGGGAAGAATGGAAATATTGAAACTTGGGAAGGTGGTATAATCTATCCTGTAGCTGATAGTAGATGGGTAAGTCATCTTCAGTGTGTCCCTAAGAAGGGAGGTATAACTGTTGTTCCTAATGATAAGAATGAACTTATTCCACAAATAATTATCATAGGCTATAGAATGGTAATTGATTTTAGAAAATTAAACAAAGAAACTAGAAAAGATCATTACCCTCTACCTTTCAGCGATCAAATGTTAGAAAGACTATCTAAGCACACACATTTTTGCTTTCTTGATGGATATTCTGTTTTTTCACAAATACCTGTTTCACAACCTCATCAAGAAAAGGCCACTTTTTACTTGTCCTTTTGGAACTTATGCCTATATACGTATGCCTTTTGGTTTATGTAAAGCACATGCTACCTTTCAAAGATGTATGACTACTATATTCTCTGATTTTTGTGAAAATATTGTTGAGGTTTTCATGGATGACTTTTATGTTTATGGGAAGCCTTTTGATGATTCTTTAAGCAATCTTGATCGAGTTTTGCAGAGATGTGAACAAACAAATCTTGTCTTGAATTGGGAGAAGTGCCACTTTATGGTTAACGAAGGTATTGTTTTGGGCCATAAAATTTCTGAAAGAGGCATTGAGGTGGACAAAGCCAAGGTTGATGCAATTGAGAAAATGTCATGCCCTAAAGATATCAAAGGTATTCGTCGTTTCCTTGGTCATGTTGGTTTCTATAGGAGGTTTATCAAATACTTTTCCAAAATTTCTAGGCCTCTTACAAATCTTTTGCAAAAGGATATTCCTTTTATGTTTGATGATGATTGTTTGGAAGCCTTCGAAACACTAAAGAAAGCCTTAATTACTGCACCTGTTGTTCAACCACCTGATTGGAACTTGCCTTTTGAGATTATGTTTGATGCTAGTGATTATGGTGTTTGTGCTGTTCTAGGACAAAGAGTTGATAAGAAATTGAATGTTATCCATTATGCTAGTAAAACTCTGGACAGTGCTCAATGAAATTATGCTACTAAAAAGAATTCTTAGTAGTAGTGTTTGCTTGTGATAAATTCATATCTTACATTGCTGATTCTAAAGTTATTGTTCACATCGATCATGCTATTATTAAATGTCTTATGGAAAAGAAAGATGCTAAACCTAGACTCATTAGGTGGGTTCTTCTTTTACAAGAATTTGATTTGCATATCATTGATAGGAAAGGAGCAGAGAACCCCGTAGCTGATAACTAGTCTAGGCTTGAAAATATTATTGATGACCCACAACCTATTAATGATAGCTTTCCTGATGAACAATTAGCTTCAATAAATGTTTCTATTAGTACACCTTGGTATGCTGATTAAGCTAATTATTTTTTTGCTAAATACATACCACCTAGATTCACATACCAACAAAAGAATGAACCTGGTCACGCCTAGGGGGCTTATGGGGTCCCCTGCTGGCCCCTGCCTTGGTTCTCAAGTCTCGTGCGTATCTTCTGTTCCGGAAAAAAATCTTTAGTCCCAAAAACACCGTTTAAAATCCTCCTCTGAAAAGGGTCAAAAACACAGAAAAAACAGGAAGTGGCACTTGGCACCGAGTTAATAAGTTAGTCCCAAAAAAGATATAAAAGGCATACAAAATATCCAAAGTTTGATAAGATAATAGCATGGAACCATCAAAAAATTTAGATACGTTGGAGACGTATCAATTACTTATCTTGTTTTGAGCATATTATGTCATTTGGAGGGAGACACGCTAAGTTACGAGCTAACCAAGGTTATTGTGCTATTTTTAACCTAACTAAGCTAATTATGTCATAAGTGAGTTAAATAAGCTAATTATGTCATTTTGGAGGATAATTAGCTAAGTATGTCATTTTGGAGTATAAAACTAGAAGCACAAGGAGGAGGAGGAGGAGAAGACTAGAAGAAGGAGGAGGAGATGATTACTTATCTTGTATTGAGCTTATTATGTCATTTTGGAGGGAGATATGCTAAGTTATGAGCTAGCAAGGTTCTGGCGCTATTTTTGACCTAACTAAGCTAATTATGTCATAAGTGAGCTAAATAAGCTAATTATGTCATTTTGGAGGATAATTACCTAAGTATGTCATTTTGGAGAATAAAAGTAGAAGCGGAAGAAAGAGGAGGAGGAGAAGACTAGAAGAAGGAGAAGAAGAAGGAGGAGGAGGAGGAGAAGAAGCTAAGTATGTCGCAGAACACTAGGGAATCTTACCGTCGTTGCCATCAACGATGTGAATCATGGGGGTTGATAGGGTCGGGTTCACTTGGGGAAGGTTGCCCTGGAGAAGGGGTGTGCGATGCGACTCAGTAGTTAATTAGTCTGCACTAAAGATATTTTGCAATGTCTCGTTAGCATCATGACACTCAAATTTTCATACTAGTAACTAATGACCATTGAAATGTAACTCATGGTTCCAACCCTAGAAATGTCCGCCATTGGCGGAGGGGTCTGACCATTCTCGAGGCACGTAGACTGTACATTTGGTGTTGAAGAATCGGTCATATCAGTTAGTAATGAAATGGACATTACATGCATGATTTGGCTAATGTAAAAAGAAACTAACCACAAGGGGATCGTACATGGCCCGGTTAGCCTCCTCATTCTGTGCCCTCTCCTCCTCCAACAACCGAGTCTTGTTCTCCTTCACGGCCCGGTCCCTGTCCTCCAACAACCGCGTCGTGTTCTCCTTCGCAGCCAGGTCCCTCTCCTCCAGAAGCGTCTGGGTTGCCACTCTATATTTCTGAAGAGCAGCCTTCAACACCACTCCTCGTTAGCATTGTAATCATCTATGGCTACACACACAATGTCCGTATAAGTAACCTCGATGGCGAGATCAACTGGCCGTGGACGAGGCCTTATCTCAGGACAGGAGCCCGTGTGGCGTGCCTTTATCTCCGAGAGAGTGAGAGGACAACGTATCAGCCCATCTCCAATGGCTATCGAGCCATGGGTCCTCCCTCCACCAGATATCATCACCAGCTCCGAATCGAAAGGTTCCTAGCTCGGGTTAAAGTACTCCCCTCTCCTCTTCTTTCCCGCGTCCTTGTATCTCACAAGCTTGTGGTGGGAGGAGATGTTGGTGAACTTCTCTGGATGATTGAGGTTAGACTCAGAGAATGCCTTAGCCTTCTTGTAGGAGGCACTATGGGCCATGCCATAGAAGTCGTACAAATGTGGAACCTCCGTCTTATTGTGATGCGCCAAAAAGAGAGGAACAAAGTAGTAGTAAAGGGATCAACCTAGCATGAAGAATGAATTGCATGAATCATGCAGAAAACAACATACCCAGTTCCATCTGAACTGAAATAAGTTGACGTTGCCTTGATGGTGTGGCACACCAAGCATTTGGGCAAGTTGGTCCTTCACATTGTCGTGGACGTCTCGCCATTGGCATGTGCACCACTCATCCACCAACGCCTCCCAACAATCCATCTGATCCACACACCATCTCGGGGGCACCTATAAGTTAATAAGGAGAAATTTGAGCGCTACGCCTACAAATCAAATTAAGAAAACTATGTAATTGCCTTCATGTACTGCTCCTTCTTCATATACTTTCTACGGCACAACTTCTTGTCCTTCTTAATACCATGCATGTCGTAGTAGTCTCGAACAGCCTGCGGCCGAGCCTCGTGGCGTAAGTTCTATAATAGCTGCTTGCACTCGACCTTGATAACATTGGCTGCCGCCTCCTCATATCCCTCTTCACACCTGTAGAAGGTCTGCAATCAAACAAGACAACACTGATTAGTACAATAACTAGCTATATTGTTAATTTTAGATTGTGTAAAAGGAGAAATTACCCAAAATCTACCGACCACCATCTCGGACCTCGTGTGGCACAAGACACCATCGATAATCTCCTCCGGCGGGGCCTGGGCAGCCTGGTAGTGCTCTGAGGTAAATCCTAGTGTAGGAAGCTCACACTCACTGGGCAACGTGACAAACCCCGGGAAACTTTCCCGGTAAAGCACACCAAGGATGGTGTTCGGATTACGAACTCCACGGGGGTGATCCCAACCCTTGCAGTATGACAAGGTCAACACATTAGAACTTTGAAGAAACTTGAAGTCAAAAGGTACAAAAAGAGTAAATGCACTTACTTCTCCCCTTCGGGCCTAATCACCCGCCTCTACTCGTGGGCCGCCGACACGACCGGGAGACATATACTACCACACTGGTACACGGCGACCCCCTCAGCCACATCGCCCTCACTATCAGTAGACTTATCACTAGCCTCCCCGCCTCCATCAAAATGGCAACGTGACCCCTCGGTCATATCCGGCCAGCTATCCCATCCAGACATCTCCACGTTGGCCGAAGCCTCTACGGCGGGAGTCTCCTGGGATGTATCCCCTAGTACAAGAGTCTCGTGGGCCGAAGCCTCAGGAACCGGTGTCTCAGGGGTCGAATGCCCATCGACCTGAGGCTCCTAGACCAGAGTCCACATAGCCTCCACCGCAAAAGGGTCCACCATAATAGTCATGTGCTCGCGTGAATCAGCTAGGGGTGGAAGCAAGGATGGCGTAGCAGTCTTTCTACCTCTCCCGCGGCCACGTCCTGTACCCTTCGCCTTCTTCCCGCCTGCCCGACGTCCTCTCCCGATGGGAAACATCGCCAACAAAGAAGCACCCGCGGGTGTCCCGAGACTGTCTTCCAAGACTCTACAGAGAGACTGGGGTGGAATGTAAGTACCCCTCGTGCGGGCCACCGAGCGATCTGGACCCGCACTCACCATCTTTCAACACCTGCCATGATAAAGAGTAAAAGAAATTGGTACAACATAAAAAAAATTGAATACTTGACATGAATAATAATGTGTACATATATAATTTAAGTTGGGATGCATACATACTAATAATAGTTTGGATCAATAAATGCATCATCATCATCACTAGCATGTGTGTCTTCATGAATGACGTGCTCGGGTTCACCGACATCAACTTGTGGAAGGCGTTTCTGTAATCGGTCAAGCATTGATAGGTCATCCGCAGCTGTAACCTCTTCTATTTCCGGCTCTGCTCGTTCCAGCTCAAGGGTGAAGTCGGATTGACTATCCATGTCTACTTCCATGTTCTGGGGTGAAGTACAATGGTTCTTGAAACGTTTCTTTGAAAGACGTGTTTCTTGGAAGAATTATCCATCATATTATCTGAGTTAATGTGAACTTCATAATCCTCTTCAACTGGGGGAGGTGGTCTAGCATGTGGCGGCACTTCATAAACAACATCCCAATTATTCAGATTCTTATTAGTTTGGCAGGTCCACGGTAGATAGAAAACTTGGGTCACCTGTTGAGCCATAATATAGACATTGGGAACATCTAAATGGGTGCTTTGCTTGATTTCAACTAGCCCTATATGGTCACGAGTCCTTCTAGTCTCCTTCGGCTGGAACCAGTAACATTTGAATACTACGACATTCGGTGGGTTTTCACCATAGAATTGAAGTTCATAAATTGCTTCAACTCTTCCATAATACTCAGTACCGACTTCGTTGATTGCAGAGACACCAAAATTTGAAGATTTCTGGTCGGGCATAGATAGATCTTTGCCAAAGGTATGAAAGCGATACCCGTTGATGTTGTATTTCTCAAATGAACGGACCTTATAGTCAAAACCATTAGTGGCTTATCTCAATTTGGCGTCCATAGGCTCTAAATTAGCTTACAAGTTTAATACAAAATGATTGTTGCATCATCCGCAACTTAGACCAAGAAATGAAATGGTCCATTCTTGATAATTACCGTTTGTTTGAACCAAGAGATGAAAGCGGTATAGCTGCCTCCATGCTTTTCTAGAAGCTCATACTCTTCGACGAAATCAATTTGGATGACCTCTCCATCTGAGAATTTGGCAATGTATCGACTCTATCAAATATCCGAGAATAAGAGCAGTTCAAAGGAATTATAAGTTGCTGAAAAATATACCGAGGACTTACAGGATGTACGGCCACACTTCTGTTAGGTTGTTGAAGATATACAATGAAATGGTCTGCCATTCTTCGACATACAACGTCATTGGTTTCGATGCACCGGCTGGTGCGAGCTTTCCTTTGAATAGGCTGGGGTTGGATCCACCTTTTTTAGGGTCGCCATCATTGTACCAAGGCTTCGAATTATGCAAATGACGATTTTTGGCTTCGTAGTGTGCTGTCATGAAGTTTGCCACCTCCTCAGTAATGAATGCCTCGGCCATCGATGCTTCAATTCTGCATTTATTTTTAAATTTAGCTCGAAGTGTCTTCTGCATCCTCTCAGTTGCAAAGCACCAACAATTTTGCACGGGCCCACCCAATCTTGCCTCGGTCGGGAGATGTAAAATCAAATGCTGGATTGGAATAAAGAAGCCCGGTGGAAAGATCTTCTCTAACTTGTAGAACAACAACAGCGCCAACTCCTCCATGTCATCTACCACGCGAGGCGACAGTTCTTTCACACAAAGAACATGGAAGAAATATCTCAGCTCTGCGAGTGTTAGCCATTCATCCTCAAGAATAGAGCCATGTAACATCACCAACATTACCCGCTCAAGCCATATGTGCCGATCATGACTCTTGAGACCAAATATTCACAATTTTTCAAGACTCGCTCCCCTCTTTAGATTCGTTGCATACCCATCGGGGAACATCAAGTGCATTTTGACCCAAAAGATAAGTTCCCTCATAATTGGCCTTCCAAGATTGAACCAGGCCTTTGGCTTCGGCCACTTCTGCTTTCCAAACAATTGTCGCATGTTTTGTAATGGTCTATGACATAGTGTCTCTTGATCGATTCTAGCCTTAGTATTATCCTTTGAGTTCCCATCTATCCCGAACATTGTACCAAAAATGGCATCTCCGATATTCTTTTCAGTGTGCATCATGTCAATGTTGTGTGGAAGAAGGAGGTCTTTGAAGTAATGCAGATCCCACAAGCATGGCTTGTGAGTCCAGGCGTGTTCTGAATTATACCACTTTAAATATCTTGGATGCTCTTGATCAGGCTCGAGGGCGTTTACGTGATGTAGGATATGTTGGCCTGTCAACACATGTGATGCCGATTTTTTGACAATTTGACCTTTGGTAAAGTTCTTCTTGTCTTTTCTGAACTGATGGTGAGGATCAACGAACTTTCTATGCAAGTCAAAGCAAGAATACTTCCCACTCGCCTGCAACGACCAATGAAACTTAAGATCTGCCTTGCACGTGGGGCACGAGAATATTCCATGCACACACAATCCAGAGAAGAGCGCATACGCCGGCAAGTCATGCATCAAGTACATGTACCATACATGCATTTTGAACTTTTCTTTTCTAGCAGCATCGTATGTCTTGACCCCATTATCCCAAGCTTCTTGCAATTCATCCTTAAGTGGCTGCAAATACACATTCATATTCTTTCCTGGATAGTTCGGCCCTGGAATTATCAACGTCGGGAATATGTTCTTTCTTTGCATAATCTGTCCGGGAGGAGATTGAGTGGAATGAAAAATACACGCCAACAAATGTATTGGGTTGCCATCATACCAAAGGGGTTGAACCCATCCGTGTCGATGGAGACTCGAGAATGCCTTGGATCTTCCACTTTATCCGGATGTAATCCATTGAAATCCTTCCACGCTGCCCCATCCATTGTGTGTACCGCCATCTTATTCCCATCACCATCTAGTTCGGTTCTTTTGCCCAATTTGCACCATGTCATCTGTCTGGCCGTCTCTTCGACCATGAAAAGATGTTGAAGCCTTGGTATGATTGGCATATACCGAAGAACATTAACTGGGATTTTGATCTGGCTCTTCTCACCCATATCGTTGTCTACCACAACATACCATGAAGATTTGCAAATGGGACAATAGTCCAAGTCCGCATACTCCTTACTAAATAAGGCACATCCTTTCTCACACGAATGTATCTTCTCATAGGGCATCTTAAGTACACAAAGTATTTTGTCGAACTGGTATAGGTTTGCAGGCATGACATGGCCTTTGGGTAGAAAGCGTCAAAATAGTGTCATCATCACATCGTAGCATTCCCTTTCCAAGTTGAACTGAGCCTTCAGAGCCAATACTTGTGCAATGGCATCTAGCGGACAAAGCTCAGTGTGTTCATGGAGAGGACATTTTGAAGACTCCAACATTTCATAGAAGGCCTTTGCAGATTCCTCCATCTCATCGTCCGAATCCTGAGCATCATCAAAGTCTTGCACCATGCTTTCGATCTTGGTACCATGCTCGTCGCTGCGACGACGAAGCACCTCAGCTCTAGTGCTAAGTCTAGACTCACCATGAAATGTCCACACCATATAATTAGGCTTAAAACCCCTCCTTTGCAGGTGTTTAATCATTTCAGACTATGTCCTCTTTTCATAGTTGTCACACCCAGGATAAGGGCACCAGGTTCTTTCCTGGCCATTTGCAAATGCGGCTTTCACAAACTCCCTTGTTTTTATAAACCATTCTTTGGTCATGGCTTTGTGACTAGTGTGACCGGTGTACATCCATGCACGATCACTCATATTGCCTAACTGCCAAAGACATGAGATATATACATATATATATATATAATTCAACATGTATATTCATGAGTTAATCTAGTTTCTCAATTTTATTACATCCATGCAACCTACACACTAATAGGTAAAGATAGGTCCTAATCCCACCCAAGTACGTGTAGAGTGAGTACGTTCTCCATGCTCTACCCTTCCGAGACAAACTTTCGTCAGCACCTCCCCGCTGTTCTCCAAATACACGTCTCGGTAAAAAGCCGGGAGAATGTGCATCCAGAGAACAACGGGGAGGCGCTGCCAAAATTTTGTCTTTCATTATCCTACTCTTCTTCTTATCCTCTTCTTCTACTACTTCTTCTTCTTCTTTCCTCCTTCTCTTCTTCTTCTTGTTTTTCTTCTTCTTTTCTTCTTCTTCTTATTATTATTCTCCTTCTTCTTCCTTCTTTTCCTTTTTCCTCTTCTCCTCTTCTTCTTCTTCTCCTCCTCCTCCTCCCCTTCTTCTTCTTCTTATTCTTCCTTCTTCTACTTATTTTTCTTTTCTTCTTCATCTTTTTTCTAATCTAACTAAACCTATCAATAATCTAACATAGCATTAAACTAAACTAACATAGCATTAAACAGCAAAAAAGGAAAAGAAAACCTCACCTTAGGGGGCCTTGCATTGGGGGTGGGGGGCTGGTGGTGGGGGCGGGCAGGTGGGGTGGCAGGGCAGTGGGGTGCTGGCGGTGGGGTCCGGGCCGATGGGGTGCCGGGGCCGGTAGGGGCGCCGGTGCCAGCAGGGGCTTCAGCAGTAGGGAGGGGCGCCGGCTACGGTGAAGGGCGCCGGCTGCAGGGAGGGGCGCCGGTTGTGGGGATGAGTGCTGGATGCGGGGAGGGGCACCGGCTGGGGGAAGGGCTGGCCGGTGCGAGGAGGAGCGGGGGTGGCCCGTACAGGAAGAGCTGCGTGGAGGGGGTGGCCGGCGCGGGAAGGAGCGGGGGTGGCCGGCACAGGGAGTGGCGGCCGGCACGGGGCTGGCGCAGGGACAGGAAGGGGCTAGGGGTGGCCGGTGTGGGGGAGCTCCGGTGGCTGGCGGCGAAGGGTCGGCGCAGGGAGAGTAAGGGGTGAGGGGTGGCCGGTGCGGGGGAGCTCCGGTGGCTGGCTGCGCGGTCTGGGAGCGAGGGCGAGGGAGAGAGACACAGAGTGGGGTGAGGTGGGTGGGCGGCAGAGCCAGCCGTTAGGGAGGTAGGGAGAGAGAGAGGGGCCTAACGGCGACCGTTAGGCTAGTCAGGCTTTGCCGTTTGCGGTAGACGGCAAAGGGAGGGTTGGGGCGGGGGTGCGTCGGTCGTTAGGCCGCATCATTAGCGTTTGCCTGCCCCCTCTTTGCCATCTGCTGACAGACGACAAAGTGGGGGGTGGGGCCTTGGCCCTTTGTCGTGTGCCTTTCCCTTCTTTTCCATCTGCTCGTAGACGACAAAGATATGGATAGTGGCAAAAAGGCCCTTTACCATCAGCCATATCTTTGTCGTCTGTTATTTGGAAGCTGGCGGCAAAGAGGCTCTTTGCCATCAGCCAGCAGACGACAAAGAATTGGCTGAATGCAAATTCTCTGATTCCAGTAGTGTATTTCATTTTTCTTAAGAGGATGACGAGGCAAAGCTTTAAGTAACTCTAGAAGCCTCCCCCAAGCTTGAGGGAGATTTTATTCTTCAATTTGTATAGAGTTAAATATTTCCTATAAAGCATCTTCTTTCTTATCAGCAGTATTTTTTCGAAGAAGTGATATATCATATCCTGGGGACAACACACACAACCAAGAGCAAGAGTATGAAACCACTTATTAGCATCACCCTTTAGTGGGAAAGGAAAAGGCTTAAGTGTATAGTAATAACGAGTCTTTTCCTCATTAGTAACATGGTGTCAATAGCATTCAATTTGGTAAGGTGTTCTACAATAGTTCCGATTTCATAGCCATTAAAAGGATCGGTTTTTACTAAAGTAATTAACTCAGGATCAATAGGGAATTCATAATCCTTCTCAGTAACGCATATAGGAGAAGTAGCAAACTAAGTATCATATTTCATTTTCTCCATCATAGATTTTTCTTTCAACTTACACAATAGTTTTAAAAATCACCTCTATCATTACAAGAATCAAAGTCTCTAGATATCTCCCCATCCATATATAACATAACCATCACATACTTCAGGCATATCATTTCTAGTAGGATAGCTAGGCATAATAGGTGAATCCTAATTTTCATTAGCATTATCAATTTCTCTGGCTTTAGAAATATGAGCATCAAATAGTTCACCTGGCATAGTTTCTATTTCATCAAGCATAGTAGTAGCATCATCACGAGTTTCATCAAATACAAAAGTAGCATCATCAAGTACTTGCGACATAGAAGAATGAATAGCAGGTGGTGTTATCGCAAGCCTACTTAATATAGAAGGTGAATCAACTATAAAGCTAGATGGTGGTTCCTTACCTCCACGCATCTGATGACCCACAAGTATAGGGGATCAATCGTAGTCCTTTCGATAAGTAAGAGTGTCGAACCCAACGAGGAGCATAAGGATCTGACAAGTGGTTTTCAGCAATGTAAAATCTGCAAGCACTGAAATTATCGGTAACAAGTGATTGTGTGGTGAGATGATTCGTAGCAAGCAACAAGTAACAACAGTAGCAACGGTGCAGAAAACTGGCCCAATCCCTTTTGTAGCAAGGGACAAGCCTGGAAAAAGTCTATAGGAGGAAAAACGCTCCCGAGGACACACGGGAATTTCTGTCATGCTAGTTTTCATCATGTTCATATGATTCGCGTTCGTTACTTTGATGGTTTGATATGTGGGTGGACCGGCGCTTGGGTACTACCCTTACTTGGAAAAGCATCCCACTTATGATTAACCCCTCTCGGAATCATCCGCAACTACGAAAGAAGAATTAAGACAAAGTCTAGCCATAGCATTAAACTAGTGGATCCAAATCAGCCCCTTACGAAGCAACGCATAAACTAGGGTTTAAGCTTCTGTCACTCTAGCAACCCATCATCTACTTACTACTTCCCAATGCCTTCCTCTAGGCCCAAATAATGGTGAAGTGTTATGTAGTCGACGTTCATATAACACCACTAGAGGAAAAACAACATACAACATATCAAAATATCGAACGAATACCAAATTCACATGACTACTATTAGCATGACTTATCCCATGTCCTCAGGAACAAAAGTAACTACTCACAAAGCATAATCATATTCATGACCACAGAGGTAATGAGTAGCATCAAGGATCTGAACATAAACTCTTCCACCAAGTGATCCAACTAGCATCAACTAGAAAGAGTAATTAACTCTACTGGCAACCTTACAAGTACCAATCGGAGTCGCGAGATGGAGATTGGTTACAAGAGATGAACTAGGGTTTGGAGATGAGATGGTGCTGATGAAGATGTTGATGGTGACGAGTCCCCTCCAATGAGACGAGTGTTGGTGATGATGATGGCGATGATTTCCCCCTCCGGGAGGGAAGTTTCCTCGACACGATCGTCCTGTCGGAGCTCTAGATTGGTTCTGCTCAAGTTCCGCCTCGTGGCGGCGGCGAACCCACGAAAAAACTCCTCCTTGATTTTTTTTCCTGGATCAAACCCTTCATATAGCAGAAGAGGGGGGGCAGTGGGCCAGCAGGCTACCCACAAGCCCCCTAGGTGCGGCCAGGGGGGTGGCCGCGCCTAGCAGGCTTGTGGCCACCTGCTGGCGCCCCTCTAGCGCTTCTTCGGCCGAGTATTTTTTATAAATTCGGAAAAAAATCCCCGTTGATTTTCACGGCGTTTGGAGTTGCGCAGAATAGGTATCTCAACTTTGCTCCACTTTCAGGCCGGAATTCCAGTCGACTGCATTCTCCCTCTTCATGTAAACCTTGCAAAATAAGGGAGAAAAGGCATAAGAATTGTACCGTGAAGTGAAATAACAACCAAAGAAGCGATAAATATCAACATGAAAACATGATGCAAAATGGACGTATCAACTCCCCCAAGCTTAGGCCTCGCTTGTCCTCAAGCGAAAGCCTAGCTCAATAAATATGTCCACATGTTTAGGGAGAGAGGTGTCGACAAAACAAGATACGAACATGCATGCATCATGATCATGATCAGAAGAGCAATACCAACATATAATTTCTAATGCTAAAGTGATAATTCCTTCACAAGGTAAAGAATGGATCAAGAACTTTACCGAGAAGTAACAACCGATAGCCTTTAGTCATTGAAGCAATTGCAATTTATCACAACATCAGAAAGAGTCAAATAAGAGCTTGTAAAGCAAATCCACATACTCAATCATCTTTCTATTCTCTACAATTGCTACAACTCACGTGGTACTCATGAGATCAAAGTTTCAGCTGGACACAGAGAAAGATAGGGGCTTATAGTTTTGCCTCCCAACTGCTTACCTCAAGGGTAATGTCAACAATAATAGTTCATGAATACTTACTTCCAAGTTGACATATGAATATAGATCTTTCCCAAGCATATGACGTTAGCCAAGATAAAGGCGGAATAAGGAATTGGTGAAGATCACCATGACTCTTCCAAGGGCAAAAAGTAAAGGTACAAGATAGGCCCTTCGCAGAGGGAAGCAGAGGTTGTCATGCGCTTTTGAGGTTTGGATGCGCGTCCTCTTAGTGCGGAGGAACGTCACTTTATATTGCCTCCTGTGATAAAGAACTTTATTATGCAGTGTGCCGCTTTTATGTCTTCCTCATCACAGGTTCGTACAAAGCTTATTTTCCACACACTAATAGATCATACATATTAGAGAGCAATTTTTATTGCTTGCACCGATGACAACTTACTAGAATGATCTTATTCAATCCATAGGTAGGTATAGTGGACTCTCATGGAAAAACTGGGTTGAAGGTTTATGGATGCACAAGTAGTATCTCTACTTGGTGCGGGAGTTTTGGCTAAGATGAGGTGGAAGCAATCGTCACATGCTAAGGGATCTCTAATCATATAACATTGTTCGGAACCAAGCAAACACAATTCATTATGTTGTCTTCCTTGTCCAACATCTACTTCTAGGCATGTAATAGTTTGGTGAGTGTTCACAATCATAGATGGTGTCAGAGATGATATATTTATATGTGAACCTCTCCTTCCTTACCACTTCATATTAATTGCAACAATGACCAAGTTCTACGTTTGTCTACGCTCAACAAGTTTCAATCATCATTCTTTTTATATGTGAAGCCATCACTTCCCATAAGATCATTACATGATCTTTCATGCTTTTGTTCTTTTCTCAATCTATTGATCATGGCAAGAGGCAAAGCCCTTCAACTAAGACATTCTTTATCATATGGCTCACGAGCTCGAATACATCGGGGGTGACACAAAGCAAAACTCAAGACTAAAACACTAAGACCTTTATTCTACTAGAGAAAAAGAAAACTGAAAAGGAACAAACTGAAACAAAGGTAAAGGCAAAAGATGTGATGGTGATACGATACCGGGGCATCTCCCCCAAGCTTGGGAAAAGCCAAGGGGATTGCCCATACCCATTCTCAGTTGTCTTCCTTTGGAGGTGATGGTGGTGGAGTTGTTGCAGAGGTCTTGAGCTTGTTTAATTTCCATTTGGGCATAAAATTATGCTCCCTCAAATCATCATTTTCCTCTTCAAGCTTCAACACCCTTTGGCATAATTCCTGCTTACTCTCCTGCAAGAAACGAGAAGGGATAAACAAAGTCTTAGGCTTCTTACTTGAGTCAGGGAGGCTCGACTTCTTGAACTCCACATGCGTGTGTCCAGGTTGAGGTAGAGGAGCCTCCTCTTCATCGGAACTTGCTTGTTCCTTCCCCTTGGGATCATAATCTTCTTCCTCATCAGTGGTCCAGCCATAAGGATCCAAGTCCCCATAGACCTTGGAGTCAGCAAGGTAATCTGCCACATAACTCTCCCCCTCTGAATCTTGAGAAGACATCTTGCCCTTATTCTGCGGCAGAAAACAGGCTTGAAACGAAAACAGAGGAAATTTGCATGATACAAGGGTCAGACCTTACGGGAGAATATATATAGATTTTTTTCCAGACCAGAAGGAGTACTCCACACGAAAACGGAGTCCGGGAGGCGTACGAGGTGGCCACAAGCCCCCCAGGCGCGGCCAGGGGGTGGGCCCGCGCCTGGCAGGCTTGTCGCCTCCTCGCGCACTTTCCGGACTACTTCCAATTTTTGTATTTTTTCAAATATTCCAAAAAGGAGGAAATTTTCTACTTGAAAGTTTTGCACTCTGTTTTCTTACTGAATCACATACCTCTTCGTTTTTGGAGTCTGAAACAGGCTGATAAATATCCCTTAGGTATTCTTCCGGAATTATGGTATTGATAATATTGCTTTCAACATTTATGGGAGTACCTGAGATATAATGCTTGATTCTCTGTCCATTTACCACTCTCAGACAATTACCTTCCTTGTTGTTGATCTTGATAGCACCGGAACGATATACTTCCTCAACAACGTAGGGACCTTCCCATTTAGAGAGAAGCTTGCTTGCAAAGAATCTTAAACGAGAGTTATATAGCAAGACATAATCACCTACATTGAACTCACGCTTTTGTATCCTCTTATCATGCCACCTCTTAACCTTCTCCTTGAACAACTTGGCATTCTCATATGCCTGAGTTCTCCATTCATCAAGCGAGCTAATGCCAAATAACCTCTTCTCACCAGCAAGTTTGAAATCAAAGTTCAGTTCTTTGATTGCCCAATAAGCTTTATGCTCTAGCTCAAGAGGTAGATGACATGCTTTACCATACACCATTTTGTATGGAGACATGCCCATGGGATTCTTGTAGGGAGTTCTATAAGCCCACAGTGCATCATCGAGCTTCTTAGACCAATTCTTTCTAGACCTGTTGACAGTCTTTTGCAGAATCAGTTTAATCTCTCTATTGCTTAGCTCTACTTGACCACTGGACTGAGGGTGATAGGGAGACGCAATTCTATGGTTGACATCGTACTTAGCAAGCGTTTTACGGAAAGCACCATGAATGAAATGTGAACCATCGTCGGTCATTAGATATCTAGGGACTCCAAATCTAGGGAAAATAACTTCTTTAAGCATCCTGATAGAGGTGTTGTGATCAGCACTGCTAGTGGGGATAGCTTCTACACACTTACTGACGTAATCAACAGCAACTAGGATATGAGTATACCCGTTGGATTTTGGAAAAGGTCCCATATAATCAAAGCCCCAGACATCAAATGGTTCAATGACAAGTGAATAGTTCATAGGCATTTCCTCACGTCTGCTAATATTACCTATTCTTTGACATTCATCACAAGACAAGACAAACTTATAGGCATCCTTGAAGAGAGTGGGCCAATAGAAACCTGATTGCAATACCTTGTGTGCAGTTCTATCTTCCGCATGGTGTCCTCCGTAGGCCTCGGAGTGACACTTCTGTAGGATTTGTCCCTGTTCATGTTCAGGTACACAACGTCTAATAACACCATCTACTCCTTACTTACAAAGGTGAGGATCATCCCAGAAGAAATGTCTCAAGTCAAAGAAGAATTTCTTCTTTTGCTGGTATGTGAAACTAGGTGGTATATATTTGGCAACGATATAGCTGGCATAATCAGCATACCACGGTGCACTACGTGAAGCATTGACGACATTCAGTTGCTCATCGGGAAAGCTATCATCAATAGGTTGTGGGTCATCAAGAACGTTCTCCAACCTAGACAAGTTATCTGCTACTGGGTTATCAACACCCTTTCTGTCAACAACGTGCAAATCAAATTCTTGTAGAAAGAGAACCCATCTGGTAAGTCTAGGTTTAGCGTCTTTCTTCTCCATGAGGTACTTGATAGCAGCGTGATCAGTGTGTATAGTGACTTTGGAATCAACTATGTAAGATCTGAACTTTTCACATGCAAACACGACTGCCAAAAATTCCTTTTCCGTAGTAGCATAGTTTCTTTGGGCACAGTCTAGAGTTTTACTAGCATAGTGAATGGCATTCAACTTCTTATCAACTCTTTGCCCTAGAACAACACCAACAACATAATCACTAGCATCGCACATGATTTCAAAAGGTAAGTTCCAATCAGGTGGTTGAACAATAGGTGCAGTTATCAAAGCCTTCTTAAGTATTTCGAAGGCTTCCTCACAATCATTGTCAAAACAAAAGGAATATCCTTTTGCAAGAGATTGGTAAGAGGCCTAGAAATCTTAGAGAAGTCTTTAATGAACCTTCTATAGAAACCAGCATGACCAAGGAAACTTCTTATACCTTTGATATCTGTGGGGTATGGCATTTTCTTGATTGCATCAACCTTAGCCTTATCGACTTCAATACCTCTTTCGGAAATTTTATGTCCTAAGACGATGCCTTCATTAACCATAAAGTGGCACTTCTCCCAATTCAAGACAAGATTGGTATCTTTACATCTCTGTAAGACCCGATCAAGGTTGCTGAGGCAATCATCAAAAGAAGACCCGTAAACGGAGAAGTCGTCCATGAAAACCTCAACAATCTTTTCACAAAAGTCAGATAATATAGCCATCATACATCTTTGAAAGGTGGAAGGTGCATTACATAAGCCAAAAGGCATACGTCTTTAAGCAAAGGTACCGAAAGGGCAGGTGAAAGTGGTTTTCTCCTGATCAGATTGTGCAACAGGTATTTGGGAGAAACCAGAATAACCGTCTAGAAAGCAGAAGTGTGTGTGTTTAGATAGTCTTTCTAGCATTTCGTCGATAAAAGGCAGAGGGTAATGATCTTTCCTAGTGGCTTTATTCAATTTCCTAAAATCGATCACCATCCTATAGCCAGTAATAATCCTGTGTGGGATCAATTCATCCTTATCATTAGGGACAATGGTAATGCCTCCCTTCTTAGGGACGCAATGCACTAGACTCACCCAATCACTATGAGCAACAGGATAGATAATACCCGCTTCCAGGAGCTTTAGTATTTCTTTTCTTAATACCTCTTTCATCTTAGGATTTAATCTCCTTTGATGCTCAGCAACTGGTTCAAAGTCAGGATCAGTTTTAATCTTGTGCTGGCATGGAGTGGGACTAATGCCCTTAAGATCATCAAGAGTATATCCAATAGTAGCACGATGCTTCCTCGGAGTTTTTAGTAACTTCTTTTCTTCATGCTCTGAGAGGCTAGCACTAATTATAACAGGATATACCTATTTTTCATCAAGATAAGAATACTTAAGAGTATTTGGCAACTGTTTAAGCTTGAACACGGGATCAACCTTTGGTGGAGGTGGATCCCCAAGCAGTTCAACAGGCAAGTTATTCTTAAGGATAGGATATTGTTCTAAGACAACTCTATCTATTTCATCCCTTTCATCCATATGCATATAATTTTCATGCTCAAGAAAGTATTGCTCTAAGGGATCAGTAGGAGCCACGGCAATAGAAGCTAAGGCAATCGTTTCATCCTTACTAGGTGATACGTCTCAAATGTATCTATAATTTTTGATGGTTTCATGCTGTTATCTTCTCTTCTTTGGATGTTTAATGTACCTTTTATATCTTTTTTGGGGACTAACTTATTAATTCAGTGCCAAGTGCCAGTTCCTGTTTTTCTGTGTTTTTGACTCTTTTCAGATCTGATTTTGGAACGGAGTCCAAACGGAATAAAAACCCCGAAATGATTTTTTCCCGAACAGAAGAAGATTAGGGGTCCTCTGGGCCAAGCCAGGTGGGCTCCAGGGAGCCCACAAGCTCCCACTCCGCCACCAGGGGGAGGCGGCAGTGTCAGGGCTTGTGGCCTCCCTCGCCACCCCCTGACCTAGATCCTTGGCCTATATATTCCCAAATATTCAGCAAAAAATCAGGGGAGCCTCGAAAATACTTTTCCGGCGCCCCAAGCTTCCGTTTCCACGAGATCTCATCTGGAGACCCATCCCAGCGCCCTGCCGGAAGGGACTTTGGAATTGGAGGGCTTCTTCATCATCATCATCGCCCCTCCAATGACTCGTGAGTAGTTCACTTCAGACCTACGGGTCCGTAGTTAGTAGCTAGATGGCTTCTTCTCTCTCTTGGATCTTCAATATAAAGTTCTCCATGATCTTCATGGAGATCTATCCAATGTAATCTTCTTTGGCGGTGTGTTTGTCGAGATAGGATGAATTGTGGATTTGTGATCAGATTATCTATGATATATATTTGAGTCTTTGCTGATTTCTTATATTCAAGATTTGATATCCTTGTAAGTCTCTCCGGGTCTTGGGTTTTGTTTGGCCAACTAGATCTATGATTCTGGCAATGGGAGAAGTGCTTGGTTTTGGGTTCTACCATGTGGTGACCTTTCCCAGTGACAGTAGGGGCAGCAAGGCAGACATCAAGTAGTTGCCATCAAGGGCAAAAATATGGGGTTTTTATCATTGGTTTGAGATTATCCCTCTACATCATGTCATCTTGCTTAAGGCGTTACTCTGTTCTTATGGACTTAATACACTAGATGCATGCTGGATAGCAGTAGGCGTGTGGAGTAATAGTAGTAGATGTAGAAAGTATCGGTCTACTTGTTTTGGACATGATGCCTATAGATATAATCATTGCATAGATATTGTCACGACTTTGCGCGGTTCTATCAATTGCTCAACAGTAATTTATTCACCCACCGTCTACTTGCTTTCATGAGAGAAGCCACTAGTAAACACTACGGCCCCCGGGTCTATTCACATCCATCATTTACACCTCCGCTTTTATTTTGCTTTGTTACTTTGTTGCTTTCAGTTCTCACTTGGCAAACAATCTATAAGGGATTGACAACCCCTTCATAGCGTTGGGAGCAAGCTTTTGTGTTTGTGCAGGATCTTGAGATACTCCTCCACTGGATTGATACCTTGGTTCTCAAACTGAGCGAAATACTTACCACCGCTACGCTACATCACCCTTTCCACTTCGAGGGAACACCAACGCAAGGCTCCAAGGCCACGGGGCAAATCCTTTGCGTACTTGCCTAGGAAGTCCCTTAAGGCGTAGCCGCAACAGAAGGATCAAGCCAAGTATTCTCCCGTCGACGTGCCTATTTCTGGCGCCATTGGAAGGTCTTTTGTTGCAGTTGTTGGAATTATGCCCTAGAGGCAATAATAAATGTATAGTTATTATTATAATTCCTGTATCAAGGTAATAGTTTATTATCCATGCTATAATTGTATTGAATGAAGACTCATTTACATGTGTGGATACATAGACAAAACACCGTCCCTAGCATGCCTCTAGTTGGCTAGCCAGTTGATCGATGATAGTCAGTGTCTCCTGATTATGAACAAGGTGTTGTTGCTTGATAACTGGATCACGTCATTGGGAGAATCACGTGATGGACTAGACCCAAACTAATAGACGTAGCATGTTGATCGTGTCATTTTGTTGCTACTGTTTTCTGTGTGTCAAGTATTTATTCCTATGACCATGAGATCATATAACTCACTGACACTGGAGGAATGCTTTGTGTGTATCAAACGTCACAACGTAACTGGGTGACTATAAAGATGCTCTACAGGTATCTCCGAAGGTGTTAGTTGAGTTAGTATGGATCAAGACTGGGATTTGTCACTCCGTGTGACGGAGAGGTATCTCGGGGCCCACTCGGTAATACAACATCACACACAAGCCTTGCAAGCAATGTAACTTAGTATAAGTTGCGGGATCTTGTATTACGGAACGAGTAAAGAGACTTGTCGGTAAACGAGATTGAAATAGGTATGCGGATACTGACGATCGAATCTCGGGCAAGTAACATACCGAAGGACAAAGGGAATGACATACGGGATTATACGAATCCTTGGCACTGAGGTTCAAACGATAAGATCTTCGTAGAATATGTAGGATCCAATATGGGCATCCAGGTCCCGCTATTGGATATTGACCGAGGAGTCTCTCGGGTCATGTCTACATAGTTCTCGAACTCGCAGGGTCTGCACACTTAAGGTTCGACGTTGTTTTATGCGTATTTGAGTTATATGGTTGGTTACCGAATGTTGTTCGGAGTCCCAGATGAGATCACGGACGTCACGAGGGTTTCCGGAATGGTCCGGAAACGAAGATTGATATATAGGATGACCTCATTTGATTACCGGAAGGTTTTCGGAGTTACCGGAAATGTACCGGGAATGACGAATGGGTTCCGGGAGTTCACCGGGGGGGCAACCCACCCCGGGGAAGCCCATAGGCTTTGGGGAGATACACCATCCCTTAGTGGGCTGGTGGGACAGCCCCAAGGGGGCCTATGCGCCAAGAATAAGAAATCAAAGGAAAAGAAAAAAAAAGAGGGAGGAAGTGGGAAGGGAGGGGGACTCCTCCCACCAAACCAAGTCCAACTCGGTTTGGGGGGGGAGTCCTCCCCCCCTTGGCTCGGCCGACCCCTTGAGGGTCCCTTGGACCCCAAGGCAAGGTCCCCTTCCCTCCTCCTATATATATGGAGCAATTAGGGCTGATTTGAGACGACTTTCTCACGGCTGCCCGACCACATACCTCCATAGTTTTTACTCTAGATCGCGTTTCTGCGGAGCTCGGGCGGAGCCCTGCTGAGACAAGATCATCACCAACCTCCGGAGCGCCGTCACGCTGCCGGAGAACTCTTCTACCTCTCCGTCTCTCTTGCTGGATCAAGAAGGCCGAGATCATCGTCGAGCTGTACGTGTGCTGAACGCGGAGGTGCCGTCCGTTCGGTACTAGATCGTGGGACTGATCGCGGGATTGTTCGCGGGGCGGATCGAGGGACGTGAGGACGTTCCACTACATCAACCGAGTTCTCTAACGCTTCTGCTGTACGATCTACAAGGGTACGTAGATCACTCATCCCCTCTTGTAGATGGACATCACCATGATAGGTCTTCGTGCGCGTAGGAAATTTTTTGTTTCCCATGCGACGTTCCCCTTCAGTGGCATCATGAGCTAGGTTCATGCGTAGATGTCTTCTCGAGTAGAACACAAAAGTTTTTGTGGGCGGTGATGTGCGTTTTGCTGCCCTCCTTAGTCTTTTCTTGATTCCGCGGTATTGTTGGATTGAAGCGGCTTGGACCGACATTACTCGTACGCTTACGAGAGACTGGTTTCATCGTTACGAGTAACCCCCTTTGCTCAAGGATGACTGGCAAGTGACGGTTTCTCCAACTTTAGTTGAATCGGATTTGACCGAGGAGGTCCTTGGATGAGGTTAAATAGCAACTCATATATCTCCGTTGTGGTGTTTGCGTAAGTAAGATGCGATCCTACTAGATACCCTTGGTCACCACGTAAAACATGCAACAACAAAATTAGAGGACGTCTAACTTGTTTTTGCAGGGTATGATTGTGATGTAATATGTCCAACGATGTGATGTGATATATTGGATGTATGAGATGATCATGTTGTAATAGAAATATCGACTTGCACGTCGATGGTACGGCAACCGGCAGGAGCCATAGGGTTGTCTTTATACTAACATATGTGCTTGCAGATGCGTTTACTATTTTGCTAGGATGTAGCTTTAGTAGTAATAGCATAAGTAGCACGACAACCCCGATGGCAACACGTTGATGGATGATCATGGTGTGGCGCCGGTGACAAGAAGATCGTGCCGGTGCTTTGGTGATGGAGATCAAGAAGCACGAGATGATGGCCATATCATGTCACTTATGAATTGCATGTGATGTTAATCCTTTTATGCACCTTATTTTGCTTAGAACGACGGTAGCATTATGAGGTGATCTCTCACTAAAATTTCAAGACGAAATTGTGTTCTCCCCGACTGTGCACCGTTGCTACAGTTCGTCGTTTCGAGACACCACGTGATGATCGGGTGTGATAGACTCAACGTTCACATACAACGGGTGCAAAACAGTTGCGCACGCGGAACACTCGGGTTAAGCTTGACGAGCCTAGCATGTGCAGACATGGCCTCGGAACACGTGAGACTGAAAGGTCGATCATGAATCATATAGTTGATATGATTAGCATAGGGATGCTTACCACTGAAACTATACTCAACTCATGTGATGATCGGACTTGGGATAGTGTAAGTGGATCATGAACCACTCAAATGACTAGAGAGATGTACTTTTTGAGTGGGAGTTTAGCATATAATTTGATTAAGTTAAACTCTAATTATCTTGAACATAGTCTAAAGTCCACTTTGAATATATTTGTGTTGTAGATCATGGCTCACGCGAGTGTCATCCTGAATTTTAATACGTTCCTAGAGAAAGCTAAGTTGAAAGATGATGGAAGCAACTTTGTAGACTGGGCTCGTAATCTTAAGCTAATCTTACAAGCTGGGAAGAAGGATTATGTCCTTAATGCTGCGCTAGGAGATGAACCACCCGCTACGGCTGATCAGGATGTTAAGAACGCTTGGTTAGCGCGTAAGGAGGACTACTCAATAGTTCAATGTGCAGTCTTGTATGGCTTAGAACCGGGACTTCAACGTCGCTTTGAGCGTCATGGAGCATTTGAGATGTTCCAGGAGTTGAAGTTTATCTTTCAGAAGAACGCCCGGATCGAGAGGTATGAGACCTCCGATAAATTCTATGCTTGCAAGATGGAGGAAAACTCGTCTGTCAGTGAACATGTGCTCAAAATGTCTGGGTACTCAAACCGTCTGGCTGAGCTGGGGATTGAACTCCCTCAAGAGGCTATCACTGACAGAATCCTTCAATCACTGCCGCCAAGCTATAAAGGCTTTGTGTTGAACTACAACATGCAAGGGATGAACAAGTCTTCCGGCGAGTTGTTTGCGATGCTGAAAGTCGCAGAGTCTGAACTCCGGAAAGAGCATCAAGTGTTGATGGTGAGCAAGACCACTAGTTTCAAGAGAAACGGCAAAGGCAAGAAGGGCAATTCGAAGAAGAGCGGCAAGCCTGTTGCCAATCCGCCGAAGAAACCCAAGGCTGGACCTAAGCCTGAAACAGAGTGCTTCTATTGCAAGGGTATGGGTCACTGGAAGCACAATTGCCCCAAGTATCTGGCAGATAAGAAGGCGGGCAAAGAAAAATCAGGTATATTTGATATACATGTTATTGATGTGTACTTAACCGGCTCTCGTAGTAGTGCCTGGGTATTCGATACCGGTTCTGTTGCTCACATTTGCAACTCGAAACAGGAACTGCGGAATAGACAAAGGCTGGCGAAAGACGAAGTGACGATGCGCGTAGGAAATGGTTCCAAGGTTGATGCAATCGCCGTCGGCACAGTGTCACTTCAGCTACCATCGGGATTAGTGATGAACTTAAATCATTGTTATTTAGTGCCTGCGTTGAGCATGAACATTATATCTGGATCTTGTTTATTGCGAGACGGTTACTCTTTTAAGTCTGAGAATAATGGTTGTTCTATTTCTATGAGTAACATCTTTTATGGTCATGCACCGAATGTGAGAGGATTGTTCATATTGAATCTTGATAGCGATACGCATATACATAACATTGAGACCAAAAGAGTTAGAGTAAACAATGATAGCGCCATATTTTTGTGGCACTGCCGCTTGGGTCATATTGGTGTAAAGCGCATGAAGAAACTCCATGCTGACGGGCTTTTGGAGTCACTTGACATTGATTCACTTGACACGTGCGAACCATGCCTCATGGGCAAGATGACTAAGACTCCGTTCTCCGGAACAATGGAGCGTGCAAGTGACTTGTTGGAAATCATACATACCGATGTGTGTGGTCCAATGAGCGTGGAGGCACGTGGCGGATATCGTTATTTCCTCACCTTCACTGACGACTTAAGTAGATATGGTTATGTCTACTTGATGAAGCACAAGCCTGAAACATTTGAAAAGTTCAAGCAATTTCAGAGTGAAGTGGAAAATCATCGTAACAAGAAGATCAAGTTCCTACGGTCTGATCGTGGGGGTGAATATCTGAGTTTCGAGTTTGGTACTCACTTAAGACAATGTGGAATTGTTTCGCAGTTAACACCGCCTGGAACACCACAGCGTAATGGTGTGTCCGAACGTCGTAATCGTACTTTGTTAGAGATGGTGCGATCTATGATGTCTCTTACTGATTTGCCGTTATCATTTTGGGGTTATGCATTAGAAACAGCTGCATTCACTTTAAATAGGGCACCATCAAAATCCGTTGAGACGACACCATACGAACTGTGGTATGGCAAAAGGCCAAAGTTGTCGTTTCTTAAAGTTTGGGGATGTGATGCTTATGTCAAAAAGCTTCAGCCTGAAAAGCTGGAACCCAAAGCGGAAAAATGCGTCTTCATAGGTTACCCAAAAGAGACAGTTGGGTACACCTTCTATCTCAAATCCGAGGGCAAAGTGTTTGTTGCTAAGAACGGAACTTTTCTCGAGAAGGAGTTTCTCTCGAGAGAATTGAGTGGGAGGAATATAGAACTTGACGAGGTTGTCGAACCTCTCATCCCTCTGGATGGTGGCGCAGGGCAAGGGGAAACCTCTGTCGTTGCGACGCCGGTTGAGGAGGAAGTTAATGATGATGATCATGAAACTCCAGTTCAAGTTTCTGTTGAACCCCGCAGGTCGACGAGATCACGCGCTGCTCCAGAGTGGTACGGTAATCCCGTCTTATCAATCATGTTGTTAGACAACAATGAACCTGCAAATTATGAAGAAGCAATGGTGGGCCCAGATTCCAACAAATGGCTAGAAGCCATGAAATCCGAGATAGGATCCATGTATGAGAACAAAGTGTGGACTTTGGAGATACTACCTGAGGGCCGCAAGGCTATTCAGAACAAATGGATCTTTAAGAAGAAGACGGACGCTGACGGTAATGTGACCGTTTATAAAGCTCGACTTGTGGCAAAGGGTTTTTCACAAGTTCCAGGAATTGACTACGATGAGACTTTCTCTCCCGTGGCAATGCTTAAGTCCGTCAGAATCATGTTAGCAATAGCTGCATTTTTCGATTATGAAATCTGGCAGATGGATGTCAAAACGGCGTTCCTTAATGGTTTTCTTAAGGAAGAGTTGTATATGATGCAACCCGAAGGTTTTGTCGATCCTAAAAATGCTGACAAGGTGTGCAAGCTCCAGCGATCCATTTATGGACTGGTGCAAGCATCTCGGAGTTGGAACAAACGCTTTGATGAGGTGATCAAAGCATTTGGGTTTATACAAGTGGTTGGAGAATCTTGTATTTACAAGAAAGTGAGTGGGAGCTCTGTGGCATTTCTAATATTATATGTGGATGACATATTACTGATTGGAAACAACGTAGAGCTTTTAGAGAGCATAAAAGGTTACTTGAATAAAAGTTTCTCTATGAAGGACCTAGGAGAAGCTGCTTACATTCTAGGCATTAAGATCTATAGGGATAGATCAAAACGCCTGATAGGACTTTCACAAAGCACGTACCTTGATAAAGTTTTGAAGAGGTTCAAAATGGAACAGTCCAAGAAAGGGTTCTTGCCAGTTTTACAAGGTACGAGATTGAGTAAGACTCAGTGCCCAGCAACTGATGAAGATAGAGAGCATATGCGCTCCGTCCCCTATGCTTCAGCCATAGGTTCTATCATGTATGCGATGCTGTGCACTAGACCGGATGTTAGCCTGGCCATAAGTATGGCAGGTAGGTTCCAGAGTAATCCAGGAGTGGATCACTAGACAGCGGTCAAGAATATCCTGAAGTACCTGAAAAGGACTAAGGAGATGTTTCTCGTGTATGGAGCTGACGAAGGGCTCGCCGTAAAAGGTTACGTCGATGCAAGCTTTGACACCGATCCGGACGACTCTAAGTCGCAGACCGGATACGTATTTATTCTTAATGGGGGTGCAGTAAGCTGGTGCAGTTCTAAGCAAAGCGTCGTAGCAGATTCTACATGTGAAGCAGAGTACATGGCTGCCTCGGAGGCGGCTAAGGAGGGTGTCTGGATGAAGCAGTTCATGACGGATCTTGGAGTGGTGCCAAGTGCACTGGATCCAATAACCTTGTTTTGTGACAACACTGGTGCCATTGCCCTGGCAAAGGAACCAAGGTTTCACAAGAAGACCAGACACATCAAACGACGCTTCAACCTCATCCGCGACTACGTCGAGGAGGAGGACGTAAATATATGCAAGGTGCACACGGATCTGAATGTAGCAGACCCGCTGACTAAACCTCTTCCACGGCCAAAACATGATCGACACCAGAACTGTATGGGTGTTAGATTTATTACAATGTAAATTCACATGGTGATGTGAAGGCTAGATTATTGACTCTAGTGCAAGTGGGAGACTATTGGAATTATGCCCTAGAGGCAATAATAAATGTATAGTTATTATTATAATTCCTGTATCAAGGTAATAGTTTATTATCCATGCTAGAATTGTATTGAATGAAGACTCATTTACATGTGTGGATACATAGACAAAACACCGTCCCTAGCATGCCTCTAGTTGGCTAGCCAGTTGATCGATGATAGTCAGTGTCTTCTGATTATGAACAAGGTGTTGTTGCTTGATAACTGGATCACGTCATTGGGAGAATCACGTGATGGACTAGACCCAAACTAATAGACGTAGCATGTTGATCGTGTCATTTTGTTGCTACTGTTTTCTGCGTGTCAAGTATTTATTCCTATGACCATGAGATCATATAACTCACTGACACCGGAGGAATGCTTTGTGTGTATCAAACGTCGCAACGTAACCGGGTGACTATAAAGATGCTCTACAGGTATCTCCGAAGGTGTTAGTTGAGTTAGTATGGATCAAGACTGGGATTTGTCACTCCGTGTGACGGAGAGGTATCTCGGGGCCCACTCGGTAATGAAACATCACACACAAGCCTTGCAAGCAATGTAACTTAGTGTAAGTTGCGGGATCTTGTATTATGGAACGAGTAAAGAGACTTGCCGGTAAACGAGATTGAAATAGGTATGCGGATACTGACGATCGAATCTCGGGCAAGTAACATACCGAAGGACAAAGGGAATGACATACGGGATTATACGAATCCTTGGCACTGAGGTTCAAACGATAAGATCTTCGTAGAATATGTAGGATCCAATATGGGCATCCAGGTCCCGCTATTGGATATTGACCGAGGAGTCTCTCGGGTCATGTCTACATAGTTCTCGAACCCGCAGGGTCTGCACACTTAAGGTTCGACGTTGTTTTATGCGTATTTGAGTTATATGGTTGGTTACCGAATGTTGTTCGGAGTCCCGGATGAGATCACGGACGTCACGAGGGTTTCCGGAATGGTCTGGAAACGAAGATTGATATATAGGATGACCTCATTTGATTACCGGAAGGTTTTCGGAGTTACCGGGAATGTACCGGGAATGACGAATGGGTTCCGGGAGTTCATCGGGGGGGGGGGCAACCCACCCCGGGGAAGCCCATAGGCTTTGGGGAGACACACCAGCCCTTAGTGGGCTGGTGGGACAGCCCCAAGGGGGCCTATGCACCAAGAATAAGAAATCAAAGGAAAAGAAAAAAAAAGAGGGAGGAAGTGGGAAGGGAGGGGGACTCCTCCCACCAAACCAAGTCCAACTCGGTTTGGGGGGGAGTCCTCCCCCCCTTGGCTCGGCCGACCCCTTGAGGGTCCCTTGGACCCCAAGGCAAGGTCCCCCTCCCTCCTCCTATATATATGGAGCAATTAGGGATGATTTGAGACGACTTTCTCACGGCTGCCCGACCACATACCTCCATAGTTTTTCCTCTAGATCGCGTTTCTGCGGAGCTCGGGCGGAGCCCTGCTGAGACAAGATCATCACCAACCTCCGGAGCGTCGTCACGCTGCGGGAGAACTCTTCTACCTCTCCGTCTCTCTTGCTGGATCAAGAAGGCCGAGATCATCATCGAGCTGTACGTGTGCTGAACGCGGAGGTGCCGTCCGTTCGGTACTAGATCGTGGGACTGATCGCGGGATTGTTCGCGGGGCGGATCGAGGGACGTGAGGACGTTTCTCTACATCAACCGCGTTCTCTAACGCTTTTGCTGTACGATCTACAAGGGTACGTAGATCACTCATCCCCTCTTGTAGATGGACATCACCATGATAGGTCTTCGTGCGCGTAGGAAAATTTTTGTTTGCCATGCGACGTTCCCCTTCAGCAGTAGCAGAAGTATTTCTGGCGCCGTTGCCAGGGAGGAGAAATCAAGATCTATCCAAGTAGGTCTCACAAACTCTTCTCTTGCATTTACTTTTGTTGCCAGTTGCCTCTCGTTTTCCTCTCCCCCACTTCACATTTGCCGTTTTCATTTGCCTTTCTCCTTTGCCGTTTTCTTTTGCCTTTTGCCTTTTTCGTTCGCCCTTTTTCTCTCGCTTGCTTTCTGTTCGCTTGTGTGCCATGTGCCTTCAATATGCTTGCATCTTCGTTTGTTGATCTCTTTAAGAGACCCAGTCTTGTGG
The DNA here is from genome assembly GCF_904849725.1 of Hordeum vulgare subsp. vulgare. Classification (NCBI taxonomy): domain Eukaryota; kingdom Viridiplantae; phylum Streptophyta; class Magnoliopsida; order Poales; family Poaceae; genus Hordeum; species Hordeum vulgare. The sequence goes on from NC_058524.1 coordinate 534,312,898, forward strand.
AACGAATTGCTAGTGAGTTGAGGACACTTGACTATCTTTATGGACTTTTGCGTGAGATGCGTGAATCTGAAAATTGTGACGAAGAAATTTATGAAGTGATTCACGAGGTCTCCTTGGATGAAAAGCATGATTGCAATGGTTTCACTATAAATTCTATTAGTGACAATCATGCTAAAATTATGCAAAACCCTAAGCTTGGGGATGCTAGTTTTGCTATGTCCCCTAGTTGTTGCAATAATCATGATTGGGGTGATGATCTTTCTTATGATCTTGAGAATTTGTTCAAACCTCATGATGAATATGATATTTGCAACAATACTGAAAGTGGGATTGGAGAAGTCATGACTTTATTTGATGATAATCCCACTGTTTTTGAAGAGCGTCAACTTTGCATGCATGTGGATCATGAAAATAATATCCTATGGGATAGCTATATTGTTGAATTCGAATATGATCCCACATGTAATAGCTATGAGAGAGGAAAATATTGTGGTAGAAACTGTCATGTTACCAAATTACCTCTCGATATGTGGAGATTGCTATTGTCTCTTTCTTCTTCCTTGCATATGGCAACTATTGGTCGTCTTGACAATCTGATTTCCTATAAAATTTCTATGCATAGGAAGTATGATAGACTTAGATGTGATTTTCACATACTTTATGATGCTCTCGTTGTGCTTCAATTCTTTTCTTTTGTGTGAGCATCATCTATGCCTAGCTAAGGGCGCTATACAAAAGCGCTTGTTGGGAGGCAACCCAACGAATCTATCCTTTTTCTTTCTGTTGTGTCCGAACATTGTAATCGTACTTTGTTAGAAATGGTGCGATCTATGATGTCTCTTACCGATTTGCCATTATCATTTTGGGGTTATGCATTAGAGACAACAGCATTCACTTTAAATAGGGCACCATCTAAATCTGTTGGGACGACACCATACGAACTATGGTATGTCAAAAGACCGAAGTTGTCGTTTCTTAAGTTTGGGGATGTGATGCTTATGTCAAAAATCTTCAGCCTGAAAAGCTGGAACCCAAAACGGAAAAGTGCGTCTTCATAGGTGACCCAAAAGAGACAACTGGGTATACCTTCTATCTCCGATCCGAGGGCAAAGTGTTTGTTGCTAAAAACGGAGATTTTCTTGAGAAGGAGTTTCTCTCGAAAGAATTGAGTGGGAGGAAGATATAACTTGATGAGGTTGTCAAACCTCTAATCCCTCTGGATGGTGGCGCGGGGCAAGGGGAAATGCTTGTCGTTGCGACGCCGGTTGAGGAGGAAGTTGAGGATGATGATCATGAAACTTCGGATCAAGTTCCTATCGGACCTCGCAGGTCGACAAGATAACGTACTCCTCCTGAGTGGTATGGTATTCCCGTCTTATCAATTTTGTTGTTAGACAACAATGAACCTGCAAATTATGAAGAAGCAATGGTGGGCCCGGATTCCAACAAATGGCTAGAGGCCATGAAGTCCGAGATAGGATCCATGTACGAGAACAAAGTGTGGACTTTTGAAGTATTACCTGAAGGCCGCAAGGCTATTGAGAACAAATGGATCTTTAAGAAGAAGACGGACGCAGACGGTAATGTGACCGTTTAGAAAGCTCGACTTGTGGAAAGGGGTTTTTCACAAGTTCAAGGAGTTGACTTCGATGAGACATTCTCACCGGTAGCGATGCTTAAGTCTGTCTGAATCATGTTAGCAATAGCTGCATTTTTCGATTATGAAATCTGGCAGATGGATGTCAAAACGGCGTTCCTTAATGGTTTTCTTAAGGAAGAGTTGTATATGATGCAACCCGAAGGTTTTGTCAATCCAAAGATGCTAACAAAGTGTGCAAGCTCCAGCGATCCATTTATGGACTGGTGCAAGCATCTCGGAGTTGGAAGGAACGCTTTGATGAGGTGATCAAAGCATTTGAGTTTATACAAGTGGTTAGAGAATCTTGTATTTACAAGAAAGTGAGTGGGAGCTCTATGGCGTTTCTAATATTATATGTGGATGACATATTGCTGATTGGAAACAAAGTGGAGTTTTTGGAGAGTGTAAAGGATTACTTGAATAAAAGTTTCTCTATGAAGGACCTAGGAGAAGCTGCTTACATTCTAGGCATTAAGATCTATAGGGATAGATCGAGACGCTTGATAGGAGTTTCACAAAGCACATACCTTGATAAAGTTTTGAAGAAGTTCAAAATGGATCAGTCCAAGAAAGGGTTCTTGCGAGTGTTATAAGGTATAAAATTGAGTAAGACTAAGTGCCAAGAAACTGCGGAAGATAGAGAACAAATGAGTCATGTCCCCTATGCTTTAGCCATAGGTTCTATCATGTATGCAATGTTGTGCACTAGACCAGACGTCAGCTTGGCCATAAGTATGGCAGACAAGTTTGAGAGTAATCCAGGACTGGATCACTGGACGGCGGCCAAGAATATTCCGAAGTACCTGAAAAGGACTAAGGAAATGTTTCTCGTTTATGGAGGTGACGAAGAGCTCGTCGTAAAAGGTTACGTCGATGCAAGCTTTGACACCGATCCGGATGACTCTAAGTCCCAAACCGGATACATATTTGTTCTTAATGGGGGTGCGATAAGCTGGTGTAGTTCCAAGCAAAGCGTCGTAGCATATTCTACATGTGAAGCGGAGTACATGGCTGCCTCGGAGGCAGCAAAGGAGGGTGTCCAGATGAAGCAGTTCATGACGGATCTTGGAGTTGTGCCGAGTGCACTAAATCCAATAACTCTGTTTTGTGACAACACTGGTGCCATTGCCCTAGCAAAGGAACCAAGGTTTCACAAGAAGACCAGACACATCAAACGATGCTTCAACCTCATCCATGACTACATCGAAGGAGAGGATGTGAGTATTTGCAAAGTGCAAACGGATCTGATTGTAGCAGACCCGCTGACTAAACCTCTTCCACGGGCAAAACATGATCAACATCAGAACTGTATGGGTGTTAGATTTAAAACAATGTAAATCGCATGGCGATGTGAGGACTAGATTATTGACTCTAGTGCAAGTGGGAGACTCCTGGAAATATACCCTAGAGGCAATGATCAATAGTTATTATTATATTTCCTGTTTAAAGATAATCGTTTATTATCCATGCTATAATTGTATTGAATGAAAACATAGATACATGTGTGGATACATAGACAAAACAATGTCCCTAGCAAGCCTCTAGTTGGCTAGCCAGTTGATCAATGATAGTCAAGGTTTTCTGGCTATATGCAAGTGTTCTCACTTGATAACTGGATCACATCATTAGGAGAATCATATGATAGACTAGACCCAAACTATGAACATAGCATATTGATCGTGTCGTTTTATTGCTATAGTTTTCTGCGTGTCAAGTATTTGTTCCTATGACCATGAGATCATATAACTCACTGGCACCGGAGGAATACCTTGTGTGCATAAAACGTTGCAACGTAACTGGGTGACTATAAAGGTGCTCTACAGGTATCTCCGAAGGTGTCCATTGAGTTAGTATGGATCAAGACTGGGATTTGTCACTCCGTGTGATGGAGAGGTATCTCTGGACCCGCTAGGTCATACAACATCACACACAAGCCTTGCAAGCAATGTGACTAAGTGTAAGTCACGGGATCTTGTATTACGGAACGAGTAAAGAGACTTGCCGGTAACGAGATTGAAATAGGTATGCGGATACCGACGATCAAATCTCGGGCAAGTAACATACCGAAGGACAAAGGGAATGACATACGGGATTATATGAATCCTTGACACTGAGGTTCAACTAATAAGATCTTCGGAGAATATGTATGATCCAATATGGGCATCCAGGTCCCGCTATTGGATATTGACCGAGGAGTGCCTCGGGGCATCCAGGTCCCGCTATTGGATATTGACCGAGGAGTGCCTCGGGGCATGTCTACATAGTTCTCGAACCCGCAGGGTCTGCACACTTAGGGTTCGATGATGTGTTAGTATAGTTGAGTTATATGTGTGGTTACCGAATGTTGTTCAGATTCCCGGATGAGACCACAGACGTCACGAGGGTTTCCGGAATGGTCCGGAAATGAAGATTGATATATAGGATCGTTTCATTTGGTCACCAGAAAGTTTCGGGCAATTCCGGCAGTGTATCGGGAGTGACGAATGGGTTCTGGGAGTTCACCGGGAGGGGCCCGTCCACCCGGGAGTGAGCCCAAGGCCCTAGGGTGGCGCCACAAGTCCTTAGTGGTCTTCTGGAGTCAGCCCAAGGAGCCCATGGCGCCACATAGGAAAATACCAAAAGAAAAGAAAAAGAAAAAGGAAAGAGGGAGGTGGGAAGGAAGAGGAGGACTCCTCCTTCCCAAATCGAATTGGAGGAGGAGTCCTCCTCCTCCCTGGCGGCCGGCGCACCCTGGAGTCCTTGTGCCTCAAGGCTAGATCCTCCCCTCCCTCCTATATATAGTGGTGGTTTAGGGCTTTTTGAGACACAACTTTGCCACGTGCAACTCTAGCGTAAACCACACAGTTTCACCTCTAGATTGGATTTCTGCGGAGCTCGGGTGGAGCCCTGCAGGAGTGGATCATAACCACCACCGGAGCGTCGTCACGCTGCCGGAGAACTCATCTACTTCTCCGTCTTTCTTGCTGGATCAAGAAGGCCGAGATCATCGTCGAGTTGTACGTGTGCTCAACGCGGAGGTGCCGTCCGTTCGGTGCTAGATCGGAACGGATCGTCGGGTGGTTCGTGGGACGGTTCGAGGGACGTGAAGACGTTCCACTACATCAACCGCATTTCTTAACGCTTCCTGTTGTGCAATGTACAAGGGTACGTAGATCCAAATCTCCACTCGTAGATGGACATCACCATGATAGGTCTTCGTGTGCGTAGGATTTTTTTGTTTCCCATGCAACGTTCCCCAACAAAATTGGTATGTGGGTGGACCGGTGCTTAGGTGTTGTTCTTACTTGAACAAACCTCCTACTTATGATTAACCCTCTTGCAAGCATCCGCAACTACGGGAAAAGTATTAAGAATAAATTCTAACCATAGCATTAAACTTTTGGATCCAATTGGTCCCTTACGGAATAACACATAAACTAGGTTTTAAGCTTCTGTCACTCTCGCAACCCATCATCTAATAAATACTCCACAATGCATTCCCTTAGGCCCAAATATGGTGAAGTGTCATGTAGTCGACGTTCACATGACACCACTAAGGGAATCACAACATACATATCATCAAAATACCAAACACATACCAAGTTCACATGATTACTTGCAACATGATTTCTCCCGTGACCTCAAGAACAAAAGTAACTTCTCACAAATGATAATCATGCTCAAGTTAAGAGAGGTATTAAATAGCATAATGGATCTGAACATATAATCTTCCACCAAATAAACCATATAGTAATCAACTACAAGATGTAATCAACAGTACTAGTCACCCACAAGCACCAATCTATAGTTCTGGTACAAAGAATGAACACAAGAGATGAACTAGGGTTTGACAGGAATTGGTGTTGTTGAAGATATTGATGAAGATAGCCCTCCTGAAGATGGGAGAGTTGTTGGTGATGATGATGACGGTGATTTCCCCCTCCGGAAGGGAAGTTCCCCCAGCGGAATCGCTCCGCCGAAGGGCAAAAATGCTTCTGCCCAAGTTCCGGCTCGAGACGGTGGCGCTTCGTCCCGAAAGTCCTCCCATCCTTTTTTCTAGGTCAAATTGACTTATATACCAGAAGAGGGGCACCGGAGGTGGGCCTGGGTGAGCACAACCCACCGGGGCGCGCTTGGGCTCTTTGGCTCGCCCAGGTGGGTTGTGCCCACCTGGTGGGCCCCCTCTGGTACTTATTTGCTCCAATATTCCTCAAATGTTCCATAAAAATTCCTCGTAAAGTTTCAGCTCATTTGGAGTTGTGTAGAATAGGTAGCCCGACGTAGCTTTTCAGGTCCAGATTTCCACGTGCTAGAACTCTCCGGCTTTGTGTATACCTGTCATATTATGAGAGAAAAGGCATTAGAATTAATAAAAAAAAAGCATTATTATACAATAAAACAACATAAATAACAGTAGGAAAACATGATGAAAAATGGACGTATCAACCCCATACACCAAGACGAATGAGTTGAAACCGGTCAACCGGTTGGGCGTGGTTTGCAGGCTCCATAGCACAGCCGGTAGTTCCTCAACCCAAGCGCTGGCCGAGCGCTCGAGCGGCTCGACCAACCTAGGCTTAAGGCCGGCCAGGATGATGCCGTTTGCCCGCTCTACCTAGCCGTTTGACTGCGGGTGGAGCACAGATGCGAGGTCCAGCCGGATTTCTTGCTTGGTGCAGTAGCGGGCGATGATGGTGTTGGGGAGGCCATAGCGGACGGCGATGTCCTTGATGAACGTGACAGCCGTCGGGCCGTTTAGCTTCTTGATTGGCGTGGCCTTGATCCACTTTGTGAATTTGTCGACGGCCACCAGGAGATGCATCATGCCACCTCGGGTGGTTTTGAATGGACCAACCATGTCCACACCCCACACGGCAAATTTCCATCTGACGGGGATGGTTTGCAGAGCCGATGTAGTGCCCCAAATGTAAACCTTGCCATATTTGGAACCTATTGCATGTGGGTCCACCCTGTCAGTGATTTGATGTATCCATTGTGCCATGACTTCATGTGGTGTCCCTTGTATTTTCCTTCCTTCCCATGCATGCATGCATAGCATATCACGGTATGCCTTGTCTTGTGTTGTGTTATAGGATCTTAGCATTTCATGTGATGTGGTGGTCTTGTGGATAGCTACTTTGTGATGTTGTGTATGTGTTGAGGTGCTCTATGATTTTATGTGATGTTAGTACTAAATGTAGTGGGCTTGTCATGTTTGCAACCTCTCTCTCTCTTATTTTCTCAAGCCAATATTCACTTGTCCCAACCTTGATTCAAAAATGCCCATGTTTTTAGTATATTTTGTGGAGGATGTCAAGATGTGTTTTGCTGTTTTGTCTCTTAGTTTTAAGGGTGCAAATAAATCCAAAACAGTAAATAAATTGCTGTTTTGCATTTATTCAAATTGCTCCAAATATTTCTTTTCTATTTTATTCAAATAGGTCATAATTCCTTATGACCATGGGGATTTTTGTTTTGTTTTTAACCCCAACAGAATTGTCATTTGTTTTAAATCATTTTCTTTGTTTGTTTAAATTAATAAAAAAAACATCAAGGCCCCCTCCGCTATCTGTTGCTAGTAGCACTGTCTTCCGCACGGCCCAGCCCATTTCTTCCCTCGCTCACGCGCGTGGCGCTTCTTCCTCCTCCCTTTCCAGCGAGGTAGGTGGCCCCACCTGTCATCCTCTCATTTCCCTCCCCTCTACTCCACCGAGAGGAGCGAGAGCACATGGCCGACAGCACGCCCTCGCCTCCTCCTCTCACGCTATATAATTCCTTGGCGTCCGTGCAGACACGCTAGGGTTCCTCTCCGCCGCCGCACCGTCCAGATCTCGATCCCCCTCTCTCTCTCTCTCGTCGCAGCAAGGTAAGGAGAGCTTGGGTCCGCCATGGCCGACGGGTAGAAGGTCGTCGCCGCCGTTGATCTGCTACCTCTACCTCCTCTACGACGGCACCAGCAGCTCGAGGACGCCTCCAGGAGACCGATCACGGCGCTGGATCGGCCTGCCCCGCACTGCATCCACTACTTCTCGGTGGCGCTTCCCCTTTGATGAGAAGCTTCGCCGACGGCCTTCTTCCTCTACTTCCTCTACGAGCTGTCCCCTCCTCGACTCGTGCGCGAGGTAGTGCACCTCCTCCCTCCTCCCTGTCCCAGATCGGGCATCGTTGCGGTGGAATCGAAGCGCGCATGGTCTCTGTCACCGGAGCCGCCGCTCGCCATCGTCACACCGTGGTAGAGTCCCTCGGGAGTAGTTAGGGTGTGAAATGAGCTCGTGCGTGTGTGGGCTTCCTCCCTTCCACGAGTCGTTGGCCGATTTAGCTTGTGTCGCCGGCGTTGAGGCTCCCCTGTTCCGGCAAGTCGACGGCAACAGCGATAGCACTAGGGTGTTTTTTCTTCAAAGTTACAGCCCATGTTAGTTCGGTAAACGTTTCGTAGCCTAGTGGTGTGGGGTGTTGTCGCCTGTGGTGAGGGCGCGGGTTCGGTCCCCCCCTCGGCGCTATTCTTTTGTTTCCGTTTTCGTCGGCACAGTAGCAACAATAGAGGCAGCTTATCCTGGTTGGGTGTCCCTCTCTATCAAGCGAACCCAGAGCAGCACAGTGGTGTTGGCCGTGGCAACACAGCAGGGGCACAGGGGTTCGATCCCCATGGTGCCCCCCTTTTTCTTTTCTCTTCCTATTTTTTTCCCTTTTGCTCTTTTGTTTGTTGGTTGTTTGTGCATTTAACTTTAGATGGCAGCTAGCATGTTATTATTTTCCCCCTTGCTGTTATAATTGTGCTAGGTGATGTGGTGTGTGTAGGTGTGCTTGTGAGAGGTGCATGTGTGTGTGTGGGCATACACATGGGGTTAGTTACACATGGGTGTGTGTGTATGGTGAAGCTTCTTAGTAGTTGATCCTAGGAATATGATAGCAAGTGTAGATATAGCATGTGTAGGTTCTTCTTTGTTGTAGGTACTAGCACTTGATGTTTGCACTACGTTGTGTGTGTATAAATATAGTTGATCTTGTTCTAGTTGGTTGCTATGATAACATGTGTAGGTATGTGTGTTGATCTAGAGCATGATGTGCTTGTGGGTGATGTGGAGTAGATGTGTGTGTGAGTAGCATCCCACCTTTGCAAGCAAGCTTTGCACCTTAACATGACCATATGTGAGAGGGCATGGTATGTTGTTTGTGTGGGAAGCTTAGTAGAAGGGGTTGTGAAGTTGATGTGCATGACACAAACATGGGGTTCAAACCCCCATATCACTTTGTCATTGTGCACATGAGCTCAACCATGTAGTTGTTGATATAGTGGAACTACATGAAATGATGCCCTATTCACTAGGCATGGTTTGGAATAGTTCCTCTTCCTTAATTTGTGGTCACTTGTTCCAAGTAAGTGCCCACATATTATATATGATTTTTGGGTAGAATCTCCCAAGGAATCCAGTGGTGAAGTTAGTTTTGCCATTGGGATACTTTATGGAGTTGACATATTCAGATTTCTTGCAAGTTTGCTCTTTGTTTCCATGGAATAGGTGGAGCCCAAGGGCATGAGCTTTTGTGTGATAGTAGTAGGGGTTTTGCTCTACACCATAGTGGTGTCATTTATCACTTGGTGTTACTTGTGTGCAAGCTATGCCTAGACAAAGTGGGCATGTGGCTGAAAATTCCAGCTTAGTGAAATCTGGAATTTCACTAAGTGTGGGAATCTGGAAACATTTTCCTCTCCTGTATATGAGGTTGTGCTGGTCATTGTGTTGTGATCTAGCCTTAGTACAGTGGTAGGAATGTGGACCTGATATGTTTATGAAGCTCCCTGTCAAATTTAATCTCATTTGGAATCCTGTAGGTTATGTTTTGGTTGCTGTCAAAAAGCTTCAGAACAAAGACAGAAAGTCAGGTGCAGGAATTTTCATGAAGTCCTTGAGATCTGATGGTTTTGGGAAAGTTTGCAGCCTTGTGTCTTCTTGTGTTTAAATCCTTTTGGTGTGATTCCTGCTGGTGCTTGTAGTGTTCTTGGTTGGCTACATCCACATATATTATTTGTCATATTTGGAGGGTTGTAGCTATGTTGCATGTAGCTCACAAAGTGCTAAGATGCAGATTATGGCAGATTGTGTAGTTTTATCATTTTGATGATTGTGGGTGCTTAGTTGGGTTGTTACATGTCTTGGCAACCTGGGAATACCGGATTTGTGCCATTGGAGTGTGTGGTGTTGTTTGTGACACGTAGAGCTTCATATCTTGTTTCGTTGATTCCCGTTGATCCGTAGCTCCGATTGTAATGTTCTTTATATGGTTTTGCATCGTTTTCACGAGACGCATCTGATCATGTCATTCTAATGCATGTCAAAGTATCTTAGTGCACAGTTCTGTCCAGAAACTTGTAGTAGTTTCTTTTGCTTGTGCTAGTGATAGAAATAGTGATACATGCTCATTTTTCATCTCATGCATCATGTGCTTGTTGCATCTTGTGGTGTTGGTGTTCATTGGTTATTATTCTTATGTTGGGTAGCACCGGTATCGGAGAACGAGTACGTGCAGAACGAACAAGAACCATTCCAAGCTGAGGATATCACACGCAAGATGATATGACCTTGATTCCATCTCTAGACTTGTTATGATAGTTTGCGTTTCCATGTCATATTGCTCGCTGCCTACCATTGAATTAAATTTCCTCTTGATATGCCATGAACCCAAACACTGATCCCTTCCTAGCAAAACTTGTTTGGCTAAGTAGGCGTTGCTCAGCTACTAATGTTAGCGTTGCTAGATGCAGGTGGTTTGACTCATGTGATAACATGAGCTTGATATCATTATCTTAAATTCTGTTATTTAATTTAATGCACCTATATACTTGGTAAATGATGGAAGGCCTAGCCTTTTACCGGGTGCTTTGTTCCGTTATTCTCGCCTTAGTTACCGTCTACCGGTGTTTGATTCCATAATGATCGCTCCTAACACGTTCGGGGTTGTTATGGGGACCCCCTCGATAAATCCCGTAGTGCTAAGGCTTGTCCGGCAGGACCCAACATTGGTGTTCATTTGCTAATCACTTAATAATAAACTGCATAGGGAATAGCTACCCCGAGGATTTTAATCAACAACCCGGGCCAGAGCTCCGCATGAGTGTTGGTCCAACATGGACAGACTGCGGGGGCCACCACAGGGAAACTTGAGGTTTGGCTCCTGTAGGCTTTTCCATCCGTCGTGTCCTGAGACTGAGATACACGGCTCTTATCGGGGTCGTCGACACGTCGGGAGGTCCTGCTAGCCTTGTCTTACATTAGCGGTATATCTTGCGTATAGGAATCCCAGTGAAGCTTTGGTTTCCCCCAGAGTTGAGGTTTTCCTCTAAGGAATCTGACGAGATCACGAGATTCGTGATAGAGGATGCCTTTGCGGCCTGTGTATGTTTGTGATGGACTAGTTGGAGCACCCCTGCAGGGTTTAATCTTTCGGAAAGCCGTGCCCGCAGTTATGTGGCAATTTGGAATATTTTGTTAACATCCGGTATTAGATAACTCAAACATAAGCGTATAAAATTGCCAACTGTGTGCGTTACCGTGACTGTCCCCCTCGAAGATCTCTCTTCGATCGGGAACACGGTGGGGTTATGAATGCCGTAGGTAGGTGTTCAGGATCACTTAGTGATCAAGTAATCACGATCGCTAGTGTAGACTACCTTCATAATTGCTTTACGTAAGATAGCCACCAAATCAAGCTTAGGACGCTGCAACCTTATACACATCACCTTACCCTACCCATTAACATGACTAGTTCTGGCACCAAGGTCTTAGATTGCTGAGTCCCCGTGACTCACGGATTCCGCCGGAATCCCAACAGGTACAGGTACCCCAGAGACAGATGATCCCGACGGCACTCAGCTGGCGTGGCAGTACGACGAGGAGACAGACCGCCTTTACGTGAACTATCCATAGGATTGAGGCGTGGTCGTGATCGTGGGCCTGTAGGCAGGGTAGCATAGCATTTCTATGTTTTGTAGTCCGTAGCGGAACTACCTTGGTTGTATTTGTGATGTACTCTGAGATATTTATGAGAAGACAATTGAATCCCGGATTGTCTACTTTTATTATTATTTGTGTTGTGTTACCTGTTTGCGAAACGCTTAGTTGCGCTTCTTTCCTATTCGGGACCTCGATCCCCAGATCGGAAAGGACCACATCTTGGTCGTTGGAAGTTGGTAATCAGAGCCTTACGACCGTAGGAGCCTTTGTGTGATCGTACTTGGCCGAGTCGACTCTAGAAAATGTTTTGAGTCTTAGTTATATCGGGGAGTAGGATTCTTTTTTCTCCTCTTCTATGCTCTGCTGAGGTTCCGTCTTAGGAAATCTTTAACTCTACTCCTTTTCTCGCTCAAAAATATTTTTTTAGGATCACGCGGGTATTTGTGAAATCTATATGATTTCGATGTGAAGGAATCCTGTCCTGGTGCCTCCTATCTGCTCTAAGTATTAGGGGAGTTGAGCTCCGGGGGATTCTTGTGCACATCGCCATCATTCAGATTTCTGAGTATCTAAGAACGGAGGGTGTTCGTTATTGCTTCAATACTGGTAGTGGTGAGATAACCCCGATGTCCCCAGTACTGGTGTAGATTGTTCGGGGGTACTACCACACTTGGTATCGTTGTGATCACGAGGATCTGTTGTAGATGAAGGTCCGAGATGCTGGTTGTGTGTTGAAGGATGTGATACAGGTGACGGGTTAGTTTAGGAGTTGTGTGAAATACTCCTTGTATCCGTGTACGAGATTGCATGACCAGTTATTTCGGGAATTCATAGGTGGGATATCTAGTAGTATCTTATAGGACTATCTTCCTATAGACGCTTGATTGAGGTTTGGGAAATCTCGGTCATATGTTTGTTCCGAGCAGTTCTAGCTCACACTTGTTTGCAGTGGTCCTTATCAGAATTTTGTCGTCCGTCACTTTGAGGATGCATTCTTGCTACGTTGTTCGAATGCAATGCTAAATTCTGTTCAGATATTCATGTCTTTTGATTCAGCAATATCTTCAATTTATTCTGTGGACTAATATGCTATCCGTCTTCAAGATGGCTCCACCGACTCGTCAGACCCCAGGGCGTGAGGATATGCCGCCTCCACCACCTCATCCTCCTCCTCCGCCGCCGCCTCCTCCTGTAGAGGCCTGGCAGGCGATGATGGCAGCTACTAATGCAAACACTCAGATGCTGTTACAGTTGATCCAGGAGAGAGCCAATCATGAGCAGGGCAATTTCCAGCAGGGTGGCAATCACTTCGCCAATCTGAGTCAGTTCCTGTCAAACCAGCCTAAGACGTTCACTTCTTGCGACCAGCCATTTGATGCAGAAGATTGGATCCGTGATATGAACAAACACTTCGAGTGTAGCAATGTGCGTCCGGAGGACTATGTCAAGTTTGCAACGTTTCAGTTGAAGGGACAGGCTTCTATATGGTGGCAGCAGCTCAAGGACTACAGAGGCGACAGGGTGATGTCTTGGGACGAGTTTTGTCATGACTTCAGGTCCCACTACATCCCTTCCAGTTTTGTAGAGGAGATGCGTGAGAAGTTCAGGCGTTTGAAGCAGGGCAGCAATTCTGTGTACAAGTACAATGTCGAGTTCCATGAGCTGGCCCGTTACGCGCTGCAGGATGTCCCGGATCAGAAGAGCAAGATCTATCAGTTCAGGGGTGGCTTGAAGGAAGACTTGCAGTTAGCTCTTGCTTTGCACGATCCTGAGGAGTTTGACAAGTTCTACAACCTAGCTCTCAGAGCGGAGGCAGCCTTGCTCAGGGTGGAAAATTCCAAGAAGCGCTTCAGAGATTCCAGCTCTTCCTCGACTCGGGTGGTTCAGAAGCAACAGAGGTTTTGGGTTTCTTGTCCTCCTCCTCGGCACTCACAGCAGCTGAAGCACTCAGGTGGTCGTGGTTCTTCCCACCCACCGAACCCTGGCTTCCAGCAGAGATACCAGCATCAGAAGCAAGGGCCTCCTTAGACTCAGTTCCGGCAACCAGCAGATGTCACTTGTCACAAATGTGGGTAGAAGGGTCACTATGCCAACAAATGTACTTCTCAGCTTCGTCTGCCGCCTCCTCCTCCAGGCAAACCTCCAAGCAAGGCTCTTGTCAAATTCAACCCCAGATCAGCTCGAGTCAACATGGTGAACACAGCTGAAGCAGACAACTCCTCTGATGTGATCATGGGTAACCTCCTCGTCAATGATATTCCTGCTAAAGTGTTATTTGATTCTGGTGCTTCGCATTGCTTCGTGTCATATCCTTTTGCATCCAAGCATAACCTGCGTCAGGAGCAGTTGCCTAAGCCATTGGCAGTCGTTTCCCCTGCAAAGCATTTGAGTTCTAGTTTGTTCGTTTCGGAGCTTTCTGTTAAGATGGGTGCTTATGCTTTTCTGGCATCTCCTATTGTCTTGGGTAATTCCGACATCGACTTGATTCTTGGTATGGACTGGTTGGCCATGAACAAGGCGTCAATTGATTATGAAGCGAAAGAAGTGTAGCTTACCCACTCTTCGGAGGATGTGATTATATTCACGGCGTGCGATGATACAATACGTTTGTTCTCCTTGAACGAAAAGGGTGAGATCAATCCTATTGAGCAAGTCCCAGTGGTCTGCGAATATCAAGATGTGTTTCCTGAAGAGCTGCTAGGCATGCCTCTGCACCGTGAAGTTGAGTTTGTCATTGAGCTTGAGCCAGGCACAGAGCCAGTGTGCAAACGGCCGTACAAGCTGGGTCCAGAAGAATTGAAGGAACTCAAGAGGCAACTCGATGAGCAGGAGCGTTTGGGTTTGATCAGACCGAGCTCGTCCCCGTGGGGATGTGGTGTTTTGTTTTTCAAGAAGAAGGATGGCTCGGACCGACTGTGTGTCCATTACCATCCATTGAACAAGAAGACAATCAAGAACAAGTATCCACTTCCGAACATAACTGAGTTGTTCGAACAGTTGAAAGGTGCTAAAGTATTCTCCAAGCTTGATCATAGAATGGGCTATCATCGAATTCGCATTCGCGAGGAAGACATTCCGAAGACGGCATTCAGGACTAGTTTTGGCTCGTATGAGTATACGGTCATGTCTTTTGGTCTGGCTAATGCTCCTCCGACATTTTGTCGATTGATGAACTATATTTTCTCCCCATAGAAGAATGAATTTGTCTTGCTCTATCTTGACGACATTCTGGTCTTTTCTGAGACTGAGGAAGAACATGAAAAACATCTCAAGTTGGTGCTTGATAAGCTCAGAGAGTACAAGCTGTATGCTAAGTTTTCCAAGTGCGAGTTCTGGCTGAAAGAAGTGGTTTATCTTGGGCATATTATCTCTGCCGAGGGCATTAAGGTTGATCCGTCCAAGGTTCAAGCCATTGTTGAATGGGAGCCCCGCAGAATGTGAAGCGGCTTCGAAGCTTTCTCGGGCTTGCTGGATATTGCAGAAGGTTCATTGAGAACTTCTCCAAGATCACCAAGCCGCTCTCTAGTCTTCTTCAGAAGGGTGTTAAGTATGTTTGGTCTCCAGAGTGTCAACTGGCTTTCGATACACTCAAAGAGAAGCTTATCTCCACTCCGGTCTTGTCCCCTCTGGATGATTCTAAGTCATACCAGGTCTTTTGTGACGCTTCTCTCCAGGGTCTTGGTGCAGTCTTGATGCAAGATAGGAAGGTGGTTGCTTATACCTCCAGGCAGTTGAAGCCTGGGGAGAAGAACTATCCTGTGCACAATCTCGAGCTAGCAGCTGTGGTACACGCCTTGATGACTTGGAGACATCTCTTGTTAGAACGCAAGGTTGAAGTTTTCACCGATCACAAGAGTCTCAAGTATATCTTCACTCAGCCTAACTTGAATCTTCGGCAAACACGTTGGGTGGAAATGCTCCAGGATTTTAATCCGAGTGTTGAGTACACGCCAGGCAAGGCAAATGTTGTGGCAGATGCATTGAGCAGGAAGGCATATTGCAACAGTCTGATTCTGCAACCTCTCTACTCGGGTCTTTCTAAGTCTTTCATGAAGCTCAATCTTCATCTAGTACCTCAGGGTTTTCTTGCGAACCTTAAGATCTCTCCTACCTTGGAAGATCAGGTCAGAGCAGCTCCGCTTCTTGACGCTATGGTGAAGAAGGTCAAGACTGGAGGGGGAAAGAGTCTCCCCAAGTATAAGTGCTTCACTTTTGATGCCAGGGACACGTTGTTTTTCGAGGATCGCCTTGTCGTCCCGAAAGGTGATCTCAGGAAGGTGATCATGGACGAAGCTCATAACTCTCTGCTCTCTATTCATCCTGGAAGCTCTAAGATGTACCATGACTTGAGGCAGACATTCTGGTGGACTCATATGAAACGTGAGATTGCTCAGTTCGTAAACGAGTGTGATGTATGTCGAAGAGTGAAAGCAGAACATCAACGCCCAGCAGGCCTCTTGCAGCCTTTGCCGATTCCCGAGTGGAAGTTCGATCACATTGAGATGGATTTCTTCACCGGGTTTTTGAAGTCCAAGAAGGGCAATGATGCCATCTTCGTCGTCATCGACAAGTTGAGTAAAGTGGCTCATTTTCTTCCAGTCAAGGAGTCTATTTCAGCAGCTCAGCTGGCAGAGTTGTACACCTCCAGGATTGTCTCTTTGCACGGCGTTCCTATGATGATCTCGTCAGATCGCGGAAGTATATTCACTTCCAAGTTTTGGGACTCCTTCCAGTCTGCTATGGGCACGAAGATCCGCTTCAGCACAGCGTTCCATCCTTTGACTAGTGGTCAAGTGGAGAGAGTGAATCAAGTTCTTGAGGATATGCTGAGAGCCTGTGTTATCTCTTTTGGCATGAAGTGGGAAGATTGTCTGCCTTTCGCGGAGTTCTCGTATAACAACAGTTATCAAGCTAGTTCTGGCAAGGCTCCGTTTGAAATCCTCTATGGCAGGAAGTGTCGTACTCCGCTCAACTGGTCCGAGACAGGCGAGCGTCAGATCCTTGGCAATGATATGATAGAAGAAGCTGAGGAGATGTATCGGATCATTTGCGACAACCTCAGAGCAGCTCAGTCCCGTCAGAAGAGCTATTACGATAGCAAGCACCGTGACATGTCTTATGAGCTTGATGGCTTTGTCTATCTCAAGGTGTCGCCTATGAAGGGTATGCAGCGTTTTGGCATCAAAGGCAAGCTTGCGCCTCTTTTCGTTGGTCCATTAAGAGTGGTTGGCAAGAGGGGCGACCTTGCGTACCAGCTCGAGCTTCCGTCAACCTTTGCAAATGTCCATGATGTGTTCCATGTTTCTCAGCTTCGGAGGTGTTTCAAGACCCCCAAGCGCACTGTGCATCTTCAAGATATCGACCTTCAGCCTGACCTTTCTTATCGTGAGCATCCAGTTGCGGTTCTCGAGGCGACTGAGTGCAAGACCCGTAACAAGACTGTCAAATTTCTCAAAGTGCAGTAGTCTCACCATTCCGATAAAGAGGCTACGTGGGAACGCGAGGATCACCTCCGTTCCGAATTTCCCGATTTATTTCAGTCTTAGATCTCGAGGGCGAGATCTTCTTTGTAGTGTGGGAGAGTTTGTAGTGCCCCAGATGTAAACCTTTCCATATTTGGAACCTATTGCATGTGGGTCCACCCTGTCAGTGATTTGATGTATCCATTGTGCCATGACTTCATGTGGTGTCCCTTGTATTTTCCTTCCTTCCCATGCATGCATGCATAGCATATCATGGTATGCCTTGTCTTGTGTTGTGTTATAGGATCTTAGCATTTCATGTGATGTGGTGGTCTTGTGGATAGCTACTTTGTGATGTTGTGTATGTGTTGAGGTGCTCTATGATTTCATGTGATGTTAGTACTAAATGTAGTGGGCTTGTCATGTTTGCAACCTCTCTCTCTCTCGTATTTTCTCAAGCCAATATTCACTTGTCCCAACCTTGATTCAAAAATGCCCATGTTTTTAGTATATTTTGTGGAGGATGTCAAGATGTGTTTTGTTGTTTTGTCTCTTAGTTTTAAGGGTGCAAATAAATCCAAAACAGTAAATAAATTGTTGTTTTGCATTTATTCAAATTGCTCCAAATATTTATTTTCTATTTTATTGAAATAGGTCATAATTCCTTATGACTAGGGGCATTTTTGTTTTGTTTTTAACCCCAATAGAATTGCCATTTGTTTTAAATCCTTTTCTGTGTTTGTTTAAATTAATAAAACCCCTTCAGGTCCCCCTCTGCTATCTGTTGCTAGTGGCACTATCTTCCGCACGGCCCAGCCTATTTCTTCCCTCGCTCACACGCGCGGCGCTTCTTCCTCCTCCCTTTCTAGCGAGGCAGGTGGCCCCACGTGTTATCCTCTCATTTCCCTCCCCTCTGCTCCATCAAGAGGAGCGAGAGCACATGGACGACGGCACGCCCTCGCCTCCTCCTCTCACGCTATATAATTCCTTGGCGTCCGTGCAGACACGCTAGGGTTCCTCCCCGCCGCTGCACCGTCCAGATCTCGATCCCCCCCTCTCTCTCTCGTCGCAGCAAGGTAAGGAGAGCTCGGGTCCGCCATGGCCGACGGGTAGAAGGTCGTCGCCGCCGTCGATCTGCTACCTCTACCTCCTCTACGACGACACCAGCAGCTCGAGGACACCTCCAGCAGCCCGATCCCGGCGCTGGATAGGCCTCCCCCGCGCTGCATCCACTACTTCTCGGCGGCGCTTCCCCTCCGACGAGAAGCTTCACCGACGGCCTTCTTCCTCTACTTCCTCTACGAGATGTCCCCTCCTCGACTCGTGCGCGAGCTAGTGCACCTCCTCCCTCCTCCCTATCCCAGATCGGGCATCGTTGCGGTGGAATCGAAGCGCGCATGGTCTCTGTCGCCGGAGCCGCCGCTCGCCATCGTCACGCCGTGGTAGAGTCCCTCGGGAGTAGTTAGGGTGTGAAATGAGCTCGTGCGTGTGTAGGCTTCCTCCCCTCCACGAGTTGTTGGACGATTTAGCTTGTGTCGTCGGCGTTGGGGCTCCCCTGTTCCGGCAAGTCGACGGCAACAGTGATAGCAGTAGGGTGTTTTTCTTCAGAGTTACAGCCCCTATTAGTTCAGTAAACGTTTCGTAGCCTAGTGGTGTGGGGTGTTGTCGCCTGTGGTGAGGGCGTGGGTTCGATCCCCCCTTGGCGCTATTCTTTTGTTTTCGTTTTCGTCGGCACAGTAGCAACACCACAGGCAGCTTATCCTGCTTGGGTGTCCCTCTTTGTCAAGCGAACCCAGAGCAACGCAGTGGTGTTGGCCGTGGCAACGCAGCAGGGCACAGGGGTTCGATCCCGAGGGTGCCCCCCTTTTTCTTTTCTCTTCCTATTTTTTTCCCTTTTGCTCTTTTGTTTGTTGGTTGTTTGTGCATTTCACTTTAGATGGCAGCTAGCATGTTATTATTCTTTTCCCTTGCTGTTATAATTGTGCTAGGTGATGTGGTGTGTGTAGGTGTGCTTGTGAGAGGTGCATGTGTGTGTGGGCATACACATGGGGTTAGTTACACATGGGTGTGTGTGTATGGTGAAGCTTCTTAGTAGTTGATCCTAGGAATATGATAGCAAGTGTAGATATAGCATGTGTAGGTTCTTCTTTGTTGTAGGTACTAGCACTTGATGTTTGCACTACGTTGTGTGTGTATAAATATAGTTGATCTTGTTCTAGTTGGTTGCTATGATAACATGTGTAGGTATGTGTGTTGATCTAGAGCATGATGTGCTTGTGGGTGATGTGGAGTAGATGTGTGTGTGAGTAGCATCCCACCATTGCAAGCAAGCTTTGCACCTTCACATGACCATATGTGGGAGGGCATGGTATGTTGTTTGTGTGGGAAGCTTAGTAGAAGGGGTTGTGAAGTTTATGTGCATGACACAAACATGGGGTTCAAACCCCCATGTCACTTTGTCATTGTGCACATGAGCTCAACCATGTAGTTGTTGATATAGTGGAACTACATGAAATGATGCCCTATTCACTAGGCATGGTTTGGAGTAGTTCCTCTTCCTTAATTTGTGGTCACTTGTTCCAAGTAAGTGCCCACATATTATATATGATTTTGGGGTAGAATCTCCCAAGAAATCCAGTGGTGAAGTTAGTTTTGCCATTGGGATACTTTATGGAGTTGACATATTCAGATTTGTTGCAAGTTTGCTCTTTGTTTCCATGGAATAGGTGGAGCCCAAGGGCGTGAGCTTTTGTGTGATAGTAGTAGGGGTTTTGCTCTACACCATAGTGGTGTCATTTATCACCTGGTGTTACTTGTGTGCAAGCTATTCCTAGACAAAGTGGGCATGTGGCTGAAAATTCCAACTTAGTGAAATCTGGAATTTCACTAAGTCTGGGAATCTGGAAACATTTTCTTCTCCTGTATATGAGGTTGTGCTGGTCATTGTGTTGTGATCTAGCCTTAGTTCAGTGCTAGGAATGTGGACCTGATATGTTTATGAAGCTTCCTGTCAAATTTAATCTCATTTGGAGTCCTGTAGGTTATGTTTTGGTTGCTGTCAAAAAGCTTCAGAACAAAGACAGAAAGTCAGGTGCAGGAATTTTCACGAAGTCCGTGAGATCTGATGGTTTTGGGAAAGTTTGCAGCCTTGTGTCTTCTTGTGTTTAAATCCTTTTGGTGTGATTCTTGCTGGTGCTTGTAGTGTTCTTGGTTGGCTACATCCACATATATTATTTGTCATATTTGGAGGGTTGTAGCTATGTTGCATGTAGCTCACAAAGTGCTAAGATGCAGATTATGGCAGATTGTGTAGTTTTATCATTTTGATGATTGTGGGTGCTTAGTTGGGTTGTTACATGTCTTGGCAACCTGGGAATACCAGATTGGTGCCATTGGAGTGTGTGGTGTTGTTTGTGACACGTAGAGCTTCATATCTTGTTTCGTTGATTCCCGTTGATCTGTAGCTCCGATTGTAATGTTCTTTATATGGTTTTGCATCGTTTTCACAAGACGCATCTGATCATGTCATTCTCATGCATGTCAAAGTAGCTTAGTGTACAGTGCTGACCAGAAACTTGTAGTAGTTTCTTTTGCTTGTGCTAGTGATAGAAATAGTGATGCATGCTCATTTTTCATCTCATGCATCATGTGCTTGTTGCATCTTGTGGTGCTGGTGTTCATTGGTTGTTATACTTATGTTGGGTAGCACCGGGATCGGAGAACGAGTACGTGGATTCGGGAGAGTACGTGCAGGATGAACACGAACCATTCCAAGCTGAGGATATCACAGGCAAGATGATATGCCCTTGATTCCATCTCTAGACTTGTTATGCGAGTTTGTGTTTCCATGTCATATTGCTCGCTGCCTACCACTGAATTAAATTGCCTCTTGATATGCCATAAACCCAAACATTGATCCCTTCCTAGCAAAACTTGTATGGCTAAGTAGGCGTTGCTCAGCTACTAATGTTAGCATTGCTAGATGCAGGTGCTTTGACTCATGTGATAACATGAGCTTGATATCATTATCTTGAATTCTGTTATTTAATTTAATGCAGCTATATACTTGGTAAATGACGAAAGGCCTAGCCTTTTTCCGGGTGCTTTGTTCCGTTATTGCCGCCTTAGTTACCGGCTACCGGTGTTTGATTCCATAATGATCGCTCCTAACACGTTCGAAGTTGTTATGGGGACCCCCTCGATAAATCGCGTAGTGCTAAGGCTTGTCCGGGAGGACCCAACATTGGTGTTAATTTGCTAATCACTTAATAATAAACTGCATAGGGAATAGCTACCCCGAGGATTTTAATCAACAACCCAGGCCAGTGCTCCGCATGAGTGTTGGTCCAACATGGACAGACTACGGGGGCCACCATAGGGAAACTTGATGTTTGGCTCCTGTAGGCTTTTCCATCCGTCGTGTCCTGAGACTGAGATACGCGGCTCTTATCGGGGTCGTCTACACGTCGGGAGGTCCTGCTAGCCTTGTCTTACCTTAGCGGTGATGACTTTGCGGCCTGTGTACGTTTGTGATGGACTAATTGGAGCACCCCTGCAGGGTTTAATCTTTCGGAAAGCCGTGCCTGTGGTTATGTGGCAATTTGGAATATTTTGTTAACATCCGGTATTAGTTAACTGAAACATAAGCTAATAAAATTGCCAACTGTGTGCGTTATCGTGACTGTCCCCCTCGAAGATCTCTCTTCGATCGGGAACACGGTGGGGTTATGAATGTCGTAGGTAGGTGTTCAGGATCACTTAGTGATCAAGTAATCACAACCGCTAGTGTAGACTACCTTTATAATTGATTTACGTAAGATAGCCACCAAATCAAGCTTAGGACACTGCAACCTTATACACATCACCTTACCCTACCCATTAACATGACTAGTTCTGGCACCAAGGTCTTAGATTGCCGAGTCCCCGTGACTCACGGATTCCGCCAAAATCCCAACAGGTACAGGTACCCCAGAGACAGATGATCCCGACGGCACTCAGCTGCCGTGGCAGTACGACGAGGAGACAGACCGCCTTTACGTGAACTATCCATAGGATTGAGGCGTGGTCGTGATCGTGGGCCTGCAGGCAGGGTAGCATAGCATTTCTATGTTTTGTAGTCCGTAGCGGAACTACCTTGGTTGTATTTGTGATGTACTCTGAGATATTTATGAGAAGACAATTGAATCCCGGATTGTCTACTTTTATTATTATTTGTGATGTGTTACCTGTTTGTGAAACGCTTAGATGCGCTTCTTTCCTATTCGGGGCCTCGATCCCCAGATCGGAAAGGACCGCATCTTGGTCGTTACAGCCGCGGCCGGCTGGTGGCTGCGCGCCTTGAAGCGCTCGCAACCGTTGCACTTGTCGACTATCTCCTTGGTGTCCTTCAGAGCAGACGACTAGTAGAACATGTGGCAGAATGCCTTGGCCCACAAGGAGCACAAGGCAGCTTGGTGGTCCTACTCGCCTCGATGAATATCAAGGAGCATCTCACGGTCTTTGTCCGCCTCGACGCAGCACTAGAAAACTCCACACACGCTGTGCTTGACGAGCTCATTGTTGATGATGGTGTAGGTGGCCGAACGCCTTTGGATCTGTCGGGCCTCGACCTAGTTGGTAGGAAGGGTGCCACTTTCGAGGTATTCGAGGAAAGGTTGCGCCCAGGATGGGGTTGTGACCACTGTTAGCACAGCCGCCATGGCTGAGTCTGTTGAGGCGACGGCGGCAGGCGCCTGGTCGGCTGACGCAGTCCCCGAGTCGGGCGGGATGAACCCCGAGGGAGGGCCAACAGCCCCCGAGCCGGCTAGCAGGGGTCACAGCAGGCGCGGTGTCGGCAGTCTCCGAGTCGACATCTGCAGCCCCCGGGTCTGTCAAGTCGAAGATGGACTCGAACTCTGGAGAATGGGTAATGGAGGGCTTGCGCAGGTGCTCTAGGGATACGTCGGCTGGGATGGGTTGCCAGGTGGAGCCGATCTTTGCGAGTGTGTCGGCGGCCTCGCTGCCGGCTCGAAGGATGTGATGGAACTCACAGCCTTCAAAGTCGTCGGTCAGCTGCTGGACCAAGAAGCGATAGTTGGCCATGTTTGCGTCTTTGGCATCCCATTCGCCAGTGACTTGCTGTACCACTAGGTCGGAGTCGACCAAGCAAAGTATGCGTTGGATGCTAATCTCCATGGACAACCGGAGGCCGTGGGTGAGCGCTTCGTACCCCGCCACGTTGTTCGATGCAACAAAGTGGATCTGCAGGACATACTGCAGCCGGTACCCCTTGGGGGAGGAAAGAACGACACCGGCTCTAAGGTTGGTGCCATCTTCATGTCGTCGAAGTGCATGCGCCAATGGGTGGAGTCGGGAGGTGGCGACAGGTACTCTGTGTCTGCCCAGTCGACGAGGAAGTCTGCCAAGGCTTGCGACTTGACAGTGTTGCAGGACTCATACTTGATGTTGTGGTCCGCTAGCTGGAGGGCCCACTTGGCGATGCGACCAGCCACGTCCCAGTTGCCCATGATCTCCCCAAGGGGAGCGGTGCTTAGTACCATGACCGCGTGTTCCTGGAAGTAGGGCTTGAGCTTTTGGGTGGCCAGGAACACACCATAACACATCTTCTAGTAGTGCAGGTAGTTTTGCATAGAGGCGGACAATACCTCACTCAGGTAGTACATCGATCGCTCGACCGGCTGGGCTCGGCCTCGCTCTGAGCACTCGACGGCCACGATGATGCTGACGACACGGCTGGTTGCCGCGATATAGAGCAACATCGGTTCATTGTCTACCGGCGCGACCAGCACCAGCGTGGTGGTCAGCGCGTGCTTGAGGTCGCCCAGGGCCTCGTCGGCTTCGTCGCTCCCAGTCGGCTGATGAAGCTGTTTAGTGAAGCGAGGCAACCGGTGACCTTTTGGATGCCGACCAGGTCAGTTGACCGGGCCATTTGCTCGATGGCCCGAAATTCGTCGGGTTTGCCTCAATCCGTTATTCGGAAACAAGAAAACCGAGGAGCTGCCGGCTGGTACGCCAAATATGCACTTTTCCGGGTTCAGCCGGATCTCGAACTTGTACAGGCTCACGAACGTCCCTTTGAGATTGTCTAGGAGGGTGCGACTTTCTTTGGTCTTGACCATAATGTCGCCTATGTAGACGTGTACGTCGCGGCCAAGCTGCCTGTAGGCGCTGGAACGTGGTGCCAGCATTTTTTGGTGCAACACGTTGGGTGTGATGGAAGGTGTTTTGAGCCGATCGGCTGGATTTACCTTGATCTAGTGGTAGCTTGAATAGGATTCCAAGAAGGACAATAGCTCGCAGCCGGCTGTCGAGTCGATCACTTGATCGATACGGGGTAGAGCAAATGGATCCTTGGGGCATGCCTTGTTTAGGCTCGTGTAGTCGATACACATGCGCCAAGTCTTCACCAATGGTTTTCGGCTTCTCCTCAAAGAAGCAGCACAAGGGTCGCCTAACCTATTTAGCGTCCGACCGGACATGGAGAAAGTGCTCAACAAACTTCTTGAGGATCCACGGCATGTCCTTTGGGGACCATGCAAAGATATCCCGATTCTCACGGAGGAAATCGACGAGCTCGCGTCCCTATTTGTCGCTAAGGCCGGCCCCTGATACGTCTCAGACGTATCTATAATTTTTGATGGTTTCACGCTGTTATCTTGTCTTCTTTGGTTGTTTTATGTACCTTTTATATCTTTTTTGGGACTAACTTATTAATTCAGTGCCAAGTGCCAGTTCCTGTTTCTTCCGTGTTTTTGACTCTTTTCAGATCTAATTTTGGAACGGAGTCCAAACGGAAGAAAAACCCCGACATGATTTTTTCCCGAATGGAAGAAGACCAGGGGGCTTTGGGCCAGGCCAGGTGGGCCCCAGGGAGCCCACAAGCCCCCACTCCGCCACCAGGGGGAGGCGGCGGTGGGCAGGCTTGTGGCCTCCCTGGCCGCCCCCTAACCTAGGTCTTTGGCCTATAAATTCCCAAATATTCCGCAAAAAATCAGGGGAGCCTCGAAAATACTTTTCCGCCGCCGCAAACTTCCGTTTCCGCGAGATCTCATCTAGAGACCCTTCCCGGCACCCAGCCGGAGGGGACTTTGGAGTTGGAGGGCCTCTTCATCATCATCATCGCCCCTCCAATGACTCGTGAGTAGTTCACTTCAGACCTACGGGTCCGTAGTTAGTAGCTATATGGCTTCTTCTCTCTCTTGGATCTTTAATACAAAGTTCTCCATGATCTTCATGGAGATCTATCCGATGTAATCTTCTTTGGCGGTGTGTTTGTCGAGATCCGATGAATTGTGGATTTGTGATCAGATTATCTATGATATATATTTGAGTCTTTGCTGATTTCTTATATGCATGATTTGATATCCTTGTAAGTCTCTCCGAGTCTTGGGTTTTGTTTGGCCAACTAGATCTATGATTCTTGCAATGGGAGAAGTGGTTGGTTTTGGGTTCTGCCATGTGGTGACCTTTGCCAGTGACAGTAGGGGCAGCAAGGCACACATCAAGTAGTTGCCATCAAGGGTAAAAAGATGGGGGTTTTATCATTGGTTTGAGATTATCCCTCTACATCATGTTATCTTGCTTAAGGCTTTACTCTGTTCTTTTGGACTTAATACACTAGATGCATGCTGGATAGTGGTCGATGTGCGGAGTAATAGTAGTAGATGCAGACAGTATCGGTCTACTTGTTTTGGACGTGATGCCTATAGAAATAATCATTGCATAGATATCGTCACGACTTTGCGCGGTTCTATCAATTGCTCGATAGTAATTTGTTCACCCACCGTATACTTGCTTTCATGAGAGAAGCCACTAGTAAACACTACGGCCCCCGGGTCTATTCACATCCATCGTTTACACCTCCGCTTTTACTTTGCTTTGTTACTTTGTTGCTTTCAGTTCTCACTTGGCAAACAATCTATAAGGGATTGACAACCCCTTCATAGCGTTGGGAGCAAGCTTTTGTGTTTGTGCAGGATCTTGAGATACTCCTCCACTGGATTGATACCTTGGTTCTCAAACTGAGGGAAATACTTACCACCGCTACGCTACATCACCCTTTCCGCTTCGAGGGAACACCAAAGCAAGGCTCCAAGGCCACGGGGGAAATCCTTTGCATACTTGCCTAGGAAGTCCCTTAAGGCGTAGCCACAATAGAAAGATCAAGCCAAGTATTCTCCCGTCGACGTGTCTATTTCTGGCGCCGTTGGAAGGTCTTTTGTTGCAGTAGCAGAAGTATTTCTGGCACCGTCGCCGGGGATACACAGCAAACATCAGAAGTATTTCTGGCACCGTTGCCGGGGAGGAAAAATCAAGATCTATCCAAGTAGGTCTCACAAACTCTTCTCTTGCATTTACTTTTGTTGCCAGTTGCCTCTCGTTTTCCTCTCCCCCACTTCACATTTGCCATTTTCATTCGCCTTTCGCCTTCGCCGTTTTCTTTTGCCTTTGCCGGTTTTCTTGCTTGCTTGTGTGCTTGTTTGTTTGTTGAAGTCATCATGTCTGAAAACACCAAACTTTGCGACTTTTCAAGCACTAATAATAATGATTTTATTAGTACTCCGATTGCTCCCGCCACTAGTGCGGAATCGTATGAAATCAACGCAGCTTTGTTGAATCTTGTTATGAAAGAGAAATTCTCTGGCCTTCCTAGTGAAGATGTCGCATCCCATCTCAATACCTTCATTGAGCTTTGTGATATGAAAAAGAAAAGAGATGTGGATAATGACGTGATTAAGTTGAAACTTTTTCCTTTCTCGTTGCGAGATCGCACAAAACCTTGGTTTTCTTCTTTGCCTAAAAATAGTATCGATTCTTGGGATAAGTGGAAAGATGCTTACATATCCAAGTATTTTCCGCCGTCTAATATCATCTCCTTACGTAACGATATCATGAATTTCAAGAAACTTGATCATGAACATGTTGCACAATCTTGGGAGAGGATGAAGCTTATGATTAGAATTTGTCCCGCTCATGGCTTGAGTTTGCGGATGATTATACAAATCTTTTATGCTAGCTTGAATTTCGCTTCTCGCAATATCTTGGACTCCGCCTCAGGTGGAACGTTCATGGAAATCACGTTAGGAGACGCTACAAAACTCCTAGACAATATCATGACCAACTACTCTCAGTGGCACACTGAAAGGTCGCCTGCTAGCAAAAAGGTGCACGCTATAGAAGAGATTAACTCGCTTAGTGCTAAGATGGACGAGTTGATGAATTTGGTTGCTAGTAGAAACGCTACCGTAGATCCTAATGACATGCCACTATCTTCTTTGATTGAGAGTAGCAGCGCTAGTTTGGACGTGAATTTTGTTGGTAGGAACAATTTTGGCAACAACAATGCTTTTAGAGGAAACTATGTTCCTAGGCCTTTTCCTAGTAACTCCTCTAACAATTATGGCAATTCCTACGGCAACACTTATGGAAATCACAACAAATTACCCTCTGATTTAGAGAGTAATATCAAAGAGTTCATCAACTCTCAAAAGGTTTTCAATGCGTCCATAGAGGAAAAACTAATCAAAATAGACGATTTGGCTAAGAGCGTTGATAGGATGTCTTGTGATATTGATGCTTTGAAAGTTATAGTTGCTCCTCCCAAGGTGAACTTGGATGAAACTTTGAAAGCTATGCGTATCTCCATGAATGAGAGCAAAGAAAGAACCGCCCAAATTCGCGCTAGACATGAATGGTTTAATAGGGTGCGTTCTAGTGATGAAAATCACGAAGATCTTAAAGTGCTTGGTGTGAATCCTCTTGAATCTTTGTTTTCGCGTGTCAAACCTACTTATGGAGGGGCTGGATATGAATCCACTTTGGTTGAAAATGCCCCAATGATTCGGAGTCCACCTATATTGATGATAAAGGTGTGGAGAGTGGAGTAGAAGAAGTCAAAATTTCGAGTAGTAATGAAACTCCCACTTTGGATTTCAAGGAATTCAATTATGATAATTTCTCCTTGTTTGAATGCATTTCTTTGATGCAATCCATTGCAAACTCTCCACATGCTTATAGCCAAAGCAAAGCCTTTACCGCGCATATCGTAGATGCTATGATGAAATCTCTTCAAGAGAAGCTCGAATTAGAAGTCTCTATACCTAGAAAACTTCATGATGAGTGGGAACCTACTATCAAAATCAAGATCAAAAACTATGAGTGCAATGCTTTGTGTGATTTGGGTGCTAGTGTTTCCGCGATTCCAAAGTCTTTATGTGATATTCTTGGTTTTCATGAGATTGAAGAGTGTTCTCTTAATTTGCATCTTGCGGATTCTACTATCAAGAAACCCATGGGGAGGATCGATGATGTTCTTATTGTTGCAAATAAGAACTATGTACCTGTGGATTTCATTGTACTTGACATAGATTGCAATCCTTCATGTCCCATTATTCTTGGTAGACCTTTCCTAAGGACTATTGGTGCTATCATCGATAAGAAGGAAGGGAATATTAGATTTCAATTTCCTTTAAAGAAGGGCATGGAGCACTTTCTAGAAAGAAAATAAGATTGCCTTATGAATCTATGATGAGGGCTACTTATGGTTTGAGCACCAAAGATGACTATACGTGATTTCATCACCTTTCGCCTAGCTAAGGGCGTTAAACAAAAGCGCTTGTTGGGAGGCAACCCAACGAATCTATCCTTTTTATTTCTGTTTTGTGCTTTCCACACTTTCATAATTCTGTTATGATAGTGTTTTTTGTGTTTCTTTTTGCGTTTGTGCCAAGCAAAACCGTTATGATTAGTCTTGGGGATGATCGTTTGGTCATGCTGGAAAAGACAGAAACTTTCTGCCCACGAAAAGAATTTTTTTTTTCTGTAAGAGCTTTTGAGTTTATTCTTTTTGCTGCTGATTGCTACGCAAATTCTTAAGACTTTCGTAATTGTTCAGAAGTTTTGAAGTACCAGAGGTATACGAAATATACAGATTGCTACAGACTGGTCTGCTGTTAACAGATTCTGTTTTTTGTTGTGTTGGTTGCTTATTTTGATGAAGCTATGGATAGTATCGGGGGGTATTAGCCATGGAAGATTGAAATTGAGTAACCCAACATCAGTACAAGTAGAATTTAAGTTTGCTACAGTGCCTAAGGAAGTGGTGGTTTGCTTTCTTGTACTAATGTTATCACGAGTTTCTGTTTAAGTTTCGTGTTCTGAAGTTTTCAAGTTTTGGGTGAAGTTCTTATGGACAAAATGATAAAGAGTGGCAAGAGATCAAGCTTGGGGATGCCCAAGGCACCCCAAGAGATTCAAGGATGCCATAAAAGCCTAAGCCTAGGGATGCCCCGGGAAGGCATCCCCTCTCTCGTCTTTAATCCATCGGTAACGTTACTTGGGGCTATATTTTTACTCACCACATGTTATGTGTTTTTGCTTGGAGCGTCTTCCATCGTAGGAGTCTTTTATTTTTGTTGTGTCACAATCATCCTTGCTGCACACCTAGAGAGAGAGACATGCACACACCGTGATTTTGTCGAGCTTCACTTATATCCTTTGGTAGACAATTCAGCTCACATGTGCTTCACTTATATCTTTTGAGCTAGTTGATTTTGCTCTATGTGCTTTACTTATATCTTTTAGAGCACAGCGGTGCGTGGCTTGGTAGTTGATCTATGCTTTGAAAGTAGTCTCAAAAGGGGTAGTTATCCAAAGGGATACGAAAACTTCCACCTTCATGTGCATTGAATAGTTAGAGAAGTTTGATTCATCTCAATTAGTTTTGAGCTGTGGTTATGGTAATATTGAAGTCATGCTAGTAAGGTGTTGTGGATCTAGAAATACTTGTGTTGAAGTTAGTGATTCCCGTAGAATGCACGTATGGTGAACCGCTATGTGATGAAATCTAAGCATTATTAGTATATTGATTGTCATCCTTTGTGTGGCGGTCGGGATCGTGCGATGGTTTATACCTACCAACCCTTCCCCTAGGAGTATGCGTTGAATGCTTTGTTTCGATTACTAATAAAAATTTTGCAACAAGTATATGAGTTCTTCATGACTAATGTTGATTCCATGGTTTAGATGCACTTTCACCTTCCACCATCACTATCTTCTTAGTGTCGTGCAACTTTCGCCGGTGCACAAAACCCACCATTAGCCTCCCTCAAAACAGCCACCATACCTACCAACTATGGCTTTTTCAAAGTCATTCCGAGATATAATGCCATGCAGCTACCACCATGACATGTGCCACCACGTCTACTTTGCCTTTGCATGATCGTAAGATAGTTAGCATGATGTTTCCATTGATGTCTATGCCATGCTAGATCATTGTCACGGTACACTACCGAAGGCATTCTATATAGAGTCATAGTTGCTCTAAGTTTTGAGTTGAATGTGTGATGATCATCATTAATGGAGCATTGTCCCATGTGAGGAAATAAAAGAGGCCAAAGAATCCCACCAAAAAAAAGGAGGCCAAAGAGCCCACCAAAAAATAAAAATAAATGAGAGAAAAAGAGAGGAGGGACAATGCTACCACTTTTTCCACACTTGTGCATATTAAGCACCATGATCTTCATGATTGAGAGTCTCTCGTTTTGTCACCACCATATAGCTAGTGGGAAATTTTCATTATATAACTTGGCTGGTATATTCCAATGATAGGCTTCCCCAAAATTGCCTTAGGTCTTCGTGAGCAAGCAAGTTGGATGCACACCCACTAGTTTTCTTTAAGAGCTTTCACATACTCATAGCTCTAGTGCATCAATTGTATGGCAATCCCTACTCATTCACATTGATATCTATTGATGAGCATCTCCACAGCTCATTGATATGCCTAGTTAATGTGACTATCTTCTCTTTTTTTGTCTCACAACCTCCACTACATTCCACACCATCTATAGTGCTATAACCATGGCTCGCCCTCATGTATTGCATGAGAGTTGAAAAGGTTTGAGAAAGTAAAGGTGTGAAACAATTACTTGGCCAATACCGGGGTTGTGCATGATTTAAATTCGTTGTGCAATGATGATAGAGCATAGCCAGACTATATGCTTTTGTAGGGATAACTTTCTTTTGTCCTTGTTATTTTGAAAGTTCAAGATTACTTTGCCAGTTTGCTTGAATTATTATTGTTTCCACGTCAATAGCAAACTATTGTTTTGAATCTAATGGATCTGAACATTCACGTCACATAAGAGGAATTACAAAGGACACCTATGCTAGGTAGCATGAAAGCATCAAAAATTCATTCTTATCACTTCCCTACTCGAGGACGAGCAGGAGTTAAGCTTGGGGATGCTTGATACATCTCAAACTTATCTATAATTTTTGATGGTTTCACGCTGTTATCTTGTCTTCTTTGGTTGTTTTATATACCTTTTATATCTTTTTTGGGACTAACTTATTAATTCAGTGCCAAGTGTCAGTTCCTGTTTTTCCGTGTTTTTGACTCTTTTCAGATCTGATTTTGGAACGGAGTCCAAACGGAAGAAAAACACCGAAATGATTTTTTTCCCGAACGGAAGAAAACCATGGGGCCTTTGGGCCAGGCCAGGTGGGCTCCAGGGAGCCCACAAGCCCCCACTCCGCCACCAGGGGGAGGCAGCGGTGGGCAGGCTTGTGGCCTCCCTGGCCGCCCCCTGACCTAGGTCTTTGGCTTATAAATTCCCAAATATTCCGCAAAAAATCAGGGGAGCCTCGAAAATACTTTTCCACCGCCGCAAGCT
The DNA here is from genome assembly GCF_904849725.1 of Hordeum vulgare subsp. vulgare. Lineage (NCBI taxonomy): Eukaryota > Viridiplantae > Streptophyta > Magnoliopsida > Poales > Poaceae > Hordeum > Hordeum vulgare. The sequence continues at coordinate 534,344,603 of NC_058524.1, forward strand.
TCCGTTTCTGCGAGATCTCATCTGGAGACCCTTCCCGGCACCTTGCCGGGGGGGACTTTGGAGTTGGAGGGCCTCTTCATCATCATCATCGCCCCTCCAATGACTCGTGAGTAGTTCACTTCAGACCTATGGGTCCGTAGTTAGTAGCTAGATGGCTTCTTCTCTCTCTTGGATCTTCAATACAAAGTTCTCCATGATCTTCATGGAGATCTATCCGATGTAATCTTCTTTGGCGGTGTGTTTGTCGAGATCCGATGAATTGTGGATTTGTGATCAGATTATCTATGATATATATTTGAGTCTTTGCTGATTTCTTATATGCATGATTTGATATCCTTGTAAGTGTCTCCGAGTCTTGGATTTTGTTTGGCCAACTAGATTTATGATTCTTCCAATGGGAGAAGTGCTTGGTTTTGGGTTCTACCATGTGGTGACCTTTCCCGGTGACAGTAGGGGCAGCAAGGCACACATCAAGTAGTTGCCATCAAGGGTAAAAAGATGGGGTTTTTATCATTGGTTTGAGATTATCCCTCTACATCATGTCATCTTGCTTAAGGGGTTACTCTGTTCTTTTAGACTTAATACACTAGATGCATGCTTCTAGTGTATGCTGGATAGCGGTCGACGTGTGGAGTAATAGTAGTAGATGCAGACAGTATCGGTCTACTTGTTTTGGACGTGATGCCTATAGAAATAATCATTGCATAGATATTGTCACGACTTTGCGCGGTTCTATCAATTGCTCGACAGTAATTTGTTCACCCACCGTCTACTTGCTTTCATGAGAGAAGCCACTAGTAAACACTATGGCCCCCGGGTTTATTCACATCCATCGTTTACACCTTCGCTTTTACTTTGCTTTGTTACTTTGTTGATTTCAATTATCACTTGGCAAACAATCTATAAGGGATTGACAACCCCTTCATAGCGTTGGGAGCAAGCCTTTGTGTTTGTGTAGGATCTTGAGATACTCCTCCACTGAATTGATACCTTGATTCTCAAACTGAGGGAAATACTTACCACCGCTACGCTACATCATCCTTTCCGCTTCAAGGGAACACCAACCACTACTAGGAAAAGGCCTGCTAGTGGCGCACCTGTTTTGGCTAATAATGGCGCACTACAGGTGCGCCACTAGCATCACGCCATTAGAATTTTTTACTAATGGCACACCACAGGTTCGCCATTAGTATCTGGTATACTAATGGCGCACCAGGCAGTGCGCCATTAGTATAGCCCATGGTGCTCCATTAGTATGCCTCCCAGGGCATATATACTAATGGTGCACCAGGCAGTGCGCCATTAGTATGCCTCCGAGGGCATATATACTAATGACGCACCAGTGCGCCATTAGTATAGCCCATAGTGCTCCATTAGTATTTGGTATTCTGGCATATATATGTTTTGTTTGAAAACCACAAATTCAATAGAACATAACATATATATCAAATATATAATACATAATATGTGCCCAATAGTTTTACTGATCCACAACACATAACATATATGCAAAGTTGCATAACAAATTTCATGATCCATATATCAAAATTTCATAGCATCCATACATCCAAAATTCCATAGCATCCATATATACATATAGTTCCATAGCATCCATACATACATAGGTAATATTTGGCACTAAAACAAATGCCTTCATGTCCATATCGTAGTCCAAAGAGCATCCGCGTGGCAATGGGTGGGTTCATCCTCCTGGTTGTAATCACCGTTGACGTCCTCGTCCTCCCGTCGTCGTCCTACTGCAATGTAAATAAATAGCAACACCAGAAAATCACAAAGTAATGACATTTTTTGCAAGGTACAGAGCAATGACTGATGAGTTTGCAAGGTAAATAAATAGCAACACCAGAAAATCAAATATCAATAAACATCAGCAGAGTCAAGTATGCATGCCAATGTCATTAGCAAAGTACAGAGTAATGACTGACATAATCAAAATGTCAACAAACATCAGCAGAGTCAAGTATGCATGCAAATGATATTTCCAGGGTGATCAGATCAAAGGAAATAGCCATACAAATACTGAATATTCTCTGTTGATGATTTTGTTTTATATTGCGGGATAAGTAACCACCGGTATAGTCAAAATATCAGTAAACATCAACAGAATTGGGTCTGCATGCAAGTGATACTTTCAAAACAATCAGCACAGAAAAAAATAGTCATCAAAATTGTAAGTAGTCTTTATCAGTTGTCACAAGGCAGAATCTGCGAGACCCGAGTCTTTCGAAACAAACTCTAGGCCAAAGAGAAACAACAATACAAGACGTATATGTTGCAAGTAGTTTCTTTGTTTACTCATGTTTACTGAAAGCCAACAGCAGACATGTAGACATGAGCACACAGTGACTAAGCATACAGGTTATTATGGTAAAGATTTAACAATTGAGCCTTATCAGGGTGTGGATCATACCGAGGAATCTGAAGAATCTCATGGAAGTATTCAAGTGGAGCAAACTTGACGTGCTGCTCTTTCCTTCTGAGAAGGTGAAGGAAAGGTTTCACTGGAGTAGCCTGCGATAGAAACTTCTTGCGGTTTCCGCTAAGTCGCACACACCTGACGAGAATAGCTGCCAGGGCCACGCCTTCTTCCAAGTTGTTGTTGTTTGCAACATCAACAAGCTTAGAGAGAATAGGAGGAGAGCTGATTGTGGCCAAGTGAACATTATTCGTTACATAGTCGAATGCTGTCACTAAGATCTCAATGAGAGCTATCGACGCGGATGTTGGCGTTAGTGGAAGCAGTGTAGGCCATTTTTGGGTGGCGGTGTTACAGGCCATATGTAGAAGTGAAGGTAACAACTCCAAGTTTTTGATCTCTGAAGGTGAAGGATCCAACAAATATATCAGAATGACCGCTTCATGCACATCTCTCTTCAACACAGTGGCTAAATTGGATAAATAGAAGTTTTTCCTCTTGATGTCTCTCATTACATTCCTATCTTCAGATATCATAAGCACTAGAACATAGACTGATGCTCTGATAACCTTGTCCTTTTTGTCTGTTGAAATGCTATCAAACAGTTGTTCAAGGATGTCTTGCCTTACTGACGGTTTGTGCCTCACTTCAGATGTATGGCTCAGCAGCTGCCATATAGTTGTGACTTCTGAGCTGGCATCCAGGCAACTTTCCAGCCCTTCTGAAACCAATAGTTTTGATACCGCCTTCTCGAATCTTTCAAAAAAATCAACCTGACTGTTGTTTCCGTGGCGCGAGATAGCATCGCTCCAGTCATCACTGTTTGAGAAAGCCTTGAATTTCCTACTCATGCTTCCTCGAGACACCAGGTCAGATAGAGCACTTCTCTTGATGAATTTGGTTGAGAAGTTGCTGAAGCACCTGAGGTCATGCCTGGGTGTGCATTGTGGAGAAATATCATCCTTGTTATAATATTTGGACACGGCGTATGAGTCTGCATTGTGCAGATCGAATACTGAATTTGACAGACTGTTCAGTGCGCCTTGTGATCTGCTTAATTGTAGGTTGTTTGGTTGCATCTCAGTGTCTTCGACAATGTAAAGTGGAGATTCAGGAGCATATATCATTGCATTCTCAGGAGAAGTGCACCATGCTAGACTCTTCTCGTGGCATGATCTGATCGACATAAGAATTCGTTAGGACAGCAGTACTCGGCAGTATAACAGACGAAGTCGAATGCAGTACCTTTCATGGAGTTTACTTGGCACGAATTCTGCAACAACGGGAGAAGCCAAGGTGCAGGTGCAGGTGGGAGCGGCCAAGGGGGCCATGGTGCAGGCGGAGCTGATGGCGGGAGAAGCCAAGAAGGCATACGACTCCATCGCATCCTTGTACCAGCGGAGCTTGGAGCTGCGGGACGATATCCGAGTAAGTGGGCTAGTAAGTATTTACTTTTCTCTTGTAACCCACTGGGTGTGCTCGGATACCGTATGATGTTTGCAATGGGTTCACTCTGAGTGAACCCAGTGGGTGTAGTCCCCGAGACTTCTGTCGGGTGCTTGCACCGGCAGTTGTCTTTATGCATATTGTCTTTGACTTTGTCATATCCGTAAATAATATGGTCGACTGCTAACAGTTGAGGCACTCGGAGTGCACCTACTGTAAGAGTCCCCGAGAGTAATTTTACTCAGGTCGGGTAGTATTAGCCTTGTAGGCGTAGGTGTTGTCATGTATCTCAATAGGGCGGACCTATTTGGGTTTCATGCCAGTGGGGTCACTCTCAGTGAACCCACTGGGTGTAGTCCCCGAGACCGCTGTCGACTGCTTGTGTCGGCAGGGGTCTGAAGAACTTAGACTTTTTAGTGTTGGATTTGTCTGATCGTCTCTTGGTGCTGGCTGGCAGAAAACTTGTGAGATGGGGACAGCATACGAGACTCTTAGGGCGGAAAAGGTTCAGTTTGTCGGTGAGCTGGATGCGGCACTGATTGCAATGGCTGGTATGAAGGAGGTTCTGGTGGAACGAGATAAGTCGTTGGAGCAGGCTCGTGAAGCGAACAAGGCACTGACTGCTGAAGTTGAGAAGATGAAGGCGCAAAGGTATGATCTGATGGGGCAAATGAATGTGTTGAACAAGCGGTGTATAGCGCAGGAGAAATACGTCAGTGACTGGGCCCGGCAGATGATGACGCGTCTCGGTGGTAAGTCCTGTTTTTCCGAGTGCTTGTGGTACGTGCGCTAAACTCGGCGCTTATTGCTTGCTTGTCCTGTGTTTGCAGACTTTTGCATGGACGCTCAAGCTGAAGCGGCTGACGTGGAGCGGTCGATTCGCGAGAACACTCCACTCGGCGAGGACGCCAATCGAGATCTGCTCGCAGCGCACATTCGCGTGGACAAAGTTGGTCCTTTCATCGGTCGACTGAGAGAAGTCGTGGGCCGGATCGACAAGGAGCTTTGGCCGGAAGATGAGTTGCGGCATGAGATGGAAAACTTGATGACTCGACTGGAGGAGGTCCCAAACCGGGTGCAGTCATGGAAGAAATCTGTGGCTCGCTGTGGTGCAGACGTTGCTCTGTCCCTGGTCCGAGTGCATTGCAAGGAGGTGCGCGTGGAGAAGCTGAAAGCGTTGAAGGTCGCCAACACGAAGAAACTTCGATTTGAAGACTTCATGGAAACCTTCCTTGAGAGTGCCACCCGCATCGCCGACGGGATCGACTTGGACACATTCGTGGAGGCCTCCAGTCCTGGCGCCAATCCGGACGACGCGTAAGAAAACTTTTACCTCGGTATGCCGAGTGTTGGTTCTAAGAAACCTTGGCCACTTCTGTTGGCCGTCACATTCTTGGTTCGGTGTGGGTAAGCTTGATCCGCACCGAGTGAACCATCTTTAGGTGAACTTCAAATTTGAATCAAATCGTTTGCTCTTCTGTTGCAATTTTGGCTCGAGTTTTGTTTGGCGTTTCTTGGTGAAGCCAATGGCAAACATGCGGAGCATGTAATTGGCAGTTTCCTTGACATCTGTGTGAATCTCTCTGAGGGTCTGCCAAGTCACCGAGTGGATCTGTAGGATACACTCGAGGGGAATAGAGTACTTAGGCGATTCATGATCGCGGCTAAGTCTTCGAGTGCGTCAGATATGCCGCACTCGGAGCGAGTTGTTACTCATGTAATTGTCAGTTGTCTTGACATCAACATGAGCCTCAATGAGGGTCTGCTACTCATGTAATTGTCAGTTGTCTTGACATCCACATGAGCCTCAATGAGGGTCTGCTGAGTCCCCGAGTGGATCTATAGGATACACTCGAAGGTAATAGAGTACTTAGGCGATTCTTGATCGCAGCTAAGTCCACGAGTGCGACGGACATGCTGCATTCGGAGCGAGTTGTTACTCATGTAATTTTCAGTTGTCTTGACATCCACATGAGCCTCAATGAGGGTCTGCTACTCATGTAATTGTGAGTTGTCTTGACATCCACATGAGCCTCAATGAGGGTCTGCTACTCATGTAATTGTAAGTGGTCTTGACATCCACATGAGCCTCAATGAGGGTCTGCTGAGTCCCCGAGTGTATCTGTAGGATACAATCGCGGGAAGCTTTCCCATTTCAACGATTCTTGATCGCAGTTAAGTCTTCGAGTGTGACGAATTGTGCACGCTCGGAGAAAGTTATTACTTAGGCAATTCTTGATCGCAGCTAAGTCCCCGAGTGTGACGTTTAGTGCACACTCGGAGAAAGTTAGTACTTAGGCGATTCTGGATCGCAACTAAGTCCCCGAGTGTGACGTTTAGTGCACACTCGAAGAAAGTTAGTACTTAGGCGATTCTGGATTGCAGCTAAGTCCCCGAGTGTGACATTAAGTGCACACTCGGAGAAAGTTAGAACTTAGGCGATTCTAGATCGCAGCTAAGTATCCGAGTGTGACGTTAAGTGCACACTTGGAGAAAGTTAGAACTTAGGCGATTCTAGATCGCAGCTAAGTCTCCGAGTGTGACGTTAAGTGCACACTCGGAGAAAGTTAGTACTTAGGCGATTCTGGATTGCAGCTAAGTCCCCGAGTGCGACGTTTAGTGCACACTCGGAGAAAGTTAGTACTTAGGCGATTCTGGATCGCAGCTAAGTCCCCGAGTGCGACGTTTAGTGCACACTCGGAGAAAGTTAGTACTTAGGCGATTCTGGATCGCAGCTAAGTCCCCGAGTGCGACGTTTAGTGCACACTCGGAGAAAGTTAGTACTTAGGCGATTCTGGATCGCAGCTAAGTCCCCGAGTGCGACATTTAGTGCACACTCGGAGGAAGTTAGAACTTAGGCGATTCTGGATCGCAGCTAAGTTTTTTTTTTGAGACCGGAGTCTGTGACCGCGGAAGAATTCTGAATCTGCAAAAGCTCAATCTGCTTTATATTATTTCATCAATACTTGTTCTTTACATCGCTTCAGTCGACGGTCACGTGTAGAAGCGCTTCAGGAGATCTCCGTTCCATGCTCGCGGCTCGTCTGTCTCCCTGTCGATGTTGTAGAGTTTGTATGCTCCATTGTTCAGCACCTTGGAGATGATGAAGGGTCCTTCCCAGGCAGGAGCCAACTTGTGAGGTCTTTGCTGATCCACTCGGAGCACCAGGTCGCCTGCTTGGAACGTGCGACTCCTGACGTGGCGTGCGTGAAAGCGCCGCAGGTCTTGTTGATAAATGGTTGAGCGAGTCAGTGCCATCTCGCGCTCCTCCTCTAGAAGGTCCACTCCATCTTGCCTTGCTTGTTCTGCTTCAGCTTCGGAGAAGAGTTCGACTCGTGGAGCATTGTGAAGCAAGTCACTCGGAAGGACTGCTTCTGCTCCATAAACGAGGAAGAACGGTGATCGCCCTGTAGATCTGTTCGGGGTTGTGCGGAGACCCCAAAGTACTGAAGGTATTTCGGTGACCCATGCGCCAGCGGCATGTCCCACTTCTCGCAGGAGTCGGGGCTTCAGACCTTGCAAAATAAGTCCATTCGCCCGCTCTGCTTGTCCATTGGATTGAGGATGCGCCACGGAAGAAAAATCCACTCGGATGCCTTGGCTTGCACAGAAACCTTTGAATCTGTCCGAGTCAAAGTTTGTCCCGTTGTTCGTGATTATGCTGTGAGGTACACCAAATCTGGAGATGATGTCCCTGACAAACTTGATGGCTGTTAGGGCGTCGAGCTTCTTGATGGGGTTGGCTTCAATCCATTTTGTTAACTTGTCGACTGCCACCAACAAATGCGTGTATCCTCCTTGGCCTGTCTTGAATGGACCGACTGTATCTAATCCCCATACTGCAAACAGCCACACAAGAGGGATTGTCTTCAACGCAGATGTTGGCTTGTGGGACTTGTTGGAGTAGAACTGACAGCCTTCACATCGGTCGACCATATCTTTAGCCATTTCGTTTGCCTGCAACCAGAAGAAACCAGCTCTGAATGCTTTGGCGACGATCGCTCTCGAAGAAGCGTGATGACCGCAGGTTCCCGAGTGAATATCTTCCAGGATTAACTGTCCCTCCTCTGGGGAGATGCATCGTTGAAGAACGCCTGAAACGCTTTCCTTGTATAACTGGCCATCAATGACAGTGAACAACTTCGACCTGCGGACTATCTGCCTGGCCTGGACTTCGTCTTCTGGTAATTCCTGCCTTAGGATATATGCAATGATCGGCACAGTCCAATCGGGGATGACAGCAAGAATCTCCATGATCAGATCAACCACAGCAGGTACGTCGACTTCAGTCGAATTAGTCAAGCTCTTTGGTTGTACTAGTTCCTCTGTGAAAGGATCTTCTTTGACTCAGGGAAGGAGGAGGTGCTCGAGGCAGACGTCACTCGGGACTGGTCTCCGAGTGGATCTGAGTTTTGCCAACTCATCAGCTGCTTGGTTCTTCAGTCGCGGAACATGGTGGAGTTCTAGACCTTCAAACTTCTTCTCAAGCTTCCTCACTGCATTGCAGTATGTGGTAATGGTGGGGTTCCTGACGTCCCACTCTTTCATCACTTGATTAACCACCAAATCTGAATCGCCATAGACCATCAGGCGACGGACGCCGAGTGCGATGGCCATACGTAGTCCATAAAGGAGAGCTTCATACTCCGCCTCATTGTTGGAGGAATCAAAGTGTATCTGCAACACATATTTGAGTTTGTCGCCCTTTGGCGATACGATCACAACGCCAGCGCCGGAGCCATTCATCATCTTGGACCCATCAAAGAACATTGTCCAATGAGCCGAGTAGATGTGGGTCGGTTGCTGTTGCTCTACCCATTCTGCTATGAAGTCGGCCAGGGCTTGATACTTTATAGCTTTCTTGGCCTCGAACTTGATATCGCAGTACAACATCTCCATTGCCCACTTCGCCACTCGGCCTGATGCGTCCCGATTGTGGAGGATTTTCGACACCGGGGCATCGGAAACAACAGATACCGAGTGGTCTTGGAAATAATGGGCTACCTTCTTCGCAGTCATGTAAATCCCATAAATGAGTTTTTGATAGTGGGGATACCTCTGCTTGGAAGGAGTCAGGACTTCGGAGACGTAATACACTGGCCGCTGAACTTTGTATGCTTTGCCTTCTTCTTCTCGTTCGACTGTAAGAACAGTACCGACGACTTGATTTGTAGCCGCGATATACAAAAGAAGGGGCTCTTTACTGAGCGGAGCAGTAAGAACCGGCTGGGTGGAAAGTAGGACTTTGAGGTCGTCGAATGCGACTTGGGCTTCGTCTGTCCACTCGAAAGTGTCTGATTTCTTGATGAGTCGGTACAGAGGATGTACTTTCTCGCCAAGTCGACTGATGAACCTGCTCAAAGCCGCTAGGCAACCTCTGAGCCGTTGAACATCGTGTATTCTGACCGGCCTCTCCATTCGGACGATGGTCCCGATCTTTTCGGGGTTGACATCGATCCCTCGTTCGGAAACGAAGAAACCGAGTAACTTTCCGCTGGGAATGCCGAATGAACATTTGGCGGGGTTGAGCTTGATATCGTACCTACGAAGGTTGGCGAATGTTTCTACCAAGTGAGTCAGCAGGTCGGAACCTTTGCGTGACTTGACTACGATATCATCCATATACGCCTCCACATTCCAACCGATCTGGTCGAGGAGACATTTTTGGATCATGCGCATAAAGGTAGCTCCTGCATTCTTCAAACCGAATGGCATAGTGATGTAGCAGAAGCACCCGAATGGGGTGATGAAGGCTGTTTTTAATTCATCGGGGCCATACAGACGGATCTGATGATAGCCCGAGTAGGCATCAAGAAATGACAAACGCTCGCAACCCGCAGTCGAATCGACGATTTGATCGATGCGGGGGAGCGGAAAATGGTCTTTCGGGCAGACCTTATTGAGGTGCTTGAAGTCGATGCACATTCGGAGCGACTTGTCCTTCTTGGGTACCATGACAACATTGGCGAGCCACTCGGAGTGGTGAACCTCGCGAATGAAGTTGGTTGCCAACAGCTTGGCCACCTCTTCTCCGATTGCCTTCCTCTTATGCGCGGTGGACTGACGCATGCGTTCTCGGACAGGCCGAGCGGTGGGATCCACATGCAGCCGGTGCTCAGCCAACTCCCTGGGTACACCTAGCATGTCACAGGGTTTCCATGCGAAGATGTCCCAGTTCTCACGGAGGAATTGGGTGAGCTCGGCTTCCTATTTAGGATCGAGGGTGGTGGAGATGTTCGTCGGGGCAGCAGTGGCGTCCGTCGGGTGGATGCTGACCTTCTTCGTCTCTCCCGCCGACTGGAATGCAGACTCCGAAGCTGGCTTCTTCGAACGCATCAAGTCAGCGGGGTTGACTGTTTTCTTGTACTCGTCAAGCTCGAGGACGGCCATCTGCTGGTCGGCGATTCTTGATCCCTGCTGCAGACACTCTTCGGCCCGCCGTCGATTGCCCGTGATGGTGATCACACCTTTCGGGCCTGGCATCTTCAGCTTCAAGTATACGTAACACGGATGGGCCATGAAACGCGCATACGCTGGGCGGACCAGAATCGTGTGGTAAGCGCTCTGGAAGTCCACCACTTCGAACGTCAGCTTTTCCTTGCAGAAGTTCTTGTCGGAGCCGAAAACGACGTCCAACGCGATCTGGCCGAGTGACTTGGCCTTTTGTCCAGGGACGACTCCATGGAACTGCATGCTGCTCTCGCTGAGTTTGGACATCGGAATGCCCATCCCCTTGAGAGTGTCGGCGTACATGATGTTCAAACCACTGCCACCATCCATGAGGACCTTGCGCAGTCGGACTCCCTCCACCATCGGGTCGACGACCAGAGCCTGTCTCCCTGGGGTGGGTACGTGTGCTGGATGATCCGACTGGTCAAAGGTGATCGCAGTCTGAGACCATTTGAGGAACTTGGGGTTGGTAGGGGTGGCCATGTTCACCTCCCTTTTCACCAGCTTCAGTCGACTCTTGCTCTCAACGTCAGCAAAAATCATCAATGTTGCATGGACTTGGGGGAACGGATCCTCCTTCTCCTCCTCATCCTGTTCATTGTCCTTTTCACTCGGTTGCCCTTTGCTGAACCCCTGGATCAGGAGGCGATACTGTCGAGTGGTATGCTTCGCATATATGGGGTTGCCCTCTTCATCTATCTTCGTATGAACCGGACATGGCTGGTCCAGGATGGGGTTATTGAACTGCTTCTTCTTGGGGGTGAACTGAGCCATCCCTTTGCCTTTGAACTTGGCATTGGTTACGGCTGCAGCTTCTGCGTGCGGAGTGGATGGAGCTTTCTGCTTCTGCTTCCGAGTGTTATTCCCATCTCCATCGGCGACTGTTTTGTGCTTGCCGCTTCCGATGCGGTCCTCTTCTTCGCCATTTGCATAGCGTGTTGCTATCTCCATCATCTTGCTCATGGAGATGTCTCCTGTTCGGCCGAACTTCAGGTACAGATCCCTGTACCGCACGCCTGCCTTGAAGGCGCAGACTGCTTGATGCTCCGTGACGTTCTCCACCGTGTGGTAGAGAGTTTTCCAACGCTGAATGAAATCTCGCAGGGGCTCATTCTGCTTCTGGATGCAGTGCTGGAGCTCCACGAGGCCAGCAGGGCGCTTGCACGTCCCTTCGAAGGTCCTGATGAACACTCGGGCTAGATCTGCCCAGCTGTAGATGCTTGAGGGGGCCAACTGGTTCAGCCACGCTCGCGCCGAGCCGTCGAGCATCAGAGGGAGGTGCTTCATGGCGACATGGTCATCTCCTCCTCCGATCTGGACTGCTACTCGGTAATCATCCAGCCACGTTTCTGGCTTGGACTCTCCTGTAAACTTGCTAATTCTCGTCGCCAATCAGAAGTTGGGAGGGATGTCAGCCGAACGGATGGCTCGACTGAAACACTCGGGACCAGAAACGATGGTCCTGCTTCCACTCGGACGGTCAATATCGTAACCATCGCGGTGGGCTCGGCCCGTGTCGACCCTCCGCTGGGCGATATGCCCTCTCGCGTCGGGCCTTGGGTCATAAGTGCCGCCGACTGAACGCCGATCATCATGATGTCGGGGCCCTTAGGGCCCACCCCGCGGAGGGGTGCGTGAACGGCAACGATCTTCGGGATTTATGGAACGACTGCCTCTTGTGTGTCGCTGATGGGAACCAGGGCTATGAACTGACCGATGCGTATTCGCATGAACAGAACTATTGTAGATCCTGTTGTGCGACTGGGAGACCGCCGAATTTTGCTGCTGCGCCGTGTGCAACACGGCGCGGATTTGCTCGATCCCCCTGCCAGGCTCTGAATCAGTCGGCTGAAGGGAATCGGCTATCTTGGCAGCCGCAGCAAAGTTGAGGAGGGGTGTGCGGAACAACTCCACGTTGCTCCGCCGAGTGTGCCGACTGGCAGAACGGCGAGGCGGACGACGCGCACCGGACGTTTCGCCGATCTCGTGCTCGTTCCGGTCGGCTTGACGGGGATCTTCGTGGGAGTTGGCCATGTGTACTTCTGCTGCAGGCCCGCGCCCCGCGTACTCGGAAGGAAACTCAGTCGGAACCGAGCCCGAGCGCTGGGACGGCGGGGCAACCACAACTGACTCTAGAACCGCCACTTGTGAAGACGCGTTCTGGCGCGCCTGGGCGTGCTGCACCCAACGCTGGAGCCGCGGACGGCGGGACCGCTTGTTGCGGCGCGTGACGGCGGTGTAGGTCGACACCGGAGCCGACTGCTGGAGAAGAAGAACGCCGCGGGCGCCGGCACAGAAGTGCGTAGCCCCGCGGCGGGGAAGCGCCTCGACGTCGAGAGGGGCGTCCCGAAGCCATGTCGAATCGTCGACGATGAAGGAGAGAGCGCCGAAGAGGATCACGTGACCCATGCTCGAGTCTCCACCGGACGACATGACGAAGTGATGTAGCCGCAAACTCGCCGGAAGTCGCTTAGACGCCTGCCCCACGGTGGGCGCCAACTGTCGTGGGTATAAGCCTGACAGTAGATGTGTAGGGTACGAAAGGAATGGGCAGAGCCTTAGCTACGGCGAGGTTGTATGAGTTCAGGCCCCTCTGCGGTGGAGGTAATAGCCCTACGTCTCAGTGCTCTGGGAGCTTGTTGTCGAGTGGAATATCAAATACAGTGAATTGCCAACCCCTGCACCAGTGGGGGAGGATGGCTTATATAGAGTGCGCTGCCCTCCACAACGGTTCGGTGCACAGGGGTGGAGTAGTGGCGAATAAATGCCTACGTTACAGGTAACGTGCGTCTTAAATGCTAATAAAGGCACCTGGAAACGTATGACCGTTTCCTTCCAGGGGGGTTACGATGCACAGAGTGGAATCCAGTCGGTTAGTTTGATAAACTCCGAATGCTAATCTCCGACTGGACGGTCGAGGATCTGTTAGCGACTGGATGGAGGGAACTCCTTAGTTCAGTCGGAACTGACTAAGGGTCTTATCCCTTATGAGGGGTAGACCTTGGGTTGGACCTACAAGGCAGGCCTATGCCTTACCCTAGGACTATGACCCCATCAGGACTGGTTAGAAAAAGAAACAAATACGAGTGTCTAACGAGTGTGGAAAAGTGGTGGTAGGAGTTGCGGAATTGTCCCTAAGCAATTGACTACGTTACTAGATCCATAGCAAGTATCATGTGGGAGAGGCCTCTGCTAGCATGTCATCCCTTACTTGGAATTCTATGCACTTATGATTGGAACTATTAGCAAGCGCCCGCAACTACTAACGTTCATTAAGGTAAAACCCAACCATAGCAATAAGATATATTGGTCCCTCTTCAATCCCATATGCATCAATTTCTATGCTAGGTTTGAAGCTTCTGTCACTCTAGCCTGCCAATACATAGTCCTATCAACATACAACTAACCCTATGTGTGATCCACGCGCGCGATCATATGATGGGCACCAAAGGTCAGCAACATAACCACAAGCAAATTAAACCAATCATAGCAATTCATCAATCACCGATAGGACAACGATAATCTACTCATACATCATAGGATAGCAACACATCATTGGATAATGATATGTAGCATAAAGCACCATGTTCAAGTAGAGGGTATAGCGGGTTGCCGGAGAGTGAACCGCTGAATATAGATGGGGGAAGATGATGGAGATGTTGGTGAAGATGACAGAGGTGTTGGTGTAGATCGCCGTCACACGATGATGTCCCGGGCGGCGTTCCGGCGCCGCCGGGAGAGAGGGGGAGAGAGCCCCCTTCCTTCTTCTTCTTCCTTGACCTCCTCCCTAGATGGGAGAAGGGTTTCCCCTCTGGTCCATGGTCTCCATGGCGGCGGAGGGGCGAGAGCCCCTCCGAGATTGGATCTCTCTCTCTGTGTCCTTCTGTTTCTGGGCTCCCAGATTCTGTGTTTTACCGTTTCTTAAATTCCCGGCGATCCGTAACTCCGATTGGGCTGAAGTTTTAACATGATTTTATTCCGGATATTATCTTTCTTGCAGCTAAAGAAGGGCTCTAACCGCCTTAAGGAGTGGCCACAAGCTTGCCTGCCGCGGGCCCACCCCCTGGCCGCAGGGACAGGGCTTGTGGGCACTCCGTGCATCGCCTCGCGGTGATTCTTCTTCCCAAAAAACATAAATATTCCAAAAAAATCCCCGTAAGTTTTTATTATGTTTGGACTTTGTTTGGTATGGATATTCTGCGAAACAAAAAACATGCAACAAACAGGAACTGGCAGTGGATCAATATGTTAGTCCCAAAAATAGTATAAAAAGTTGCCAAAAGTATATGAAAGTTGTAAAATATTGGCATGAAACAATCAAAAATTATAGATACGACGGAGACGTATCAGCATCCCCAAGCTTAATTCCTGCTCGTCCTCGAGTAGGTAAATGATAAAAAAGATAATTTTTGATGTGGAATGCTACCTAGCATAATCTTGATCATATAATATAATCATGGCATGAATACTAAAACACGGGTGATTCGAAGCAATAGTCTATCATTTGACATAAAGACAATAATATTTCAAGCATACTAACAAAGCAATCATGTCTTCTGAAAATATCATTGCCAAAGAAAGTTATCCCTACAAAATCATATAGTTTGACTATGCCCCATCTTCCCCACACAACGTATTTAAATCATGCACAACCCCGGTTTTAGCCAAGCAATTGTTTCATACTTTAGTGTTCTCAAACCTTTTCAACTTTCACGCACTACATGAGTGTTAGCCATGGACATAACACCTTAGGTGGAATAGAATATGGTGGTCGTAGAGAAGACAAAAAAAAGAGAGGAGATAGTCTCACATCAACTAGGCGTATCAACGGGCTATGGAGATGCCCATCAATAGATATCAATGTGAGTGAGTAGGGATTGCCACGCAATGGATGCACTAGAGCTTATAAGTGTATGAAAGCTCACAAAAGAAACTAGTGGGTGTGCACCCAACTTGCTTGCTCACGAAGACCTAGGGCAATTTTGAGGAAGCCCATCATTGGAATATACAAGCCAAGTTATATAATGAAAATTTCCCACAAGTATATGGAAGTGACAACATAGGAGACTCTCTGTCATGAAGATCATAGTGCTATTTGAAGCACAAGTGTGGAAAGAGGATAGTAGCAATTGTCCCTTCTCTCTTTTCTCTCATTTTTTTGTGGGCTCTTTGGCCTCTTTTTTTTGGTGGGCATCTTTGGCCTCTTTTTTATAAATGGGCTTCACTGGCCTCTTTTATTTCCTCACATGGGACAATGCTCTATTAATGATGATCATCACACTTACAACTCAATACTTAGAGCAATGATGACTCTATATGAAATGCCTTCGGTAGTGTACCATGACAATGATCTAGCATAGCAATGACATCAAAAAACGGACAAGCCATGGAAACATCATGCTATCTATCTTACAATCATAAAATGGAAATATGGAAGTGGTGGCACATGTCATGAGATGGAACGGTGGCAGTTGCATGGCAATATATCTTGGAATGGCTATGAAAATGCCATAATAGGTAGGTATGGTGGCTGTTTTGAGGGAGGCTATATGGTGGGTGTAATGCACCGGCGACAGTTGCGCGGTACTAGAGAGGCTAGCAATGGTGGAAGGGTGAGAGCGCGTACAATCCATGGACTCAACATTAGTCATAAAGAGCTCACATACTTATTGCAAAAGTCTATTAGTCATCGAAGCAAGGTACTACACACATGCTCCTAGGGGAAAGGTTGGTAGGAGTTAACCATCGCGCGGTCCCGACCTCCACACAAAGGATGACAATCAATAAATAAATCATGCTCCGACTTCATCACATAACGATTCACCGTACGTGCATGCTACGGGAATAACAAACCTTAACACAAGTATTTCTACGAATACACAATTACTCACTAGCATGACTCTAATATCACATATTCATGTCGCAAAACTATTGCAAGGAATCAAACATATCATATTCAGTGTTCTACAAGTTTTATGTAGGATTTTATGACTAACCATGTGAATGACCAACTCGTGTTAACTCTCCAAATAGGTATAAGTGAAGCATGAGAGTTTAATTCTTTCTACAAAAGATATGCCCCGCTCTGACAAATATAAGTGAAGCAAAAGAGCATTCTACAAATGGCGGTTTTCTATGTGTAGGGAAACAGGCAATCCAAACTTCAAAAGATATAAGTGAAGCACAAGAAGCATTCTATAAAGCCAACCAAGGACTATCTCATACCAGCATGGTGCATAAAAGAAAAAGGGAAAATAAACACAAAAGATGCTCCAAGCCTTTGCACATATCATGTGACGAATTAAAATATAGCTCCGAGTAAAATTACCGATAGATTGTAGACGAAAGAGGGGATGCCTTCCGGGGCATCCCCAACCTTAGACGCTTGAGTCTTCCTTGAAAATTACCTTGGGGTGCCTCGGTCATTGATGGGGTCATAGTCCTAGGGTAGGGTCATAGGCCTGCCATACAGGTCGTACCCAAGGACTACCCCACACAAAGGACAAGACCCTAAGTCTACCCCGACTGAATTAAGGAATCCCCATCATCCAGTCGGCAACAGGTCCTGTATCATCCAGTCGGATACTAGCATTCGGTGAATACCAAGCTAACCGACTGGATACACTCGGTATATCGTAACCTCCCTGGAGGGAAACGGTCGTACGTTTCCGGGTGCATTTATTAGCATTTAGAGCATACGTTACCTGTAACGTATGCATTCAATCGCCACTACTCCGCCCCTGAATCAGAACCGTCGTGGAGGGCAGCGCCCCTGATACCCACGACAGTTGGCGCCCACCGCGGGGCAGGCGTCTAAGCGACTTCCGGCGAGTTTGCGAGTGCTTCCTTTCGTCATGTCATCCGGTGGAGTTTCGAGCATGGGTCACAAGATCTTCTTCGGTGCTCTCTCCTTCACTGTCGACGATTCGGCGTGGCTTCGGGAGGCACCTCTCGACGTTGAGGCGCTTCCCCATCGCGGGGCCACGCACTTCCGTGCCGCCGCCCGCGGCGTTCTTCTTCTCCAATAATCGGCTCCGTTGTTGACCTGCACCTCCATCATGCGCCGCAACAAGCGGTCCCGCCGTCCGCGTCTCCAACATTGGGTGTAGCATGCCCGAGCACGTCAAATCGCGTCTTCTCAAGTGGTAGTTCTGGAGTCTGTTGTGGTTGCCCCGCGTGCCCAGCACTCGGGCTCGGTTCCGACCGAGTTTCCTTCCGAGTACGCAGGCCGCGGGCCTGCGGCAGAAGTTCACATGGCCAACACCCATGAAGATCCCCGTCAAGCTGGTCGAAGCGAGCGCGAGGTCGGCGAAGCATCCGGTGCGCGCCGTCCACCTCGCCGTTCGGCCAGTCGACACACTCGGCGGAGCAACGTAGAGTTGTTCCGCACGCCCCTCCTCAACTTGGCTGTTGCTGCCAAGATTACCGATTCCCTCCAGCCGACTGATTCAGAGGCTGGTAGAGGGATCGAGCAAATCCAAGCCCTGTTGCACACGGCGCAGCAGCAGAATTCGGCGGTCTCCCAGTCGCACAACCGGATCTACAATAGTTCCGTCCACGCCAACACGCATCGGTCGGTCCACAGCCCTGGATCCCATCAGCGCCACAGGGGAGGCATCCGTTCCTTGATTCATGAAGATCGCCGCCGCTCACGCAGCCCTCTGCGGGGTGGGCCCTATGGGTCCCGACATCATGATGATCGGTGTTCAGTCGGTGACACTCACGACCCAAGACCCGATGCAAGAGGACGTATCGCCCAGCGAAGAGTCGACAGGGGTCGAGCCCACCGTGATGGTTACGACATGGACCGTCCGAGTGGAAGCAGGGCCATCGTGTCCGGTCCCGAGTGTTTTAGTCGAGCCATCCGCTCGGCTGACATCCCGCCCAACTTCCGATTGGCGGCGGGAATCAGTAAGTTTACAGGAGAGTCCAAGCCGGAAACATGGCTGGATGACTACCGAGTGGCAGTCCAGATCGGAGGCGGGGACGACCATGTCGCTATGAAGCACCTCCCTCTGATGCTCGACGGCTCGGCACGAGCGTGGCTAAACCAGTTGGCCCCCTCGAGCATTTACAGTTGGGCGGATCTGGCCCGAGTATTCGTCAGGACCTTCGAGGGGACGTGCAAACGCCCTGCAGGCCTAGTGGAGCTCCAGCACTGTGTCCAGAAGCCGAATGAGCCCCTGCGCGACTTCATCCAGCGTTGGACAACTCTCTACCACACGGTGGAGAACGTCACCGGGCATCAAGCAGTCTGCGCCTTCAAGGCAGGCGTGTGGTACAGAGAGTTGTACTTAAAGTTCGGTCGAACAGGCGACATCTCCATGAGCAAGATGATGGAGATAGCGGCGCGCTATGCAAATGGCGAAGAGGAGGACCGCATCCGGAGCGGCAAGCACAAGACAGTCGGCGATGCTGACGGAGGTAACACTCAGAAGCAGAAACAGAAAGCTCCGCCCACACCGCAAGAAGAAGCTGCAGCCGTGACCAATGCCAAGTTCAAGGGCAAAGGGAAGGCGCAGTTTACCCCCAAGAAGAAGCCGTTCAACAATCCCATCCTGGACCAGCCTTGTCCGGTTCACACGAAGATGGACGAAGAAGGCAACCCCATATACGCAAAGCATACCACTCGACAGTGTCGTCTCCTGATTCAGGGATTCAGCGAGGGACAACCGAGTGAGAAGGATCCTGAACAAGATGAGGAAGATAAGGAGGATCCATTCCCCCAAGTCCATGCAACCCTGATTATCTTTGCTGATGTCGAGAGCAAGAGCCGACTGAAGCTGGTGAACAGAGAGGTGAACATGGCCACCCCTTCCAACCCCAAGTTCTTCAAATGGTCCCAGACTGCGATCACCTTCGACTAGTCAGATCACCCGGCACATGTACCCACCCCAGGAAGACAGGCCCAGGTCGTCGACCCTGTGGTAGAAGGAGTCCGACTGCGCAAAGTCCTCATGGATGGCGGCAGCGGTTTGAACATCATGTACGCCGACACCCTCAAGGGGATGGGCATCCCGATGTCTAGACTCAGCGAGAGCAGCATGCAGTTCCACGGAGTCGTCCCTGGACGGAAGGCCAAATCACTCGGCCAGATCGCGTTGGACGTCGTTTTCGGCTCCGACAAGAACTTCCGCAAGGAAAGGCTGACGTTCGAAGTGGTTGACTTCCAGAGCACTTATCACGCAATTCTGGGTCGCCCAGCGTATGCGCATTTCATGGCCCGTCCATGTTACGTGTATCTGAAGTTGAAGATGCCGGGCCCGAAAGGCGTGATCACTATCACAGGCAATCGGCAGCGGGCTGAAGAGTGTCTGCAGCAGGGATCAAGGATCGCCGACCAGCAGATGGCCGTCCTCGAGCTGGACGAGTACAAGAAAACAGTCGACCCCGCCGACCTGATGCGCTCGAAGAAGCCGGCTTCAGAGTCTGCATTTCAGTCGGCGGGAGAGACGAAGAAGGTCAGCATCCACCCGACGGACGCCACAGCTGCCCCGACGAACATCTCCACCACCCTCGATCCTAAATAGGAAGCCGAGCTCACCCAATTCCTCCGTGAGAACTGGGACATCTTCGCATGGAAACCCTCTGAGATACCAGGTGTACCCAGGGAGTTGGCTGAGCACCGACTGCACGTGGATTCCACGGCTCGGCCTGTCCGAAAACGTCTGCGCCGATCCGCCGCGCACAAGAGGAAGGCAATCGGGGAAGAGGTGGCCAAATTGTTGGCAGCCAACTTCATTCGCGAGGTTCACCACTCCGAGTGGCTCGCCAATGTCGTCATGGTGCCCAAGAAGGACAAGTCGCTCCGAATATGCATCGACTTCAAGCATCTCAATAAGGTCTATCCGAAAGACGATTTTCCGCTCCCCCGCATAGATCAAATTATCGATTCGACTGCGGGTTGCGAGCGTCTGTCGTTTCTCGATGCCTACTCGGGCTATTATCAGATCCGTCTGTATGGTCGCGATGAGTTAAAGACAGCCTTCATCACCCCATTCGGGTGCTTCTGCTACATCACTATGCCTTTCGGTCTGAAGAATGCAAGAGCTACCTTTATGCGCATGACCCAAAAATGTCTCCTCGACCAGATCGGTCGCAATGTGGAGGCATATATGGATGATATCGTAGTCAAGTCACGCAAAGGTTCCGACCTGCTGACTGACTTGGCAGAAACATTCGCCAACCTTCGTAGGTACGATATCAAGCTCAACCCAGCCAAATGTTCATTCGGTGTTCCCAGCGGAAAGTTACTCGGTTTCTTCGTTTCCGAACGAGGGATCGACGTCAACCCCGAAAAGATCGGGACCATCGTCCGAATGGAGAGGCCGGTCAGAATACACGATGTTCAACGGCTCACAGGTTGCCTAGCGGCTTTAAGCAGGTTCATCAGTCGACTCGGCGAAAAAGCACTTCCTCTGTACCGACTCATGAAGAAATCGGATACCTTCGAGTGGACAGACGAAGCCCAAGTCGCATTCGACGACCTCAAAGTCCTACTTTCCACGCAACCGGTTCTTACTGCTCCGCTCAGTAAAGAGCCCCTTCTTCTATATATCGCGGCTACAAATCAAGTTGTCAGTATTGTTCTTACAGTCGAGCGAGAAGAAGAAGGCAAGGCATACAAAGTTCAGTGGCCAGTGTACTACGTCTCTGAAGTCCTGCCCCTTCCAAGCAGAGGTATCCCCATTATCAAAAACTTATCTATGGGATCTATATGACTGCGAAGAAGGTGGCTCATTACTTCCAAGACCACTCGGTATCTGTCATTTCTGATGCTCCGTTGTCAGAAATTCTCCACAATCGAGACGCATCAGGCCGAGTGGTGAAGTGGGCAATGGAGATGCTGTACTGTGACATCAAGTTCGAGGCCAAGAAAGCTATTAAGTCTCAAGCCCTGGCTGACTTTATAGCAGAATGGGTAGAACAATAGCAACCGACCCACATCTTCTTGGCTCATTGGACAATGTTCTTCGCTGGGTCTAAGATGTTGAATGGCTCCGGCGCTGGTGTTGTGCTCATATCACCAAAGGGCGACAAGCTCAAATACGTGTTGCAGATACACATAGATTCCTCCAACAACGAGGCAGAGTATGAGGCTCTCCTCTACGGATTGCGCATGGCCATCTCACTCGGCGTCCGTCGCTTGATGGTCTACGGCGATTCGGATTTGGTGGTCAATCAAGTGATGAAAGAGTGGGACGTCAGGAACCTCACCATGACCACATACTGCAATGCAGTAAGGAAGCTGGAGAAGAAGTTTGAAGGTCTGGAGCTCCACCATGTTCCAAGACTGAAGAACCAAGCACCTGACGAGTTAGCAAAACTCGGATCCACTCGGAGACCAGTCCCGAGTGACGTCTGCCTCGAGCACCTCCACCTCCCCTCAGTCAAAGAAGATCCTTTCACAGAGGAATCGGTACAACCCAAGAGCGCAACAGATCCGACTGAAGTCGATGTACCTGCTGTGGTTGATCTGGTCATGGAGATTCTGGCTGTCATTCCCGATTGGACTGTGCCGATCATGGCATATATCTTGAGGCAAGAACTTCCAGAAGACGAAGTCCAAGCCAGGCAGATAGTCCGCAGATCGAAGTCATTCACTGTCATTGAAGGCCAATTGTACAAGGAGAGTATCTCAGGCGTTCTTCAACGATGTATCTCCCCAGAGGAGGGGCAGCTGATCCTGGAGGATATTCACTCGGGGACCTGCGGTCATCACGCTTCTTCGAGAGCAATCGTAGCAAAGGCATTCAGGGCTGGCTTCTTTTGGCTGCAGGCTATCGAGATGGCTAAGGATATGGTTGATCGATGTGAGGGCTGCCAGTTCTACTCCAACAAGTCCCACAAGCCAATGTCCGCGTTGAAGACGATCCCTCTGGTGTGGCCGTTTGCAGTGTGGGGATTAGATACAGTTGGCCCGTTCAAGACAGGCCAAGGTGGATACACACATCTGTTGGTGGCAGTCGACAAATTCACGAAGTGGATCGAAGCGAAGCCCATCAAGAAGCTCGACGCTTCGACAACCGTCAAGTTTATCAGGGACATCATCTTCAGATTCGGCGTGCCTCACAGCATAATTACGGACAACGGGACAAACTTTGACTCGGACAGATTCAAAGGGTTCTGTACAAGCCAGGGCATCCGAGTGGATTTTGCTTCTGTAGCACATCCTCAGTCCAATGGACAAGCAGAGTGGGCAATCGGGCTTATTTTGCAAGGATTCAAGCCCCGACTCCTGCGAGAGATAGGACATGCCGCTGGCGCTTGGGTTACCGAGCTACCTTCAGTGCTTTGGGGACTTCGAACAACCCCAAACAGATCTACATGGCGATCACCGTTCTTCCTCGTTTATGGAGCAGAAGCGGTCCTTCTGAGTGACTTCCTACACAATGCGCCACGCGTCGAACTCTTCTCCGAAGCCGAATCAGAACAAGCAAGGCAAGACGGAGTGGATCTTCTGGAAGAGGAGCGCGAGATGGCGTTAACTCGCTCGACCATTTATCAACAAAATCTGCGGCGTTTTCATGCACGCCACGTCAGAAGTCGGACGTTCCAAGCAGGTGACCTGGTGCTCCGAGTGGATCAACAAAGACCCTACAAGTTGGCTCCGGCCTGGGAAGGACCCTTCATCATCTCCAAGGTGCTGAACAACGGAGCATATAGACTCTACAACATTCAGAGGGAGACAGCCGAGCCGCGCACATGGAACGGAGACCTCCTGAAGCGCTTCTACACGTGACCGTCGACTGAGGCGATGTAAAGAACAAGCATTGGCGAAATAATATAAAGCAGATTGAGTTTTTTACAGGTCCAAAGTTCTTCCGCGGTCGCAGACTCCGGTCTCAAAAAAAAACTTAGCTGCGATCCAGAATCGCCTAAGTATTAACTTTCTCCGAGTGTGTACTTAACGTCACACTCGGGGGCTTAGCCGCGATCCAGCATCGCCTAAGTGTTAACTCTCTCCGAGTGTGCACTTAACGTCACACTCGGGGGGCTTAGCCGCGATCCAGCATCGCCTAAGTGTTAACTCTCTCCGAGTGTGCACTTAACGTCACACTCGGGGGCTTAGCTGCGATCCAGCATCGCCTAAGTATTAACTTTCTCCGAGTGTGCACTTAACGTCACACTCGGGGGCTTAGCTGCGATCCAGCATCGCCTCCGTTTTAACTTTCTCCGAGTGTGTACTTAACGTCACACTCGGGGGCTTAGCCACGATCCAGCATCGCCTAAGTGTTAACTTTCTCCGAGTGTGCACTTAACGTCACACTCGGGGGCTTAGCTGCGATCCAGCATCGCCTAAGTATTAACTTTCTCCGAGTGTGCACTTAACGTCACACTCGGGGGGGCTTAGGTGCGATCCAGCATCGCCTAAGTATTAACTCTCTCCGAGTGTGCACTTGACTTCACACTCGTGGGCTTGGCTGCGATCCAGCATCGCCTAAGTTTTAACTTTCTCCGAGTGTGTACTTAACGTCACACTCGGGGGCTTAGCCGCGATCCAGCATCGCCTAAGTGTTAACTTTCTCCGAGTGTGCACTTGACGTCACACTCGGAGGCTTAGCTGCGATCCAGCATCGCCTAAGTATTAACTTTCTCCGAGTGTGCACTTAACTTCACACTCGGGGGGCTTAGCTGGGATCCAGTATCGCCTAAGTATTAACTCTCTCCGAGTGTGCACTTAACGTCACACTCAGGGGCTTGGCTACGATCCAGCATCGCCTAAGTATTAACTCTCTCCGAGTGTGCACTTAACGTCACACTCGGGGGCTTAGCTGCGATCCAACATCGCCTAAGTATTAACTCTCTCCGAGTGTGTACTTACCATCACACTCGAGGGCTTAGCTGCGATGCAGCATCGCCTAAGTATTAACTCTCTCCAAATGTGCACTTAATGTCACACTCGGGGGCTTAGCTGCGATCCAGCATCGCCTAAGTATTAACCTTCTCCGAGTGAGCACTACACGTCCCACTCGGGGGCTTAGCTGCAATCCAGCATCGCCAAAGTAATAACCTTCTCCGAGTGTGCACTTCACGTCACACTCGGAGGGAGCTTAACAGCGATCCAGCATCGGCTGTTTGCCTTTGGCTTCACCAAGAAACGCCAACCAAAAACCGAATCAACATTGCAACAGAAGAGCAAAAACCGGATTCCAAAATTCTCGCAAAGATAGCTAACTCGATGCGGATCAAGTTTACCTGCACCGATTTAAAAGTGTGACGCCCAACCCAAGTGGCCAGAGTACCTTACAGATAAACACTCGGCATACCGAGGATAAAGTTTCTTATGCGTCAGCTGGGCCGGCACCAGGACTGGAGGGCTCCACAAAAGTGTCCAAGTCGATTACGTCGGCGATGCGGGTAGCACTCTCAAGGAACGTCTCCATGAAGTCTTCGAATCGAAGCTTCTTCGTGTTGGCGACCTTCAGCGTCTTCAGTTTTTCCTAACGCACCTCCTTGCAATGGACTCGGACCAGGGACAGAGCAACATCTGCACCGTAACGAGCTGCAGATTTCTTCCACGACTGCACTCTGTTGGGAATCTCCGCCAGTCGACTCATCAGGTTCTCCATCTCCTGCCGCGACTCCTCTTCTGGCCAAAGCTCCTTGTCGATTCGGCCGACGACTTCTCTCAGTCGACCGATGAAAGGACCAACTTTGCCCACGCGGATGTGCGCACGGAGCAGATCCCGATTGGCGTCGTCGCCGAGTGGAACGTTCTCAAGAATCGAACGCTCCACGTCAGGCGCTTCAGCTTCGGCGTCAAAGCAAAAATCTACGAAAATAGGACAAACAGGCAATAAGCGCCGAGTGCTACGCGCATAGCACAACCACTCGGAAAAATAAGGACCTACCAGCCAGTCGCGTCATCATCTGCCGAGCCCAGTCGCTCACATATTTCTCTTGTGCTCTGCATCGTTTGTTCAGCACGTCCATCTGACTCATCAGCGCAGTCCTCTGCTTCCCCATCCTTTCCACTTCCTCAGTCAACGCCTTGTTCACTTCACGCGCCTGCTCCAATGATTTCTCCCGTTCCGCCAGAGCTTCCTTCATGCCGACCATTGCAGGCATGGCCGCGTCAAGTTCACCAGCGAACTGATTCCTCTCCGCCTTGAGAGCCTCATAGGCCGTCCCCATTTCACAAGTTTTCTACCAACAAGAAACAAGGGACAATCAGAAAGTTCAACAGTTAACAGTCTAAGTTCTTCAGACCCCTGCCGACGCAAGCAGTCGACAGCGGTCTCGGGGACTACACCCAGTGGGTTCACTAAGAGTGACCCCACTGGCATGCACCTCAAGCAGGCCTGCCCTATTGAAATGCATGTTATCACCTACGCCTCCGAGGCCAATAGTACCCGACCTGAGTACAACTTACTCTCGGGGACTCTTACCGTAAGTGCACTCCGACTGCAACAATTACTCGCACTCGGTAATCCTATTTACAGACACAACCAAACTCAAGGCAAAGTGTATAAAGACAACTGTTGGTGCAAGCACTCGACAGAAGTCTCGGGGACTACACCCACTGGGTTCACTCAGAGTGAACCCAATGCAAACAACATCTGATATTCAATAACACTCAGTGGGCTACAGGGGAAAAGTAAATACTTACTAGACCACTTACTCGGATATCATCGCGCAGCTCCAAGCTCCGCTGGTACAAGGCCGCAACGGAGTCATAAGCCCTCTTGGCTTCTCCAGCCATCAGCTCTGCCTGCACCATGGCCCCCTTGGCCGCTCCCACCTGCTCCTCCGGAAGACGTCGGATGCTGAATTCAGCATTCGACGAACCTGGAATCGTCGGAGGTTCCCGAGGCATCCCAAGGTCCGCCCCAGTCGGCTCCTCCCCCATCGGCACTGGTTCAGTCGGTGGCGACACTTCAGTCGGTGGGGCGTCGGCGCCGGGAGCGGCAGCAGGAGGAGCAGCCTCAAGAACAGGCTCCACGGCGGGGTCGGCCCTCCCCTGGTCGGCCTCGTCCAAGCAAATCGCCCCTGACAAGTCGAATGACATGACGTCTCAGGAAAAGAAAGAAACAAGCCCTATGATAGAGTTGGAGACGCGATCGGATAAAACACCTGACTCTCCTACAACACACCTGGCTGGGACGAAACGACGTTGTCCGTGTCCATGGGGTCGTCCCCTTGGCGGGCCGGAGAGGTGGCAGAGGTAGCGACCCTGTCGAGTGAAACCCATTCGACCTGTAATCAGGAGTTCACTCGGATAACAGAAAGAGCCGAAAGCTAGATGCACTTACGTGGAGGTGACAGGGATAGCAACCCTCATTCGCGGCAGAGCCTTCCGAGGCTTAGGCCCACTCGGCTTGGGCGCTCTGGAAGACTGGCCCGCGGGCTCAACGGCGGCGTCCCTGGCCCTCTTGGTGCCTCGAACACTCGGGACCACCGGAGCAGTAGGCGGAGCACTCGACGATGCAGGGGGAGCTGAGGGGACGGCGGGCTCGTGTCGGCGCTTGGTCCGATGCTCTGGTCGTGGAGGTGGCGAGTCTTGCTCCTCATCTTCTTCCTCTTCCTCGCTGTCCTCCTCCTCCGATTCCTTGCTGTCGAAGACGTATTCGGCGCTCTCCACGCTGCCCTCCTGGCTACCTTCCTCCTCCTCCTCCTCCGGATTCCCATTCAAAACGGGGGAGAACCAGTTGGTCCATGCCTACATGAAGTTCAGTCGGAAACAGTAAGCATCACACGGAGATATAAGCAAACGACTGGAATTAAGACAGTTCAATGCACTCGACTAGTGCCACTCACCTGATTCGGCGGGGGATGATCCGCGCTGTAAGGCTTCACTCGGCGAGCTCCTTTGGGGTTCTCACAGGGACCCGTTATCTGGAGCACCCACGAGGTTACCCTCTCCTCGTTCACGCCCACCACGTTGGTCCGAGTGGAATCTTCAGGCCCCGTGTAATGCCACATAGCATGGTCGCGAGCCTGTAGAGGCTGGATCCGTCGACCAAGGAAGGCTTCCAGCAGGTCTATACCGGTGACCCCCCTCCTGACGACATCCACGAGTGCCTCAACCAAAGGCTGGATGCCGTTCTTCTCGGCCTTAGAGAGCGCGAGCTGCTTAGGCGGGGCAGGCCGGTCTAGGCTAAAAGGAGGCAACCCAGTCGGCGCATTCGGACAGGCGATGTCCTGGCAGTAGAACCATGTCGACTGCCAGTTCCTAACCGACTCATTCAACTAGAGAGCAGGATAGCTACTCCGACTCTTCTTCTGGAATCCTAAACCTCCGCAGAGCTGGAGGAGGTGAGTCTAATCATCCGACTGGCTAAGTCGTTTGATAGTTTGTGATCGGGCGGAGAAGATGTGTTTGAACAAACCCCAATGGGGGGGACAACCGATGAAACACTCGCACAAAACAATAAAGGCAGAAAGATGGGCGGTGGCATTCGGGGGAAAGTGGTGGAGTTGAGCCCCGAAGTGATTCATGATGCCTTTAAAGAAGGGATGCGGAGGCAAAGAAAAACCTCTGTGAACATGGCTGAGGAGCAGGACGCGCTCCCCCTCTCGAGGCACTGGCTCGACCTCGTTGTCCGCAGACAGTCTCCAGGACTTATGCATGAGCATTCCGTGCTCCACCAGCTCCAGCAGATCTCCCTCCGTCACCGTAGAGGGAAGGAAGTCTCCTTGGATCCACCCCGCCGGCAGCGGTCGCTGCCGCCGCTGAGCAGGCGCCGCCGCCTTGCCCTTCTTCTTCCTCGCCTTCATCTTGCTGGTCTGACCCTTGGTCATGGAGGCGACGGCGAACTCTCGAGAGGAAGGGGAAGGAGGGAGTGTTGGAGCGCTGGAGGTGGCGAGGAAGACGGAGCAGGCGAGAGCGAAAGGGTCGGCGAGCGTAACGAAGAAGCCTCGCCGCCCAGATTTAAATAGGGTTCCGACTGGGTCACTGGCGGGTGGCCCCGAAACCTTCTCCGCCCGACTGGCCGCGGCGATATCAGTGGAGGACTTGAAGGCGCGAGAATCGAGGCGTCAGGCGCTACTCGAGTGCGCTGACGTCGTCCCCGCTGAGTGCGCGGAACCCAAAATTTGAGATCCTGGAAAATCCGCCGCTGTCAGTTGATCGGTCGCCTCAAAAGATGCCGCGGAAACAGTCGGTTTCGCAAACACTTCCACTCGGGTCGTTGGTCAGAAAAGGTAAAATGGATAGGGGCAAGCAACGCCCAAGCCGAATCTAATCCAGTCGGATCCGAACTTCAAGCACCGCTTCGTCGTATCAACCCCAATCCATTCGGGGACTAATGATGGGGTCATAGTCCTAGGGTAGGGTCATAGGCCTGCCATACAGGTCCTACCCAAGGACTACCCCACACAAAGGACAAGACCCTAAGTCTACCCCGACTGAATTAAGGAATCCCCATCATCCAGTCGGCAACAGGTCATGTATCATCCAGTCGGATACTAGCATTCGGTGAATACCAAGCTAACCGACTGGATACACTCGGTACATCGTAACCTCCCTGGAGGGAAACGGTCGTACGTTTCCGGGTGCATTTATTAGCATTTAGAGCGTACGTTACTTGTACCGTATGCATTCAATCGCCACTACTCCGCCCCTGAATCAGAACCGCCGTGGAGGGCAGCGCACTCTATATAAGCCGCCCTCCCCCACTGGTAAAGGGGTTAGCAAATCATTGTATTCCGTATTACACTCGACAACCAGCTCCGAGAGCACTGAAACGTAGGGCTGTTACCTCCACCGTAGAGGGGCCCGAACTCATACAACCTCTCCGTAGCTAGGACTCTGCCCATCTCATTTGTACCCTACACATCTACTGTCAGGCTTATACCCACGACAGTCATCCCCAAGCTTAGGCTCTTGCCTCTCCTTATTCCTTCATCCATCGTGCTCTCACCCAAAACTTGAAAACTTCAATCACACAAAACTCAACAAAACTTTGTGAGATCCGTTAGTATAATAAATAAATCACCACTTCAAGTACTGTTGTGAACTCATTCTAAATTCATATTAGCATTATGTCTACTGTAATCCAACTTCACCATGGTTCATACCCCCCGATACTACCCATAGATTCATCAAAATAAGAGAACAATGCGTAGAAAACAGAATCTGTCAAAACAGAACAGTCTGTAGCAATCTGTATATTCCGTATACTTCTGATATCTCAAAAAATATGAAAAATTACGAACGTCTGGAAAATTTTCATATCAATCAGCAGCAAAAAGAATCAACTCAAAAGCTCTTCCAGAATAAAAATGAAAAGTAATTTCGTGAGTAGAAAGTTTTTGTCTTTTCTCAGCGTGATCAAACAACTATCACCCAAACTAATCGTAAAGGCTTACTTGGCACATTATTTTTAAAAACACAAAGGAATTGTACAAGGGGATAATTATTTTTGTGAGAAACTTCCATGAAAAATTCTACATTGTTTCCATGAGCATGAACACAAGTGTTCAAGGTCGACCCTCACTTCCGCAATGCATCACCTTTCAATCGCTTCTCTTTTTGAATTTTTTTAAGTTCCCCTCTATATTTTTTTTGTTTTTAAACTAAATAAAAGCACTCAACAGAAATAAATGACTCTCTAAAACTTCCGGGTTGTCTCCCAGGCAGCGCTTTCTTTAAAGCCATTAAGCTAGGCATAAAGTGCTCAAGTAATGGACCCACCCGGATCCCAAGGTATATCAAAGCCAATTTTAATTAGCAATGATTTGAAATTTAGTAGTGAGCACAAGGTAACATATATCAAGCAATGACGAAGTCTAACTCTCTTCCTATGCATTGGCATGTCATAAAAGAACAATTCATGCACACCAAGTAAAGGCCAATACATAGCATAATCAGTTTCTTGCAATTTTATCGTATTGGAAACATAGAGAGGTGGAGATGTAGTTCCTCTCTCATAATAATTGCAAGTAGGATCAGCAAGCACATGCATATTATATTCATCAAAATCATCATGTGTAACATAAGTAACTATAGCTAGCTCATATTCATAAGCATCATTCATATTGGCATCATGGCCACAAGCATAGCAAGCATCAAGTTCATCAAAAAGGGATATTTCAAACGAATCCAAGGGATCATAGCATTCATCCTTCGATAAGAACAAAGGGAAATTAAATAATATATGAGTAGAAGAGTTACTCAGATTACAAGGTGGACATGGGTAGCTAGTCCTCTCTTCCTCCTTTTGTTCTTCGCTCTCCTCTTCATCTTTTTCATCTAATGAGCTCACAATTTCAACATTTTCTTCTTCCATAGTTTCCTGCAAAATAATAGTCTCTTCTTGGGCTGCATAGGATTTCTCCTTAAATCGTTCAATATGGGCATTATATTCATAATTAGTATAACAATAACGAAGCATAGCCAAATTTTCAGATCGGTGAGGAGCATCATCATTATCATCACACCTTTTAAACAAAGCCTCAATTTCATAAGCACCCATAAAAGCAACAAACTCTTCTATTGATCCACATCATAGTAATCATATATACCATTAGCATAAGAAGACAAGGTTCTATGATCATTAAATTCACAAGAAAAGGGAAGGTGTGGAGCCTTCATCCTAGAGCAACAAGTAACACCATATCTCTTGCATAGTTCCCAAGCATACCATTTCAAGAAATGGATTTGATCCCATAAAAGTTTCCCTTTTTGAGTCAAGCGATAATCCCTAAAGTATACACGTTGATCCAACATGTATCCCATTATATAATTGAATGGGGCTCTCTCAGGATTATTAAAGAAGTGCATAATATTTTCCACATAACGAGCCTCGAGGGTTTTAGGAGGTTCCCCATCTCCATGAGTAGCAAGTACACCTAGTTTTTTGGTATTTCGTGTTCCATATCCATAACTAAAGATAGAGAACAACTTAGAACAGCAAATAAATCTACTTAGTGATAAAGCAAACAAGCACACACGAGGATATTCACCCCATGCCATTGCTCCCCGGCAACGGCGCTAGAAAAAGGTCTTGATAACCCACAAGTATAGGGGATCAACTGTAGCCTTTCTCGATAAGTAAGAGTGTCGAACCCAACGAGGAGCTAAACGTAGGACAAATATTCCTTCAAGTTCTATCGGCCACCGATACAACTCTACGCACACTTTACGTTCGCTTTACCTAGAACAAGTATGAAACTAGAAGTACTTTGTAGGAGTGATAGGATAGGCTTGTAAGAAAGTAAAGAACACGTAAATAAAACTACGGGCTGGTTATAAAAAGAAACAAATACGAGTGTCTAACGAGTGTGGAAAAGTGGTGGTAGGAGTTGTGGAATTGTCCCTAAGCAATTGACTATGTTACTAGATCGATAGCTAGTATCATGTGGGAGAGGCCTCTTCTAGCATGTCATCCCTTACTTGGAATTCTATGCACTTATGATTGGAACTATTAGCAAGCGTCCGCAACTACTAATGTTCATTAAGGTAAAACCCAACCATAGCAATAAGATATATTGGTCCCCCTTCAATCCCATATGCATCAATTTCTATGCTAGGTTTGAAGCTTCTGTCACTCTAGCCTGCCAATACATAGTCCTATCAACATACAACTAACCCTATGGTGTGATCCATGCGCGCGATTATATGATGGGCACCAAAGGACAGCAACATAACCACAAGCAAATTAAACCAATCATAGCAATTCATCAATCACCGATAGGACAACGATAATCTACTCAGACATCATAGGATAGCAACACATCATTGGATAATAATATGTAGCATAAAGCACCATGTTCAAGTAGAGGGTACAGTGGGTTGCGGGAGAGTGAACCGCTGAATATAGATGGGGGAAGATGATGGAGATGTTGGTGAAGATGACGGAGGTGTTGGTGTAGATCGCCGTCACACGATGATGTCCCGGGAGGCGTTCCGGCGCCGCCGGGAGAGAGGGGGAGAGAGCCCCCTCCTTCTTCTTCTTCCTTGACCTCCTCCCTAGATGGGAGAAGGGTTTCCCCTCTGGTCCATGGTCTCCATGGCGGCGGAGGGGCGAGAGCCCCTCCGAGATTGGATCTCTCTCTGTGTGTCCTTATGTTTCTGCGCTTCCAGATTCTGCGTTTCACCGTTTCTTAAATTGCCGGAGATCCGTAACTACGATTGGGCTGAAACTTTAACACGATTTTATTCTGAATATTATCTTTCTTGCGGCGAAAGAAGGGATCCAACCGCCTTAAGGAGTGGCCACAAGCCTGCGTGCCGCGGGCCCACCCCCTGGCCTCGGCGACAGGGCTTGTGGGCACTCCGTGCATCGCCTCGCGTTGATTCTTCTTCCCAAAAATCATAAATATGCAAAAAAATCCCCATAAGTTTTTATTACGTTTGGACTTCGTTTGGCATGGATATTCTGCGAAACAAAAAACATGCAACAAACAGGAACTGGCACTAGGCACTGGATCAATATGTTAGTCCCAAAAATAGTATAAAAAGTTGCCAAAAGTATATGAAAGTTGTAGAATATTGGCATGAAACAATCAAAAATTATAGATACGACGGATACGTATCAAAGACTCAACCATGGTGTATTGGTCAACGATGGCCATCAACTGCGCGAGGGTGGAGGGATCCAGACACATGAGTTTGTGCTTGAGGAGGGTGCCGTCTCGGCAGCCGTTGATGAAGTACTAGATCTCATGCACTTCATGGACTCCCTCGCAAGAGTTGCGGAGCTCGGTTCACCGCGTGAGTTAGTCGCGCAGTGGCTCGGTTGGGCCCTATACACACAGGGCGAGCTATCGGGGCCTACCAGTGCACTTGTACGTGCCAGTAAAGTTGCATACAAACGCCTCCTAGAAGTCTAGCCAACCGTTTACGCTGCCGGCCGACAGGCTGTTAAGCCAGGTCCGGGTTGAGCCGAGCAGCATGAGGGGCGCATAGGGTCGGGGATATACCCCGCGGTATAACCCGGCTTGAAGTATATCCCGGCTTGAAGTATGACCCGACTGGGACATGGAGATTCACTGTAACCCGACCGAGTTTGGCGACTTATTGGTGACTCGGCAGGCGGCTCATATATGACCCGACATGCAAGTCATACACACTACAAGACCCAACGGCCCAGAAGGCAGCTCATGGGAGGGCCGGCTCACAGAGAAAGCCCAAGGAAAGGAAGGACTCCCACACACAGGAAACAAGACCCGGATTAGGATTCAAGAAAGACTAGTCCTAGTCCTAGTCCTACCCCTTCCACCTATATAAGGAGGGGTAAGGCTCCCCAAGAGGGACAAGTTCAAGTCATTAGAGATAGACAAATTGACACCCTCGAGATTAGAGGTAGAGATTCTACAAACTTTAAATCGAGATCATCATCTTCATCAATGAAACACAAGCACAAAGTAGGCTTTTACCTCCATCGGAGGGGCCGAACCTGGGTAAACTCGCGTCTCGCGATTCTGACCAACCCTCTTGGGCCGCCACATAGTTGCGATGGCCTCACACCTAATTTCTCTTATGATAACATATGTCGTGACAAAACCACGACACATAGCATACTACTATGCGCTTGTTGCCGCCGGCGATGCCGATGGCGGTGGTGTAGTCGGTCAACCAATCCTCGGGCTTGGTTGAGCCATTTTACTTGGGGGTGTCGCACGCCAAGGTGAAGCCCATGAGGAAAGGCTCCTTGAGGATGCGTTGCCCAAAGCACGGCTGGCCGGCTGTGCCCTCGTCCCTGGCAGCGCGAGATTTGGTGAGACACTCTAGGAGGAAACGTGCGTCCTAGTCGTCAAGCTGGCGCGTGCCGATTCGCTCGTACACCGGCACACGAGGTGTCGCCGACCGATTGTGTTCCTCACCCCGGCCGCTTAGTGCTGGCTGGCGGTCACCATCGCAAGCCAGCACCCGCACGTGGCTGTCGACAACCGACGGCCTCCTGCGCATCAGCGGCCTCTATGAGGACGCAGATGCGCTCCTGTTCCTGTTGCGTGTCACAGGCCGGACCCTCGAGCCCTTCCAGCTCATTGATGGCAGCCCGCGCAACTCGCATGTTCTTGATGGGGGTATCGTAGATGGGGCGGTCGCGGCCAGCTCCCGACCAACGGCGCCTCCGCGGCGTCGCACGTACGCTATCCAACTGGGCCCGGGGGCAGCTGGCGTGAGACCATGGGTCGCGTTGAACTCGCCTCGAGTGGCCTTGAACTCGCGTAGGGTCGACTCCAGCGCCTCCGCCTCGCGGGGCAAATGCATGCCGTGGTCGTCGAGCTCCTACGTGGCGACCGCGGGGTCAACCAGTGTAGGGATGGGGGGTGCGAAGCATGTCCAATGCCACACGGATCGGGGTCCGATATCCGGACGCGTCACCTTGCGAGGCGGCAGTGAGCACCTCCACGCGGTCGCCCAAGTTGACGGTGCTACGAGAGAGGTTGTTATCGCCGGCTAGCGGCAGCTCGTCGCACCTGAGCACCTCGGTGGGGTAGCTGTTGGCGACGACCGTGACGTAGATGCGATGCGAGCCAAAGGATATGATGGAGCCGTCAATGGGGAAGTCCGCATCCTCGAGATGGCGGGCGTTGTCATTGAGGCAGTCGAGCGTGCCGGATCACACGACCAAGCCGTGCACCACGCGCTCGCTAGAAGGGGTGAAGGGTCTGCTACTTCTCAAACAACAGCGCCACAAATTGACACATTGACGGAGACTTTCTTGCGTTGGTTTTTCCCTTGAAGAGGAAAGGGTGATACAGCAAAGGAGCAGTAAGTATTTCCCTCAGTTTGAGAACCAAGGTATCAATCCAGTAGGAGAGTCTCCTCAATCCAGAGTACCTGCGCAAACACAAACGAGCTTGCACCCAACGCTTCAAAGGGGTTGTCAATCCCTTCAAGATTGTTTGCAAAGTGAGATCTGAAGGCGGAAAGTGCAACGAAGTAAAAAGTGTAAGGCTGAAAATATAGTGTGGAGTAGACCCGGGGGCCATAGTGTTCACTAGAGGATTCTCTCAAAATAGCAAATATCATGGTGGGTGAACAAATTACTGTCGAGCAATTGATAGAACCGCGCAAAGTCATGACGATATCTAAGGCAATGATTATACATATAGGCATCACGTTCGAGACAAGTAGACCGATACTTTCTGCATCTACTACTATTACTCCACACATCGACCGCTATCCAGCATGCATCTAGAGTATTGAGTTCATGATGAACAGAGTAACGCTTAAGTAAATGACATGATGTAGAGGGATAAACTCAAACCAATGATGAAAACCCCATCTTTTTACCCTCGATGGCAACAAAATGATGCGTGCCTCGCTACTCCTTCTGTCACTGGGTGAGGTCACCGCAAGGTATGAACCCAAAACCAAGCACTTTTCCCATTGCAAGAATCACAGATCTAGTTGGCCAAACAAAACCCACAACTCGAAGAGAATTACAAGGATATGAAATCATGCATAAGAGAGATCAGAAGAAACTCAAATAAGATTCATAGATAATCTAATCATAAATCCACAATTCATCGGATCTCGACAAACACACCGCAAAAGAAGATTACATCGGATAGATCTCCATGAAGATCATGGAGAACTTTGTATTGAAGATCCAAGAGAGAGAAGAAGCCATCTAGTTACTAAGTATGGACCCGTAGGTCTATGGTGAACTACTTACGCATCATCAGAGAGGTCATGGTGTTGATGAAGAAGCCCTCCGTATCCGAATCCCCCCTCCGACAGGGCACCAGAACGTGCCCCAGATGGGATCTTGTGGAGACAGAAGCTTGCGGTGGCGGAAAAGTACTTTCGGTGATCTCCTGATTTTTTGTGGAATTTTTGGGGATATATAGGCGCAAAACCTAGGGAAAAGGAGGTCCAGGGAACCCACAAGCCTATGGGTCATGACCTCCCCCTGGCCGCGGTGTGAGAGCTTGTGGGGCCCCTGGGGACCCCCTGCCTTGGCTCTCAAGTCTCCCGATCTTCTTCTGTTACGGAAAAAATCTTTTCGGGGATTTTATTCCATTTGGAATCCGTTTCAAAATCTCCTCTGAAAGGGGTCAAAAACCTTGAAAAAACAGGAACTGGCACTTAGCACTGAGTTAATAAGTTAGTCCCAAAAAATATATAGAAGGCATGCAAAACATCACAAGTTTGACAAGATAATAGCATAAAACCATCAAAAATTATAGATACGTTAGAGACGTATCAAGCATCCGCAAGCTTAACTCCTGCTCGTCCTCGAGTAGGGAAGTGATAAATAATGAATTTTTGATGTGGAATGCTACCTAGCATGGTTTTCCTTTGCAACTTCTTTCACGTGACATGAATGTTCAGAGCCGTAAGATTCGAAACAATAGTTTGCTATTGACATGAAAACAATAATACTTCAAGCAAACTAGCAAAGTAATCATGCAGTTTCAAAATAACAAGGTCAAGGAAAGTTATCCCTACAAAATCATATATTCGGGCTATGCTCCATCATCCTCACACAACTAATGTAAATCATGGAAATCCCCGGTATTTGCGAAGTAATTGTTTTCGCACTCTTACTTTCTCAAACCTTTTATAACTGTCATGCAATACATGAGCGTGAGCCATGGATATAGCACTATAGGTGGAATAGAGTGTGGTGGTGGTTGTGAGATAAAAAGGAGGAGATGGTCACATTGACTCGACGTATCAAAGGGCTATGGAGATGCCCATTAATAGATATCAATGTGAATGAGTAGGGATTGCCATACAAGGGATGCACTAAAGCTATAAGTATGTGAATGCTCAAAAGGAGAACTAGTGGGTGTGCATCCAACTTGCTTGCTCACGAAGACCTAGGGCAATTTGAGGAAGCCCATCATTGGAATATACAAGCCAAGTTATATAATGAATATTCCCACTAGCATATGGTAGGGACAAAGCAAGAAGCTCTCAATCATGAAGAACATGGTCCTATTATGAAGCACAAGTGTGGAAAAAGATAGTAGCATTGTCCCTTCTGTCTTTTTCTCTCTCTTTTTTATTTGGGCTCTTGGCCTCTTTTTTTCTTTTTTTTCTTTTCTCTCTTTTTTATTTGGGCTCTTTGACCTCTTTTTTTTATTTGCTCACATGGGAAAATGCTCTAATAATGATGATCATCACACTTTTATTTACTCACAGTTCAAAGCTCAAAAATGATGATGACTCTATAGGAAATGCCTCCGGCGGTGTATCGGGATGTGCAACGATCTAGCTTGGCATATGACATCTCGCTAGCTATCTTACGATCATGCAATGGTAATATGAGAGTGACGGCTCAAGTCATGGGATGGAACGGTGGGAGTTACATGGCAATATATATCGGAATGGCTATGAAAATGCCATGGTAGGTAGGTATGGTGGCTGTTTTGAGGAAGACATATGGTGGGTTTGTGTACCGACGAGAATTGAGCGGCACTAGAGAGGCTAGCAATGGTGGAAGGTGAAAGTGCATCTATACCATGGACTCACATTAGTCATGAAGAACTCACATACTTTTTGCGAAAGTTTTTATTAGTAATCGAAACAGAGTGCTAAACGCATACTCCTAGGGGAAGGGTTGGTAGGTGTTAACCATCGCGCGATCCCGACCTCAACACAAAGGATGAAAATCAATAGATCAATTATGCTCCGACTTCCTAACATAGCGATTCACCATACTTGCATGCTACGAGAATCACTAACTTCAACACAGTTACTTCTAGATTCACAACACCCTACTAACATAGCTCTTAATATTACCGAATCCACGTCTCAAAACTAATTGAGAGGAACCAAGACTTCTCTTTCTACTCAATGCACATGAAGATGGAGATTTTTGTATCCTCTTTGGGTACCTATCACCTTTGGGACTACTTTCATAGCATAAGCCAACTACCAAATCACGCGCCGCCGTGCTCTAAAAGATATAAGTGAAGGACATAGAGCTAAATTATCTAGCTCAAAAGATATAAGTGAAGCACTATGAGCATTCTAGCAAAATCACGATGAGTGCATGTCTCTCTCTATCAAAAATGTGTGCAGCAAGGATGATTCTGACACAACAAAAAGAAAAGACTCCTACGATACAAGACGCTCCAAGAAAAACACATATCATGTGGTGAATAAAAATATAGCTCCAAGTAATGTTACCGATGGATTGATGACAAAAGATTGGATGCCTTCCCGGGGTATCCCCAAGCTTAGGCTTTTTGGTGTCCTTGAATTTGTCTTGGGATGCCTTGGGTATCCCCAAGTTTGAGCTATTTCCACTCCTTATCTCATCGTCCATGAGAACATCACCCAAAACTTGAAAACTTCACAACACAAAACTTAAACAGTAACTCGTGATAACATTAGCA
Organism: Hordeum vulgare subsp. vulgare; assembly: GCF_904849725.1. NCBI lineage: Eukaryota > Viridiplantae > Streptophyta > Magnoliopsida > Poales > Poaceae > Hordeum > Hordeum vulgare. Next base: position 534,383,187 of record NC_058524.1, read on the forward strand.
CAAGAAAACAAACTACCACTTCTTTTGGTACTGTAGCAAACTTGAATTCTATCTGTATTGGTGTTGGGATACTGTATTCTCACTTTTCCATGGCTAGTACCGCCCGATACTAACCACAGTTTCATCAAAACAAGCAACCAACTCAACAAAAACAGAATCTGTCAAAAACAGACCAGTCTGTAGCAATCTGTATACTTCGTATACTTATGGTATCTCACAAAATCTGAAAAAATTAGGACTGCCTGGGAAAAAGGCATATCAACCAGCAGCAAAAAGAATCAACTCAAAATCTCTTTCTGAATAAAAATGAAAAATCATCTCGTGAGCGAAACGTTTATGTATTTTTCCAGCAGGATCAAACAACCATCACCAAGACTAGTCATAAAGGTTTTTCTTGGCTCAAAAACAAAAATAAACACAAAAAACACAATCACAACAGAATTATGATGGTGTGGAAGCAACAAAACAGAAAGAAAAAGATAAATTCATTGGGTTGCCTCCCAATAATCGCTATTGTTTAACGCCCTTAGCTAGACATAAAAGCGATAGAATCACGTATCGTCGTCTTTGGTGCTCAAACCATAAGTGGCCCTCATCATGGATTCATAAGGAAATCTTGTTTTCTTTCTAGGAAAGTGTTCCATGCCCTTCGTTAAAGGAAATTGAAATCTGATATTCCCTTCCTTCATATCGATGATAGCACCGATAGTCCTTAGGAAAGGTCTACCAAGAATAATAGGGCATGCAGGATTGCAATCAATGTCAAGCACATCCCTCTGGATGGTGGCGCAGGACAAGGGGAAACCTCTGTAGTTGCGACGCCGGTTGAGGAGGAAGTTAATGATGATGATCATGAAACTCCGGTTCAAGTTTCTGTCGAACCACGCAGGTCGACGAGACCACGTGCTGCTCCAGAGTGGTACGGTAATCCTGTCTTGTCAATCATGTTGTTGGACAACAATGAACCTGCAAATTATGAAGAAGCAATGGTGGGCCCGGATTCCAACAAATGGCTAGAAGCCATGAAGTCTGAGATAAAATCCATGTATGAGAACAAAGTGTGGACTTTGGAGGTACTGCCTGAGGGCCGCAAAGCTAATCAGAACAAATGGATCTTTAAGAGGAAGACGGACGTTGACGGCAATGTGACCGTTTATAAAGCTCGACTTGTGGAAAAGGGTTTTTCGCAAGTTCAAGGAGTTGACTACGATGAGACATTCTCACCCCTAGCAATGCTTAAGTCTGTCAGAATCATGTTAGCAATAGCTGCATTTTTCGATTATGAAATCTGGCAGATGGATGTCAAAACGGCGTTCCTTAACAGTTTCCTTAAGGAAGAATTGTATATGATGCAACCCGAAGGTTTTGTCGATCCTAAGAATGCTAACAAGGTGTTCAAGCTCCAGCGATCCATTTATGGACTGGTGCAAGCATCTCGGAGTTGGAACAAGCGCTTTGATGAGGTGATCAAAGCATTTGGGGTTATACAAGTGGTTGGAGAATCTTGTATTTACAAGAAAGTGAGTGGGAGCTCTGTGGCATTTCTAATATTATATGTGGATGACATATTGCTGATTGGAAACAACGTAGAGTTTTTGGAGAGCATAAAGGATTACTTGAATAATAGTTTCTCTATGAAGGACCTAGGAGAAGCTGCTTACATTCTAGGCATTAAGATCTATAGGGATAGATCAAAACGCCTGATAGGACTTTCACAAAGCACATACCTTGATAAAGTTTTGAAGAGGTTCAAAATGGAACAGTCCAAGAAAGGGTTCTTGCCAGTTTTACAAGGTACGAGATTGAGTAAGACTCAGTGCCCAGCAACTGATGAAGATAGAGAGCATATGCGCTCCGTCCCCTATGCTTCAGCCATAGGTTCTATCATGTATGCAATGCTATGCACTAGACCGGATGTTAGCCTGGCCATAAGTATGGCAGGTAGGTTCTAGAGTAATCCAGGAGTGGATCACTGGACAGCGGTCAAGAATATCCTGAAGTACCTGAAAAGGACTAAGGAGATGTTTCTCGTATATGGAGGTGACGAAGAGCTCGCCGTAAAAGGTTACGTCGATGCAAGCTTTGACACAGATCCGGATGACTCTAAGTCACGAACCGGATACGTATTTATTCTTAATGGGGGTGCGGTAAGCTGATGCAGTTCCAAGCAAAGCGTCGTAGCAGATTCTACATGTGAAGCGGAGTACATGGCTGCCTCGGAGGCAGCTAAGGAGGGTGTCTGGATGAAGCAGTTCATGACGGATCTTGGAGTGGTGCCAAGCGCACTGAATCCAATAACCTTGTTCTGTGACAACACGGGTGCCATTGCCTTAGCAAAGGAACCACAGTTTCACAAGAAGTCCAGACACATCAAACGACGCTTCAACCTCATCCGCGACTACGTCGAAGGAGAGGACGTGAATATATGCAAAGTGCACACGGATCTGAATGTGGCAGACCCGTTGACTAAACCTCTTCCACGGCCAAAGCATGATCAACACCAGAACTGTATGGGTGTTAGATTTATTACAATGTAATTCGCATGATGATGTGAGGGCTAGATTATTGACTCTAGTGCAAGTGGGAGACTGTTGGAATTATGCCCTAGAGGCAATAATAAATATAGTTATTATTATAATTCCTGTATCAAGATAATCGTTTATTATCCATGCTATAATTGTATTGAATGAAGACTCATTTACATGTGTGGATACATAGACAAAACACTGTCCCTAGCAAGCCTCTAGTTGGCTAGCCAGTTGATCAAAGATAGTCAGTGTCTTCTGATTATAAACAAGGTGTTGTTGCTTGATAACTGGATCACGTCATTAGGAGAATCACGTGATGGACTAGACCCAAACTAATAGACGTAGCATGTTGATCGTGTCATTTTGTTGCTACTGTTTTCTGCGTGTCAAGTATTTGTTCCTATGACCATGAGATCATATAACTCACTGATCGGAGGAATACTTTGTGTGTATCAAACGTCGCAACGTAACTGGGTGACTATAAAGATGCTCTACAGGTATCTCTGAAGGTGTTAGTTGAGTTAGTATGGATCAAGACTGGGATTTGTCACTCCGTGTGACGGAGAGGTATCTCGGGGCCCACTCGGTAATACAACATCACACACAAGCCTTGCAAGCAATGTGACTTAGTGTAAGTTGCGGGATCTTGTATTACGGAACGAGTAAAGAGACTTGCCAGTAAACGAGATTGAAATAGGTATGCGGATACTGACGATCGAATCTCGGGCAAGTAACATACCGAAGGACAAAGGGAATGACATACGGGATTATATGAATCCTTGGCACTGAGGTTCAAACGATAAGATCTTCGTAGAATATGTAGGATCCAATATGGGCATCCAGGTTCCGCTATTGGATATTGACCGAGGAGTCTCTCGGGTCATCTCTACATAGTTCTCGAACCCGCAGGGTCTGCACACCTAAGGTTCGACGTTGTTTTATGCGTATTTGAGTAATATGGTTGGTTACCGAATGTTGTTCGGAGTCCCGGATGAGATCACGGACGTCACGAGGGTTTCCGAAATGGTTTGGAAACGAAGATTGATATATAGGATGACCTCATTTGATTACCGGAAGGTTTTCGGAGTTACCGGGAATGTACCGGGAATGACGAATGGGTTCCGGGAGTTCACCGGGGGGGGGGGGAAACCCACCCCGGGGAAGCCCATAGGCCTTGAGGGTGGTGCACCAGCCCTTAGTGGGCTGGTGGGACAGCCCAAAAGGGCCCTATGCGCCTATGAAAGAAAATCAAAGAGAAAAGAAAAAAAAAGAGGAGGTGGGAAGGGAAGGAAGGACTCCCACCCACCAAACCAAGTCCAACTCGGTTTGGGGGGGGAGCCTTCCCCCCTTGGCTCGGCCGACCCCCTTGGGGCTCCTTGAGCCCCAAGGCAAGGTCCCCTCCCTCCCACCTATATATACGGAGGTTTTAGGGCTGATTTGAGACGACTTTTCCACGGCAGCCCGACCACATACCTCCACGGTTTTTCCTCTAGATCACGTTTCTGCGGAGCTCGGGCGGAGCCCTGCTGAGACAAGGTCATCACCAACCTTCGGAGCGCCGTCACTCTGCCGGAGAACTCTTGTACCTCTCCTCTCTCTTGCTAGATCAAGAAGGCCGAGATCATTGTCGAGCTGTACGTGTGCTGAACGCGGAGGTGCCGTCCGTTCGGTACTAGATCGTGGGACTGATCGCAGGATTGTTCGCGGGGCGGATCGAGGGACGTGAGGACGTTCCACTACATCAACCGCGTTCACTAATGCTTCTGCTGTACGATCTACAAGGGTACGTAGATCACTCATCCCCTCTCGTAGATGGACATCACCATGATAGGTCTTCGTGCGCGTAGGAAAATTTTTGTTTCCCATGCGACGTTCCCCAACAAGAACATCACATAAAGACTTTGGAATCACAGAAACACTAGCACCCAAATCACACAAAGCATTGCATTCATAGTTTTTGATTTTGATTTTGATGGTAGGTTCCCACTCATCATGAAGCTTTCTAGGGATAGAGACTTCCAATTCAAGTTTCTCTTCAAGAGATTTTATCATAGCTTCGACGATATGATCGGTAAAGGCCTTGTTTTGGCTATAAGCATGTGGAGAGTTTAACATGGATTGCATCAAAGAAATGCATTCAATCAAGGAGCAACTATCATAATTGAATTCCTTGAAATCCATAGTAGTAATTTCATTACTACTCAAAGTTTTAATATCTTCTACTCCACTTTCAATGCTTTTAGCATCAGGATAGATGGACTCTGAATCATTGGGGCACTTTTCAACCAAAGTGGATTCATATTCAGCCCCAGAATCATTAGGTTTGACACAAGAAAACAAAGATTCAATGGGAGTGACACCAAGCACTTTAAGATCTTCGTGATTCTTATCACGAGAACACGCCTTTTTAAGCCATTCATGTCTAGCACGAATTTGGGCGGTTCTTTCTTGGCTCTCAATCATGGAAACACGCATAGCTTTCAAAGTTTCATCCATGTTGATCTTGGGAGGAGCACATTTAACTTTCAAAGCATCAACATCACTAGATATTCTATCAACGCTCTTAGCCAAATCGTCAATTTTGAGTAGCTTTTCCTCTATGGACGCATTGAAAATCTTTTGAGAGTTGGTGAACTCTTTGATATTACTCTCTAGATCAGAGGGTAATCAATTGTAATTTCCATGAGTATTGTTGTAGGAGTTGCCAAAGTTATTAGAGGAGTTACTAGGAAAAGGCCTATGAACATAGTTTCCTCTAAAAGCGTTGTTGTTACCAAAGTTATTCCTACCAACAAAATTAACGTCCAAGCTAGCGTTGCTACTCTCAATCAAAGAAGACAAGGGCATATCATTAGGATCCAAAGGATCACTTCTACTAGCAACCAAATTCATTAACTCGTCCATCTTAGCACTCAACGAGTTAATTTCTTCTATAGCGTGTACCTTCTTACTAGTAGGTGACCTTTCAGTGTGCCACTGAGAGTAGTTCGTCATCATGTTGTCTAGGAGCTTTGTGTCTTCCCCTAACGTGATTTCCATGAACGTTCCACCTGAGGCGGAGTCCAAGATATTTCTAGTAGCGAAATTCAAGCCAGCGTAAAATATTTGAATAATCATCCAAAGACTCAAGCCATGAGCGGGACAATTTCTAATCATTAATTTCATTCTCTCCCAAGATTGTGCAACATGTTCATTATCAAGTTGCTTGAAATTCATGATATCATTACGGAGAGAGGTGATCTTAGCCGGCGGAAAATACTTGGATATATAAGCATCTTTGCACTTACCCCAAGAATCGATACTATTTTTGGGCAAAGAAGAAAACCAAGTTTTTGCACGATGTCGCAACGAGAAAGGAAAAAGATTCAATTTAATCACGTCATTATCCACATCTTTCTTCTTTTGCATATCACAAAGCTCAATGAAGGTATGGAGATGGGATGCGACATCTTCACTAGGAAGGCCGACGGATTGCTATTTCATAACAAGATTTAGCAAAGCGGCATTGATTTCGTATGACTCCGCACTAGTGGCGGGAGCAAATGGGGTACTGATAAAATCATTATTATTAGTATTCGAGAAGTGAAAAATTTTGGTGTTTTCATTCATGGTGACTTCGGCAAGCAAGAAAGCACACAAGCGAACAAAGAGCAAAAGAGAAAAAGGGCGAACGAAAAGGCAAATGGAAAAGGCAAACGAAAAAGGAAAATTGTGAAGTGGGGGAGAGGAAAACGAGAGGCAACTAGCAAACAAATTAAATGCAAGAGATGAGTTTGCGACACCTACTTGGAAGAGTTCTTGACTTGATCTTCCTCCCCGGAAACGGCGCCAGAAATCCTTCTTGCTACTTCTCAAAGAACAACACCAGAAATTGACACGTTGACGGAGACTTGCTTGCGTTGGTTTTTCCCTTGAAGAGGAAAGGGTGATGCAGCAAAGGAGCAGTAAGTATTTCCCTCAGTTTGAGAACGAAGGTATCGATCCAGTAGGAGAGTCTCGTCAAGTCCAGAGTACCTGCGCAAACACAAACGAGATTGCACCCAACGCTTCAAAGGGGTTGTCAATCCCTTCAAGATTGTTTGCAAAGTGAGATCTGAAGGCGGAAAGTGCAACGAAGTAAAAAGTGTAAGGATGAAAATATGGTGTGGAGTAGACCCCGGGGCCATAGTGTTCACTAGAGGCTTCTCGCAAAATAGCAAATATCACGGTGGGTGAACAAATTACTATCGAGCAATTGATAGAACCGCGCAAAGTCATGACCGTATCTAAGGCAATGATCATACATATAGGCCTCACGTCCGAGACAAGTAGACCGATACTTTCTGCATCTACTACTATTACTCCACACATCGACCGCTATCCAGCATTCATCTAGTGTATTGAGTTCATGACGAACAGAGTACCGCCTTAAGCAAGATGACATGATGTAGAGGGATAAACTCAAACCAATGATGAAAACCCCATCCTTTTACCCTTGATGGCAACAACACGATGCGTGCCTCGCTACCCCTTCTGTCACTGGGTGAGGTCACCGCACTATATGAACACAAAACCAAGCAGTTCTCCCATTGCAAGAATCATAGATCTAGTTGGCCAAACAAAACCCACAACTCGAAGAGAATTACATGGATATGAAATCATGCATAAGAGAGATCAAAAGAAACTCAAATAAGATTCATAGATAATCTGATCATAAATCCACAATTCATTGGATCTCGACAAACGCACCGCAAAAGAAGATTACATCGGATAGATCTCCATGAAGATCATGGAGAACTTTGTATTGAAGATCCAAGAGAGAGAAGAAGCCATCTAGTTACTAGCTATGGACCCATAGGTCTATAGTGAACTACTCGCGCATCATCAGAGAGGTCATGGTGTTGATGAAGAAGCCCTTCGTATCTGAATCTCCCCTCCGGTAGTGCACCAGAACGTGCCCCAGATGGGATCTTCCGAAGACACAAGCTTGCGGCGGCGGAAAAGTACTTTCGATTATCTCCTGATTTTTTGTGGAATTTTTGGGGATATATAGGCGCAAAACCTAGGGCAAAGGAGGTCTAGGGGACCCACAATCCTGTGGGCCGCGGCCTCCCCCCTGGCCGCGGTGTGGGGGCTGTGGGGCCCCTGGGGTCCCCCTGCCTTGGCTCTCAAGTCTCCCGATATTCTTCTGTTACGGAAAAAATCTTTTCGGGGATTTTATTCCGTTGGGATTCCATTTCAAAATCTCCTCTGAAAAGGGTCAAAAACATGGAAAAAACAGGAACTGACACTTGGTACTGAGTTAATAAGTTAGTCCCAAAAAGTATATAAAAGGCATGAAAAACATCCAAAGTTTGACAAGATAATAGCATGAAACCATAAACAATTATAGATACGTTGGAGACGTATCAGGGTCTTGCAAGGACCGTTACTCCGGTCGGTGTCATTGCTGGCCCCATGGTGGGTGCCAACTGTCATGGTATTTTCGGGACAGATGCCAGGGGGTGGCTTAGTTTGTGGTTTGGGGCCGATGGGCGCTAACGGCGTCTGGGAACGGGTGTAGGCGTAACACACATGACGCCGATCTACCCATGTTCAGGGCCCTCTGATGAGGTGAAACCCCTAGTCCTACCGGTGTGACTATATGGGAATCACAATACAGATGGTGCTCCTTGAGCTGTTCATGACGAGAGAGATGGAGCTTTGGTTGTCGGTCTCGCTTCCTCATTGGTGTTCTATGTGGGGGGTTGGATGGGTCAAGTATCTGCCAGCCCCTCTCTCGAGGGGCTGTGGTTTCGATTTATAGTCCAGCCAGAAATGTACAGTGGTAAGGGTAGGACAAGAGGTGGGGGCCGGCTGCTGTTGCGGCAACAAAAGTCCTTCCCTGGTGTCGTGGTTTTGTCACGGCAGATGTCCTCGTGAAAGGACTTAGTATTGGAGCCATCACACCTTGGTGGCGACTCAAAGGGGTTGAACGGGAGTGAGACGGTGATTTACCCAGGTTCGGCCCCTCGTGAGGAGGTAAAAGCCTACGTCCTGCTTTGTGTTGTATTGATGGAGTTTCGATTACAAGGAGGGCGTAACTCGCCAGACCTAGCACTCGATGATTTCTAACCTGCCGTCTTCTTCCCTGGGACTCGCCTTTATATACAGGTCGAGTCCCTAGGGTTTACAAGGGTCCTTTCCTTTATACAAACCGTGACTCTTACGATCTCTAAGTCGCCACTTTTCCAAAGCTTGGAGGCCTTCTCTATCATGGACTCCTTCCGAAAGTTGTAAACCGCCATACAACCTTCGGTCCTACCAGGCCAAGGCCCGAACCATATTTTAGATGAATCGCCAGATTTGGTGACCCGGCCCAACTAGGGCGGGTTATCAACAGATAATATCCCCAACATTAGGCCCCAGATTGACTTGAATTTCCTTCAGGCCAATATCCTTACTCAATTAAGGGCGATTCATCTTCACCCCTTTTATACGCCATGAACTTAACCCGCCATCTGTTGCGGAAAAACTTGAGTCGCCAAACCATTTCTTGTTGGTACCTCCTTATCCCTTGAATCCCGGAAAAGATAATGACGTAATCCCCAACGGATCCTTCGGTATCGTTATCCCAAAATTTTCGGGGCGCCATCATGGCGAATCTTTATCTTTTGGTGGTTCCCGCTCGTGGCGCCTCGATCCTAGCGCCTGCCCTGATAAATAGGCGGGAGGAAGGGACTGGGCGCATTCCACCTACCAGTCTTGTCGCCCTTCTCTTCCCCACTATCACAGCGAAAACCCTCATCGTCTTCCGAGAGCTCCGCCGCCACCCGAGGGCCTCGTCGCCATCCGAAAGCTTCGGTGCCGCCCGAGGACTTCGTCGCCGTCAAGCACTTCGCCGTGGCCGAGCAGTTCGCCGCCGTCGACCGTCTCGCCGTCGTCGAGCACCTCGTCGCCGCCGAACTCTTCGTCGCCGCCCGAGGTTTTCGCGCCCGTCCGAGACCTTCATCGCCGTCGACCGTCTCCAGCCGAATCCACCGGGTTAGGTTTCTGTCATTCAAGAGCAGATCCAAGTTCCTTTTCGAAGTTCATCACTGCCGCATTCTTGGTGCTTCCTGAATAGCTTTACTTGTTCCCGATTAGTTGGCGGCGATGATAATGAGAAAATCGATGTCTTCCATACCTTTATTTGTTCGGCCTCTACTTGCATACTTAGAGCAGGGCTTCACCAAATCAACAGTATTGTCCCACCTTAGTCGCAGGTTACTATATCCAGTCATTTTCCGCGTTTATTTCCGTCTGCCCGGTAGATCCATAATCTACCGCTTGTCAAGTGAAAACTGTTTGTAATCTCATACTTCACCATTTTGACAAATACCACTGATGCTTTGAAACACCGCTCCCTTAAGTAGCAAAAGTTTCATAAGTCGCCCTGGCAACCTGACCCGGACCTTCGTTGGCGGATCAAAAAATTTCCTCAGCTATCGGGCAAATTAATTGGCGAGTCAAATGAAATTGTTTCACCTTTTTCAGTAGATGTTTGGCGTGTCAATTCACCTTAATTTTATCCCTTTGTAGCATGGGCGCTGTTTTCAAAAGCGATTGGCTCCCCACCAAGGTTAATGATGCTATACTAGATGATTATGTGAAAACGGGAAATTTGGACCCTCACGAGATTATCGGTTGGCGCACCGGGTTAGGAGAAGAAATCCCCAATCCCAAAGAAGTGGAAATAGTTGTTTCTGTTGAACACCTTGAGCGGGGCTTTAAGCCGCCTGGATCGAAATTCCTCAGAGACGCCATGGCTTTTATGAATGTCCGCCTCCAAGATCTAGGGCCCAACTCGATAAGCAATCTATGCCAGTTCCAGGTGTTTTGTGAGGCTTACTTGCGGATGGAGCCCTCAGTTCCCTTATTCTGGTACTTCTTCCACTTAAATCACCAAACAGAATTTCACAATGGCCCCAGCCTGGAGCTTGGTGGTGTCAATGTTTAGCGCCGCAGGGATAGCCCATTTCCGTCACTCGCCATGCCAAGCCACCCCAAAGGCTGGGGTGAGTCTTGGTTCTATTGCCAGGAGACTTCGCCTGAGGGCAAGAACAAACTTCTGGGTTATAGGGAAGATCGCCTTCCAACAAATTTCAAACTCCCAGACAAGCTCACCGAAGAGGAGGAGTCAGACTTTATCCCAGTATTGTCCGAGTTAAGATCTTTGACAAACAACGGCCTTACTGGAGTTGACTTGATCCGCTGCTGGGTCGAATGGCGTATCCTCCGTTTAAGTCGCCGGGACGGGTTAATGTGTGAATTCGACGACACCCTAGATCATCCTCAGTGCTACTTCCACACGGCTCTGACGGAAAATGACATTGTAACCATCATCAAGAAGCTGACCGGCGAGCCCGCGGGAAAATGCGGCCAAATAGGTCTTAAACCTTTCTCCAAGATTAACCCGGCACCAAAGGTAAATAACTTTAACCCGCCTTTTGTCTTTTACTCCTTACGTCTTATTCGAACTATGACCTCTTATAAAATATGCCATTTTAGAAAGGTGATAAATTTTGGTCCAAGAGGCCAAAAAAGTCAGCCATGAAGCAAGCTAGGCCGCCTCCAAAGAAGAAATCCAAGGGCAAGGGCAAAGCTGCTGTTACCGAACCATCTGAGGCCGATGAATCCCAAGTCGGCGACGCACCTTCGGAGGTAAAAAACCTATCCTCTTTTAACTCGCCATCCATTACTGATAACTTTGTATTTACACCTCTGCATCTCTTGCGTAGAATGAAGACAATGAAAGCGAGGAGGATTCTGTAGAGGTAATTTCTGTTTCCTCCGACTCATCTCCTTCTCCACCTAAGCCGGCCAGGCGAATTTGTGGGAAAGTTCCCTTCTCACACCCAAATGCTTGTTTGGATCCAAATTTTCTTCTGAAGAAAGCACAACAAACCTCAAATCGGAAAACTTGAAGTCATTCTGGCGATCTGGTGTCCGGTTTACCACCAAGAAACAAGAAAAGGCCAAATGAGGTATCTTTTAATAACACTTCTTCGGGTCTTTTTGGATCGCATTTGTAACTCGCTCATATCTTCGAAGTATAACTTTTTGCAGAGTTCTCCTCCTACATCTGGCGACTCAGTAATGTCGGCACTTCCACCGATGATCCGTGTCCCTGGGTAAACCTTTGATAATTTTTACTTTTAGTCTGATGGTGATAAATTTTCAGTCCTTTAAGCGCACCCCCTTCTTCTTTCAGGGCACAGGCGAAGAAAAGAAAAACTGGCGGGTCAACTCCCATTACAACTTCGGAGCCTATGGGAAAGTCGGCGCCGATCCAGGATAACCCGGACCAAGACAAACCTGAAGATCAAGTGGATCTCCCCAGCTCTCCTAAGGAAAACATGGATGCACCTAACCCGCCAAGTCCATTGACAAGAGCAGAAGACCCGGACGCTATGGTTATCACCGGTACTCGCTTCTCTAAACCGGCCACAGCGGTTTTATCGAAGCATGTATCATCATCAACTCAACCTATTCTTGAGCATGAACTTTCCAAGGCTAAGCTCTCCCAATATGAAAATCTGGAATTCAAAGAACTTTGCTCTGGCTTTGCAAGTCGCCTGGAGGCGAGTTATGAGATGGACAAGAGCCTGCTTCGGATGCTGAAGAACAAACATGAGGTACATTTTGTTGTACACTATATTATCCTCATTAACCCCCAAGGGCCGGGTCATCAGTAAAAAGATGAGCCGGGTCTTGATGATTTGAAAAACTTTCGACCTGTAACCCCCAAGGGCCAGGTCATCAGTAAAAAGAAGAGCCGGGTCTTGATGATTTGAAAAACTTTCTACATGTAACCCCCAAGGGCCGGGTCATCAGGAAAAAGATGAGCCAGGTCTTGATGATTTGAAAAACTTTCGACCTGTAACCCCCAAGGGTCGGGTCATCAGTAAAAAGATCAGCTGGGTCTTGATACTGTATAATTTTGTCTAAAAAATTATACATTAGCCCCCAAGTGTCAGGGATGTTGCTTGCAATAATTCTGAGACTTGCCCCTTAACTATATGCTTCAACAGGAATCACTTATCCGAACTGAATCAACACTTGGTGACTTGAAGAAAAACTTATCCGATCAGCAGGATGCCCGGGCCAAATCAGAAGAGAAGTATCAACTGATCTTATGTGAGATGGAGAAGCTAAAAGCCGACTTAAAAAGGGCTCAAGCTGATCAAGATGCTTTAACAAAGCAAGCAGAAAGAGCTGAAGCCAAGTTGGATACTGTGCAACAGGAGCTGTCCGGCTTAAAGCGACATATCTCAAACATGGCGCAAGCCGTCTTTGGTAAAAACCAAATCTTGACCTTTGTAAACAAATAGCTTTATATAAATCGCTAACTATCATTATCTCTTAAATAGGTCCGAGAGCCACCAACCTTCAGGATGATTGCGTCCTGATGCTGAAGGCGATTTACACGTTGACGGAGTAGCTATATACCGGGAGTGTGCTAACTGTGAAAGCAGTGATGGGCGCCAAGGAACCTATAACATCAATAAAGAAGATGCTTGGCTGCTTATCCACTCTTCCTCCACAAATTGGCGAGTTAACTTGGTCAGCCGCCCGGAAAGGAGCGCTGACTACACTGAGTCGGTGCTTAGCATATGCTCCAGAGATAAACCCAGAAGAAGTAGCGGCGGGCTTTCCTCAGCTCAAGGATGATGGGTCAGAATTCGCAGAAGAGGACTATCAACGTGTTGTCAAGGACTCCCGTTTGGTGGCGACTCAGCTTGCTGCAAGCCTAGATTTATCAAAATACCAAGCCGCCTACGACAACAAAAACAAGAAGGTTAATCCGCCAACCTTTGTGACGACCAGCTTAACTCCGCGTCGACCCAAGAATCCTTTTGACTTGGACGCAGATCTCTCATCAGTGCTGACCGATGAAGATGAGTTCGCCGCGTTATCCAAGTGTAACTGGGTACTGGGTCACTTGCAAATTGAAGTTGGCCAAAGCTCGCAGCAGGCTGATCCAAGGGCATCAGCAGAATAACACCTCATTGATTTGGCCATGATAGCCATGTAATAGGTCTCTTTAGGAATCAAAACTGCTTCTGTGATATCTTAAAAAACCCTTATGTCGCCCTTAAGGCATTTTGAAATGCTTGATCCGCCGTTTGAGGCTTTTATCATAATACTTGACCCGCCATTGAGGCATTTTTATGATGCTTGATCCGCCATGGCTAGAGTGATTTTGATCATCAACCTGTTCTAAACTTGAAAACATATATCAAACCATCTCAGTGAGTAATAGGTGATAACAAATAGCAATCGCCCCAAGATATTTTGAGGCGAGTCAGAAAAAAGTCTGAAAAACCTGGTGGCAGTGCCAGGGAGGTAAAAAATAGCAATTTCGTCGGCTCATAAGGTCGCGACAGGATAGGGCGAGTCAAAAAAGCTCAAGCGCCACCCAAGGGAGGTAAAAAATAGCAATTTCGTCGGCTCATAAGGTCGCGACGGGATAGGGCGAGTCAAAAAAGCTCAAGCGCCACCCAAGGGAGACTTTTGTATCAAAAGCTCAAGTATTTAGACCGGCTGATCAGGCACAAGTCAAGCTTCAGTGAAGCGGGTTCAATGAACCAATGGTTTTCTCTATTTTCCATGTGAGGCGTTTGCCGGTACCAGACATGTTTTAACCAAAGCAAGTTCAGGGTCCATTAGCGGAATAACTCGCCAAGAGTTCACGGGTCCATATGGCGATTCGGCCAACACACAGTCCAGTATAACCATTTGTAATGCAGTAATTTTTCGCAGGCCAAATGGATAGTAAAGCTGATCTCAGTGAGAGGAAACCCCCAAGTGACTTATGATTAAGGGATAGACCGTCATCGGATTGTACAAGCGTATACGCTATTACCACAAAACGACTTGGGCATACACTGTCCTCAAGTAAGTCGGTCTAATCCACAAAATCATATAAGGCGCCTATGTTTGAATCGCGGGCTTGTGGCGACTTCGATCCTCTTTGGCTTATCAATACCCAGTTTTGTAATAAGCGCATCGTGGCGACTTAAGCTCTTTGATATGGATAGCGTCCATGTTTGGGCGACTTGTTGACAAAAGAATAAAGACCCATACCTTTCAATAAGATGAATTAGCAGGAAAGCCCCCATGTCGGGAGGCGTTTAATTTTATTGCTTTATGAGAAATGAAAAACTTACAAAATGTAGAGCTTAAGAGCTCAAGTGTAATAAGGCCGCAAGTGGGCAATATTCCAGGGGCGAGTCGACTCAGCCTCCGTGGTTGGTCGGTTAGGACGGAGATCCACCAGATAGTAAGATCCGTTGCGAAGATTTTTGCTAACGACGAACGGTCCTTCCCATGGTGGTGATAACTTATGCATGCCAGCGCGATCTTGTATCAGCCGAAGCACTAAGTCGCCTTCCTGAAAGGTTCGGCTCTTGACCCGACGGCTGTGATAACGCCGCAAGTCCTGATGATAGATGGCCGATCGGACTGCAGCCAAATCGCGCGCCTCCTCTAAGGCGTCCAAGGAGTCTTGACGTGCCAGTTCGTTGTCTTGTTCCACATAAGCGGCGACTCTAGGTGAGTCATGCCTTATGTCAGTGGGAAGAACAACTTCTGCTCCATAGACCAGAAAGAAAGGGGTAAAACCCGTGGACCGGTTCGGGGTGGTCCGGATGCTCCATAGCACCGAGGGCAACTCCTCAACCCAACATTCCGGGGTTCTTTCCAAGGGAACCATGAGTCGGGGCTTGATTCCCCGTAAAACTTCATGGTTCGCCCGCTCCGCCTGTCCATTAGATTGTGGGTGGGCAACCACAAAAACATCAAGCCGGATGTGCTCTCGACGACAAAACTCCTACATCGCCCCTTGAGACAGATTAGTGCCATTGTCTGTAATGATACAGTGCGGATATCCAAACCGGAAGATCAATTTTTTCAAGAATTTGACCGCCGTCTCCGCATCGCAAGCTCCAACAGGCTCTGCCTCAACCCACTTGGTGAATTTATCAACCGCCACCAGCAAATGGGTTTTCTTGTTGAATGACATTTTAAAGGGGCCAACCATGTCTAACCCCCAGACCGCGAAAGGCCAAGTGATGGGAATCATCCTTAGTTCTTGAGCCGGTACATGAGCCTGTCGCCCATAACGCTGGCATCCATCGCATCGACGAACTATCTCCTCTGCATCTGCATGAGCCGTCAACCAAATGAAACCATGACGGAACGCCTTTGAAACCAAGGAACGTGACCCGGCGTGATGCCCACAATATCCGGAATGAATGTCATTTAGAATTATGCACCCTTCTTCGGAGGAAACACATCGTTGAAAAACCCCGGAGGTACTTCGCTTATATAATTCGCCATTGATGATCACCATGGATTGGCTTCGCCGAAAATTTTGGCGGGCCAACACTTCATCTGTAGGTAACTCGCCTCAGGAGAGATAGGCCAGATAGGGAAGAACCCAATCCGGCGTAACGTGGAGAGCCGCCACGAACTGGGACTCAGGATCTGGTATCGCCAACTCCTCCTCTGATGGCAAACTCACGGAACGATTATGCAAAGTATCCAGAAAAACATTAGGGGGAACCGGCTTTCGCTTGGAACCGAGACGCGAAAGGGCATCAGCCGCCTCGTTAAGGCGCCGGTCAATGTGATCAACCTGATAGCCATGGAAATGACCCGCCACATCGGACACAACCCTCCTGTAAGCCGCCATCACGGGGTCTCGAGAGTCCCAAGTGCCTGAAACTTGCCGAGCCACCAGATCAGAGTCGCCAAAACATCTGACCCGCGTAAGGTTCATCTCCTTGGCGAGTCGCAAGCCGTGAAGTAAAGCTTCGTATTCCGCAGCATTGTTGGTGCATGGAAACATGAGTCATAACAGAATTTGTCTCCTTGAGGAGATACCAGTACCACGCCAGCCCCCGAGCCTTCCAACTGTCTGGATCTGTCAAAATAAATAGTCCAGTATGTAAGATCAGGCCTGTCTTCTGAGACCTGTAACTCGGTCCAATCATTGACGAAATCAACCAAGGCCTGAGATTTGATAGCCGTGCGAGGGGTGTACCGCACGTGGTGCGGCCCAAGTTCAATCGCCCACTTGGCAATCCGCCCCGTTGCCTCCCGATTCTGGATGATGTCCCCGGGGGGAGTGGAACTAACCACCGTGATGGGATGCTCTTGAAAATAATGTTTAAGCTTCCAGCTTGCCATAAACACCCCATATACTAGCTTCTGCCAGTGTGGGTATCGCTGCTTGGAAAGAGTTAACACCTCGCTGATAAAATACACCGGGCGCTGCACAGGGTATTCCTTTCCTTCCTCCTTCCTTTCAATGACCACCACCACACTCACCGCTTTGGAGTTTGCCGCAATATATAAAGGCATGGGCTCTTTCTCAGTCCGGGCGGCCAGGACCGGCGGGTTGACCAGTTGCCGTTTCAAGGCTTCGAAAGCTTCGTCGGCTTCATCTGTCCAAACAAAATGGTCAGATTTCTTTAGCAATTGATAAAGGGGAATCGCCTTTTCCCCCAGGCGGCTTATGAAGCGACTTAAGGCCGCAATGCGACCCACTATTCGTTGGACTTGATTAATATTTTCCGGCTTCCCAAGAGAGGTAACCACTTCGATCTTGTCCGGGTTAGCTTCAATGCAGCGCTCAGACACCAGGAAGCCCAACAATTTCCCTGCAGGAACACGAAGGACACACTTGGTGGGATTTAGCTTCATGTGATATACCCGCAGATTATCAAAAGTTTCCTTGAGATCTTCCAGTAGCGTCTCCCTCCGGTGGGTTTTAACCACAATGTCATCGACATAGGCGTGAACGTTGCGTCCGATTTGGCCACGGAGGCAATTCTGGATGCAGCGCTAATAAGTCGCCCCTGCACTCTTGAGTCCAAATGGCATGGACACATAGCAAAAAGCCCCAAAGGGGGTTATAAAAGATGTTTTCTCTTGATCCTCTACGGCCATCTTGATTTGGTGATATCCAGAATAAGCGTCCAAGAAGCACAAGCGTTTGCATCCCGCCACCGAATCAATAATCTGGTCGATGCGGGGAAGAGCGAAAGGATCTTTTGGACAAGCTCTGTTGAGGTACGTGTAATCAATGCACATACGGAAGGTACCATTCTTCTTGAGCACCAAAACCGGGTTAGCCAACCATTTAGGGTGGAAAACCTCCACAATGAATCCGACGGCCAAGAGACGGGCAACCTCCTCCCCGATTGCCTTGCGTCGTTCCTCGTTGAACCTACGAAGATATTGCTAGATCGGTTTTGCCTTTGGGTCAACATTAAGATGGTGCTCAGCGAATTCTCTCGGCACACTAGGCATGTCAGAAGGTTTCCATGCAAAGATGTCCCGATTCTCACGGATGAATTCGATGAGCCCGCTTTCCTATTTGGGATCCAGACCCGTCCCAATAGTGAACTGCTTTGTTGAGTCGCGAGGGACGAAATCCACCATTTTAGTGTCGTCTGTTGGTTTGAACTTGAGGGGCGGCTCAGCATCTGTCGTTGGCTTTTTTAGGGGTGACATATCGGCCGGATCAACATTGGCCTGGTGGTATTTGAGCTCCTCTGCAGCACAAGCGACTTCTGCATAAGCCGCATCCCCTTCTTCACATTCTCTTGCAATCCTCCTATCACCATCAACCATGATGGGCCCTTTAGGGCCAGGCATCTTGAGCTTAAGGTAAACATAGCATGGGCGAGTTATGAAACGGGCGTAAGCCGGCCTCCCAAACAACGCATGATAGGGGCTTTTTAACTTGACCACCTCAAACATCAGCGACTCACTCCTGTAATTAGATGCTGTTCCGAACGCAACTATGAGTCTGACTCGGCCTATGGGGTACGCCGATTTGCCTGGGACGATTCCGTGGAATACCGTGGTTGAAGGCATCAAATCTTTCTCCAATAGGTTCATCCTTTGGAAAGTGTCGAAGTACAAAATGTTGATGCTGCTGCCACCATCCATCAATACTTTTGACAAGGTATATCCCCCAACTTGGGGAGCCACGACCAACGCTAAGTCGCCGGGATTGTCAACTCTTGGCGGGTGATCCTCCCTACTCCATGATATGGTCTGCTCGGACCAGTGGAGGTATCTAGGGAGTGCCGGCTCAGACACACTGTACGCTCGGTGACTCACCTTTTTATCACGCCTGCAAGCATTCGTGGTGAAAACGTGGTACTGCCCATTGCTTAACTGCTTGGGATTGTTGCGGAAGCTGCCATTATCATCTTGGCCCTGCGAAGCCCCCTGTGGGGGTGGTTGCTGAAAAACTCCGAGCGGGTTATACCGCCGCTGGTGATGCACCGGATACTGGCCGTTGCTCGGCTGCGAGCCCCCCTGAGCCCCCGGTTCGGGGAAACCGCCGAAGGGGTTCTGACGCTGGTTGGGCGCGCCGAACTGTTTCTGCCGTTGGTCCGGGTCACCGCTTTGCCCTTTTTTGATCGCCTCTGCCCGAAACTCCCTCATCATGTAGCAGTCCTCCCAGGAATGAGTCGCCCGGCCGTTTGCCATGGCGTGGTGCGGGCACGGGCCTTTGAGTAACTCATTATAGTTGCGCGGCTTTTTGCCACTGTAACCCCTACTCCTCTTCTGGCGCTGGTTGCCATTATTGGTGTTGGTGTTGGCGACTAAGTCTGAAGACTCTTCCTGCTGCCTTCTCTTGCTATTTGCTCCCTGATTATGGCAGGCCCGTCCCTGGAACTGGATATGATTTTTGGATGACTCGCCCTTTCTTGGTGAGTTAGTATTGCCGCCATCCTCGCCAGGATCTTTGGTGTCGTCCGCCTCAGCGTACCTAGTGAGGGTATCCATTAGCTCCCCCATGTCTTGGACCTTTCGTTTGAGTCGCCCCAACTTCTGCACCTAAGGTTCGTAGTGGCAATTCTATTCGAGGATCAGCACAGCCTGAGCCGCCGTAATACCGTCTGACGAGTGAATGATTTCCGCGACCCGCCATGACCAGTGGTGGGCCGACTCATCGGGGCGTTGAACGCAGTGCTGCAGATCGACAATTGTCATTGGACACTTGCAGGTTCCTCGGAAGTTTTTGATGAAGCGCTCTGTCAATTCAGCCCAAGTCTGGATGGAGTTGGGAGGTAAGTTTTTTAACCAAGTATGGCTGTCCCTTCAAGCATCATTGTGAAGTATCTGGCGCAAACTGCTTCGTTTACGTCGAGCATGTCCATGGCGATTTCATAACTCTTGACCCACGACGCCGGCTCAAGGTCCGGAGTGTAGTTAGGCACGTTTCTTGGCCCTTTAAAATCCTTGGGCATTTGCTCGTTGCGAAGGGCGGGGGCCAAGCATGGCACCCCCACTCGTCCGCTGCTCCCAACAAGAGGGGCTGGGGCCACTTGGATGTCCGGATGATCCCGGCCTAGCGGGTCTTGATGATCAGGCAAGTTGTCCTGGGGGATGAGCCGCGGTCCACTGTTTACAGCGGGCTGGTCCTCTGGCCGACTCCTGGTGTGGCTTGCCTGAGGAGTGGAATGCAGCCTATCTAGGCTATGTGAGAACTGGGCGTTTTGAACCACCGCCGTCTTCAACATCTCAATGGCGTTCCTTGCCTCTATCTCGGCAGGAGTGTTGCCGTGAATCGGAAGGGATTCCAAATGGCGAGTTGCGGCAAGGACCTTGTCCACCGGGTTGGAAAAGTGACCTTGAGGTGTCTGGAATCGGGGGACACAATCCACAACTGGCTGGACCGGCGGGTTAGGCAGCTGGCTTGGTCCTCCCCCCGGGGCGGCTCCCGTCCCGGGAGTTCGCGAAGTGTCGAACAGACGGGTCGGGTTGAGATCAGGGGGCAGGCGACCCTGGTGCCTCCGCTGATGGACGGCGTCAGATGCGCACTAGTGCCTTTCGAGCCGCCAGTTGTCAGTATTTAAGCGAGCTATCTCAGCGGTAATTTGAGCTTGCCGGGTCTCGATCCTGGCGGACTCCACCTCGGCATCCCGCTGAGCCTTTGCCACTGCTTCTCTTAGTTTCATCAACTCCGTGTTTACTGCCTCCTGGTTTTCCGGTGTGATGGGGGTCGCCATGAGCCTTGTAATTTCCGCTGCTAATTCCACCAAGATAGCGGCCGGGCTTCTAGACGTCTCGCCGGTTCCATCTCCGCCTGCCGGGTTTGGCGAGGGTTGAGTCGCACCAGCCATGTAAACGGCGATCTGACGGCGAGTTCGGTCAAGAACTTCGGGGTCCATGGCCAGCGACAAGCCCCAAGGCAGTCCCCATGTAGAGACTGGATTGAATCCGAATCGCCCATGGACGATTCATCGTCGGTGTTGACCGGCGTGGTTTCCTAGGTCGCTGAGTGTTCTGGCTCCTCAGATCCTTGCGTGAATCCAACAAAGATTGGGCGGGTTAGGCTTGGCGTCACGACCGGGCGGACGTACCTGGCCGGCTCGACGATGTCGGAGGAGGTGTCCGGCTCAGGCATGGGCGATCCAATCATGCCGATGAAAATGCTGATCTTGCCGAAGGGGACCCTGTAACTAGATTCGATCGAATCCGCCTCGGGCCCCCATTGCGAGTTGTTGATGTAGTACTTCCCACGGCGGCTCCAAGTCATGAGCCACGTCGCGTAGCTCCCAAACCCTGGTAGGGATCCCTTTGAGAACTCAACTCCACCGTGCGCAGGCCCCACGGTGGGCGCCAACTGTCGTGGTTTTGTCACGGCAGATGTCCTCGTGAAAGGACTTAGTATTGGAGGCATCACACCTTGGTGGCGACTCAAAGGGGTTGAACGGGAGTGAGACGGCGATGTACCCAGGTTCGGCCCCTCGTGAGGAGGTAAAAGCCTACGTCCTGCTTCGTGTTGTATTGATGGAGTTTCGATTACAAGGAGGGCGTAACTCGCTAGACCCAGCACTCGATGATTTCTAGCCTGCCCTCTTCTTCCCTTGGACTTTCCTTTATATACAGGTCGAGTCCCTAGGGTTTACAAGGGTCCTTTCCTTTATACAAACCGTGACTCTTACGATCTCTAAGTCGCCACTTTTCCAAAGCTTGGAGGCCTTCTCTGTCATGGACTCCTTCCGAAAGTTGTAAACCGCCATACAACCTTCGGTCCTACCAGGCCAAGGCCCGAACCATATTTTAGATGAATCGCCAGATTTGGTGACCCGGCCCAACTAGGGCGGGTTATCAACAGATAATATCCCCAACACCTGGCGCTTAGGAATTCTTCTTGTTACTTCTTTGGTTTGCGTCGGTTTTTCCCTTGAAGAGGAAAGGGTGATGCAGCACAGGAGCAGTAAGTATTTCCCTCAGTTTGAGAACCAAGGTATCGATCCAGAAGGAGGGCCTCGTCAAGTCCAAAGTACCTGTGCAAACACAAACAAGCTTGCACCCAACGCTTCAAAGGGGTTGTTAATCCCTTCAAGATTGTTTGCAAAGTGAGATCTGAAGGCGGAAAGTGCAAAGAAGTAAAAAGTGTAAGGCTGAAAATATGGTGTGGAGTAGACCCTGGGGGCCATAGTGTTCACTAGAGGCTTCTCTCATAATAGCAAATATCACGGTGGGTGAACAAATTACTGTCGAGCAATTGATAGAACCGTGCAGAGTCATGACGATATCTAAGGCAATGATCATACATATAGGCATCACGTCCGAGACAAGTAGACTGATACTTTCTGCATCTACTACTATTACTCCACACATCGACCGCTATCCAACATGCATCTAGTATATTGAGTTCATGACAAACATAGTAACGCCTTAAGCAAGATGACATGATGTAGAGGGCTAATCTCAAACCAATGATGAAAACCCCATCTTTTTACCCTTGATGGCAACAACACGATGCGTGCCAAGCTACCCCTTCTGTCACTGGGTGAGGTCACCGCACGGTATGAACCCAAAACCAAGAACTTCTCCCATTGCAAGAATCATAGATCTAGTTGGCCAAACAAAACCAACAACTCGAAGAGAATTACAAGGATATGAAATCATGCATAAGAGAGATCAGAAGAAACTCAAATAAGATTCATAGATAATATGATTATAAATCCACAATTCATCGGATCTCGACAAACACACCGCAAAAGGAGATTACATCGGATAGATCTCCATAAAGATCATGGAGAACTTTGTATTGAAGATCCAAGAGATAGAAGAAGCCATCTAGATACTAACTATGGACCCGTAGGTCTATGGTGAACTACTCATGCATCATCGGAGAGGTCATTGTGTTGATGAAGAAGCCCTCCGTGTCCGAATCCCCCCTCCAGCAGGGCACCAGAACGTGCCCCAGATGGGATATTGTGGAGACAGAAGCATGCAGCAGCGGAAAAGTGATTTCGATGATCTCCTGATTTTTTTGGGATTTTTAGGGAATTTATAGGCGTAACCCCTAGGTCAGGGGGGGCTCAGGGGGCCCACAAGCCTGGATGGCGCGGCCTCCCCCTGGCGGCGGGGTGGGGGCTTGTGGGGCCCTTGGGGCTCCCCTGCCTTGGCTCCCAAGCTCCTCGATCTTCTTCCGTTCCAGAACAAATATTTTCGGGGATTTTCTTCCGTTTGGACTCCATTTCAAAATCTCTTGTGAAAGGGGTCAAAAACATGGAAAAAAGAGGAAATGGCACTTAGCACTGAGTTAATAAGTTAGTCCCAAAAAATATATAAAAGGCATGCAAAACATCCAAAGTTTGACAAGATAATAACATGAAACCATCAAAAATTATAGATACATTGGAGACGTATCAGCTGCCAGCCTCTCCGGCTAGTTGCAGGGCCCACCGGCTGTCGTGTCTTGTCTCGTGCGGGGCCCTCCGGCCGTGTGCATTAGCGGCTGACGCGCTGAGTCATCAGGGCGCACGCAGGGGAACGTGGCTACAGGGTCCTCTCGTCCGGTCAGGGTCTGTGGCGATGGGGCCTTGTAAATTCGCTGACTCTTTCATCATCATGCCACGGCCATGCCGAGTATGTCACCGCATATTGCTACCTTGATAGCCTCTGCATCATTCGTCTTGCCTTGTTTGAGTACGGAGGTATGGCCGGATGGGACGAGATCCGGCCGTCCGGTTGGCGGCGGGCTAGCTGGCAGGGCGAATCCCGCTAGTCGGATAGGCAAGCGTTGGCTAGGTGGGCCGGCTATCGCCAGCCGTCCAGGCGCGTGTTGGCCTAGTAGGCCGACTAGCGCCAGCTCGCCAGGCGTGCGTTGGCCAAGTGGGCCAGCTATCGCTAGCCGGTCTGGGGGCTAGGCGGCCCCCAAATGTCTTGGAGATGGCTAATCTCTGTTCTTGGTATTCCTAGGGTAATATCCGCATCAAATCCATTATTAGATCACCGAATGCTTATGAATAAAACAAAGCTTTTACTCAACATATAGTGGAAGCTACGGTGAAAGCTTATGATGAGAAAGTTGAGCTTGAAGTTTCTATTCCTAGAAATTTGCATGACGATTGGGAACCTATTATGAAAATTAAGATAAATAAATAGGAATGCAATGATTTGTGTGACCTTGGTGCTAGTGTCTCAACTATACCTAAAACTTTATGTGATGTGCTTGGTCTCACTAATATTGAAGAATGTTCCCTAAACTTCCATCTTGTGGATTCTACCATCAAGAAACCCTTGAGTACAATAAATGATGTGCTGATAGTTGCAAATAAAGATTATGTGCCTATAGATTTCATTGTTCTTGATATTGATAGCAACCCTACTTGTCCAATTATACTTGGAAGACCCTTCCTTCGAACTATAGGTCCAATCATTGACATGAAAGAGGGAAATATAAGGTTCCAATTTCCATTAAAAAGGAATGGAACACTTCCTTGGAAAGAGAATTAGGCCACCATATGAATCAATCCTGAGATCCACTTATGGGATGAGTGTCAAAGATGACAACACTTGAAACTATGCAATATGCCTAGCTAGGGGCGTAAAACAATAACGCTTGTCGGGAGGCACCCCAATAGTTATCTTTAATTTTTGCTTTTTATTTTCTGTTAGATTGTGATAACATGATTATTGACTCTGTGATGATTGTGTTTTATGTTTTATTTACTGTTTGTGCCAAGTTAAGCCTTTGGGATGATTTGTATGATGAGTAGAATTGATATGGTGCAAAAACAGAAACTTTGATGTCGAGTGCAGAATTTACCTGATTTTACTGGAACATATTTGTAAGTTGAATTTTTTATGGCATATTTTTATACAAATTCCTCAGGTCATACTAATTGTTCAGAATTTTTGGAGTTACAGAAGTATAGGTTCATTCCAGATTACCCCAGGTTGTTCTGTTTCCATCAGATTTTGTTTTTGCATGTGTACTTTTCTTGTTTTGATGATGCTATGGATTGTATCAGGGGGTATAAGCCATGGGGGAGTTAAGATACAGTAACCTATGCTAAAATAAAATAATAATCAGCTTGTAACAGCACCTGAAAGTATTTGATATATTACTTATACTAACGGATCTCAGAAAGTTTTGTTGAGTTTTATGTGATTGAAGTTTTCAAGTTTTGGGTATTGTTCCGATGGACAAAGGATTGAGGAGCAGAAAAAGTGTAAGCTTGGGGATGCCCGAGGAACCCCCAAGGTAATATTCTAGGAAGCCTCAAGCGTCTAAGCATGGGGATGCCCCGCAAGGCATCCCCTCTTTTCGTCTCAATCCATTGGTATGTTACTTGGAGCTATATGTTTATTCATCACATGATATTAGTTTTTCTTGGAGCGTCATTTGCTTTTGTTTGCTTTTACTTTTAGTTTACCACAATCATTTTTTTTCTGGACACACCTATTTGAGAGAGATACCACATCATCACAATTTGTTAGAATACTCTATGTACTTCACTTATATCTTGTGAGCTTACCAGTTGCTCTAGTACTTCACTTATATCTTTTTAAGCATGGTGGCATGTAGATTTTATAGAAATATTATGCTCTCATTCTTCAGTTATATTTGTTTGAGATCTGGAAACATAGTGACGGTAATTTGCATGGGTCATAAGACTAGATAAAAAAACGAGTATTCAATGAGTGATGATAAAAAACCATCATGTAGCATACATAGAGAAATTGTGGGTTAATGATATTGATGTGGTGATATGAAAAAGGTGTGAGTGCATTATTATTAATTCAGATAGGAGTCAACATTAAGAGATGTTAAACTTCTTGTTCATCTAAAAAAATTAAAAAGTCATGGTGATGAAGTGTGAGCATTTCTATTCCTCGTTGAAATCCTTGTGTTGTTTTGAGTCGGAGTCGCGCGATTGTTAATTCCTACCAACCCTCTCCCTCGGGGCATGCGAGTAGTACTTTGATTTTTGATAAAACTAATAAAACTTTGCAATAAGTATCTGCGTTCTTCATGACTAATGTTACAACATGGACATATGCACTCTCACCTCCTCATATTTGCTATCCTCTTCGGTATCGTGCATCGCCCGTTCTCACCTTGAGGATTGGTGCAACTCTTGTGAGTGCATCCAAACTCCATGACATGACATGCTCTCTTGCACATAAACCTTTTTATATGATCCTCAAAACAGCCACCATATCTACCTATCATGGTATTTCCATAGACACTCCGATATATACTTCCATGCAAATGCCGTTGTCACTTCACATGACTAGTTTGTTCATCATCATAATGCTTTGCATGATCATATAGAGATGACATAGTATTTGTGGCAAAGCCACCGTTCATCATATTTTTATACATTTCATGCTAGATCTTTGCACATGTTGGTATACTGCCAGAGGCATTCATTCAGAGTCATATCATTTTATCAGTTTTTATATTGAGTTGTAAGTAAATAAAAGTGTGATGTTCATCATCATTAGAGCATTGTCCTAGTGATGAAATAAAAATGGGTGATGCCAAATGAGCCCACCATAAAATATTAATGAGAGAAAAAGAGATAAGGGACTTTGCTACTATCCTTTACCACACTTGTGCCACAAATTGGCAGCTTGTTCTTCATATAGAGAGTCTCACGTTATATCATTCATATGCTAGTGGGAATCACTTTTTTATAAACTTGTCTTGTATATTATGATGACGGGCTTCCTCAAATGTCTGAGGACTTCATGAGCAAGGAAGTTGGATGCACACCCCACTTAGATTCAGTAGAACTTTCATACTCTTATAGCTATTGTGCATCATTTGCATGGCAATCCCTACTCCTCGCATTGATATCTATCGACGGGCATCTCCATAGCTAATTGGTATGCCTAGTTGATGTCAGACTATCTTCTCCACTTTCACACCTTTGGAACGTACCACCATATTCTATTCCACCTTTATGCTATGTCCAATGGTTCACGCTCATGTATTGCATGAAGAATAAAAGGTTGATGCATATTGAAAAAGCATGAGTCAATTGCCTGACTTGGACAAGTGGCGCTTGACATTTGCATTATACCTATAAGTATTGCTATGTTAATGTTTGTTAATTCATCGTTTCTCAATGACCATACATGCATAAGGTTACATCATGGATAGCATGTCACATCTAAAATTCTGTTTTTATCATTTACCTACTCGAGGACGAGCAGGAATCAAGCTTGGGGATGCTTGATACATTTCCAATGTATCTATAATTTTTGATTGTTCCATGCTGATATATAATCATTCTATAATACTTTTGGGGTATTTATTTACCATTTTATATTATTTTTTGAGCACTAATCTATTGACCCAGTTCCCAGTGCCAGTTGTTGTTTTTGTATGTTTTTCACTTTTCAGGTTTTCCATACCAAACGAAGTCCAGTGGCCTTGAAACTTTTTGGTGATTTTTTCTGGACCAAAAGAAGACCAACGAGCGTCGGAAGAAGGCTGGATGCCTCACGAGGGGCCCACAAGCCAACAGGGGACGGTGTAGGGGCGTGATGGCTTGTGCCTCCCTCGTGGCCCTCCCAACTCCGTTCTTTGGCTTATAAATTCTCATCTACCTTAAAACACGAGAGGGAGTCCCAAAACACTTTTACACCACCACAAGTCATTAGTCCGATGGGAGGCCATCTGGAGGTCCATTCTAGCACCCTCTCAGAGGGGGATTGATCGTGGAGGGCCTCTTCATCAACCTTGCTGCCCTCATGATGATGTGTGAGTACTTCACCATAGACCTACGGGTCCATGGCGAGTACCTAGATGGCAATCTCTCTCTGTCTCTCTGTCTCTCTCTCTCTCTCTGTGTGTGTCTCTCTCTCTCTCTGTCTCTCTCTCTATTTGATCTTCAATACAATGATCATCACATCTTTGTTTGATCCATATGCTGTAATTCCTTTTTTGTGGTGCATTTGTTGGGATGCGATGAATTGTGAATTTATGAGAATATTCATGATACATATTTGAGTCTCCTCTGAATACCTATATGATTATTATGTGCATGATTATGATAGCTTCATAATTCTCTCCGATCTATTGAAATAGTTTGGCCAACTAGATCAATATTTCTTCAGTCAGAGAGGTCGTTGTGGTAGGTTCAACCTGGCGAAATTCTATATCGCAATCACAGAAGGGAACAAGATGCGTCTTTGTGTTGCTGCTACTAAGGATAAAACGATGGCATTTATTCATATTGCTTGAGTTTACTTTGTCTACATCGTGTCGTTGTTCTCCATGCATTACTCTGTTTTAGTTAATACTCTAGATGCATGTTGGATAGCGGTTGATGAGTGGATTAATAGTAAGAGGTGGAGTCAGTAGTCGGCCTACTAGTTTATGGATGTGATTCCTATATACACATAAAGTTTCCGTGAATATCGCATAACTATCCACTTTTCTGTCAATTGCCCAACAGTAATTTGTTTACCCAACGTATGCTATTTTTCATGAGAGATGCCATTAGGGAAAGTTATGGCTCTCGTGCCTATTCACAACATATTGATAAAACCTTCATTATCTAGCTGCCATTTACTTGTTTTTATTTTATCTTGATATCTGCAATTGTCCACACACCTCACTTTCTTGCAAATAACAAGACAAGAGGATTGACAACCCTCTTGCCCACAATGGGTGCAAGTTGTTTGTTGTTTTGTGTGCATCTACTGAAGACGGTTGTGGTTGATATTCCTATTGGTTCGATAAAACTTGGTTTCATAACTGAGGGAAATCCTTACCCACATTGTGTTGCGATAACCCGTTCCTCTTGACGGAAAGCCCAACGTAGATCACAAGTATTGCTGAGTTCTCCCACCCCTGTGGTAGAGGAGCCTGCCATTTGAGTTCCATTTCTATTGTTCCTACCATTTCGATCAGTGGACTTTTTCTATGTTCGATCGCTGACCTGTGGAATCATGACCACTGAACCTGTGTCATTTTTTGGTAGAGGGAAAGAGAGCTTTGAATTTTTGTGCGTTCGGGGTCGAAACCTGGGGGCACGGCTGGAAACGTGTGCCCTCCCAAGCCAAAAAATGTCAACACAAACACACAAACACCTTCGCTGGGTACCCTGGGTGGATTGTGGGTGGGGGGGGAATGGGTGGAGATGCTCTTAGTCCACGCGTTGTGCTCCAACCCTTTAATCGCGACCGTCGTCCCCACTCCAACCACACATTCCCTCGATATCCTCGCCTCTGGTACACCGACCATCGTGTACTTCTTGAGTTGCTTTAGGCGGTCCAACACCATCACCGGCATGCCATCTAGGATTCGTTGTCTGGTAGGTTCCCTCAACCGGCTGGTAGGGCACCAGGTCCTTCGTCTCTCCGGCAGACGGCACCAACAAGGCAAGAACCGCCAGCACACACACGCTGCCTATGTATGTGCAAGATTGTTTTTCTTTGTCGTCCGATCAATGATGGTCCTGGTCATCAGAGTAAAAAATATTACTTAAATCAATGTGGATTTTCTGGCACATGAGGCTACAGAGGTGAGCAGGTGAGACCTGCTGATTTTAGCACTAACCACTTGTTACCCATCGTATGGTTTTAATGTCATTTCGTTCAATTTAAGGATTGGCAAGTCAATATAATTTCGAGTCCATGAGCTATTGTTAGGTTAAAGTAACAAAGTGAAAAGGATGTAGAACTCAGACTTGGTTTTGGTCTGAGGCTGAGCAATAAAGCATGCTATCAAGTGACGCGGTTATGGGTTGCGATAGTCAAAGATAGCTTTACTTTTTGATCTATAGATTGTCATATCTACATGAGAAAAAGGGGAGTTGTCCTATAGGTCAAAACCACACATCCAAAGCTAAGCACTTATTATGTACTGTTTTTATATAAATTTCTTAAATACATGTGTTGTATATTTGGTGTTGTTTTATTAAGACCTTGTCACACCCTGTTTTTCACCACCAATGTTTTAAGTTGCAAAAATCAGAGCTTGTTAAAACTTTTTCAAATGATGTTGTGAATGCTATGAATGCCTTGTATGAGTGTATGCTTGTTTGCTTGTTGATCCAAAACCCATGATAAATTTATTTATTTTTAAATGGATTTCCAAAACTCTTCTCTTTGACACCAGATCACCTCTACCTTGCTTGGGTTACACTACTAGCTCATGATGCCTAGTAGCACTCCCAACCAAAGTTGGTGATCTGAACTCAAATACTATTATTATTTACCAAAAACAATATTTAATGATTTAAAACATTATTTTTCTATTTTAAATACATGTCTGTTTCTAAGGCCAGGAATGATATTCGCATAGGGAAAATGCTTCTCTGCCTTAGAAAATTCTGAGTAAAATCATGGAAACTCACAAGGACATATATTTTCCATATATAAGATCTTCAACCCTATTTTATATTATAATTATTTTAATAAAACCCTGAAAACCATTCCTGTCTGTTTTAACCTTTTTAGAGATTTCCAAAGGAAATACTTTCAAAACAATCCCATTAAATTACAGGAGCCTCCCCAAGCCATATTTGGTGCCCACATAAAATCTCACCTTGATCCAAGGTGGCGAAGGTCACCAAATGAGCCTAAAACCCTCTCTGTCCAGAATAGAGTTGGAACAACTCTACAAAGCAAAGTTTGTCCAATGGGGCTGAACCTTTGCAGGGGTGTTTGGCACCTCAAATGAGGACTCCACACCAAAAATGAGAATTGCAAGACTCTGTTTAGTCACATTCCCTTTGGAGAGGACAGATCTGGCCACTTTGATGCATTTTCAAGTTTACAAAGCTAAACTTGTTCAATGGAGCTCAAAATTGGTGGAAACCCCTACTTTAACCCCTAGACCAAACCTGTTAAGTCGCAGTTCCAGTGGTGGAGTGGAAGCACCCCAAACCACTGTCGAACACCTTCTGACAGGAAGGTAAAAACCCACCTAGCCACTGTTTTACCCAATGTCAAAGCCTCAAACTTGGTGTATTAGTGCCTCAGATCAACCTAAACACCCAGTCAACTGGCCCCTCCCTAGTCCAAAGCACAAGTGACAAGAACCCCAATTTGTGCCACAGATCAGGGCTGACAGCACTAGTGAATCTTGTCCCCCTTGACCAGCCAGTGCTCTCACTAGCACACAATGGCTAGATACACTCCCAGCAACACCCAGGACATGAGGGACACGTCTAAAGTGCCCCAGAGCGCGCCAGCATGCCGTGGCATGCCAAAACTACGCTCTGGACGCTCTACAGGGAGCCACCGAGAAGGGGACGACGCCCCCAGCCGGTTCCAACCTCCCCCGAAGTGTCCAAGACCTCCCCCGACAACCCCTGTGTGTAAAGCAGCCGCCAGGGACCCTCCTCTACCGCTCTAGAGCTCGGGCGACGCGTGCCCGCACGCACCCGACTCGGCCGAGCATGCACAGATGCTGCAGCTCGACCCCACGCCTTCTCCCTCTGCGGCCGATGATTCAGAGTGTCCCAAACCACGTCCGGAGACCGTGGTTTCGCAGCCAGCTCCTCACTGTGCATGCACGCGCGCCATGGCGAGTCACCGGCGCACCGAGTCGGCTCACCATCGCGAGCCTATAAATAGGCCTCCCTGGCACCTCAGCACCCCTCCAACAGCGTCTGCACGACCACTAGCTCCTCCCTAGCCACCCAATCGAGCTCGTAGAGCCCCGGTGCTCGAGATCGAACGACGCCCCTCCGCCTCGGAGCTCCGGTCGATCTCCGGCAACACGCCGGCTCCTGCGACACTCGACCCACCAGAGCACTCCCCTCGACACTAGGAACCTTTCCCCCAACAACCCCGAGCTTTTTCGTGCCCCTAGCTACCAGTTCAACCACGTCCCAAAACCCCTCCGCCACGGCCACCTCGTCACCGGCGACTCCAAGCCTCTCCGGCGCTGTCCCGGCCACCTGCAGGAAGGCGGAGGCACGCTGAACCCATTCCTGCCCTTAGCTAGGCCCAAGGACGACAGTAGCCTCGCCGGAGTTCATCTCCTCCTCCCTGGCTGGAGGTAGGGGAAGAACCCGACAGGTGGGCTCCACCTGTCGGCGTCGTGGAGCAGCCCCCGCGCGCAGCCACAGCCGCCGACTCTAGGGGCCCGCACGTCAGGTTTGAACCTGGCGCGCGCGCATGCCTGGCAGCCTGCTGGCTGGCTGGGCCGGCCTGCTTCCCAGGCTAGGATTTGGCCTTTTTCTTTTATTTTTAAAATAGAGACTAAAATAATTTTTGTAAAAATAACTAGCCAGTGGAAAAATATAATTCTTCCACTAATATTTTTCTAAAAATGAGTAGTATTTGATTCTGCCATTGTTGACTTTTTTCAAAAACAGAATATGTTTTATAATAATATAAAGGCATTAAAGGCAATAGTTTGCCCCTGTTTAGTAATTATTAAAAATGCTTAGCTAGTAAAAACTAAGAGAAGATATTTTTCAAATTAACAACATGAATTTAACCAAGTTTTGCAACATTTTTAAAAGTGATTTGTGATATGCTTTTGTGTGAGCTATTTCTTATTTATTCTATTCTCGGAAATAGAATTACCGAGTGACGAAGGATTCAGAGCGGAAGACCTCGAAGACCCCAGATACCTAGCTGACCAAGGCAAGCAGCCTTTTGACCATGACTTGAGCATATAAATTGATGCATGCTAGAATAGCAAGTACTTTTCCGTTGCATGTGATCATAGTGCCGGTTCATCATTGGTGTGATGGTACCGAAGGCTTCTTCGAAGCACTTGCATGATGGTGATGTTATACATATGGCTCCTCGGAGCACAAGCATGATGAGCTTGATCCTACCATCTATGAGGATCATGCTACTATCATGTTGACTAGTAGAGTTAGAGAACCATTGCATGAGCATGATGTTGAGTAAAATCAAAGGTTTATGAAAAAACCCGTCGGGTGCCACTAATGCCCGAGGGTGATGATGAGATGGGTGGCCACTTTTGGTGAAGTGGTGCACCGGTGTTTTGTGTGAGTATGGTTTCGGAAATGGGATTAGATTTATGATGTGTCGACCGTCCCAAGCTTACCAGTACGACCATGTTACCCCTTTATGGGACGGGGCTTTGTTTATTACTCTGGTCGGTACTAGCAAGGAGCCACATTACTAGTGGCGGGAGTGATTGTCGTCACTCTCGTGATGGGGTCGTGCCAGGAAGGGCGACTATGCCATTTTTATGAGTTCCAGGCACACTGTTGGTCCCCGCATGGTCGGTACAGTCCAGAGTTGGTGCTCGTAAGACGTACGACATGTGGGCTGGGTACCAATCGAGTGGACCTCTTTGTCTAGTATCGTTAGGGGAAAGATAATGATTGGGTACTTACCTCGGGTATATGTGATATACCGCGAGTCGTGGATGACACGGAAGTTTCCCGGATCTCGTGGGTCCAGCGTACTACCTCTGCAGAGTGTCAAACTATTCGAATAGCCGTGTCCACGGTCAAGGACAGTTGGGTAATCCTGCTTAAACTATGTCCAGCGTTTCCGCATAAACCAAGTGTGTGTGAGTGTGTGTGTGGTGTTAAAAAGGAGTTGATATGGAAATAATAATAATAATTAATGATATGACCAAGTTCGGTGACTTGGCATATAGGGTGAACCCGGATGGTTCAGCCCTTAGCAGATATGTTGATATCTGTAACCTGTTCTTCAAGAGTAATTCTTTAGCTTGATGCATATACATGATCATCCCACCAAGTTGCATTTCATCAAAGATGCATGATATTGTTATCCTTCACTTTCATTGTTCGTATCATGGGCTGTTTGCGAGTACATTCAAAGTACTCATTGGCTTGCCACTGGTTATATTATTGACCAGACATGGAAGGACCGGAGTTTGGCGATGAGAACGTCTTCGGAGATGGACCTGCGATCTAGGACGCTTCCAAGTCAGAATGCCTGTCGGTGTAGGCTTGATGGCATGGGCACCCGCTTAGCCCTTATGAGTTTCCGCTACCCATTGTACCCGTTTGAATTGCCTTAGGCCGTGCTTGTGAACATGACCCTTCGGTCATTTGATGTATTATTCGGTATTTGGATGTAAGTCTCTATTATTCAATATCTGTGTTCAGTGAGCATTTATCCTTGGGGTCACTGGGCACGGCGATCTTGACTTACTAGTCGGGGTCCCCACAGAACCGGTATCAGAGCCATCCTGACTATAGGAAGCCTTAGGTAGCATGGACGTTAGCCGAAAACGATTAGTGCACCAGCCTTACACTTAAGATTTTGCACCTAGAATCTTCTGATTCTCACTCTCTCTCCTATATCTTGTAGATGGCCGCCGTACCTGAGAGGCTTCTGGAGACCGGCTTTCCCCTACTCCTGGTGGATAGCCTCGAGAAGTGCCACGTACGCCGCACGCCCATCTTCCTCTACCACGAGCACTGGGTCAATGCCGACACCAAGGAATATCACGTGGACGTGATAGTGAAGGCTAAAGACTCCCCGTCTAGTTGGTTCTTTGAAGGACCACAAATGGGGGAACTGATGCTCGCAGTGGAGACAGCTGCACGAGAGGCGCTCGTGCGTCTCCGCGATATCCTCCCTTAGATAGCCGATGAGCCCGCTACTCGTCACCTACCTTTTCTTAAGGAAGGAGTGGACGGGAGCTGGACGCTCACCCCATCGTACGAGGACGGGATGCCATTAAGGTTTCAGACCTACTTCAGTCTCTCATTCGACACCTTGATGCACCTTCTGGTTAAGGAATCAACAAAGCTTTGCCAAGAACTGCACCAAGTCAAGGGCCTACTTCACACCGAGAAGATGAAGAATCGCAAGGTGAAGAAAGCAGGCGCACCTAAAGGAAGGACCGGTGTTGCTACCACGGGTGGTGTGCTACCAATCCGGGCTGTCCCTCTTCAGAGTCGCCGCCTGACAGCGGAAGAGTACACTGATCTCTTCGCCGCCTCACCTAAGAGATGCCGTGATGTACTGCTTCTTTCTTCCACTCCTTTGAAGGAAGAAGACACCGACGAAGACGAAGATCCTGCCGAATCCACGTATGAGACCGAGCAGTCCGCCGCGTAGGATTTCAACGTAGGCAACTAGGAGTACCCCTGAGCG
The DNA here is from genome assembly GCF_904849725.1 of Hordeum vulgare subsp. vulgare. Lineage (NCBI taxonomy): Eukaryota > Viridiplantae > Streptophyta > Magnoliopsida > Poales > Poaceae > Hordeum > Hordeum vulgare. Next base: position 534,418,082 of record NC_058524.1, read on the forward strand.
TAGGGTATCCATGTATCCGATCTTTCAAATTATGAGTGTGTATGATGTAAGCCGCATTCTGCCTTAGGCAGCCTGTACGCGACTACGTCACTTGTTTTCAATGAATGCAAATTCCGTTTTCAGGACTTTGATTTTAAAGACTCGCACTAGCGCACATTTAGACCCCCCCTCTACTAGATGAAACCCTGGTGGTTTCAAGCAAGGTGGATTTTTTTGACCTGTCTGTTTCCATGACAGGATAGTGAACGCAACCCGCAAGAGCACCTTCGGCAACCCCGGCACCGCCTCCTCAGGTCAGCCGCAGGGAACCAGAGGAGAAGCTCATGCTGGAGATCACCATGAGCAGCCTGGCAATGTTCCTCCGCCACCTCCTCGCGAGAACTTGACTGTGGCTCAGTTCCTTCAGGCTCTTCGCGAGGAGCGTCAAGCCAACAATGCCGCTATTCAGCAGATGACTCAAGTCCTAGTGAACAACCCGCCACAGAACGGGAATGGCAATGGCCTCTCTACTCTCTCCGAGTTTATGCGGACTACGCCTCCCATATTTACAGAGACGACTGAACCATTGGATGTCGATGAGTGGATTCACACTATTGAAGACCTCCTTGCGCTAGTCAAGTGCACCAATGAACGTGAGAAGGTCCTTTATGTTTCTCACTATCTCGGAGGCACCGCCAGGGCTTGGTGGGATGCTATCCAGATCATGCGAGCTGGGCAAGTCATCACTTGGGCAATGTTCAAGGAAGGATTCCGCGCGGCTCATATTCCGCCAGGAATGATGACCATCAAGAAGCTGGAATTCCGAGCCTTGAGGCAAGGCAGTGGAACTGTTAAAGAATATTTGCAGAAGTTTAACCTCTTGTCGGGGTATGCCCCTGAGGATGTTAACACTCAGGCCACTAAGGTGGAACGCTTCATGGAAGGGTTGCAGCAGTCCCTGCAATACCAGTTGGTAGTTTGCGACTGCAAGACCTTCAGCGACCTGGTTAACAAGGCACTTATGCTGGAAGACAAGCGTCGTGTAATGGAAGACACCCGCAAGCGCAAGATGATAGGCAGTGGAGGACCCACTAATGCAAGACCAAGACCATGCCAGTCAGCACCTGCGAGGCCCAACTATCAGCAGCAGCAGTAAAAGACCCCGGTATTCCGTCAGAACTATCAGCCACAAGTCAACACCAAGCGAGTTTCCAACCCGCCAAATAATAGTGGAGTCAAGACCAACCCTCCGGGTCAGGTTACCTGTTTTTGGTGTGGTCAAACCGGACACTATTCTAGGCAGTGTCCCAACAAGAATCCAGATGCACCGCGTCCGAATGCACCCAACCCGGGTCAAGGAGCACTAGGAAGAAACCAGGTTCCCCGCAACCAACAGTTCAATATCAAGGGGCGGATCAACCACATCACCGCCGAAGAGGCGCAGGAAGACCCGGACTGCATTCTGGTTACGTTCCTCGTCAACTCCACCCCAGCTACAGTGTTGTTTGATTGTGGTGCTTCGCATTCCTTTGTGACTCAAAGGTTTGCGGAGAAGTGTGGTTTAAAACCCACTCTGCTTCGTGGGCAGATGGCAATTCAAACCCCGGGAGCAGTGTTGAGGACCAATCTAGCGTGTAGAAGGGTCGAGATAGTTATCAATGGGACTAGCTTCTTGGCAGACCTCATTGTGCTTAAGTCGCAAGGCTTAGAAGTAATTCTCGGCATGGATTGGTTGGCCAAGGACCAGAGTCTCTTGGACTGTGCCAACAGGGCCATTACCATGACAAGCGACCAAGGGGTCAAGGTCAAGTATGTCTTTGAGCCGGTATCAGCTCACGCACCTCATATCAACAACCTATCCGAGGTAGAGCTCGACCAAGTGCCTGTAGTCTGTGAGTACCCGGACGTCTTTCCTGACGAGCTACTTGGAATGCCTCCTGACCGAGACATCGAGTTCATCATCGAGCTCATGCTCGGGTCAAGGCCTATATATAAGAAGCCTTATAGGATGGGATCCGAGGAGCTAGCAGAGCTGAAGAAGCATCTGGATGAGCAACTCAGGAACGGATTCATTTGTCCGAGTGCATCACCTTGGGGATCACCTGTTCTGTTTGTATCAAAGAAGGATGGTACCATTCGACTCTGCGTCGATTACCGTTCTCTCAATGAAGTTACAATCAAGAACAAGTACCCACTCCCCAAGATAGAAGACATGTTTGACCAGTTAAATGGAGCTAAGGTATTCTCCAAGATCGATCTCCGATCCGGATATTACCAGCTGAAGATTCGACCCGAGGACATACCCAAGACTGCATTCGTGACCCGATACGGTCTCTATGAGTGCACTGTCATGCCCTTCGGATTGACAAATGCCCCAGCTTACTTCATGTACCTCATGAACAAGGTCTTCATGGAGTATTTGGTCAAGTTTGTCGTCGTATTCATCGATGACATATTAATCTTCTCAAAATCCGAAGAGGAGCATGAGCAACACTTGAGGTTAGTTCTGGGAAAGCTCCAAGAGCACCAACTGTATGCAAAGTTCAGCAAGTGCCAATTCTGGCTGAACGAAGTTGGATTTTTGGGTCATATCATGACGGCAAGCGGATTGGCAGTAGATCCATCGAAGATTACCACAGTGACCAACTGGGAATCGCCGAGAGATGTGAAGGATGTCAGGAGTTTCCTCGGGCTCGTGGGATACTACCGCAAGTTCGTAGAGGGATTCTCCAGCATCGCTCGACCTATGACTCAACTTTTGAAGAAATGTCGGAAGTTCAAGTGGACACCGGCGTGTGAAGCGAGCTTCCAAGAGTTGAAGAAAAGACTGTCTACCGCTCCGGTACTAGCTACCCCGGACATAAACAAGGAGTTTGTGATTTACTGTGATGCCTCCAAAACCGGACTCGGTGGAGTCTTAATGCAAGATGGCAGAGTCGTGGCATACTTGTCACGGCAACTGCGACCGCATGAGGAGAACTACGCCACCCATGATCTCGAGTTAGCAGCCGTAGTGCATGCCTTGAAGACATGGCGACATTACCTTCTGGGGAAGCGATGTGAAATATACACGGACCACAAGAGTCTAAAATATATCTTCACCCAAAGGGAGCTGAATATGAGGCAACGAAGATGGCTTGAGTTAATCAAGGATTACGACCTCAGCATTCAGTACCACCCCGGTAAGGAAAACATGGTAGCCGATGCTTTAAGCCGAAAGGCTGGCACCTTGAACGTCATGCTCAAGGAAAGGTTGCCCGCCTTGTATGAAGAGATGGAAAGCTTTGGACTGGAGTTAGTCGAACCAGGATACCTGGCCAACCTGGAAGTTAAACCAACTCTGGCTGATGATATCAAGGAAGCCCAGAAGGGACACAAGAGTATTGAAGGCCTCAAGAGGAAGATACAGGAAGACAAGGCCCAAGGGTTCTCGGTTGATGATCAAGGAGTGGTGTGGTACGGGAAACGCTTATGCGTGCCCAACAAGGCCGAACTCAAGGACTTGATCCTGCAAGAGTCTCATGACACGCCATACTCCATCCATCCCGGTGGTACCAAGATGTATCAAGATCTTCGAGAACGATTCTGGTGGCATGGCATGAAGAGAGAGATAGGCTCCTACATCGCTAAGTGCGATGTATGCCATCGAGTCAAGGCTGAGCATCAGCAACCTGCTGGGCTGCTACAACCTCTACAAGTGCCAGAATGGAAATGGGATAAGGTCGGCATGGACTTCATCACCGGACTACCCCGATCGAGCAGGGGTCATGACTCCATATGGGTCATAGTCGACCACTTAACTAAGGTGTCTCATTTCATTCCGGTCAACACCACCTATGGGGGCGACAAGTGGGCTAGCATCTATATTGAGCGCATCGTTAGCCTCCATGGAGCTCCTAAGGAGATCGTGTCCGACCGCGGCACGCAGTTCACCTCAAGATTCTGGAAGAAGTTTCAAGAAGCTCTCGGAACCAAGCTCTCTTTCAGCACGACTTTCCACCCACAGATGGACGGACAGACCGAGAGAGTAAACCAGATACTCGAGGACATGCTCCGCGCATGTGTCTTGGCTCATGGTGCCAAATGGGAAGGCTGTCTGCCGTTTGCTGAGTTCTCATACAACAACAACTACTAGTCCAGTCTTCAAATGGCCCCATTTGAGGTGCTATATGGGCGAAAGTGTCGCACCCCACTCAATTGGTCCGAAACCGGAGAAGGACTAGTTTTTGGGCCAGAAGCACTGCAGGAAGCGGAAAATAAGGTGTAGCTTTTCCAAGAAAACCTGAAGGCAGCTAAGTCCCGACACAAGAGCTATGCGGACTCCCACCGCAAGGATGTGGAGTTCGTTCCCGGAGACCAGGTGTACCTGCGCGTTACGCCTCTCAAGGGGACCAAGCGATTCCATGTCAAGGGGAAGCTAGCCCCAAGGTTTATTGGACCCTTCAAGATCACGACAAGGCGCGGGGAAGTGGCTTATCAGTTGGACCTACCCCCAGAACTTTCGAGTGTGCACAACATGTTCCACGTGTCACAGCTCCGGAAGTGCATACAAGTGCCGAACCGTTCCAATCCTTGCAAGGACATTGACCACCAAGCAGTTGACCTTCAACCAGATCTTACCTATCGCGAGAAGCCGATTCGCATTCTGGATGAAGCAGAGCATTGCACGAGAAGCCGCACCATCAAGTATTTCAAGGTTCAGTGGAGCAACCATACCAAAGCAGAAGCAACATTGGAACGTGAAGACTATCTCCGATCAGAATTTCCAGAGCTATTTAACGCCTAGCTTAGGAATCTCAGGGACGATATTCTTGTAAGAGGGATAGGTCTGTCACACCCTGTTTTTCACCACCAATGTTTGAAGTTGCAAAAATCAGAGCTTGTTAAAACTTTTTCAAATGTTGTTGTGAATGCTATGAATGCCTTGTATGAGTGTATGCTTGTTTGCTTGTTGATCCAAAACCCATGATAAATTTATTTATTTTTAAATGGATTTCCAAAACTCTTCTCTTTGACACCAGATCACCTCTACCTTGCTTGGGTTACACTACTAGCTCATGATGCCTAGTAGCACTCCCAACCAAAGTTGGTGATCTGAACTCAAATACTATTATTATTTACCAAAAACATTATTTAATGATTTAAAACATTATTTTTCTATTTTAAATACATGTCTGTTTCTAAGGCCAGGAATGATATTCCCATAGGGATAAATGCTTCTTTGCCTTAGAAAATTCTGAGTAAAATCATGGAAAGTCACAAGGACATATATTTTCCATATATAAGATTTTCAACCCTATTTTATATTATAATTATTTGAATAAAACCCTGAAAACCATTCCTGTCTGTTTTAACCTTTTTAGAGATTTCCAAAGGAAATACTCTCAATAAAATCCCATTAAATTACAGGAGCCTCCCCAAGCCATATTTGGTGCCCACATAAAATCTCACCTTGATTCAAGGTGGGGAAGGTCACCAAATGAGCCCAAAAACCTCTCTGTCCAGAATAGAGTTGGAACAACTCTACATAGCAAAGTTTGTCCAATGGGGCTGAAACTTTGCAGGGGTGTTTGGCACCTCAAATGAGGACTCCATACCAAAAATGAGAATTGCAAGACTCTGTTTAGTAACACTACCTTTGGAGAGGACAGATCTGGCCACTTTGATGCATTTTCAAGTTTACCAAGCTAAACTTGTTCAATGGAGCTCAAAATTGGTGGAAACCCGTACTTTAACCCCTAGACCAAACCTGTTAAGTTGCAGTTCTAGTGGTGGAATGGAAGCACCCCAAACCACTGTCGAACACCTTTTGACAGCAAGGTAAAAACCCACCTAGCCACTGTTTTACCCAATGTCAAAGCCTCAAACTTGGTGTATTAGTGCCTCAGATCAACCAAAACACCAAGTCAACTGGCCCCTCCCTAGTTCAAAGCACAAGTGACAAGAACCCCAATTTGTGCCACAGATCAGCTCTGATAGCACTAGTGAAACATGTCCCCCTTGACCAGCCAGTGCTCTCACTAGCACACAATGGCTAGATACACTCCCAGCAACACCCACGACATGAGGGACACGTCTAAAGTGCCCTAGAGTGCGCCAGCATGCCGTGGCATGCCAAAACTGCGCTCTGGACGCGCTACAGGGAGCCACCGAGAAGGGGACGACGCCCCCGGCCGGTTCCAACCTCCCCCAGAGTGTCCAAGACCTCCCTCGACAACCCCTCTGTGTAAAGCAGCTGCCAGGGACCCTCTTCTCCCGCGCTAGAGCTCGGGCGACGCGTGCCCGCGCGCACCTGACTCGGCCGAGCATGCACAGACGCTGCAGCTCGACCCCACGCCTTCTCCCTCTGTGGCCGATGCTTCAGAGCGTCCCAAACCACGTCCGGAGACTGTGCACGCACGCGCGCCATGGTGATTCACCGGCGCACCGAGTTGGCTCACCGTCGCGAGCATATAAATAGGCCTCCCGGCACCTCAACACCCCTCCAGCAGCCTCTGCACGACTACTAGCTCCTCCCTAGCCACCCAATCGAGCTCGCAGAGCCCCGGTGCTCGAGATCGACCGAGGCCCCTCCGCCTCGGAGCTCCAGTCGATCTCCGGCTACATGTCGGCTCCTGTGATACTCGACCCACTAGAGCACTCCCCTCGACACCACGAACCTTTCCCCCAACAGCCCCGAACTTTTCCGTGCCCCTAGCTACCAGTTCAACCACGTCCCGAAACCCCTCCGCCACGGCCACCTCATCGCCGGCGACTCCAAGCCTCTCCGGCGCTGTCCCGACCACCTGCAGGTAGGCAGAGGCACGCTGAACCCATTCCTGCCCTTAGCTAGGCCCAAGGACGACGGTAGCCTCGCCGGAGTTCATCTCCTCCTCCCGGGCTAAAGGTAGGGGAAGAACCCGACAGGTGGGCTTAACTTGTCGGCGTCCTGGAGCAGCCCCCGCGCGCAGCCACAACCCTGGCCCAAGGGGCCCTCACGTCACGTTCGAACCTGGCGCGCGTGCGCGCGTGGCAGCCTGCTGGCTGGCTGGGCCGGCCTGCTTCCCAGGCCAGGCTTGGCCTTTTTCTTTTATTTTTAGACCAGAGACTAAAATGATTTTTGTAAAAATAACTACCCAGTGGAAAAATATAATTCTTCCACTAATATTTTTCTAAAAATGAGTAGTATTTGATTCTGCCATTGTTGAATGTTTTCAAAAACAGATCTGTTTTATAATATTATAAAGGCATTAAAGGCAATAGTTTGCCCGTGTTTAGTAATTATTAAAAATGCTTAGCTAGTAAAAACAAAGAGAAGATATAATTAACAACCTGAATTCAACCAAGTTTTGCAACATTTTTAAAAGTGATTTGTGATCTGTTTTTGTGTGAGCTATTTCTTATTTATTCTATTCTCGATGATAGAATTACCGAGTGACAAAGAATTCGGAGCGGAAGACCTGGAAGACCCCGGATACCTAGCTGACCAAGGCAAGCAGCCTTTTGACCATGACTTGAGCATATAAATTGATGCATGCTAGAATAGCAAGTACTTTTCCATTGCATGTGATCATAGTGCCGGTTCATCATTGGTGTGATGGTACCGAAGGCTTCTTCGAAGCACTTGCATGATGGTGATATTATACATATGGCTCCTCGGAGCACAAGCATGATGAGCTTGATCCTACCATCTATGAGGATCATGCTACTATCATGTTGACTAGTAGAGTTAGAGAACCATTGCATGAGCATGATGTTGAGTAAAATCAAAGGTTTATGAAAAACCCCATCGGGTGCCACTAATGCCTGAGGGTGATGATGAAATGGGTGGCCACTTTTGGTGAAGTGGTGCACCGGTGTTTGGTGTGAGTATGGTTTTGGAAATGGGATTAGATTTATGATGCGTCGACCATCCCAACCTTACCAGTACGACAACGTTACTCCTTTATGGGACGGGGCTTTGTTGATTACTCTGGTCGGTACTAGCAAGGAGCCACATTACTAGTGGCGGGAGTGATTGTCGTCACTCTCGTGATGGGGTCGTGCCAGGAAGGGCGACTATGCCATTTTTATGAGTTCCAGGCACATCGTTGGTCCCCGCATGGTCGGTACAGTCCAGAGTTGGTGCTCGTAAGAAGTATAACATGTGGGCTGTGTACCAATCGAGTGGACCTCTTTGTCTAGTATCGTTAGGGGAAAGATAATGATCGGGTACATACCTCGGGTATATGTGATATACCGCGAGTCGTGGATGACACGAAAGTTTCCCGGATCTCGTGGGTCCAGCGTACTACCTCTGCAGACTGTCAAACTATTCGAATAGCCGTGTCCACGGTCAAGGATAGCTGGGTAATCCTGCTTAAACTACGTCCAGTGTTTCCGCATAAAAAAACTGTGAGTGAGTGTGTGTGTGGTGTTAAAAAGGTGTTGATATGGAAATGATAATAATAATTAATGATATGACCAAGTTTGGTGACTTGGCATATAGGGTGAACCCGGATGGTTCAGCCCTTAGCAGATATGTTGATATCTGTAACCTGTTCTTCAAGAGTAATTCTTTATCTTGATGCATATACATGATCATCCCACCAAGTTGCATTTCATCAAAGATGCATGATATTGTTATCCTTCACTTTCATTGTTCGTATCATGGGCTGTTTGCGAGTACATTCAAAGTACTCATTGGCTTGCCACTGGTTATATTATTGACCAGACATGGAAGGACCGGAGTTTGGCGATGAGAACGTCTTCAGAGACGGACCTGCGATCTAGGACGCTTCCAAGTCAGAATGCCTGTCGGTGTAGACTTGATGGCATGGGCACCCGCTTAGCCCTTATGAGTTTCCGCTACCCATTGTACCCGTTTTAATTGGCCTTAGGCCCTGCTTGTGAACCTGACCTTTCGGTCATTTGATGCATTATTCGGTATTTGGATGTAAGACTCTATTATTCAGTATCTGTGTTCAGTGAGCATTGATCTTTGGTGTCACTGGGCACGGCGATCTCGACTTACTAGTCGGGGTCCCCACAGACCTATATCTCATGTGATCCTACTAGATATATAATGAAACCCAACTAAGAATGTTGTGACGCCCTTGGTTTGATCGTACGTTAATCATACATGCAAATGCATACGTCCAAGCTCAAGGACTCACGGGAAGATATAACAACACAACTTTAGACACAAATAAAACAATCAAGCTTCATCTTACAAGCCATGGGCCTCGAGGGCTAGAATACAGAAGCTCGATAAACAAATGAGTCACTGGAAGCAACAAGTATAGAGAAGGCTAGCAAAAAAGATACAACGATCGAACGAGGCGAGGACTCCTGCCTGGGAACCTCCTAAACTACTCCTGGTCTTCAGCGACCTCCACGTAGTAGTAGGCACCGTCGGGGTAGCAGTCATCGTCGGCGGGATACTCCAGCTCCTGGGATCCATCATCTGGTCGCAACAACGGATCAAGAGGACAAAGGGGGAGCAAAGCAACGGTGACTACTCATCCAAAGTACACGCAAGACTGACATCAGAACTAGGCTAAGTATGCATCAATTTCAAAGGAAGGGGTTTATATGTGGACTGACTGCAGCAATGCGAGAATAGAGAGAGAAGTTCTAGTCCTATCGAAGAATAACATCTTCAGGGGTCTTGTAGCAATAGACGAGAGTAGAACAGGTAACACAAATAATAGTCATATTGTTGCAGCACTATTAATATTCAGTCTCGCCCAGAGATTCTTCCTCGACTCCCTGCGAGGAAGCAATCCCAGAGCAACATTCCAGTTAAGTAACAGTTGTAGTTGTATAAGATCAGGGAACAACTCCAAGTCGCCCTGTAACCATGGACACGGCTATTCGTATAGATAAGTTCTTCCCTATGGGGATGCACAACATATTACCTGTCACGCTTGATAAAACTCTGGCCGAACACACTTTTCTGGGTCATGCCCGACCTCGGAATATCGACATGTCGCAGCCCCACCTGGACTCAGCACAGAGGCCAGCCCGCAGGTCTAAATCCTGAGCATGCAGGGGTCATGGGCCCATCACCCTTCCCACTTCTCTATGATGCATGGGCGGCCGAGGTCGGTCCTAGCACCCCATATTACAAGCGCGATGCGTATCCGGACCACTCGGGGGCGCGCCGCTCCATTGCTGACGTCTGAAGAGGTTTGGCTGATACCACGACGTCGAGTACACATAACTTCGCCCACGTAGACGGTTAGTGTGTAATAAGGCCTTCCAACCAGCCCAGACCAAATACCCAAATCCATTAAAATTTTAATTAACTAATCTACACATCCACGCGGGAATCCACCCGCCTAACATTATTCATCAATGATCCCAGTAATACGGTCGAGTAACTGTGTGGTTGTAACATCAGGGGGATCCGAGGTATCAGCCTCGTTGGATCCCAAACAATGTAACCGTCAAGGTCGACTTAGAGGAATCACCCTCGAGGGTCTCACAATTGAGGGGTTGCACAACAGAGTCATCGTCGGGAGTGGTGAAGGAGGTATCACCCTCGATAACCACGAGCGACTAGCTGCACTACAGAGGTGGCATCATGAGTACTTCGCGAGGGGTCACCCTCGATACCCGATAGTAACTCTGGAGCACCGTAGAACTAAGGGGGGTGTAAGTTCTGTGTCGGGTCTTGGCCCATCGATCAGGGATCGAGACATGGTGATAATACAGGGGCAACTGGACTAAGGGTCGGAGGGGATGACTGAGCCACCTATACTAAGCAGTTTAAAGTGCGATACTGAATGTAGCAGTTCATCAAAAACATGCTATGCATCAGAATAGGATCTATCTACAACAGTAGAACAATTCTAATGCAAGCATGAGGGAGAAAGAAATGGGCGATATAGGAATGATCAAGGGGGGTTTGCTTGCCTTGTTGTTGTGCGACAAAGGGCTGGTCATTGCGAGGGTAGTCGTACCTGGCAGCAACATGATTCTCGGGGTCTACCGGTAAGAAGAGGGGGGAAGAAACAATAAATATATCACCGATGCAAACAATAAGAAGAGGGACATGTCAAAGAAGGGTTAGGCATGAGATGTTGGAAATATGCCCTAGAGGCAACAATAAATTAGTTATTATTATATTTCTTTGTTCATATCCATGCTATAATTGTATTGGTTGGAAACACAATACTTGTGTGGATACATAGACAAAACACTGTCCCTAGTAAGCCTCTAGTTGACTAGCTCGTTGATCAAAGATGGTCAAGGTTTCCTGACCATAGGCAAGTGTTGTCACTTGATAACGGGATCACATCATTAGGAGAATCATGTGATGGACTAGACCCAAACTAATGAACGTAGCATGTTGATCGTGTCATTTTGTTGCTACTGTTTTTCTGCGTGTCAAGTATTTATTGCTATGACCATGAGATCATATAATTCACTGGCACTGGAGGAATACCTTGTGTGTATCAAACGTCACAACGTAACTGGGTGACTATAATGATTCTCTATAGGTATCTCTGAAGGTGTCCGTTGAGTTAGTATGGATCAAGACTGGGATTTGTCACTCCGTGTGACGGAGAGGTATCTCGGGGCCCACTTGGTAATACAACATCACACACAAGCCTTGCAAGCAATGTGACTAAGTGTAAGTCACGGGATATTGTATTACAGAACGAGTAAATAGACTTGCCGATAACGAGATTGAAAGAGGTACGCGGATACCGACGATCAAATCTCGGGCAAGTAACATACCGAAGGACAAAGGGAATGACATACGGGATTATATGAGTCCTTGACACTAAGGTTCAACCGATAAGATCTTTAGAGAATATGTAGGATCCAATATGGGCATCCAGGTCCTGCTATTGGATATTGACCGAGGAGTGTCTCGGGTCATGTCTACATAGTTCTCGAACCCGCATGGTCTGCACACTTAAGGTTCGATGACGTTTCGTTATAGTTGAGTTATAGGTGTTGGTAACAGAAAGTTGTTCGGAGTCCCAAATGAGATCCAGGACGTCACGAGGAGCTCCGGAATGGTCCGGAGGTAAAGATTGATATATAGGAAGTCCTGTTTTGGTCATCGGAAAAGTTTCGGGGTCATCGGTAGTGTACCTGGAGTGCTGGGAGGGGTGCCGGGGACCATCAGGAGGAGTGTCACGCCCCAAGGGGTCTCATGGGCTATGGGAAGAGATAAACCAGCCCCTAGTGGGCTGGAATAAGTTCCAACTAAGGCCCATAAGGTATGAGAAGGAAAAACACAAGGTGGAAAGAGTTTCCAAGTGGGAAGGTGGAATCCTACTCCAAGTAGGATTGGAGTAGGACTCCTCCACCTCCAATTTTGGCCAAACCTTGAGGGTTTGAGGCTTCCACCTCCCCTCCCTCCCTCCTATATAAACTAGAGGTATTGAGGGTTTTTGAGATACAACTTTGCCATGTGCTGCTCGATCCTATACCACACAGTTTTTCCTCTAGATCATATTTCTGCGGAGCTTAGGCGAAGCCCTGCCGAAGTAGATCATCACCACCACCGGCGCGCTGTCACACTGCTCGAGAACTCTTCTACCTCTCCGCCCCCTCTTGCTGGATCAAGAAGGTGGAGATTGTCATCGAGCTGTACGTGTGCTAACGCGGAGGTGCCATCCGTTTGGCACTAGATCGGAACGGATCATGAGACGGATCGCAAGACGGTTCGTGCAACAGATCGCTAGACGGTTCATGGGATGGATCGCGGGACGGATCGTGGGACGGATCGCGGGACGGTTCGTGGGACGGTTCATGGGGCGGTTCGAGGGACGTGAAGATGTTCCACTACATCAACCGTGTTTCTTAACGCTTCCTGTTGTGTGATCTACAAGGGTACGTAGATGCAAATCTCCTCTCGTAGATGGACATCACCATGATAGGTCTTAGTGCACGTAGGAAATTTTTTGTTTCCCATGCGACGTTCCCCAACAGTGGCATCATGAGCTAGGTTCCTATGTAGATGTTATCTCGAGTAGAACACAAAGGGTTTTGTGGACGGTGATGTTCGATTTGCTGCCCTCCTTAGTCTTTTCTCGATTTGGCGGTATTGTTGGATTGAAGCGGCCCGGACCGACATTATTCGTATGCTTACGAAAGACTGGTTTCATCGATTGACATTCAACCTCGTTGCATAAAGATGACTGGCGGGTGTCGGTTTCTTCAACTTTAGTTGAATTGGTTTTGACCGAGGCGGTCCTTGGAGAGGTTAAATAGCAATTTTCACATCTCCGTTGTGGTTTTTGTGTAAGTAAGATGCGATCTACTAGATACCCATAGCAGCCACGTAAAACATGCAACAACAAATTAGAGGACGTCTAACTTTTTTTTGCAGGGTATGCTTGTGATATGATATGGCCAATGACGTGATATGATATATTGGATGTAAGAGATGATCATGTTGTAATAGTTAATATCGACTGGCACATCGATGGTACGACAACCGACAGGAGCCATAGGGTTGTCTTTAAACTAACGTTTGTGTTTGCAGATGCGTTTACTATATTGATAGGACATAGCTTTAGTAGAAATAGCATAAGTAGCACGATAACCCCGATGGAGACACAATTATGGAGATCATGATGATGGAGATCATGGTGTGGTGCCGGTGACAAGAAGATCGTGCCAGGTGCTTTGGTGATGGAGATCAAGAAGCACATGATGATGGCCATATCATGTCACTTATGAATTGCATGTGATGTTAATCCTTTTATGCACCTTATTTTTCTTAGAACGACGGTAGCATTATGAGGTGATCTCTCACTAAAATTTCAAGACGAAATTGTGTTCTCCCCGACTGTGCGCCGTTGCGACAGTTTGTCGTTTCGAGACACCACGTGATGATCGGGTGTGATAGACTCAACGTTCACATACAACGGGTGCAAAACAGTTGCACACGCGGAACACTTGGGTTAAGCTTGACGAGCCTAGCATGTGCAGACATGGCCTCGGAACACATGGGACCGAAAGGTCGAGCATGAATCGTATAGTTGATATGATTAGCATAGAGATGCTTACCACTGAAACTATTCTCGACTTACGTGATGATCGGACTTGAGATAGTGGATTTGGATCATGTACCACTCAAATGACTAGAGAGATGTACTTTTTGAGTGGGAGTTCTTAAGTAATATGATTAATTGAACTAATTATCATGAACATAGTCTAATGGTCTTTGCGAATTACGATGTAGCTTGCGCTATAGCTGTACTATTTTTATATGTTCCTAGAGAAAATGTAGTTGAAAGTTGATAGTAGCAACTTTGCGGACTGAGTCCGTAAAACTGAGGATTGTCCTCATTGCTGCGCAGAAGGCTTATGTCCTTAATGCACCACTCAGTGTGCTGCACCTCGAGCATCGTCTGTGGATGTTGCGAACATCTGACATACACATTTTTGATGACTACGTGATAGTTCAGTGCACAATACTTAATGGCTTAGAAGCAAGGCACCGAAGACGTTTTGAAAATGTTGGGGAACATAAGAGATGTTCTAGGAGATGAAATTGAGATTTCATGCTCATGCCCTTGTTGAGAGGTGTGAGACCTCCGACAAGATTCTTTGTCTACAAAGTAAAGGAGAGAAGTTCAATCATTGAGCATGTTCTCAGATTGTCTGAGTACAACAATCACTTGAATCAAGTGGGAGTTAATCTTCCATATGAGATAGTGATGGTTCTCCAAAGTCACTGCCACTAAGCTGCTAGAGCTTCATGATGAACTATAACATATCAAGGATAGATATGATGATCCTTGAGCAATTCGCAATGTTTGACACTGCGAAAGTAGAAATCAAGAAGGAGCATCAATTGTTGATGGTTAGTAAAACCACTAGTTTTAAGAAGGGCAAGGGCTAGAAGGGATACTTCATGAAACGACAAACCAGTTGCTGCTCCAATGAAGAAACCCAAGATTGAACCCAAACCCGAGACTAAGTGCTTCTGTTATGAGGGGAACAGTCACTAAGGCGAAGCTACCCTAGATACTTGGTAGATAAGAAGGTTGGCAAAGTCGACAGAAGTATATTTGATATACATGATATTGATGTGTACTTTAATGGTACTCCTAGTAGCATGAGGGTATTGGATACCGGTTTGGTTGCTAAGTGATTAGTAATTCGAAATGAAAGCTACGATATAAACGGAGACTAGCTAAAGGTGAGGTGACGATAGGTGTTGGAAATGTCTCCAAGATTGATGTGATCAAACATCGCACGCTCCCTCTATCATCGGGATTGGTTGTAAAACCTAAATAATTGTTATTTGGTGTTTGCGTTGAGCATGAACATGATTGGATCGTGTTTATTGCAATACGATTATTCATTTAAAGAGAATAATAGTTATTATAGTTGCTTGAATAATTACCCTCAATGGTTTATTGAATCTCGATCGTAGTGTTACACATGTTCATAATATTGGTGCCAAAAGATACAAAGTAATGATGATAGTACCACTTTGTTGTGGCACTGCCACGCGAGTCATGTTGGTGTAAAATGCATGAAGAAGCTCCATGCTGATGGATCTTTGTACCCAGTCATTTTTTAAACATTTGAGACATGCAAACCATACATGTTGGTATAAATGCATGAAGAAGCTCCATAGAGATGGATCGTTTGGACTCACTTGAGACATGCAAATCATACCACATGAAACAAGAGAGTAACTTGTTGGGAGTAATACATTTTTGATGTGTGCAGCCTAACGAGTGCTGAGGCACGCAGTGGATATCGTTATGTTCTTACTTCACTAACAATTTAAGTAGATACATGAGTACTTACTTGATGAATCACAAGTCTGAAATGTTGAAAAAGTTCAAAGCTGTTTTAGAGTGAAGATCGTCGTGACAAGAGGATAAACTGTCTATGATATGATCATAGAGATGAATATCTGAGTTACGAGTTTTGGTGCGCAGTTAAGACAATGTGGAAATTGTTTTGGAATTCATGCCACCTAGAACACCATAGTGTGACGGTGTGTCCGAATGTCATGGCTACGCCCTATTTTGATATGGTACATACTATGATGTCTCTTATCGAATTACCACTATTGTTTATGGGTTATGCATTAGAGACAACCGCATTCACTTTAAATAGGGCACCATGTATTTCCGTTGATATGACACAGTATAGACTATGGTTTGGAGAAACCTGAGCTGTCCTTTCTTAAAAGTTTGGGGCTACGACGCTTATGTGAAAAAGTTTCAGTCTGATAAGCTCGAACCCAAAGCGGATAAATGCATCTTCATAGGATATCCAAAACAGTTGGATACATCTCCTATCTCAGATCCGGAAGCAAAGTATTGGTTTCTAGAAACGGGTCCTTTCTCGAGGAAAGGTTTCTCTCGAAAGAATTGAGTGGGAGGGTGGTGGAACTTGATGAGATTAGTGAACCGTTAGTTCATCCAGTCTGTAGCAGGGCGCAGGAAGATGTTCATGTGGCGCCTACACCAATTGAAGCGGAAGCTGATGATGGTGATCATTAGAGCTTCGGATCAAGTTACTACAAACCTCGTAGGTCGAGAAGGTCGCGTACTACTACAGAGTGGTACCGTAACCCTATCTTGGAGGTCATGTTGTTGAACAACAATGAACCTACGAGCTATGAAGAAGCGATGGTCGGCCCGGATTCCGACAAATGGCTGGAGGCCATGAAATCCGAGAGAGGATCCATTGATGAGAACAAAGTGTAGACTTTGGAAGAACTACTTGATGGTCGTAGGACTATTGAGTGAAGATGGATCTTTAAAAGGAAGACAGATGATGATGGTGACAAGTCACTATTAAGAAAAGCTCGACTTGTCGAAAAGATGTTTCCGACAAGATCAAACAGTTGACTATGATGAGACTTTCTCACTCGTAGCGATGCTAAAAGTCTGTTAGAATTATGTTAGTAGTGGCTGCATTATTTATGAAATATTGCACATAGGATGTCAAAACATTGTTTCCTCGACGGTTTCCTTGAGGAAAGATTGTATGTGATACAACCAGAAGGTTTTGTCGATCCTAAAGATACTGACAAGTATGCAAGCTCCAGCGATCCTTCAATGGACTGGTGCAAGCATCTCGGAGTTGGAATATACACTTTCATGAGATGATCAAAGATTTTGGGTTTGTACAAGGTTTATGAGAAACTTGTATTTCCAAAGAAGTGAGTGGGAGCACTATAGAATTTCTGATAAGTATATGTGGTTGACATATTGGTGATCAGATGTAATGTAGAATTTCTGTAAAGCATAAAGGTTGTTTGATAGGGGTTTTTTCAAAGGAAGACCTGGATAGAGATGCTTGAACATTGAGCATTAAGATCTATGGATATAGATCAAAAATGCTAAACAGAACTTCCAAATGAAATGCATGCCTTGACAAGTTTTTGAAGGAGTTCAAAATAGATCAGCAAAGAAGGAGTTCTTGGTTGTGTTGTATGGTGTGAATATGAGTAAGACTCAAAAGCCCGACCACTTCAGAAGAAAGAGAAAGGACGAAGGTCATCCCCTATGCCTTAGCCATAGACTCTAGAGTATGCCGTGCTGTGTACCACACCTGATGTGTGCCTTGCCAAAAGTCTATTAAGAGGTACAGAGAGTGATCTAGGATTGAATCACTGAACAGCGGTCAAACCTTAGTAACTAATAGACTAAGGAATTTTTCTCGATTATGGAGGTGGTTGAAGAGTTCGTCATAAAGGGTTACGTTGATGCAAACTTTGACACTAATCTGAATAACTATGGGTAGTGAAACGGATTCATATAGTAGAGTAGATATTTGGAATATTTCCGAATAGTACATAGTAGAAACATCTATAAGATGACATAAAGATTTGTAAAGCTCACTCGAATCTGAAGGGTTCAGAACCGTTGACTAAAACCTCTCTCACAAGCAAGACGTGATCAAAACCCCAGAACTATAAGAGTGTTGG
The DNA here is from genome assembly GCF_904849725.1 of Hordeum vulgare subsp. vulgare. Taxonomy (NCBI): domain Eukaryota; kingdom Viridiplantae; phylum Streptophyta; class Magnoliopsida; order Poales; family Poaceae; genus Hordeum; species Hordeum vulgare. The sequence continues at coordinate 534,435,951 of NC_058524.1, forward strand.
ATTCGTTAGAATCACATGGTGATGTGAACTAGATTATTGACTCTAGTGCAAGTGGGAGACTGTCGGAAATATGCCCTAGAGGAAATAATAAATTAGTTATTATTATATTTCTTTGTTCATGATAATCGTTTATTATCCATGCTATAATTTTATTGGTTGGAAACGCAATACTTATGTGGATACATAGACAAAACACTGTCCCTAGTAAGCCTCTAGTTGACTAGCTCGTTGATCAAAGATGGTCAAGGTTTCCTGACCATAGGCAAGTGTTGTCACTTGATAACGGGATCACATCACTAGGAGAATCATGTGATGGACTAGACCCAAACTAATGAATGTAGCATGTTGATCGTGTCATTTTGTCGCTACTGTTTTTCTGCGTGTCAAGTATTTATTCCTATGACCATGAGATCATATAACTCACTGGCACCGGAGGAATACATTGTGTGTATCAAACGTCACAACGTAACTGGGTGACTATAAAGATGCTTTACAGGTATCTCCAAAGGTGTCCATTGAGTTAGTATGGATCAAGACTGGGATTTGTCACTCCGTGTGACGGAGAGGTATCTCGGAGCCCACTCGGTAATACAACATCACACACAAGCCTTGCAAGAAATGTGACTAATTGTAAGTCATGGGATCTTGTATTACAGAACGAGTAAAGAGACTTGCCGATAATAAGATTGAAATAGGTATGCGGATACCGACAATCAAATCTCGGGCAAGTAACATACCGAAGGACAAAGGGAATGACATACGGGATTATATGAATCCTTGACACTAAGGTTCAACCGATAAGATCTTCGGAGAATATGTAGGATCTGATATGGGCATCTAGGTCCCGCTATTGGATATTTACCGAGGAGTGTCTTCAGTCATGTCTACATAGTTCTCGAACCCGCATGGTCTGCACACTTAAGGTTCGGTGACGTTTCGGTATAGTTGAGTTATAGGTGTTGGTAACTGAAAGTTGTTCGGAGTCCCAAATGAGATCCAGGACGTCACGAGGAGCTCCGGAATGGTCCGGAGGTAAAGATCGATATATAGGATGTCCTGTTTTGGTCACCGAAAAAGTTTTGGGCTCATCGGTAGTGTACCGGGAGTGCCGGGAGGAGTGCCGGGGACCATCGGGAGGGTTGTCACGCCCCAAGGGGTCTCATGGGCTATGGGAAGAGATAAACCAGCCCCTAGTGGGCTGGAATAAGTTCCCACTAAGGCCCATAAGGTATGAGAAAAAAACACAAGGTGGAAAGAGTTTCCAAGTGGGAAGGTGGAATCCTACTCCAAGATGGATTGGAGTACGATTCCTCCACATCCAATTTCGGCCAAACCTTGAGGGTTTGAGGCTTCCTCCTCCCCTCCCTCCCTCCTATATATACTAGAGGTATTGAGGGTTTTTGAGACACAACTTTGCCACGTGCTGCTCGACCCTATACCACGCAGTTTTTCCTCTAAATCATATTTCCGCGGAGCTTAGGCGAAGCCCTGCGGGAGTAGATCATCACCACCACCGGCTCTCTGTCACGCTGCTGGAGAACTCTTGTACCTCTCCGCCCCCTCTTGCTGGGTCAAGAAGGTGGAGACTGTCATCGAGCTGTACGTGTGCTCAACGCGGAGGTGCCGTCCGTTCGGCACTAGATTGGAACGGATCATGAGACGGATCGCAAGATGGTTCGTGCAACGGATCGCCAGACGGTTCGTGGGACAGATCGCGGGACGGTTCGTGGGACGGTTCATGGGGTGGTTCGAGGGACGTGAAGACGTTCCACTACATCAACTGCGTTTCTTAACGCTTCCTGCTGTGTGATTTACAAGGGTACGTAGATCCAAATCTCCTCTCATAGATGGACATCACCATGATAGGTCTTCGTGCGCGTAGGAAATTTTTTGTTTCCCATGCGACGTTCCTCAACATGAGACGGGTCGGGAAAATATCGAATGATATTTCTCGGGTCTCTAGCTACTACCGGTGAGACGAAAACGATGGAAAACTTACAGGTTTGTTATGCTAGGGACGCGAGACACACGAATGGACAGCGTATCGGGGTTCGTCTCGTTTTGCATATGAACTTTCATGTTCAAAATATTTTCATCTGACTTACGGTTTATTTTATATTAATTTTTAAAGTTTTATTAATTATTTAGGAATTAACAGATTTAATTATATTAGAAAATTAAATATGACATCGACAGTCAACAGTAACTTTGAGTGGTCAAATATTACGAGTGGGTCCCCGTTGTCATAGGCACATTTTAAATTTTTAGATTCACTAATAATTAATCAGTTTAGTTAGTGGAGGGGCACACGTGTCATATTCTGCCTAGGCTATTAATTTATTTTAATTAACACAATTGAATTAACAGTTTTAATTAATCGTTAATTCGGCAGGACCCACATGTCATTTTCCTATCAACTTAACACGTATTTAAACTATCTAATTACACTAAGTGATTTAATTAACTAATTAATTTATTATATATTTTTATTTTCATATATTTGAAAATCTGTTTTTGTGTTTTTATTTTTCTGAGGCGGGGGGCCCGCATGTTATTGTTGGAATTATGCCCTACAGGCAATAATAAATGTATAGTTATTATTATAATTCCTGTATCAAGATAATAGTTTATTATCCATGCTATAATTGTATTGAATGAAGACTCATTTACCTGTGTGGATACATAGACAAAACACCGTCCCTAGCATGCCTCTAGTTGGCTAGCCAGTTGATCGATGATAGTCAGTGTCTTCTGATTATGAACAAGGTGTTGTTGCTTGATAACTGGATCACGTCATTAGGAGAATCACGTGATGGACTAGACCCAAACTAATAGACATAGCATGTTGATCGTGTCATTTTGTTGCTACTGTTTTCTGCGTGTCAAGTATTTATTCCTATGACCATGAGATCATATAACTCACTGACACCAGAGGAATGCTTTGTGTATATCAAACGTCGCAACGTAACTGGGTGACTATAAAGATGCTCTACAGGTATCTCCGAAGGTGTTGGTTGAGTTAGGATGGATCAAGACTGGGATTTGTCACTCCGTGTGACGGAGAGGTATCTCGGGGCCCACTCGGTAATACAACATCACACACAAGCCTTGCAAGCAATGTGACTTAGTGTAAGTTACGGGATCTTGTATTACGGAACGAGTAAAGAGACTTGCCGGTAAACGAGATTGAAATAGGTATACGGATACTGACGATCGAATCTCGGGTAAGTAAAATACCGAAGGACAAAGGGAATGACATACGGGATTATACGAATCCTTGGCACTGAGGTTCAAACGATAAGATCTTCGTAGAATATGTAGGATCCAATATGGGCATCCAGGTCCCGCTATTGGATATTGACCGAGGAGTCTCTCGGGTCATGTCTACATAGTTCTCGAACCCGCAGGGTCTGCACACTTAAGGTTCGACGTTGTTTTATGCGTATTTGAGTTATATGGTTGGTTACCGAATGTTGTTCGGAGTCCCGGATGAGATCACGGACGTCACGAGGGTTTCCGGAATAGTCCGGAAACGAAGATTGATATATAGGATGACCTCATTTGATTACCGGAAGGTTTTCGGAGTTACCGGGAATGTACCGGGAATGACGAATGGGTTCCGGGAGTTCACCGGAGGGGGGCAACCCACTCCGGGGAAGCCCATAGGCATTTGGGGGGTCACACCAGCCCTTAGTGGGCTGGTGGGACAGCCCACCAATCCCCTATGCGCCAAGAGAGAAAAAATCAAAGAAAGAAAAAAAAGGAAGAAGTGGGAAGGGGGAAGGACTCCCTCCCACCAAACCAAGTAGGACTCGGTTTGGGGGGGGGAGAGTCCTCCCCCCTGGCTCGGCCGACCCCTTGGGGATCCCTTGGACCCCAAGGCAAGGTCCCCCTCCCTCCTCCTATATATATGGGGCTTTTAGGGCAGATTTGAGACGACTTTCTCACGGCTGCCCGACCACATACCTCCATAGTTTTTCCTCTAGATCGTGTTTCTGCGGAGCTCGGGCGGAGCCCTGCTGAGATAAGATCATCACCAACCTCCGGAGCGCCGTCACGCTGCCGGAGAACTCTTCTACCTCTCCGTCTCTCTTGCTGGATCAAGAAGGCCGAGATCTTCGTCGAGCTGTACGTGTGCTGAACGCGGAGGTGCCGTCCGTTCGGTACTAGATCATGGGACTGATCGCGGGATTGTTCGCGGGGCGGATCGAGGGACGTGAGAACGTTCCACTACATCAACCGCTTTCTCTAACGCTTCTGCTGTGCGATCTACAAGGGTACGTAGAGCACTCATCCCCTCTCGTAGATGGACATCACCATGATAGGTCTTCGTGCGCGTAGGAAAATTTTTATTTCCCATGCGACGTTCACCAACAGTGGCATCATGAGCTAGGTTCATGCGTAGATGTCTTCTCGAGTAGAACACAAAAGGTTTTGTGGGCGGTGATGTGCGTTTTTCTGCCCTCCTTAGTCTTTTCTTGATTCCGCGGTATTGTTGGATTGAAGCGGCTTGGACCGACATTACTCGTACGCTTACGAGAGACTGGTTTCATCGTTACGAGTAACCCCCTTTGCTCAAAGATGACTGGCAAGTGACGGTTTCTCCAACTTTAGTTGAATCGGATTTGACCGAGGAGGTCCTTGGATGAGGTTAAATAGCAACTCATATATCCCCGTTGTGGTGTTTGCGTAAGTAAGATGCGATCCTACTAGATACCCTTGGTCACCACGTAAAACATGCAACAACAAAATTAGAGGACGTCTAACTTGTTTTTGCAGGGTATGATTGTGATGTGATATGGCCAACGATGTGATGTGATATATTGGATGTATGAGATGATCATGTTGTAATAGAAATATCGACTTGCACGTCGATGGTACGGCAACCGGCAGGAGCCATAGGGTTGTCTTTATACTAACATATGTGCTTGCAGATGCGTTTACTATTTTGCTAGGATGTAGCTTTAGTAGTAATAGCATAAGTAGCACGACAACCCCGATGGCAACACGTTGATGGATGATCATGGTGTGGCGCCGGTGACAAGAAGATCGTGCCGGTGCTTTGGTGATGGAGATCAAGAAGCACGTGATGATGGCCATATCATGTCACTTATGAATTGCATGTGATGTTAATCCTTTTATGCACCTTATTTTTCTTAGAACGACGGTAGCATTATCAGGTGATCTCTCACTAAAATTTCAAGACGAAATTGTGTTCTCCCCGACTGTGCACCGTTGCTACAGTTCGTCGTTTCGAGACACCACGTGATGATCGGGTGTGATAGACTCAACGTTCACATACAACGGGTGCAAAACAGTTGCGCACGCGGAACACTCGGGTTAAGCTTGACGAGCCTAGCATGTGCAGACATGGCCTCGGAACACATGAGACCGAAAGGTCGATCATGAATCATATAGTTGATATGATTAGCATAGCGATGCTTACCATTGAAACTATACTCAACTCACGTGATGATCGGACTTGGGATAGTGTAAGTGGATCATGGACCACTCAAATGACTAGAGAGATGTACTTTTTGAGTGGGAGTTTAGCATATAATTTGATTAAGTTGAACTCTAATTATCTTGAACATAGTCTAAGTCCACTTTGAATATATTTGTGTTGTAGATCATGGCTCACGCAAGTGTCATCCTGAATTTTAATACGTTCCTAGAGAAACCTAAGTTGAAAGATGATGGAAGCAACTTTGTAGACTGGGCTCGTAATCTTAAGCTAATCTTACAAGCTGGAAAGAAGGATTATGTCCTTAATGCTGCGCTAGGAGATGAACCACCCGCTACGGCTGATCAGGATGTTAAGAACGCTTGGTTAGCGCGTAAGGAGGACTACTCAATAGTTCAATGTGCAGTCTTGTATGGCTTAGAACCGGGACTTCAACATCGCTTTGAGCGTCATGGAGCATTTGAGATGTTCCAGGAGTTGAAGTTTATCTTCCAGAAGAACGCCCGGATCGAGAGGTATGAGACCTCCGATAAATTCTATGCTTGCAAGATGGAGGAAAACTCGTCTGTCAGTGAACATGTGCTCAAAATGTCTGGGTACTCAAACCGTCTAGCTGAACTGGGGATTGAACTCCCGCAAGAAGCTATCACTGACAGAATCCTTCAATCACTGCCGCCAAGCTATAAAGGCTTTGTGTTGAACTACAACATGCAAGGGATGAACAAGTCTCCCGGCGAGTTGTTTGCGATGCTGAAAGTCGCAGAGTCTGAACTCCGTAAAGAGCATCAAGTGTTGATGGTGAGCAAGACCACTAGTTTCAAGAGAAACGGCAAAGGAAAGAAGGGCAATTCGAAGAAGAGCGGCAAGCCTGTTGCCAATCCGCCGAAGAAGCCCAAAGCTGGACCTAAGCCTGAAACAGAGTGCTTCTATTGCAAGGGTATGGGTCACTGGAAGCGCAATTGCCCCAAGTATCTGGCAGATAAGAAGGCGGGCAAAGAAAAATCAGGTATATTTGATATACATGTTATTGATGTGTACTTAACCGGCTCTCGTAGTAGTGCCCGGGTATTTGATACCGGTTCTGTTGCTCACATTTGCAACTCGAAGCAGGAACTGCGGAATAGACGAAGGCTGGCGAAAGACGAAGTGACGATGCGCGTAGGAAACGGTTCCAAGGTTGATGCAATCGCCGTCGGCACAGTGTCACTTCAGCTACCATCAGGATTAGTGATGAACTTAAATCATTGTTATTTAGTGCCTGCGTTGAGCATGAACATTATATCTGGATGTTGTTTATTGCGAGACGGTTACTCTTTTAAGTCTGAGAATAATGGTTGTTCTATTTCTATGAGTAACATCTTTTATGGTCATGCACCGAATGTGAGAGGATTGTTCATATTGAATCTTGATAGCGATACACATATACATAACATTGAGACCAAAAGAGTTAGAGTAAACAATGATAGCGCCATATTTTTGTGGCACTGCCGCTTGGGTCATATTGGTGTAAAGCGTATGAAGAAACTCCATGCTGATGGACTTTTGGAGTCACTTGACTTTGATTCACTTGACACGTGCGAACCATGACTCATGGGCAAGATGACTAAGACTCCGTTCTCCGGAACAATGGAGCGTGCAAGTGACTTGTTGGAAATCATACATACCGATGTGTGTGGTCCAATGAGCGTGGAGGCACACAGCGGATATCGTTATTTTCTCACCTTCACTGACGATTCAAGTAGATATGGTTATGTCTACTTGATGAAGCACAAGTCTGAAACATTTGAAAAGTTCAAGCAATTTCAGAGTGAAGTGGAAAATCATCGTAACAAGAAGATCAAGTTCCCGCGGTCTGATCATGGGGGTGAATATCTGAGTTTCGAGTTTGGTGCTCATTTAAGACAATGTGGAATTGTTTCGCAGTTAACACCGCCTGGAACACCACAGCGTAATGGTGTGTCCGAACGTCGTAATCGTACTTTGTTAGAGATGGTGCGATCTATGATGTCTCTTACTGATTTGCCGTTGTCATTTTGGGGTTATGCATTAGAAACAGCTGCATTCACTTTGAATAGGGCACCATCAAAATCCGTTGAGACGACGCCATACGAACTGTGGTATGGCAAAAGACCAAAGTTGTCGTTTCTTAAAGTTTGGGGATGTGATGCTTATGTCAAAAAGCTTCAGCCTGAGAAGCTGGAACCCAAAGCGGAAAGATGCGTCTTCATAGGTTACCCAAAGGAGACAGTTGGGTACACCTTCTATCTCAAATCCGAGGGCAAAGTGTTTGTTGCTAAAAACGGAACTTTTCTCGAGAAGGAGTTTCTCTCGAGAGAATTGAGTGGGAGGAAGATAGAACTTGACAAGGTTGTCGAACCTCTCATCCCTCTGGATGGTGGCGCAGGGCAAGGGGAAACCTCTGTCGTTGCGACGCCGGTTGAGGAGGAAGTTAATGATGATGATCATGAAACTCCAGTTCAAGTTTCTGTTGAACCACGCAGGTCGACGAGATCATGCGCTGCTCCAGAGTGGTACGGTAATCCCGTCTTATCAAACATGTTGTTAGACAACAATGAACCTGCAAATTATGAAGAAGCAATGGTGGGCCCAGATTCCAACAAATGGCTAGAAGCCATGAAATCCGAGATAGGATCCATGTATGAGAACAAAGTGTGGACTTTGGAGATACTGCCTGAGGGCCGCAAGGCTATTCAGAACAAATGGATCTTTAAGAAGAAGACGGACGCTGACGGTAATGTGACCGTTTATAAAGCTCGACTTGTGGCAAAGGGTTTTTCACAAGTTCCAGGAATTGACTACGATGAGACTTTCTCTCCCGTAGCGATGCTTAAGTCCGTCAGAATCATGTTAGCAATAGCTGCATTTTTCGATTATGAAATCTGGCAGATGGATGTCAAAACGGCGTTCCTTAACGGTTTCCTTAAGGAAGAGTTGTATATGATGCAACCCGAAGGTTTTGTCGATCCTAAAAATGCTGACAAGGTGTGCAAGCTCCAGCGATCCATTTATGGACTCGTGCAAGCATCTCGGAGTTGGAACAAACGCTTTGATGAGGTGATCAAAGCATTTCGGTTTATACAAGTGGTTGGAGAATCTTGTATTTACAAGAAAGTGAGTGGGAGCTCTGTGGCGTTTCTAATATTATATGTGGATGACATATTACTGATTGGAAACAACGTAGAGCTTTTAGAGAGCATAAAAGGTTACTTAAATAAAATTTTCTCTATGAAGGACCTAGGAGAAGCTGCTTACATTCTAGGCAATAAGATCTATAGGGATAGATCAAAACGCCTGATAGGACTTTCACAAGGCACATACCTTGATAAAGTTTTGAAGAGGTTCAAAATGGAACAGTCCAAGAAAGGGTTCTTGCCAGTTTTACAAGGTACGAGATTGAGTAAGACTCAGTGCCCAGCAACTAATGAAGATAGAGAGCATATGCGCTCCGTCCCCTATGCTTCAGCCATAGGTTCTATCATGTATGCGATGCTGTGCACTAGACCGGATGTTAGCCTGGCCATAAGTATGGCAGGTAGATTCCAGAGTAATCCAGGAGTGGATCACTGGACGGCGGTCAAGAATATCCTGAAGTACCTGAAAAGGACTAAGGAGATGTTTCTCGTGTATGGAGGTGACGAAGAGCTCGCCGTAAAAGGTTACGTCGATGCAAGCTTTGACACAGATTCGGACGACTCTAAGTCACAAACCAGATACGTATTTATTCTTAATGGGGGTGCAGTATGCCGGTGCAGTTCCAAGCAAAGCGTCGTAGCAGATTCTACATGTCAAGCGGAGTACATGGCTGCCTCGGAGGCGGCTAAGGAGGGTGTCTGGATGAAGCAGTTCATGACGGATCTTGGAGTCGTGCCAAGTGCACTGGATCCGATAACCTTGTTCTGTGACAACACTGGTGCCATTGCCTTAGCAAAGGAACCAAGGTTTCACAAGAAGACCAGACACATCAAACGACGCTTCAACCTCATCCGCGACTACGTCGAGGAGGAGGACGTAAATATATGCAAAGTGCACACGGATCTGAATGTAGCAGACCCGCTGACTAAACCTCTTCCACGGCCAAAACATGATCGACACCAGAACTGTATGGGTGTTAGATTTATTACAATGTAATTCACATGGTGATGTGAGGGCTAGATTATTGACTCTAGTGCAAGTGGGAGACTGTTGGAATTATGCCCTAGAGGCAATAATAAATGTATAGTTATTATTATAATTCCTGTATCAAGATAATAGTTTATTATCCATGCTATAATTGTATTGAATGAAGACTCATTTACATGTGTGGATACATAGACAAAACACCGTCCCTAGCATGCCTCTAGTTGGCTAGCCAGTTGATCGATGATAGTCAGTGTCTTCTGATTATGAACAAGGTGTTGTTGCTTGATAACTGGATCACGTCATTAGGAGAATCACGTGATGGACTAGACCCAAACTAATAGACATAGCATGTTGATCGTGTCATTTTGTTGCTACTGTTTTCTGCGTGTCAAGTATTTATTCCTATGACCATGAGATCATATAACTCACTGACACCGGAGGAATGCTTTGTGTGTATCAAACGTCGCAACGTAACTGGGTGACTATAAAGATGCTCTACAGGTATCTCCGAAGGTGTTGGTTGAGTTAGGATGGATCAAGACTGGGATTTGTCACTCCGTGTGACGGAGAGGTATCTCGGGGCCCACTCGGTAATACAACATCACACACAAGCCTTGCAAGCAATGTGACTTAGTGTAAGTTACGGGATCTTGTATTACGGAACGAGTAAAGAGACTTGCCGGTAAACGAGATTGAAATAGGTATACGGATACTGACGATCGAATCTCGGGTAAGTAACATACGGAAGGACAAAGGGAATGACATACGGGATTATACGAATCCTTGGCACTGAGGTTCAAACGATAAGATCTTCGTAGAATATGTAGGATCCAATATGGGCATCCAGGTCCCGCTATTGGATATTGACCGAGGAGTCTCTCGGGTCATGTCTACATAGTTCTCGAACCCGCAGGGTCTGCACACTTAAGGTTCGACGTTCTTTTATGCGTATTTGAGTTATATGGTTGGTTACCGAATGTTGTTCGGAGTCCCGGATGAGATCACGGACGTCACGAGGGTTTCCGGAATAGTCCGGAAACGAAGATTGATATATAGGATGACCTCATTTGATTACCGGAAGGTTTTCGGAGTTACCGGGAATGTACCGGGAATGACGAATGGGTTCCGGGAGTTCACCGGAGGGGGGCAACCCACTCCGGGGAAGCCCATAGGCATTTGGGGGGTCACACCAGCCCTTAGTGGGCTGGTGGGACAGCCCACCAATCCCCTATGCGCCAAGAGAGAAAAAATCAAAGAAAGAAAAAAAAGGAAGAAGTGGGAAGGGGGAAGGACTCCCTCCCACCAAACCAAGTTGGACTCGGTTTGGGGGTGGAGAGTCCTCCCCCCTGGCTCGACCGACCCCTTGGGGATCCCTTGGACCCCAAGGCAAGGTCCCCCTCCCTCCTCCTATATATATGGGGCTTTTAGGGCAGATTTGAGACGACTTTCTCACGGCTGCCCGACCACATACCTCCATAGTTTTTCCTCTAGATCGTGTTTCTGCGGAGCTCGGGCGGAGCCCTGCTGAGATAAGATCATCACCAACCTCCGGAGCGCCGTCACGCTGCCGGAGAACTCTTCTACCTCTCCGTCTCTCTTGCTGGATCAAGAAGGCCGAGATCATCGTCGAGCTGTACGTGTGCTGAACGCGGAGGTGCCGTCCGTTCGGTACTAGATCGTGGGACTGATCGCGGGATTGTTCGCGGGGCGGATCGAGGGACGTGAGGACGTTCCACTACATCAACCGCGTTCTCTTACGCTTCTGCTGTGCGATCTACAAGGGTACGTAGATCACTCATCCCCTCTCGTAGATGGACATCACCATGATAGGTCTTCGTGCGCGTAGGAAAATTTTTGTTTCCCATGCGACGTTCCCCAACAGTTATTGGGACAACGAGCAAAATACACTCCATCTAACCACATCTTTACACACCACTTTATACATACATTCATACATGCTTATTCACATATACATACACACATATATATCTCTACATACATAGAGAAGTTCAGGGTGCTTTCAAAAGCTTCATTACAAACCATGGAGAAGTTGAGGGTGTGGTTGATGGGCTCAGAAGCAATCCCTCAAGATTTTGATGGGGATGAATTTCCCAAAATTACAAGATCAAGGAGATAACATTTGTCAAGTCAAATGGTATAATGTCGTATGCTCAAGGGAACAACAACAATTTAAACATTGGTCAAAGGGTGCACTCGAAAATACAGATTGAGTAGCACGACCAATGCTAAAAATAGCGAGTCAATAGCCAAAACACCAAGAATGAAACAATTAGTTGTTATCCTCAAGGAAATAGGGTTGCCAGAAGTATTGGGATCACACATCAAAGTTCACTTGTTGGTATTCCGGTTTGAAACAACACGGGACCAAGAAATGAATGGTGATGGCGAGAAGTATTACTATATCAAGAATTGTTAAGACGTGTGCAATTCTCACGACATTCTTGACATAGAAGATAGTAATACTCCAAGGTAGGAGATAACATAAGATGAATAGCAATGAACTTAAGGGACAACAAAAAACATGATCAAGTTTGTGTTGGAGGGAAGGCAATAAGGTTTGTCGATGATAACACAAATCATCAAGGGGAAAGGATGGTAGTTCTTATCATTAAGAATCTGACTGATACCCCAGAAGAGTTCAGAATGCTAATGATTCATCATGACACATTTGTCGAGAAGTTTCATGAAGATGTAATCGTTAAGCGACGACATCAAGAAGGCAATGATGCAGCTAAAGGTTGTCAGAATCATAGATAAGACCGCTAGCTCCCAATCAAGACTGCCTTTCAAGACAACCAACTTGATAATGAAAGCCCGATGTAAGCTTAACACACAGTCGGAAATGTGCTCTAGGGATGGAGGACATAGATAGAATGGTCAAGATTTAGTATGACAATGATGATGTACCTTAACATATTGAAAAGACATGATCGAGTACAAACTAGTAAACGAGGAAGATTACTAAGAGTTGTTGAATCACAATGCGTACTCGATTCAGTTATCGATGTACTTGAGTGACCAACCACTCAAAACACAAGGAAACTGGAATTAACAGAATATCATAGTTGATGAGGAGCTTATAAGAAGTTTATATAACTCCGTGGTATTTTCGAGATACCAAGGGCAGTACTCACAGGTAGACTAGAGTAAAGGTTAGACTAATGTATTGATCTGTGTAAGACAAGCACTTTAACTTATCTACATATGGGATCAAAGAAGAACAATCATGGTTGGAACCACGGTTGCAATGTACCAAACCCCATATACCAGATCAATCATATAATGAATGATTATTAATACGAGAAGCTTCTATGATAGGATCAACGTTGTCTCCATGGGCATGAACACAAGTTCAAGGTCGAATTCCACTTCATCAATGCATCGCCTTCCATTTACTCCTCGCCTTTGGTCAGTTTGTAGTTTGAAAGAATATACGGCAAAACACCAGAAGAGTAAGTCTCATGAAAAGCTCTTCGGGTAATATTGATTTAGAAAGGCATAGGTTCAACCCATCGGTGCATCTTAGGAACATATACCACAACTTCAAGAGTAATTAACACATGGTTGAAGAGCATGGCTAACAAGGGCATATGATACAACTCATCAGAAGGAGAAGACACAATTTACCAATGGCATTATGTATCAGGGGAACAATATCACAAGAATTTTTTTGAATGTAAAGGATGTCGTCGGATAATAACCCAACAATGGGTCTGGCATCCCACAAAGGACCTGATGTGAGTATCGGTACTCAATCAGAGGGAGATAGGATGCAATGCATCAGGTTATGGAACATCTGAAAATATCGATAATTAATTACCAAAGGAATCATGATTTCCAGGTTGGTGTATCATAATCAGATGCTCCGATCAAATACAAGTAAGTTGAATGGACTTAGATGGACAACCAACCAAAGTTGATTTGTCGAGAACCAGCTCTGTCTGGAAGGGCGTCTGAGCCGGAAAGATAATTTATGAGTATCAACACATGATTGTGTGCATTCACACAAAGGTAGAATCAATAGGATCACAGGAAAATCACAAAGGATTTTAATGAATGCGGCTAGACATATGGATTTAACCATAATTCAAGAAGGTGATAAAGTTCAAGAGCAATAGGCTACTGGGGATTCCAAAAGATCGAATAGCAATTCGAAGAACTTTCGAAACCCATGAGAACTGATGATGGACGAATCCCCTATAAGATAATTCGTGGCATCTCGTAAAACAAGAGAAATTGGAAAATAAAGTATGAACAACATTTGTATGCAGTCATCCATATGGGTTGACGGAGGAAGGGAAATCGCAGAAGCGATGAGCATGAGCTCTCGAGAGACCATCGGAGAGCATCTTCAGAGTCTTCTGAGGAATCAAGCCATCGTTTGGAATTGCGGGGTTCTCCGGGAGGAAGTATTTACGACGAAAGAGAAGAGAGAGTAGAACCCAGAGTATAGAAAAGGAGTAAAAGATACTAATACCACCCGATTGAGATGTGGGCCCGTAAGACACACCATCAAAGTTAGTAAGTTTTTCAAGTACTAGACTCAACTTCTGCCAAGGAGTTGGAAAGGGGGCTACCTACAAGCAGCCAGCTCTGATACCAACTTGTGACGCCCTCGATTTGACCGTACGCTAATCATACATGCAAATGCGTATGACCAAGCTCAAGGATTCATGGGAAGATATCACAACATAACTCTAGACACAAATAAAACAATACAAGCTTCATCTTACAAGCCAGGGGCCTCGAGGGCTAGAATACAGAAGCTAGATAAACACACGAGGCAGCGGAAGCAACAAATATCTGAGTACAGACATGAAACATAAGGTGCCTTAGAGAAGCCTAGCACAAAAGATACAACGATCGAACGAGGCGAGGCCTCCTGCCTGGGAACCTCCTAAACTACTCCTGGTCTTCAGCGGCCTCCACGTAGTAGTAGGCACCGTCAGGGTAGCACTCGTCGTCGACGGGATACTCCATCTCCTGGGATCCATCATCTGGTCGCAGCAACGGATCAAGGGGACAAAGGGGGAGCAAAGAAAAGGTGAGTACTCATCCAAAGTACTCACAAGACTAACATCAGAACTGGGCTAAGTATGCATCAGTTTCAAAAGAAGGGGTTTATATGTGGACTAACTGCAGGAATGCGATAATAGAGAGAGAAGGCCTTGTCCTATCGAAGGCTAGCATCTTTAAGGGTCTTGCGGCAATAGCCGAGAGTAGAACAGGTAAAACAAATAATAGTCATATTGTTGCAGCAATATTAATATTAGGTCTCACCGAGAGATTCTTCCTCGACTCCCTGCAAGAAGCAATCCTAGAGCAACATTCCAGTTAAGTAACAGGTAGTTGTATCAGGGCACAACCCCAAGTCGTCCTGTAACCATGGACACGACTATTCGAATAGATAAGTTCTTCCCTGCAGGGGTGCACAACATTTTCCCCGTCACGCTCAATAAAACTCTGGCCGGACACACTTTTCTGGGTCAGGTCGGCCTCGAAATATCGACACGTCGCAGCCCCACTAGATTCAACAGAGAGGCCAGCCCGCCGATCTAAATCCTGAGCGTGCAGGGGTCATGGGCCCATCACCCATTGCACTCGTGCATGATGTGTGGGCGGCCGAGGTCAGTCCTAGCACCCCTTTTTACAAGTGTGATGCATATCTGGATCACTCGGGCGCGCGCCACTCCATTGCTGACACCTGAAGAGGTTCGGCTGATACCACGACGTCGAGTACCCATAACTTCTCCCACGTATACGGTTAGTGTGTAATATGGCCTTCCGATCAACCGAGATCAAATACCCAAATCCATTAACATTTTAATTAACTAATCAACACATCCACGCGGGAATCCACCCGCCTAACATTATTCATCAATGATCCCAGTAATACGGTCGAGTAACTGTGTGGTTGTAACATCAGGGGGATCCGAGGTATCACCCTCGTTGGATCCCGAACAATGTAATTGTCAAGGTGGACTTAGAGGAATCACCCTCGAGGGTGTCACACTTGAGGGGTTGCAAGACAGAGTCATCGTCGGGAGTGGTGAAGGAGGAATCACCATTGATAACCATGACCGACTAGCTGCACTACAGAGGTAGCATCATGAGTACTTCGCGAGGGGTCACCCTCGGTACCCGATAGTAGCTGTGTAGCGTCGTACAGCTAAGGGGGGTATAAGTGCTGTGTCGGGTCTTGGCCCCTCGATCAGAGATCGTGACATGGTGATAATGCGGGGGCAACTGGACTAAGGGTCGGAGGGGATGACTGAGCCACCTATACTAAGCAGTTTAAAGTGCGATACTGAAAGTAGCAGTTCATTAAAAACAGGCTATGCATCAGAAAAGGATCTATCTACAACAATAGAAAAATTCTAATGCAAGCATGAGGGAGAAAGAAATGGGCGATATAGGAATGATCAAGGGGGGTTTGCTTGCCTTGTTGCTCTGCGACAAAGGACTGGTCATCGAGAGGGTAGTCGTACCCGCAGCAACGTCAGTCTCGGGGTCTATCGGTAAGAAGAGGGGGGAAGAAACAATAAATATATGATCGATGCAAACACTAAGCATGACGTGTCAAAGCAGGGTTAGGCATGAGCTAACGCAGTGCTATCCGTCATAGACGGGTAGGGAAAATATCGGATGATATTTCCCGTGTCTCTGGCTACTACCGGTGAGACGAAAACGATGAAAAAGTTACAAGTTTGCTATGCTAGGGACGCGAGAGAGACGAATGGACAGCGTATCCGAGTTCGTCTCGTTTTGCAATGAACTTTCATGTTCAAAATATTTTCATCTGACTTACGGTTTATTTTATATTAATTTTTAAAATTTTATGAATTATTTAGGAATTAACAAACTTAATTATATTAGATAATTAAATATGACATCGGTAGTCAACAGTAACTTTGACTCGTCAAATATGACTAGTGGGTCCCCGTTGTCATAGGCATATTGTAAAATTTTAAATTAACTGATAATTAATCAGTTTAGTTAGTCAGAGGGACCCACGTGTCATACTCTTCCTAGGCTATTAATTTATTTTAATTAACAAAATTGAATTAATAGTTTTAATTAATTGTTAATTGGGCTGGACCCACTTGTCATTTTCCTATCAACTTAACACATATTAAAACTATCTAATTACACTAAGTGATTTAATTAACTAATTTGTTTATGTATTTATTATATATTATTATTTTTATATATTTTAAATTATGTTTTTGTGATGTTCTTTTTTTGATGCGGGGGGCCCGCATGTCATTGGGATAGAGAGCAAAATACACTACATCTACCCACATCTTTACACACCACTTTAGACATACATTCATACATGCTTATTCACATATACATTCACACACATATATCTATCCATACATACATACATTTATACATATATTTTCTTTTTCTTTTTTGTTCTTTTACATACACAATGCACAAACAACAGGGGTTATCCCCCTGTCTAACAGGGAGGTGGTTGCAATGCATGCGAGCACAGGGAGGAGGAGGGTGGCCGGAGCCGCGGTGGAGGTGGCGAGGAGGAGCTTGAGGAGGTCCGGCGATGTGGTGGCCGACCGGTGAGGATGCGCGGGGAGGCCGGGGCGAGGTCGGCGGGAGCAAGAGCTGGCAGGTGGCTGCGGTTGGGCTCCCGGTGACGTGGGGGCCGCAGGAGGCCGGTGGATGGAAGGATCGGTGGGAGGCGGCCGGTGGGGAGGGTCGGCCGTGGCCGGACCTAAAGGAGGGCCAGAGGTGGTGGTGCAGATGGAGAGGAAGAAGGGCTGGAGGACGGATCCGGCCGGAGGAGTAGTCGCTCGGCGTTCGGCCGGTGGGGTTTGGTGGGGATCTGGGAGGTGACGGAGATGGGCTCGAGCAAGCGAGCAAGGTGGGGGGGAACGAGCTGAGCGAGGGGAGGCTGCATGGGGTTGGATCGGTGGTGATCGAGCGAGGGCAGAGGGGAGCGCTCGCGGGGGTAGGGCACGAGGGAAGGATCTGGTCCCTCGTGCTCTGAGGGTGGCTGGTGGCAGCTGGGGTGGGAATGAGGGTAGGGCTTGGGGGTTAGGTTTAGGTGGGGGGTTTTATAACCCCCAAGGTTAGTGGGCCGGTTTGGGTAGATTAGGTGGGCCGGCTGGCCCAGCTGGGGTGGGAGTTTTTCTCTTTTTTGTTTTCTTTTTTGTTTATTTTTATTTCAGTTTTTCTTTTACGACTTCAGTTTTTATTTTATTTTATTTATAAACTAATGCTACAAAGAGGAAGATAACATGCCCAATATTTGGCATGGCGACCATCATTTTAAAGGCTCCTCAAAACAATAAGAAAAATATTATAATCCAAAAAGGCTTTTAATAATTGTTTGGCATTTGTTAACAATGGTCTTCAGGCACCTAATGATACGATAAAATGTTGGTTCCAATTTTATAATAGCCATGATTTTTATTTTGAAGTTTGCAAAACTTTTAATTTCACTTTTCAAATGAATTTGAATTGCAAGAAAATTGGGTTAGAGCTTGATTCCAACAGTGATCAACACTTAGATTAGCAAAATGGATTATCTTAATCTTGGCCATCACTTTAGCTTAATTACAATGATTACTGTAGCATAATCCAGGGATGTCACAAATGTTATGATGGAATTCACTTTAAGATGTGAGTGCATGGTACAAAATTTTATCCAATTTAACTAGTAATAAGCATCTGATTTAATTTGATACTGCATTAATGAAGTTTGGAAACTGATATGCCTGTGAGAGTGTGATACTTGAGATTCACGGTTTCGAAGTATATGAATGGGTTAATGTATATTTGGTTATGAAATAATACCAATTGTTGTAGATAGAAAGGGAACGGAAGTGTTATTTTATGTTCATCTTAGAGTTATGTTTTCTATCCAAGTATAATACATCCAGTGGCTTGCATGTTGTTTTTATGAGTATTTTTTTAAGAACGAACCGATTGGATGCGCTCTTTTCTAAGGCAATAATCTGTTTAGGTAGCTGCTCTTTCTAACGTTAAATGGCATCCTTAATTTTCCTACAGCTCTTTCTTGCTTAGTGAATTTCCCCCCTGGTCTATTCCCTTAATGTCAGCGAACTTCTCTGCGAAAAAAGAGATCATTAGAAGCTCACCCTTAAATAGGTTTGTTAGATGTCTCATAAATGTTGAATTAGTTATAACATAAGGATAAAGTTCCAATAGAAGGAAAGGCCAAGGGCAGTGGTGAATTACTCCCCATTTGTGCCAAAATCCAAGAGGTCCTAGGTTCGAAGCGGCCTCTCTACATTCCACAGTGCACGGGTACCTATAATCTTTTCCCATAACGCACTTCATGTACGAGCATCTAGCACTAGGTCTGTCCTAGAAGTCTGAAACCAAAGCTCTACGGTACATGAATGAGAGAAGAATGTGATCACAAGAGGAAAATTATTTGTGTGATTTATATATTTTTCACTCATTTATCTTTGTAGCAATAGAAATGGAATACGAAAATAGGTAGCATTGTAAATCTTACATTGACCTTAAGACAGGCTTGTGTCCATGCAAAGGATTTTTAATCTCTCAGTTTAGGATAAACACTACTGGAATCAGAGATTTTGCCATCTGCTGCTTCTTTGTCGTTTGCTGGCTGATGGCAAAGACCTCTTTGCCATCAGCTACCAAAAACGAGACGGCAAAGAGATGGCTGATGGCAAAGATACTATTTGCCATCAGCCAGCTCTTTGCCGTCCGCTAGCTGACGGCAAAGAGCATTTAGGCCGACGACAAAGAGCACGGGCGGCCCACACCGTAGCCCCTCTCTCCCCCCTAAGGGCCTCTTTCTTTGTCGTCTACTTTTCTCCTTTGTGCCGTCACAGGGCAGACGACAAAGAGGATGCGCCCTAACGGCCGTTGCCCCCCACCCCACGTGCCTCTATCCCCTAACGGTCGTCGCGCCCCACCCACCCCTCTCTATCAATCCCAAAACCACCACTGTCGCCGCGCCCTCCTCCTCCCTGTACCGTCGCGCCCTCCTCCTCCATGCGCCACCACCGTGCCCTCCTCCTCCCTGCGCCCCTCCTCCACCATGCCCCCTCCTCCTCCCCGGCACCTCCTCCACCACCACCGCCGCTGGAACTCGCACATTCTCCACCACCGGCCCCTTCGCCACCACTGCCCTCTCCTCCACCGCCGCGCCCTCCCCCTCCCCACGACCCCCTCCTTCACCACCGCACCGCCCCTCCTCCACCACACCGGACCCTTCCTCCCAGCGCACCCTCTCCTCTTGGCGCCCCCCCTCGCGGCTCCCCTCCCCGCGCCTTCCCCCTCCTTCGGTCGCCCCGGCCGTCCCCAACTCTGGTGAGTGCCCCCACCCCTGTTGTTTTCTATTTGTTTTCTTTTAAATTACATAGTTAATTTAGATAGTTAGTTTATTTAGTGTTTTTCTGTTAAATTAGATAGTTGGTTTATTTTCTGTTTTTTCTTTTGAATTAAATAGTTAGTTTTTTCTGTTTTTTTGTTAAATTAGATAGTTGGTTTATTAGGTAGAAAAAGTAGATAGAAAACAAAAGAAATAGATAGAAAATAAAAAACTTAGAAGAAAATAAGAGAAGAAAAAACTAGAAGAAAAAAGAAGAGGAAGAAGAAGAAGAAGAACGAGGAGAGGAGGAGAAAGAGAAAAGAAAGAAGGAAGAAGAAGAAGAAGAAGAAGAGGAGAGAGGAGAGAGGAGAAGAAACAAGAGGAAAAATGAAAAGAAGGAAGAACAAGAAGAGGAAAAAGGAAAAGAAGGAAGAAGAAGAAGAAGAAGAAGAAGAAGAAAAGGAAGAAGAAGAAAAGGAAGAAGAGGAAGAAGAAGAAAACGACACCCTGACACCGCGACACGATGCCCCAACACCCTGACACGACACCCCGACAAGACATCACGACACCCCGGCACGACACTCCGCGCATCTATTAATACGCCACCCCTGACGACACTGACCCCCAACCCTCGATCCCCGACACCTCTTCATCCCCTTGTTGACCGAAAAGGTGATCTTCGGCCTCTAGAGGCCGCCGACTGTGGACCTCACTAGGAGAATTCTCGGAGAGGAGAGGAGAGGTAGAGAAGAGAGGTCTCCGGAACCGGAAGAGTTGGCGTGCTGACCCTTCGACCATGCGTCGCCATACCTAAGGGCGCAGGGGACGACCGAGTTAGGGGGTTCCTTGATGTTGATGGAATCCTAAATGACATATATATAGGTCATATATTTGTGTTAGGTCATATATTTTTCAATTTTATTGCCGAACACAAAATATTTGTGTTGATCGGGTGGATTTACATGTGCAGTTGTCTCGTCGCTGTGAGGTCTGATGTGTGAAGACCTCCCCATGCGTTCTACGAGCTTCGCCCCTGCATTCGTGGGTGAGTACAAATGTCATCTCCTCCTCGTCCCTTTATTTGCTCTGTGTCGGTGTTCGGATGAAATTTGCTAGATATAGGTAAATTAATTTATCAGTATGCGTGACCAGTATGCGTCTCCCGTTCAAAAGGGTTACAGTTATAAATATGCATGCATTTGCATATATTTATAATCGCGATTCTTCCGAATTGTCCAACGTTATCCATGGACATACCGAGTATGTGTAGATTGGGCTGGTTTTCCCATATGCTTTGTTCCGGATCCGATGCATGAATTCGTCAGTGCCTCCCTGTTGTTCTCCGGATACACATCCTCTTTGTTTATTGCGGAGACGTGTATTAGGAGAATAGCGAGGAGGTGCTGCCAAAATTTTGTGTTGGATCCAGAGTAGAGCATGGGAAAACGAACCAAATCTACACATACTCGGGTGGGATTAGGACCTATCGTTACCTATTAGCGTGTAGGTTGCATGGACATAATAAAACTGGTGAACTTGATTAACTAATGAATATATATGCTGAATTATATATAAATATATTTCTTGTGTGTTTAGTAACTAGGCAAGATGAGTGATCGTGCGTGGATGTACACCGGTCACCCTAGTCAAAAAGCGATGACGAAAGAATGGTTTGTAAAAACCAAGGAGTTTGTGAAAGACGCATTTGCAAATGGCTAGGAAACAAACTGGTTCCCTTGTTCTGAATGCGACAACTATAAAAAAAGAATAGAGGTTGTAATGATTAAACACCTGCATAGGAGGGGCTTTAAGCCTAATTATACGGTATGGACATTACATGGTTAGTCTATACAACAAACCAGAGCTGAGGTGGTTCGCCATTGCACCGACGAGCATGGTACCGGGATCGAAGACATGGTGCAAGACTTTGATGATGCCCGGGATTCGCAAGATGAGATGGAGGAATCTGCAAAGGCCTTCTATGAAATGTTGGAGTCTTCAAAACGTCCTTTCCACGAGCACACTGAGCTTTGTCAGCTGGATACCATTGCACAAATAATGGCTCTGAAGGCTCAGTTCAACTTGGGAAGAGAATGCTACGACGCGATGATGACACTATTTGGACGCTTTCCACCCAAAGGCCATGTCATGCGTGCAAACCTGTACCAGTCGGAAAAAATACTTTGTGTACTTAAGATGCCCTATGAGAAGATAGATGCATATGAGAAAGGATGTGTCTTATTTAGGAAGGAGTATGCACACTTGGACTATTGTCCCAATTGCGAGTCTTGCAGGTATCTTGTGGTAGACAACTGTATGGGTGAGAAGAGGTACACCAAAATCGCAGTTAGTGTTATTCGGTATATGCCAATCATACCAAGGCTTCAACGTCTTTTCATGGTCGAAGAGACAGCCACACAGATGACATGGCACAAAATGAGCAAAAGAACCGAACTAAATGCGGATGGGAATAAGAGGAATAAGATGGCGGTACACACATCGGATGGTGAAGCATGGAAACATTTCGATGGATTGCATCAAGATAAAGCGGTAGATCCAAGGAATCCTCGAATCTGCATCGCCACGAATGGTTTTAATCCCTTCGGCATGATGGCAACCAATACAGTAGTTGGCCTGTATTTGTCATTCCACTCAATCTCCTCCCCCCGGGCAGATTATGCAAAGAAAGAACATATTTCTGACATTGATAATTCCAGGGCCCAATTATCCGGGGAAGAATATGAATGTGTACATGCATCCTCTTAAGGATGAATTGCAAGAAGCTTGGGATAATGGGGTCAAGATATACGATGCCGCTTGAAAAGAAAACTTCAAAATGCATGTGTGGTACATGTACTCTATGCATGACTTGCCGGCGTATGAGCTATTCTCTAGATGGTGTGTGCATGGAAGGTTCCCGTGCCCCACATGCAAGGCAGCTCTTCAGTTTCATTGGTTGCAGGAGGGTCGGAAGTATTCTTGCTTTGACTTGCATAGACAGTTCTTGGATCCTGACCATCAGTTCAGAAAAGACAAGAAGAACTTTACCAATGGTAAAGTTGTCAAAAACTTGGCACCACCTGTGTTGACAAGACAACAGATCCTGGATCAGTTAAACGCCCTCGAGCATGATACAAAGCGACCAGGGTATTACAAGGGGTATAATTCAAAACACGCCTGGACTCACAAGCCATGCTTGTGGGATCTGCCTTACTTCAAACACCTCCTTCTTGCACGCAATATCGACATGATGCACACTGAAAAGAATATCAGAGAGGCTATTTTTGGTACATTGTTCGACATATATGGGAAGACAAAGGATAATACTAAGCCTAGAGTCGATCAAGAGACACTACGTCATAGACCGTTACAAAACATGCGAGAAGGCAAAGAAAAGCAGGAGTGGTCGAAGCCAAAGGCCTGGTTCAATCTTGGAAGGCGAGCTATGAGGGAAATTATCTTGTGGGTCAAAATGCACTTGATGTTCCCCGATGGGTATGAAGCAAATTTAAATAGGGGAGTATGTCTTGAAAAATTAAAAATCTTTGGTCTCAAGAGTCATGATTGGCACCTATGGCTTGGGTGGGTAATGTGGGTGATGTTCCGTGGCTTTATTCCTGAGGATGAATGGCTAGTACTGGCGGAGCTGAGCTATGTCTTCTCTGTTCTTTGTGCGAAAGAATTGTCACCTGGCGTGGTAAATGACATGGAGGAGTTTGCACCGGAGTTGTTGTGCAAGTTAGAGAATATTTTTCCGCCGGGCTTCTTTAATCCAATGCAGCATTTGATTTTACATCTACCGACCGAGGCAAGATTGGGTGGGCCCATGCAAAATCGTTGGTGCTATGCAACTGAGAGGATGCAGAAGACGCTTCGAGCTAAATGTAAAAATAAGCGTAGAATTGAAGCATTGATGGCTGAGTCATTCATTACTGAGGAGGTGGCAAACTTTGTGATAGCACACTACGAAGCCAAAAATCATCATCTGCATAATCCGAAGCCTCGGTACAATGATGCAGACCCTAAAAAAGGTGGATCCAACCTCAGCCTATTCAAAGGGAAGCTCGCACTAGCAGGTGCTTCGAAACCAATCACGTTGGATGTCGAAGAATGGCGAAACATTTTGTTGTATATCTTCAACAACCTGACAGAAGTGCAGTCGTACATCGAGTAAGTTCTCCGCGCATTTTTCCATAACTTCTAATTCCTTTGAACTGCTCTTATTCCCGGATATTTCATACAGCCGATACATAGCCAAATTCTCGGATGGAGCGGTGATCCAAAATGATTCCGTCGAAGAGTATGAGCTTCTGGCAAAGCATGGAGGCGGCTATCCCGGTTTCATATCTTGGTTCAAACAAATGGTAATTATCAATAATGGACCATTTCATTTCTTGGTCCAACTTTCGGCTAATGCAACAATCGTTTCTTATTAAACTTGTAGGCTAATTTAGAGTCTATGGACGCCGAATTGAGACAAGCCGCTAATGGTTTAGACTATAAGGTCCGTTCATTTGAGAAATACAACATCAACAGGTATCTCTTTCATACCTTTGGCAAAGAGCTATCTATGGCCGACTGGAAATCTACAAATTTTTATGTCTCTGCTATCAGCGAAGGTGTTATCGAGTATTATGGAAGAGTTGAAGCAATTTATGAACTTCCATTCTATGGTGAAAACCCATCGAACGTCGTAGTCTTCAAATGTTATTGGTTCCAGCCGAAGGAGACTAAAAGGACTCATGAACATATAGGACTAGTCGAAATCAATCCAAACACCCATTTAGATGTTCTTTATGTCTATATTACGACTCAACAGGCGACCCAAGTTTTCTATCTACCGTGGGCATGCCAAACTGATAAGAATCTGGAAGATTGATATGTTGTTTATGAAGTACCGCCACGTGTTAGACCATCTTCCCCAAATGAATAGGATTATGAACGTCACATTAACCCAGACACATATGATGGAGTATTCTACCAAGAAACATGTCTTTCCAAGAAACGTTTCAAGAACCGCCGTGCTTCACCCCAGAACATGAAAGTAGACAGCGACAATGAATCCGGTTTCACCCCTGAGCCAGAGCCAGCAGAGCTAGAACTAGAAGAGGTTACTGATGCGGATGACTTGTCAATGCTTGACCAATTACAGAAAGGCCTTCCACAACTTCTTGCCATTGAACCCGATGAGCACGTCATTCATGAAGACATGCGTGATAGTGATGATGATGATGCATTTATTGATGATGATTATTAGTTTGTAAGATTCCCAACTTAAATTATATATGTACATATTATTATTCATGTTAGTTATTCAATTTTTTTAGGTTGTAATAATTTATTTTAATCTTTATCATGGCAGGTCAGCACGTGTTGAAAGATGGTGGGCGAGGGTCCAGATCGCTCGACGGGTTCTTCTTCGACGGCCCGCACGAGGGGTGGTACTTCCATTCCACCCCTATCTCTCTGTACAGCCTTGGCAGACAGTCTTACGACACCACCCGCGGGTGCTTCTTCGTCGGCGGCATTGCCCACTAGGAGAGGTGCTGGTCGGGTAGGGAAGAAGGGGAAGGCTACAGGGAGAGGTGGTGGCCGCGGAAGAGGTAGGCGGACTGTTGCGCCGTCCTCGCCACCACCACCAGCTCATTCACCCGAGCACATGACTACTATGGTGGACCCGTTTGTGGAGGATGCTTCGGCGACTCCGGTCCAGGACCCTCGGGTGGACGGGCATTCGTCTCATGAGACTCTGGTCCAGGATCAGCCTCGGGTCGAGGTGCCTTCCGCCCACGAGACTCAGGTTCCTAAGGCTACGTCTCAAGAGACTCCTACCACCCACGCTTTGGACGATGTGGAGATGTCCGGATGGGGTGCCTGGCTGGATTGGACCGAGGGTCCGGGTGGCTGTTCTGTTGATGACGGGGTTGAGTCTACGGATAGTGAGGCGACGTGCAGGTGGACGGGGCCATCGTGTACAAGTGTGGTAGTACACGTCTCCCGGTCGCGGCGGCTACCCGCGAGCAGAGGCCGGTGATTAAGCCTGAAGGGGATAGGTAAGTACATTTACTCTTTTTTAGCTTCTGCCTTCAAGTTTCTTCAAATATCTAATGCGCTGACCTTATCATACTGCAGGGGATGGAAACACCCTGGTGGAGTCCGCAAGCCAAACAACGTCCTTGGTGTGCTTTGCCGGACAAATTTCTCGGGGTTTGTCACGTTGCCTGGTGAGGGTCAGGTTCCCACCCTAGGATTTACCTGGGAGCACTACCAGGCTGCGCAGGCCCCGCCGGAGGAGATTATAGATGGTGTCTTGTGCCACACGAGGGCCGAGATGGTGATCAACAGCTTTTGGGTAAATTATCCTTTTACACAATCTAAAATTAACAATATAGCTAATTATTGTACTAATCGGTGTTGTCTCGTTTGATTGCAGACCTTCTATAGGTGTGAGGAGGGACATGAGGAGGAGGAGGCCAAGGTTATCGAGGCTAAGTGTAGGCGGTTATTACAGAACTTACGCCACGAGGTTCGGCCGCATGCCATTCGAGACTACTACGCCACACATGGTATTAAGAAGCAGAAGAAGGAGTGCCACAGAAAGTATCTGAAGAAGGAGCAGTACATGAAGGTAATTACCTATTCTTAAGGCCTTGTACATAGTTTTCTTGATTTGATTCATAGGCGTAGCGCTCAAAGTTCTTTCTAATAACTTATAGGTGCCCCCGAGATGGTGTGCGGATAAGATGGATTGTTGGGAGGCGTTGGTGGATGAGTGGTGCATAGGCAACTCGGGATCCATCCACGACAATTCAAAGGATCGGTGTAGCCAAATGGTTGGTGTGCCACACCATCAAGGCAATGCTAACTTACTTCAGTTCAAACAAAACCGGGTATGTGGTTTGCTTCATGATTCATGCAATTCATTCTTCATGCTAGCTTGAGCACCTTACTAATACTTTGTTCCTCTCTTTTAGGCGCATCACAATAAGACGGAGATGCCAGAGTTGTATGACCTTTATGGCATGGCCCATACCGCCTCGTACAAGAAGGCGAAGGCATTCTCTGAGTCTGACTTGGATGATCCAAATAACTTCACCAACATCTCATCCCACCACAAGCTCGTGAAATACAGGGACACGGGGAAGGCTTGGAAAGGGGAGGACTTTAACCCGAGCCAGGAACCTTTGGATCTAGAGCTGGTAATGATATCTGGTGGAGGGAGGCCCCTTGGCTCGATAGCCATTGGAGATGGGATAATACGTTGTCCACTTACTCTCCCAGAGATCAAGGCACGCCAGTCGAGCTCATGTCCTGAGATAACGCCTCGTCCACGGCTAGTCGATCTTTCCATCGAGGTTAGATGTACGGACTCAAAAAACTTTCATCCATTTCATTGTCTGTGTGGCCATCGATCATTAATGTGGTAACGAGGAATGGTGTTGTAGGTTGCTCTTCAGAAAGAGAGAGCGGCAAACCTGGCTGCTATTGAGAAAGAGAGATTGGCAAGCCAGGCTGCTCTTCAGCCTGCTCTTGAGGAGAGGGACCAGACCCTGACTCGGTTGATTGTGGAGAAGAGGGTTGATACGTCTCCAGCGTATCTATAATTTTTGATGGTTTCATGCTATTATCTTGTCAAACTTTGGATGTTTTGTATGCCTTTTATATATTTTTTGGGACTAACTTATTAACTCAGTGCCAAGTGCCAGTTCCTGCTTTTCCATGTTTTTGACCCCTTTCAGTGGAGGATTTTGAACAGAGTCCAAACGGAACGAAACTACCAAAAAGATTTTTTCCGAAACAGAAAAAGATCGGGAAGCGTGAGAATCAGGGCAGGGGGCCAGCAGGGACCCCACAAGCCCCCTCGCCACGGCAAGGGGGGCCCGCGCCTCCCAGGCTTGTGGGCTCCCTGGGCCACCTCTGCCCTAGGTCTTTCGCCTATAAATTCCCTTATATCCCAGAAAAAATCAGGAGATCACCGAAAGTACTTTTCCGCCGCCGCAAGCTTCTGTCTCCGCAAGATCCCATCTGGGGCACGTTCCGGTGCCCTGTCGGAGGGGGATTCAGATACGGATGGCTTCTTCATCAACACCATGACCTCTCCGATGATGCGTGAGTAGTTCACCATAAACCTATGGGTCCATAGTTAGTAGCTAGATGGCTTCTTCTCTCTCGTGGATCTTCAATACAAAGTTCTCCATGATCTTCAAGGAGATCTATCCGGTGTAATCTTCTTTTGCGGTGTGTTTGTCGAGATCCAATGAATTGTGGATTTGTGATTAGATTATCTACGAATCTTATTTGAGTTTCTTCTGATCTCTCTTATGCATGATTTCATATCCTTGTAATTCTCTTCGAGTTGTGGGTTTTGTTTGTCCAACTAGATCTATGACCCTTGCAATGGGAGAAGTGCTTGGTTTTGGGTTCATACCGTGCGGAGACCTCACCCAGCGACAGAAGGGGTAGCGAGGCACGCTTCGTGTAGTTTCCATCAAGGGTAAAAATATGGGGTTTTCATCATTGGTTTGAGTTTATCCCTCTACATCATGTTATCTTGCTTAAGGCGTTACTCTGTTCGTCATGAACTCAATACACTAGATGCATGCTGGATAGCGGTCGATGTGTGGAGTAATAGTAGTAGATGCAGAAAGTATCGGTCTACTTGTCTCGGACGTGATGCCTATATGTATGATCATTGCCTTAGATATCGTCATGACTTTGTGCGGTTCTATCAATTGCTCGATAGTAATTTGTTCACCCACCATGATATTTTCTATTTTGAGAGAAGCCTCTAGTGAACACTATGGCCCCCGGGTCTACTCCACACCATATTTTCAGCCTTACACTTTTACTTCATTGCACTTTCCGCCTTCAGATCTCGCTTTGCAATCAATCTTGAAGGGATTGACAACCCCTTTATAGCGTTGGGTGCAAGCTCTTTTGTGTTTGCGCAGGTACTCTGGACTTGACGCGATTCTCTTACTGGATTGATACCTTGGTTCTCAAACTGAGGGAAATACTTACTGCTCCTGTGCTGCATCACCCTTTCCTCTTCAATTGAAAAACCAACGCAAGCTCAAGAGACAACAGAAGGATTTTTTTGGCCGTAGTAGAAGGATTTCTGGCACCGTTGCCGGGGAGGATCAAGTCAAGAACTCATCCAAGTAAGTGTCGCAAACTCATCTCTTGCATTTACTTTTTTGCCTCTCGTTTTCCTCTCCGCCACTTCTGAAAAACAAAAATTTACAACAATATTTGCCTTTTTCATTTGCCTTTCCTTTGCTTGTGTGCTATGTGGCTTCAATATGCTTGCATCTTCGCTTGCTGAAAATCTATTGATATGGACCCTCATCCACTTGCTAATCTTTTCAACAGGTCCAACTATGTTGAACCAATTGCTAGTGAGTTGAGTGCACTTGACTTTCTCAATGAAGTTTTGCTTGAGATGCGTGAATCTGAAAATCGTGATGAAGAAATTTATGAAGTGATTCACGAGGGCTCCTTGAATGAAACTCATGATTGCAATGATTTCATTATAAATTCTATTAATGACAATCATGCTAAAAATATGCAAAACCCTAAGCTTGGGGATGCTAGTTTTTCTTTGTCCACTACTTGTTGCAATAATCATGATTGGGGCGATGATTTTTCTTATGATCTTGAAAATATGTTTAAGCCTCATGATGAATATGATATTTGCAATAATATTTAAAGTGGGTTTGGATAAGTCATGACTTTAGTTGATGATAATCCCACTATTTTTGAAGAGCGTCAACTTTGAAGGCATGTGGATCATGAAAAGAATATCCTTTGTGATAGCTACATTGTTGAATTTGATTATTATCCCACATGTAATTTCTATGAGCGAGGAAAATATTGTGGTAGAAACTTTCATGTTACCAAATTACCTCTCGTAATGTTGAGAATGCTATTGTCTCTTTCTTCTTCCTTGCATATGGCAACTATTGGTTGTCTTGACAATCTGTTTTCCTACAAAATGCCTATGCATAGGAAGTATGTTAGACTTAGATGTGATTCTCACATGCTTTATGATGCTCTCGTTGTGCTTCAATTCTTGTCTTTGTGTGAACATCATTGATTTATCAATGCCTAGCTAAGGGCGTTAAACAATAGCGCTTGTTGGGAGGCAACACAATGAATTTATATTTTTCTTTCTGTTTTGTTGCGTCCACACCATCATAATTCTTTTATGATTCTGTCTTTTGTGTTTCTTTTTGTGTTTGAGCCAAGCAAAACCTTTCTGACTAGTCTTGGTGATGGTTGTTTGATCCTTTTGAAAAAAGACAGAAACTTTTCGCTCACGAGATTATTTTTCATTTTTTATTAAGAAAGAGCCTTTGAGTTGATCCGTTTTGCTGCTGGTTGATATGCCTTTTGCCAAGGCAGTCGTAATTTTTCAGAATTGTTTAGGTACCAGAAGTATACGAAGTATACAGATTGCTATAGACTGGTCTGTTTTTGATAGATTATGTTTTTGTTGAGTTGGTTGCTTGTTTTGATGAAACTATGGATAGTATCGGGGGGTACTAGCCATGGAAAAGTGAGAATACAGTAGCCCAACACCAATATAAATAGAAATCAAGAGTGCTATAGTACCTAAAGAGGCGGTAGTTTGTTTTCTTGTGCTAATGTTATCACGAGTTTTTGTTTAAGTTTTGTGTTGTGAACATTTCAAGTTTTGGGTGATGTTCTCATGGACAAAGAGATAAGGAGTGGAAAGTGCTCAAGCTTGGGGATGCCCAAGGCATCCCAAGCCAAATTCAAGGACAACAAAAAGCCTAAGCTTGGGGACGCCCCGGGAAGGCATCCCCTCTTTCGTCTTCAATCCATCGGTAACATTATTTGGACCTATATTTTTATTCACCACATGATATGTGTTTTGCTTGGAGCGTCTTGTATCTTAGGAGTCTTTTCTTTTTGTTGTGTCACAATTATCCTTGCTGCACACCTTTAGAGAGAGACATGCACTCATCCTGTTTTTTTTAGAATGCTCATAGTGCTTCACTTATATCTTTTGAGTTAGATAATTTTGCTCTATGTGCTTCACTTAGATCTTTTAGAGCACGGCGTTTCTTGACTTGGTAGTTTACTTATGCTATGAAAGTAGTCCCAAAGGTGATAGGTACCCAAAGAGGATACAAAAACCTCCATCTTCATGTGCATTGAGTAGAAAGAGAAGTCTTGATTCCTCTCAATTAGTTTTGAGACGTGGATTTAGTAATATTAAGAGTTATGTTAGTAGGGTGTTGTGAATCTAGAAATACTTGTGTTGAAGTTAGTGATTCCCGTAGCATGCATGTATGGTGAACCGCTATGTTAGGAAGTCGGAGCATAATTGATCTATTGATTGTCATCCTTTGTGTTGAGGTCGGGATCGCGCGATGGTTAACACCTACCAACCCTTCCCCTAGGAGTATGCGTTTACCACTTTGTTTCGATTACTAATAAAAACTTTCGCAACAAGTATGTGAGTTCTTCATGACTAATGTGAGTCCATGCTATAGATGCACTTTCACCTTCCACCATTGCTAGCCTCTCTAGTACCCCGAAACTTTTGCCGGTACACAAACCCACCATATGCCTTCCTCAAAACAGCCACCATACCTACCTACTATGGCATTTTCATAGCCATTCCGAGATATATTGCCATGCAACTCCCACCGTTCCGTCTCATGACTTGTGCCGTCACTCTCATACTACC
Source organism: Hordeum vulgare subsp. vulgare (assembly GCF_904849725.1). Classification (NCBI taxonomy): domain Eukaryota; kingdom Viridiplantae; phylum Streptophyta; class Magnoliopsida; order Poales; family Poaceae; genus Hordeum; species Hordeum vulgare. The sequence continues at coordinate 534,467,628 of NC_058524.1, forward strand.
ATTGCATGATCGTAAGATAGCTAGCAAGATGTTTCAACGTCGTACGCCAAGCTAGATCGTTGCACATCCCGGTACACTGCCGGAGGCATTTCCTATAGAGTCATCATCGTTCTATGCTTTTGAGCTGTGAGTAAATAAAAGTGTGATGATCGTCATTATTAGAGAATTGTCCCATGTGAGGAAATAAATAAATAAATAAAAGAGGCCAAAGAGCCCAGACAAATAAATAGAAAGAAAAAAAGAGTCCCAAGAGCCCAAATAAAAAAAGAGAGAAAAAGAGAGAAGGGACAATGCTACTATCTTTTTCCACACTTGTGCTTCATAATAGCACCACGTTCTTCATGATTGAGAGCTTCTTGCTTTGTCACTACCATATGCTAGTGGGAATCTTCATTACATAACTTGGCTTGTATATTCCAATGATGGGCTTCCTTAAAAATTGCCCTAGGTCTTCGTGAGAAAGCAAGTTGGATGCACACCCACTAGTTCTCCTTTTGAGCTTTCACATACTTATTGCTCTAGTGCATGCTTTTTTATGGCAATCCCTACTCATTCACATTGATATCTATTAATGGGCATCTCTATAGCCCTTTGATATGCCGAGTCAATGTGACCATCTCCTCCTTTTTGTCTCACAACCACCACCACACTCTATTCCACCTATAGTGCTACATCCATGGCTCACGCTCATGTATTGCGTGATGGTTATAAAAAAATTGAAAAAGTAAGAGTGCGAAAACAATTACTTTGCTAATATTGGGGTTGTGCATGATTTACATTAGTTGTGTGAGGATGATGGAGCATAGCCAGACTATATGATTTTGTAGGGATGACTTTCCTTGGCCTTATTATTTTGAAAGTTCATGATTACCTTGCTAGTTTGCCTGAAGTATTATTGTTTTCATGTCAATAGAAAACTATTGTTTTGAATTTTACGGATCTGAACATTCATGTCACATGAAAGAAGTTGCAAAGGACAACTATGCTAGGTAGCATTCCACATCAAAAATTCAGTCTTTATCACTTCCCTACTCGAGGACGAGCAGGAGTCACCACTGGAAAACAGTTTTTTGCCATCTGCCTAGTCTTTGCGGTCTGGTAGCTGATGGCAAAGAGTGTCTTTGCCGTCAGCTTCAGCAAAACAGACGACAAAGCACAGGCTGATGGCATAAAGCCTTTTTGCCATCGGTCACTTCTTTGTCGTCTGCTACCGGACGACAAAGAGTCCATAGGCAGACGGCAAAGATAAAGATAGGCCCACCTGACTGCGGGGTGGCTAGGTCAAACTGGAGTCGGGCCTTTGCCGTCTGCTAGCGGACGGCAAAGAGTCCGGAGGCAGACAGCAAAGAGTCTAGACTCTTTGCCGTCCGCCGGCAGACGACAAAGAGTCCGTTAACGGCTCCTTCCACCCCACCCCGCCCCTCTCTCTCTGTAACGGTCACCCCGCGCGCCCCTCTCTCTCTCTCCCCACCCCGCGCGCCCCTCTCTCTGTAACGGCCGCCGCCACCACCGTCGCGCCCCCGCCCCCGTCGCTTCGCCGCCCCCACTGCCGCCCCTGTCGCCCCCGCCGCCGCCCCTCTCTCTCTCTCTCCCCACCTCGCCCCCGCTGCCGCTGCCACCAACGTCGCGCCGCCGCCCCTGTCGCCCCTGTCGCCTCCACAGCCGCCCCGCCGCCACCACTGCCCCCTGTCGCCGCACTGCCCCCGGCGACGCCCCACTGCCCCGTCGCACCCGTCCTCCTCGCAGCCCCGACGCCCCAGCCGCCCCCTACGGTGAGTCCCCCCTTTTTTTTGTTTTTCCTTATTTTTATTTATGTTAAATTAGTTAGGTTAGTTTTTTAGTTTATTAGGTTAGTTAGGCTAGTTAGTTAGGTTGTTAAATTATTTTAGTTTAGGTTTAGTTTTAGTTTAGGTTTAGGCTGCATTTGACAACAAAGTATTGTAAAAAATCGGTGTAACGGTAAACTACAGTATTTTAACCCGTTGGTATAAGATATCATGGTTTTTAAATATCAAAGTATTTTAGAGTATCAATGATACAGAGGACCTGTTTGGTTTCTACCCTGTGCATCGACGTGAAAATTGCTGACTAGCCATTAATTGTTGCAAACACCTCCAGCCTGCCATGTCAATTTTTAATCATGTACTGGACTAGGAGCTAGCTTCACTTTTGGATGTTTTGTTTGAGTCAAATAATAATTGGAGGATCCTAATGGAAAGTAAAATCTCCAAACAGAAGGTACTAATAAACCGGACACACAATTAGATAGGAAACAACAACGGCCTTGGCACCTTGCTCCGTGCATGGAGTGGATTCACTTTTTCCAGTGGCTCAGTTTTAAACAAGAGGTCAGGGGTTCTTTTTTAAATACTGAGAAAATACCATGGTTTTGGAGATACTGTAGTATTAATACCGCAGTTTTTTGGGTAGCCAAACAGCTCATAGTAATCAAAACTGTAAATATTAGAAAACCTGTGGTATTCTCATAATACTTAGAAAATACTAAGCTATCAAACAGGGCCTTAGTTAGGTTAGTTTCCTGTTCAGTGAAGGAGAAAAGGAGAAGAAGAAGAAGGAGAAAGGAGAAGAAGAAGAAGGAGAAAGGAGAAGAAGAAGAAGGAGAAAGGAGAAGAAGAAGAAGGAGAAAGGAGAAGAAAAAAATAAGAAGAAGAAGGAAAAGAAGAAGGGGGGAATTGATTATCACCCCCCCTGTTCGTGCGCCACCACAACATAAGCCCCCTTGTTTGCCTCGCTGGGGCAGATGCGGCGGAGGCGAGGCGCAGCAGCGCTTGGCGCGGCTAGGTCAGGGAGGGGAACGAGCAGAGAACGGGAGCAGCTTCTGCCCAGATCGTGTGACTTATACTAGATGAGGGAGGGCAGTTTTGTCATTTCAGAAAATAATTAGACTAGTCGGTGCTATTATTTGCTTAATGTAGGGCTAATCAACTCAAAGGGGGCCATTAGCAACATCGTTAACACAACTGGGGGGTTAAAAGGGAGCCAGGCAAACAGGGGCGCTTATGTTGTGGTGGCGCACGAACAGGGGGGGTTAAAAGGAAAAGGAAGGGAAGGAGAAGAAAGAAGAAGAAGAAGAAGAAGAAGAAGAAGAAGAAGGAAAAGGAAGCGAAGGAGAAGAAGAAGCAGAAGAAGAAGAAGGAAAAGGAAGGGAAGGAGAAGAAAGAAGAAGGACAAGAAGAAGAAGTAGAAAGAAGAAGAAGAAGAAGGAGAAAGGAGAAGAAAAAAAACAAGAAGAAGGAAAAGAAGAGAAGAAGGAGAAGGAGGAGGAGGAGGAGGAGGAGGAGAAGGCCAAGGACCTTCTAGTCCTTCTCCTCCTCCTCCTTCTCCTCCTTCTCCTCCTTCTTCTTGATTTCTTCTTCTTCTACTCCTCCTCCTCTTTCTTCTCCTCTTTCATATTATCCTTGCTCTAATTAACCCAACAATGACATAATTAGCCCATTTAGCTCCAAAATACCATAATAAGCTCAAAATGGCATAAGAACCTTGGTTAGCTCATGAATATTATATACTTAGCTTGTTTTCCTGTAAAATGGGATAATTAGCCCATTTAGCTCCAAAAAGACATAATTAGGTAATTTAGCTCCAACAAGAGGAGAAGAGGAGAAGAAATAGGCAAAATGAAAATAAAGAAGAAGAAGAAGAAGAAGAAGAGACGAAGGAGAAGGAGGAGGAGGAGGAGGAGGAGGAGAAGGCCAAGGACCTTCTAGTCCTTCTCCTCCTCCTCCTTGTCCTCCTTCTCCTCCTTCTTCTTGATTTCTTCTTCTTCTCCTCCTCATCCTCTTTCTTCTCCTATTTCATATTGTCCTTGCTTTAATTTCCCCAACAATGACATAATTAGCCCATTTAGCTCCAAAATACCATAATAAGTTCAAAATGGCATAAGAACCTTGGTTAGCTCATGAATATTATATACTTAGCTTGTTTTCCTCTAAAATGGGATAATTAACCCATTTAGCTCCAAAAAGACATAATTAGGTAATTTAGCTCCAACAAGATGAGAAGAGGAGAAGAAATAGGCAAAATGAAAAGAAAGAAGAAGAAGAAGAAGAAGAAGAGAAGAAGGAGAAGGAGGAGGAGAAGGCCAAGGACCTTCTAGTCCTTCTCCTCCTTCTTCTTGATTTCTTCTTATTCTCTTCCTCCTCCCCTTTCTTCTCCTCTTTCATATTATCCTTGGTTTAATTAACCCAACAATGACATAATTAGCCCATTTAGCTCCAAAATGCCATAATAAGCTCAAAATGGCATAAGAACCTTGGTTAGCTCATGAATATTATATACTTAGCTTGTTTTCCTCTAAAATGGGATAATTAGCCCATATAGCTCCAAAAAGACATAATTAGATAATTTAGCTCCAACAAGAGGAGAAGAGGAGAATAAATAGGAAAAATGAAAAGAAAGAAAGAAAGAAGAAGAAGAAGAGAAGAAGAGAAGAAAAATACCTTCTCCTCCTTCTCCTTCTTCTCCTCGTCCTCCTTCTCCTCCTCCTTTTTGATTTCTTTTTTTTTCTCCTCCTCCTCCTCTTTCTTCTCCTCTTTCATATTATCCTTGCTTTAATTTCCCCAACAATGACATAATTAGCCCATTTAGCTCCAAAATGCCATAATAACCTCAAAATGGCATAAGAACCTTGGTTAGCTCATGCATATTATATACTTAGCTTGTTTTCCTCTAAAATGACATAATTGGAATATTTGTGTTGATCGGGTGGATTTACATGTGATAGTTGTCTCATCGCTGTGAGGTCTGCTGTGCGAAGACCTGCCCGTGCGTTGTTCGAGCTCCACCCCTGCATTCGTGGGTCAGTACAAATTTCATCTCCTCCCGGCCCTTCATTTACTGTGGCTCGGTTTCTGGATGAAACTTTCTAGATTTAGGTAATTCAATTAATTTATCAGTATGCGTGACCAGTATGCGTCTCCTGTTAGAAAGGGCGACATCTATATATATGCATGTCTTTGCATATTTATAACCGTCATCCTTTCGAATTGTCCAACATTATCCATGGACAGCCCGCGTATGTGTAGATTGGGTTCGTTTTCCCGTATGCTGTGCTCTGGATCCGATGCAGAATTTTGTCAGTGCCTCCCTGTTGTTCTCCGGATGCACATCCTCTCTGTTTATTGCAGAGACGTGTATTAGGAGAATAGCGCGGAGGTGCTGCCGAAATTTTGCGTTGGATCCGGAGCAGAGCATGGGAAAACGAACCCAATCTACACATACTCGGGTGGGATCAGGACCTATCTTTACCTACTAGCGTGTAGGTTGCCTGGACGTAATAAAAATGGCGAACGTGATTAACCAATGAATATAAATGCTAAATTATATATAAATATATTTCTTCTGTCTTTAGTAGCTACGCAAGATGAGTGATCGTGCGTGGATGTATACCGGTCACCCTAGTCAGAAAGAGATGACGAAAGAATGGTTTGTAAAAACAAAGGAATTTGTCAAAGCCGCATTCGCAAATGGCCAGGAAAGAAACTATTGCCCCTGTCCTGGATGCGACAACTATAAAAAGACGACAGAGGCTGTAATGATTAAATACTTGCAGAGGAGGGGTTTTAAGCCTAATTATACGGTGTCGACATTTCATGGTGAGTCTATACAACGCACAAGAGCTGAGGTGGTTCGTCTACGCACGGACGAGCATGGTACCGGGATCGAAGACATGGTGCAAGACTTTGATGATGCTCAGGATTCGGAAGATGAGATGGAGGAATCTGCAAAGGCCATTTATGAAATGTTGGAGTCTTCGAAACGTCCTCTCCATGGATTCAATTGCACAAGTAATGGCTTTGAAGGCTCAGCTCAACTTGGGAAGAGAATGCTACGACGCGATGATGACACTATTTGGACGTTTCCTACCCAAAGGCCATGTCATGCCTGCAAACCTGTACCAATCGGACAAAATACTTCGTGTACTTAAGATGCCCTATGAGAAGATAGATGCATGTGAGAAAGGATGTGTCTTATTTAGGAAGGAGTATGCCCACTTGGACTATTGTCCCAATTGCGAGTCTTGCAGGTATCTTATGGTAGACAACGGTATGGGTGGGAAGAGGTAGACCAAAATCCCAGTTAGTGTTCTTCGGTATATGCCAATCGTACCAAGACTTCAACGTCTTTTCATGGTCGAAGAGACAGCCAGACAGATGACATGGCACAAATTGGGCAAAAGAACCGAACTAGATGTGGATGGGAATAAGATGATGGTACACACATCGGATGGGGAAGCGTGGAAACATTTCGATGGATTGCATCAGGATAAAGCGGCAGATCCAAGGAATCCTCGAGTCTGCGCTGCCACGGATGGTTTTAATCCCTTCGGCATGACGGCAACCCAATGCAGTTGTTGGCCTGTATTTGTCATTCCACTCAATCTCCCCCCCCCCCGGGCAGATTATGCAAAGAAAGAACATATTTCTGACGTTGATAATTCTAGGGCCCAATTATCCGGGGAAGAATATGAATGTGTACCTGCAACCGCTTAAGGATGAATTGGAAGAAGCTTGGGAAAATGGGGTCAAGACATACGATGCCGCTAGAAAAGAAAACTTCAAAATGCATGTGTGGTACATGTACTCTATGCATGACTTGCCAGCGTATGCGCTATTCTCTGGATGGTGTGTGCATGGAAGGTTCCCGTGCCCCCAATGCAAGGCAGCTCTTCAGTTTCATTGGTTGCAAGAGGGTCGGAAGTATTCTTGCTTTGACTTGCATAGACAGTTCCTGGATCCTGACCATCAGTTCAGAAAAGACAAGAAGAACTTTACCAAAGTTAAGTTGTCAAAAACTTGGCACCACCTGCGTTCACAGGCCAACAGATCCTGGATCAGTTAAACGCCCTCGAGCCTGATCCAGAGCGTCCAGGGTATTTCAAGGGGTATAATACAAAACACGCCTGGACTCACAAGCCATGCTTCTGGGATCTGCCTTACTTCAAAGACCTCCTTCTTCCACACAATATCGACATGATGCACACTGAAAAGAATATCGGAGAGGCAATTTTTGGTACATTGTTCGACATAGATGGGAAGACAAAGGATAATATTAAGGCTAGAGTCGATGAAGAGACACTATGTCATAGATCGTTACAAAACATGCAAGAAGGCAAAGGAAAGCAGAAGTGGTCTAAGCCAAAGGCCTGGTTCAATCTTGGAAGGCCAGCTATGAGGGAAATTATCTTGTGGATCAAAATGCACTTGATGTTCCCCGATGGGTATGCAGCGAATCTAAAGAGGGGAGCGAGTCTTGAAAAAATAAAAATCTTTGGTCTCAAGAGTCATGATTGGCACATATGGCTAGAGCGGGTAATGCCGGTGATGTTACGTGGCTTTATTCCCGAAGATGAATGGCTAGTACTGGCGGAGCTGAGCTATTTCTTCCGTGTTCTTTGTGCAAAAGAATTGTCGCCTGGCGTGGTAGAAGACATGGAGGAGTTTGCACCGGAGTTGTTGTGCAAGTTAGAGAAGATCTTTCCACCGGGCTTCTTTAATCCAATGCAACATTTGATTTTACATCTACCGACCGAGGCAAGATTAGGTGGGCCCGTGCAAGATCGTTGGTGCTATGCAACTGAGAGGATGCAAAAGACCCTTCGAGCTAAATGTAAAAATAAGCGTAGAATTGAAGCATCGATGGCTGAGGCATTCATTACTGAGGAGGTGGCAAACTTTGTGATAGCACACTACGAAGCCAAAAATCATCATTCGCATAATCCGAAGCCCCGGCACAATGATGGAGACCCTAAAAAAGGTGGGTCCAACCTCAGCCTATTCAAAGGGAAGCTCGCACCAGCTGGTGCTTCGAAACCAATAACGTTGGATGTCGAAGAATGACGGAACATTTCGTTGTATATCTTCAACAACCTAACAGAAGTGCAGCCGTACATCGAGTGAGTTCTCGGTACATTTTCCCGTAACTTCTAATTCATTTGAACTGCTCTTATTCCCGGATATTTCAAACAGCCGTTACGTCATCAAATTCTTGGATGGAGTGGTGATCGAAAATGATTCTGTCGAAGAGTATGAGCTTCTGCAAAGACAGGAGGCGGCTATCCCGGTTTCATATCTTGGTTCAAACAAACGGTAATTATCAATAATGGACCATTTCATTCTTGGTCTAACTTGCGGCTAATGCAACAACCGTTTCGTATTAAACTTGTAGGATAATTCAGAGTCTATGGACGCCGAATTGAGACAAGTCGCTAATGGTTTTGACTATAAGGTCCGTTCATTTGAGAAATACAACATCAACGGGTATCTCTTTCGTACCTTTGGCAAAGAGCTATCTATGCCCGACCGGAAATCTACAAATTGTGGTGTCTCTGCTATCGGCGAAGGTGTTATCGAGTATTATGGAAGAGTTGAAGCAATTTATGAACTTCAATTCTATGGTGAAAACCCACCGAACGTCGTAGTCTTCAAATGTTATTGGTTCTAGCCGAAAAAGAATAGAAGGACTCATGAACATATAGGACTAGTCGAAATCAATCCAAACACCCATTTAGATGTTCCCGATGTCTATATTACGGCTCAACAGGCGACCCAAGTTTTCTATCTACCGTGGGCATGCCAAATGGATAAGAATCTGGAAGGTTGGTATGTTGTTTATGAAGTGCCGCCACATTTCACACCACCTCTCCCAAATGAACAGGATTATGAACCTCACATTAACCCAGGCACATATGATGGAGAATTTTTCCAAGAAACACGTCTTTCCAAGAAACGTTTCAAGAACCGCCGTGCTTCACCCAAGAACATGGAAGTAGACAGCGACAATGAATCCGACTCTAGCCCTGAGCCGGAACCAGAAGACCTGGAACTCGTAGAGGTTACTGATGCGGATGACCTGTCAATGCTTCAACGATTAAAGGAAGGCCTTTCACAACTTCACGCCGTTGAACCCGACGAGCACGTCATTCATGAAGACATGCGTGATAGTGATGATGATGATGCATTTATTGATGATGATTATTAGTTTGTAAGATTCACAACTTAAATTATATATATTTTAATCTTTATTATTCATGTACATATTATTATACATGTCAGTTATTCAATTTTTTTATGTTGTACTAATTTCTTTTAATCTTTATCATGGCAGGTCACCAGGTGTGGAAAGATGGTGGGCCCTGGTCCAGAGCGCTCGACGGGTTCTTCCCAGGCGCCCCGCACGAGGGGTGGTACTTCCCTTCCACCCCTATCTCTCCGTAGAGCCTTGGCAGACAGTCTGTTGACACCACCCGTGTGTTCTTCGTCGGCGGCATTGCCCACTGGGAGAGGTGTTGGTCGGGTAGGGAAGAAGGGGAAGGGAACAGGGAGAGGTGGTAGCCGCGGAAGATCCAGGAGGACTGTTGAGCCGTCCTCGCCACCACCACCATCTCATTCACCCGAGCATAGGACTAGTATGGTCGACCCGTTTGCGGAGGAGGCTACGGGGACTCCGGTCCAGGAGCCTGGTGTTGACGGGCATTCGTCCCATGAAATCCGGTCCAAGAGCAGCCTCGGGTCGAGGTGCATTCGGCCCAGGAGCAGCCGGAGGAGACTACAGTTCCGGAGGCTTCACCCGACGTGGAGAGGCCCGGATGGGAGACCTGGCCGGATTGTACCGAGTTGCCGGATTGGACCGAGGGTCCGGGTGGCTCAGGGGGCGGGGATGGCGGGGATGAGCTTACGGATAGTGAGGGCGATGTGCAGGTGGACGGGGCCACCGTGTACAAGCGTGGTAGTACACGTCTCCCGGTCGCCCTATCTACCCGTGAGCAGAGGCCGGTGATTAAACCTTAAGGAGATAGGTAAGTACATTTACCCTTTTTTTAGATTTTGCCTTCAAGTTTTTTCAAATATCTAATGCATTGACCTTATCATATTGCAGGGGATGGGCACACCCTCTTGGAGTCCGCAGGCCGAACTCCGTCCTTAGTGTGCTTTGCTGGACAAATTTCCCGGGGTTTGTCACGTTGCCTGGTGAGGGTCAGGTTCCTACACTAGGATTTACCTGGGAGCACTACCAGGCTGTGCAGGCCCCGCCGGACGAGATTATAGATGGTGTCTTGTGCCACACGAGGGCCGAGATGGTGATCAAGAGCTTTTGGGTAAATTATCCTTTCACAGAATCTAAAATTAACAATATAGCTAATTATTGTACTAATCGGTGTTTTCACGTTTGATGGCAGACCTTCTATAGGTGTGAGGATGGATATGAGGAGGAGGCGGCCAGGGTTCTCGAGGCCGAGTGTAGGCGGTTACTACAGAACTTGCGCCACGAGGCTTGGCCGCAGGCTATTCGAGATTACTACGCCACGCGTGGTATTAAGAAGCAGAAGAAGGATTGCCGCGGAAAGTTTCTGAAGAAGCAGCAATACATGAAGGTAATTACCTATTCTTAAGTCCTTCTACGTAGTTTTCTTGATTTCATTCATAGGCATAGCGCTAAAAATTCTTTCTAATAACTTACAGGTGCCCCCGAGATGGTGTGCGGATAAGATGGATTGTTGGGAGGCGTTGGTTGATGAGTGGTGCACAGGCAGCTGGCGAGCCGTCCACGAGAATGCGAAGGATCGGCGTAGCCAAATGGTTGGTGTGCCACACCATCAAGGCAGCACCAACTTACTTCAGTTTGGACAAACTGGGTATGTGATTTGCTTCATGATTCATGCAATTCTTGATGCTAATATTTTGTTCCTCTCTTTTAGGCGCATCACAATAAGACTGAGATGCCACACTTGTACGACCTTTATGGCATGGCCCATACTGCCTCGTACAAGAAGGCGAAGGCATTCTCTGAGTATGACCTGGATGATCCCAATAACTTCACCAACATATCATCCCACCAGAAGCTCGTGGCATACAGGGACGCGGGGAAGGCTACGAAAGGGGATGACTTTAACCCTAGCGAGGAACCTTTGGATTCAGAGCTGGTGATGATATCTGGTGGCGGGAGGCCCCATGGCTCGATAGCCATTGTAGATGGGATAATACGTTTTCCACTCACTCTTCTGGAGATCAAGGCGCGCCAGTCGAGCAGCTGTCCTGAGATAACGCGTCGTCCACGGCCAGTCGAACTTGCTATCGAGGTTAGTTGTACGGACTAAGAACACTTTCATCCATTTCATTATGTGTGTCACCATAGATCACTACTATGGTAACGAGGAATGGTGTTTCAGGCTGCTCTTCAGAAAGAGAGAGCGGCAAACTATGTTGCTCTTGAGAAAGAGAGATTGGCAAGCCAGGCTGCTCTTCAGGCTGCTCTTGATGAGAGGGACCAGACCACGACACGATTGTTTGAGGAGGAGAGGGCCCGGAATGAGGCAGGTCAACGGGCCCTGTACGAGATTTTTGTGGTATGTTTTTTTCACATTAGCCAAATCATGTGTGTAATGTCTGTTTCAATACTAACTAATATGAGCCACTCTTCAGAATCTGTGCGAGAAGAGCGGTCAAGTCCCTCCGCCGATGCTCGTCTTCTCTTCGATTGGCACGGTGAGTTTCATTATAAACTAGTATTAATAATTGAGTGTCATCATGATAACTGAGACATTGCAAAATATCTTTTCTGCAGAATAACTCCCGAGCGGCATCACACGACCCTTCTCCAGGGCAACCGTCTCCAAACAAAGCTGTCGCGAGCAACCATGGTGTTTCTCCTCCTTGATGACCACTACGGTAAGTTTCTCCTCCAAACTTAGCTTGTTTTCCTCTAAAATGAGATAATTAGCCCATTTAGCTCCAAGAAGACATAATTAGGTAATTTAGGTCCAACAAGAGGAGAAGAAATAGGAAAAATGAAAAGAAAGAAGAAGAAGAAGAAGAAGAGAAGAAGGAGAAGGAGGAGAAGGAGGAGGAGGAGGAGGAGGAGGAGGAGAAGGCCAAGGACCTTATAGCCCTTCTCCTCCTCCTCCTTCTCCTCCTTCTCCTCCTTCTTGATTTCTTCTTCTTCTCCTCCTCCTCCTCTTTCTTCTCCTCATTCATATTATCCTTGCTTTAATTTCCCCAACAATGACATAATTGCCCATTTAGCTCCAAAATACCATAATAAGCTCAAAATGGCATAAGAACCTTGCTTAGCTCATGAATATTATATACTTAGCTTGTTTTCCTCTAAAATGCGATAATTAACCCATTTAGCTCCAAAAAGACATAATTAGGCAATTTAGCTCCAACAAGAGGAGAAGAGGAGAAGAAATAGGCAAAATGAAAAGAAAGAAGAAGACGAAGAAGAGAAGAAGGAGAAGGAGGAGAAGGAGGAGGAGGAGGAGGAGGAGGAGGAGAAGGCCAAGGACCTTCTAGTCATTCTCCTCCTCCTTCTCCTCCTTCTTCTTGATTTCTTCTTCTTCTCCTCCTCCTCCTCTTTCTTCTCCTCTTTCATATTATCCTTGCTTTAATTAACCCAACAATGACATAATTAGCCCATTTAGCTCCAAAATACCATAATAAGCTCAAAATCGCATAAGAACCTTGGTTAGCTCATTAATATTATATACTTAGCTTGTTTTCCTTTAAAATGGGATAATTAGCCCATTTAGCTCCAAAAAGACATAATTAGGTAATTTAGCTCCAACAAGAGGAGAAGAGGAGAAGAAATAGGCACAATGAAAAGAAATAAGAAGAAGAAGAAGAAGAGAAGAAGGAGAAGGAGGAGGAGGAGGAGAAGGCCAAGACCTTCTAGTCCTTCTCCTCCTCCTCCTTCTCCTCCTTCTCCTCCTTCTTCTTGATTTCTTCTTCTTCTCCTCCTCCTCCTCTTTATTCTCCTCTTTCATATTATACTTGCTTTAATTAACCCAACAATGACATAATTAGCCCATTTAGCTCGAAAATACCATAATAAGCTCAAAATGGCATAAGAACCTTGGTTAGCTCACGAATATTACATACTTAGCTTGTTTTCCTCTAAAATGGGATAATTAGCCCATTTAGCTCCAAAAAGGCATAATTAGGTAATTTAGCTCCAACAAGAGGAGAAGAGGAGAAGAAATAGGCAAAATGAAAAGAAAGAAGAAGAAGAAGAAGAGAAGAAGGAGAAGGAGGAGAAGGAAGAGGAGGAGGAGGAGGAGGAGAAGGCCAAGGACCTTATAGTCCTTCTCCTCCTACTCCTTCTCCTCCTTCTCCTTCTTCTTGATTTCTTCTTCTTCTCCTCCTCCTCCTCTTTCTTCTCCTCTTTCATGTTATCCTTGCTTTAATTAACCCAACAATGACATAATTAGCCCGTTTAGCTCCAAAATACCACAATAAGCTCAAAATGGCATAAAAACCTTGGTTAGCTCATTAATATTATATACTTAGCTTGTTTTCCTCTAAAATTGGATAATTAGCCCATTTAGCTCAAAAAAGACATAATTAGGTAATTTAGCTCCAACAAGAGGAGAAGAGGAGAAGAAATAGGCAACATGAAAAATAAAGAAGAAGAAGAAGAAGAGAAGAAGGAGAAGGAGGAGAAGGAGGAGGACGAGGAGGAGGAGGAGGAGAAGGCCAAGGACCTTCTCCTTCTCCTCCTTCTCCTCCTTCTCCTCCTTCTTCTTGATTTCTTCTTCTTCTCTTCCTCCTCCTCTTTCTTCTCCTCTTTCAAATTATCCTTGCTTTAATTAACCCAACAATGACATAATTAGCCCATTTAGCTCCAAAATACCATAATAAGCTCAAAATGGCATAAGAACCTTGGTTAGCTCATGAATATTATATACATAGCTTGTTTTCCTCTAAAATGGGATAATTAGCCCATTTAGCTCAAAAAAGACATAATTAGGTAATTTAGCTGCAACAAGAGGAGAAGAGGAGAAGAAATAGGCAAAATGAAAAGAAAGAAGAAGAAGAAGAAGATGAGAAGAAGGAGAAGGAGAAGGAGGAGAAGGAGGAGGAGGAGGAGGAGGAGGAGGAGGAGGAGAAGGCCAAGGACCTTCTAGTCCTTCTCCTCCTCCTCCTTCTCCTCCTTCTTCTTGATTTCTTCTTCTTCTCCTCCTCCTCCTCTTTCTTCTCCTCTTTCATATTATCCTTGCTTTACTTTCCCCAACAATGACATAATTAGCCCATTTAGCTCCAAAATACCATAATAAGCTCAAAATGGCATAAGAACCTTGGTTAGCTCATGAATATTATATACTTAGCTTGTTTTCCTCTAAAATGGGATAATTAGAACATTTAGATCAAAAAATACATAATTAGGTAATTTAGCTCCAACAAGAGGAGAAGAGGAGAAGAAATAGGCAAAATGAAAAGAAAGAAGAAGAAGAAGAAGAAGAAGAGAAGAAGGAGAAGGAGGAGGAGGAGGAGGAGAAGGCCAATGACCTTCTAGTCCTTCTCCTCCTCCTCCCTCTCCTCCTTCTTCTTGATTTCTTCTTCTTCTCCTCCTCCTCCTCTTTATTCTCCTCTTTTATATTATCCTTGCTTTAATTAACCCAACAATGACATAACTAGCCCATTTAGCTCCAAAATACCATAATAAGCTCAAAATGGCATAAGAACCTTGGTTAGCTCATGAATATTATATACTTAGCTTGTTTTCCTCTAAAATGGGATAATTAGACCATTTAGCTCAAAAAAGACATAATTAGGTAATTTAGCTCCAACAAGAGGAGAAGAGGAGAAGAAATTGGCAAAATGAAAAGAAAGAAGAAGAAGAAGAAGAAGAAGAGAAGAAGGAGAAGGAGGAGGAGGAGGAGAAGGCCAAGGACCTTCTAGTCCTTCTCCTCCTCCTCCTTCTTCTTGATTTCTTCTTCTTCTCCTCCTCCTCCTCTTTCTTCTCCTCTTTCATATTATACTTGCTTTAATTAACCCAACAATGACATAATTAGCCCATTTAGCTCATTTAGCTCCAACAAGACGACAAGAGGAGAAGAAATAGGCAAAATGAAAAGAAAGAAGAAGAAGAAGAAGAAGAGAAGAAGGAGAAGGAGGAGGAGGAGGAGGAGAAGGAGATGGCCAAGGACCTTCTAGTCCTTCTCCTCCTCCTCCTTCTCCTCCTTCTCCTCCTTCTTCTTGATTTCTTCTTCTTCTCCTCCTCCTCCTCTTTCTTCTCCTCTTTCGTGTTATCCTTGCTTTAATTTCCCCAACAATGACATAATTAGCCCATTTAGCTCCAAAATACCATAATAAGCTCAAAATGGCATAAGAACCTTGGTTAGCTCATGAATATTATATACTTAGCTTGTTTTCTTCTAAAATGGGATAATTAACCCATTTAGCTCCAAAAAGACATAATTAGGTAATTTAGCTCCAACAGGAGGAGAAGAGGAGAAGAAATAGGCAAAATAAAAAGAAAGAAGAAGAAGAAGAAGAAGAGAAGAAGGAGAAGGAGGAGGAGGAGGAGGAGGAGGAGAAGGCCAAGGACCTTCTAGTCCTTCTCCTCCTCCTCCTTCTCCTCCTTCTTCTTGATTTCTTCTTCTTCTCCCCCTCCTCCTCTTTCTTCTCTTCTTTCATATTATCCTTGCTTTAATTAACCCATTTAGCTCCAAAATGCCATAACAAGCTAAAAGAGTCATAAGAACCTTGGTTAGCTCATGAATATTATATTCTTAGCTTGTTTTCCGCTAAAAATGACATAATTAACTGAAAAACATCATATTTTGTTCTTCTTCTGACTTTCTTATTCACATTTTTACAGATTGGATATACTACATGCATGGAAGCTGGCATTCATGGAGTTGAACAAAGTCGATGGATGAACTTTATATGTATATCATCTAGTTTTCATTTGAGTTCATGAACAATGTCGAACTATATGTATATGTATATATGGATAAACAGTGCAATACTTTGTATGTTGGTTCTTTGGATATATGGGGATGTACATTGATTTATATGTATATCATATATGCGTGGTGAATTATATATATGTGTTGGCAAGTATATGTGTGGTGAACTATATATCATATATGTGTGGTGAATTATATAAACTAGTCGCCAACCCGTGCATTTGCACGGTCTAGATAATTAATATATATAGCGATGGGTTGCGTACAGTTAAATTTGGACATGACATCTAATAAGTCCTAAAGGACATGCACCATTGGGATTCATAGGAGAGAGCATTTCCGCAAATGAGTAAGTTGCATGAAAATACAATAATTATAACTGGGTTAACTTGATATTAATTCTTCATATGATTTCACTATCCTTTATATATATGGGGAAGTTTGAAAAAAAATGCATTTTCAAAGTATGCCGAGAGTAGCCTAATATATTTTTTACTTTCTTAGGTCTACCCCGTTTATGTATATTCATGGACTTTTATACGTGTACTATCACACAATATTAGCATTTTTACCGACTACAATCCTCTCTGACAATATTGTATTGCCTGTGATAAGCTAATCATATGTTTTACTCAATAATAGAAAATGTTTCTCCTATAAATTAACTAATTCTAGTGAAAATAATAAGAAGAATATTTTTAGATATTTGATATGCTCGACACTTCGTATGGAATATTTTCAGTTGAAAACCAAGCAATGATACCACCAATAAGTTGGAATTAAAAAAAGTGACACAACTTGATAGGTTTAGATTTTGAAAAAAGCGACAACATTGAAAGAGCTTTTGTCAAATAGCAAAGATCCTTACATATAATCGATGTATTACATGCACTTGAATCACATGTTGGAATATGTATAAATTCAAAAGATGCATCGTAGGTACTATATACATAATATATCGATGATGGTCTTAGGTGACAAATTTCTATTTTCGTCTGAACTACATGGCTTATTTTTCCATTGTCATTGAATAAACAAACGCTATCACTTGTTTAAAAGGGAAGTTTTAAAAAAAACTCC
Source organism: Hordeum vulgare subsp. vulgare (assembly GCF_904849725.1). Lineage (NCBI taxonomy): Eukaryota > Viridiplantae > Streptophyta > Magnoliopsida > Poales > Poaceae > Hordeum > Hordeum vulgare. The sequence goes on from NC_058524.1 coordinate 534,484,414, forward strand.
GTCATTCCAATCATGAATTTTACAGCAGTGCATAATAGAAATAAAATGCTTTAATATTGGGTTTTTTTCCGTGGGGATTTGAGTTAGACGTGAAAGCTTGAGAGGGATACATGAGATATTTATAGAGCTAGTTGATATATATACGTGAGACTGTTGGACGCGAGAGCTTGATAGATATACGTGAAAGATATTTTTAGAGCCATGTAAGTAGAGATGCGTGAGAGTTTGGGTCTGGGGAGAGAGATAAGTTATTTTTTATCGTTGGAGAGATAAATAGACGTAAGAGATTGTCAGAATTTTTTATGAAGAGATTGAGAGAGTTACGTCATGGGAGAAGGACTCGTGAGTTTTAACTTTTTATCGTTGGAGAGATAAATAGACGTAAGAGATTGTGAGAATTTTGTTTTTGGAGAGATTGAGAGAGTTACGTCATGGAAGAAGGACTCGTGAGTTTTTTTTTCATGAGTCAATCTACACCGTAATAATTTGGACCCACCCGATTAACGGCTCATAAAATTTAATTAATGTGGAAATTTTTAGGAAGTGCCTAATTAGTATAAGTATAGATGTGCTGTCAAATATATATATATGTTGTGAAATAATATAAAACAAAAAAACAGGTACTATATGGGCTCTTTGCCGTCTGCTAGCTGATGGCAAAGACCTGTGCCATCAGCTGGCAGATGGCAAAGGTGCCACATGGCACCCAGCTGTTCATCCTGGGGTGTCTATATAGTCTCTTTGCCGTCAGCCTCCAGGGTGGGCAGACGGCAAAGAAGAGGGCACAGAGGAGGGGGAAGGAGGAGGCAGATGACAAAGAGTGAAGGGGGGAGAGGCAGACGGCAAAGAGTGGAGGGGGGAGGCAGACGACAAAGATGGAGGGGGGGAGGGGAGGAGTAGGCAGACGACAAAGATGGAGGGGGAGGCAGACGACAAAGATGGAGGGGGAGGTAGACGGCAAAGCCTCCGTTAACCCCTAACGGAGGCAACGCCTGTCGGCTGCCGTCTCGAGCACTTTGCCGACAGCTCCTAAGGAAAGCTGACGGCAAAGAGCTTTGCCGTCCGCTTTGGCGGGGGGGGGGGGGGGGGCAGACGGCAAAGAAGGTCCTATGCCATCGTAGGCTGACGCAGAAATTTTGCCGGCCGTGAGAATCTTAGCCGTCTGTGATTTTGTCTTTGCCGTCCGGGATTTTGTCTTTGCCGTCTGTGATGGCAGACGACAAAGAAGCTGATTCCTGTAGTGAGTTAAGCTTGGGGATGCTTGATACATCTCCAACGTATCTATAATTTTTGATGGTTTCATGCTATTATCTTGTCAAACTTTGGATGTTTTGTATGCCTTTTATATCTTTTTTGGGACTAACTTATTAACTCAGTGCCAAGTGCCAGTTCCTGTTTTTTCCATGTTTTTGACCCCTTTCACAGGAGGATTTTGAACGAAGTCCAAACGAAACGAAACTGCCAAAAAGATTTTTCCCGAAATAGAAAAAGATTGGGAAGCCCGAGAATCAGGGCAGGGGGTCAGTAGGGACCCCACAAGCCCCCTAGCCGCGGCCAGGGGGCCCGCACCTCCCAGGCTTGCGGGCTCCCTGGGCCACCTCTGCCCTAGTTCTTTCGCCTATAAATTCCCTAAAATCCCAGAAAAAATCAGGAGATCATCGAAAGTACTTTTCCGCCGCCGCAAGCTTCTGTCTCCGCAAGATCCCATCTGGGGCACGTTCTGGTGCCCTGCTGGAGGGGGGATTCGGATACGGAAGGCTTGTTCATCAACACCATTATCTCTCCGGTGATGCGTGAGTAGTTCACCATAGACCTACTGGTCCATAGTTAGTAGCTAGATGGCTTCTTCTCTCTCTTGGATCTTCAATACAAAGTTATCCATGATCGTCATGGAGATCTATCCGATGTAATCTTCTTTTGTGGTGTGTTTGTCGAGATCCGATGAATTGTGGATTTATGATCAGATTACCTATGAATCTTATTTGAGTTTCTTCTGATCTCTCTTATGCATGATTTCATATCCTTGTAATTCTCTTCGAGTTGTGGGTTTTGTTTGTCCAACTAGATCTATGACTCTTGCAATGGGAGAAGTGCTTGGTTTTGGGGTCATACCGTGCGGTGACCTCACCCAGCGACAGAAGGGGTAGCGAGGCACGCATCGTGTAGTTTCCATCAAGGGTAAAAATATGGGGTTTTCATCATTGGTTTGAGTTTATCCCTCTACATCATGTCATCTTGCTTAAGGCGTTACTCTGTTCGTCATGAACTCAATACAATAGATGCATGCTGGATAGCGGTCGATGTGTGGAGTAATGGTAGTAGATGCAGAAAGTATCGGTCTACTTGTCTCGACCGTGATGCCTATATGTATGATCATTGCCTTAGATATCGTCATGACTTTGCGCGGTTCTATGCGTTGCTCGACAGTAATTTGTTCACCCACCGTAATATTTGCTATTTTGAGAGAAGCCTCTAGTGAACACTATGGCCCCCGGGTCTACTCCACACCATATTTTCAGCCTTACACTTTTACTTCGTTGCACTTTCCGCCTTCAGATCTCACTTTGCAATCAATCTTGAAGGGATTGACAACCCCTTTATAGCGTTGGGTGCAAGCTCTTTTGTGTTTGCGCAGGTTCTCTGGACTTGACGCGATTCTCCTACTGGATTGATACCTTGGTTCTCAAACTGAGGGAAATACTTACTGCTCCTGTGCTGCATCACCCTTTCCTCTTCAAGGGAAAAACCAACGCAAGCTCAAGAGACGACAGAAGGATTTCTGTCGCCGTAGCAAGGGCCCGAAATGAGGCGGCTCACCTGGCCATGTACGAGCTTATTGTGGTAAGTTTCTTTTTGACATTAGCCAAGTCATGTGTGTAATGTTTGTTTCATTACTAACTAATACGACTGACTCTTTAAAACCAAATGTTCAGTCTATGTGCGAGAAGACCGGTCAAGCCCCTCCGTCGATGCCCGTCTTCTCTGCGATTGGCACGGTGAGTTTCATTTCAATGGTCATTATAAACTAGTATTAACAATTGAGTGTAATCATGCTAACTGAGACATTGCAAAATATCTTTTGTGCAGAATAACTCCCGAGCGGCATCGCACAACCATTCTCCAGGGCAACCGTCTCCAAACGAAGCCGACGCGAGCAAACGTGGTGTTTCTCCTCCTTGATGACCGATATGGTAAGTTTTCTCCGAAATGACATAATAAGCTCCTACTTGATTTCTACTAGGAAAAATGGTTAGTTAAACCACTAGTTTCATAACTTAGCTAATTTAGCTCCAAAATGGTTAGTGAAACCACTAGTTTCATAACTTAGCTAATTTAGCTCCAAAATGACATAATAAACTCAATTGATATACGAAAAATGAAAATAAGGAATAAGAAGAAGAAGAGAAGAAGAAGGAGAAGAAGAAGGAGAAGGAGGAGAAGAAGGACAAGGAGCCCTCCTTCTTCTTCTTCTCTCCTCCTTCTTCTCCTTCTTCTCCTTCTTCTTATCTTCTTCTTTTCCTTCTTCTCTCCTTCTTCTTATTTTTCTTCTCCTTCTTCTCTTCTTGCTTCTTCTCTTTCTTCTTCAATTTATCTTATTTTCCCCAACGAAGACATACTTAGCTAATTATCCTCCAAAATGACATAATTAGCTTAGTTAGGTAAAAAGATCATAAGAACCTAGGTTAGCTCATTAAAATGACTAATTAAGCTCCTAAAAGACATAATAATCTCAAAATGGCATAACAACCTTGGTTAGCTCATTAATATTATACACTTAGCTTGTTTTCCTCTAAAATGACATAATTAGCCCATTTAGCACCAAAAAGACATACTTAGCTAATTTAGCTCCAAGACGAGGAGAAGAGGAGAAATGAGAAGAAGGAAGAAGAATAAGAACAAGAGAAGAAGGAGGAGGAGGAGAAGAAGAAGAGAAGAGGGAGAAGGAGGAGATGAAGGAGAAGGAGCCCTCCTTCTTCTCCTTCTTCTCCTTATTCTTCTCTCCTCCTTCTTCTCCTTCTTCTTCTCCTTCTTCTTCTATTCTTCTTTTCTTCTTCTTCTCCTCCTCCTTCTTCGCCTCCTTCTTCTTCTTCTTTTTCTTCTCCTTCTTCTCTTCTTGCTTCTTCTCTTTCTTCTTAAATTTAGCTTATTTTCCCCAACGAAGACATACTTAGCAAATTATCCTCCAAAATGACATAATTAGCTTAGTTAGGTAAAAACATCATAAGAATCTTGGTTATTTCATTAAAATGACTAATTAAGCTCCTAAAAGACATAATAATCTCAAAATAGCATAAGAACCTTGGTTAGCTCATTAATATTATATACTTAGGTTGTTTTCCTCTAAAATGACATAATTAGCCCATTTAGCACCAAAAAGACATACTAAGCTAATTTAGCTCCAATAAGAGGAGAAGAGGAGAAATGAAAAGAAGGAAGAAGAAGAAGAAGAAGAAGAAGAGAAGGAGGAGGAGGAGAAGAAGACAAGAATGAGAAGGGGGGGAAGAAGGAGAAGGAGCCCTCCTTCTTCTCCTTCTTCTCCTTCTTCTCCTTAGTCTTCTCTCCTCCTTCTCCTTCTTCTTCTCTTCTTATTTTCTTATTCTTTTCTTCTTCTTCTCCTCCTCCTTATTCTTCTCCTCCTTCTTCTTCTTTTTCTTCTCCTTCTTCTCTTCTTGCTTCTTCTATTTCTTCTTCAATTTAGCTTATTTTCCCCAACAAAGACATACTTAGCTAATTATCCCCCAAAATAACATAATTAGCTTAGTTAGGTAAAAATATCATAAGAACCTTGGTTATATCATTAAAATGACTAATTAAGCTCCTAAAAGACATAATAAGCTCAAAATGGCATAAGAACCTTGGTTAGTTCATTAATATTATGTACTTAGCTTGTTTTCCTCTAAAATGACATAATTAGCCCATTTATCTCCAAAAATACATAGTTAAATAATTTAGCTCCAAGAAGAGGAGAAGAGGAGAAATTAAAAGAAGGAAGAAGAAGAAAAGAAGAAGAGAAGAAGAAGGAGCTTCTCCTTCTTCTTCTCTTCTTCTTTTCTTCTTCTTCTCCTCCTCCTTCCTCTTCTCCTCATTCTTCTTCTTTTTCTTCTACTTCTTCTCTTCTTGCTTCTTCTATTTCTTCTTCAATTTAGCTTATTTTCCCCAACAAAGACATACTTAGCTAATTATCCTCCAAAATGACATAATTAGCTTAGTTAGGTAAAAACATCATAAGAACCTTGGTTACCTCATTAAAATGACTAATTAAGCTCCTAAAAGACATAATAAGCTCAAAATGGCATAAGAACCTTGGTTAGCTCATGAATATTATATACTTAGCTTGTGTTTCCTCTAAAATGACATAATTAGCCCATTAAGCTCCAAAAATACATACTTAGCTAATTTAGCTCCAAGAAGAGGAGAAGACAAGAAATGAAAAGAAGGAAGAAGAAGAAGAATAAGAAGAGAACAAGAAGAGAAGGAGAATGAGAAGAAGAAGGAGTAGGAGGAGAAGAAGAAGAGAAGGAGGAGAAGGAGGAGAAGAAGGAGAATAAGGAGAAGGAGCCCTCCTTCTTCTCCTTCTTCTTCTCTCCTCCTTCTTCTCCTGCTTCTTCTCCTTCTTCTTCTCTTCTTGTTTTCTTCTTCTTCTCCTCATCCTTCTCCTTCTCCTTCTCCTCCTCCTCCTCCTTCTTCTTCTTATTTTTATCCTCCTTCTTCTTCTTATTTTTCTCCTCCTTCATCTCTTCTTGCTTCTTCTCTTTCATCTTCAATTTAGCTTATTTGTCATATATATGTGGTTGTTGTTCTTCTTCTGAGTTTATTATTCCCATTTCGCGGATTGGATGTACTACATGCATGGAAGCTGGCATTGATGGAGTGATTTAGTTCTAGTTTTCATTTGAGTTGATGAACAATGTGGAATTATATGTATATGTATATATGGATGAACAGTATATGTGTAACTATATGTATATGTCTATATATGGATGAAACTTTGTGCTATGAATATGTGTTGTGACCTATATATGTTCTATGTATATGTATATGTGTTGTGACCTATATATGTGCTACGTATATGTATATGTGTTGTGAAATAAACAAAAAAACAAAACTGTGACAATATGGGTCTTTGTCGTCTGCCAGCTGATGGCAAAGGCCTTTGCCATCAGCCAGCCGGCGGCAAAGGTGCCACGTGGCACCCAGCTGTGCAACCCGGGGCAGCAGCAGCTCGCCCATATGGCCACGTTGTCGTCTGCTGCATGGGGAGGCAGACGACAAAGCTCAGAGAGAGGCAGGCGGCAAAGCTCAGAGAGAGGCAGACGGCAAAGAAGGACAAAGAGATGTCTCGGCCAACTGAGGGTTGGCCTGTATAAGCAGACGGCAAAGATCAGAGGGAGGCAGACGACAAATATCAGAGGGAGGCAGACGGCAAAGCCTCCGTTAGCCCTAACGGAGGCATTACCTGTCGGCTGCCGTCTAAGAATGTGTGTCGTCTGCTCGGAGCCAGAGACTGACGGCAAAGACCTTTGTCGTCCACTTCAGGCAGACTAACGGCAAACATGGTGATATGGCGTCGAAAGTAGTCGTAGGAAAATTGCCGACAGGAGGCTGACGGCAAAGACCTTTGCCATCGGTGGATCACCTCTTTGCCGTCCGTTATGGCAGACGGCAAAGAGTCTGATTCCTGTAGTGAAAGTTGATTGAATGGATTTGAGTAAAAAATTGTGCCTCACATGTCGAACTATCATTAGAAATTAAGTTCCATAGGCAATTTTCTATGTCATAGTAAAAATGTTAACATTATTAGAGTGAGGAATCAATTCTCCACTCCAATATGTATATTCATTTATCTACATGTTCCACATTAACCAATCCTCATACTGCCACACACATACATCTTTTTCAAGGTTATTCTCAGAAAGGTAATTTGTTCACCTATTATGTCCACAAAAAATGGTTATCAATCGATATTTAGTTTCACTTTATTTGTAGAGGTGAGCTTCTTAGTATAATTCATTCTTCCATTGAGATAATTTCCTCTATACAGATTTTTAGTGTCATAATAAAAATAAGTAGTGCCTATGCATCTAAATAGTCATGTTGATAGTGCAGCACTATATTAGGTGGCTTTCTTCCAAGAAAATCCATATATGTCGATGATTTTCTATTGTGGTCTCTTCTTGATTCTCGACATTATTTCTTTGATCATTGACATTTGCTAAAGATTTCCATGTTACATTGTATATTTAGCGATGTACCCTTTGTGTTTTCCCCGTTCTATAAGGGGCTATCTACAAATTATACCATACATATACGTGTGTATATATACTAGTATATGGTCAAGTGAAAGTACAAGTTGTGGATTTATTTACGAAAGCCCATACCAGAGCACAACATGGCTTCTATCTCTCCAAACTCAGTGTTATTGAATCGCCATGAGCTTGACTATTTGAAGGGGGAAGGGGTGCTATAGTTATATATATTTAACTATATACCCTTGTATTTTCCCTCTTAAGGGTTTTTATATTGTACCGCACATGTATGTGTGTGTATACTGGCATATAGCAACTGGAAATAGAAGTTGCATATTTCCTAACATTTCAATCATTTTTTAGTTGGTTGAGAAATTGTGTAATCTTACTAGCTCCAATGGAATGGCTATTATTCTCTTGTAGTTCCAAATAGGATCAAGATATAATCATATCATCACAAAAATCACACACCTTCCACTATTAATACTAACACTGATACTATTTTCTCGAGTGGTTGTCCTCTAGACATATCTTGATGGTTTTATGTGTGTCGAGGTGTTCTTGAAGGAGACGGGCGACGAGTGCTTTTCTTTGGGAAATTATCTTCTGGTTAGCTATGTTTAGTGTTTTTGAAATGAGTTGACAACAATGTGGACAGGAAGCGATGGAGAAGAAGATATGTGACGAACAAAACTCCAAGAGAGGACTAGGTATGCCATGTGACATTTTAAACAAAGTCCTATTCTTCATTCAAGACTATTTATTTCCTCATTTGCTATTTCTCTAATTAAAATTGTATCTTATCTTAGCAAGGGCCTCAAGTATGGAGTGGTAGATGCCAAGAGACGTGGGGACTAAAATATCCCGGTCAAGCTGGTAGTTGGAGACTTACTTCTCAATGTTATCAATGCGTATGCCCCGCAACTTGGCCACAATGAGAACACCAAGAGGGAGTTTTGGGAAGGCCTGGAGGATATGGTTAGGAGTGTATTGATGAGAGGATATTTATAGGAGGAGATCGCAATGGCCACGTGGGCACATATAACACAGTTTTGAAGGGGTGCATGGGGGCTTTGGCTATGGCATCAGGAATCAAGAAGGAGAAGATGTCTTAAGCTTTGTGCTAGCCTACAACATGATCATTGAAAGTGCATTATATCGACTGGAGGGTCGGTAAATAGGCGATGTTTACAAATTGAGCACTTAGGAATTACTAGTTGAGTAATTTTCTAAGTGACGAAATATTAGCAGCATAATACGTATTCAAGTGCATGCATGGTAGAGCAGTAGCATGGTCATCATGATGAAATGAAACATACATAGGGCACAAGCAGCGTGTAAACAGGATAAGCATGTGAAGAACAAGGTGACTGGAGAATTGGGGTTGAGGAAATTGAGAAAGTATTCAATCAAAGTTGACAAACAGTAACAATCAATTTCATCAACAAATACTCAAGGAAATGAAAGGGTTAAAGAGATAGAACCAGGGGATCGATGCATACAATGATTTTATGACCCAGTTCCAACTGTTGTGATAGTCTTACACCTGGTTTGGAGTGGCTTGGTATTTAAACCATAGGACACACAGTCCTAGGATACATAGTCCTTACTATATTCTTCTTGAGCTAAGGTCACACAGACCTCGCCCAACACTACTCGTGGTAAGTTTTCAGGGTAGACTTCCAAAACCTCACAATCTCAGTCACCCGGCAATCCACAATTTCCTCTTGGATGCTCTAGCCCATTAACACCTAACCGCGTGTAAGATACACAGTCTTCAAAGGTAATAAGTATCAGTTCCACACAGGAACGGTCTCTTGAGTGGTGCTCAATCACTTTGGGTTTTATGTGTTCGGGTTGTGGGTTTTTCCTCACAAATAATTTTCTCTCAAAGTCCTCGGACGATGGGTTGCTCTCAAATGACACGAGTTAATTTCTCTCTTGGAGTAGTCAACCAGCTAGTGGTTGTAGGGGGGTGGCTATTTATAGCCATGGTGCAACCTGACATGATAAGACATAAATGCCCATAATGATATGACCATTATGTGTATAAGATATATTGGGACAGTTGGCGCTAAGCACAGCAACGGTCCGAATTTGAAACCATGAGAGTCCTTAGGGCTATCATGTTCCTCTCTAGGCAATTCACACTGGCGAAATCCTAATTCCTTAGTGAGACTAATTTTCTTAAAGGCCAGAAGAACAACATCACTGTCACTGAAAAATTGGACTGAATTGTAAGAGATTTCCAAAGGCTTCACTCGATGGATTGGATATGTGTAGGCTTTGAGATGAGCATCACTTGAAAAAAATCTTAGTATTACATCGACCCCCTTTAACAGTACGATGTTCCTATGACTCAAAATAAAGGAAATGAAACAAGAAAACTAACTCGCATCAATATCATCAAGGACACACCAATTTCCCCATCTTCAAAGTCTTGAGGAAAAACTCACCTCCTAGGAGGGTAATCCTATCTTTTCAATGAAACGATACGCAAAGGTCCTTTGCGTTTTCCTGAAAAAAATTCTTCACGAAAACATCAAAGTATTTAGTTGAGGACATCCATTTTTAAGGGTCGACATTCGTCGGATATATCAAACTCCTCAGTGACTTATAGAGCTTGTGTACACTCACAAACACATTAGTTCATTATCCTATAAGTCTTCAATACACCAAAATCACTAAGGGGCAGAAGATGCACTTACAATATCCCCATTTTTGGTGAATGATGACAAATAGGTTAAGTTTTCAATGGGGATAAACATATGAAGTGTTAGTGCTGAGTTTGAGGAATTTATTGCAAGATATAGAGAAACTCCCCCTAAAGATGTGCATATTTGAGGAATTTGCTTTGGACTGCAAATGCACATGGTAGGATAAAATCATGGAGATCTCCCCCTATATCTTGTAATCCATGCACGCATTTAACATATATCTTGAGGAAATTTAAATGCATGGTACAAAATGGTGTCTCACAAATTCCAGAATGCATGCACTAATGAACTTGAGGAGATAAGCACGCAAAAAGCAATTGAAAAGAGTGAGACCTTCATTTGACTTAAGTTTACAACTCTTCAAACAAACACCACAAAAGAGAGAGAGCTGCAACTTAACTGAAAACACCCCATATATATAGACCCTCTTGAAGACTAACTCAAATTTCTCCCCTTTTGTCATCAAGTGGAGAAAAGGGACAAAAATTGAGGGCTAACGCCCCTAATGAATATCATCTTGAAGGTGGTGGAGGAGCACCAGTGTTGTGGGGGTTGTTTATCGATGGAGGGCTCGCAATAGTCTTGTCAAGGTCCTCAGCTTCATCTATTGAGCATGACGAATAAAATGGGCTTCTAACTAGCTGAGGAACATTAACTTTCTTGAATTTCTTTGAAGGAGGCCATGACCAATCAAAGTTCTGCTGAAATTCCATGACTTCAAGTTCTTTAGGAGTCTTGAGATGAGATAGAATGGTCTAAGTGCAATCAAAGATTTCATGCACATAGTAATGGTTCTTCCTGAGAGAGTTCTGCGTCACAGTCATGTTTTGAAGAATTGAACCAAACTGATGCTTTACCCACTTGTGATTGTGATCGATATTCCGATGAAAACTTAGAAGAAGCTCATGATCTATCATCACATGGGGGCATAAGCTTGAGCAATCTGAGCCATGGCCTTTGTTGTAGAGTCTTGGGAGGCAGTGTCATCATTTGTGGAATATGAATCAGCCTGACGAAATAGAGCTTCAAGAGTATGTGTGCCTTCATCAACAAAAGATTTTCCTTTTCCATGCACTGAGGAGAAGGTCTTTTTTATGACTTCTATCACAGACTGAAAACTAAAGTGATTCTAAAAATCAGCCCGATAGGGAATTGAAGACCTTGCTCAGATGAATTTCGTGATCCAGAGAGCATAAGGTATCAACTCAAATGGTGATATATAAATATTGCCCAAAGTCCTCATGAAGAAATCGTGAAGATTTATGGGAATTCCATGAATGATGTTGAACATGAGATTCTTAATGATGCCAACAATGTCTTCTTCAGAGTTGTGACCCTTGATTGGACTGGGGGTTTGGGTCAATATGCGATATACTATTGTGGGCACATACAACACATCCTTCGCAAGGAAGGTGGTTCTTTGAACTTGGCGTGGTGTCAAAGGCTTCATCAACACTTGCAAGAGATGATTTGGAAGTTTAGGTTCCTCATATATGCATCATGCGCCTTCAGGTGGAATACAAACTGGGACAACACGAAGCAATTCAAACATTGGGCAGTGTAGTGTGTGTCTTCACTCATCTAGTCTAGTATCCATGTGTTAATATCGGCGGCATCACCAGAGATGTGCAAGGTTGCATAGAATTGAAGAATAAGCTCTTCATTCCAATCAGATATGTCAGCACAGAAGTGTTGGAGCCCAGCATCATGAAGAACATTTAGCACTGGAGTGAAGCATGGGATGGACTCCATATCCACGTGAGGAATTTGACGGTGTTGGAAGACTTTGTTCCTGTCAAATAGAACAATAGCATAGAACTTGATCTGATTTGAAGTCCATGAGCTCTTGCGCCTCATTCTTGCTGAGTCATAGGGATTTTCACTTGTGAAGAAATTTCATCAAAGAAATTTTACTTGTTGAATTTTGACCGCTTTGTGCCTTTGAAGGGTAGAAAGGGCTTGGGTTTAAGATTTGGCTTGTAACACCCCACAATATCCCTTGTCACAATTGTTGTTTCTCTAGACAAAGGAATTTGTGAAATAGGTTCTTCAACTACAGTCTGGTGTTGATTTCTTCAGTTGATGCAGCTCCAATTTCTTCAGGAATAGACTTGAGCGGAGCAGGACAGCCTTCAGACCCTGTGTGAATTTCTTCGGTTTGGGCCGGCGACTGAGGAATTTGAGTAAGAGAGGTGGTGATTGGCAAAGTCCGATGTGCAACTTCCCAATATTCATCATTTATAACATGAGATGTATTGCCAATATTCACTTCCCCATCAATTTCTTCAACTCTAGCCTCTTCAGTAGTAAACTGAGGCTGGGGCGATGATACTAGAGGGGTAGAAGCATTTGCTTCCACCATAATTTGTTCGTCAATATGCTTTGTGGAAATGGAAGAATGATTTTCTTCATTATCCTCATTTGGGATGACATACTCTTCTCCAAATGGGACTATTTCATATGAAGGAACAATAGAGGTAACACTTGCATCTATTTGTTCTGCTGAGGAACTTGTCAAAGTCCTCAATTTCTTCGCAGCTGAGAATTCTGGAGATGGTGATGCTTTTCTTTCCAGTCTGGCTTCCTTCTTTGCAGCCTTTGTTTTCTTCACTTCTGATGCAGAAGGAAATGTGACTTACTTCACCCTTGAAGATTTTGCATGAGGGGCGGAGGATGAAGGTGGTGCAGTTTCTTCATGCATGACTGATGCAGTCACCTCGACAGTTTCAGTTTCTTCATCCATGGAAAATTCTTCACGTCACCTGGATTATTCTTTAGGAAAAACAGTGGAAGTTGTCGTGGCAGTGTCTTCAGGATCTGGAATTTCTTCACCAGTCCTGGCAGTTTCTTCAGCAGGCTGAGTAGAGGAGCTAGTCTGAGGATTTCATGGTTGTGATGGAGTTGCAACCCCTGTGTTCTGGTCCTTGATGACCTTGTTCGCCATGTTGTTAAATCTGACCTTGGCACCTTGCCAATCAGCATAATAGCGGTCATATTCATCATTGAGATTTTTTATTTCAGTTTCATCACACACAAGTCAGTCAGGAGTCAGGTTTAGAACGTTCTTCCTCAAGAATCGTTCCTTCTTGTATCGATCCTTCTTGGCCCTTCTGGACTTTTCATACTCCTGTCTTTGTTCACCTATGAAGATAGTGAGCACACGACTTGGACCAGGTGGCAACTTTATGTCATCAATTGGAGTGTTTGGGTAATTTTGGTAGATATTGATGAAATCTAGTATAGTAATTGGATCCAATAGAAAAGGAATTTTAGTGCCCTTTGCCCGAGCAACTCTCTATTGCTTGTTTCTCATGATTTCTACAAGTTCATCATCATCAGCTTCATATTCAAATTCTGAGGGAACATTAAAGACCACTTTCTTTGGATCATGACTTGGTCTCTTGCCGTGTCCAACAGTAGTTTTCATTTTCAGCAGTCTTGGACTGCTTGAGGAATGTGCTTTCCCACAAGACAATGTTGATGGTCTTGAAGCAATTGATTCTGGTAGTCCACTGACATGTTGCGAGTTGAACTAGGGTTGAAGACTTTGTGGCAGCAACAGATGAGGTAGCAAGCACAACGGGTGTTGCTTGAGGAATTCTCTAATAGGATATAGAGCTTGAATACTTTGGCTTCAAAGCTGATTTCTTATGCATGGCCTTTTAGGTGCAGTTTCACTTGAAGAGGCCTTAGCAGTGGCAGCGGCACTAGTATCATGGTTGAATTTCTTCACTGCTTCTACAATAATCTTCTTCAGCTTTGCTTGGCGCTTGGCCCATTCCTTAGGAAATTCTTTACCACTTCTGATGCTGGTGGGATCAGCTTCTTGGCTTGTTGCCAGAGTAGGTATTGAGTAAGGAGGATTGACAACGAATTTATTCATGTACTTAGGAGTGACATATCGGTATTCTTCCCACTCCTTAGCCCATATCCTCTTAATTCTCTGAATGCTCATTTTGCGCTTATTTATTGTTTCTTTGCCATATACTCCCTCCGTCCCAAAATTCTTGTCTTACCTTTATCTATATATGAATGTATCTAGTCACATTTGAGTATTTAGATACATCCATTTCTAGAAAATCCTAAGACAAGAATTTTGGGACGGAGGGAGTATTTCCTTGTTAGGGGTACAATATTCGTCATAGGTATCCTCAGGAATTTCAACAGCAGTATTGGTTTCTGGCTTCTTTCCTCCTTTCTGAGGTCTTTTCCCATCAGCCATTTTCTTCACTTGAGGGTTTTGAACTATTGAGGATTCTGAAGAAGTATGCTATTTTTCTTCGAGGAACATTGCAAATGATTTAAGTTTATGAGAACATATAGGTTCATCAGCAGACATTTGTACGTGTGAATAGAGTATAGATGCGAAGAATTTGAAGAGGTCATATGCATTCTTAGAAGTGTTTTAAAAGAATATCAAGTTGAGGAATTTCACCATAGATGTCTTGAAGAATTTCACTAAGTGTTTGCTAACCCACAAGTATAGGGGGTCGTTTGAAGCCCTTTTTAACAAATAAGAGTGTAGAATCCAATGTGGAGCTAAATATAGAACAAATATTTCCTCAAGTTCTATCGACCATCGATACAACTATACGCACACTTAACGTTTGCTTTACATAAAACAAGAATAGGACTAGAAGTACTTTGCGAGAATAAAACTAGAAATAAATTGCAAGATAATAAATACAGTAGTGTAGTAGCAAGCTTTTTGTAACACAAGAGAAGGATTTGTCCGTAGGAAATTGTATGTTACTAGACCGATAACAAGTTTTTATGTGGGAGAGGCCACTGCTAGCATGGCATCCCTTACTTGGAATTCTATGCACTTATGATTGGAACTATTAGCAAGCATCCACAACTAGTAACATTCATTGAGGCAAAACCCAACCATAGCATTAATATATATATTGGCCCCCCTTCAATCTCATATGCATCAATTTCTATGTTAGGAAGAAGTATTGTGTCACTCTTGCCCTGCAATGCAAAGTCCAATCAACGTACAACAAAATATATGGTGTGATCCAATGACCCACAAGTATAGGGGGCAATCGTATTCCTTTCTATAAGTAAGAGTGTCGAACCCAATGAGGAGCGGAAGGAAATGACAAGTTGTTTTCACCAAGGTAATTTCTGCAAGCACTAAAATAGCGGTAACAAGTTGTTGGTAGCAAGATAACTGTAACAAGTGACAAGTAGCAATAGTAGAAATAGGTACAGCAAGTTTGCCCGATCCTTTCATGGAAAAGGACATCCCAGAAGAATTTCTTATAATAGGCAAACCATTCTTGAGGGCACACAGGAATTTCATCTAGTCACTTTCGTCATGTGTATACTTATACTAATTCGAGACTCCCAAGAAATTACCACGTTAATTAGATTTTACGAGCCGTTAATCTGGTGGGACCAAATTATAACGGTGTAGATCAATCCTCCATAAATATCTAAAATAGAAGGCAAAAGGAGATACCCACATATGTAACTATTCCACGTCTCTACCCACATATCTATCTATTCCACGTCTCTACCCACATATCTATCTATTCCACGTCTCTTCCTCTGTCCGTAAAAAAAACTAAAGCAGTCTTAGGCCATAGAACCTCTCATATATCTCCTCACCTACAATAACACATACGAGATACAAAATTAGTTTTTTTTCAGCGAGAAACAATACCTACCCCCACATTAATCCCGAGAAACAGATGCAGATTGCCCCTCTGATTTAAAAAGAACTCTCTTGCGAGATATCCTAAAACAGAAAATTCCATAACACTAACGAAAAGAACATGACGTCCCCATGGTCTCTATGGCTTCGCCGCCACCTACCGATGCATCTTTCCCTGTTGTATATGTGCAATCCTCGGTCGTCTTAAAATTTCATTTGTTCTGGAATCAATCCAATAGAAGGTACCATCAGATCAAGTGTGCTGGGCTCTCCAAATTGTGTTTCTCGGCAACGTCTAAATCTCACATGCCAAGTACGTACAAGAATCCATTATGTATATGTACATGGATTTATCTTTCAGTGGTGATTTATCAGGTAATTCAGTCATGGTTTCATCTAATGATGGTTAATTTAGCAGGTCGAACCACTCAAGGATGCATGTCCTTCTCTCCTGATTGTGTTCCTCTTTGATCAATCAATGATCGTGTTTAATCTCAATTTCCATGTTCTGCGATCTGACAAAAGTATACCCACCATGGCTGACTTAGTAGAAGGAGATATATAATCCGTCTGAAGCACATCGGCCACCACGTCCCCGTGTCCACAGTCTCCAAAAAATATGATGCGATTATCACCTGGCAGCCAGCCTCTTATGGTTGTGTCCGTATGGGAACACTAGTAGAAAATAGGGCTTTGGTTCGGGCCTGGCCAGCCCATTAGTCCCGGTTCTTCACGAACCGAGACCCATGGGGGGCATTAGAATCGGTTCATGAGCCCAGGGGGCCGGCCGGGGCCTCGTGGGCATTGGTCCCGGTTCGTCTGGACCCATTTGTCCTGGTTCTAGGCACGAATCGGGACCAATGGGCCGCGCTCCTGTCCCACATCCATTGGTACTGGTTCGTGCCTTGAACCTGTATAGAAGGGGGGCTTTAGCCCGGTTTATGCCACGAACCGGGACAAATAATTTGCCTATATATACCCATCGCCACGGCAGAGCACTCTGTTTTTTCTGGCCGACGAGGGGAGGGCATTTGGGTGCTCTAGCTCACCTCCTATGCACATGAGGTGTTCGATGAAATGCCTGAGCCACACTAGTTAAGCTTTCTCCTCTCGGAGCTCTATTTTTTCCGAGATTTGTCTATATTTAGCGGTCCGTCACGCCCCATCCCCGTTTTCACCGCTGGGGCACGTTAATGTGTACGTCCGCAATGTCGTCTGCAAGCTCCTCCGCAGACAGTGAGGTAAGTCGATTTGGATTTTCGGTTGACATTGGATTTGGGGATTTCTCATCTAGGGTTTTGCGGGATGGGCCGTAATATGCACCTTTCTGGCTCGTAGGTGGATGGCTGCGGGATTGTGCAGTTCCAATCCGAGTTTTTCATTCCCAATCCAAGTTTCTACGACCTTGAGGAGCGCTCGAATCACCGTTGCCCGGGGCATGGGCTAATTCCTGCTCGCCGTGTTTCTTGGGGTGGAGCAAACACGGGAAGAAGGTTTTTGGGTTGTCCACTCGATGTAATTCCTCAAAACATCATTTGGTACTCTGTTTTCATCGATTTATTGCAAAGTTATGAATTTCACCTAATTATGTGAACTCTGATTTAACAGCTTCCTGATGAGTGTGACTGGGTTGTTTGGATTGACCCCCCCTCCCACTGAGCTAGTGGGGCAAGCTTTTGAGGAGCTCCATGGTGGCCTCGAACGTAGTTGGATCAAAGCTAGTAGGATGGAGAAGAAGGTTATGGGTCTGAACAATGAAAACAAGAAAATGCAATTGAAGTTAAAGACAAGGAATGAGCTCATGGAAACAATGTGTTTTCTCTTTGTTCTTGGCATCAGCATTGTGGCTACTTTAGTTTCTATTTGGTCTAAGCAAGCCAATTAAGTGGCAGTGTGTGTGTTATGTTTCTGCTAGTGTGTTGTGCCCTAGATGTAATTCTATCATTTGTGCACTGTTGTGAACTTGAGCAAATGTAATGTTGTGCCCTAGATGTAATGGATATCATGTGTTGTGTTAAAATTGTCACCAATGCCTGGTAGTTTAACACAGAATGACAGCAAAAGGTGCAATTTTGAACACCTAGCAAGATATTTAGGGGCAAAAGTGAGCAATCATATGATTCTACAACACACTCCAGCATTAAACAGAATAGATTCCACAACATGATCAATTCATCTAACATTAAACAACAGTTCACACTCAGCATTAAACAGCAGTTCACACTCCAGCATTAAACAACAGTTCACACTCTAGCATTACAAACCAACAGTTGTTTGACAACATCTAACATTAAACAAAATAGATCCACAACATGATCAATTCAGTTCGCCCATCTTGCTCCTTGTGTTGGCTGCAGGATTAGCAACCTTGCTCCTTTTGTTTATAGTTGATTGCATGCCTCCTTTCGCCTTCTTTTGTGGTGAACCCCACTTTGTACCTCTTGTAGCTGGCCTTTTGTAATTCTTCTTTGGGCTGAGAAACATGAACACAATCAAGATCAGAGTTCATTTCAAATGCTTTTCAATTTCATGGTCTTATAGCTCAAAATAATTAGTAAATGCATGAAAAATAACAAATGAAGTCAGAAAGGGTTGTAAATTGATGATGTGGCTTTGAATGGTGCATTTTGATCACAGAAAAACTATGGAGTTCAAATAAGTTCAAAAAAAATGAAATCCCTTTGTAACAGACGAGTTTCCATATGAAACCTTGATACTTCGAAAGAGATTGTCCGTTTTGAATAGGAAGTGCATCCAGTTTTTGCCGTGACCCTCTCAACTTTCTTGCACATGCTATGTGGATGAAATGATGATACCATGCCAACTTGGAACCTTTTCAGAGTTCATTTCAAATGCTTTTCAATTTCATGGTCTTATAGGTGAAAATAATCAGTAAATGCATGAAAAATAACAAATGAAGTCAGAAAGGGTTGTAAATTGATGATGTGGCTTTGAATGGTGCATTTTGAACACAGAAAAACTATGGAGTTCAAATAAGTTCAAAAAATGAAATCCCTTTGTAACAGACGAGTTTCCATATGAAACCCTGATACTTCGAAAGAGATTGTCCGTTTTGTACACGAAGTGCATCCAGTTTTTGCCGTAACCCTCTCAACTTTCTCGCACATGCTATGTGGGTGAAATGATGATACCATGCCAACTTGGAACCTTTTCAGAGTTCATTTCTAATGCTTTCCAGTTTCATGGTTTTATAGCTCAAAATAATCAGTAAATGCATGAAAAATAACAAATGAAGTCAGAAAGGGTTGTAAATTGATGATGTGGCTTTGAATGGTGCATTTTGAACACATAAAAACTATGGAGTTCAAATAAGTTCAAAAAACGAAATCCCTTTGTAACAGACGAGTTTCCATATGAAACCCTGATACTTCGAAAGACATTGTCCGTTTTGTACACGAACTTCATCCAGTTTTTGCCGTAACCCGCTCAACTTTCTTGCACATGCTATGTGGATGAAATCATGATACCATGCCAACTTGGAACCTTTTTCGAGTTCATTTCAAAAGGTTTTCAATTTCATGGTCTTATAGCCCTAAATAATCAGTAAATGCATGAAAGATAACAAATGAAGTCAGAAAGGATTGTAAATTGATGATGTGGCTTTGAATGGTGCATTTTGAACACAGAAAAACTATCACTACTGAAATTCAGAAATTTGCCGTCTGCCATGGCAGACGGCAAAGGGGGGAACCACGGACGGCAAAGGCTTTGCCGTCGGTCAGCAGACGGCAAACTAGACGGTAAAAAAAATCCGGTGAAGAGGTTCTTTGCCGTCTGCTTTTGCAAAGCGGACGGCAAAGAATCTTTGCCATGAGGGGTAGACGGCAAATTAACTCGGACGACATATACTGCAACGGCCCCGTTAAGTGTTAATGGCACGCGTCTTCTCTTTGCCGTCTGTCGTCCCCCCCTTTGCCATGTGGGGCAGACGGCAAAGAGGGGAGAGGGGGGGCTGATTCACCCCTTTGCCATCTGCCCACCCCCCCTTTGCCATGTGGGGGCAGACGACAAAGAGGGGAAACAGAAGGGGCAGATTCACCCCTTTGCAGTCTGCCCACCCCCCTTTGCCATGTGGGGGCAGACGGCAAAGAGGGGACACAGAGGGGGCAGATTCCCCCCTTTGCCGTCTGCCCACCCCCTTTGCCATGTGGGGGCAGACGGCAAAGAGGGGAACCTGCCCCATTTTAATTTATTTTTTATTATATCCAGCATTTTTAACAATAATCACGATATATATATATTTGACATAAATAAATTTCTTTCCGTACTCATAACCATATTAAAATTACTCTCATCCATAGTGCATACATATTATGCAAGTTGCATCCGTACCAAACCATATATTACACCAGTTTCATCCACATGCATACAAAGTTTCATATATATCCATATACTACAATAGTTTCAATACAAGTCATGGTACAAGAAATCATCTTCAAGCATTCCATCAATATAATCCAAGCTTCCCGTGAAGCGAAGTTAATCAGCAAAATGACAAAAAAGAAATTTAGAAGAATAATACTAGATTAAGAAGTGTATATATAGGTTATTTCGAAGAGCAATTAGCTAAGTATATACCATTTAGGAGCTAACTAAGCTAATTATGTCATTTAGGTGGAACCCTAGCTAACTATAGGTCGTTCCGGAGCTAACTTGGGTAAAATAGGTCATTCCGGAGCAAACAATGCTTATTAAGCCATTTTGGATCTAGCTAGGCTAATTATAGGCCATTTAATACCTAAGTTAGGCGGAATAAGTCATCTTGCACCTACGTAAGCCTTATTATGTCATTTAGGAGAGAACTTAGCTAACTGTAGGTCATTTTTTATTAAATAGGTCATTTTGGAGCTAACTAAGCTAATTATGTCATTTCGTAGGATAATTAGCCAATTTAGCCTTTCTTGGATGAGTCTAAGCTACTTAGAAGAGTAGAAAGAGAAGAAGAAGTAAAAGAAGGAGGAGGAGGAGGAGGATGAGGAGAAGGAGAAGGAAGAGGAGAAGAAGAAGAAAAGAAGGAGGAGAAGAGAAGGAGGAGGAAGAAGGAGAAGGAGGAGCTCCTTCTCCTTCTTCTCCTCCTTCTTCTCCTTCTCCTTATCCTCCTCCTCCTTCTTCTTCTTCTTCTCTTCTTCTTCTTCTTCCTTCCTTTCATTTTTCCTCTTTCTTCTCCTCTTGTCACCTTCTTCGGGCTAAATTGGCTAAGAATGCCTTTTTGAGCTAATTATGTCATTTCGAGGATAATTAGCTAAGTATAGGTCATGTTTTATTAAATAGACCATTTAGGAGCTAACTAAGCTAATTATGTCATCTAGGTGGAACCCTAGCTAACTATAGGTCGTTTCGGAGCTAACTTGGGTAAAATAGGTCATTCCGGAGCAAACTATGCTTATTTAGCCATTGTGGATCTAGCTAGGCAAATTATAGGCCATTTAATACCTAAGTTAGGGGGAATAGGTCATCTTGCAGCTATGTAAGCCTTATTATGTCATTTAGGAGAGAACTTAGCTAACTATAGGTCATTTTTTATTAAATAGGTCATTTTGGAGCTAACTAAGCTAATTATGTCATTTTGTAGGATAATTAGCCAATTTAGCCTTTCTTGGATAAGTCTAAGCTACGTAGAAGAAGAGAAAGAGAAGAAGAAGTAAAAGAAGGAGGAGGATGAGGAGGAGGAGGAGAAGGAGAAGGTATAGGAGAAGAAGAAGAAAAGAAGAAGGAGAAGGAGAAGGAGGAAGAATGAGGAAGAAGAAGGAGAAGGAGGAAGAATGAGGAAGAAGAAGGAGAAGGAGGAGCTCCTTCTCCTTCTTCTCCTCCCTCTTCTCCTTCTCCTTATCCTCCTCCTTCACCTTCTTCTTCTTCTCTTCTTCTTCTTCTTCCTTCCTTTCATTTTTCCTCTTTCTTCTCCTCTTGACCCCTTCTTCGGGCTAAATTGGCTAAGATGCCTTTTTGGAGCTAATTATGTCATTTCAAGGATAATTAGCTAAGTATAGGTCATGTTTTATTAAATAGACCATTTAGGAGCTAACTAAGCTAATTATGTCATCTAGGTGGAACCCTGGCTAACTATAGGTCGTTTCGGAGCTAACTTGGGTAAAATAGGTCATTCCGGAGCAAACTATGCTTATTAAGCCATTTTTGATCTAGCTAGGCTAATTATAGGCCATTTAATACCTAAGTTAGGGGGAATAGGTCATCTTGCAGCTACGTAAGCCTTATTATGTCATTTAGGAGAGAACTTAGCTAACTGTAGGTCATTTTTTATTAAATAGGTCATTTTGGAGCTAACTAAGCTAATTATGTCATTTCGTAGGATAATTAGCCAATTTAGCCTTTCTTGGATGAGTCTAAGCTACGTAGAAGAAGAGAAAGAGAAGAAGAAGTAAAAGAAGGGGGGGAGGAGGAGGAGGAGGAGGAGAAGGAGAAGGAAGAGGAGAATAAGAAGAAAAGAAGAAGGAGAAGGAGAAGGAGGAAGAAGGAGAAGCAGGTGCTCCTTATCCTTCTTCTCCTCCATCTTCTCCTTCTCCTTATCCTCCTCCTTCACCTTCTTCTTCTTCTCTTCTTCTTTTTCTTCCTTCCTTTCATTTTTCCTCTTTCTTCTCCTCTTGTCCCCTTCTTCGGGCTAAATTGGCTAAGAATGCCTTTTTGGAGCTAATTATGTCATTTCGAGGATAATTAGCTAAGTATAGGTCATGTTTTATTAAATAGACCATTTAGGAGCTAACTAAGCTAATTATGTCATCTAGGTGGAACCCTAGCTAAGTATAGGTCGTTTCGGAGCTAACTTGGGTAAAATAGGTCATTCCGGAGCAAACTATGCTTATTAAGCCATTTTGGATCTAGCTAGGCTAATTATAGGCCATTTAATACCTAAGTTAGGGGGAATAGGTCATATTGGAGCTACGTAAGCCTTATTATGTCATTTAGGAGAGAACTTAGCTAAATGTAGGTCATTTTTTATAAAATAGGTCATTTTGGAGCTAAGTAAGCTAATTATGCCATTTCGTAGGATAATTAGCCAATTGAGCCTTTCTTGGATGAGTCTAAGCTACCTAGAAGAAGAGAAAGAGAAGAAGAAGTAAAAGAAGGAGGAGGAGGAGGAGGAGGAGGAGAAGGAGAAGGAAGAGGAGAAGAAGAAGAAAATAAGAAGGAGAAGGAGGAGGAAAAAAGGAGGAAGAAGAAGGAGAAGGAGGAGCTCCTTCTCCTTCTTCTCCTCCTTCTTCTCCTTCTCCTTATCCTCCTCCTTCTCCTTCTTCTTCTTCCCTTCTTCTTCTTCTTCCTTCCTTTCATTTTTCCTCTTTCTTCCCCTCTTGTCCCCTTCTTCGGGCTAAATTGGCTAAGAATGCCTTTTTGGAGATAATTATGTCATTTCGAGGATAATTAGCTAAGTATTGGTCATGTTTTATTAAATAGACCATTTAGGAGCTACCTAAGCTAACCATGTCATCTAGGTGGAACCCTAGCTAACTATATGTCGTTTCGGAGCTAACTTGGGTAAAATAGGTCATTCCGGAGCAAACTATGCTTATTAAGCCATTTTGGATCTAGCTAGGATAATTATAGGACATTTAATACCTAAGTTAGGGGGAATAGGTCATCTTGCAGCTACGTAAGCCTTATTATGTCATTTAGGAGAGAACTTAGTTAACTGTAGGTCATTTTTTATTAAATAGGTCATTTTGGAGCTAACTAAGCTAATTATGTCATTTCGTAGGATAATTAGACAGTTTAGCCTTTCTTTGATGAGTCTAAGCTACGTAAAAGAAGAGAAAGAGAAGAAGAAGTAAAAGAAGGAGGAGGAGGAGGAGGAGGAGAAGGAGAAGGAAGAGGAGAAGAAGAAGAAAAGAAGAAGGAGAAGGAGAAGGAGGAAGAAGAAGGAGAAGGAGGAGCTCCTTCTCCTTCTTCTCCTCCTTCTTCTCCTTCTCCTTATCTTCCTCCTCCTCCTTCTTCTTCTTCTCTTCTTCTTCTTCTTCCTTCCTTTCATTTTTCCTCTGTCTTCTCCTCTTGTCCCCTTCTTCGAGATAAATTGGCTAAGAATGCCTTTTTGGAGCTAATTATGTCATTTCGAGGATAATTAGCTAAGTATAGGTCATGTTTTATTAAATAGACCATTTAGGAGCTAACTAAGCCAATTATGTCATCTAGGTGGAACCCTAGCTAACTATAGGTCGTTTCGGAGCTAACTTGGGTAAAATAGGTCATTCCGGAGCAAACTATGCTTATTAAGCCATTTTGGATCTAGCTAGGCTAATTATAGGCCATTTAATACCTAAGTTAGGGGGAATAGGTAATCTTGTAGCTAAGTAATCCTTATTATGTCATTTAGGAGAGAACTTAGCTAACTATAGGTCATTTTTTATTAAATAGGTCATTTTGGAGCTAACTAAGCTAATTATGTCATTTCGTAGGATAACACTACAAGAAATATGCTCATACATGACTTTTTTAAGATGTCGTTGATGAATTCGTCATAAATCTATGACGATTTCATCTGGGATCGTCGTAAACCGTTTTAGGGGATCAAATCTACATATAAATTACGACGATGTGAGTCAAAAACGTCGTAACCGCATAATATAAGATCGTCATAACTTTTATGATGATTATAAAAATGTCGTAACATGTATATTAAAAGCTTTTCACACCCAACCATTTGGTGAATTGTATATTAAATTTGAACTAGTATTTTAGAAAATTGATGGAGTCCAATTTTGCAACAAATATTTGGTAGGTTCTTCACAAATACCAAATTTTGTCACTCAAAAAATGATTGAAAATAGCTAGAAAGATCATAAATTCATACAAATTGGTCCTCATCCGTAAAATATGGTCTAACTCTAGTGAAAATTTATGTGATTCCCTTTTGCAGAATATTTTTGATAGATGCTTCACAAAATTTCTCTATTTTTATTAGTTAAAACTATTTTAAATCATCGATTTTCCGAACCAATCAGAATCCTTCCCACGGATCGATGACATGGCGCCCATCCATTCATCCACCCATCTCTCCATCCCACATCCATCCATCCATCTAACTAACAGAAAAAAACAGAAAAAAATAACTCCACCCGCAGCCTAAACCCTAGCTCAGATCCCCCCTCCCCCCGTCCCACCCTTCCTCGTCCCCATCTCCTCGCCGCCGCCGCCGCCTCCTCCCCGTCCCCTCCAACTTCCTCTCACGCCACCACCACAGAAGCAATAGACCGGCGCTCCACCCCACCGCCACCTCAAGGCCCGCCATGCCACAAACACCCCCCCCGACGCGGCCTCAACCGCCGGATCTCGCTGCTCCCCGGCCCGACCGACGGCGGCGGCGTCGGACGGGATGTTCTACTCGCACCAGCTCCTCGCGCGGAAGGCGCCGCTCGGCTAGATATGGTACGTCCCCTTCCCTCCCCTCCCTCCTCGCCGGCGTCCGCCACTCGGTCGCGGCCGCCGGCCGCCGATTGCGCCTGTCCCGCGTATTCCTGCCTGGTCTGGGGCGTCTCGGGACGCGCCCCCGTTCGATCCGCTCCCAATGCGGATCCTCGTCGCCCTCGATCCCTTCTGACGCTCCCCTATTCCTCTGCCCTGTCCCCTCCGCAGGATCGCCACCACGTTCAAGGCCAAGATCAACCGGAGGCGGCTCGACAAGCTCGACATCATCAAGATCTGGTGAGCTCCCCGCCTGATCCGACCGGTTTCGCTCTGCTTTGAGCTCGCGGTAGCCCGTCCTTGTGCGATTCTAATTTGCGTGTGCTGCCATGTGTCTGACGCTGCAGCGAGGAGATCCTGAACCCGTTGGTGCCCACGGCGCTCAGGCCCTCCAGGATCCTCATGGGTGAGCCGCCCCTCGGGGATTATTATCTCGCTGCTTTCCTGGCCGGATTTGCTCTCCCCTCATATTCAACTATGTATGTGACGCGCATTTGTTGCCTTTGCCTTTGTGTCTGGGTGGCGTCCGTGATGAGCAGGTGGCGTGGTGATCGTGTACAAGAAGAAGGTGAAGATTCTCTACGGTCAGTCCATCCCTTACCCTCCCCTCGCTGGTTGCTGCACTTTCTTCTCTTGTTGTCAAAAAATTTGTTCAGATTCTCATCGTTCCCAAATTTGTGGCCTCGCAGATGATGTGTCCCGTGTTCTGGTAAACCTCGAGCTCAAGGTGTGTTCTGCATTCTACTGATTGGTGTGTTCTGATCGCTTCTTGCTTGCTACCAATTGGTGTGTTCTGCATTCTACTGTATTCAGTTTACGATGACATGTGATTATTTTAGATGTTTCTACAAGTTCCTGAATGTGTTTGTGTGGTGATGATGGAGAGTTGGTGTCCATTTTTCTGTGGAAATGGAATTTTCTTTCTGTGTTTATATACCGTGTGGTGTTAGTCTGATGGTTTAGATTAGAGGCTGTTGCAAGGTGCCAAAGTAGCCTTATGAACAACTTAACTTTGTGTGTTTATGAAATTTCTTAAGATGCCTAATAACATTATCACTCTGTCAGCTTGCTTGGTAACTTTCTTTCTGTGTTTCTAGCGATCCTATATTACTAAGTACTAGAATGCTCAGATTATTTTGTAGGAAGATATGATCGCTCTGAGTAGCAAAATCTACGTTTCTGGCAGTCCCTGATCATCAAGTGCCTTGTTTGGCTGAATGCCCTGTGGTGTGTGGATTTGGCTAAGTACTAGAATGTTTATGATTAGAAATATATTAGTCGTATTTTTTATATTCAATGCAGCTATATTTTAACACGGTTGTAACCATGGGCAGTCTTTCCAGGTGATCTTCTTGTTAGATTAAGTTTTTCTTAGTTCGGTGCCTGCACCGTCGGTGCCGAGTTGGGGTCGCTGCACAATTGTATTAACCTTTGCACAACTGTATTAACATACGAGATAATCTCTCGTTAATACAGATTTGTTATACAATGCAGTTGTATTTAGTTCGGTGCCTCCACCATCGAGCCGTGGATCGCTGCACACGGTGATCCGGCAAGGTATAATTTAATTCGATTCTAATCTCCCGTTTGTAGTTGCCTTACTTGCTACTCCTACTTTACTAAATTGGCAGCGTGCAATGCCAAATTGCCAAAAATTCAGAGTTGTTTTGTCAGGTTGATTTCATTTTTGGATCGACAAAGCAAGTGAACTCCCTCCGCAAAATATTAAATTCCTACACAGCAGCTTCCAGCCGTCAGACCATATTTGCTAGGGCATCCATACCTCAGCACAATCGCTTTGTGCATGACTGCGTGCAACATAAATGGACTAAGCTATCCGACATCCATTCACCGGTTATGGACTATTGGGATTGTTTGTCTACGTGCCTTGTATATGCATTCTCATTACTGCCTACATGGCTGCGCCTTCCAAACTTCAGATGGATACAGATATTAGTTTTCACATGTGTGTCTTACATTTGTGCAGAGCGATGTGGTTCAGGTTCATGTTCATGTCAACCCTGTACAACCCATGCCTTCACATCTACATCACACGTATGTGGTGAGTATATATTTTAATGATCACTTTCATCTTAAAGTTCATTTCCTGCATGATACGTTTGATCCAAAAATTGCCAGAAATTCAGAGTTGTTACTTGCTACTCCTACTTTACTAAATTCAGAGTTGCCATTTCTGACTAGAAGCAGGTTTAGAGAGAGCTCATGAGCATGTCATTTCCCCTAGAGTTGTCATACCTGACCAGCAGATGTGTAGGTTGATCTTAGTTTCCTGATATTCTCTATTTCATAATAATTATGGAGGATCCCTCTGCAAATAACCTGTCCAGTTTGCTATGTTGACAAAAGTTACTGAATTCGTCTATGTCAGCTCATGCTCTCAAATTGGTCAAGAGGTCATCCTGTGTTCAGTCTTCTCTACAAATTAATTATTTTGTTGAACCCAAAAGTCTTATCCACATATATCTAACCACATTTGGAGTTCTGAAATGTTTGTAGCTGAATTAATCTTCATACATATGGCAGGTGCAGGAGGTACCATGCAAGCAAGTAGGGTGTCGGTGATCATCCTGCAGGGGCTGGGTATATCACCCCCTCTTGCTAGAATGCTAGCTGAGGATGGGTTCAATGATGGTGCTGCTACCGGCGCCACACAACCAATGGTATCGCCGACATGGCGACACTAAAATTCATGCTGATCGAGTTTTTGGACCTGGCCGTAATGGCCAAGGTCATATGGGCATGTGCTATTGATGTGCTATGTGCTCTCTTTTCACAAGTGTAGCTTTTTGTGTTATAAACTATGCTACAGATTGTTCTTAGTAGTTGTTTCCCTACTTGTGTTCTTGATTAATGTATCTGAGGTAGTTAGAAATCACTGAGCACCCTTGGTACAAATAGGAGAGTGGAAGGGGCGCATCCTACCTGACTCCGTCGAGCTTCTGCTTAGGCGGCGCGTCATGGCGCGCCCCAATCATTATTTTTGTTATGTAAACCTGGGAGATGTATTATGTTATGTTATATGATGGATGATTTTAATTTGATTTGGAGTTTTCTTGATTTGAATATGAAATAATGTTGGATTTAATATTGGACAAATATTCGGATTGAAAAGGCCCAACAAATAGAAATGAAACCAAGTTCTGGAACAAATTGTTGCTGAATTTAAAAATAAAAAAGACCAAAACTCAAACTGGACCAAATGTATTTGGGCATTAAAAGGCCAGGGCCCAAATTTTAATGATACAAAAAAATTTGAAAAAAAAATTACTAGAAGTGGCTATGAATAGGCTAAGGCCCAAAAAGAAGCCCAAAAGAATAAAACCAGCCCATGTGATCAATTGAAATGGGTTGGGCTGATTTCAACCATGATGTTTTGATTTCGTCGTAAATTTGCCATGTAGGACTGCCATGTAGGACTGTGTTTGATTGCCAACGGCGATTTAGGATCATCGTAAAGGTTACGACAATTAAGGAATCGTCGTAAAAGTTACGACGATTTTGATCAAATATCGCTGCTGTTCATTTGTGACG
Source organism: Hordeum vulgare subsp. vulgare (assembly GCF_904849725.1). Classification (NCBI taxonomy): domain Eukaryota; kingdom Viridiplantae; phylum Streptophyta; class Magnoliopsida; order Poales; family Poaceae; genus Hordeum; species Hordeum vulgare. Next base: position 534,513,021 of record NC_058524.1, read on the forward strand.
CTCCGTTTTCGACGCTTGGTTTTTCGTCGTGAGATCATCGTAAATTAAAGATCGTGACGATGTAGCGACGAAAAAATAGCGTCGTGTATTAGCATATTCCTTGTAGTGTAATTAGCCAATTTAGCCTTTCTTGGATGAGTCTAAGCTATGTAGAAGAAGAGAAAGAGAAGAAGAAGTAAAAGAAGGAGGAGGAGGAGAAGGAGAAGGAAGAGGAGAAGAAGAAAATAAGAAGTAGAAGGAGAAGGAGGAAGAAGGAGGAAGAAGAAGGAGAAGGAGGAGCTCCTTCTCCTTCTTCTCCTCCTTCTTCTCCTTCTCCTTATCCTCCTCCTTCACCTTCTTCTTCTTCTCTTCTTCTTCTTCTTCCTTCCTTTCATTTTTCCTCTTTCTTCTCCTCTTGTCCCCTTCTTCGGGCTAAATTGGCTAAGAATGCCTTTTTGGAGCTAATTATGTCATTTCGAGGATAATTAACTAAGTATTGGTCATGTTTTATTAAATAGACCATTTAGGAGCTAACTAAGCTAATTATGTCATCTAGGTGGAACCCTAGCTATAGGTCGTTTCGGAGCTAACTTGGGTAAAATAGGTCAGTCCGGAATAAACTATGCTTATTAAGCCATTTCGGATCTAGCTAGGCTTATTATAGGCCATTTAATACCTAAGTTAGGCGGAATAGGTCATCTTGCAGCTACGTAAGCCTTATTATGTCATTTAGGAGAGAACTTACCTAATTGTAGGTCATTTTTTTATTAAATAGGTCATTTTGGAGCTAACTAAGCTAATTATGTCATTTCGTAGGATAATTAGCCAATTTAGCCTTTCTTGGATGAGTCTAAGCTAGGTAGAAGAAGAGAAAGAGAAGAAGAAGTAAAAGAAGGAGGAGGAGAAGGAGAAGGAAGAGGAGAAGAAGAAGAAAAGAAGAAGGAGAAGGAGAAGGAGGAAGAAGGAGAAAGAAGAAGGAAAAGGAGGAGCTCCTTCACCTTCTTCTCCTCCTTCTTCTCCTTCTCCTTATCCTCCTCCTTCACCTTCTTCTTCTTCTCTTCTTCTTCTTCCTTCCTTCCTTTCATTTTTCCTCTTTCTTCTCCTCTTGTCCCCTTCTTCGGGCTAAATTGGCTAAGAATGCCTTTTTGGAGCTAATTATGTCATTTCGAGGATAATTAGCTAAGTATAGGTCATGTTTTATTAAATAGACCATTTAGGAGCTAACTAAGCTAATTATGTCATCTAGGTGGAACCCTAGATAACTATAGGTCATTTCGGAGCTAACTTGGGTAAAATAGGTCATTCCGGAGCAAACTATGCTTATTAAGCCATTTTGGATCTAGCTAGGCTAATTATAGGCCATTTAATACCTAAGTTAGGGGGAATAGGTCATCTTGCAGCTACGTAAGCCTTATTATGTCATTTAGGAGAGAACTAAGCTAACTGTAGGTCATTTTTTATTAAATAGGTCATTTTGGAGCTAACTAAGCTAATTATGTCATTTTGTAGGACAATTAGCCAATTTAGCCTTTCTTGGATGAGTCTAAGCTACGTAGAAGAAAAGAAAGAGAAGAAGAAGTAAAATAAGGAGGAGGAGGAGGAGGAGGAGGAGAAGGAGAAGGAACAGGAGAAGAAGAAGAAAAGAAGGAGAAGGAGAAGGAGGAAGAAGGAGGAAGAAGAAGGAGAAGGAGGAGCTCCTTCTCCTTCTTGTCCCCCTTCTTCTCCTTCTCCTTCTCCTCCTCCTTCTCCTTCTTCTTCTTCTCTTTTTCTTCTTCTCCCTACCTTTCATTTTTCCTCTTTCTTCTCCTCTTGTCCCCTTCTTCGGGCTAAATTGGCTAAGAATGCCTTTTTGGAGCTAATTATGTCATTTCGAGGATAATTAGCTAAGTATAGGTAATGTTTTATTAAATAGACCATTTGGGAGCTAACTAAGCTAATTATGTCATCTAGGTGGAACCCTAGCTAACTATATGTCGTTTCGGAGCTAACTTGGGTAAAATAGGTCATTCCGGAGCAAACTATGCTTATTAAGCCATTTTGGGTCTAGCTAGGCTAATTATAGGCCATTTAATACCTAAGTTAGGGGGAATAGGTCATCTTGCAGCTACGTAAGCCTTATTATGTCATTTAGGAGAGAACTTAGCTAACTGTAGGTCATTTTTTATTAAATAGGTCATTTTGGAGCTAACTAAGCTAATTATGTCATTTCGTAAGATAATTTGCCAATTTAGCCTTTCTTGGAGCTAACTAAGCTAATTATGTCATTTAGATGGAAGTCTAGCTATTTTTTATTAAAACACTAGAAATAACATACCATTATCGTCATCACAGTGGTGAAGCACGGTGGCTCTGGCTTGTTTCACCTGGAGAAGGCTCGACTGTAGAAGGGTCGTGCGATGCGTTTCGGGAGATATTATGTACCAAACATCGTTTGCAATGTGTAGTTAGCATGAGGACACTCTTAAGATCACTGCACTGAAATGAAACTCACCGTCCCCGCCACGTTAATGACTGGCATCGGCGGAGGGACTTGGCCGTTCTTCTCGCACATAGACTGTACATTTGGTTTCGACAAGTCAAACTTTTTATTTATTAATGAAACGGACATTCAAATGCAAGATTTGAAATAACATGAAGAAGAAACTTACCACGAAGAGCTCATATATGGCCCTGCTAGACGCATCATTCCGTGCCCTCTCCGCCTCCACCAATGCAGTCGTCCTCTCCTCCAGCTCCCTAATTTCCTTATCCTTCTCCGCCATAGCCGCCTGCATTGCCTCTCTCTCTTTCTGAATAGCAGCCTGCAACACAACTCATTGTTAGCAATGTAATCATATTGGTTCCAACGCACAACATAATGCGGAAAGATAGTTGAGTCCATTAAACTAACCTCGATGGCGAGCTTGACTGGCCGTGGACGACGTGTTATCTCCGGACAAGAGCTCGTTTGGTGTGCCTTTATCTGCCGGAGAGTGCTAGGACAATGTATAAGGCCGTCTCCAATGGAGATCGAGCCATGGGGCCTCCCGTTGCCAGCTATCATCACCAGCTCTGGATCAATAGGCCCCTCGCTCGGGTTAAAGTCCTCCCCTTTCCTCGCCTTCCCGTGATCTCTGTACTTCACAAGCTTGTGGTGGGAGGAGATGTTGGAGAAGTTTTCTGGATGCTCGAGGTGAGACTCAGAGAATGCCTTAACCTTCTTGTACAAGGCAGTATGGGCCATCGCATACAGGTCGTACATCTGTGGCGCCTCCATCTTATTGTGACGCGCCTAAAAGAGAGAGAGAGAGGAAAATTATATTAGTAAAGGGCTCAAGATAGCATTAAGAATGAATTGCATGAGGCATGAAGCAAACCACATACCCAGTTCTCGCCAAATTGGATTAGTAAAGGGCTCAGATATTTGAGAAAATGAGAAGGAAAAGGTTAAATAAGAGTAAATTAACTTACTTGTCCCCATTTGGCCTAATCGACCACCTCTGCTCGGGGGTCGCTGGCACGAGCGGGAGCCCCGAACTACCACGCTGGTAGACGGTAGCCCCCTCACCCAGCTCCTCATCGCTACCAGCTTGGCCACTTGGCTCAGCCCAGGTATCCCACTGGGTCTCTTGGGACGTACCCTCATCCCTGCTTTGCTCCGGAGTCGCCTGGAATGAAGCCTCTGGGACACGAGTCTCGTGGGTTGAAGGCTCGTCGACCTGAGGCTCATCGACCCGAGGCTCGTGAACCGGAGACCGTTTAGCCTCCACCTCAGACGAATCCACCCTAGAAGTCCTGTGCTCAGGTGAATCAGCTTGGGGTGGTGGCGGAGACCGTGTAGCCGCCACCTCACAAGGCGTGGCAGCCACCACCCTACCTCTCCTGCGGCCACGTGTACCTTTAGTACAACATAAATACCAACATGAGTAATAAAATGTATATAAATACCAATATGCATACAACATGAGTACAATATAAATACCAACATGAATACAACGCGTACCTTTAGTGCCTCTCGGCTTCGCGGGGGGTCGACCTCCTCTCACGGGGGGCGCTCCTTGCATAGAAGAGAGCAACACTCTCCGAAGAGGCGAGGCAGGAATGGAAGTACCCATCCCATCACCCGCCGACGAAGAAGGAGCCGCGGAGTGCTTTCGACCCTTTCCCACCATCTTTCAACACCTGTCATGACAAAGAGTAAATGAAATTAGTACAACATAAATACCAACAGGACTAATAAAATGTATATAATTTAAGTGTATCATCATCATAAATACCAACATGACGAATAAAAATTGAATACCTAACATGAACTCAAAATTTATATATAGTATAATAGTTGAATACCTAACATGAACTAATAACAATCGTGCTCGTCTATATATGCTTCGGGGTCAATAAATGCATCATGATCATCACTATCATCAATAAATGCATCATCATCATCACTATCACGAAGAACATGTGGAAGGCCACCATTATGTAATCGGTCAAGAAGTGACAGGTCATCCGCAGCAGTAACCTCTTCTTCTTCCAGCTCTTCCTGTTCGGGCTCAGGGATTAAGACGGCTTCACTGTCGCTGTCTACTTCAATGTTCTGGGGTGAAGTAGAGCGGTTCTTGAAACATTTCTTGGACATATGTGTTTCTTGGAAGAATTCTCCTTCATATGTGTCTGGGTTAATGTGAGGTTCGTAATCCTCTTCATTGAGGGTAGGTGGTCTAAAATGTGGTGGCACTTCATAAACGACATCCCAACCTTTGAGATTTGGATCAGTTTGGCAGGCCCACGGTAGATAGAAAACTTGTGTCGCCTGTTGAGCCGTAATATAGACATCGGGAACATCTAAGTGGGTGTTTGGTTGATTTCGACTAGTCCTATATTTTCATGATTCCTTCTAGTCTCCCTCGTCTCAAACCAATAATATTTGAAGACTACGACGGTCAGTGGGTTTTCACCATAGAATAGAAGTTCATAAATTGCTTCAACTCTTCCATAATACTCGGTGTCTCCTTCGCCGATAGCAGAGACAGAACAATTTGTAGACTTTAGGTTGGGCATAGATAGCTCTTTGCCAAAGGTACGAAAGTGATACCCGTTGATGTTGTATTTGTCAAATGAACGGACCTTATAGTCAAAACCATTAGCGACTTGTCTCAACTCGGCGTCCATAGACTCTGCATCAGCCTACAAGTTTAATACGAAAGAATGGATGCATTAGCCGCAAATTAGACCAAGAAATCAAATGGGCCCTTAATGGTAATTAATTACCCTTTGTTTGAACCAAGAGATGAAACCGGGATGGTTGCCTCCAAGCTTTGCGAGAAGCTCATACTCTTCGACGGAATCCTTTTCGATGAACGCTCCATCCGAGAATTCGGCGACGTATCGACTATATCAAATATCCGGGAATAAGAGTAGTTCAAACCAATTAGAAGTTGCGGAACAATAAATTACCGAGAACTTAGTCGATGTATGGCCGCACTTCTGTTAGTTTGGTGAAGATATACAATGAAATGGTCCGCCATTCTTCGACATCCAACGATTTCCCTTTCGAAGCACCGGATGGTGCGAGCTTACCTTTGAATAGGCTGACGTTGGATCGAACTTTTTTTCGATCGCCACCATTGTACCGAGGCTTCGGGTTATGCAAATGATGATTATTGGCTTCGTAGTGTGCTGTCACGAAGTTTGCCACCTCCTCAGTAATGAATGCCTCGGCCATCGATGCTTCAATTCTACATTTATTTTTACACTTAGCTCGAAGCGTCTTCTGCATCCTCTCAGTTGAGTAGCACCATCGATTTTGAACGCCCCCCCCCCCCCATTCTTGCCTCGGTCGGGAGATGCAAAATCAAATGTTGCATTGGATTAAAGAAGCCCAATGGAAAGATCTTTTCTAATTTGCAGATCAACTCCGGCGCCAACTCTTCCATTTCATCTAACACGCCAGGCGATAGTTCTTTCGCACAAAGAGAACGGAAGAAATAGCTCAGCTCTGCCAGTACTAGCCATTCATCCTCAGGGATAAAGCCACGCAACATCACCGACATTACCCGTTCAATCCATATGTGCCAATCATGACTCTTGAGCCCAAATATTTTCAAGTTCTCAAGACTCGCTCGCTTCTTTAGATTCGCAGCATACCCATCGGGGAACATCACCCGCATTTTCACCCAAAATAGCATTTCCCTCATAGCTGGCCTTTCAAGATTGAACCATGCCTTTGGCTTCGCTATGCTTTGCTTTCCTTTCCGCTGTCGCAAGTTTTGCAACGGTCTATCACATAGAGCCTCCAGGTCGATTCTAGCCTTAGGATTATCTTTTGACTTCCCCTCTATGCCGAACAATGTACCAAAAATGGCCTCCGCAATATTCTTTTCATTGTGCATCACGTTAATGTTGTGTGGGCAAAGGAGGTCTTTGAAGTAAGGCAGATCCTATAAGCATGAGTTGTGAGTCCAGGCGTGTTCCGTATTATACCCTTTGAAGTATCCTGGACGCAAAGGATCAGGCTCGAGAGCGTTTAACTGATCAAGGGTCTGTTGGCCTGTCAACGCAGCTGGTGTAGTGTTTTTGACAACTCTACCTTTGATGAAATTCTTCTTGTCTTTTCTGAACTTATGGTCAGGATCCATGAATTGTCTATGCATGTCGAAGCAAGAATACTTGCGACCAGCCAGCAGCCAACGGAACTGAAGAGCTACCTTGCATGTGGTGCACGGGAACCTTCCATGCACACACCAGCCAGCGAATAGCGCAAACGCCGGATAATCATGCGTCGAGTACATGTACCACACATGCATTTTGAAATTTGTTTTGGTAGCCGCGTCGTAGGTCTTGATCCCAGTATCCCAGGCTTCTTGCAACTCATCCTGAAGCGGCTGCATGTACACATTCATATTCTTCCCCGGATAGTTCGGTCCTAGAATTATCAACGTCAGGAAAATGTTCTTTCTTTTCATAATCTCTCCGGGTGGCAAATTTAGTGGAATGACAAATACAGGCCAACAACTGTATTGTGCTGCCGTCATACCATATACATTGAACCCATCCGTGCTGATGGCAACTCTAGGTTGCCTTGGATCTTCCGATTTATCCTTATGTAATGCATCGAAGTGCCTCCACGCAAAACCATCTGAAGTGTGTACCAGCATCTTGTTCCCATCCGCATCTAGTTCGGTTCTTTTGCCCAATTTGTGCCATGTCATCTGTCTGGCCGTCTCTTCGACCATGAAAAGACGTTGAAGTCTTGGTACGATTGGCAGATACCGAAGAACACTAATGGGGATTTTGGTGTGATTCTTCTCGCCCATGCCGTTGTCTACCACAATATACCTAGAAGAATTGCAAATGGGGCAATAGTTCAAGGACGCATACTCAAGCCTAAATAAGGCACATCCATTCTCACACGCATGTATCTTCTCATAGGGCATCTTAAGTACACGGAGGATTTTCTCTGACTGGTGCAGGTTTGCAGGCAGTACATGGCCTTTGGGTAGAAAGCGTCCAAATATCGTCATCATCGCGTCGTAGCATTCTCTGCCTAGGTTGAATTGAGCCTTCAGAGCCATTACTTGCGCGATGGTATCCAGCTGACAAAGCTCAGTTTGCTCGTGGAGAGGACGTTTTGAAGACTCCAACATTTCATAGAAGGCCTTTGCAGATTCCTCCATCTCATCGTCCGAATCCCGAGCATCATCAAAGTCTTGCACCATGTCTTCAATCCCGGTACCATGCTCGTCGGTGCGACGAAGAATCACCTCAGCTCTGGTACGTTGGTTAGACTCACCATGAAAAGTCCACACCATATAATTAGGGATAAAACCCCACTTCTGCAGGTGTTTACCTATTTCAAAATATGTCTGCTTTTTCCAGTTGTCGCAGTTGGGACAGGGGCACCAAGTTTTTTGCTGGCCATTTGCAAATGTGGCTCTCACAAACCCCCTGGTTTTTGTTAACAATTCATGGGTGATGTCTTTCTGACTAGGGTGACCAGTGTACATCCAAGCACGATCACTCATGTTGCCTAGCTACCTATGGGGGCACAAGAAATAAATATATAATTCATCATCTATATTCATACGCTAATCAAGTTTGTCATTTTTATTACGTCCATGCAACCTACACGCTAATAGGTAAAGATAGGTCCTAATCCCACCCGAGTATGTGTAGATTGGGTTCGTTTTCCCATGCTCTGCTCCAGATGCGACGCAGAATTTCGGCAGCACCTCCCCGCTGTTCTCCTGATACACGTCTCGGCAATAAGCAGAGAGGATGTGTACCCGGAGAACAACAGGGGAGGCACTGATGAAATTCCGCATCGGATCCGGAGCAGAGCATACGGGAAAACAAACCCAATCTACACATATTCGGGCTGTCCATGGATAATGTTGGACAATTCGAAAGGATGGCGGTTATAAATATGCAAAGAAATGCCTATTTATAGATGTCGCCCTTTCGAACGGGAGACGCATACTGGTCATGCATACTCATGATTGAAGAAACCTATAGCTAGCAAGTTTCATCAGCACGAAGACCGGGACAGAGCAAATTAAGGGGTAGGAGGAGAAGTCATTTGTGCTCACCAACAAACGCAAGGGCGGAGCTCGTCCAATGCACGTGGAGGTCGTCAAACAACTGCACATTGAAATTCACACGATCAACACAAATACGATGTTTTTATAATTAACATAATCGGAAAATATGTGGCCTAACTCATAATTTACAAAACTATGACCCCCGTCGGCTTAGTGGCGTCGATGGTCGGTGGTGTCGGGTGTCGGTCGCGTCGATGGTCGGTGGTGTCGGGTGTCGGTGGCATCGGGGGTCGGGGGTTAGTTGTGTCGGTGGTCGAGGGTTAGTGCCATCGGGGGTCGGGGGTCACTGGCGTCAGGAGTTGGGGTCTTTCCGGTCAACAAGAGGCCGAAGAGGTGTCGGGGGTCGGGGTTGGGGGTCAGGGGTAGGGTGTCGAGGGTCGAAGGTCAGTGGCGTCGTGCGTCGGGGGTCGGGGGGCGAGGGTCAGTGGCGTCAGGAGTCGAGGGTAAGTGGCGTCGGGATTTGGGGGTTGGGGGTCGAGGGTCAGTGGCGTCTGGAGTCGAGGGTCAATGGCGTCGGGCCTCGGGGGTCGGCGGTTAGTGGAGTCAGGGGTTGGGAGTCGGGAGTCGGGGGTCAACGGTCAGTGGTGTCGGGCATTGGGGGTCGGGAGTCGGGTGGTAGTGGCGTCGGAGGTCGGGGGTCGAGGGTCAGGGGTTGGTGGCGTCGGTCGTCGTGGGCCGGGGGTCGAGGGTCGGGGTCCTCTTCTTTCTTCTTCTCCTCTCTCCTCTTTTTCTTCTTCTTCTTCTTCTTCTTCTTCTTCTTCTTGATCATCTTATTATTCTTCTTCTTCTTCTTTTTTCTCCTCCTCCTCCTCCTCCTCTTCTTCTTCTTCTTCTTCTTCTTCTTTCTTTCTTTTATCTTTCTCCTCCTCTCCTCTTTCTTCTTCTTCTTCTTCTTCTTCTTCTTCTTCTTTCTTTTATCTTTCTCCTCCTCTCCTCTTTCTTCTTCTTCTTCTTCTTTCTTCTTCTAGTTTATTATTCTCTTATTTTCTTCTAAGTTTGACTAGATAAAGCATGTAGAGTAGGAGCATAGCATACAATTCAGCGCAAACATACATGTTTCTATTACAATAGAACCTCAAAAGGCTAAGATCTAATAGGTGCAAATAAATTGAATCTTTCCCTATCTTCAGACCAAAAGCTTCATGCATGAGGTTTATGTCAACACCTCCTATCTTCAGACCAAAAGCTTAACATGCAACTTCTGTCAAAAATGCACATTTACTTCAAATGCAAATCTATCATTTCTTTTTTGGGGCCCATACCCTTCTTCATCTATCATTTCTTTTTTCTATCTATTTTTTTTTCTTTTCTATCTACTTATTCTACTTAATAAACTAACTATCTAATTTGACATAAAAAACAGAAGAAAAAAAAACTAACTATCCAATTTAACAGAAAAAACACAAAATAAACTAACTATCTAAATTAACTATCTAATTTAAAATAAAAACAAGAAATAAAGTGAAAAGGAAAAAAAACCTTACCTGCGCAGGGGCAGTGGGCGGCCGGGGCGGAGGGCAGTGGGAGGAGGGGAGGGCGAGCTCCGGCGGGGAGGAGTTGCGCGGGGAGGAGGGGAGGGCGAGCACCGGCCGCGCGGCGGTGGTGGCCGGAGCGGCTCCGATGGTGGTGGCGGCGGCGCTGGGGTGGGCAGTGCGCGAGCAGGAGGGCGCGGGAAGGAGGGGCGAGGGGAGGAGGGGCGCGGCGAGCGCCGGTGGTGGTGGCGGTGGCGCTGGAGTTGGAAAGGGGCGCGCGCGAGAGGTCGAGGGGAGCGGCTGGTCGAAGGTGCCGTTAGGGGAGCGGGGGGTGGGGCTGGGCGCCATTAGGGGAGCTCCCCTTTACCGTGTGCAAAGGCTGGGAGGCAGACGGCAAAGGGGTGGGTGGGGTGGGGCACGAGTTGGCCGTTAGGGTGGCACCCCTTTGCCGTCCGCATGCTCTTTGTCGTCCGCCTGTAGGGCCTTTGCCATGCGTCAGCAGACGGCAAAGAGGTGGCAGACGGCAAATAAAACATTTACCATCAGCAACCTCTTTGTCGTCCGCTTTGTACCAACTCACGGCAAAGAGCATCTTTGCCATGCGTCAGCAGACGGCAAAGGCACGGCAGACGGCAAATTTATCAATTCCAGTAGTGTATGGAGTTCAAAGAAATTCAAAAAAATGAAATATCTTTGTAAGAGACGAGTTTCCGTATGAAACCCTGACACTTCGAAAGAGATTGTCCGTTTTGTACATGAAGTGCATCCAGTTTTTGCCGTAACCCTCTCAACTTTCTCGCACATGCTATGTGGGTGAAATGATGATACCATGCCAACTTGGGACCTTTTCAGAGTTCATTTCAAATGCTTTTCAATTTCATGGTCTTATAGCTCAAAATAATCAGTAAATGCATGAAGAATAACAAATGAAGTCAGAAAGGGTTGTAAATTGATGATGTGGCTTTGAATGGTGCATTTTGAACACAGAAAAACAATGGAGTTCAAATAATTTCCAAAAAATGAAATCCCTTTGTAACATACGAGTTTCCGTATGAAACCCTGATACTTCGAAAGAGATTGTCCGTTTTGTGCACGAAGTACATCTGATTTTAGACGTAACCCTCTCAACTTTCTTGCACATGCTATGTGGATGAAATGATGATACCATGCCAACTTGGAACCTATTCAGAGTTCATTTCAAATGCTTTTCAATTTCATGGTCTTATAGCTCTAAATAATTAGTAACTGCATGAAAGATAATAAATGAAGTCAGAAAGGATTGTAAATTGATGATGTGGCTTTGAATGGTGCATTTTGAACACACAAAAACTATGGAGTTCAAAAAAATTCAGAAAAATGAAATCCCTTTGTAACAGACGAGTTTCCGTAGGAAACCCTGATACTTCGAAAGAGATTGTCCGTTTTGTACACGAAGTTCATCCAGTTTTTGCCGTAACACTCTCAACTTTCTCGCACATGCTATGTGGGTGAAATGATGATACCATGCCAATTGGAAGCTTTTCATAGTTCATTTCAAATTCTTTTCAATTTCATCGTATTATAGCTCAAAATAATCACTAAATGCATGAAAAATAACAAATGAAGTCAGAAAGGGTTGTAAATTGATGATGTGGCTTTGAATGCTGCATTTTGAACACAGAAAAACTATGGAGTTCAAATAAGTTCAAAAAAATGAAATCCCTTTGTAACAGACGAGTTTCCGTATGAAACCGTGATACTTCGAAAGAGATTGTCCGTTTTGTACACGAAGTGCATCCAGTTTTTGTCGTAACCCTTTCAACTTTCTTGCACATGCTATGTGTATGAAATGATGATACCATGCCAACTTGGTACCTTTTCAGAGTTCATTTCAAATGCTTTTCAATTTCATGGTCTTATCGCTCAAAATAATCAGTAAATGCATGAAAAATAACAAATGAAGTCAGAAAGGGTTGTAAATTGACGATGTGGCTTTGAATGGTGCATTTTGAACACAGAAAAACTTTGGAGTTCAAATAAGTTCAAAAAATGAAATCGCTTTGTAACAGACGAGTTTCCGTATGAAACCGTGATACTTCGAAAGAGATTGACGTTTTGTACACGAAGTGCATCCAGTTTTTGCCGTAACCCTCTCAACTTTCTCGCACATGCTATGTGGGTGAAATGATGATACCATGCCAACTTGGAACCTTTTCAGAGTTCATTTCAAATGCTTTCCAATTTCATGCTCTTATAGCTCAAAATAATCAGTAGATGCATGAAAAATAAAAAATGAAGTCAGAAAGGGTTGTAAATTGATGTTGTGGCTTTGAATGGTGCATCTTGAATACAGAAAAACATTGGAGTTCAAATAAGTTCAAAAAAATGAAATACCTTTGTAACAGACGAGTTTCCGTATGAAACCGTGATACTTCGAAAGAGATTGTCCGTTTTGTGCACGAAGTGCATCCAGTTTTTGACGTAACCCTCTCAACTTTCTTGCACATGCTATGTTGATGAAATGATGATACGATGCCAACTTGGAACCTATTCAGAGTTCATTTCAAATGCTTTTCAATTCCATGGTCTTATAGCTCTAAATAATTAGTAACTGCATGAAAGATAATAAATGAAGTCACAAAGGGTTGTAAATTGATGATGTGGCTTTGAATGGTGCATTTTGAACACACAAAAACTATGGAGTTCAAATAAATTCAAAAAAATGAAATCCCTTTGTAACAGACGAGTTTCCGTATGAAACCCTCATACTTCGAAAGAGATTGTCCGTCTTGTACACGAAGTTTATCCAGTTTTTGCCGTAACACTCTCAACTTTCTCGCACATGCTATGTGGGTGAAATGATGATACCATGCCAACCTGGAACCTTTTCAGAGTTCATTTCAAATGCTTCCCAATTTCATGGTCTTATTGCTCAAAATAATCAGTAAATGCATGAAAAATAACAAATGAAGTCAGAAAGGGTTGTAAATTGATGATGTGGCTTTGAATGGTGCATTTTGAACACAGGAAAACTATAGAGTTCAAATAAGTTCAAAAAAATGAAATCCCTTTGTAACAGACGAGTTTCCGTATGAAACCCTGATACTTCGAAAGAGATTGTCCGTTTTGTGCACGAAGTACATCTGATTTTAGACGTAACCCTCTCAACTTTCTTGCACATGCTATGTGGATGAAATGATGATACCATGCCAACTTGGAACCTATTCAGAGTTCATTTCAAATGCTTTTCAATTTCATGGTCTTATAGCTCTAAATAATTAGTAACTGCATGAAAGATAATAAATGAAGTCAGAAAGGATTGTAAATTGATGATGTGGCTTTGAATGGTGCATTTTGAACACACAAAAACTATGGAGTTCAAAAAAATTCAGAAAAATGAAATCCCTTTGTAACAGACGAGTTTCCGTAGGAAACCCTGATACTTCGAAAGAGATTGTCCGTTTTGTACACGAAGTTCATCCAGTTTTTGCCGTAACACTCTCAACTTTCTCGCACATGCTATGTGGGTGAAATGATGATACCATGCCAATTGGAAGCTTTTCATAGTTCATTTCAAATTCTTTTCAATTTCATCGTATTATAGCTCAAAATAATCACTAAATGCATGAAAAATAACAAATGAAGTCAGAAAGGGTTGTAAATTGATGATGTGGCTTTGAATGCTGCATTTTGAACACAGAAAAACTATGGAGTTCAAATAAGTTCAAAAAAATGAAATCCCTTTGTAACAGACGAGTTTCCGTATGAAACCGTGATACTTCGAAAGAGATTCTCCGTTTTGTACACGAAGTGCATCCAGTTTTTGTCGTAACCCTTTCAACTTTCTTGCACATGCTATGTGTATGAAATGATGATACCATGCCAACTTGGTACCTTTTCAGAGTTCATTTCAAATGCTTTTCAATTTCATGGTCTTATCGCTCAAAATAATCAGTAAATGCATGAAAAATAACAAATGAAGTCAGAAAGGGTTGTAAATTGACGATGTGGCTTTGAATGGTGCATTTTGAACACAGAAAAACTTTGGAGTTCAAATAAGTTCAAAAAATGAAATCGCTTTGTAACAGACGAGTTTCCGTATGAAACCGTGATACTTCGAAAGAGATTGACGTTTTGTACACGAAGTGCATCCAGTTTTTGCCGTAACCCTCTCAACTTTCTCGCACATGCTATGTGGGTGAAATGATGATACCATGCCAACTTGGAACCTTTTCAGAGTTCATTTCAAATGCTTTCCAATTTCATGCTCTTATAGCTCAAAATAATCAGTAGATGCATGAAAAATAAAAAATGAAGTCAGAAAGGGTTGTAAATTGATGTTGTGGCTTTGAATGGTGCATCTTGAATACAGAAAAACATTGGAGTTCAAATAAGTTCAAAAAAATGAAATACCTTTGTAACAGACGAGTTTCCGTATGAAACCGTGATACTTCGAAAGAGATTGTCCGTTTTGTGCACGAAGTGCATCCAGTTTTTGACGTAACCCTCTCAACTTTCTTGCACATGCTATGTTGATGAAATGATGATACGATGCCAACTTGGAACCTATTCAGAGTTCATTTCAAATGCTTTTCAATTCCATGGTCTTATAGCTCTAAATAATTAGTAACTGCATGAAAGATAATAAATGAAGTCACAAAGGGTTGTAAATTGATGATGTGGCTTTGAATGGTGCATTTTGAACACACAAAAACTATGGAGTTCAAATAAATTCAAAAAAATGAAATCCCTTTGTAACAGACGAGTTTCCGTATGAAACCCTCATACTTCGAAAGAGATTGTCCGTCTTGTACACGAAGTTTATCCAGTTTTTGCCGTAACACTCTCAACTTTCTCGCACATGCTATGTGGGTGAAATGATGATACCATGCCAACCTGGAACCTTTTCAGAGTTCATTTCAAATGCTTCCCAATTTCATGGTCTTATTGCTCAAAATAATCAGTAAATGCATGAAAAATAACAAATGAAGTCAGAAAGGGTTGTAAATTGATGATGTGGCTTTGAATGGTGCATTTTGAACACAGGAAAACTATAGAGTTCAAATAAGTTCAAAAAAATGAAATCCCTTTGTAACAGACGAGTTTCCGTATGAAACCGTGATACTTTGAAAGAGATTGTCCGTTTTGTACACGAAGTGCATCCAGTTTTTGACATAACCCTCTGAACTTTCTTGCACATGCTATGTGGATGAACTCATGATACCATGCCAACTTGGAACCTTTTCAGAGTTCATTTCAAATGCTTTTCAATTTCATGGTCTTATAGCTCTGAATAATCAGTAAATGCATGAAAAATAACAAATGAAGTCAGAAAGGGTTGTAAATTGATGATGTGGCTTTGAATGGTGCATTTTGAACACAGAAACACTATGGAGTTCAAGTAAATACAAAAAAATGAAATCCCTTTGTAACAGACGAGTTTTCGTATGAAACCGTGATACTTCGAAAGAGATTGTCCGTTTTGTACGTGAAGTGCATCCGGTTTTTGCCGTAACCCTCTCAACTTTCTCGCACATGCTATGTGGGTGAAATGATGATACCATGCCAACTTGGAACCTTTTCAGAGTTCATTTCAAATGCTTTTCAATTTCATGGTCTTATAGCTCTAAATAATCAGTAAATGCATGAAAAATAACAAATGAAGTCAGAAAGGGTTGTAAATTGATGATGTGGCTTTGAATGGTGCATTTTGAACACAGAAAAACAATGGCGTTCAAATAAGTTCAAAAAAATGAAATCCCTTTGTAACAGACGAGTTTCCGTATGAAACCCTGATACCTTTTTCTTTTGTCCGGCGAAACCCTCATACTTCGAAAGAGATTGTCTGTTTTGTACACGAAGTGCATCCAGTTTTTACCGTAACCCTCTCAACCTTCTCGCACATGCTATGTGGGTGAAATGATGATACAATGCCAACTTGGAACATTTTCAGAGTTCCTTTCAAATGCTTTCCAATTTCATGGTCTTATAGCTCAAAATAATCAGTAAATCCATGAAACATAACAAACGAAGTCAGAAAGGGTTGTAAATTGATGATGTGGCTTTGAATGGTGCATTTTGAACACGGAAAAACTATGGAGTTCAAATAAGTTCAAAAAAATGAAATCCCTTTGAAACATACGAGTTTCCATATGAAACCCTGATACTTCGAAAGAGATTGTCCGTTTTGTACAAGAAGTGCATCTAGTTTTTGCCGTAACCCTCTCAACTTTCTGGCACATGCTATGTGGATGAAATGATGATACCATGCCAACTTGGAACCTTTTAAGAGTTCATTTCATATCCTTTTCAATTTCATGGTCTTATAGCTCAAAATAATCAGTAAATGCATGAAAAATAACAAATGAAGTCAAAAAGGGTTGTAAATTGATGATGTGGCTTTGAATGGTGCATTTTGAACACAGAAAAACTATGGAGTTCAAATAAGTTCAAAAAAATGAAATCCCTTTGTAACAGACGAGTTTCCGTATGAAACCCTGATACTTCGAAAGAGATTGTCCGTTTTGTACACGAAGTGCACCCAGTTTTTGCCGTAACCCTCTCAACTTTCTCGCACATGCTATGTGGGTGAAATGATGATACCATGCCAATTTGGAACCTTTTCAGAGTTCATTTCAAATGCTTTTCAATTTCATGGTCTTGTAGCTCTAAATAATCAGGAAATGCATGAAAAATAACAAATGAAGTCAGAAAGGGTTGTAAATTGATGATGTGGCTTTGAATGGTGCATTTTGAACACAGAAAAACTATGGAGTTCAAATAAGTTCAAAAAAATGAATTCCCTTTGTAACAGGCGAGTTTCCGAATGAAACCGTGATACTTCGAAAGAGATTGTCCGTTTAGTACACGAAGTGCATCCAGTTTTTTTCGTAACCCTCTCAACTTTCTCGCACATGCTATGTGGGTGAAATGATGATACCATGCCAACTTGGGACCTTTTCAGGGTTCATTTCAAATGCTTTTCAATTTCATGGTCTTATAGCTCAAAATAATCAGTAAATGCATGAAAAATAACAAATGAAGTCAGAAAGGGTTGTAAATTGATGATGTGGCTTTGAATGGTGCATTTTGAACACGAAAAAACTATGGAGTTCAAATAAGTTCAAAAAAATGAAATCCCTTTGAAACATACGAGTTTCCGTATGAAACCCTGATACTTCGAAAGAGATTGTCCGTTTTGTACAAGAAGTGCATCTAGTTTTTGCCGTAACCCTCTCAACTTTCTGGCACATGCTATGTGGATGAAATGATGATACCATGCCAACTTGGAACCTTTTAAGAGTTCATTTCAAATGCTTTTCAATTTCATGGTCTTATAGCTCTAAATAATCAGTAAATGCATGAAAAATAACAAATGAAGTCAGAAAGGGTTGTAAATTGATGATGTGGCTTTGAATGGTGCATTTTGAACACAGAAACACTATGGAGTTCAAGTAAATACAAAAAGATGAAATCCCTTTGTAACAGACGAGTTTTCGTATGAAACCGTGATACTTCGAAAGAGATTGTCCGTTTTGTACGTGAAGTGCATCCGGTTTTTGCCGTAACCCTCTCAACTTTCTCGCACATGCTATGTGGGTGAAATGATGATACCATGCCAACTTGGAACCTTTTCAGAGTTCATTTCAAATGCTTTTCAATTTCATGGTCTTATAGCTCTAAATAATCAGTAAATGCATGAAAAATAACAAATGAAGTCAGAAAGGGTTGTAAATTGATGATGTGGCTTTGAATGGTGCATTTTGAACACAGAAAAACAATGGCGTTCAAATAAGTTCAAAAAAATGAAATCCCTTTGTAACAGACAAGTTTCCGTATGAAACCCTGATACCTTTTTCTTTTGTCCGGCGAAACCCTCATACTTCGAAAGAGATTGTCTGTTTTGTACACGAAGTGCATCCAGTTTTTACCGTAACCCTCTCAACCTTCTCGCACATGCTATGTGGGTGAAATGATGATACAATGCCAACTTGGAACCTTTTCAGAGTTCCTTTCAAATGCTTTCCAATTTCATGGTCTTATAGCTCAAAATAATCAGTAAATCCATGAAACATAACAAACGAAGTCAGAAAGGGTTGTAAATTGATGATGTGGCTTTGAATGGTGCATTTTGAACACGGAAAAACTATGGAGTTCAAATAAGTTCAAAAAAATGAAATCCCTTTGAAACATACGAGTTTCCGTATGAAACCCTGATACTTCGAAAGAGATTGTCCGTTTTGTACAAGAAGTGCATCTAGTTTTTGCCGTAACCCTCTCAACTTTCTGGCACATGATATGTGGATGAAATGATGATACCATGCCAACTTGGAACCTTTTAAGAGTTCATTTCATATACTTTTCAATTTCATGGTCTTATAGCTCAGAATAATCAGTAAATGCATGAAAAATAACAAATGAAGTCAAAAAGGCTTGTAAATTGATGATGTGGCTTTGAATGGTGCATTTTGAACACAGAAAAACTATGGAGTTCAAATAAGTTCAAAAAAATGAAATCCCTTTGTAACAGACGAGTTTCCGTATGAAACCCTGATACTTCGAAAGAGATTGTCCGTTTTGTACACGAAGTGCACCCAGTTTTTGCTGTAACCCTCTCAACTTTCTCGCACATGCTATGTGGGTGAAATGATGATACCATGCCAATTTGGAACCTTTTCAGAGTTCATTTCAAATGCTTTTCAATTTCATGGTCTTGTAGCTCTAAATAATTAGGAAATGCATGAAAAATAACAAATGAAGTCAGAAAGGGTTGTACATTGATGATGTGGCTTTGAATGGTGCATTTTGAACACAGAAAAACTATGGAGTTCAAATAAGTTCAAAAAAATGAATTCCCTTTGTAACAGGCAAGTTTCCGAATGAAACCCTGATACTTCGAAAGAGATTGTCCGTTTAGTACACGAAGTGCATCCAGTTTTTTTCGTAACCCTCTCAACTTTCTCGCACATGCTATGTGGGTGAAATGATGATACCATGCCAACTTGGGACCTTTTCAGGGTTCATTTCAAATGCTTTTCAATTTCATGGTCTTATAGCTCAAAATAATCAGTAAATGCATGAAAAATAACAAATGAAGTCAGAAAGGGTTGTAAATTGATGATGTGGCTTTGAATGGTGCATTTTGAACACAAAAAAACAATGGAGTTCAAATAAGTTCAAAAAAATGAAATCCCTTTGTAACATACGAGTTTCCGTATGAAACCCTGATACTTCGAAAGAGATTGTCCGTTTTGTGCACGAAGTGCATCCAGTTTTTGACATAACCCTCTCTACTTTCTTGCACATGCTATGTGGATGAAATGATGATACCATGCCAACTTGGAACCTATTCAGAGTTCATTTCAAATGCTTTTCAATTTCATGGTCTTATAGCTCTAAATAATTAGTAACTGCATGAACGATAACAAATGAAGTCAGAAAGGATTGTAAATTGATGATGTGGCTTTGAATGGTGCATTTCGAACACACAAAAACTATGGAGTTCAAATAAATTCAAAAAAATGAAATCCCTTTGTAACAGACGAGTTTCCGTATGAAACCCTCATACTTTGAAAGAGATTGTCCGTTTTGTACACGAAGTTCATCCAGTTTTTGCCGTAACACTCTCAACTTTCTCGCACATGCTATGTGGGTGAAATGATGATACCATGCCAATTGGAACCTTTTCAGAGTTCATTTCAAATGCTTCTCAATTTCATGGTATTATAGCTCAAAATAACCAGTAAATGCATGAAAAATAACAAATGAAGTCACAAAGGGTTGTAAATTGATGATGTGGCTTTGAATGGTGCATTTTGAACACAGAAAAACTATGGAGTTCAAATAAGTTCAAAAAAATGAAATCCCTTTGTAACACATGAGTTTCCGTATGAAACCCTGATACTTCGAAAGAGATTGTCCGTTTTGTACACGAAGTGCATCCAGTTTTGTCGTAACCCTTTCAACTTTCTTGCACATGCTATGTGGATGAAATGATGATACCATGCCAACTTGGTACCTTTTCAGAGTTCATTTCAAATGCTTTTCAATTTCATGGTCTTATCGCTCAAAATAATCAGTAAATGCATGAAAAATAACAAATGAAGTCAGAAAGGGTTGTAAATTGACGATGTGGCTTTGAATGGTGCATTTTGAACACAGAAAAACTATGGAGTTCAAATAAGTTCAAAAAAATGAAATCCCTTTGTAACAGACGAGTTTCCGTATGAAACCCTGATACTTCGAAAGAGATTGTCTGTTTTGTACACGAAGTGCATCCAGTTTTTGTCGTAACCCTTTCAACTTTCTTGCACATGCTATGTGGATGAAATGATGATACCATGCCAACTTGGTACCTTTTCAGAGTTCATTTCAAATGCTTTTCAATTTCATGGTCTTATCGCTCAAAATAATCAGTAAATGCATGAAAAATAACAAATGAAGTCAGAAAGGGTTGTAAATTGACGATGTGGCTTTGAATGGTGCATTTTGAACACAGAAAAACTATGGAGTTCAAATAAGTTCAAAAAATGAAATCCCTTTGTAACAGACGAGTTTCTGTATGAAACCGTGATACTTCGAAAGAGATTGACGTTTTGTACATGAAGTGCATCCAGTTTTTGCCGTAACCCTCTCAACTTTCTCGCACATGCTATGTGGGTGAAATGATGATACCATGCCAACTTGGAGCCTTTTCAGAGTTCATTTCAAATGCTTTCCAATTTCATGCTCTTATAGCTCAAAATAATCAGTAAATGCATGAAAAATAACAAATGAAGTCAGAAAGGGTTGTAAATTAATGATGTGGCTTTGAATGGTGCATTTTGAACACAGAAAAACAATGGAGTTCAAATAAGTTCAAAAAAATGAAATCCCTTTGTAACATACGAGTTTCCGTATGAAACCCTGATACTTCGAAAGAGATTGTCCGTTTTGTGCACGAAGTGCATCCAGTTTTTGACGTAAACCTCTCAACTTTCTTGCACATGCTATGTGGATGAAATGATGATACCATGCCAGCTTTGAACTTATTCAGAGTTCATTTCAAATGCTTTTCAATTTCATGGTCTTATAGCTCTAAATAATTAGTAACTGCATGAACGATAACAAATGAAGTCAGAAAGGGTTGTAAATTGATGATGTGGCTTTGAATGGTGCATTTCGAACACACAAAAACTATGGAGTTCAAATGAATTCAAAAAAATGAAATCCCTTTGTAACAGACGAGTTTCCGTATGAAACTGTGATACTTCGAAAGAGATTGTCCGTTTTGTACACGAAGTTCATCCAGTTTTTGCCGTAACACTCTCAACTTTCTCGCACATGCTATGTGGGTGAAATGATGATACCATGCCAATTGGAACCTTTTCAGAGTTCATTTCAAATGCTTCTCAATTTCATGGTATTATAGCTCAAAATAACCAGTAAATGCATGAAAAATAACAAATGAAGTCACAAAGGGTTGTAAATTGATGATGTGGCTTTGAATGGTGCATTTTGAACACAGAAAAACTATGGAGTTCAAATAAGTTCAAAAAAATGAAATCCCTTTGTAACACATGAGTTTCCGTATGAAACCCTGATACTTCGAAAGAGATTGTCCGTTTTGTACACGAAGTGCATCCAGTTTTGTCGTAACCCTTTCAACTTTCTTGCACATGCTATGTGGATGAAATGATGATACCATGCCAACTTGGTACCTTTTCAGAGTTCATTTCAAATGCTTTTCAATTTCATGGTCTTATCGCTCAAAATAATCAGTAAATGCATGAAAAATAACAAATGAAGTCAGAAAGGGTTGTAAATTGACGATGTGGCTTTGAATGGTGCATTTTGAACACAGAAAAACTATGGAGTTCAAATAAGTTCAAAAAAATGAAATCCCTTTGTAACAGACGAGTTTCCGTATGAAACCCTGATACTTCGAAAGAGATTGTCTGTTTTGTACACGAAGTGCATCCAGTTTTTGTCGTAACCCTTTCAACTTTCTTGCACATGCTATGTGGATGAAATGATGATACCATGCCAACTTGGTACCTTTTCAGAGTTCATTTCAAATGCTTTTCAATTTCATGGTCTTATCGCTCAAAATAATCAGTAAATGCATGAAAAATAACAAATGAAGTCAGAAAGGGTTGTAAATTGACGATGTGGCTTTGAATGGTGCATTTTGAACACAGAAAAACTATGGAGTTCAAATAAGTTCAAAAAATGAAATCCCTTTGTAACAGACGAGTTTCTGTATGAAACCGTGATACTTCGAAAGAGATTGACGTTTTGTACATGAAGTGCATCCAGTTTTTGCCGTAACCCTCTCAACTTTCTCGCACATGCTATGTGGGTGAAATGATGATACCATGCCAACTTGGAGCCTTTTCAGAGTTCATTTCAAATGCTTTCCAATTTCATGCTCTTATAGCTCAAAATAATCAGTAAATGCATGAAAAATAACAAATGAAGTCAGAAAGGGTTGTAAATTAATGATGTGGCTTTGAATGGTGCATTTTGAACACAGAAAAACAATGGAGTTCAAATAAGTTCAAAAAAATGAAATCCCTTTGTAACATACGAGTTTCCGTATGAAACCCTGATACTTCGAAAGAGATTGTCCGTTTTGTGCACGAAGTGCATCCAGTTTTTGACGTAAACCTCTCAACTTTCTTGCACATGCTATGTGGATGAAATGATGATACCATGCCAACTTTGAACTTATTCAGAGTTCATTTCAAATGCTTTTCAATTTCATGGTCTTATAGCTCTAAATAATTAGTAACTGCATGAAAGATAACAAATGAAGTCAGAAAGGGTTGTAAATTGTTGATGTGGCTTTGAATGGTGCATTTTGAACACACAAAAACTATGGAGTTCAAATGAATTCAAAAAAATGAAATCCCTTTGTAACAGACGAGTTTCCGTATGAAACTGTGATACTTCGAAAGAGATTGTCCGTTTTGTACACGAAGTTTATCCAGTTTTTGCCGTAACACTCTCAACTTTCTCGCACATGCTATGTGGGTGAAATGATGATACCATGCCACATTGGAACCTTTTCAGAGTTCATTTCAAATGCTTTTCAATTTCATGGTATTATAGCTCAAAATAATCAGTAAATGCATGAAAAATAACAAATGAAGTCAGAAAGGGTTGTAAATTGATGATGTGGCTTTGAATGGTGCATTTTGAACACAGAAAAACTATGGAGTTTCAAATAAGTTCAAAAAAATGAAATCCCTTTGTAACACACGAGTTTCCGTATGAAACCCTGATACTTCGAAAGAGATTGTCCGTTTTGTACACGAAGTGCATCCAGTTTTTGTCGTAACCCTTTCAACTTTCTTGCACATGCTATGTGGATGAAATGATGATACCATGCCAACTTGGTACCTTTTCAGAGTTCATTTCAAATGCTTTTCAATTTCATGGTCTTATCGCTCAAAATAATCAGTAAATGCATGAAAAATAACAACTGAAGTCAGAAAGGGTTGTAAATTGACGATGTGGCTTTGAATGTTGCATTTTGAACACAGAAAAACTATGGAGTTCAAATAAGTTCAAAAAATGAAATCCCTTTGTAACAGACGAGTTTCCGTATGAAACCGTGATACTTCGAAAGAGATTGCCGTTTTGTACACGAAGTGCATCCAGTTTTTGCCATAACCCTCTCAACTTTCTCGCACATGCTATCTCGGTTAAATGATGATACCATGCCAACCTGGAACCTTTTCAGAGTTCATTTCAAATGCTTTCCAATTTCATGGTCTTATTGCTCAAAATAATCAGTAAATGCATGAAAAATAACAAATGAAGTCAGAAAGGGTTGTAAATTGATGATGTGGCTTTGAATGGTGCATTTTGAACACAGGAAAACTATGGAGTTCAAATAAGTTCAAAAAAATGAAATCCCTTTGTAACAGACGAGTTTCCATATGGAACCGTGATACCTTGAAAGAGATTGTCCGTTTTGTACACGAAGTGCATCCAGTTTTCGACATAACCCTCTGAACTTTCTTGCACATGCTATGTGGATGAACTCATGATACCATGCCAACTTGGAACCTTTTCAGAGTTCATTTCAAATGCTTTTCAATTTCATGGTCTTATAGCTCTAAATAATCAGTAAATGCATGAAAAATAACAAATGAAGTCAGAAAGGGTTGTAAAATTATGATGTGGCTTTGAATGGTGCATTTTGAACACAGAAAAACTGTGGAGTTCAAGTAAATACAAAAAAATGAAATCCCTTTGTGACAGACGAGTTTTCGTATGAAACCGTGATTTCGAAAGAGATTGTCCGTTTTGTACGTGAAGTGCATCCGGTTTTTGCTGTAACCCTCTAAACTTTCTCGCACATGCTATGTGGGTGAAATGATGATACCATGCCAACTTGGAACCTTTTCAGAGTTCATTTCAAATGCTTTTCAATTTCATGGTCTTATAGCTCTAAATAATCAGTAAATGCATGAAAAATAGCAAATGAAGTCAGAAAGGGTTGTAAATTGATGACGTGGCTTTGAATGGTGCATTTTGAACACAGAAAAACTATGGCGTTCAAATAAGTTCAAAAAAATGAAATCCCTTTGTAACAGACGAGTTTTCGTATGAAACCCTGATACCTTTTTCTTTTGTCCGGCGAAACCCTCATACTTCGAAAGAGATTGTCCGTTTTATACACGAAGTGCATCCAGTTTTTACCGTAACCCTCTCAACCTTCTCGCACATGCTATGTGGGTGAAATGATGATACAATGCCAACTTGGAACATTTTCAGAGTTCCTTTCAAATGCTTTTCAATTTCATGGTCTTATAGCTCAAAATAATCAATAAATCCATGAAAAATAACAAACGAAGTCAGAAACGGTTGTAAATTGATGATGTGGCTTTGAATGGTGCATTTTGAACACGGAAAAACTATGGAGTTCAAATAAGTTCAAAAAAATGAAATCCCTTTGAAACAGACGAGTTTCCGAATGAAACCCTGATACTTCGAAAGAGATTGTCCGTTTTGTACAAGAAGTGCATCTAGTTTTTGTCGTAACCCTCTCAACTTTCTGGCACATGCTATGTGGATGAAATGATGATACCATGCCAACTTGGAACCTTTTAAGAGTTCATTTCAGATACTTTTCAATTTCATGGTCTTATAGCTCAAAATAATCAGTAAATGCATGAAAAATAACAAATGAAGTCAAAAAGGGTTGTAAATTGATGATGTGGCTTTGAATGGTGCATTTTGAACACAGAAAAACTATAGAGTTCAAATAAGTTCAAAAGAATGAAATCCCTTTGTAACAGACGAGTTTCCGGACGAAACCGTGATACTTCGAAAGAGTTTGTCCGTTTTGTACACGAAGTGCACCCAGTTTTTGCCGTAACCCTCTCAACTTTCTTGCACATGCTATGTGGATGAAATGATGATACCATGCCAACTTGGAACCTTTTCAGAGTTCATTTCAAATGCTTTTCAATTTCATGGTCTTGTAGGTCTAAATAATCAGTAAATGCATGAAAAACAACAAATGAAGTCAGAAAGGGTTGTAAAGTGATGATGTGGCTTTGAATGGTGCATTTTGAACACATAAAAACAATGGAGTTCAAATAAGTTCAAAAAAATGAATTCCCTTTGTAACAGACGAGTTTCCGTAAGAAACCGTGATACTTCGAAAGAGATTGTCCGTTTTGTACACGAAGTGCATCCAGTTTTTTCCGTAACCCTCTCAACTTTCTCGCACATGCTATGTGGGTGAAATGATGATACCATGCCAACTTGGAACCTTTTCAGAGTTCATTTCAAATGCTTTTCAATTTCATGGTCTTATAGCTCAAAATAATCAGTAAATGCATGAAAAATAACAAACGAAATCATAAAGGGTTGTAAATTGATGATGTGGCTTTGAATGGTGCATTTTGAACACAAAAAAACTATGGAGTTCAAATAAGTTCAAAAAATTGAAATCCCTTTGTAACAGACGAGTTTCCGTATGAAACCGTGATACTTCGAAAGAGATTGTTTGTTTTGTACACGAAGTGCATCCAGTTTTTGCCGGAACCCTCTCAACTTTCTCGCACATGCTATTTGGGTGAAATGATGATACCATGCCAACTTGGAACCTTTTCAGAGTTCATTTCAAATGCTTTTCAATTTCATGGTCTTATAGCTCAAAATAATCAGTAAATGCATGAAAAATAACAAATGAAATCATAAAGGGTTGTAAATTGATGATGTGGCTTTGAATGGTGCATTTTGAACACGGAAAAACTATGCAGTTCAAATAAGTTCAAAAAAATGAAATCCCTTTGAAACACACGAGTTTCCGTATGAAACCTTGATACTTCGAAAGAGATTGTCCGTTTTGTACACGAAGTGCATCCAGTTTTTGCCGTAACCCTCTCAACTTTCTGGCACATGCTACGTGGATGAAATGATGATACCATGCCAACTTGGAACCTTTTTAGAGTTCATTTTAAATGCTTTTCAATTTCATGGTCTTATAGCTCAAAATAATCAGTAAATGCATGAAAATAACAAATGCAGTCAGAAAGGGTTGTAAATTGATGATGTGGCTTTGAATGGTGCATTTTGAACACAGAAAAACTATGGAATTCAAATAAGCTCAAAAAAATGAAATTCCTTTGTAACAGACGAGTTTCCGTATGAAACCCTGATATTTCGAAAGAGATTGTCCGTTTTGTACACGAAGTGCACCCAGTTTTTTCCATAACCCTCTCAACTTTCTTGCACATGCTATGTGGATGAAATGATGATACCATGCCAACTTGGAACCTTTTCAGAGTTCATTTCAAATGCTTTTCAATTTCATGGTCTTGTAGCTCTAAATAATCAGTAAATGCATGAAAAATAACAAATGAAGTCAGAAAGGGTTGTAAATTGATGATGTGGCTTTGAATGGTGCATTTTGAACACAGAAAAACTATGGAGTTCAAATAAGTTCAAAAAAATGAATTCCCTTTGTAACAGGCGAGTTTCCGTATGAAACCCTGATACTTCGAAAGAGATTGTCCGTTTTGTACACGAAGTGCATCGAGTTTTTTCCGTAACCCTCTCAACTTTCTCGCACATGCTATGTGGGTGACATGATGATACCATGCCAACTTGGAACCTTTTCAGAGTTCATTTCAAATGCTTTTCAATTTCATGGTCTTATAGCTCAAAATAATCAGTAAATGCATGAAAAATAACAAATGAAATCATAAAGGGTTGTAAATTGATGATGTGGCTTTGAATGGTGCATTTTGAACACAAAAAAACTATGGAGTTCTAATAAGTTCAAAAAATTGAAATCCCTTTGTAACAGACGAGTTTCCGTATGAAACCGTGATACTTCGAAAGAGATTATCTGTTTTGTACACGAAGTGCATCCAGTTTTTGCCGTAACCCTCTCAAATTTCTCGCACATGCTATGTGGGTGAAATTATGATACCATGCCAACTTGGAACCTTTTCAGAGTTCATTTCAAATGCTTTTCAATTTCATGGTCTTATAGCTCAAAATAATCAGTAAATGCATGAAAGATAACAAATGAAGTCAGAAAGGGTTGTAAATTGATGATGTGGCTTTGAATGGTGCATTTTGAACACGGAAAAACTATGGAGTTAAAATAAGTTCAAAAGAATGAAATCCCTTTGAAACACACGAGTTTCCGTATGAAGCCCTCATACTTCGAAAGAGATTGTCTGTTTTGTACACGAAGTGCATCCAGTTTTTGCCGTAACCCTCTCAACTTTCTGGCACATGCTACGTGGATGAAATGATGATATCATGCCAACTTGGAACCTTTTCAGAGTTCATTTTAAATGCTTTTCAATTTCATGGTCTTATAGCTCAAAATAATCAGTAAATGCATCAAAATAACAAATGAAGTCAGAAAGGGTTGTAAATTGATGATGTGGCTTTGAATGGTGCATGTTGAACACAAAAAAAAACTATGGAGTTCAAATAAGTTCAAAAAATTGAAATCCCTTTGTAACAGACGAGTTTCCGTATGAAACCGTGATACTTCGAAAGAGATTATCTGTTTTGGACACGAAGTGCATCCAGTTTTTGCCGTAACCCTCTCAAATTTCTCGCACATGCTATGTGGGTGAAATTATGATACCATGCCAACTTGGAACCTTTTCAGAGTTCATTTCAAATGCTTTTCAATTTCATGGTCTTATAGGTCAAAATAATCAGTAAATGCATGAAAGATAACAAATGAAGTCAGAAAGGGTTGTAAATTGATGATGTGGCTTTGAATGGTGCATTTTGAACACGGAAAAACTATGGAGTTAAAATAAGTTCAAAAAAATGAAATCCCTTTGAAACACACGAGTTTCCGTATGAAGCCCTCATACTTCGAAAGAGATTGTCTGTTTTGTACACGAAGTGCATCCAGTTTTTGCCGTAACCCTCTCAACTTTCTGGCACATGCTACGTGGATGAAATGATGATACCATGCCAACTTGGAACCTTTTCAGAGTTCATTTTAAATGCTTTTCAATTTCATGGTCTTATAGCTCAAAATAATCAGTAAATGCATCAAAATAACAAATGAAGTCAGAAAGGGTTGTAAATTGATGATGTGGCTTTGAATGGTGCATTTTGAACACACAAAAACTATGGAGTTCAAATAAGTTCAAAAAAATGAAATCCCTTTGTAACAGACGAGTTTCCGTATGAAACCGTGATACTTCGAAAGAGATTGTCCCTTTTGGACACAAAGTGCATCCAGTTTTTTCCGTTAACCCTCTCAACTTTCTCGCACATGCTATGCGGGTGAAATGATGATACCATGCCAACTTGGAACCATTTCAGAGTTCATTTCAAATGCTTTACAATTTCATGGTCTTATAGCTCAAAATAATCACTAAATGCATGAAAAATAACAAATGAAGTTAGAAAGGGTTGTAAATTGATCATGTGGCTTTGAATGGTGCATTTTGAACACAGAAAAAGTATGGAGTTCAAATAAGTTCAAAAAAAATGAAATCCCTTTGTAAAAGACGAGTTTCCGTATGAAACCGTGATACTTCGAAAGAGATTGTACGTTTTGTACATGAAGGTCATCTAGTTTTTTCCGTAACCCTCTCAACTTTCTCGCACATGCTATGTGGGTGAAATGATGATACCATGCCAACTTGGAACCTTTTCAGAGTTCATTTCAAATGCTTTTCAATTTCATGGTCTTATAGCTCAAAATAATCAGTAAATGCATGAAAAATAACAAACGAAGTCAGAAAGGGTTGTAAATTGATGATGTGGGTTTGAATGGTGCATTTTGAACACAGAAAAACTATGGAGTTCAAATAAGTTCAAAAATATGAAATCCCTTTGTAAAGGACGAGTTTCCGTATGAAACCCTGATACTTCGAAACAGATTGTCCGTTTTGTACACGAAGTGCATCCAGTTTTTGACGTAACCGTCTCTACTTTCTCGCACATGCTATGTGGGTGAAATAATGATACCATGCCAACTTGGAACCTTTTCAGAGTTTATTTCAAATGCTTTTCAATTTCATGGTCTTATAGCTCAAAATAATCAGTAAATGCATGAAAAATAACAAATGAAGTCAGAAAGGGTTGTAAATTGATGATGTGGCTTTGAATGGTGCATTTTGAACACAGAAAAACTATGGAGTTCAAATAAGTTCAAAAAAATGAATTCCCTTTGTAACAGGCGAGTTTCCGTATGAAACCCTGATACTTCGAAAGAGATTGTCCGTTTTGTACACGAAGTGCATCCAGTTTTTTCCGTAACCCTCTCAACTTTCTCGCACATGCTATGTGGGTGAAATGATGATACCATGCCAACTTGGAACCTTTTCAGAGTTCATTTCAAATGCTTTTCAATTTCATGGTATTATAGCTCAAAATAATCAGTAAATGCAGGAAAAATAACAAACGAAATCATAAAGGGTTGTAAATTGATGATATGGCTTTGAATGGTGCATTTTGAACACAAAAAAACTATGGAGTTCAAATAAGTTCAAAAAATTGAAATCCCTTTGTAACAGACGAGTTTCCGTATGAAACCCTAATACTTCGAAAGAGATTGTTTGTTTTGTACACGAAGTGCATCCAGTTTTTGCCGGAACCCTCTCAACTTTCTCGCACATGCTATTTGGGTGAAATGATGATACCATGCCAACTTGGAACCTTTTCAGAGTTCATTTCAAATGCTTTTCAATTTCATGGTCTTATAGCTCAAAGTAATCAGTAAATGCATGAAAAATAACAAATGAAGTCAGAAAGGGTTGTAAATTGATGATGTGGCTTTGAATGGTGCATTTTGAACACGGAAAAACTATGGAGTTCAAATAAGTTCAAAAAAATGAAATCCCTTTGAAACACACGAGTTTCCGTATGAAACCTTGATACTTCGAAAGAGATTGTCCGTTTTGTACACGAAGTGCATCCAGTTTTTGCCGTAACCCTCTCAACTTTCTGGCACATGCTACGTGGATGAAATGATGATACCATGCCAACTTGGAACCTTTTTAGAGTTCATTTTAAATGCTTTTCAATTTCATGGTCTTGTAGCTCAAAATAATCAGTAAATGCATGAAAATAACAAATGCAGTCAGAAAGGGTTGTAAATTGATGATGTGGCTTTGAATGGTGCATTTTGAACACAGAAAAACTATGGAGTTCAAATAAGTTCAAAAAAATGAATTCCCTTTGTAACACGCGAGTTTCCGTATGAAACCGTGATACTTCGAAAGAGATTGTCCGTTTTGTACACGAAGTGCATCCAGTT
Organism: Hordeum vulgare subsp. vulgare; assembly: GCF_904849725.1. NCBI lineage: Eukaryota > Viridiplantae > Streptophyta > Magnoliopsida > Poales > Poaceae > Hordeum > Hordeum vulgare. The sequence continues at coordinate 534,543,782 of NC_058524.1, forward strand.
TTTTCCGTAACCCTCTCAACTTTCTCGCACATGCTATGTGGGTGAAATGATGATACCATGCCAACTTGGAACCTTTTCAGAGTTCATTTCAAATGCTTTTCAATTTCATGGTCTTATAGCTCAAAATAATCAGTAAATGCATGAAAAATAACAAATGGAATCATAAAGGGTTGTAAATTGATGATGTGGCTTTGAATGGTGCATTTTGAACACAAAAAAACTATGGAGTTCTAATAAGTTCAAAAAATTGAAATCCCTTTGTAACAGACGAGTTTCCGTATGAAACCGTGATACTTCGAAAGAGATTATCTGTTTTGTACACGAAGTGCATCCAGTTTTTGCCGTAACCCTCTCAAATTTCTCGCACATGCTATGTGGGTGAAATTATGATACCATGCCAACTTGGAACCTTTTCAGAGTTCATTTCAAATGCTTTTCAATTTCATGGTCTTATAGCTCAAAATAATCAGTAAATGCATGAAAGATAACAAATGAAGTCAGAAAGGGTTGTAAATTGATGATGTGGCTTTGAATGGTGCATTTTGAACACGGAAAAACTATGGAGTTAAAATAAGTTCAAAAGAATGAAATCCCTTTGAAACACACGAGTTTCCGTATGAAGCCCTCATACTTCGAAAGAGATTGTCTGTTTTGTACACGAAGTGCATCCAGTTTTTGCCGTAACCCTCTCAACTTTCTGGCACATGCTACGTGGATGAAATGATGATACCATGCCAACTTGGAACCTTTTCAGAGTTCATTTTAAATGCTTTTCAATTTCATGGTCTTATAGCTCAAAATAATCAGTAAATGCATCAAAATAACAAATGAAGTCAGAAAGGGTTGTAAATTGATGATGTGGATTTGAATGGTGCATGTTGAACACAAAAAAAACTATGGAGTTCAAATAAGTTCAAAAAATTGAAATCCCTTTGTAACAGACGAGTTTCCGTATGAAACCGTGATACTTCGAAAGAGATTATCTGTTTTGGACGCAAAGTGCATCCAGTTTTTGCCGTAACCCTCTCAAATTTCTCGCACATGCTATGTGGGTGAAATTATGATACCATGCCAACTTGGAACCTTTTCAGAGTTCATTTCAAATGCTTTTCAATTTCATGGTCTTATAGCTCAAAATAATCAGTAAATGCATGAAAGATAACAAATGAAGTCAGAAAGGGTTGTAAATTGATGATGTGGCTTTGAATGGTGCATTTTGAACACGGAAAAACTATGGAGTTAAAATAAGTTCAAAAAAATGAAATCCCTTTGAAACACACGAGTTTCCGTATGAAGCCCTCATACTTCGAAAGAGATTGTCTGTTTTGTACACGAAGTGCATCCAGTTTTTGCCGTAACCCTCTCAACTTTCTGGCACATGCTACGTGGATGAAATGATGATACCATGCCAACTTGGAACCTTTTCAGAGTTCATTTTAAATGCTTTTCAATTTCATGGTCTTATAGCTCAAAATAATCAGTAAATGCATCAAAATAACAAATGAAGTCAGAAAGGGTTGTAAATTGATGATGTGGCTTTGAATGGTGCATGTTGAACACAAAAAAAACTATGGAGTTCAAATAAGTTCAAAAAATTGAAATCCCTTTGTAACAGACGAGTTTCCGTATGAAGCCCTCATACTTCGAAAGAGATTATCTGTTTTGGACACGAAGTGCATCCAGTTTTTGCCGTAACCCTCTCAAATTTCTCGCACATGCTATGTGGGTGAAATTATGATACCATGCCAACTTGGAACCTTTTCAGAGTTCATTTCAAATGCTTTTCAATTTCATGGTCTTATAGCTCAAAATAATCAGTAAATGCATGAAAGATAACAAATGAAGTCAGAAAGGGTTGTAAATTGATGATGTGGCTTTGAATGGTGCATTTTGAACACGGAAAAACTATGGAGTTAAAATAAGTTCATAAAAATGAAATCCCTTTGAAACACACGAGTTTCCGTATGAAGCCCTCATACTTTGAAAGAGATTGTCTGTTTTGTACACGAAGTGCATCCAGTTTTTGCCGTAACCCTCTCAACTTTCTGGCACATGCTACGTGGATGAAATGATGATACCATGCCAACTTGGAACCTTTTCAGAGTTCATTTTAAATGCTTTTCAATTTCATGGTCTTATAGCTCAAAATAATCAGTAAATGCATCAAAATAACAAATGAAGTCAGAAAGGGTTGTAAATTGATGATGTGGCTTTGAATGGTGCATTTTGAACACACAAAAACTATGGAGTTCAAATAAGTTCAAAAAAATGAAATCCCTTTGTAACAGACGAGTTTCCGTATGAAACCGTGATACTTCGAAAGAGATTGTCCCTTTTGGACACAAAGTGCATCCAGTTTTTGCCGTAACCCTCTCAACTTTCTCGCACATGCTATGTGGGTGAAATGATGATACCATGCCAACTTGGAACCATTTCAGAGTTCATTTCAAATGCTTTACAATTTCATGGTCTTATAGCTCAAAATAATCACTAAATGCATGAAAAATAACAAATGAAGTTAGAAAGGGTTGTAAATTGATCATGTGGCTTTGAATGGTGCATTTTGAACACAGAAAAAGTATGGAGTTCAAATAAGTTCAAAAAAAATGAAATCCCTTTGTAAAAGACGAGTTTCCGTATGAAACCGTGATACTTCGAAAGAGATTGTACGTTTTGTACATGAAGGTCATCTAGTTTTTTCCGTAACCCTCTCAACTTTCTCGCACATGCTATGTGGGTGAAATGATGATACCATGCCAACTTGGAACCTTTTCAGAGTTCATTTCAAATGCTTTTCAATTTCATGGTCTTATAGCTCAAAATAATCAGTAAATGCATGAAAAATAACAAACGAAGTCAGAAAGGGTTGTAAATTGATGATGTGGGTTTGAATGGTGCATTTTGAACACAGAAAAACTATGGAGTTAAAATAAGTTCAAAAAACGAAATCCCTTTGTAACGGACGAGTTTCCGTATGAAACCCTGATACTTCGAAACAGATTGTCCGTTTTGTACACGAAGTGCATCCAGTTTTTGACGTAACCGTCTCTACTTTCTCGCACATGCTATGTGGGTGAAATAATGATACCATGCCAACTTGCAACCTTTTCAGAGTTTATTTCAAATGCTTTTCAATTTCATGGTCTTATAGCTCAAAATAATCAGTAAATGCATGAAAAATAACAAATGAAGTCAGAAAGGGTTGTAAATTGATGATGTGGCTTTGAATGGTGCATTTTGAACACAGAAAAACTATGGAGTTTAAATAGGTTCAAAAAAATGAAATTCCTTTGTAACAAACAAGTTTCCGTACGAAACCGTGATACTTCGAAAGAGATTGTCTGTTTTGTACACGAAGTGCATCCAATTTTTGTCGTAACCCTCTCAACTTTCTCGCACATGCTATGTGGGTGAAATAATAATACGATGCCAACTTGGAACCTTTTCACAGTTCATTTCAAATGCTTTTCAATTTCATGGTATTATAGCTCAAAATAATCAGTAAATGCATGAAAAAAAACAAATGAAGTCAGAAAGGGTTGTAAATTGATGATGTGGCTTTGAATGGTGCATTTTGAACACAGAAAAACTATGGAGTTCAAATAAGTTCAAAAAAATGAAATCCCTTTGTAAGAGACGAGTTTCCGTATGAAACCGTGATGCTTCGAAAGAGATTATCCCTTTTGGACACAAAGTGCATCCAGTTTTTGCCCTAACCCTCTCAACTTTCTCGCACATGCTATGTGGCTGAAATGATGATACATGCCAACTTGGAACCATTTATGAGTTCATTTCAAATGCTTTACAATTTCATGGTCTTATAGCTCAAAATAATCAGTAAATGCATGAAAAATGACAAATGAAGTTAGAAAGGGTTGTAAATTGATCATGTGGCTTTGAATGGTGCATTTTGAACACAGAAAAAGTATGGAGTTCAAATAAGTTCAAAAAAATGAAATCCCTTTGTAAAAGACGAGTTTCCGTATGAAACCGTGATACTTCGAAAGAGATTGTACGTTTTGTACATGAAGGTCATCTAGTTTTTGCCGTAACCCTCTCAACTTTCTCGCACATGCTATGTGGGTGAAATGATGATACCATGCCAACTTGGAACCTTTTCTGAGTTCATTTCAAATGCTTTTCAACTTCATGGTCTTATAGCTCAAAACAATCAGTAAATGCATGAAAAATAACAAATGAAGTCAGAAAGGGTTGTAAATTGATGATGTGGGTTTGAATGGTGCATTTTGAACACAGAAAAACTATGGAGTTCAAATAAGTTCAAAAAAATGAAATCCCTTTGTAACGGACGAGTTTCCGTATGAAACCCTGATACTTCGAAACAGATTGTCCGTTTTGCACACAAAGTGCATCCAGTTTTTGCCGTAACCGTCTCTACTTTCTCGCACATGCTATGTGGGTGAAATTATGATACCATGCCAACTTGGAACCTTTTCAGAGTTCATTTCAAATGCTTTTCAATTTCATGGTCTTATAGCTCAAAATAATCAGTAAATGCATGAAAGATAACAAATGAAGTCAGAAAGGGTTGTAAATTGATGATGTGGCTTTGAATGGTGCATTTTGAACACGGAAAAACTATGGAGTTAAAATAAGTTCAAAAAAATGAAATCCCTTTGAAACACACGAGTTTCCGTATGAAGCCCTCATACTTCGAAAGAGATTGTCTCTTTTGTACACGAAGTGCATCCAGTTTTTGCCGTAACCCTCTCAACTTTCTGGCACATGCTACGTGGATGAAATGATGATACCATGCCAACTTGGAACCTTTTCAGAGTTCATTTTAAATGCTTTTCAATTTCATGGTCTTATAGCTCAAAATAATCAGTAAATGCATCAAAATAACAAATGAAGTCAGAAAGGGTTGTAAATCGATGATGTGGCTTTGAATGGTGCATTTTGAACACACAAAAACTATGGAGTTCAAATAAGTTCAAAAAAATGAAATCCCTTTGTAACAGACGAGTTTCCGTATGAAACCGTGATACTTCGAAAGAGATTGTCCCTTTTGGACACAAAGTGCATCCAGTTTTTTTCGTAACCCTCTCAACTTTCTCGCACATGCTATGCGGGTGAAATGATGATACCATGCCAACTTGGAACCATTTCAGAGTTCATTTCAAATGCTTTACAATTTCATGGTCTTATAGCTCAAAATAATCACTAAATGCATGAAAAATAACAAATGAAGTTAGAAAGGGTTGTAAATTGATCATGTGGCTTTGAATGGTGCATTTTGAACACAGAAAAAGTATGGAGTTCAAATAAGTTCAAAAAAAATGAAATCCCTTTGTAAAAGACGAGTTTCCGTATGAAACCGTGATACTTCGAAAGAGATTGTACGTTTTGTACATGAAGGTCATCTAGTTTTTTCCGTAACCCTCTCAACTTTCTCGCACATGCTATGTGGGTGAAATGATGATACCATGCCAACTTGGAACCTTTTCAGAGTTCATTTCAAATGCTTTTCAATTTCATGGTCTTATAGCTCAAAATAATCAGTAAATTCATGAAAAATAACAAACGAAGTCAGAAAGGGTTGTAAATTGATGATGTGGGTTTGAATGGTGCATTTTGAACACAGAAAAACTATGGAGTTCAAATAAGTTCAAAAAAACGAAATCCCTTTGTAACGGACGAGTTTCCGTATGAAACCCTGATACTTCGAAACAGATTGTCCGTTTTGTACACGAAGTGCATCCAGTTTTTGACGTAACCGTCTCTACTTTCTCGCACATGCTATGTGGGTGAAATAATGATACCATGCCAACTTGCAACCTTTTCAGAGTTTATTTCAAATGCTTTTCAATTTCATGGTCTTATAGCTCAAAATAATCAGTAAATGCATGACAAATAACAAATGAAGTCAGAAAGGGTTGTAAATTGATGATGTGGCTTTGAATGGTGCATTTTGAACACAGAAAAACTATGGAGTTTAAATAAGTTCAAAAAAATGAAATCCCTTTGTAACAAACAAGTTTCCGTACGAAACCGTGATACTTCGAAAGAGATTGTCTGTTTTGTACACGAAGTGCATCCAATTTTTGTCGTAACCCTCTCAACTTTCTCGCACATGCTATGTGGGTGAAATAATAATACGATGCCAACTTGGAACCTTTTCACAGTTCATTTCAAATGCTTTTCAATTTCATGGTATTATAGCTCAAAATAATCAGTAAATGCATGAAAAAAACAAATGAAGTCAGAAAGGGTTGTAAATTGATGATGTGGCTTTGAATGGTGCATTTTGAACACAGAAAAACTATGGAGTTCAAATAAGTTCAAAAAAATGAAATCCCTTTGTAAGAGACGAGTTTCCGTATGAAACCGTGATGCTTCGAAAGAGATTATCCCTTTTGGACACAAAGTGCATCCAGTTTTTGCCCTAAACCTCTCAACTTTCTCGCACATGCTATGTGGCTGAAATGATGATACATGCCAACTTGGAACCATTTATGAGTTCATTTCAAATGCTTTACAATTTCATGGTCTTATAGCTCAAAATAATCAGTAAATGCATGAAAAATAACAAATGAAGTTAGAAAGGGTTGTAAATTGATCATGTGGCTTTGAATGGTGCATTTTGAACACAGAAAAAGTATGGAGTTCAAATAAGTTCAAAAAAATGAAATCCCTTTGTAAAAGACGAGTTTCCGTATGAAACCGTGATACTTCGAAAGAGATTGTACGTTTTGTACATGAAGGTCATCTAGTTTTTGCCGTAACCCTCTCAACTTTCTCGCACATGCTATGTGGGTGAAATGATGATACCATGCCAACTTGGAACCTTTTCTGAGTTCATTTCAAATGCTTTTCAATTTCATGGTCTTATAGCTCAAAACAATCAGTAAATGCATGAAAAATAACAAATGAAGTCAGAAAGGGTTGTAAATTGATGATGTGGGTTTGAATGGTGCATTTTGAACACAGAAAAACTATGGAGTTCAAATAAGTTCAAAAAAATGAAATCCCTTTGTAACGGACGAGTTTCCGTATGAAACCCTGATACTTCGAAACAGATTGTCCGTTTTGCACACAAAGTGCATCCAGTTTTTGCCGTAACCGTCTCTACTTTCTCGCACATGCTATGTGGGTGAAATGATGATACCATGCCAACTTGGAACCTTTTAAGAGTTTATTTCAAATGCTTTTCAATTTCATGGTCTTATAGCTCAAAATAATCAGTAAATGCATGAAAAATAACAAATGAAGTCAGAAAGGGTTGTAAATTGATGATGTGGCTTTGAATGGTGCACTTTGAACACAGAAAAACTATGGAGTTTAAATAAGTTCAAAAAAATGAAATCCGTTTGTAACAGACAAGTTTCCGTATGAAACCCGGATACTTCGAAAGAGATTGTCCGTTTTGTACACGAAGTGCATCCAATTTTTGTCGTAACCCTCTCAACTTTCTCGCACATGCTATGTGGGTGAAATGATAATACGATGCCAACTTGGAACCTTTTCACAGTTCATTTCAAATGCTTTTCAATTTCATGGTCTTATAGCTCAAAATAATCAGTAAATGCATGAAAAATAACAAATGAAGTCAGAAAGGGTTGTAAATTGATGATGTGGCTTTGAATGGTGCATTTTGAACACAGAAAAACTATGGAGTTCAAATAAGTTCAAAAAATGAAATCCCTTTGTAATAGATGAGTTTCCGTATGAAATCCTGATACTTCAAAAGAGATTGTCCGTTTTGTACACGAAGTGCATCCAGTATTTGTCGTAACCCTCTCAACTTTCTTGCATATGCTATGTGGATGAAATGATGCTACCATGCCAAATTCCAACTTTCTTGAAGCTAAGCAAAGTGCAGGTGAGCACTGCACCTCTCCCTTCATCGTCTCTACACTCAGGGTTTATAAACCGCTGCGAGTGCCTCTCGCTTCGTGAGGTGGGACTAAAAAACAGCTCCAGAAAGAATCAACTAAAAAACTCTTTTACCGGTTAAGGCCACGAACCGGTACTAAAAGGTGCTCGTGGGGCCCCAGCCTTAGAACCTCTACCAAATAAAATGCCTTTGTAACAGCCTTAGAACTGTTACTAAAGGAATCGACTAAAAAGCTTTTATGAACCTCTAGTATTATTGAAACTAAAATTATATAGAATTTATGCAACTAAAATTATCAAAGTATTTTCTGTTCAAAACATTAAAAGCAAAAAATATTTATCATAAAACAAAATAAATAAGTAATTAGAATTTTGTTACAAACTTTAATAGCAAAAAGAATTATCATAAAAGAAAATAAATAGGTAATTATAAACAAAAAAGAAAGCAAAAAAACTGGAAAAAAAAATAAAGTGCCACCTACAGGGCCACCACGGCCTGCATACGACTAGAAACCCATTACTAGGGCCAGGATGCAAGCGTGCAATAGGCCCACAAGCACATAGAATGATTTTAGGCTCGTAAGCCTGCAGTAGAGAGGAGCTCGAAGTGGTTGGTTCGGTAGGGCTTATAAACCACTCTGAGCCCCTCTCGGCTAGCGAGGTGGGACTAAACATAGCACCACACCGCGCGAGTGCAAGGCCTTTGGTCCCGGTTGGTGGCACCAACCGGGACTAAAGGGGGGCATTGGTACCGGTTTGTGCCACCAACCGGGACCAAAGGCCTCTGCTTCCCGCCCTTCGGGCTACTGAAAAGAGACCTTTGGTCCCGGTTGGTGCCACCAACCGGGACCAACGGCCTCTGCTTCCCGCCCTTCGGGCTGCTGAAAAGAGACCTTTAGTCCCGGTTGGTGACACCAACCAGGACCAATGCCCCCATTAGTCGCGGTTGGTGCCACCAACCGGGACTAAAGGTGGGGCTATATAAGCGGCAGTTTAGAAATTTTGATCTCTCCCCCTCTCTCCATTCGATCCCGACGCCGACGCCGCCCCTGCCCCCGACGCTGCAAGGCTGCCGGAGTCACTGCCGCCCCCGAAGCCTTCGTCGTCGTCGCCGCCACCTACGCCGGCCGCCTACGCCTCCTCCATCTGCCCGCCAACCAGAAGCCCGGCCCTCCTCTACTTCCCACGGTGAGATCCGTCGCCACTCCTCCCTCTCCTCCTCTAGCTCCGGCCTCCGCCCGTCGGGCTACGCTCTCGCTGTTGGGGAACGTCGCATGGGAAACAAAAATTTTCCTACGCGCACGAAGACCTATCATGGTGATGTCCATCTACGAGAGGGGATATTCGATCTACGTACCCTTGTAGACCGCACAGCAGAAGCGTTAAGAAACGCGGTTGATGTAGTGGAACATCCTCACGTCCCTCGATCCGCCCCGCGAACCGTCCCGCGATTAGTCCCACGATCTAGTGTCGAACGGACGGCACCTCCGCGTTCAGCACACGTACAGCTCGACGATGATCTCGGCCTTCTTGATCCAGCAAGAGACACGGAGAGGTAGATGAGTTCTCCGGCTGCGTGACGGCGCTCCGGAGGTTGGTGATGATCTTATCTCAGCAGGGCTCCGCCCGAGCTCCGCAGAAACGCGATCTAGAGGTAAAACCGTGGAGATATGTGGTCGGGCTGCCGTGGCAAAGTTGTGTCAAATCAGCCCTAAAACCTCCGTATATATAGGGGGAAGAGGGGGAGCCTTGCCTTGGGGTCCAAGGACCCCAAAGGAGTTCGGCCGAGCCGAGGGGGGCAACCCTCCCCTTCCAAACCGAGTCCAACTAGGTTTGGAAGGAGGAGTCCTTCCCCCTTTTCCCACCTCCTCTTTTTTTTCTTTTCTCTTTGATTTTCTTCCTATGGTGCATAGGGCCTTCTTGGGCTGTCCCACCAGCCCACTAAGGGCTGGTGCGCCACCCCCAAGGCCTATGGGCTTCCCCGGGGTGGGTCCCCCCCGGTGAACACCCGGAACCCATCCATCATTCCCGGTAACTCCGAAAACCTTCCGGTAATCAAATGAGGTCATCCTATATATCAATCTTTGTTTCCGGACCATTCCGGAAACCCTCGTGACGTCCGTGATCTCATCCGGGACTCCGAACAACATTCGGTAACCAACCATATAACTCAAATACGCATAAAACAACGTCGAACCTTAAGTGTGCAGACCCTGCGGGTTCGAGAACTATGTAGACATGACCCGAGAGACTCCTCGGTCAATATCCAATAGCGGGACCTGGATGCCCATATTGGATCCTACATACTCTACGAAGATCTTATCGTTTGAACCTCAGTGCCAAGGATTCATATAATCCCGTATGTCATTCCCTTTGTCCTTCGGTATGTTACTTGCCCGAGATTCGATCGTCAGTATCCGCATACCTATTTCAATCTCGTTTACCGGCAAGTCTCTTTACTCGTTCCGTAATACAAGATCCCGCAACTTACACTAAGTCACATTGCATGCAAGGCTTGTGTGTGATGTTGTATTACCGAGTGGGCCCCGAGATACCTCTCCATCACACGGAGTGACAAATCCCAGTCTCGATCCATACTAACTCAACGAACACCTTCGGAGATACCTGTAGAGCATCTTTATAGTCACCCAGTTACGTTGCGACGTTTGATACACACAAACCATTCCTTCGGTGTCAGTGAGTTATATGATCTCATGGTCATAGGAACAAATACTTGACACGCAGAAAACAGTAGCAACAAAATGACACGATCAACATGCTACGTCTATTAGTTTGGGTCTAGTCCATCACATGATTCTCCTAATGATGTGATCCCGTTATCAAGTGACAACACTTGCCTATGGTCAGGAAACCTTGACCATCTTTGATCAACGAGCTAGTCAACTAGAGGCTTACTAGGGACAGTGTTTTGTCCATGTATCCACACAAGTATTGTGTTTCCAATCAATACAATTATAGCATGGATAATAAACGATTATCATGAACTAAGAAATATAATAATAACTAATTTATTATTGCCTCTAGGGCATATTTCCAACAGTCTCCCACTTGCACTAGAGTCAATAATCTAGTTCACATCACCATGTGATTTCAATGAATCCAACACCCATATAGTTATGGGGTCTGATCACCTCTTGCTCGTGAGAGAGGTTTTAGTTAACGGTTCTGAAACTTTCAGATCCGTGCGTTGTTTACAAATCTTTATGTCATCTTATAGATGTTGCTACTATGTGCTATTCGAAAATGCTCCAAATATCTACTCTACTATACGAATCCGTTTCACTACTCATAGTTATTCGGATTAGTGTCAAAGCTTGCATCGACGTAACCTTTTACGACGAACTCTTTAACCACCTCCATATTCGAGAAAAATTCCTTAGTCTATTTAGTTACTAAGGATAAGTTTGACCGCAGATCAGTGATTCAATCCTGGATCACTCTGTGTACCTCTTAACAGACTTGCTGCAAGGCACACATCACGTGCGGTACTCAGCATAGCATACTTTAGAGTCTACGGCTAAGGCATAGAAGATGACCTTCGTCTATTCTCTTTATTCTGCCGTGGTCGGGTTTTGAGTCTTACTCAAACTCACACCTTACAACGCAACCAAGAACTCCTTCTTTGCTGATCTATTTTGAACTCCTTCAAAAACTTGTCAAGGCATGCATCTTGTTCAAACTTCCATTAAGCGCTTTCGATCTATCTCCATAGATCTTTGATGCTCAACGTTCAAGTAGCTCAATCCAGGTATTCCTTTGAAAACTCCTTTCAAACAACCTTGTATGCTTTACAGAAATTCTACATTACTTCTGATCCACAATATGTCAACCATATATACTTATCAGAAATTCTATAGTGCTCCCACTCACTTCTTTGGAAATACAAGTTTCTCATAAACCTTGTACAAACCCAAAATCTTTGGTCATCTCATCAAAGTGTATATTCCAACTCCGAGATGCTTGCACCAGTACATTGAAGGATCACTGGAACTTGCATACTTGTTAGTATCTTTAGGATCGACAAAACATCCTGGTTGTATCACATACAATGTTTGCTCAAGGAAACCGTCGAGGAAACAATGTTTTGACATCCCACATGCAATATTTCATAAATAATGCAGCAACTACTAACATAATTCTAACAGACTTTTAGCATCGCTACGAGTGAGAAAGTCTCATCATAGTCAACTGTTTGATCTTGTCGGAAACATCTTTGCGACAAATCGAGCTTTTCTTAATAGTGATTTATCACCATCATCGTCTGTCTTCCTCTTAAAGATCCATCTTTACTCAATAGTCCTATGACCATCAAGTAGTTCTTCCAAAGTCTACACTTTGTTTTCATACATGGATCCTCTCTCGGATTTCATGGCCTCCAACCATTTGTCGGAATCCGGGCCCACCATTGCTTTCTCCATAACTCATAGGTTCACTGTTGCTCAACAACATGACCTCCAAGGCAGGGTTACCGTACCACTCTGTAGTAGTACGTGACCTTGTCAACCTACGATGTTTGTAGTAACTTGATCTGATGCTCAATGATCACCATCATCAGCTTCCACTTCAATTGGTGTAGGCGCCACAGGAACAACTTCCTGCACCCTGCTACACACTGGTTGAAGTGATGGTTCGATATCCTCATCAAGTTCTACCACCCTCCCACTCAATTCTTTCGAGAGAAACCTTTCCTCGAGAAAGGATCCGTTTCTAGAAACAAACACTCTGCTTTCGGATCTGAGATAGGAGATGTACCCAACTGTTTTGGATATCCTACGAAGATGCATTTATCCTCTTTGGGTTTGAGCTTATTCGACTGAAACTTTTTCACACAACTGTCGAAGCCCCAAACTTTCAAGAAATGACAGTTTAGATTTCTCTTAACCTCAGTCTATACTGTGTCATCTCAACGGAAATACGCGGTGCCCTATTTAAAGTGAATGCGGTTGTCTCTAATGCATAACTCATAAACGATAGTGGTAATTCGATAAGAGACATCATAGCATGCACCATACCAAATAGTGTGTGGCTATGACGTTCAGACACATCATCACACTATGATGTTTCAGGTGGCATGAACTGCGAAACAATTTCCACATTGTCTTAACTGCGTACCAAAACTCGTAACTCAGATATTCATTTCTATGATCATATCGTAGACAGTTTATCCTCTTGTTACGACGAACTTCACTCTGAAACAGAATTGAACTTTTCAATATTTCAGACTTGTGATTCATTAAGTAAATACTCTTGTATCTACTCAAATCGTCATTGAAGTAAGAACATAATGATATCCACTGCGTGCCTTAGCACCCATTGGATTGCATACATCAAAATGTATCACTTCCAACAAGTTACTATCTTGTTTCATCTCAATGAAAACAAGGCCTTGCTCATGTGGTATGATTTGCATGTCACTAGTGATTCAAAATCAAGTGAGTACAAAGATCCATCAGTATGGAGCCTCTTCATGCAATTTATAACAACATGACTCAAGCGGCAGTGCCACAAGTAAGTGGTACTATCATCATTACCTCGTGTCTTTTGGCACCAATATGATGAACATGTGCAACACTACGATCGAGATTCAATAAACCATTGAAGGTGATTATTCAAGCAAATAGAGTAACCATTATTCTCTTTAAATGAATAATCGTATTGCAATAAACACGATCCAATCATGTCCATGCTTAACGCAAGCACCAAATAACAATTATTTCGGTTTAACACCAATCCCGATGGTAGAGGGAGCGTGCGACGTTTGATCATATCAACCTTGGAAACACTTCCAACACGTATCGTCACCTCGCCTTTAGCTAGTCTCTGTTTATGCCGTAGCTTTCATTTCGTGTTACTAATCACTTAGCAACCGAACCGGTATCCAATACCCTCGTGCTACTAGGAGTACTAGTAAAGTACACATTATGTATATCAAATATACTTCTTTCGACTTTTGCCAGCCTACTTATCTACCAAGTATCTAGAGTTGCTCCGCCTCAGTAACTGTTCCCCTCATTACAGAAGCACTTAGTCTTAGGTTTGGGTTTAATCTTGGTCTCTTCATTAGTGCAGCAACTGTTTTGCCGTTTCACGAAGTATCCCTTCTAGCCCTTGCCTTTCTCAAAACTTAGTGGTTTCACTAACCATCAACTATTGATGCTCCTTCTTGATTTCTACTTTCGCAGTGTCAAACGTCGCGAATCACTCAAAGATCATTGTATCTATCCTTGATATGTTATAGCTCATCACGAATCTCTCACAGCTTGGTGGCAGTGACTTTGGAGAACTATCACTATCTCATCTGGAAGATTAACTCCCACTTGATTCAAGTGATTGTCGTACTCAGACAATCTGAGCACACGCTCAACGATTGAGATTTTCTCCTTTACATTGTGGACAAAGAATCTTGTCGGAGGTCTCGTACCTCTTAACAAGGGCATGAGCATGAAATCACAATTTCATCTCTTTAGAACATCACTTATGTTCCGTGACGTTTCAAAATGTCTTCGGCGCCTTGCTTCTAAGCCGTTAAATATTTTTCACTGAACTATCGTGTAGTCATCAGAAACGTGTATGTCGGATGTTCACAGCATACACAGACGACGCTCGAGGTGCAGCACACCGAGTGGTGCATTAAGGACATAAGCCTTCTTTGCAACAACGAGGACAATCCTCTGCAAAGTTTGCTACTATCAACTTTCAACTAAATTTTCTCTAGGAACATATAAAAACAGTAGAGCTATAGCGCAAGCTACATCGTAATTCGCAAAGACCATTATACTATGTTCATGACAATTAGTTCAATTAATCATATTACTTAAGAACTCCCACTCAAAAAGTACATCTCTCTAGTCATTTGAGTGGTACATGATCCATATCCACTATCTCAAGTCCGATCATCACGTGAGTCGAGAATAGTTTCAGTGGTAAGCATCTCTATGCTAATCATATCAACTATACGATTCATGCTCGACCTTTCGGTCTCATGTGTTCCGAGGCCATGTCTGCACATGCTAGGCTCGTCAAGCTTAACCCGAGTGTTCCGCGTGTGTAACTGTTTTGCACCCGTTGTATGTGACCGTTGAGTCTATCACACCCGATCATCACGTGGTGTCTCAAAACGAAGAACTGTCGCAACGGTGCACAGTCGGGGAGAACACAATTTCGTCTTGAAATTTTAGTGAGAGATCACCTCATAATGCTACCGTCGTTCTAAGAAAGATAAGGTGCATAAAGGATTAACATCACATGCAATTCATAAGTGACACGATATGGCCATCATCATGTGCTTCTTGATTTCCATCACCAAAGCACCAGCACGATCTTCTTGTCACTGGCGTCACACCATGATCTCCATCATCATGATCTCCATAAACATGTCGCCATCGGGGTTGTCGTGCTACTCATGCTATTACTACTAAAGCTACGTCCTAGCAATATAGTAAACGCATCTGCAAGCACAAACATTAGTTTAAAGACAACCCTATGGCTCCTGTCGGTTGCCGTACCATCGACGTGCAAGTCGATATTAACTATTACAACATGATCATCTCATACATCCAATATATCACATCACATCGTTGGCCATATCACATCACAAGCATACCCTGCAAAAACAAGTTAGACGTCCTCTAATTTTGTTGTTGCATGTTTTACGTGGTGACCATGGGTATCTAGTAGGATCGCATCTTACTTACGCAAACACCACAACGGAGATAGATGAATTGCTATTTAACCTCATCCAAGGACCTCCTCGGTCAAATCCGATTCAACTAAAGTTGGAGAAACTGACACTTGTCAGTCATCTTTGAGCAACAGGGTTACTTGTAGCGATGAAACCAGTCTCTCGTAAGCGTACGAGTAATGTTGGTCCAAGCCGCTTCAATCCAACAATACCACGGAATCAAGAAAAGACTAAGGAGGGCAGCAAAACGCACATCACCGCCCACAAAAACTTTTGTGTTCTACTCGAGAAGACATCTACGCATGAACCTAGCTCATGATGCCACTGTTGGGGAACGTCGCATGGGAAACAAAAAATTTCCTAAGTGCACGAAGACCTATCATGGTGATGTCCATCTACGAGAGGGGATATTCGATCTACGTACCCTTGTAGACCGCACAGCAGAAGCGTTAAGAAACACGGTTGATGTAGTGGAACGTCCTCACGTCCCTCGATCCGCCCCGCGAACCGTCCCGCGATCAGTCCCACGATCTAGTGCCGAACGGACGGCACCTCCGCGTTCAGCACACGTACAGCTCGACGATGATCTCGGCCTTCTTGATCCAGCGGGAGAGACGGAGAGGTAGATGAGTTCTCCGGCAGCATGACGGCGCTCCGGAGGTTGGTGATGATCTTATCTCAGCAGGGCTCCGCCCGAGCTCCGCAGAAACGCGATCTAGAGGTAAAACCGTGGAGATATGTGGTCGGGCTGCCGTGGCAAAGTTGTGTCAAACCAGCCCTAAAACCTCCGTATATATAGGGGGAAGAGGGGGAGCCTTGCCTTGGGGTCCAAGGACCCCAAAGGAGTTCGGCCGAGCCAAGGGGGGCAACCCTCCCCTTCCAAACCGAGTCCAACTAGGTTTGGAAGGAGGAGTCCTTCCCCCTTTTCCCACCTCCTCTTTTTTTTCTCTTTGATTTTCTTCCTATGGCACATAGGGCCTTCTTGGGCTGTCCCACCAGCCCACTAAGGGCTGGTGCGCCACCCCCAAGGCCTATGGGCTTCCCCGGGGTGCGTTGCCCCCCGGTGAACACCCGGAACCCATTCGTCATTCCCGGTACATTCCCGGTAACTCCGAAAACCTTCCGGGAATCAAATGAGGTCATCCTATATATCAATCTTCGTTTCCGGACCATTCCGGAAACCCTCATGATGTCCGTGATCTCATCCGGGACTCCTAACAACATTCGGTAACCAACCATATAACTCAAATACGCATAAAACAACGTCGAACCTTAAGTGTGCAGACCCTGCGGGTTCGAGAACTATGTAGACATGACCCGAGAGACTCGTCGGTGAATATCCAATAGCGGGACCTGGATGCCAATATTGGATCCTACATATTCTACGAAGATCTTATCGTTTGAACCTCAGTGCCAAGGATTCATATAATCCCGTATGTCATTCCCTTTGTCCTTCGGTATGTTACTTGCCCGAGATTCGATCGTCAGTATCCGCATACCTATTTCAATTTCGTTTACCGGCAAGTCTCTTTACTCGTTCCGTAATACAAGATCCCGCAACTTACACTAAGTCACATTGCTTGCAAGGCTTGTGTGTGATGTTGTATTACCGAGTGGGCCCCGAGATACCTCTCCATCACACGGAGTGACAAATCCCAGTCTCGATCCATACTAACTCAACGAACACCTTCGGAGATACCTGTAGAGCATCTTTATAGTCACCCAGTTACGTTGCGATGTTTGATACACACAAACCATTCCTCCGGTGTTAGTGAGTTATATGATCTCATGGTCATAGGAACAAATACTTGACACGCAGAAAACAGTAGCAACAAAATGACACGATCAACATGCTACGTCTATTAGTTTGGGTCTAGTCCATCACATGATTCTCCTAATGATGTGATCCCGTTATCAAGTGACAACACTTGCCTATGGTCAGGAAACCTTGACCATCTTTGATCAACGAGCTAGTCAACTAGAGGCTTACTAGGGACAGTGTTTTGTCTATGTATCCACACAAGTATTGTGTTTCCAATCCATACAATTATAGCATGGATAATAAACGATTATCGTGAACTAAGAAATATAATAATAACTAATTTATTGTTGCCTCTAGGGCATATTTCCAACACTCGCACCCCTCCTCTCCCCACGCCGCGCTCAGGCGCCCCCATCCTCTCCCCTCGTCGGTGCCGTGCACCCCCACGCTCAGGTGCCCCCATGATGTGCAGTAGCTCTCCCCTAGTGATTCATTATGATTGGGATGAAAATGTATTTGAATCTTTGGTTGTATTAGCTGATAAAATGGTGTTTGTTCTTGAAATTATGCTCGTGTTCTGTATCTGGAGGGTAATCGGAAGCTATTGGATGTTGTACCGAGTGCTTCTAGGTGGTAGTTTGCAATGTAGTCATCAAATTGAATGTGTACCGAGTGCTTCTTGGTGAACCATTGTAATTTCAATGGGGATTGTGATGAATTAACTGATCCTGCTAACTTTTAGGTGCTTTTGAATCTCACGGTAACATCAAATTGAATGTGTACTGAGTGCTTATTGGATGTTATATATTTTGTTTATCATTGTGCATGGCTATAAAGCGTTATATTCATCCATACATGATTTGATGACATTGATTAACTTCGGAGAACCATAGATTATAAATGGTGTTAATCATTGTGCATAGTTGTAAAGAAGTATATTCGGACAAAAGGCTTGCTTTTGTAATTAACTGTAGGCTGAAGAATTGGTATCCCTCTCCATGTATACAAGAGTATTGGATGGTCAGTTGTTCATCTAGCTTGTTGTCAAAGTGCTCAATTTTATAACAACTGGTGATTCGAGCTTCAGTTTGCTGATGAAACACACCTTTTTAATTCTATGATGGTTAGTAGGCCGATCAATATAAGGCAACCAAATAAACAAGGACAAGATCATGAAAAAGTGAAATGACGGTCCAAGTTGGCGTAAAGTATAGAGCCTGTTCCAAAGTCATAATAAAGACACTTCAAAAATCTAGAATGTGAGATAAGATATAACATAGAAAGTGTAAATTCTTGATAAAAGTACGTTGCTACTTGCTACTGCAACAGAAGACCTTCCAACAGCGCCAGAAATAGGTGTGTCGACGGCACCAGGAATCCTTCTGCTACGGCTATGCCTTAAGGGACTTCCTAGGCAAATATGCAAAGGATTTCCGCCATGGCCATGGAGCCTTGTGTTGGTGTTCCCTCGAAGCGGAAAGGGTGATGTAGCACAGCGGTGGTAAGTATTTCTCTCAGTTTGAGAACCAAGGTATCGATCCAGTGAAGGAGTATCACAACAGCGTGCACAAACACAAAAATCTTGCTCCCAACGCTATGAAGGGGTTGTCAATCCCTTATAGATTGTTTGCCAAGTGAGAACTGAAAGCAACAAAGTAACAAAGCAAAGTAAAAGCAAAAGTGGAAACGATAGGTGTGAATAGACCCGGGAGCCGTAGTGTTTACTAGTGGCTTCTCTCATGAAAGCAAGTAGACGGTGGGTGAACAAATTAATGTCGAGCAATTGATAGAACCGCGCAAAGTCGTGACATCATCTATGGCAATGATTATATCTATAGGCATCACGTCCAAAACAAGTAGACCGATACTTTCTGCATCTACTACTATTACTCCACACGTCGACCACTATCTAGCATGCATCTAGTGTATTAAGTCCAAAAGAACAGAGTAATGCCTTAAGCAAGATGACATGATGTAGATGGACAATCTCATCTCTATGACAGAGCCCACCTTGTTACCCTTGGTGGCAACTACATGATGTGTGCCTTGCTGCCCCTACTGTCATTGGGAAAGGTCACCACACGGTAAGAACCCAAAACCAAGCACTTCTTCCATTGCAAGAATCATAGATCTAGTTGGCCAAACAAAACCCAAGACTCGGAGAGACTTACAAGGATATCAAATCATGCATATAAGAAATCAACAAAGACTCAAATATATATCATAGATAATCTGATCACAAATCCACAATTCATCGGATCTCGACAAATACACCGCCAAAGAAGATTACATCGGATAGATCTCCATGAAGATCATGGAGAACTTTGTATTGAAGATCCAAGAGAGAGAAGAAGCCATCTACCTACTAACTCCGGACCCATAGATCTGAAGTGAACTACTCACGAGTCATTGGAGGGGCGATGATGATGATGAAGAAGCCCTCCAACTCCAAAGTCCCCTCCGATAGGGCACCGGGAAGGGTCTCCAGATGAGATCTCGCGGAAACGGAGGCTTGCGGCGGCGGAAAAGTATTTTCGTGGATCCCTTGATTTTTTCTGATTTTTAGGGAATATATAGGCGCAAGATCTAGGTCAGGGGGGCGCCAAGGAGGCCTCAAGCCTGCCCACCGCCGCCCCCCTGGTGGCAGAGTGGGGGCTTGTGGGCTCCCTGTAGCCCTCCTGGCTTGGCCCACAAGCCCCCTGATCTTCTTTCGTTCGCGAAAAAATCATTTCGGGGATTTTATTCCGTTTGGACTCCGTTCCAAAATCAGATCTGAAAAGAGCCAAAAACACAGAAAAAACAGGAACTGGCACTTGGCATTGAATTAATAAGTTAGTCCCAAAAAAGATATAAAAGGTACATAAAACATCCAAAGATGACAAGATAACAGCATGAAACCATCAAAAATTATAGATACGTTTGAGACGTATCAAACATCCCCAAGCTTAACTCCTCCTCGTCCTCGAGTAGGGAAGTGATAAAGAATGAATTTTTGATGCTTTTATGCTACCTAAGATAGATGTCCTTTGTAACTCCTCTTATGTGACATGAATGTTCAGATCCATTAGATTCAAAACAATAGTTTGCTATTGACATGGAAAAAATAATAATTCAAGCAAACTAGCAAGGTAATCATGAACTTTCAAAATAACAAGGCCAAAAGAAAGTTATCCCTACAAAAGCATATAGTCTGGCTATGCTCTATCATCATTGCACAACGAATTTAAATCATGCACAACCCCGGTATTGGCCAAGTAATTGGTTCACACCTTTACTTTCTCAAACCTTTTCAACTCTCACGCAATACATGAGTGTGAGCCATGGTTATAGCACTATAGATGGTGTGGAGTGTGGTGGAGGTTGCAAGACAAAAAAAGAAGAGAAGATGGTCACATTAACTAGGCATATCAATGAGCTGTGGAGATGCTCATCAATAGATATCAATGTGAATGAGTAGGGATCGCCATACAAATGATGCACTAGAGCTAAGAGTATGTGAAAGCTCTTAAAGAAAACTAGTGGGCGTGCATCCAACTTGCTTGCTCACGAAGACCTAAGGCAATTTTGAGGAAGCCTATCATTGGAATATACAAGCCAAGTTATATAATGAAAAATTCCCACTAGCTATATGGTGGTGACAAAACGAGAGACTCTCAATCATGAAGATCGTGGTGCTTAATATGCACAAGTGTGGAAAAGTGGTAACTTGTCCCTTCTCTCTTTTTCTCTCATTTTTTTGGTGGGCTCTTTGGCCTATTTTTTTATTTTTTATTTTTTTATATTGGTGGGCTTATTTGGTCTATTTTATTTCCTCACATGGGACGATGCTCCATCAATGATGATCATCACACTTTCTACTCAAAACTTAGAGCAACTATGACTCTATATGGAATGCCTTCGGTAGTGTACCGTGGCAATGATCTAGCATGGCATAGACTTAATGGAAACATCATGCTAGCTATCTTACGATCATGCAATGGAAATGTAGACGTGACGACACATGTCATGGTGGTAGTTTCATGGCAATATATCTCGGAATGACTTTGAAAAAGCCATAGTAGGTAGGTATGGTGGCTGTTTTGAGGGAGGCTAATGGTGGGTTTTGTGCACCGGCGAAAGTTGCACGGCACTAAGAAGATAGTGATGGTGGAAGGTGAAAGTGCATCTAAACCATGGACTCAACATTAGTCATGAAGAACTCATATACTTGTTGCAAAAGTTTTATTAGTAATCGAAACAAAGCATTCAACGCATACTCCTAGGGGAAGGGTTGCTAGGTATAAACCATCGCGCGATCCCGACCGCCACGCAAAGGATGACAATCAATAGACTAATCATGCTCAGATTTCATCACATAGCGGCTCACCATACGTGCATGCTACGAGAATCACTAACTTCAACACAAGTATTGCTAGATCCACAACACCTTACTAGCATAACTTCAATATTACCAAAACCACAACTCAAAACTAATTGAGATGAATCAAACTTCTCTAACTATTCAATGCACATGAAGGTGGAAGTTTTCGTATCCCTTTGGATAACTACCCCTTTTGAGACTACTTTCAAAGAATAGATCAACTACCAAGCCACGCACTATTGTGCTCTAAAAGATATAAGTGAAGCACATAGAGCAAAAGTATCTAGCTCAGAAGATATAAGTGAAGCACATGTGAGCTGAATTGTCTACCAAAAGATATAAGTGAAGCTCGACAAAATCACGGTGAGTGCATGTCTCTCTCTCTCTAGGTGTGCAGAAAGGATGATTGTGACACAACAAAAATAAAAGACTCTTACGATACAAGACACTCCAAGCAAAAACACATAACATGTGGTGAATAAAAATATAGCCCCAAGTAACGTTACCGATGGATTGAAGACGAGAGAGGGGATGCCTTACCGGGGCATCCCCAACCTTAGGCTTTTACGGCATCCTTGAATCTCTTGGGGTCCCTTGGGCATCCCCAAGCTTGAGCTCTTGCCACTCTTTATCTCTTTGTCCATAATAACTTCACCCAAAACTTGAAAACTTCACAACACGAAACTTAAACAGAAACTCGTCATAACATTAGTATGAGAAAGCAAACCACCACTTCCTTAGGTACTGTAGAAAACTTAAATTCTACTTATGCTGATGTTGGTTTACTGTATTTTCAATCTTCCATGGCTAATACCCCCCGATACTATCCATAGTTTCATCAAAATAAGCAACCAACACAACAAAAACAGAATCTATTAACAGGAGACCAGTCTGTAGCAATCTGTATATTTAGTATACTTCTGGTACTTCAAAAATTCTGATAAGTTACGACAGTCTTAATAATTTGCGTAGCAATCAGCAGCGAAAAGAATCAACTCACAATCTCTTACAGAAAAAAATTAAAATTCTTTTCGTGAGCAGAAAGTTTCTGTCTTTTCCAGCATGACCAAACGATCATCCCCAAGACTAATCATAAAGGTTTTTCTTAGCACAAACGCAAAAAGAAACACAAAAAACACAATCATAACAGAATTATGAAAGTGTCGAAAACACAAAAAAGAAAGAAAAAGGATAGATTCGTTGGGTTGCCTCCCAACAAGCGCTTTTGTTTAACGCCCTTAGCTAGGCAAAAGGTGAAGAAATCACGTATAGTCATCTTTGGTGCTCAAACCATAAGTAGTGTGATCATTTATCATCTTAAGATCTTCATCTTTATTGGATGACTCACCACTAGCTTTAGGAACAAAAACATACTTGATAGTCTTTTTGAGAGTGAGATTTGGAGTGTTTTGCACAGCGGCAAAAGCGGAATCCAAGTTGGTTATGACATCTTCTAATTTGCCAATTCTAGAAGAATCATTAACTATAAGTTCCTTCTCCCTTAAATATTTCAAAAAATTTCCCACTTTGGATCCGTACTGAGTAATTTGATTGTGGATCTTTATATCCAAACCCTCAATAAGTTCAATTGTGGCAATTTTGCTTTCAATAGCGTCAAGCCTTTGCATCACGTGTTCCAAGGTCAAGGTAGTTCCATTAACCATGAGCGGGGGTGAACCTACCAAATTCATGATAGCTCTATAGGAGTCAACAGTATGGCTCCCCAGAAAATTCCCGCCTACATTGGTGTCAAGGATATACCTATTCCAAGGAGAAATCCCAACATAGAAACTGCGAAGGAGGACGGTAGTGGATTGCTTACGAGTAGATCTACTTTGAGCATTGCAAATCCTGTACCAAGCGTCCTTAAAATTTTCTTCCTCGTTCTGCCTGAAATTGAGAACTTCATTCTCAGGGGTGTCATTTGGAGTGGTGGGTCTAGCCATTTATAGACTATCTCACAGACAAACGAGCAGGAAGAGAGAGTGCAACGGGCAAAAGAAAACGGCAAAGGAGAAAGGCAAAGGAGAAAGGCAAATGAAAACGGCAAAGGCAAAAGAAAACGGCAAAGGAGAAAGTGGGGGAGAGGAAAACGAGAGGCAACTGGCAAAAAAGGTAAATGCAAGAGATGAGTTTGTGAGACCTACTTGGATAGATCTTTCCTCCCCGGCAACGGCGCCAGAAATAATTCTGCTACGGCAACAAAAGACCTTCCAACGGCGCTAGAAATAGGTGTGTCGACGGCACCAGGAATCCTTTTGCTACGGCTACGCCTTAAGGGACTTCCTAGGAAAATATGCAAAGGATTTCCCCGGTGGCCTTGGAGCCTTGCGTTGGTGTTCTCTCGAAGTGGGAAGGGTGATGTAGCACAGCGGTGGTAAGTATTTCCCTCAGTTTGAGAATCAAGGTATCGATCCAGTGAAGGAGTATCACAAGAGCCCGCACAAACACAAAAAGCTTGCTCCCAACGCTATGAAGGGGTTGTCAATCCCTAATAGATTGTTTGCCAAGTGAGAACTGAAAGCAACAAAGTAACAAAGCAAAGTAAAACCAAAAGTGGAAACGATAGGTGTGAATAGACCCGGGGGCCGTAGTGTTTACTAGTGGCTTCTCTGATGAAAGCAAGTAGACGGTGGGTGAACAAATTACTGTCGAGCAATTGATAGAACCGCGCAAAGTCGTGAAGTCATCTATGGCAATGATTATATCTATAGGCATCATGTCCAAAACAAGTAGACCGATACTTTCTGCATCTACTACTATTACTCCACACGTCGACCGCTATCCAGCATGCATCTAGTGTATTAAGTCCAAAAGAACAGAGTAACGCCTTAAGCAAGATGACATGATGTAGATGGACAATCTCATATCTACGACAGAGCCCACCTTGTTACCCTTGATGGCAACTACACGATGTGTGCCATGCTGCCCCTACTGTCACTGGGAAAGGTCACCACACGGTAAGAACCCAAAACCAAGCACTTCTCCCATTGCAAGAATCATAGATCTAGTTGGCCAAACAAAACCCAAGACTCGGAGAGACTTACAAGGATATCAAATCATGCATATAAGAAATCAGCAAAGACTCAAATATATATCAAAGATAATCTGATCACAAATCCACAATTCATCGGATCTCGACAAACACACCGCCAAAGAAGATTACTTCGGATAGATCTCCATGAAGATCATGGAGAACTTTGTATTGAAGATCCAAGAGAGAGAAGAAGTCATCTAGATACTAACTACGGACCCGTAGGTCTGAAGTGAACTACTCACGAGTCATTGGAGGGGCGATGATGATGATGATGAAGCCCTCCAACTCCAAAGTCCCCTCTGGCACGGCACCGGGAAGGGTCTCTAGATAAGATCTCGCGGAAACGGAAGCTTGCGGCGGCGGAAAAGTATTTTCGTGGATCCCTAGATTTTTTTTCTGATTTTTAGGGAATATATAGGCACAAGATCTATGTCAGGGGGCGCCAAGGAGGCCACAAGCCAGCCCGCCGCCGCCCCCTGGTGGCGGAGTGGGGGCTTGTGGGCTCCCTGTAGCCCTCCTAGTTTGGCCCACAAGCCCCCTGATCTTCTTTCGTTCGCGAAAAAATCATTTCGGGGATTTTA
The DNA here is from genome assembly GCF_904849725.1 of Hordeum vulgare subsp. vulgare. Taxonomy (NCBI): domain Eukaryota; kingdom Viridiplantae; phylum Streptophyta; class Magnoliopsida; order Poales; family Poaceae; genus Hordeum; species Hordeum vulgare. The sequence goes on from NC_058524.1 coordinate 534,569,081, forward strand.
TTCCGTTTGGACTCCGTTCCAAAATCAGATCTGAAAAGAGCCAAAAACACAGAAAAAATAGGAACTCGCACTTGGCACTGAATTAATAAATTAGTCCCAAAAAAGATATAAAAGGTACATAAAACATCCAAAGATGACAAGATAATAGCATGAAACCATCAAAAATTATAGATACGTTTGAGACATATCACTACTACATGACTCAATCACTGACACAATAACCTCATGATGCACCTACGCCATCTCTATCTATCGACACAGTGCTTGCGGCTAATCCCACCACGTGGGGATTGTGACACCATAAATAGACAACGTATTTGTGATGGCTCTGGTGACGCACCAAGTGATCCCCCGAGTCCACCACGCCACTGCCGCTCCCTCCTCCTCATAGCTCCCAAGCCCCTCATGTCGAAGTTATCCGGGAGGGGGTTATATCGCATATTCACATAGAAGTTATCCGCTAGGAAGATAATGAAGAAGAATAAAAAGAATGAGAGGAAAAAGGAAAATAAGAAGAGGAAGAAAGGAGAAGAAGAGGAGAGGAAGAAGAGGAGAAATAAATAAGAAGAGGAAAAAGAAGAAAAAGAAGAGGAGAAGAAGAAAGGAATAGAGAAGAAGAAGAAAAAAATAGAATATTTTCTATTTTTTATTCTTGTTCTCTATTCCTTTCTTCTTCTCCTTTTTTTCTTCTTTTTTTTCTTCGATCGCTTCTCTTATATTCCTTTCTTCTTCTCCTCTTTTTATTTCTTCTTTTGTCTTCTTATTTTTTATCGGGTATGTCGTTGTTGATATACCCCCTCCCATAACTTCAACATGAGGGGGGGGGGGGGGTCGATATACCCCCTCCCCTCTCGACCGTGATAACTTATACCATGGGAGCACCCCCCCCCCGGCCCTCTCGCTCGACCAAAACTCTCCAGGACACCCAAACCCTAGAAAAAATGATGTTGGTCTCCTACCCCCTCCTACCGCGTCCCTACCCGACAAACTCTGTCGACGCCACCCAAATTTAACAAGTTAAAAGAGCGTTGTCGTCGAGGCCACCCCAAACCCTTGAAGCGTTGTCGAGGCCACCCCAAACCCTTGAAGCGTTGTCATCGAGGCCACCCCAAACCCTTGAAGCCTTGTCGAGGCCACCCCAAACCCTTGAAGCATTGTCGAGGCCACCCCAAACCCTTGAAGCATTGCCGAGGCCACCCCAAACCCTAGAGAAGCAGCGTCGAGGCCACTAATATGATTCCTTATTGTGATTAGCTAGCTAGTTCTACGTTTGCCACTAATATATCCATCTGTCATGTTTGAATAATAATTTCCATGTTGTAAATATTTGCAGAAACTATGGAGCACCCCCGAGACGAAGTAACAGAAGAGATGTTGGGGGAAATAATCGCAAAAGGAAGTGATGTCGTCTTGTCGTTTCTCAACGACACCGATGGTCTGGAAGGAGAGGGTGAAGAAGAAGGCTATGATTATGATGGCTCCAGTGACCCATTAATGCCGGTACAATAAGAAGGCTATGATTATGATGGCTCCGGTGACCGAACCGAGTCCGGCCAGGTATATATATTAGTTAAGCCTGTGTTGACTAGCTAATTGATGCATTCATTGTTTTCGTATGTACACATATTAATTAACTCTCGTATTTCTTCTTTTTCTAGCCCTCCGGATCGAGCACAATTTCGGTAAAGAGACGAGGCCCAAAGAAAAAGTTGCGCTCGGATGAAAGGTTTGAGATCACAGCAATCGCGCGTGATGGCAACCCGATTGAACCGTACCAGACAAAGGAAGCATTTGCTAATCAGTGCAGGGTTCTTGTTAGGGACAAGATCCCGATCAGTATCCAGCAATGGTTAAATCCTAAGGAAGACCCTGAGGTGTCTAATGTCTCCGATATGTAGAAAGAAGATCTTTGGACAACGCTTAAGGCAAATTTCACCCTACCGCCAGAGGAGGATCCGGAGAAGCCAGATATAGAGCAATTGATCAAGTCTCATGCTCTTAAGAAGATGGCAGAACTATTCAGGAGGTGGAAGAATGAGCTGAAAATGTTTGTCGACAAAGAAATTACACCAGAATTCACCGGCCGGTTTGAGAAGATCAGAGATCACTGGCCCGCATTTGTGGCCCACAAGACATCGGAAAAGAGTAAGAAGATGTCAACGACAAACAAGAAAAATGCTGCAAAGAAGAAGCATCACCATCGCTCGGGGTCAGGTGGCTACCTCAAAGCCCGACCTTTGTGGGACAAGGCTGAGAATGACCTGATTGCTAAGGGGTCGAACCAGAGACATTGAACTGGCCAGACCGTTGCCGGACTTGGTTCTTCAGGGTTGGCGGAACCTTGGACCCTGTATCAGGGAAGTGCGTTTGGACGGAAGAGCAACTGCGAATACCCGTCATGAGGCTTAAGGAGTATATCGAGAAAGCACAGCAAGGGACGTTCGTCCCATACAGAGAGGAGGACGAGCTCACAATGGCCCTTGGGAATCCTGAGCACCCTGGACGGACACGAGGCACGCCGGGCTCCGTTCCATGGAAGGTTGGGTTTCTGGACGCACGGGGTTACAGATGCCAGAAGAGGAGGAAGAAAGTGGAGCATAGCCAACTGCAGGCGATGCACGAAAGGGTACAAGGGCTAGAGGAACGAGAAGCAAATCGCAGCAAACGACCTACCGAAGCTTCCCTTAAAGCTACCCCGCCATCTCAGCGGAGAAGCAGTGTGGCTTCCATCGAGCAGACTCAGCAGCTGGAGCCTGTCTTCACGTCTCCTGCTATGCTATCACGGAGTCTCAACATTGCCACCTTATGTCGTGATGGATGACATTGAAAGTCAAGGTGGCTGTTGGAGCTGTTTTACCTACTGAACCTGGCACAACCTACCACGACCGGTCGATTCCAGAAGGATATGCTAGGGTGATGGTAGATCAAATAACGGACGGATTTGAGGACCTTGAGCTTGACCACCCTACGGGTGAAGGGGGGATTCGGCTGGGTTCTTCTCTGAAGACTTCATGCCTATGGCGGAAGGAGCTCATCAACCTTCCAAAATGGACGCCTCCACCTCCTCCGACGATGACGACGAGTCAGGGCACTCCGCCTCCTCCTACGGCGAGTGATCAGGGCACTCAGCGTGCTTCTACGGCGAGTGGCGACACTCCGCCTCCTTCTCCGCCTGCGCCGATGCGCCCGAGCAGCCAGCCTCCTCCTTGTCCGCCTCGTCAAAAAGGGCGGAAGAGACCCGCCGCCGCTCCGGCTGCTCCAGCGCGTCGTCCTTCTCCGCCTCGTAAGAAAGGAAAGACACCCGCAGCCGCTCCGTCTACTCCGGCGTCTAGCAGTATAGCCAGAGGCAGGCAATACAAATACGGTCCTTCTTTGAAGACTCCAGAGAAGTTACCATACAAGAGGAGCCAGGAGGAAAATGCGAAGATCGTGCAAGCCGAAGTGAACAACTTCTTTGCAGGGGTGAAAGCAAAGAAACATCCACCTCCGGAGGAGAAGATAGATCCGGTAAAAGCGAAGCATACTCTGGCTGCCCTGACGAAACCACCAAAGTCTCCGGTGAAAGTCAACTATGAGCGCATTATTACAAAGTCATTTATCGAAGCGGAGCGGTCGGGAAGTACTGTTAGTGGTCAAAGGTTAGCAGAACGACAAGCTGGGAAAAAAGTTGCCGAGCTCGGCGAACAAGAGAACCAATCGTTCCCCCCGCTCAAGGTGTCTAGCGATATCATCGCTAATCATCCGGGCATCTTGTTGCCTGGTACCAATCCTGCAGATTACCTCCCCGACGATGCACATTTTGATTTCTTAGAGGTGGACGAACACAAATACGTGTACGGGAAGCCTCTCGTCAAAGATGAAAGATCTCTAACAACGATGATGCGAAGATTCCATGATTGGTACATGAAAACCTACACAGAGTCTGAGGGGAGTAATATTTTGACGCTAAGAGTTAGAGAGGAGCATGACCTCGTTGGAATTGAATTGTTGAATGTTCCATTTGAGGAGTTCTTCCCATTTTTCAATCTAATGGCCCTCGATAAACTAATGATCACTTGCTACTGCCTGTAAGTAGTACTACTTCTGTCATTAAGTCTCTATATATAGGTCACCTCTTTCATTGCATGTATTTTTAATTATCCTCACTATATTATGCAGATTGAAGATCATCGAATTGAAGAAAAGACAAATCGGTGAGATTGGGTTCATTGACACATATCTCGTAGATGCATTTATGGTTGAATTTCAAGCCAAAGATACCGAGGAGAACCTGCTACAATCGTTTGTATTGAATCAAAACAAAGCTATAATACTCTTCCCTTACGAATTCCAGTGAGTGTTACTGTCTTGTGCATATTCGGTTTCCCTTGTTAGTCAAGGTTATAGTAATGTAATTGATGAGTTATGCATGCGGGCGCAGCTTCCACTATATTCTCCTAGAGATTAAGCTTGAGCAGGGAATAGTAACCGTCTTAGACTCGAGACGAAAAGATCCCAAGGAGTGTGCGGACATGACTGAAATTCTACAGAAGTAAGTTCAATTGATCATTATCGCACCATATCGGCAAATTTGTTCATTTCCTGATATCAAGTAATTGTTTTCTTTGTCTGGTAGGGTTTGGAAAAAATTCACCTCAAAAACTCCGGGACTGCCGAAGAAGCTGCAATTTAGACACCCGAAATTAAGTACTATAGTAGCATGTTCCACGCATCTCCTAGTGATTCAAGCGCTAGTTTCATCAATACCATTTAGCATGCTTGCTAACTATTAGTTTGATTGACCTCTATTTCTTGTGAAGTGGTTGTGGCAGGAACCAGGGAATGATTACTGTGGATACTACATTTGCGAGTCCATCCGCCACATGACCCGTGAGCGGGGCTACTCTGACAAACAATATGAAATGCGTAAATAATAATATTCACAATTTTATTTTATTACCATCATTTGTGTTCAGTTTCATTTATTCATATATATGTATTGACCCCCTTCTTCAAATTAGATATTTCGGATGCGGGATGAACTCCTACCAGCAGATCGTATGCGAGGAATTCAAGAGGAATTGGCGGCATTCTTTCTGGACCACGTGATCGCTAAAGACGGAGAATACCATGTGAACCCTAATCAGTTGGTTTTTAGTTAGGAGATTATATTGTAAGAGATAATTATATTGTATATATGTAGCCAGTAGCGTCGGATAGATATACGAGAACTTGTTGTTCGACCAATCTCTGAGAGAAGGATAGGTGGTCGATATCACTTCTCTCTGTATGCATATGTTCATGACGATCTTTTGTTTCCTTCATTTGCTTACTAGCTAGCGTGTCTAGTCCTCTCTATACGTATAGTACGTAGCATCGACCAAGCACGGAGATAAGAGAGGACACTTATCTCTATTAATTAGCTAGCTAACACAATATATGAAACACCTAAATTAACCCCCCAAAAACCCCTAACCCCCCCCCCCCTTTCAAAAAAATCCAGCACCTGAAATGCTGACGCGTGGATGCCTATTGGTCCCGGTTGGTGCCACCAACCAGGACCAAAGGGCCTCCTGCCTGGGCTCGCCGCACCGGCCACATGGAAGCCCATCTGTCCCGTTCGTGTAAGAACCGGGACTAAAGGCCAAGGGCATTAGTAACGACCTTTTTGTCCTGGTTCCGAAACCGGGACAGGAGGCCCTTACTAACCGGGACAAAAGGCCCTTTTTTCTACTAGTGGAAAGAAAAAAGATCACCTCAATTTGTTCCCGTTAAAATAGCCTAATCCATTATTTTTATTGAGGCCCTAGAAAACAAGCTGATGAGTGCTAATGGATCCTTAAGTTGGAAGTAGTGTTCTTAGTCTCTTTCCCAGTTAGATGACTTCGGTATTTTCTTTACTCGGTTTTGGAAGATTTATCAGTCTAGTGCAAAGTTTAGCTAGACTATGCGTGTATATTAATTCGCTGTATATTCGATGTCAAATATTTACAGCTTTCTTATTCAATCTGATTAGATCGGAAAATAGGCGAACGGGAGTCAATCGATCTAACGTGCATGTCATGCATGCATATATAGGCTGTAGGTTATGGTTATGGAGAATATGTGGAGATTTGAGTCGTTCATGACGTTTCATTCCAAATGTGGAGAATATGTGTGCATATGCACCACTAAGTAATTCCACTTCTATATTCATGTGAATTTTAATTTCCTGTTGACATTTTACATGCCGTTATCTGTAACTTCTAATGACATGTCATTTGTAGATAATGTGTAACATGCATAGTTTTTTTTATCGAATCTGATGAGATAGGAAAACAAAAAAACTGAAGCCTATTGATCTGAGGTGCATGCATAGATACTTATATATATGGGTTGAAGGTTATTGTTACGGCTCAAAGCATGTAGGTCAGTTCACACTTTGAGTCGTTCATGATATTTTACTCGGAATGTAGAGAATCTGTGTTCATAGACACTGTTAACTAAGAATTGTCCAGTCTCCTTCATTTGTATTTTAATTACCTCCCAATGTTTCCTCATGTTCTTATCTTTGACTTTTAATGACATAATTTATAATGTCATTTTGCCTCCCATGAATCCATTAGTTAGGTGAAAATATATACTTCTTGGTTCCATGACCAATAAATCCCAATAAGTATGTTGGTTCCAAAAATCATAATTCTTGGTTATGGCATGCGACTCAGCAATGGCATAGGCCATTAATTATTGTGGATTTGGCAAATGACTAGGTGTCTATTTTCATTGCCTACATGTCTAGATCTCAGATGCTAGAGTCATGTTTCTCCCAAATAAAGTCTTATCGTAAAGTGTTCATGCATTTTCTATTTTCCATCTAATATTTATCTCCTATATATAATCAGAAGAACTACTAGGATTTCTATTATTATGTAAGGGACATGACATTGTAAAAGGCAATGACATTTACTTAACAGTGTAAGATATTTTGCATAAATATTGTATGAGGTCAACCGATAATGAGCATCTTCTCTTTTTTATGTTGCACTGATAATGTTTTATAATTTGTGTAGCTAATATGGATCTCATACGTAAAGTTACAAATACGCAATGTGTTCATGCTTTAATTATGAAGCAAAGAAGTTGATTCACTGATGCATGTAAAAATAAAGGGTAATGAAGTGATGTGTTCCTATACTCAGATATACAATGCACAAAATTTCTTCTACCATAAATTTCATGCACTACATGCAGAAATAGGTAGTGTAGTGGTTATTTTGCATTGTTTTTCATAGAGGGGCTATGTTCATGTTGTTCAAGGCATTTTGTTGTATTAAATTGCAATAAGCTCAGTGGGACGTTATATATTAAAAAATGTTATCTGAATTGAAATTAGCTCAATGGAGGTAGATATGTTGAATGATATATGAAAACTTTGTTATCATACACGTCTTTCCTAATCAATGTTTGCAATAAAATTGCTTATACTTTTGTAGATCGGACATGAGTCTCCAGTTCCGAATTTATGGTTTTAATTTGTTTCCCAATATCTATGTGTCATACCTATCTTTGTGGTGACCTACAGCTAAAAAAAGGGTGGAAATCATTGTGATCTATATAAATAAAGTGTTCAATTATAATTTCGCACTGAGCTCAAATTCATTCTATATACCACGCAACGCAAAATTTATGAAAAGCTACTAATCATATCTTCATGCGTATACTTATCGCTACATCCATATGTTATTTCTCATAAATTTGCATATTATGTGTTACCTTCATAATGATAGTTTTCGTCTTTGTATTAGCATCATTTTTCTTCATTGTTTCTACTATTATTTTACGCATATGCATGTTCCTTCAACAGATGATTGTTTTAAAGGGAGAATGAAACTACATCATCCAGAGAGATACTTAGATGATGACATTAGTTTATTGATGATAATTCGAGGATATATTTGGATATGTTTATGTAATCTCAAATAGCTAGCCCGTGCATACGCACGGGTTGACGACTAGTTGGGTTAATTCGCGTTCGATATTTTAATAATTTGATATGTGGGTGGACCAGTGCTTGGGTGATGTTCTTAATTGACAAAACCTCCCACTTATGATTAACCCTCCCGCAAACATCCGCAACTATGAGAAAAGTATTAAGGATAAATTCTAACCATATCATTAAACATAGGGATCCAAATCAGCCCATTACGAAGTAGTGCATAGAATGGGGTTTAAGTTTCTATCACCCTCACAACCCACCCTCTAATTACTACTCCACAATGCATTCCCTTAGGAAAAAAATATGGTGAAGTTTTATGTAGTCGACGTTCACATAACACCACTAACGGAATCACAACATTCATATCATTAAAATATCAAATGAATATCAACTTCACATGACTACTTGCAACATGATTTCTCCCGTGGCCTCAAGAACAAAAGTAACTACTCATAAGTGATAAACATGTTCATGATTAGAGAGGTATTATATAGCATAATGAATCTGACCATATGATATTCCACCAAATAAACCATAAAGCATCAACTACAAGATGTAATCAACACTACTAGACACACCCGAGGTACCAATCTGAGGTTCTGGTACAAGATTGAGTACAAGAGATGAACTAGAGTTTTGAGAGGGGATGGTGTTGATGAAGATGTTGATGAAGATTGGACTCCCTAAGATGAGAGGGTTGTTGGTGATGATGATGGCCTCAATTTACCCCTCCGGGAGGGGAGTTCCTCCGGCGGAATCGCTCTACCAGAGGGCAAAAGTGCTCCTGCCCAGGTTCCGCCTCAAGTCGGTGGCGCTTCATCCCGAAAGTCCTCTCCTAATTTTTTTAGGGTGAAGGAGAATTTATACCAGAAGATGGACACCAGGGATGGGCCAGGTGGCCCACTAGACATCAGGCCACGCTAGGGGTGCCTGGCACGCCCTGGTGTGTACCGGTCGCCTGGTGAGCCCCCTCCGACACTTCTTCCTTCCAATATTTTTTATTTATTATAAAATAAATCTTCGTAAATTTTCACCCCAATGGGAGACGCGTAGAATAGGTATCTCTGACGTAGCTTTTTAAGGCCCAGAATTCCATATATTGGCATTCTCCCACTTGACGTAAACCTTGAATATTTTGATAGAAAAGGCATTACAATTACTCCACCAAGTGGAAAAATACATAAAACAGTATAAATAACAAAAACAAAACATGATGCAAAATGGACGTATCAACTCCCCCAAGCTTAGACCTTGTTTGTCCTCAAGCGAAAGCCGGTAGAGAAAATGATGACCACATGCTTTGAGAGAGAGAGGTGTCAATAAAAACAAAATACGTACATAGCAACATCATGTTCATTATTATAAAAGAAAATAAAACATTATAAAATACTTCATCACAACATTCTCATCACATAAATTTTATCATAAAGGCTTCTTATAAACAAGTAGCAATTCATCACAAAAGTATGAAGCATAAACTCTATTGAAAACTAACAAACTATGCTCTGAGTCAACTTTGCAACACAATTCATCATATTTTCAGGCAGGGTCACATGTCGTAGATTTTAAGCAAGTCTACATACTCAACCATCATTTTGTATTCTATGATTTGTAACACTCACCGCATACATATGAGCAAAAGTTTTCAATTGGACACATAGAAAGATAGGGGCTTATAGTGTTGCCTCCCAACGTATTCACCTCAAGTGTGATGTCAACAATAATAATTCATGGCCACCCACATTCAGACGGATATATATATTTAGATCTATCCCCATCATATGATGCTTGCCAAAGAGAAGATAAAGGAAGTAGAGGAAAATACTTTGACTCTTGCAGAAAAGTAAATACATAAATGTAAAAGATAGGCCCTTCGCAGAAGGAAGCAGAGATTGTCATGCACTTTTTGGTTGTATGCTAAATCTCTTAGTGCAAAGGAACGTTATGTTATATTGCCCCTTGTGATGGCAACCTTTATTATGCAGTACGTCGCTTTTATTATAGGCATCACAAGTTTGTACAACACTTAATGTACCTTACTCTAAATGATAAAACATGTTTAGAAGCAATTTTTATTGCTTTGTGCACCGATGACAACTTACTTGAAGGATCTTACTCAATCCATAGGTAGGTATGGTGGACTCTTGAAACATGGGTTTGGGGTTAAGGTTTTGGATGCACAAGTAGTATCTCTACTTAGTGCAGAGTTTTTGGCGAGCAAAGGTATTGGGCAAGCACCACATGTTAGAGGATCTATAACAATATAACTTCTACGTGAATGTGAATAAGCATAAATCATTACGTTGTCTTCCTTGTCCAATGTCAACAGTTTTGGCATATTATAACTAATGGGGGATCACAATCATAAAAGATGTCGAGCATAGTGTATTTTCATGTAAATCTTCTCTTCCCTTATTAATTCTTTCAAGTGTTGCATCACCGACCAATGTTATGTTTATCAATCTTCAACAAATTTTACCACTTATACTTTTCCTTGTGTGATATCACTACTTACTATAAGATTGACATATGATATTTTTCATTATTTTCCTTTATTTTGAATGCAGCAAAGAAGTAAAGAAGCAAAATTCAAACTAAATTATATTATATAACTCTCACTCAATTACATAGATAGATCACGAAACTAGCACTCAAAAGAAAAAGATTGAACTAAACTTTTATTTGACTAGATTTCAAAATATCTAAAGATCAAACTAGGATGGGTAAAGATAAAGAAGAGTGATAGTGATACATACCGGGGTGCCTCCCCCAAGCTTGCCGCAAGCCAAGGGGAGTGCCCATACCCGTGTACTCAAGTCTCCTTCTTTGGTGGTGAAGTTGGAGGTGGTTGTGTAGATGATGAGGTAGCGTCACAGTGTAGCCTCAAGAGGTTCTCCAGATGTTGAATGACGCTCCGGAGATTGACGACTTGGTCCTTTAAAAAATTATTTTCAATAGTAAGATATTTATTCTGAACACGAACCGTTTTGAAGGCTCTGAAGGCTTAGATTTCAAGAGGGGTGAGATGCTCATAGTAGGGTTGGAGGTAATCTTCTTATTCCTCTTCTTTTGGTGGCATGGCCTACCCTTCTTCTGGAGTTTGATCCCCCTTGACTTCCTTGCCCTTGTTCTCCTTGGTAGCTCCTACTAGTTCCACTTCCTTCAGTTCCATCTTCATCAGCCAAGAATCTTCTGCTCCATCATTGTAGAAGGGAGAAGACATGGTGCCCGGCTTGATAGTTCTAACAGAAAAACAACACGAAACAAGAACAGTGGATTTCTCCGTGGTACTAGGGTCAAATGATCGGGAGATATATATAGAGAATATTTATACAAGGAAATACGTGTTCCACAAAAAAAGGAGCCAGGAAGGTACCCGAGGGGTCCACTAAACATCAGTCCGCACCAGGGGGCTCGCGCACCTTGGTGTCTAGTGAACACCTACATTGCCTTCCCGCGTGTTTCTGAGTTTCCTAATTTTTCTAAAATTCCAAAACTGCCAGAAAATATTTTGTGGATTTTCGTGAGCCCGTTTACTTACCGTATTACACACCTCTTCCTTTTAAGGGTTCTCGAATGTTATGGAAGGTCTCCCTAATGTGCTCCTTCGATGTCATGGTTTGGACAATATTTGTTTCAATATTAATTGGTGTATATGAGATGTAGTGCTTTATTCTTTGTCCATTGACCACCTTCGGGTTAGTGCATTCGGGATTATTGATCTTAATAGCTCCAGACCCATAAACTTCTTCGATGATATATGGTCCTTCCCATTTGGACAGAAGTTTTCCTGCAAAGAATCGAAGACGAGAGTTGTACAATAGAACATATTCGCCAACTCTGAATTCTCGCTTTTGGATTCTTTTGCCATGCCATCTTTTAACTTTTTCATTGAATAGTTTGGCATTTTCATAAGCTTGGGTTCTCCTTTCATCTAATGAGCTAATATCAAATAACCTCTTTTCACCAGCAAGTTTGAAATCATAGTTGAGTTCTTTAATTTCCCAATAAGCTTTATGTTCTAAATCAAGAGGTAAATGACATGATTTTACATAAACCATTTTCTAAGGAGACATACCCATAGGATTTTTATAAGCTGTTCTATAGGCCCACAATGCATCATCTAATTTCCTAGACCAATTCTTTTGACTCTCTTTTGCAATATTAATATTATTTCTCTATTGGTTAATTCTACTTGACCACTAGACTGAGGATGATAGGGAGATGCAATTCTATGGTTAACATCATATCTAGCAAGCAACTTATTAAAAGCACCATGAATAAAATGTGAACCACCATCAGCCATTAAGTATCCAAGGACTTCAAAACCTAGGAAAATAACTTCCTTAATCATCTTAGTAGAGGTGTTATGATCAGCACTATTGGTCGGAATAGCTTCTACCCATTTAGTGACATAATCAACAACAACCAACATATGTGTATACCCATTGGAGGAAGGAAAAGGTCACATATAATCAAGTCCCCAAACATCAAATGGTTCAATAACAAGTGAATAATTCATAGGCATTTCCTCACGTCTACTAATATTAACAATTCTTTGGCATTCATCACAAGAGAGGACAAACTTATGAGCATCTTTGAAAAGAGTAGGCAAATAAAATCCGTAATGTAATACGTTGTGTGCAGTTCTATCCCCCGTATGGTGTCGTCCATAAGCCTCGTAGTGACACTTTCGAAGGATTAGTTCATGTTCATGCTCAGGTATACAACGACTAGTAATACCATATACTGCCTCTTTATAAATATGTGTTTCATCCAAAAAGTAATGTCTTAAATCAAAGAAGATTTTTTTTCTTTTATTGATAGGTGAAACTAGGTGGTATGTATTTAGCAACAATGTAATTAGCATAATCAGAAAACCATGGTGTATTATGCGAAACATTGACCACACCTGGGTGTTCATCAGGAAAGTTTTCATCAATAGGTAGTGGGTCATCAAGAACATTTTCTAACCTAGACAAGTTATCAGCTACGGGGTTCTGAGCTCCTTCCCTATCAATGATATGCAAATCAAATTCTTCTAGCAAAAGAACCCACCTAATGAGTCTAGGCTTAGCATCTTTGTTCTCCATAAGATATTTAATAGCAGCATGATCAATGTGAATAGTTACTTTAGAGTCAACAATGTAAGATCTGAATTTATCACAAGCAAATACAACTACTAAGAAACCATTTTTAGTGGTAGCATAATTTGTCTAGGCATTGCCTAGAGTTTTACTAGCATAGTGAATGAGATTTAGTTTCTTATCAACACTTTGTCCTAGAACAGCACCAACAGCATAATCACTAGCATCCCACATAATTTCAAAAGGCAAGTTCCAATCAGGTGGTTGAACAATAGGTGCAGAAGATAAGGATTTCTTAAGTGTTTTGAAGGCTTTTACACAATCATCATCAAAAACAAAAGGAACATCCTTTTGTAATAAATTAGTAAGAGTCCTAGAAATTTTAGAGAAGTCTTTAATAAACCTTCTATAGAACTAGCATGACCATGGAAACTATGGATGCCTTTAATATCTTTGGGGCATGGCATCTTCCCAATTGCATCAACTTTAGCCTTATCCACCACAATACCCCGTTCAGAAATTTTATGGCCCAAGACAATACCTTCATTCACCATAACGTGACTCTTCTCCCAATTCAAGACAAGGTTAGTTTGCTCACATCTCTGCAAAACTCGTTCAAGGTTTCTTAAGCAATCATCAAAATAAGTTCCATAAATGGAAAAATCATCCATGAAGATCTCGACAATCTTTTCACAAAAATCAGAGAATATAGGAGTCATACTTCTTTGAAAGGTAGCAGGTGCATTGCATAATCCAAAAGGCATACGTATATAAGCATAGGTGATGACCCACTAGTATAGGGGATCAATCGTAGTCCTTTCGATAAGTAAGAGTGTCGAACCCAACGAGGAGCAGAAGGATCTGACAAGTGGTTTTCACCAAGGAAAAATCTGCAGGCACTAAAATTGTCGGTAACAAGTGATTGCGTGGTGAGATGATTCGTAGCCAGCAAAAAGTAACAAAAGTAGCAACGGTGCAGCAAAGTGGCCCAATCCCTTTTGTAGCAAGGGACAAGCCTGGACAAAGTCTTATAGGAGGAAAAACGCTCCCGAGGACACACGGGAATTTTTGTCATGCTAGTTTTCATCATGTTCATATGATTCGCGTTCGTTACTTTGATAGTTTGATATGTGGGTGGACCTGCACTTGGGTACTACCCTTACTTGGACAAGCCTCCCACCTATGATTAACCCCTCTCGCAAGCATCCGCAACTACGAAAGAAGAATTAAGATAAAGTCTAACCATAGCATTAAACTAGTGGATCCAAATCAGCCCCTTACGAAGCAACGCATAAACTAGGGTTTAATCTTCTGTCACTCTAGCAACCCATCATCTACTTACTACTTCCCAATGCCTTCCTCTAGGCCCAAATAATGGTGAAGTGTTATGTAGTCGATGTTCACATAACACCACTAGAGGAAAAACAACATGCAACATATCAAAATAACGAACGAATACCAAATTCACATGACTATTATTAGCATGACTTATCCCATGTCCTCAGGAACCAAAGTAACTACTCACAAAGCATAATCATATTCATGACCAGAGAGGTAATGAGTAGCATCAAGGATCTGAACATAAACTCTTCCACCAAATAATCCAACTAGCATCAACTACAACGAGTAATCAACACTACTAGCAACCTTACAAGTACCAATCGGAGTCGCGAGACGGAGATTTGTTACAAGTGATGAACTAGGGTTTGGAGATGAGATGGTGCTGATGAAGATGTCGATGGTGACGAGTCCCCTCCGATGAGAGGAGTGTTGGTGATGACGATGGCGACGATTTCCCCCTCCGGGAGGGAAGTTTCCCCGACAGGATCGTCCTGCCGGAGCTCTAGATTGGTTCTGCTCAAGTTCCGCCTCGTGGAGGCGGCGAAACCACGAAAAAGCTCCTCCTTGACTTTTTTCCTGGACGAAACCCTCCATATAGCAAAAGAGGGGAGCAAGTGGGCCAGTGGGCTTCCCACAAGCCCCCATGGCGCGGCCTGGTGGTGGTCGCGCCGTGCAGGCTTCTGGGCACCCCCTGGTGCCCCTCCGGCACTTCTTCGTCCCAGTATTTTTGATAAATTGGGAAAAAAATCTCTGTTGATTTTCACGGCGTTTGGAGTTGCGCAGAATAGGTATCTCAACTTTGCTCCACTTTCGGGCCAGAATTCCAATTGTCGGCATTCTCCCTCTTCATGTAAACCTTGCAAAATAAGAGAGAAAAGGCATAAGAATAGTACCGTGAAGTGAAATAACAGCCAAAGAAGCGATAAATATCAACATGAAAACATGATGCAAAATGAATGTATCAACTCCCCCAAGCTTAGACCTCGCTTGTCCTCAAGCGAAAGCCTAGCTCAATAAATATGTCCACATGTTTAGGGAGCAAGGTGTTGACAAAACAAAATGCGAATGTACATGCATCATGATCAAGCTCAGAACAGCAATACCAACATATAATCTCTCATGCTAAAGTGATAATTCCTTCACAAAGTAAAGCATGGATCAAGAACCTTATCGAGAAGTAACAACCTATAGCCTTTAGTCATTGAAGCAATTGAAATTTATCACAACATCAGAAAGAGTCAAATAAGAGCTTGTAAAGCAAATCCACATACTCAATCATTCTTTCGTTCTCTACAATTGGTACAACTCACGTGGTACTCATGAGATCAAAGTTTCAGCTCGACACAGAGAAAGATAGGGGCTTATAGTTTTGCCTCCCAACTGCTTACCTCAAGGGTAATGTCAACAATAATAATTCATGAATACTTACCTCCAAGTTGACATATGAATATAGATCTTCCCCAAGCATGTGACGGTAGCCAAGATAAAGGCGAAATAAGGAATTGGTGAAGATCACCATGACTCTTTTGAGGGCAAAAAGTAAAGGTACAAGATAGGCCCTTTGCAGAGGGAAGCAGAGGTTGTCATGCGCTTTTGAGGTTTGGATGCGTGTCCTCTTAGTGCGGAGGAACGTCACTTTATATTGTCCCCTGTGATAAAGAACTTTATTATGCAGTCTGTCGCTTTTATGTCTTCCTCATCACAGGTTCGTATAAAGCTTATTTTCCACACACTAATATATCATACATATTAGAGAGCAATTTTTATTGCTTGCACCGATGACAACTTACTTCAGGGATCTTATTCAATCCATAGGTAGGTATGGTGGACACTCATGGCAAAACTGGTTCGAAGGTTTATGGATGCACAAGTAGTATCTCTACTTGGTGCGGGAGGTTTGGCTAATGTGAGGTGGAAGTAATCGTCACATGCTAGGGGATCTCTAATCATATAACATTGTTCGGAACCAAGCAAACACAATTCATTATGTTGTCTTCCTTGTCCAACATCTACTTCTAGGCATGCAATAGTTTAGTGAGTGTTCACAATCATAGATGGTGTCAGAGATGATATATTTATATGTGAACCTCTCCTTCCTTATCACTTCCTATTAATTGCAACAATGACCAAGGTCTACGTTTGCCTACCCTTAACAAGTTTCAATCCTCATTATTTTTATATGTGAAGCCATCACTTCCCATAAGATCATTACATGATCTTTCATGCTTTTGTTCTATTCTCACTCTTTTGATCATGGCAAGAGGCAAAGCCCTTCAACTAAGACACTCTTTATTATAACGCTCACGAGCAAGAATACATCGGGGGTGACACAAAGCAAAACTCAAGACTAAAACACTAAGACTTTTACTCTACTAGAAAAAGAGAAAACTAAATAGGAAAACTAAAACAAAGGTAAAGGCAAAAGATGTGATGGTGATACGATATCGGGGAAACTCCCCCAAGCTTGGCACAAGCCAAGGGGATTGCCCATACCAATGCTCAGTTGTCTTCCTTTGGTGGTGATGGTGGAGTTGTGGCAATCTTTGACTCCAAGAGGGCCATTAATCTTTGATTTATGCTTTGGAGATCTGCGATATGTTTTTCCAGCAAAACAACTTCACGAGTGAGACAAGTATTGCGAGCACGAGTTGTTCACAAAACCTCAAGAGTTCAATCAAGGATGGAGATAGTAAGTGGAGGTAGGGTTGGAGGAAATCCACTCCTTCAACTTCTTCCTTGTTGAGCACAGATTGCACTTCATCCCATGCCTGATCCTTCTCCTTAGCTTTGCCCTAGGTTTCTTTAGGTAGCCTCTCTTTAGCCTCCATGACCTCCATCCTTTTCAGATCAGCATGAACTTCTCCATAGATTTGACGGAGGTTGTTCTCCCCCACAGATTCCTGGGACGACATCTTGACCTAGATCTGCGGCAGAAAACAGGCTCGAAACGAAAAACAGAGGAAATCTGCGTGATGCAGGGGTCAGACCAAACGGGAGTATATATAATGATTTTTTTCTGACCAGAAGGAGTCCCCTGCATGAAAACGAAGTCCGGGAGGCGCACGAGGTGGCCACAATCCCTCACGGCGCGGCCAGGGGTGGGCCCGCATCGTGCAGGCTTGTCGCCTCCTCGCGCACTTTCTGGACTACTTCTAATTTTTGTATTTTTTCAAATATTCCAAAACGGAGAAAATTTCCTATTGGAAAAGTTTTGGACTTTGTTTTCTTACCGAATCACATACCTCTTCGTTTCCAGAGTCTGAAACAGGCTGATAAACATCCCTTGGGTATTCCTCCGGAGTTATGGTATTGATGATATTAATTTCAACATTTATGGGAGTACCTGAGATATAATGCTTGATTCTCTGCCCATTTACAACTCTCGGACACTTACCTTCTGTGTTGTTGATCTTGATAGCACCGGAACGATATACTTCCTCAACAACATAGGGACCTTCCCATTTAGAGAGAAGCTTGCCTGCAAATAATCTAAAACGAGAGTTATATAGAAAGACATAATCACCTATATTGAACTCACGCTTTTGTATCCTCTTGTCATGCCACCTCTTAACCTTCTCTTTGAATAGCTTGGCATTCTCATATGCCTGAGTTGTCCATTCATCAAGCGAGCTAATGTCAAATAACCTCTTCTCACCGGCGAGTTTGAAATCAAAGTTGAGCTCTTTGATTGCCCAATAAGCTTTATGCTCTAGCTCAAGAGGTAAATGACATGCTTTACCGTACACCATTTTATACGGAGACATGCCCATGGGATTCTTATAGGCAGTTCTATAAGCCCACAATGCATCATTGAGCTTCTTAGACCAATTATTTCTAGACCTGTTGACAGTCTTTTGCAGAATTAGTTTAATCTCTCTGTTGCTCAGCTCTACTTGACCACTAAACTGAGGGTGGTAGGGAGATGCAATTCTATGGTTGACATCGTACTTAGCAAGCGTTTTACGGAAAGCACCATGAATGAAATGTGAACCACCGTCAGTCATTAGATATCTAGGGACTCCAAATCTAGGGAAGATAACCTCTTTTAGCATCTTGATAGAGGTGTTGTGATCAGCACTACTAGTGGGGATAGCTTCTACCCACTTAGTGACGTAATCAACGGCAACTAAGATGTGAGTATACCCATTGGATTTGGGAAAAGGTCCCATATAATCAAAGTCCCAGACATCAAATGGTTCAATGACAAGTGAATAGTTCATAGGAATTTCCTAATGTTTGCTAATATTAACTATTCTTTGACATTCGTCACAAGACAAGACAAACTTACGGGCATCCTTGAAGAGAGTGGGCCAATGGAAACCTGATTGCAATACCTTGTGTGCAGTTCTATCTCCCACATGGTGTCCTCCGTAGGCCTCGGAGTGACACTTCTGTAGGATCTGTCCCTATTCATGTTCAGGTACACAACGTCTAATAACACCATCTACTGCATCCTTATAAAGGTGAGGATCATCCCAAAAGTAGTGTCTTAAGTCAAAGAAGAACTTCTTCTTTTGCTGGTACGTGAAACTAGGTGGTATGTATTTGGCAACGATATAGTTTGCATAATCAGCATACCACGGTGCCCTACGTGAAGCATGGATGACATTCAGTTGCTCATCGGGAAATCTATCATCAATAGGTTGTGGGTCATCAAGAACGTTCTCCAACCTAGACAAGTTATCTGCTACTGGGTTATCAGCACCCTTTCTGTCGACAACGTGCAAATCAAATTCTTGTAGCAAGAGAACCCATCTGTTAAGTCTAGGTTTAGCGTCCTTCTCCTCCGTGAGGTACTTAATAGAAGCATGATCAGTGTGAATAGTGACTTTGGAATCAACTATGTACGACCTGAACTTTTCACATGCAAACACGACTGCTAAAAATTCCTTCTCCGTAGTAGTATAGTTTCTCTGGGCACTGTCTAGAGTTTTACTAGCATAGTGAATAACATTCAACTTCTTATCAACTCTTTGCCCTAGAACAGCACCAATAGCATAATCGCTGGCATCACACATGATCTCAAAAGGCAAGTTCCAATCAGGTGGTTGAACAATAGGTGCAGTTATCAAAGCCCTCTTAAGTATTTCGAAGGCTTCCTCACAATCATCGTCAAAAACAAAAGGAATATCCTTTTGCAAGAGATTGGTAAGAGGCCTAGAAATCTTAGAGAAGTCCTTAATGAACCTTCTATAGAAACCAGCATGACCAAGGAAACTTCTTATACCCTTGATATCTGTGGGGTATGGCATTTTCTCGATTGCATCAACCTTAGCCTTATCGACTTCAATACCTCTTTCAGAAATTTTATGTCCTAAGACGATGCCTTCATTAACCCTAAAGTGGCACTTCTCCCAATTCAAGACAAGATTGGTGTCTTTACATCTCTATAAGACTCGATCAAGGTTGCTAAGGCAATCATCAAAGGAAGACCCGTAAACGGAAAAGTCATCCATGAAAACCTCGACAATCTTTTCACAAAAGTCAGAGAATATAGCAATCATACATATTTGAAAGGTGACAGGTGAATTATATAAGCCAAAAGGCATACGTCTATAAGCAAATGTACCGAAAGGGCAGGTGAAAGTGGTTTTCTCCTGATCAGATTGTGCAACTCGTATTTGGGAGAAACCAAAATAACCGTCTAGAAAGCGGAAGTGTGTGTGTTTAGACAGCCTTTCTAGCATTTGGTCGATAAAAGGCAGAGGGTAATGATCTTTCCTAGTGGCCTTATTCAACTTCCAAAAATCAATCACCATCCTATAGCCAGTAATAATTCTTTGTGGGATCAACTCATCCTTATCATTAAGGACAACGGTAATGCCTCCCTTCTTAGGGACGCAATGCACCGGACTCACCCAATCGCCATGAGCAACAGGATAGATAATACCCGCTTCCAGGAGCTTTAGTATTTCTTTTCTTACTACTTCTTTCATCTTAGGATTCAATCTCCTTTGATGATCAGCAACTGGTTTGAAATCAGGATCAGTTTTGATCTTGTGCTGGCATAGAGTGGGACTAATGCCCTTAAGATCATCAAGAGTATATCCAATAGCAGCACGGTGCTTCCTCAGAGTTTTTAGTAACTTCTTTTCTTCATGCTCCAAGAGGCTAGCACTAATAATGACAGGATATATCTCCTTTTCATCAAGATAGGCATACTTAAGAGTATCAGGCAACTGTTTAAGCTCGAACACAGGATCACCCTTTGGTGGGGGTGGATCCCCAAGCAGTTCCACAGGCAAGTTATTCTTAATGATAGGATATTGTTCTAAGACAACTCTATCTATTTCATCCCTTTCATCCATATGCATATCATTTTCATGCTCAAGCAAGTATTGATCTAAGAAATCAGCAGGAGGCACAGCAATAGAAGCTAAGGAAATAGTTTCATCCTTACTAGGCAACTCCTTTGCATGAGGTTGTCTACCAAACTTAGAGAAATTGAACTCGTGTGACACACCTTCAAAGCCAACAGTGACAGTTTGCTTCTCACAGTCAATATGAGCATTGACGGTATTGAGGAACAAAAGCTATCTTGTGCGGTAGAAAGAACGAGGAAATCAGTAGGATACTTCGTTTTACCACACAAGACTTCAACATCCCTAACAATTCCCACAGGGCAGATAGTATCTCTATTGGCAAGCTGAATAGTGACATCAATAGGCTCTATCTCAACAGGTGCAAGATCATCTTTGATTTCATCGTATAAGGATTGAGGTATTGCACTATAACTAGCACCCACGTCACATAAATCATGATAACAATGATCTCCTATCTTAACAGAAACCATAGGCATGCCAACAACATGCTTATGTTTGTCTCTAGCGTGTTGTTTAGCAATTCTAGCAGCATCTTCACAGAAGTGAATATTATGTCCCTCAACTTCTTCAGACAGAAGATCTTTGATAATAGCAATGCTAGGTTCAACTCTAATTTTCTCAGGGGGTGTAGGTGTTCTAATATAGCCTCTACGTATCACAGTTGAAGCTTTAGAATGATCCTTTATCCTAACAGGTCAAGGTGGTTTCTCAATGTAAGCAGTGGGAACCACAGGATCATTATAGGCAATGACTTTCTCTTCAACTGGAGTGGGTTTAACTACATTGACTTCTAAAGGATGATGATATTTAAACCACTTCTCTTTGGGGAGATCAATATGAGCAGCAAAAGATTCACACAATGAAGCTACTATCTCGTAGTCAAGTCCATACTTAGCGCTAAAGTCCCAAAAAGTATTTGTCTCAACAAAGGATTTAACGCAATCAAAAGTGAAATTCATACCTGACTCCTTACCTTCTTCAAGCTCCCAATCTTCAGAGTTGCGTTTAATTCTCTCCAATAAATTCCATTTGAAGTCAATATCTCTCTTCATAAAAGAACCGGTACAAGAAGTGTCAAGCATGGTGCGATCATCATGAGAAAGCCGAGCATAGAAGTTCTGAATGATAATTTCTCTCGAGAGCTCATGATTGGGGCATGAATATAGCATTGATTTAAGCCTCCCCCAAGCTTGAGAGATGCTTTCTCTATCTCGAGGCCAAAAATTATAAATATAATTCCGATCACGATGTACTAAATGCATAGGATAAAACTTTTGATGAAATTCCAATTTCAACCGGTTGTAGTCCCATGATCCAGTATCATCACATAGCCTATACCATGTCAACGCCTTATCCTTCAAAGATAAAGGAAATACCTTCTTCTTGACCTCATCCTAGGGCACACCTGCAAGCTTAAATAAACCACAAACCTCATCTACATAGATCAGATGCAAGTCTGGATGTGATGTTCCATCTCCTGTAAAAGGATTAGCCAGCAGTTTCTCAAGCATACCCGAAGGAAATTCAAAGCAAATATTTTCAGTAGGTGCAGCAGGTAGAGGAGCAACTCTTTGTGCTTCCATTCGAGGTGAAGATACCCCGAACAAGCCCCTCAAAGGATTAGTATCCATAGTGACAAGTGACAATAAATTTCAGCACACTATATGAATGTTTCCTTACCAAGTTCCACTTACCAAAGGCGCTTCACTCCCCGGCAACGGCGCCAGAAAAGAGTCTTGATGACTCACAAGTATAGGGGATCAATCGTAGTCCTTTCGATAAGTAAGAGTGTCGAACCCAACAAGGAGCAGAAGGATCTGACAAGTGGTTTTCAGCAAGAAAAAATCTGCACGCACTGAAATTGTCGGTAACAAGTGATTGTGTGGTGAGACGATTCGTAGCAAGCAACAAGTAACAAAAGTAGCAATGGTGCAGAAAAGTGGCCCAATCCCTTTTGTAGCAAGGGACAAGCCTGGACAAAGTCTTATAGGAGGAAAAACGCTCCCGAGGACACACGGGAATTTCTGTCATGCTAGTTTTCATCATGTTCATATGATCCGCGTTCGTTACTTTGATAGTTTGATATGTGGGTGGACCGGCGCTTGGGTACTGCCCTTACTTGGACAAGCATCCCACTTATGATTAACCCCTCTCGCAAGTATCCGCAACTACGAAAGAAGAATTAAGACAAAGTCTAACCATAGCATTAAACTAGTGGATCCAAATCAGTCCCTTACGAAGCAACACATAAACTAGGGTTTAAGCTTCTGTCACTGTAGCAACCCATCATCTACTTACTACTTCCCAATGCCTTCCTCTAGGCCTAAATAATGGTGAATTGTTATGTAGTCGATGTTCACATAACACCACTAGAGGAAAAACAACATGCAACATATCAAAATACCGAACGAATACCAAATTCACATGACTATTATTAGCATGACTTATCCCATGTCCTCACGAACCAAAGTAACTACTCACAAAGCATAATCATATTCATGACCAGAGAGGTAATGAGTAGCATCAAGGATCTGAACATAAACTCTTCCACCAAATAATCCAACTAGCATCAACTACAAAGAGTAATCAACACTACTAGCAACCTTACAAGTACTAATCGGAGTCGCGAGACGGAGATTGGTTACAAGTGATGAACTAGGGTTTGGAGATGAGATGGTGCTGATGAAGATGTTGATGGTGATGAGTCCCCTCCGATGAGAGGAGTGTTGGTGAGAACGATGGCGACGATTTCCCCCTCCAGGAGGGAAGTTTCCACGGTAGGATCGTCCTGCCGGAGCTCTAGATTGGTTCTGCTCAAGTTCCGCCTCGTGGCGGCGGCGAAACCACGAAAAAGCTCCTCCTTGATTTTTTT
This sequence comes from Hordeum vulgare subsp. vulgare, assembly GCF_904849725.1. Taxonomy (NCBI): domain Eukaryota; kingdom Viridiplantae; phylum Streptophyta; class Magnoliopsida; order Poales; family Poaceae; genus Hordeum; species Hordeum vulgare. Next base: position 534,592,658 of record NC_058524.1, read on the forward strand.
TCCTGGACGAAACCCTCCATATAGCAAAAGAGGGGAGCAAGTGGGCCAGTGGGCTGCCCACAAGCCCCATGGCGCGGCCTGGGGGTGGTCGCGCCGTGCAGGCTTGTGGGCACCCCCTGGTGCCCCTCCGGCACTTCTTCGGCCCAGTATTTTTGATAAACTGGGAAAAAAATCTGCGTTGATTTTCACGCCGTTTGGAGTTGCACAGAATAGGTATCTCAACTTTGCTCCACTTTCAGGCCAGAATTCCAGTTGCCGGCATTCTCCCTCTTCATGTAAACCTTGCAAAATAAGAGAGAAAAGGCATAAGAATAGTACCGTGAAGTGAAATAACAGCCAAAGAAGCGATAAATATCAACATGAAAACATGATGCAAAATGGACGTATCAATACGTTCCAAAAGGACAAGTAAGGGTGGTTTTTTCTTGATCGGGTTGTGACACATGTATTTGAGAGAAGCGAGAATAACCATCAAGAAAGAGAAAATGTGTGTGATTCGATAATCTTTCTAGCATTTGGTCTATGAATGGTAAAGGATAATTATCTTTTCTAGTAGCTTTGTTGAATTTTCTAAAATCAGTTAGCATTCTATAAACAGTCACAATTCTTTGTGGAATAAGTTCATTTTTATCATTAGGGACAACAGTAATACCTCCTTTCTTAGCGACACAATGAACGGGACTTACCATCTACTATCAGCTATGGGATATATTATACCTGCTTCCAGAAGTTTTAATATTTTATTTCTCACCACTTCTTTCATTTTGGGTTTTAGTCTTTGTTGGTGATCAAGAACGGGTTTAGCATCTGGTTCCATATTTATCTTGTGTTGACAGATAGTGGGACTAATGCAATTTAGATCGTCAAGATTATACCCAATAGAAGATCGGTGCTTCCTTAAAGTTTTTAATACTCTTTCTTCTTCATGCTCTATAAGGTTAGCACTGATAATAAGAGGATATATCTTCTTTTCATCAAGATAAGCATATTTCAAAGTGTCACGTAATTGCTTTAATTCAAACACTATATCACCCTTCGGTGGAGGAGGACCTCCTAGAGTTTCAACAAGCAAGTTGTGTTTAAGGATAGGTTTCTGATCAAAGAACATATTATCTATTTCATTTCGTTCATGCATATGCATATCATTTTCATGGTCTAGCAAATATTGTTCTTATGTATCCGTAGGAGGAATGGCAATAGAAGGAAGACCAATTACTTCATCTTTAGTAAGCAATTCTTTGTCATGGGGTTGTTTACTAAACTTGGAGAAATGAAACTCATGAGACGTACCACCAAAATTAACACTGACAGTTTCCTTTTTACAATCTATTTGAGCATTAATAGTGTTCAAGAAGGGTCTACCAAATATTATGGGAGAAAAATTATCTTGTGGTGAGGCAAGTACTAGAAAAACAGCAGGGTATTTTACTTTTCCACACAAGACTTCAACATCTCTAACAATCCCAAGTGGTGGGATGGTATCTCTATTGGCAAGTTTAATAGTAACATCTATGTCTTCTATCTCAGCGGTGCTATCTCAGGCATAATTTTATTTATATAAGGTAAAGGGATAGCACCAACACTAGCACACATATCACATAAACCATGATAGCAATGATCTCCTATTTTAACTGAAATGATAGGCATGTGACATTCCTCACAGGTGCGTTGGTAAAGGATGATGTAGCATAGAGCGGCAAGTATTTTCCTCAGTTAAGAAACCAAGGTATCAATCGAGTAGGAAGATCCACAAGACTAAGTAAGCAGCACCTACACACAAATAGCAAATCCTCGCAACCCAACGCATAAAGGGGTTGTGACTCCCTCGTCGGTAAAGTAAGGATAGATTAATAGATACAAATAAGAGTGATAGCAAATAGAACACAACAAGGTATTTTGGGTTTTTTGATAATATAGATCTGAAAACAAAAGAGCAAATAAAATAGAAAAGCAAATACCAAAGTAGAGATTGCAAGTAGATGATGTGAAGTAGACCCGAGGGCCGTAGGTTTCACTAGTGGCTTCTCTCAAGAAAATAGCAAGCGGTGGGTAAAAAAATTACTGTTGGGCAATTGATAGAAAAGCAAATAATTGTGATGATATTCAAGACAATGATATGTATATAGGCATCATATCCAAGATAAGTAGACCGACTTCTGCTTGCATCTACTTCTATTACTCCACACATCAACCGCTATCTAGCATGCATCTAGTGTATTGAGTTCATGGAGAAACGGAGTAATGCCTTAAGAACGATGACATGATGTAGACAAAATCTATTCATGTAGGAGGAGACCCCATCGTTTTATCCTTGATAGAAATGATACATGCATGTCATGTCTCTTTCTCTCACTAAGATTGAGCACCGCAAGATCGAACCTATCACAAAGCACGTCTTTCCATTGCAAGATAAAAGATCAAGTTTTCTAGACAAAAACCAAATATTGGAGAAGAAATACGAGGCTATAATAATCAAGCATGAATATGTTTTCATAAATCTAATCATAAACTCACAATTCATCGGATCCCAACAAACACATCGCAAAAGAATGAGTTACATCATACGGATCTCCAAGAGACCATTGTATTGAGAAACAAAACAAGAGAGAAAGCCATCTAGCTATTGCCTACGGACCCGTTGGTATGATATGACCTACTCATGCATCATCAGAGGGGCATCAATGAGGATGGTGAACCCCTTCGTGATCGTGTTCCTCTCCGGAACGGGCTCTAGATTGGCTTTCATGGCTCTGGAACTTGAATATTAGAGTTGGCACTTGCAAATTTACTTGGAACAGTGTTTAAATACCGCATATGGGTAGGAATGGTGGACTCATTTGGCACAACTTTGGGTTTAGTACTTGGATGCATAAGCAGTATTCCCGCTTAGTACAAGTGAAGGCTAGCAAATAGATTGAGAAGCGTCCAAACAAGGAACAAAAATCGTCATAGGTAAACATTAAACATAACTAACACTGAATAATGCAACACAAGTAGGATGTAATTTCATAGCACAATTATTGATTTCATGTGCATGCATAGGGAATCACAAACCTTAACACCAATATTCTTACTAGAGCATAACTACTCATCAACATAACACATATTATTATCTTCATATCGCAAAACTATTGCAAAGAATCAAGTTTAATATACAATGATCTTCATGAAAGTTTTTATTATATCTTTCCTAGACATTCATCACTTCGGAACTAATTTTCATTTAAAGCAAATGCTCACTCAACCAACTCTCGAAGAGATTATCTCTCATTGTATTCGCTCGAAGACATAGGTAATTATGGGTTGAGCATTACGTCACCATCTGACTTCGATCACATCGACCCCACTTAACAGTACGGTGGTTCCTATGACTCAGGAGAAAAGAAACAAAACAACAAAAGACTTTGTCTTCGTGTTTCTATATCTTCAAGCGATTATCTTCTCGAACCACCAATGGATTTGGCCATCTGATACGTCCATTTTGCATCTTACTTTTATGTTGATATTTATCACTTTATGGGATGTTATTACACTTCACAGTAAAATACTTATGCCTTTTCTCTCTTATTTTACAAGGTTTACATGAAGAGGGAGAATGCCGGCAGCTGGAATTCTGGCCTGAAAAAGGAGCAAGTTTGTGATACCTATTCTGCGCAACTCCAAAAGCCGTGAAAATCAACGAGGAATTATTTTGGATTTTACAAAAAATAATGGCGGAAGAAGTACCAGAGGGGAGCCACCAGGAGGCCACAAGCCTGCTAGGCACGGCCTACCCCCCTGGCCGCGCCTACGGGGCTTGTGGGCTCCCTGTTGGCTCTCTGGCTCCCATCTTTTGCTCTAAGGAGGGTTTCGTTCCAGAAAAAATTAAGAGGAGGCTTTCGGGAGGAATCGCCGCCGCCACGAGGCGGAACTTGAGGAGAACCAATCTAGAGCTCCGGCATGGCCGTCCTGCCGGGGAAACTTCCCTCCCGGAGGGGGAAATCGTCGCCATCGTTGCTACTTCTCAAACAACAGCGCCAGAAATTGACACGTTGACGGAGACTTGCTTGCGTTGCTTTTACCCTTGAAGAGGAAAGGGCGATGCGGAAAAGGAGCAGTAAGTATTTCCCTCAGTTTGAGAACCAAGGTATCGATCCAGTAGGAGAGTCTCGTCAAGTCCAGAGTACCTGCGCAAACACAAACGAGCTTGCACCCAACGCTTCAAAGGGGTTGTCAATCCCTTCAAGATTGTTTGCAAAGTGAGATCTGAAGGGGGAAAGTACAACGAAGTAAAAAGTGTAAGGCTGAAAATATGGTGTGGAGTAGACCCGGGGTCCATAGTGTTCAATAGAGGCTTCTCTCAAAATAGCAAATATCACGGTGGGTGAACAAATTACTGTCGAGCAATTGATAGAACCGCGCAAAGTCATGACGATATCTAAGGCAATGATCATACATATAGGCATCACGTCCGAGACAAGTAGACCGATACTTTCTGCATCTACTACTATTACTCCACACATCAACCGCTATCCACCATGCATCTAGTGTATTGAGTTCATGACGAACAGAGTAACGCCTTAAGCAAGATGACATGATGTAGAGGGATAAACTCAAACCAATGTTGAAAACCCATTTTTTTACCCTTGATGGCAACAACACGATGCGTGCCTCGCTACCCCTTCTGTCACTAGGTGAGGTCACCACACGGTATGAACCCAAAACCAAGCACTTCTCCCATTGCAAGAATCATAGATCTAGTTGGCCAAACAAAACCCACAACTCGAAGAGAATTACAAGGATATGAAATCATGCATAAGAGAGATTAGAAGAAACTCAAATAAGATTCATAGATAATCTGATCATAAATCCAAAATTCATCGGATCTCGACAAACACACCACAAAAGAAGATTACATCGGATAGATCTCCATGAAGATCATGGAGAACTTTGTATTGAAGATCCAAGAGAGAGAAGAAGCCATCTAGTGACTAGCTATGGACCCGTAGGTCTATGGTGAACTACTCACGCATCATCGGAGAGGTCATGGTGTTGATGAAGAAGCCCTCCGTATCCGAATCCCCCTCCGGCAGGGCAGCAGAACGTGCCCCGGCTGGGATCTTGCGGAGACAGAAGCTTGCGACGGTGGAAAAGTACTTTCGATGATCTCTTGATTTTTTGGGGATATATAGGCGCAAAACCTAGGGCAAAGGAGGTCCAGGGGGCCCACAAGCCTGTGGGCCGCGGCCTCCCCCCTGGCCACGGTGTGGGGGCTTGTGGGGCCCCTGGGGACCACCTGCCTTGGCTCTCAAGTCTCCCGATCTTCTTCTGTCACGGAAAAAATCTTTTCGGGGATTTTATTCCGTCTGGACTCCGTTTCAAAATCTCCTCTGGAAGGGGTCAAAAACATGGAAAAACAGGAACTGGCACTTGGCACTGATTTAATAAGTTAGTCCCAAAAAATATATAAAAGGCATGCAAAACATCCAAAGTTTGACAAGATAATAGCATGAAACCATCAAAAATTATAGATACGTTGGAGACGTATCAAGCATCCCTAAGCTTAACTCCTGCTCGTCCTCGAGTAGGGAAGTGATAAAGAATGAATTTTTGATGTGGAATGCTACCTAGCATAGTTGTACTTTGCAATTTCTTTCACCTGACATGAATGTTCAGATCCGTAATATTTGAAACAATAGTTTGCTATTGACATGAAAACAATAATACTTCAAGCAAACTAGCAAAGTAATCAGGAACTTTCAAAATAACAAGGCCAAGGAAAGTTATCCCTACAAAATCATATAGTCTGGCTATGCTCCATCATCCTCACACAAGTAATGTAAATCATGCACAACCCCGGTATTGGCCAAGTAATTGTTTTCGCACTCTTACTTTCTCAAACCTTTTATAACTGTGACGCAATACATGAGCGTGAGCCATGGATATAGCACTATAGGTGGAATAGAGTGTGGTGGTGGTTGTGAGACAAAAAGGAGGAGATGGTCACATTGACTCGACATATCAAAGGGCTATGGAGATGCCCATTAATAGATATCAATGTGAATGAGTAGGGATTGCCATACAAGGGATGCACTAGAGCTATAAGTATGTGAAATCTCAAAAGGAGAACTAGTGGGTGTGCATCCAACTTGCTTGCTCACGAACAACTAGGGCAATTTGAGGAAGCCCATCATTGGAATATACAAGCCAAGTTATATAATGAAGATTTCCACTAGCATATGGTAGTGACAAAGCAAGAAGCTCTCAATCATGAAGAACATGGTGCTATTATGAAGCACAAGTGTGGAAAAAGATAGTAGCATTGTCCCTTCTCTCTTTTTCTCTCTTCTTTTATTTGGGCTCTTGGCCTCTTTTTTTCCTTTTTTTCTCTATTTTTTTATTTTTGGGCTCTTTGGCCTCTTTTTTTTTATTTCCTCACATGGGACAATGCTCTAATAATGATGATCATCACACTTTTATTTACTCACAACTCAAAGCTCAAAAATGATGATGACTCTATAGGAAATGCCTCCGGCGGTGTACCGGGATGTGCAACGATCTGGCTTGGCGTATGACATTGGAACATCTCACTAGATATCTTACGATCATGCAATGGGAATATGAGAGTGACGGCTCAAGTCATGAGACGGAACGGTGGGAGTTGCATGGCAATATATCTCGGAATGGCTATGAAAATGCCATAGTACGTAGGTATGGTGGCTGTTTTGAGGAAGGCATATGGTGGGTTTGTGTACCAGCGAGAATTGCACGACACTAGAGAGGCTAGCAATGGTGGAAGGTGAAAGTGCATCTATACCATGGACTCACATTAGTCATGAAGAACTCACATACTTGTTGCGAAAGTTTTTATTAGTAATCGAAACAAAGTGGTAAACGCATACTCCTAGGGGAAGGGTTGGTAGGTGTTAACCATCACGCGATCCCGACCTCAACACAAAGGATGACAATCAATAGATCAATTATGCTCCGACTTTCTAACATAGCGGTTCACCATACGTGCATGCTAACATAGAGGAATCACTAACTTCAACACAAGTACTTCTAGATTCACAACACACTACTAACATAGCTCTTAATATTACCGAGTCCACGTCTCAAAACTAATTGAGAGGAATCAAGACTTCTCTTTCTACTCAATGCACATGAAGATGGAGGTTTTTGTATCCTCTTTGGGTACCTATCACCTTTGGTACTACTTTCATAGCATAAGACAACTACCAAATCACGCACCTCTGTGCTCTAAAAGATATAAGTGAAGCACATAGAGCAAAATTATCTAGCTCAAAGGATATAAGTGAAGCACTATGAGCACTCTAGCAAAATCACGATGAGTGCATGTCTCTCTCTTTCAAAAAGGTGTGCAGCAAGGATGATTGTGACACAGCAAAAAGAAAAGACTCGTACGATACAAGACGCTCCAAGCAAAACACATATCATGTGGTGAATAAAAATATAGCTCCAAGTAATGTTACCCATGGATTGAAGACGAAAGAGGGGATGCCTTCCCGGGGCATCCCCAAGCTTAGGCTTTTTGGTGTCCTTGAATTTGGCTCGAGATGCCTTGGGCATACCCAAGCTTGAGCTCTTTCCACTCCTTATCTCATCGTCCATGAGAATATCACCCAAAACTTGAAAACTTCACAACACAAAACTTAAACAGAAACTCGTGATAACATTAGCACAAGAAAACAAACTACCACTTCTTATGGTACTGTAGCAACTTGAATTCTATCTATATTGGTGTTGTGCTACTGTATTCTCACTTTTCTATGGCTAGTACCCCCCGATACTAACCATAGTTTCATCAAAACAAGCAACCAACTCAACAAAAACATAATCTATCAAAAACAGACCAGTCTGTAGCACTCTGTATACTTCGTATACTTCTGGTATCTCAAAAAATCTGAAAAATTACTACTACCTGGGAAAAAGGTATATGAACCTGCAGCAAAAATAATCAACTCAAAAGCTCTATCATAATAAAAATGAAAAATCATCTCGTGAGCGAAAAATTTCTGTCTTTTTCTAGCAGGATCAAACAACCATCACCAAGACTAGTCATAAAGGTTTTGCTTGGCTCAAACACAAAAAGAAACACAAAAAACACAATCACGATAGAATTATGATGGTGTGGACGCAACAAAACAGAAAGAAAAGGATAAAATCATTGGGTTGCCTCCCAATAAGCGCTATTGTTTAACGCCCTTAGCTAGGCATAAAAGCGATAGAATCACGTATCGTCGTCTTTGGTGCTCAAACCATAAGTGGCCCTCATCATGGATTCATAAGGCAATCTTGTTTTCTTTCTAGGAAAGTGTTCCATGCCCTTCCTTAAAGGAAATTGAAATCTAATATTCCCTTCCTTCATATCGATGATAGCACCGATAGTCCTTAGGAAAGGTCTACCAAGAATAATAGGGCGTGCAGGATTGCAATCAATGTAAAGCACAATGAAATCCATGGGTACATAGTTCCTATTTGCAATAATAAGAACATCATTGATCCTTCCCATGGGTTTCTTGACCGTAGAATCAACAAGATGCAAATTAAGAGAACACTCTTCAATCTAATTAAAACCCAGAACATCACATAAAGACTTTGGAATCGCAGAAACACTAGCACCCAAATCACACAAAGCATTGCATTCATAGTTTTTGATTTTGATTTTGATGGTAGGTTTCCACTCATCATGAAGCTTTCTAGGGATAGACACTTCCAATTCAAGTTTCTCTTCAAGAGATTTTATCATAGCTTCGACGATATGATCGGTAAAGGCCTTGTTCTGGCTATAAGTGTGTGGAGAGTTTAACATGGATTGCATCAAAGAAATGCATTCAATCAAGGAGAAACTATCATAATTGAATTCCTTGAAATCCATAGTAGTAGTTTCATTACTACTCAAAGTTTTAATAACTTCTACTCCACTTTCAATGCTTTTAGCATCAAGATAGATGGACTCTGAATCATTGGGGCACTTTTAAACCAAAGTGGATTCATATCCAGCCCCATAATCATTAGGTTTGACACAAGAAAACAAAGATTCAATGGGAGTCACACCAAGCACTTTAAGATCTTCGTGATTCTTATCACGAGAACACGCCTTTTTAAGCCATTCATGTCTAGCACGAATTTGGGCGGTTCTTTCTTGGCTCTCAATCATGGAAACACGCATAGATTTCAAAGTTTCATCCATGCTGATCTTGGGAGGAGCACATCTAACTTTCAAAGCATCAACATCACTAGATATTCTATCAATGCTCTTAGCCAAATCGTCAATTTTGAGTAGCTTTTCCTCTATGGACGCATTGAAAATCTTTTGAGAGTTGATGAACTCTTTGATATTACTCTCTAGATCAGAGGGTAATCTATTGTAATTTCCATGAGTATTGTTGTAGGAGTTGACAAAGTTATTAGAGGAGTTACTAGGAAAAGGCCTAGGAACATAGTTTCCTCTAAAAGTGTTGTTGTTGCCAAAGTTATTCCTACCAACAAAATTAACGTCCAAGCTAGCGTTGCTACTCTCAATCAAAGAAGACAAGGGCATATCATTAGGATCCAAGGGAGCACTTCTACTAGCAACCAAATTCATTAACTCGTCCATCTTAGCACTCAACGAGTTAATTTCTTCTATAGTGTGTACCTTCTTACTAGTAGGTGACCTTTCAGTGTGCCACTGAGAGTAGTTCGTAATGATGTTGTCTAGGAGCTTTGTGGCTTCCCCTAACGTGATTTCCATGAACGTTCCACCTGAGGCGGAGTCCAAGATATTTCTAGAAGCGAAATTCAAGCCAGCGTAAAAGATTTGAATAATCATCCAAAGACTCAAGCCATGAGCGGGACAATTTCTAATCATTAATTTCATTCTCTCCTAAGATTGTGCAACATGTTCATGATCAAGTTGCTTGAAATTCATGATATCATTACGGAGAGAGATGATCTTAGCCGATGGAAAATACTTGGATATATAAGCATCTTTGCACTTATCCCAAGAATCGATACTATTTTTGGGCAAAGAAGAAAACCAAGTTTTTGCGCGATCTCGCAACGAGAAAGGAAAAAGCTTCCATTTAATCACGTCATTATCCGCATCTTTCTTCTTTTGCATATCGCAAAGCTCAATGAAGGTATTGAGATGGGATGTGGCATCTTCACTAGGAAGGCCAGAGAATTGCTCTTTCATAACAAGATTCAGCAAAGCGGCATTGATTTCGTATGACTCCGCACTAGTGGCGGGAGCAATCGAAGTACTAACAAAATCATTATTATTAGTATTCGAGAAGTCACAAAGTTTGGTGTTTTCATTCATGGTGACTTTGGCAAGCAAGCAAGCACACAAGCGAACAAAGAGCAAGCGAGAAAAAGGGTGAACGAAAAGGCAAACGGAAAAGGTAAACGAAAAAGGCAAATTGTGAAGTGGGGGAGAGGAAAATGAGAGGCAAGTGGCAAACAAAGTAAATGAAAGAGATGAGTTTGTGACACCTACTTGGATGAGTTCTTGACTTGATCTTCCTCCCCGGCAACAGCGCCAAAAATTCTCCTTGCTACTTCTCAAACAACAGCGCTAGAAATTGACACGTTGATGGAGACTTGCTTGCGTTGGTTTTTCCCTTGAAGAGGAAAGGGTGATGCAGCAAAGGAGCAGTAAGTATTTCCCTCAGTTTGAGAACCAAGGTATCGATCTAGTAGGAGAGTCTCGTCAAGTCTAGAGTACCTGCGCAAACACAAATGAGCTTGCACCCAACGCTTCAAAGGGGTTGCCAATCCCTTCAAGATTGTTTGCAAAGTGAGATCTGAATGCGAAAAGTGCAACGAAGTAAAAAGTGTAAGGCTAAAAATATGGTGTGGAGTAGACCCAGGGGGCATAGTGTTCACTAGAGGCTTCTCTCAAAATAGCAAATATCACTATGGGTGAACAAATTACTGTCGAGCAATTGATAGAACGGCGCAAAGTCATGACGATATCTAAGGCAATGATCATACATATAGGCATCACGTCCGAGACAAGTAGACCGATACTTTCTGCATCTACTACTATTACTCCAGACATCGCGCTATCCAGCATGCATCTAGTGTATTGCGTTCATGACGAACAGAGTAAGACCTTAAGCAAGATGACATGATGTAGAGGGATACACTCAAACCAATGATGAAAACCCATCTTTTTACCCTTGATGGCAACAACACGATGTGTGCCTCGCTACCCCTTCTGTCACTGGGTGAGGTCACCACACGGTATGAACCCAAAACCAAGCACTTCTCCCATTGCAAGAATCATAGATCTAGTTGGCCAAACAAAACCCACAACTCGAAGAGAATTACAAGGATATGAAATCATGCATAAGAGAGATCAGAAGAAACTCAAATAAGATTCATAGATAATCTGATCATAAATCCACAATTCATTGGATCTCGACAAACACACCGCAAAAGAAGATTACATCGGATAGATCTCCATGAAGATCATGGAGAACTTTGTATTGAAGATCCAAGAGAGAGAAGAAGCCATCTAGTTACTAGCTATGGACTCGTAGGTCTATGGTGAACTACTCACGCATCATCGGAGAGGTCATGGTTTTGATGGAGAAGCCCTCTGTATCTGAATCCCCCCTCCGGCAGGGCACCAGAACGTGCCCCAGATGCGATCTTGTGGAGATAGAAGCTTGCGGCGGCGGAAAAGTACTTTCGATGATCTCTTTATTTTTTGTCGAATTTTTGGGGATATATAGGCGCAAAACCTAGGTCAAAGGAGGTCCAGGGGGCACAAGCCTGTGGGCCGCGGCCTCCCCCTGGCCGCGGTGTGGGGTCTTGTGGGGGACCTGGGGACCCCCTGCCTTGGCTCTCAGGTCTCCCGATCTTCTTCTGTTACGGAAAAAATCTTTTCGGGGATTTTATTCCGTTTGGACTCCGTTTCAAAATCTCCTCTGAAAGGGGTCAAAAACATGGAAAAAACAGGAACTGGCACTTTGCACTGAGTTAATAAGTTAGTCCCAAATATATATATATATATATAAGGCATGCAAAACATCAAAAGTTTGACAAGATAATAGCATGAAACCATCAAAAATTATAGATACGTTGGAGACGTATCAATCGTCATCACCAACACTCCTCTCATCGGAGGGGACTCGTCACCAACAACATCTTCATCAGCACCATTTCATCTCCAAACCCTAGTTCATCTCTTGTAACCAATCTCCGTCTCGCGACCCCAATTGGTACTTGTAAGATTGCTAGTAGTGTTAATTACTCTTTGTAGTTGATGCTAGTTGGATTACTCGGTGGAAGATTATATGTTCAGATCCTTGATGATATTCAATACCTCTCTGGTCATGAACATAATTATGCTTTGTGAGTAGTCACTTTTGTTCCTGAGGACATGGGATAAGTCTTGCTATAAGTAGTCATATGAATTTGGTATTCGTTCGATATTTTGATGTGTTGTATGTTGTTTTTCCTCTAGTGGTGTTATGTGAACGTCGACTACATAACACTTCACCATTATTTGGGCCTAGAGGAAGGCATTGGGAAGTAATAAGTATGTGATGGGTTGCTAGAGTGACAGAAGCTTAAACCCTAGTTTATGCGTTGCTTCGTAAGGGGCTGATTTGGATCCACTAGTTTAATGCTATGGTTAGACTTTGTCTTAATTCTACTTTCGTAGTTGCGGATGCTTGCAAGAGGGGTTAATCATAAGTTGGATGTTTGTCCAAGTAAGGGCAGCACCCAAGCACCGGTCCATCCACATATCAAACTATCAAAGTAGCAAACGCGAATCATATGAACATGATGAAAACTAGCTTGACAGAAATTCCCATGTGTCCTCGGGAGCGCTTTACCTCCTATAAGAGTTTTTCCAGGCTTGTCCCTTGCTACAAAAGGGATTGGGCCATTTTTCCGCACCTGTGTTACTATTGTTACTTGCTACTTGCTAGGAATCATCTTATCACACAACTATCTGTTACCGATAATTTCAGTGCTTGCAGAGAATACCTTGCTGAAAACCACTTGTCAGATCCTTCTGCTCCTCATTGGGTTCAAAACTCTTCCTTGTCGAAAGGATTACGATAGATCCCCTACACTTGTGGGTCATGAAGACTCTTTTCTGGCGTCGTTGCCGGGGAGTGAAGCGCCTTTGGTAAGTGGAATTTGGTAAGGAAACATTTATATAGTGTGCTGAAATTTATTGTCACTTGTCACTATGGAAACTAATCCTGTGAGGAGTTTGTTCGGGGTATCTTCACCTCGAACGGAAGCACAAAGAGTTGATCCTCAACCTGCTGAACCTACTGAAAATATTTGCTATGAATTCCCTTCAGGTATGCTTGAGAAACTGCTGGCTAATCCTTTTACAGGAGATGGAACATCACATCCCGACTTGCATCTAATCTATGTAGATGAAGTTTGTGGTTTATTTAAGCTTGCAGGTTTGCCCGAGGATGAGGTCAAGAATAAGGTCTTTCTATTATCTTTGAGGGATAAAGCATTGACATGGTATAGGCTATGTGATGATACTGGATCATGGAACTACAACCGATTGAAATTGGAATTTCATCAAGAGTTTTATCCTATGCATTTGGTACATCGTGATCGGAATTATATCTATAATTTTTAGCCTCGTGATAGAGAAAGTATCGCTCAAGCTTGGGGGAGGCTTAAATCAATGTAATATTCATGCCCAAACCATGAGCTTTCGAGAGAAATTATCATTCAGAACTTCTATGCTCGGCTTTCTCATGATAATCGCACCATGCTTGACACTTCTTGTACCAATTCTTTTCTGAAGAGAGATATTGACTTCAAATGGAATTTATTGGAAAGAATTAAATGCAACTCTGAAGATTGGGAGTTTGATGAAGGCAATGAGTCAGGTATGAATCTTAAGTTCGATTGCGTTAAATCCTTTGTTGAAACAAATACTTTTTGTGATTTTAGCGCTAAATATGGACTTGACTCTGAGATAGTAGCCTTATTGTGTGAATCATTTGTTTCTCATATCAATCTCCCTAAAGAGAAGTGGTTTAAATATCATCCTCCCTTAGAAGTCAATGTAGTTAAACCCAATCCAGTTGAAGAGAAAATCATCGCTTATAATGATCCTATTGTTCCTAGTGCTTACATTGAGAAACCACCTTTCCCTGTTAGGATAAAGGATCATTCTAAAGATTCAACTATGATACGTAGGGGCTACATTAGAACACCTACACCCCCTGAGAAAATTAGAGTTGAACCTAGCATTGCTATTATCAAAGATCTTCTGTCCGACAATGTTGAGGGCCATGATATTCACTTCCGTGAAGATGCTGCAAGAATTGCTAAACCTCATGCTAGAGACAAACATAGGCATGTTGTTGGCACGCCTGTTTCTTTCTGTTAAGATAGGAGATCATTGTTATCATGGTTTATGTGACGTGGGTGCTAGTGCTAGTGCAATACCTCAATCTCTATATGATGAAATTAAAGACGATATTGCACCTGTCGAGATGGAACCTATTGATGTCACTATTCAGCTTGCCAATAGAGACACTATATGCCCTTTGGGAATTGTTAGAGATGTTGAAGTCTTGTGTGATAAAACTAAGTACCCTGTTGATTTTCTCGTTCTTGCTACCACACAAGATAGTTTTTGCCCCATCATATTTGTCTGACCTTTCCTCAATACTGTCAATGCTCATATTGATTGTGAGAAGCAAACTGTCACTCTTGGCTTTGAAGGTGTGTCACATGAGTTCAGTTTCTCCAAGTTTGGTAGACAACCTCGTGATAAAGAATTGTCTAGTAAGGATGAAATTATTTCTCTAGCTTCTATCGGCGTGCCTCCTACTGATCCTTTAGAGCAATAGTTGCTTGAGCATGAAAATGATATGCATATGGATGAAAGGAATGAGATAGATAGAGTTATCTTTGAACAACATCCTAGCCTTAAGAATAATTTGCCTGTTGAACTGCTTGGAGATCCACCCCCACCAAAGGGTGATCCTGTGTTTGAGATTAAGCAGTTACCTGATACTCTTAAGTATGCTTATCTTGATGAAAAAGCGATATATCCTGTTATAATTAGTGCTAGCCTTTCAGAGCATGAAGAAAAGAATTTATTAAAAACTCTGAGGAAGCACCGTGCTACTATTGGATATACTCTTGACGATCTTAAGGGCATTAGTCCCACTCTATGCCAGAACAAGATTAAAACAGATCCTGATTCCAAACCAGTTGCTGATCATCAATGGAGATTAAATCCTAAGATGAAATAGGTAGTAATAAAAAAATACTAAAGCTCATGGAAGCAGGTATTATCTATCATGTTGCTCATAGTGATTGGGTAAGTCTGGTGCATTGCATCCCTAAGAAGGGAGGTATTACCGTTGTCCCTAATGATAAAGATGAATTGATCCCACAGAGGATTATTACTGGCTATAGGATGGTGATTGATTTTAGGAAATTGAATAAAGCCACTAGGAAAGATCATTACCCTTTGCCTTTTATCGACCAAATGCTAGAAAGACTGTCTAAACACACAGACTTCTGCTTTCTAGATGGTTATTCTGGTTTCTCCCAAATACCAGTTGCACAATCTGATCAGGAGAAAACCACTTTCACCTGCCCTTTCGGTACCTTTTCTTACAGACGTATGCCTTTTGGCTCATGTAATGCACCTGCTACCTTTCAAAGATGTATGATGGCTATATTCTCTGACTTTTGTGAAAAGATTGTTGAGGTTTTTGTGGATGACTTCTCCGTTTATGGGTCTTCTTTTGATGATTGCCTCAGCAACCTTGATCGAGTTTTGCAGAGATGTAAAGATACCAATCTTGTCTTGAATTGGGAAAAGTGCCACTTTATGGTTAATGAAGGCATCGTCTTAGGACATAAAATTTTTGAAAGAGGTATTGAAGTCGATAAGGCTAAGGTTGATGCGATCGAGAAAATGTCATGCCCCATAGATATCAAAGGTATAAGAAGTTCCCTTGGTCATGTTGCTTTCTATAGAAGGTTCATTAAAGACTTCTCTAAGATTTCTAGGCCTCTTACCAATCTCTTGCAAAAGGATATTCCTTTTATTTTTGACGATGATTGTGAGGAAGCCTTCGAAATACTTAAGAAGGCCTTGATAACTGCACCTATTATTTAACCACCTGATTGGAACTTACCTTTTGAAATTATGTGTGATGCTAGTGATTATGCTATTGGCGTTGTTCTAGGACAAAGAGTTGATAAGAAGTTGAATGTTATTCACTATGCTAGTAAAACTCTAGACAGTTCCCAAAGAAACTATGCTACTAGTGAAAGGGAATTTATAGGAGTTGTGTTTGCATGTGAAAAGTTCAGATCTTACATAGTTGATTCCAAAGTCACTATTCACACTGATCACGCTGCTATTAAGTATCTAATGGAAAATAAAGATGCTAAACCTAGACTTATCAGATGGGTTCTCTTGCTACAATAATTTGATTTGCATGTTGTTGATAGGAAGGGTGCTGAGAGCCCCATAGCAGATAACTTGTCTAGGTTGGAGAATGTTCTTGATGACCCACAACCTATTGATGATAGCTTTCCTGATGAGCAATTGAATATCATCAATGCTTCACGTAGTACACTGTGGTATGCTGATTATGCAAATTATATCGTTGCCAAATAAATACCAGCTAGTTTCACATACCAGCAAAAGAAGAAATTCTTCTTTGATTTGAGACATTACTTTTGGGATGATCCTCACCTTTATAAGGAAGGAGTAGATGGTGTTATTAGATGTTGTGTACCTGAGCATGAACAGGGATAGATCCTACAGAAGTGTCACTCCGAGGCTTACGGAGGACACCATGCGGGAGATAGAACTGCACACAAGGTATTACAATCAGGTTTCTATTGGCCCACTCTCTTCAAAGATGCCCGTAAGTTTGTCTTGTCTTGTGACGAATGTCAAAGAATAGGTAATATTAGTAAACGTCGGGAAATGCCTATGAATTATTCACTTGTCATTGAACCATTTGATGTTTGCAGTTTTGATTATATGGGACCTTTTCCAAAGTCCAACAGGTATACTCATATCCTAGTTGTTGTTCATTACGTTACTAAGTGGGTAGAAGTTATCCCAACTAGTAGTGATGATCACAACACCTCTATTAGGATGCTTAAAGAAGTTATTTTCCCTAGATTTGGAGTCCCTAGATATCTAATGACCGATGGTGGTTCACATTTCATTCATGGTGCTTTCCGTAAAACGCTTGCTAAGTATGATATCAACCATAGAGTTGCATCTCCCAATCATCCTCAGTCCAGTGGTCAAGTAGAGCTAAGTAATAGAGAGATTAAACTAATTCTGCAAAAGATTGTCAATAGGTCTAGAAAGAATTGGTCTAAGAAGCTTGATGATGCACTGTGGGCTTATAGAACTGCTTATAAGAATCCCATGGGCATGTCTCCATACAAAATGGTTTACGGTAAAGCATGTCATTTACCTCTTGAGCTAGAGCATCAGGCTTATTGGGCAATCAAAGAGCTCAACTTTGATTTCAAACTCACTGGTGAGAAGAGGTTATTTGATATTACCTCACTTGATGAGTGGAGAGCTCAGGCATATGAAAATGCCAAGTTGTTTAAAGAAAAGGTTAAGAGGTGGCATGATAAAAGGATACAAAAACGTGAGTTCAATGTAGGTGATTATGTCTTGCTATATAATTCTCGTTTAAGATTTTTTGCAGGCAAGCTTCTCTCTAAATGGGAAGGTCCTTACATTGTTGAGGAACTATATCGTTCCGGTGCCATCAAGATCAACAACACGGAAGTAATTTTCCGAGAGTGGTAAATGGACAAAGAATCAAGCATTATATCTCAGGTACTCCCATAAATGTTGAACGCAATATTATTAATACCATCACTCCAGAGGAGTACATAAGCGATATTTATCAGCCTGTTTCAGACTCCAAAAACAAAGAGGTATGTGATTCCGTAAGTAAACCGACTCCAAAACTATTCCAGTAGGAATTTTTCTCCTTTTTGGAATTTTTAGAAAAATAGAAAAATTTAAAGTAGTCCGGAAAGCGCACGAGGAGGCGACAAACCTGCCAGGCGCGAGCCACCCCCCTGGTCGCGCCTGGGGGGCTTGTGACCACCTCATGTGCCTCCCGGACTCCGTTTTCTTGTGGAGTACTCTTTCTGGTCGGGAAAATTCATTATATATTATCCCGAAAGGTCTGACCCTCGTGTCACGCAAATTTCCTCTGTTTTCGTTTCGAGCTGCTGTGCAGACAGATCTAGATCGCTATGGCGTCCCGAAAAGCTCCGAAGGACAAGTTCTTCAAGAAGGTCATCAATCCCTACCTCGCGGGAGTGCTGCAACACCCTCAATCTATCGAGATGCGTGAGGGGGTGCTGCACATCCATGATGTTGAGCGGCCCAAGAAGACTAGAAGCGTGGAGGCGAGGCTCGAAGCAATGGAGCAGCAAGTCTTCAAGTGCCTAGGGATGGTGGAACGCGGACTCAACGTCAACCACATGATGATCACGGAGTTCACCAACAAGCATAAGATCGATGCCAATGACATCGGGAAGCACCTCTCCAAGCTCTATGACAAAATTGATCACCTCCAAGCCCAGATCTATGATCTACAGAACCAAAACTGTGAGTATGAGTATAGATTTAAATCAATACGGTTGGCTGCAGATTTGAGGATTCCGGAAACTCGATCATCCTTCCATGATGGAGCACCTATGCCTTGGAAGACGGAGGATCAAACCCAGGTTGCAACAACTCCACCACCATCACCTTCGAAGGAAGACAACTAAGCACGGGTATGGGCAATCCCCTTGGCTTGTGCCAAGCTTGGGGGAGTTGCCCCGGTATCGTATCATCTTCACATCTTTTGCCTTTACCTTTTCTTAGTTCGATCCTTTTTGGTTTTATCCTTCTCTAGTAGAATAAAGTTCTTAGTGTTTTAGGCTTGAGTTTAGCTTTGTGTCACCCCCGATGTATTCGATCTCGTGAGTCATATAATAAAGAGTGTTTTAGTTAAGGGCCTTGCTTCATGCCATGATCTGAAGAAAAGAATAATAGAGAACAAAAGCATGAAATATCATGTATTGATCTTAGGGGAAGTGATGGCTTCACATATAAAAAGGATGTTGATTGAAACTTGTTGTGGGTGGACAAATGTAGACCTTGGTCATTGTTGCAATTAATAGGAAGTACTAAAGAAGGAGAGGTTCACATATAAATATATCATCTTGGGCACCATCTATGATTGTGAACACTCATTAAATTATTACATGCTTAGAAGTAGATGTTGGACAAGGAAGACAACATAATGAATTATGTTTGCTTGGTTCCGAACAATGTTATATGACTAGAGATCCCTGAGCATGTGATGCTTGCTTCCACCTCATATCAGCCAAAACTTCCGCACTAAGTAGAGATACTACTTGTGCATCCATAAACCTTCAACCCAGTTTTTCCATGAGAGTCCACCATACCTACCTATGGATTGAATAAGATCCCTCAAGTAAGTTTTCATCGGTGCAAGCAATAAAAATTGCTCCCTAAATATGTATGATCTATTAGTGTGTGGAAAATAAGCTTTGTACGAACCTGTGATGAGGAAAACATAAAAGCGACAGACTGCATAATAAAGTTCTTTATCACAGGAGGCAATATAAAGTGATGTTCCTTCACACTAAGAGGTCACACATCCAAACCTCAAAAGTGCATGACAACCTCTGCTTCCCTCTGCGAAGGGCCTATCTTGTACCTTTACTTTTTTCCCTTAAAAGTGTCATGGTGATCGACACTAAATCCCTATTACGCCTTTATCTTGGCTAACGTCATATGTTAGGGAAAGATCTATATTCATATGTCAACGTGGAAGTAAGTATTCATGAATTATTATTGTTGACATTACCCTTGAGGTAAATAGTTGGGAGGCGAAACTATGAGCCCCTATCTTTCTATGTGTCCGACTGAAACTTTGATCTCATCAGTACTACGTGAGTTGTAGAAATTGTAAAAGACAAAAGGATGATTGAGTATGTGGATTTGCTTTACAAGCTCCTATTTGGCTCTTTCCGATGTTATGATAAATTGCAATTGCTTCAATGACTAAAGGCTATTGGTTGTTAATTCTCAATAAGGTTCTTGATCCATACTTTACTTTGTGATGGAATTATCACTTTAGCATAAGAGATTATATGATGATATTGTTGTTCTGATTATGATCTTGATGCCTGCATGTATGTATCTTGTTTTGTCGACACCTCTATCTCTAAACATGTGGGCATATCTATTGATCTCGGTTTCCACTTGAGGACAAGCGAAGTATAAGCTTGGGGGAGTTGATACGTCCATTTTGAATCATGCTTTTATGTTGATATTTATCGCTTTATGGGCTGTTATTACACTTCACAGTACAATACTTATGCCTTTTCTCTCTTATTTTACAAGGTTTACAAGTTTGAGATACCTATTCTGTGCAACTCCAAAAGCCGTGAAAATCAACGAGGAATTATTTTGGATTTTATAAAAAATACTGGGCGGAAGAAGTACCAGAGGGGAGCCACCAGGAGGCCACAAGCCTGCTAGGCGCGGCCTACTCCCCTGGCTGCGCCTAGGGGGCTTGTGGGCTCCCTGTTGGCCCTCTGGCTCCCATATTTTGCTATAAGGAGGGTTTCGTTTCAGAAAAAATTAAGAGGAGGCTTTCGGGAGGAATCGCCGCCGCCACGAGGCGGAACTTGAGCAGAACCAATCTAGAGCTCCGGCACGGCCGTCCTGCCGGGGAAACTTCCCTCCCGGAGGGGGAAATCGTCGCCATCGTCATCACCAACACTCCTATCATCGGAGGGGACTCGTCACCATCAACATCTTCATCAGCACCATCTCATGTCCAACCCCTAGTTCATCTCTTGTAACCAATCTCCATCTCGCGACTCCGATTGGTACTTGTAAGGTTGCTAGTAGTGTTAATTACTCTTTGTAGTTGATGCTAGTTGGATTACTCGGTGGAAGATTATATGTTCAGATCCTTGATGCTATTCAATACCTCTCTGGTCATGAACATAATTATGCTTTGTGGGTAGTCACTTTTGTTCGTGAGGACATGGGATAAGTCTTGCTATAAGTAGTCATGTGAATTTGGTATTCGTTCGATATTTTGATGTGTTGTATGTTATTTTTCCTCTAGTGGTGTTATGTGAACGTCGATTACATAACACTTCACCATTATTTGGGCCTAGAGGAAGGCATTGGGAAGTAATAAGTAGATGATGGGTTGCTAGAGTGACATAATCTTAAACCCTAGTTTATGCGTTGCTTCGTAAGGGGTTGATTTGGATCCACTAGTTTAATGCTATGGTTAGACTTTGTCTTAATTCTTCTTTCGTAGTCGCGGATGCTTGCGAGAGGGGTTAATCATAAGTGGGATGTTTGTCCAAGTAAGGGCAGCACCCAAGCACCAGTCCACCCACATATCAAACTATCAAAGTAGCGAACGTGAATCATATGAACATGATGAAAACTAGCTTGACAGAAATTCCCATGTGTCCTCGGGAGTGCTTTACCTCCTATAAGAGTTTGTCCAGGCTTGTCCGTTGCTGCAAAAGGGATTGGGAAATTTTTCTGCACCTTTGTTACTATTGTTACTTGCTACTTGCTACGAATCATCTTATCACACAACTATCTGTTACCGATAAGTTTAGTGCTTGTAGAGAATACCTTGATGAAAACCACTTGTCAGATCCTTTTGCTCCTCGTTGGGTTCGACACTCTTACTTATCGGAAGGACTATGATAGATCCCCTACACTTGTGGGTCATCACCATCATCAATGTCTTCGGACATTTTGGGGGTCAACTTCTACGGCTAAACCGAGTCTCTAAGGACTTCTATATGTGTTATCATGTTAACTCCCACAAATACATTAGTCGCTTAACCACGTTTGTCTATAATACTCCAAAACCAACAAAGGATGGCACTAGACGCACTGTTGTGACAAGGATACTCAAGGACATGTACGATAATGTTCTGACAAGTGTCTGAACAAGTGATGGCGACACTGATGACTTCTCGATTAAATTAGGACTGCACAAGGGGTCAACCTTGGGCCCTTTTCTTTTTGCCTTAGTGATGGATAAGGTAACAAGGTATATACACGGAGATATCCCATGGTGTATGCTCTTTGCGGGCGACGTTGTGCTAGTTGATGATAGCCGGATGAGGGTCAACGGGAAGTTAGAGTTATGGAGACAAACCTTGGAATCGAAGGATTTTAGACTTAGTAGAACAAAAGCCGAGTGCATGAGGTGTAGTTTCAGTACTACTAGGCACGAGGAGGAGGAGGAGGTTAGCCTTGATCGGCAGGTGGTGCCTCAGAAGGACACATTTTGATATTTGGAGTCAATGCTGCAGAAGGATGGGGATGTCGATGAAGATGTGAACCATCGAATTAAAGCGGGATGGATGAAGTGGCGCCAAGCTTCTGGCATTCTCTTTGACAAGAGAGTGCTACAAAGGCTAAAAAGCAAGTTCTATAGGATGGCGGTTTCATCAGCAATGTTGTATGACGCTGAGTGTTGGACGACTAAAAGGAGACATGTGTAGAGGTATGGCGGAGATGTGTATGTTGAGATGGATGTGTGGCCACACAAGGACGAACCGAGTCCGGGATGATGATGTACGAGATAGAGTTGGGGTAGCGCCGATTGATGAGAGGCTTGTCCAACATCGTCTGAGATGGTTTGGGCATATTTAGTGGAGGCCCATAAGCTCCAGTGCATAGTGGACGGCTAAAGAATTGTTGTTAATGTCAAAAGAGACCGGGGTAGACTGAACCTGACATGGAAGGAGTCCTGAAAGAGATATCTGAAGGACTGAAGTATCACCAAAGAAATAGCCATAGACAGGGGTGCGTGGAAGTTTGCTATCTATGTGACAGAACCATGAGTTGGTCGCGAGATCTTATGGGTTTCACCTCTAGCATATTCCAACTTGTTTGGGACTAAAGGCTTTGTTGTTATTGTTGTTGTTGTTAAATATTGAAGCTTAACTCAAATCAAAAAATATTCATACCAAAATGATATTAAATAAGTTAAAGTTCCCCAATAAAGCGACAACTGAAAAAAAAAATACAGTTGTAACCATTGAACACCATAAATAAAAAGTAACATTCTAGTAAAAATAAATACCTGAAAAAATACATGCATTTCACACCGATGGACCGTGCCAACTCTTACATGTGTCTTGTCTTTCAAGTGTATATGCATAAATTTTTGTCGCGTTTCAAATGTGAACACATTCTGGCAGTAAATGATTTAAATTTCACTAAATTAGCTAGCATGTGCAGGCGCATGGGTTGATGACCAGTTTATAAATAATATTTTTAGTTGAAATAGCTACTAGTGTCCAGCATTTAATTTGTGTACTCGTGTCTTCTTAAGAAATAGTTGTATTTTTAAAACTATTGTTTATTTGTTTGAAATGTATTCACTAAGCGACATAGTATTCCAGTGAGATATCAAATTGTTGAAAGTTGTAATTATACGGTGTTGTAAAAACCGTTGGAGATAAGTTAGTTGCTAGATATAAGATAGTTGCTTTGTAATCTAAACAGGTTATGCCGTTGAGATATGACTTGGAGATCAATTCACGGCATAACAACCCTGTATATTTCTCTTCCTATATTAACACGAAGCCCGTCCCTGCTGATGCACACGGTTAACCAAGTTTCTCACATGGTATCATAACCAACTCTTCCTATCGCATCTAGCTATGTCAAGCTCTTTGTCCGCCGCCATGGCTGCGCCTTCCCTGGCCTCTCTCGGTTACACCATCTCTGAAAAGCTTACACGAGAGAACTTCCTGGTGTGGAGGGCACAGGTTCTTTCGCATGTGAAAGCGGCGGGCATGATGGGTACTTGGATGGCTTATCCGTGGAAACGCCGGCCGTGATCATCGTGGAGAAGGAGGTCTCTGTGAAGAAAGAAATCACGGAAACGTTGAACCTTGCACATGTTGTATGGGTCCTGCAGGATCAGCAGGTTCTTACCTTTCTGATCTCATCGCCTTCTTGCAATGTGTTGCTGCAGGTTAGCTCCTTTACTACCGCTGCTGGCATCTAGAAAGCCTTTCTGCAGAGCTTCACCTCGCAGTCGAGGGCAAGGGTGATCGAGCTTCGCTCTACCATCCAACATACGTGCAAGGGAGACATGTCAGCGACGGCGTACTACACCAAGATGGTGAGCATTCCTGACGAGCTTGCCGCCGCTGGAAAGCCTCTGGGTGAGGATGATGTGGTCTCCCACATCCTGCAAGGTCTCCTTCATGAACCGGATTATAACGGTCTCGTGTCGGTGATCTCCACCCACAGTGCCACCGATCAGCCGATCGGCCTTGGTGAGCTTTTTTCGATGCTGCTTGCTGTCGAGTCCCGCATAGCAGCTCAACATGCCTCCTTTCCGTCCAACCACTCCGTCAATCATGCTTCTCACGGCGGCGGCCGCGGCAACTCCAGCCGTCCTGGTGCAAAGAGTGATGGTGGCGGCTCCCGGGGCTATAACAACACCTACACCGGGGGCGCTACTCTGACAACTCTGGAGGAAATAACGACAGCTCAGGAGGAGCGCCACGTCAAGGAGGAAGGGACCGCGGTGATCGTGGTGACAGTGTACAGGAGAGGTGCCAAATCTGCAAAGAGATGGGCATGATGCATGGCGTTGCAGAAAGTGCTACGATCGCGGCTACAACAACAACGTTAGCAATCCTGCTGGCGGCGGTGGAGGTGTAAACCGTTCAGCCGATGTTGTGAACTCCTATGGGATGCACACAAATTGGTACCTGGAGGAGCAACAGATCATGTGACAGTCGAGCTTGAAAAACTTGATGTCCGTGATCGCTACACCGGCACGGAACAAATCCACACGGCGAGTGGTCAAGGTATGGATATAGCACATAATGGTCATTCTACTCTTAACACTCCCCATGGATCTCTTGAACTCAAAAATATTCTCCATGCTCCTAAATCTGATCAAAGCCTTCTTTATGGTTATAAACTTATCAAATATAATCATGCCTTCCTTGAGATTTACCCTGAAATTTTCTTTGTCAAGAATCGGGCCAACCGGAGAACAATCTTCCAAGGAAAGAGTAGAGGTGGCATGTTCCTTGTTTCTGGTCGTCAGGATGCTCCTCTGCATCATCAAGCACTAGGCGTTACAACACCGTATACATCTCGATGGCATAGGCGTCCAGGGCATCCGTCTCTACCGGTTGTTCAAAGAATTCTTTGAGATTTTAAGCTTCCTATGTCAAATAAAAGGGATCATCATTTAGTTTGTGATGCTTGTCAAATGGCTAAGAGCCATCAACTTCCCTATCCTCGATCAACTAGTGAATCAAAAAATCCTGTAGAACTTGTGTTTTCTGATGTGTGGGGTCCTGGCCCAATTTCTATTGGTAGACAGAAAAATTATGTGAGCTTCATTGATGATTTCAGTAAATTTTCTTGGATCTATTTGCTCAAAAATAAATCTGATGTTTTTGAGAAGTCCCATGTGTTTCAACAACATGTTGAACGTCTCTTTGATCGAAAGATTTTATCCATGCAAACTGATTGGGGTGGCGAATACCAAAAGCTAAATTCATTCTTTGAGCGCGTTGGTATCTCCCACCATGTCTCATGTCCTCATGCCCACCAACAGAATGGATCTGCCGAACGAAAACATCGCCATATTATCGAAGTTGGCCTGTCCCTCCTAGCTCACGCCTCTATGCCGTTAAAATTCCGGGATGAAGCGTTTCTTACCGCAGTCTATCTTATAAACTGTGTTCCTAGTCGAGTCATACACAATGAAACTCCTCTAGAGCGCCTCTTTTGTATTAAGCCAAACTACAACTTTCTTTGCATTTTTGGTTGTGTCGTGTGGCCAAACCTTCGTCCCTTCAACAAGCATAAGCTAGAATTCCACTCCAAGCACTGTGTTTTCTTAGGCTATAGCAATCTCCACAAGGAATATAAGTGTCTTGATGCCTCTTCTCGCCATGTTTATATTTCCGGGGATGTTATTTTTGATGAGCAAATTTTTCCGTTTGGCGCTTTACATGCAAACGTCGGCGCTCAACTTTGCAAAGAATTAGTTCTCCTCCCATCTCATCTTCTACCTATGTCGGGCTTTCTACCAGGGGGTGGAGTAGAATATGATCGTATGTCTATATCCCAAAACCCCGGTGCAAGTGTGCAGGAAATTGATGAAGAAATCAGCGACAACGGTTTTGATTTTATGCGGCGAACAGAATCCAACACAGAAGATCCAGGTGCTAATCCCGAGGCTGACTGTGGCGGTAGTCGCTCCTCGGGATCACATGCTGCAGCTGCACCAGCACCAGGTGCATCTCCTTCGGGATCGGCCCCAGCGCCAAGCAATGCAGGTGGTTCATCAGGCATGGAAGGTGATTCTGGAGGGGCGCACGCAGCCTCTCCGGAACTGCCAAGTGGCGATGCTGTGGAGGACGATGTTCTGCATGCGGATCATGACAGATCTTCTTCGGTTGCGGGATCTGAGGCTTCTCCTGAGCAGCAAAATCGGTTGGAATAGCAAATCTCACGGCCTCCTCCACCCCCACCTGAATGTCTCCATACCAGGTCTCAAAGTGGTATTACTAAACCTAATGTTTACAAAGATGGATGTGTCCGCTGGGGTTCTTTCTGTTCTATAGGTGAACCCCAAAACTTGAATGAGGCTCTTCGTGAGTCTAGATGGAAAGCTGCTATGGATGAGGAGTATTCTGCTCTTATGAGAACAAAACATGGCGACTGGTACCTCTTGCCAAGGGAAGAAATGTGATTGACTGCAAGTGGGTCTACAAGGTAAAAAGAAAGTCTGATGGCACCATTGACAGGTACAAGGCTCGTTTGGTTGCGAAAGGGTTTAAACAGAGGTATGGGATTGACTATGAGGACACCTTCAGTCCTGTAGTTAAAGCTGCCACTGTTAGAATAATTCTTTCACTTGCAGTATCTAGAAATTGGTTTATGCGACAACTAGATGTGAAGAACGCGTTTTTGCATGGTGTTCTGGAAGAGGAAGTGTTTATGAGGCAACCTCCTGGATATGAGCATCCGCGCTTACCACAACATGTTTGCAAACTTGACAAGGCCTTATATGGTCTAAAACAAGTACCACGAGCTTGGTACTATAGGTTGTCTTCCAAACTGCAATCACTTGGTTTTGTGCCCTCAAAGGGAGACACCTCATTGTTCTTTTATCATCGGAAAGGAGTCGCTATTTATATGCTTATTTATGTGATGATATGATTGTCACAAGCTCATATTCCCAAGCAGTTGAAGCTCTTCTCAAGAATTTGCGTTTGGACTTTGATCTCAAGGATCTAGTGTTGGAAATAAGCCCTAGAGGCAATAATAAAATGGTTATTATCATATTTCCTTGTTCAGGATAATCGTCTATTGTTCATGCTATAATTTTATTAACAGGAAACAGTAATACATGTGTGAATAAATAGATCACAACGTGTCCCTAGCAAGCCTCTAGTTGGTTGGCTCATTGATCAATAGATGATCATGGTTTCCTGATCATGGACATTAGATGTCATTGATAACGGGATCACATCATTGGGAGAATGATGTGATGGACAAGACCCAATCCTAAGCATAGCACTAGATCGTGTTGTTCGTATGCTAAAGCTTTTCTAATGTCAAGTGTATTTTCCTTCGACCGTGAGATTGTGTAACTCCCGGATACCGTAGGAGTGCTTTGGGTGTATCAAACGTCACAACGTAACTGGGTGACTATAAAGGTGCACTACGGGTACCTCTGAAAGTGTGTGTTGGGTTGGTACGAATCGAGATCGGGATTTGTCACTCCGCGTGGCAAAGAGGTATCTCTGGGCCCACTCGGTAGAACATCATCATGAGCTCAATGTGACTAAGGAGTTAGTCACACGATGACGTGCTACGGAACAAGTAAAGAGAATTACCGATAACGAGATTGAACAAGGTATAGGTATACCGACGGTCGAATCTCGGGCAAGTTCTATACCGACAGACAAAGGGAGTTGTATACGGGATTGATTGAATCCTTGACATCGTGGTTCATCCGATGAGATCATCGTGGAGCAAGTGGGAGCCACCATGGGTATAAATACCCCGCTGATGGTTATTGGCCGGAGAGGTGTCTCGGTCATGTCTGCCTGCCTCCCGAATCCGTAGGGTCTACACACTTAAGGTTCGACGACGCTAGAGTTATAGGGAATTGCTATACGAGGTTATCGAAAGTTGTTAGGAGTCCCGGATGAGATC
This sequence comes from Hordeum vulgare subsp. vulgare, assembly GCF_904849725.1. Classification (NCBI taxonomy): domain Eukaryota; kingdom Viridiplantae; phylum Streptophyta; class Magnoliopsida; order Poales; family Poaceae; genus Hordeum; species Hordeum vulgare. The sequence continues at coordinate 534,620,946 of NC_058524.1, forward strand.
CCGGACATCACGAGGAGCTCCGGAATGGTCCGGAGGTAAAGATTGATATATAGGACGAATGGTTTTGGACACCGGAAGTGTTTCGGGCGTCGCTGGTAACGTACCGGGACCACCGGGACCACCGGAAGTGGGCCCGGGGGTCCACCGGAAGGGGGCCACGACCCCGGGAGGCTAGATGGGCCAATTGCGGGAGGGAACCAGCCCCTAGGTGGGCTGGTGCGCCCCCCACACTCAGCCCATGGCGCAAGAAGAGGGGGGAAGGGGGAACCCTAGCGCGGGTGGGCCTAAGGCCCACCAGAAGGGTGCGCCACCCCTCTTCCCCTCCTGGCCGCCACATCTCCTCCTCATCTAGGGCTGCCGCCCCTCCTAGGAGAGGGAAACCCTCAAGGGGGTGCAGCCCCTCCCTCCCCCTATATATAGTGGGCAATTTGGGCTGTTGGAGACACCAATCTGCCTCTCCCTCGGCGCAGCCCTGCTCTTCTTTCTCCTCCTCTGTGTCGGTGCTTGGCGAAGCCCTGTCGGGAGACCTCATCTCTCCATCGACACCACGCCGTCGTGCTGCCAGAGATCTTCCCCAACCTCTCCCTCCTCCTTGCTGGATCAAGGCGCGGGAGACGTCACCGGGCTGCACGTGTGTTGAACGCGGAGGTGCCGTGGTTCGGCACTAGATCGGAATCACACCGCGATCTGAATCGCCGCGAGTACGACTCCATCAATCGCGTTTTAGCAACGCTTTCCGCTTAGCGATCTTCAAAGATATGAAGATGCACTCACCCCTCTCTCGTTGCTGGTCTCTCCATAGGAAGATCTGAATATGCGTAGGAAATTTTTTGAATTTATGCTACGTTACCCAACAGTGGTATCCGAGCCAGGATTTCTATGCGTAGATTCTATGCACGAGTAGAATACAAAAGGCTGTGGGCGATGGTTTGTCAATTGCTTGCTGCTACTAGTCTTATTCTTTTCCGGCGGTATTGTGGGATGAAGCGGCCCGGACCAACATTACACGTACCCTTATGTGAGACTGGTTCCACCGACACACATGCACACCGTGCATAAAGGTGGCTAGCGGGTGTCTGTCTCTCCTACTCTAGTCGGATTGGATTTGATGAAAAGGGTCCTTATGAAGGGTAAATAGCTTTGGCATATCATCGTTGTGGCTGTCACGTAGGTAAGAAAGCGTTCTTGCTAGAAACCCAAATCAGCCACGTAAAACTTGCAACAACAATTAGAGAACGTCTAACTTGTTTTTGCAGGGTTTGACATGTGATGTGATATGGCAAAAGTTGTGATGTTGCATGTATGATGTATGAGATGATCATGTTATTGTAATAGGTTTCACGAGTTGCATGTCGATGAATATGACAACCGGCAGGAGCCATAGGAGTTGTCTTAATTTATTGTATGAGATGCAACGCCATGTGCTTACTACTTTTACTTCATTGCTAACGGTTAGTTATAGTAGTAGTTGGCATGACGACTTCACGGAGACACGATGATGGAGATCGTGATGATGGAGATCATGGTGTCACGCCGGTGACGATGATGATCATGCGATGCCTGAAGATGGAGATCGAAAGAGCAAAGATGATAATGGCCATATCATGTCACTATATGATTGCATTGTGATGTTTATCATGGTTTTCATCTTATTGCTTAGAACGACGGTAGCATAATAAGATGATCCCTCTTAAAATTTCGAGAACGTATTCCCCTAAGTGTGCACCGTTGCGAAGGATCATTGTCTCGAAGCACCACGTGATGATCGGGTGTGATAGATTCTAACGTTCGCATACAACGGGTGTAAGCCAGATTTACACACGCGAAACACCTAGGTTGACTCGACGAGCTTAGCATGTACAGACATGACCTCGAATACAAGAGACCGAAAGGTCGAACATGAGTCGTATGGTTGAATACGATCAGCATGAAGTTGCTCACCATGATGATTAGTCTGTCTCACGTGATGATCGGACACGAGTTAGTCAACATGGATCATGTATCACTTAGATGACTGGAGGGATGTCGATTTAAGTGGGAGTTCATACTTAATTTGATTAAATGAACTTAATTGTCATGAACTTAGTCGAAAAGTTGTCTTTATAAATATTGTAGATGGCCAACGTCAACCTCAATTTCAACGCATTCCTAGAGAAAAACAAGCTGAAAGATGATGGTAGCAACTATGTGGACTGGGTTCGCAACTTGAAGCTCATCCTTGAAGCAGCTAAAAAGGCTTATGTCCTTGATGCGCCGCTAGGTGACCCTCCCGCTCCCGCAGCAGCCCAGGACATTCTGAACGTCTGGCAAACGCAGAGTGATGACTACTCTCTGGTTAGGTGTGGCATGTTATACAGTTTAGAAACGGGGCTCCAAAGGCGTTTTGAGCAGCACGGTGCATATGAGATGTTCCAAGAGCATAAACTAGTTTTTCAAGCTCATGCCCGTGTCGAGAGATATGAAGTCTCCGACAAGTTCTTTAGCTGTAAGATGGAGGAGAACAGTTCTGTCAGTGAGCACATACTCAAAATGTCTGGGTTACACGGTCGTCTGACTTCACTTGGAGTCGAACTTCCGGATGATGCTATAATTGACAGAATCCTCCAGTCTCTCCCACCAAGCTACAAAGGTTTTGTGCTGAACTACAACATGCAAGGGATGGAGAAGACCATTCCCGAGTTGTACTCGATGCTCAAGTCTACAGAAGTAGAAATCAAGAAAGAGCATCAAGTATTGATGGTCAACAAGACCACTAGTTTCAAGAAGGGCAAGGGTAAGAAGAACTTCAAGAAAGACGGCAAAGTCGTTGCTGCGCCCGGTAAGCCAGATGCCGGGAAGAAGAAAAAGAATGGACCCAAGCCTAAGACTGAGTGCTTCTATTGCAAGGGAAAAGGTCACTGGAAGCGGAACTGCTCCAAATACTTAGCGGACAAGAAGGCCGGCAACGTTAAAGGTATATGTGATATACATCTTATTGATGTGTACCTTACCAGCGCTCGTAGTAGCTCCTGGGTATTTGATACCGGTGTTGTTGCTCACATTTGCAACTCAAAGCAGGAACTACGGAATAAGAGGAGACTGGCCAAGGACGAGGTGACGATGCGCGTCGGGAATGGCTCCAAGGTCGATGTGATCGCCGTCGGCACGCTACCTCTACATCTACCGTCGGGATTAGTTTTAAACCTTAATTATTGTTATTTAGTACTAGCTTTGAGCATGAATATTGTATCAGGGTCTTGCTTAATGCGAGACGGCTACTCATTTAAGTCAGAGAATAATGGTTGTTCTATTTATATGAGTGATATGTTTTATGGTCATGCTCCGCTGGTGAATGGTTTATTCTTGATGAATCTCGATCGTGATATTACACATATTCATAGTGTGAGTACCAAAAGATGTAAAGTTGATAATGATAGTCCCACATACTTGTGGCACTGCCGCCTTGGTCATATCCGTGTTAAGCGCATGAAGAAGCTCCATACTGATGGACTATTAGAGTCTCTTGACTTTGAATCATTTGACACATGCGAACCATGCCTCATGGGCAAGATGACTAAGACTCCATTCTCAGGAATAATGGAGAGAGCAACCGACTTATTGGAAGTAATACATACTGATGTGTGTGGTCCAATGAACGTTGAAGATCGCGGTGGCTATCGTTATGTTTTCTCACTCTCACCGATGATTTGAGTAGGTATGGGTATATCTACTTGATGAAGCACAAATCTGAGACGTTTGAAAAGTTCAAGGAATTTCAGAGTGAGGTCGAGAATCAACGTGACAGAAAAATTAAGTGTCTACGATCTGATCGTGGAGGAGAATATTAGAGTCACGAGTTTGGCACACACCTAAGGAAGTGTGGAATCGTTTCACAACTGACGCCGCCTGGCACACCGCAACGCAACGGAGTGTGTGAACGTCATAATCGCACTTTATTAGATATGGTACGATCTATAATGTCTCTTACCGACTTACCGCTATCATTTTGGGGATACGCATTAGAAACTGCAGCATTCACTTTAAATAGGGCACCGTCTAAATCCGTTGAGACGACACCGTATGAACTATGGTTTGGCAAGAAACTTAAGTTGTCGTTTCTTACAGTTTGGGGTTGCGATGCTTATGTGAAGAAACTTCAACCAGAAAAGCTCGAACCCAAAGCGGAGAAATGCGTATTCATAGGATACCCTAAGGAAACTATTGGGTATACCTTCTATCTTAGATCCGAAGGTAAAACCTTTGTTGCCAAGAACGGATCCTTTCTAGAGAAAGAGTTTCTCTCGAAAGAAGTAAGTGGGAGGAAGGTAGAACTTGATGAGGTAATTACACCCCCTCTCGAACAGGAAAGTAGCGCAGCGCGGGAAATTGTTCCTGTGGCGCCTGCACCAACTGAAGAGGAAGTTAATGATAATGATCATGAAGCTTCGGATCAAGTTACTACCGAACCGCGAAGGTCCACAAGGGCAAGCTCCGCACTAGAGTGCTACGGCAACCCTGTGATGGAAATCATGTTGTTAGACAACGGTGAACCTTTGAACTATGAAGAAGCGATGGCGGGCCCGGATTCCAACAAATGGCTTGAAGCTATGAAATCCGAGATAGGATCCATGTATGAAAACAAAGTATGGACTTTGGTGGACTTGCCCGGTGACCGGCGAGCCATAGAAAATAAATGGATCTTCAAGAAGAAGACTGATGCAAACGGTAATGTGACTGTTTATAAAGCTCGACTTGTCGCAAAGGGTTTTCGACAAATTCAAGGAATTGACTACGAAGAGACTTTCTCTCCCGTAGCGAAGCTGAAATCAGTCCGAATCATGTTAGCAATTACCGCCTTTTATGATTATGAAATTTGGCAAATGGACTTCGTAACAGCGTTCCTTAACGGGAACCTTAAGGAAGAGTTGTATATGATGCAACCAGAAGGTTTTGTCGACCCTAAGGGTGCTAACAAAGTGTGCAAGCTCCGGCGCTCCATCTATGGGCTGGTGCAAGCATTTCGAAGTTGGAACATTCGCTTTAATGAGGTGAGTAAAGCGTTTGGGTTCATACAGGTTTATGGAGAAGCCTGTCTGTACAAGAAAGTGAGTGGGTGCTCTGTAGCTTTCCTCATATTGTATGTGGATGACATATTATTGATGGGGAATAATATAGAGATGTTGGAGAGCATAAAGGCCTATTTGAACAAGAGTTTTTCAATGAAGGACCTTGGAGAAGCTGCATACATATTAGGCATCAAGATCTATAGAGATAGATCGAGACGCCTCATAGGTCTTTCGCAAAGTACATACCTTGACAATATATTGAAGAAGTTCGATATGGAAAACTCAAAGAAAGGGTTCTTGCCAGTTTTGCAAGGTATGAGATTGAGTAAGACTCAGTCACCGACCACGGCAGCAGATAGAGAGAAGATGAGTATTGTCCCCTACGCTTCAGCCATAGGCTCTCTAATGTATGCCATGCTGTGTACCAGACCTGATATAAACCTTGCCATAAGTTTGGTAGGGAGGTACCAAAGTGATCCCGGTATGGAACACTGGACAGCGGTCAAGAATATCCTTAAGTACCTGAAGAGGACTAAGGAGATGTTTCTCGTTTATGGAGGTGACGAAGAGCTCGTCGTAAAGGGTTACGTCGATGCTAGCTTCGACACAGATCCGGATGACTATAAGTCACAGACCGGATACGTATATGTGTTGAATGGTGGGGCAGTGAGCTGGTGCAGCAGCAAGCAAGAAGTCATGGCAGCATCTACATGTGAAGCGGAGTACATAGCTGCTTCAGAAGCAGCTCATGAAGGAATTTGGATGAAGGAGCTCATCACCGACCTTGGAGTGGTTACAAGCTCGTCGGGTCCAATGACACTCTTCTGTGATAACACTGGAGCCATTGCCATAGCCAAGGAGCCCAGGTTTCACTGGAAGACGAAGCACATCAAACGTCGCTACAACTCCATCCAGGACCATGTCCAGAGTGGAGTAATAGAGATTTGTAAAGTACATACGGATCTGAATGTTGCAGACCCGTTGACTAAACCTCTTCCACGAGCAAAACATGATCAACACCATAATGCTATGGGTGTTCGATACATCACAATGTAACTAGATTATTGACTCTAGTGTAAGTGGGAGACTGTTGGAAATATGCCCTAGAGGCAATAATAAAATGGTTATTATCATATTTCCTAGTTCATGATAATCGTCTATTGTTCATGCTATAATTGTATTAACAAGAAACAGTAATACATGTGTGAATAAATAGATCACAATGTGTCCCTAGCAAGCCTCTAGTTGGCTAGCTCGTTAGTCAATAGATGATCATGGTTTCCTGGTCATGGGCATTACATGTCATTGATAACGGGATCACATCATTGGGAGAATGATGTGATGGACAAGACCCAATCCTAAGCGTAGCACTAGATCGTATTGTTCGTATGCTAAAGCTTTTCTAATGTCAAGTGTCTTTTCCTTCGACCGTGAGATTGTGCAACTTCCGGATACCGTAGGAGTGCTTTGGGTGTATCAAACGTGACAACGTAACTGGGTGACTATAAAGGTGCACTACGGGTACCTCTGAAAGTGTCTGTTGGGTTGGTACGAATCGAGATCGGGATTTGTCACTCCGCGTGACGGAGAGGTATCTCTGGGCCCACTCGGTAGAACATCATCATGAGCTCAATGTGACTAAGGAGTTAGTCACACGATGATGTGCTACGAAACGAGTAAAGAGACTTACCGGTAACGAGATTGAACAAGGTATAGGTATACCGACGATCGAATCTCGGGCAAGTTCTATGCCGACAGACAAAGGGAATTGTATACGGGATTGATTGAATCCTTGACATCGTGGTTCATCCGATGAGATCATCGTGGATCAAGTGGGATCCACCATGGGTATCCAGACCCCGCTGGTGGTTATTGGCCGGAGAGGTATCTCGGTCATGTCTGCGTGCCTCCCGAACCCGTATGGTCTACACACTTAAGGTTCGATGACGCTAGGGTTATAGGGAATTGTTATACGAGGTTATCGAAAGTTGTTCGCAGTCCCGGATGATATCCGGGACGTCACGAGGAGCTTCGGAATGGTCCGGAGGTAAAGATTGATATATAGGACGGATGGTTTTGGACACCGGAAGTGTTTCGGGCGTCGCCGGTAACGTACCGGGACCACTGAGACCACCGGAAGTGGCCCCGAGGGTCCACCGGAAGGGGGCCACGACCCTGGGAGGCTAGATGGGCCAAGTGAGGGAGGGAACCAGCCCCTAGGTCGGCTGGTGCGCCCACCACACTCAGCCATGGCGCAAGAAGAGGGGGGAAGGGGGACCCTAGCGCAGGTGGGCCTAAGGCCCACCAGAAGGGTGCGCCACCCCTCCTCCCCTCCTGGCCGTCGCACCTCCTCCCCATCTAGGGCTGCTGCCCCTCCCAGGAGAGGGAAACCCTCAAGGGGGCGCAGCCCCTCCCTCCCCCTATATATAGTGGGCACTTTGGGCTGTTGGAGACACCAATCTGCCTCTCCCTCGGTGCAGCCCTGCTCTTCTTTCTCCTCCTCTCTGTCGGTGCTTGGCGAAGCCCTGCCGGGAGACCTCGTCTCTCCATCGACACCACGCCGTCGTGCTGCCGAAGATATTCCCCAACCTCTCCCTCCTCCTTGCTGGATCAAGGCGCGGGAGACGTCACCGGGCTGCACGTGTGTTGAACGCGGAGGTGTCGTGGTTCGGCACTAGATCGGAATCACACCGCGATCTGAATCGCTGCGAGTACGACTCCATCAACCGCGTTCTAGCAACGCTTCCGCTTAGCGATCTTCAAAGGTATGAAGATGCACTCACCCCTCTCTCGTTGCTAGTCTCTCCATAGGAACATCTGAATATGCGTAGGAAATGTTTTGAATTTATGCTACGTTACCCAACATCTAGGTGATCTCCACTACTTCCTTGGCATTGAGGTAAAATATGTGCAAAATGGTATTGTGCTATCACAAGAGAAATACATGCAGGACATACTCCAGAGAGCGGGCATGAAGGGTTGTAAGACATCCCCTACACCCTTGTCAACTTCTGAGAAATTGTCTCTTCATGATGGAAAGGTACTTGAGCCATTAGATTCTACCAAGTATAGAAGCATTCTTGGAGCTCTACAGTATTTAACCTTGACTAGATCGGATATCTCATTCTCAATAAATAAGGTATGTCAGTTTTTGCATGCTCCAACCAATGTGCATTATACATATGTGAAAAGAATACTCAGGTATCTTCAAGCAACAAAGGGTCGTGGGCTTAAGCTTGGTAAGTCAGACTCAATGCTAGTAAGCGCTTTTTCAGATGCAGATTGGGCAGGATGCCCTGATGAGAGGAGATCAACAGGGGGGTTTGTAGTTTTCTTAGGCAACAATCTAGTTTCCTAGAGTGCTCGCAAGCAGGCTACTGTGTCCAGGTCAAGCACAGAAGCTCAATATAAAGCACTAGCAAACGCTACGGCTGAAATTATATGGGTGCAAAATATGTTGACAGAATTGGGTGTTCCACACCCACGAACAGCTTCTCTTTGATGTGATAATCTTGATGCCACATACTTGTATGCTAACCCCATTTTTCATGCCAGAACTAAGCATATAGAGATTGATTATCACTTTGTTCGTTAAAGAGTAGCCAACAAACAGTTGAACATCAGGTTTATACCCACTGGAGATCAAGTCACAGATGGCTTTACTAAACCACTGTCAATTCAACAGCTAGCATCTTTTAAACACAATCTTAACTTGGATAATTTCGATTGAGGGGGAGTGTTGAAAGTTGTAATTATACGGTGTTGTATAAACCGTTAGAGATAAGTTAGTTGCTAGAGATAAGATAGTTGCTTTGTAATCCAAACAGGTTATGCCGTTGAGATATGACTTGGAGATCAATCCACGGTATAACAACCCTGTATATTTCTCTGCCTATATTAACACGCAGCCCGTCCCTGCTAATGCACACAGTTAACCTAGTTTCTCACACAAATGAACTATAAGATGCAAGAAATTATTTATTATATTATATTTTCTGATCTTTGTTTTGTTACACGACCTAAACCATGACCATAAAATTTGCTGAAGCAAATAAAATTAGCATAGACATTAGAAGTAATTAAAATTATTACATGGAATCGACATAAGAGCATTCTGTAGTTATAGCCGCAAGCAGTCTTGGCATCGGGGGCATATCGAGCTCCTTTACACCCTCAAGAACTCGGACTACTTCACCCATAGTTGGCCGGTCCAACTCATTATCCTGGATGCACCAACATGCTACATTGCAAACTCTTTTAACCTCATCGAAGCTGAAGTCACCATATAATTGTGGATCCACCAAGCTCTGAACATCCCCCTCATGAAGCTTGTTTATGGCTTGCACAGGGAAATAAGCGACATGGTCGCTGCCGCTAGTGTGTACCACAGATGCATTCCTTCTTCCTGATATGATTTCCATCAGTACCATGCCAAAACTGTAAACATCGACTTTTGATGTAATAGCAACCCCAGTAAGCCACTCTGGGGCTAGATACCCCATAGTTCCTCTGAATGTAGTTAGAACCCGACTAAAATCCCTTCCAATGACCGATGCCAACCCAAAGTCTGCAATTTTAGGGACAAACGATTCGTTGAGAAGTACATTTTCTGGCTTGATATCACAGTGTATGATGCATTCGTGGCAACTCTGATGCAAGTAGGACAATCCTCTAGCAACTCCGATGGCTATCTGATATCTGGTGCTCCAGTCAAGGACGGTACCATTGCTCTGGAACAGATGGGAATCAAGAGAACCATTACACATGTGTTCATATACAAGTAGCCTCTTATCACCATGACAGCAGAAACCAACCAATTTGACCAGGTTGATGTGCTGGATCAGTCCAAGTGCACTTACCTCTGCCCTGAATTGCTTCTCTCCCTGGCTCGCGGCTTCAAGCCTTTTCACTGCTACACTAGTCAGGTCACTTAAAACTCCCTTAAATACAGTCCCAAAACCTCCTGCTCCTAGCTTCACTGAAAAATTCTTTGTAGCACGGCCCAAATCGGCATATCTAAAGGCAACAACTCCAACACTATCTTTATTACTGGCCTGTGATGACATTCCACACCAGTTGAATCTGTTCCTTAAGATCACAAGTAGCAGCATGAGCATCAGCAACCCAAAACCGATAACGCTTGCGGTTGCAGCAATAACAACTCCAGCTAGTGCTGGTTTTCTTTTATCTCTTGTGGAGCTCGGGAAATCTCCAGCGGCAAGGCGAATATACAGAGTATATTCAGAGCGGATCTCGATGCCATCATCCTTGTTTACACTGAACAACTCCCCAAGCCAAACAGAGCATTTGCTGCCTTGGTACGAGTAAGCGGTGCAGGAGCAGTTGCTGAGACAGACCGATTCGCATTCGCCCCGAGTTGCCGGAGCACCCTGTGAGCTCCGGGGGCCGTAGGGCAATGTGACACGAGCTACGGGGTGGAACACGTCCGTCGAACTCCTGTTGCCATTGCAGTCCAGCGGAGTGCGTCTGGAGCACCCTCCTGTCCGATCACCGAGCTCCCAATCCTGAGGCGACGTCCTGAAGAAGCTCTCCATGCACTCGCAGGGCGGCTGCGAGCTGCCGGTGCAGACGGTGAACGGTCCACATGTGGCGTATGGGCGGCAGAGATCAATGGGCTGGACGTAGATGGTCTGCCAAGCCTGGTTGGCCTGCGACCACACGTTCAGCTTGGTCTGACCAGACGTGTCGAGGGAGAGGAACGTGGAAGAGGCCTCGTCTGGCGAGGTGTACATGTAGTACTCCTCCTCGCTGTTGTCGACGTACTCCGGGACAACCAACCCTCTGGTCTGTGGATTCATCTGCAGCAGCGCCCGGAGCGCTGGCATCTGCATCGGCGACTCGTCGGGCGACCACGACCAGTACACTTGGGAAGGGTAGCCTCGGTGCCCCACCATCACCATCCTGGTGCCATTGGTCTCCAGCCCCACGCTGAAGGAGCCGAGGCCCGGGTCGATCCGGCTCTTCCACGAGATGCCGACGCGGTTCAGGCCGGTGACCTTGTTCCAGCCGATCTTGGCGCCGGGGAGCGCGACGTCGGTTGGGTCGTCGAAGCTCTGCCACAGCACTTCACTGGACGGGCTTTCTATGACGAGGTTTCCACTGCCCAAGAGGATGGCTCTCCTGCTGCTGCTGGTGGAGGTGGTGTTGGTTCTGTTACTGCTGGTGATGTGAGTGGACCAGACAACGGATTGGGAGGCGTTGTTTAAGACGACAAGGTTGCCATCTTCTGAGATTTGGAGCTGTGTTGCTCTTAGATCGGGTCCAGCGATCGGCCTCTCTCGGTTGGCGACCCAGACGGGGGTGATGACATTGATCTTGTTGAACCATATGGCAAGGTACCAACCGGGAGAGGTAGAAGATGACTTACTACTGATGTTGCCGGTGCCGGGCTGGAAGAAGCCAAGCGCGAACTTGCCGTTGCTGGAAACGAGCTTGTCGCCGACGGCCAATGCCTGGCCTGGCGAGAGAGTATCGTCTTTTGTGGCTGTGGTAGGAGGAATGGTGTGCACGGGGATGAGGAGGAGGAGGCTGAGGAACATGTGGAGAGTAGCCATGGCTGCTTTGCACGGATGTCTGCTTGCTCGGCCTCGGCTCTGCTATTCAACGAAGGAGGCCTAGGACTACAGGAGAGGCAACGTGAGGGAGGACATGGGGCGCGAATAGGCGACGATGCCGCTGCAAGTGGGTCAACTTGACCCAGCTGTTGCCACGACAAATACGGCACTGGGCTGGGCATGCAATAAAGCACGTGCCATGGGAGTTCACTTTGGCCAACCATTCTAGTGAAACATTTCCCCTGGGAAAAACAACCTAGAAACGATCGACACATATATATTTGTCGTCGTTGCAGAGCACGTACATGATCATATTTATATACAGACAAAAATCGTGTAATTTTTTTTCAACATTCTATACATGTATTATTTATTTATTTTTTTAAAAGAATGATACACCCAGACCTGTGCATCTGAGTAATGCATGCAGCCACTTTACGAGGGATGCCGAATATCAAAACCAAATACCAAACAAACATCGCACTAAAGTCTAACATCTAAAGTCGGGTGTCCTAACCCAATCACATACTAGCACCGGTCCCACACTCTCGTAAGCCGCAGCCACCGTCTTCCACTGGTCCATCTTCAAAGCAGGTACTAATGCACCAACCTTGTCAGGCCTGTCACCGACGACATCATGGCGTCGGACATCGCAACCATCCTGCACGTATCCATCCGCATGCGTCCGTCGCCGAAACTCAGCAGCGCCATGTCGCTGGGATCAATTGTCGTCCTTGCGTAGATGGAATACCGCTCCTCCTCTAGTCCCTCCAGCCAGCACTTGCTTCGAAACGATGCCCCGGGAGGATGGACGGCACCAAAAGTGTTGTCATCGTCCGATTCGAGAGACCGAAAATGAAGGTTTCCCCATGAGCATATCGAGACTGATGACGCAAACTACCACGACAATGCCTCAACAAGGAAGCGACATCAGAGACACTGCCATCATCTAGCTTGACCAAAGTCGGTGCGATTTTCATCGACAGTCGCACCATAGTCTGTACGCCGTCGGCGTCACTGGTCCCTTCCACCTGAGAAAACTCCAAAGACGATGCCCTCGATACAAAAGCACCGTCATCGCTCGATCCGAGTGACACCTAGGATTTTCAGGGAATTGCCCCCGGTGTCAAGGACCTAGACCAGGGTTGAATCCCAACGTGATCCGTCCAATTACCGGCGGGACGCACCCGCCACCGTGTCGTCTTCAATTTGGTGAGCAAGGGTCAGTCACCGAACAACACGAACGCGTCCAACCACCAGCCACGGCAAGATCCGGCAGACACCAGCAACCCCGCCAGCGGTCCCGCACTGCTGTAGCCCTCGTCGCCGCATGCTTGGATCTGATGGAGCCACCGCCGCGGCTAGCCGCCCCGCCTCCCCAACAAGCCAGCACGTGTCACCAAAAAATTTGCATTGTCGCACCGTCGCGCCTGTAGCATGGTCGGCTGCCGTCGAGCTACCCCGCACGAGCGCCTCGCTCCTCACCAGCACGCCGCCTCCCGCGCCACATAGCACCAGAGGGAAAATGGCCTGGCCGCCGCCGACGCCAGCCGGGCTTTGCTCGGCGATGCCCTCCGCAGCGGCGAGCAGTGAGTTGCGGAGGGAAGGTATGGCTCTTCTATACATGTATGCTTTTTTAATAAGTAGTTTTCTTATCTTAAATACAGATAAAAGAACCAGAATCCAAGTAGGATGCGTTGGGGGTAAACCTGAACCACTTGTTGTACACATATTGTGTTGTCACATTACCCTCATTCAACTTGTTGAACCACTTTGCAGGGACCACATCTGGTACAGACCGCAGCAAGTTGAAGAACCAACACTAGCAACATGTGAAGAAGAACTAGTGTATGGCATTCTGAACGCTTAACTGTTCAAGGCATCATTACGTCCACTCCGAACCGCTGACCTTTGGCGAATGTCTTATTTCTCCATCAAGACAAGTTATGGAGATAATATCATTTCATTCATGTACTGGCGACGACCTTATTTGTTATGTCCATAGCTATTTCATTTTCTTTTAGAAAATAAGGTAGACAGAGCAGAGCAGAGCATGCATGATTATTTCATGCAGTTAGCCATTAGTCTATCTGAATGGTGAGCCATTTCAAAACCAATGAACAATGATAGAAGTAGAACACACCGTGCCAAATTCTTGTTGCTGTTGCTGAGCTATCATGTATCTGTTGCTGGATGCTGATTGATTCTTGACAGCACTGGCCACTTGACCACTTGTACTGGGTACGTGCGCTGTAGCATGTACTGGCCGGTTTAAGCTTGGCCAATCTCAGGACCTGCTATGAAGCTTCTTCCTTGGGAGTTTATTTTCTCGGTCAACCATTACAAGCCAAACCATCCGAGTTAATTACATGAAACTACCACACTTCGGCACATTATTTAATCACACATACGTCCTTGTTTGTCAGAAAAGGATCCTGCCGGAAAAGAATGTACACAAATATTTGAGACGCGCGAGCTAGCGATGGGTTTCGAACCAGCGCAGCTCGCGGCCGTTGCGCCACTGCATGCTTGGAGTCAAACACCACGCGTACTGCTCTGTATACATTCAGTCGTTCCGTATTTATACGACATTTAAAATCCGAAAAATAAAAGAGTACTCGTAAAACGGGATTGGAACACTCGCCGGGCAGTTGGGTGCAGAAGCTACCTGCCGCTGAGCAACTGCATCATTTCAGCCAAGTAGCACCTGTCGCTGCACTATTGCATCATTTCAACCAAATATCACGCGTAGAGCTATTTATAATATCAGCCGTTCTGTTTTTTATGCATCACTAAAAATGCTTACATTAAAAAAATTGTATCAAATTTATACTTACGATACTAAAGGTTTTTTTTTCAATATTAAAAAATGTTCATCGCATCATATAATTAAAAAGATATTTGTTGCAACATATATTGAATAGTTCATCGTATAAAATCACGTCGTGATTTAAAATGTTCATATATATATAAACTATATTCATCACCTAGGGTGCAGAATAGTTTATTCTTCATCCAAGATAATATTACGATCAATTTATAAAAAAATTACATTTAAAATACAAATAGTTACATTTATATTGAATCAATACGTAAATTTGACATAAGAAAACAAACATATAGGTAACAAGATGAGAAAAAATTGAATTTATTTACACTATTTTTGTATGTTCGTAATTTTATTTGACATAAAATATTTTTACGTTGCTTATATATTTTTTACGATCTCTTTTTACGTATGAAATAAGACAGAATTTACAGAATGTAAAATTACGATGCATTGATGTTGAAATAGAGGGGATGAAGAATAACTATTCCTCACCCAAGATGACGAATAGCGTGATTCTCTCTCTCTCTCCCTCCCTCTCTCTGTCTCCCTCTCTCTCTATATATATATATAGAGAGAGAGAAAGTTTATTGATCACCCAGGATGCAGAATAAGTTATTCTTCATCCGAGGAATCTTATGAATTACATTTAAAATGGAAATAATTGCATTTATACCGATTCGCTACGTAAAGTTTGACCTAAAAAAATATAGGTCATAAGACCAGAAAAACACATTTTTATGGTGTCTATATATTTTCTTACGGTCTCTCTTTACATATGAAATAAGACAAAATTTATGAAACGTAAAATTATGATGCATTGATATAAAAATAGAGGGGTGAAGAATAATTATTCCTATCCCAGGATGACAAATAGTCAATCAATCCCTATATATATATATATATATATATATATATATCATATATATGAAAATAGTTATTCTTCACACCCCTCTATTTTCACATCAATGCACTGTAATTTTATATTTCAATTTTTATTTATTTCATACGTAAAAAGAGAACGTAAAAAACATATAGTCATCACAAAAAATATTTTATGTCACGTAATATTACAAACACAAAAACATAGTGTAAAATATACATAAAATATGATTTTTCCAGTCTTATGATCTATATTTTAAAAAAATTACATCAAATTTTGCGTAATGAATCAATATTAATGTAATTATTAGCATTTAAAATGTAATTTATTTATAAAACGGTAGTAAGATTATCTAGGTGAAGAATAACTTATTTTGCATCCCCGAGTGAAAAATAGACTTTCTCTCTCTCTCTCTCTCTGATATATATATAAGAATTAGTTATTCTTTATTTGAGGTAGTCTCACGATTATTTCATAAATAAGTTTTATTTTGTATGAACATAGTTACATGCATACTGATAGAGTCTATAAAATTTGGCATAAAAAACGAATATATATGCCACAAGACTAGAAAAATTATATTATGTATATTTTACACTATGTTTTACATTTTTACTTTACGTAGCGTCAAATATTTTTTATGCTGATTTATTTTTTTCTTACGTTCTGTTTTTAGATATGAAGTAATAAAAAATTAAGGACAAAAAATATACGGTGCATTGACAGAAATAGAGGCGATGACGAATTACTATTCCTCACATAGGGTGACAAATAGGGTGACCCTATATATACATGAAAAATACATCCTACCACCTAAGGGTAATTACCCCACATGTGTCATAGACTATTATCTGATAGTATGTTGATATAATATATATAAGATATTTTAAGATGAGTTACATCAAAAATTGCAAGTTAACCCATTATTTTCATTATATTTATGAAATACGTATAAATTTGTACGTAAAAAAGAGGCATACACAAAATACTAGTCATACTACAAAAAGAATAGTATATATATTCACTAAACATTATCATATACTATATACTATGCGTACATAATCTTCGATTTGATAAATACTATATACAACATACGAAACACAAGTGATGATAACTACCAACGGTGGTGAGAAATTTTATCTACCACCGGTGGTAGTTACCATCATTTGTGTTTTGTATGTTGTTTGTAATATATATCAAATCGGAGGGTATGTACGCGTAATATGTAGTATATAATAATATTTAGATAGTATATATACTATTTTTTGACAGTATATATCATATTTTGTGTATGTTGTGTTTTACGTATAAATATATACGTATTTTACAAATATAATAAAATCTATAGATCAACTTGTAATTTTTTTCATGTAACTCATTTAAAAAAATCTTACATATGATATATGAACATAATTAAAATAATAAATTAATATATATACTACCACATGATAATCATGAAACATGTGGGATAACTATCCTGGATGGTAGGTAGGATGTATTTCTCTCTCTCTCTCTCTCTCTCTCTCTCTCTATATATATATATATATATATATATATATATATATATATATATATATATATATATATATATATATGACTCCAATCAGTGCTGCAAGTTATGTGTTTGGATCTGGTACCTTCTCTTTCCTCTTTTTCCTTTTGCTATATATTCGGTGGTTGATTGTTATGTCCTCATATAGATGAATTGGACCACACTTCACTATTCACTTGTTAGATACGCGCATGTGTGTGTATGTGAGAGAGAGCGAGAGGTGGTTAACTACACAACAAAACTTGTATCACATGCTTACCCAATACGGTTCATGCTCAAAGACCAATGCTAGAAAGGGCATGTGTAATTTATTTGAATACTCCTGCCATCACAGCTCATAGGCTGTTGTTTTGGTCCGCTACTTTGTAAAGGACCCCCACATGGCTTCCTCTTTGGTAACTGACATCGTCCAAAATTCAAGAAAAAATAATCTTATCTACAAGAAATTTCGGATCTCGATGCAAACAAAGGGTTTAGATAGCAACCACCCTAGCTAGTGTTGATAGCAAATGCATGGTCTATATATATACTAATACTAATTTATCATTTTGAATATGTTCACATACTATATATAAGATACTACAAAGTATGTTAAATGAAAAAAATAATAGTTAATCCATTGTGAGTGCGCTTGGGTTTTGTTCAAAAAACCCAATTCATATTTTTTTCCGACATGACCCTTTTTGGCTAATAAGGGATATTCACGTGATTAAATAAAGATTAATCTTTTTTCCGTAAAAACTGATGCCACGTCAGGTCCTGACAGGCGGGTTTCAATGGTCAGATACGTTTTTTTACACCGTTTAGATCTTTTTGCAACAACTAGGCTTAAAGTTGATACTAACTTGCAAAAAATATGACTATTGATCCAATTCATTACGATGTGCCAAAGTATAGTAGTTCCATGCAATTAACTCAAACCATCCTAAGTAATGAAAATAAGGCGGCAGCATATGATGTTTTTTAGACAGGACGAGTAAGGCCGTTAGAGGCCCACTTCAGTCCAAAGCCTGCAGCTGGATAGTGTAAGAGAGCAGTACGGAGCCCCCCATTCGGGTCTCACGACACCTTGCACAGTCTTAGTACATTTACTCTAGACGTGACAGCCTGTTGAGATCAGAAGCCGCAAGAACTATTTCTCGTCAGTACTTCCTCAATTTTATAATATAGTGGGTCCTTGTTTTTTGAGCTTTAAGTATGACCTTTAATTTAATCAATATGAATGATTTCGGTGCAAGCAAAAAATTATATGATTGAAAACTTCACTTGAATACAAATTCACTGATATAATTTTTACTTCCGCCGCAATCAATTTCGTTGGTTAAATATATGATTAAACTTGAATTTTGAGAAGCGCAAACAGACTACATTATGGAATGAAGAGAGTACTAAAGATAGGTAATACGGTCTCCCGTCTGGTGCATATATTATACTTTGCTTATAGCGAGACTAAAATATGTATCGCTAAGAGTAAGTACAATAGAGCTGAGTCAGTTAGCTGTAAAAAATAAATTAGTATATTTTTGCTTAGTTGAAGGAAAGAGAAAAGGAGAGAGAAAATAAGCTGACTCTTAGTTAAGAGCCAGCTCTAGCACGTGCTCCTAGGCACTCTGTGAGAGTGAAAAGTGGATCATATAATAAAAAATAGTACACTTTTTTAATCAACTATTCTACATGTTGGCTATAAGATGAGTTATAGATAACATGACAATGGCTTGTAGCGAGCAACTCATTATTAACCATGCTCGAAAGGTTTCACCTGCTATCCCCTCCCCCCCCCCCCCCCTTACCTACTGGATTGACCCGTTTTCATATATATATATTCTTGTTCGCTCGTTTCGATCAAGTTCGCTGGGTTTCATTAGTTTATTTTTTTGTCAATTTCTTTTTCATTTCTTCCCTAGTTGTCTCCATTTTATTTAATTTTTTTGTGGCTTTTGTTTCTATCTCCATTTTTATACTTATTTTCTTCTACCTTTACTTTTCATTATTTTTCTTTGTTTTTCTCTCAGTTTTTACTTTTTTATATCCTTATCCTTGTTTTTTGGTTAGGTTTTCATTGTTTTTTTCATTCCTTTCTTTCTTCATTTTCTTTGTTCTTTTCACAGTTTTCATCATTTTTCTTGGTTTCTTTCTTGATTTTCCCTATTTCCATACTTTTGCATTATTTTTGTTGGTTTTCCTTTTATTTATTTTATTTTATATGTTTTTATTGCATTTCTTCTCTAATCTTGGTTATTTTATCAAATTTGTGTTTTGTTCAACATATTTCAACTTTTTTGTCAGTACAGTCAACATTTTTTCTATATACTAAAAATATTTTTATATACACTTTTAGTTTTTTTAAATACATCATTGACATTATCAAAAACTTATATTTTTATATAAATGTTCCCATACAAATTTTATATCTATGGTATATATCAAATATTGTTTTTCTAGTACATGTCTAACGTTTTATTAATACAAGCTTAATTTAATAAATAAATGGTTAATATTTTTGCTATACACATTTTTTTCCAATACTTGATTACATTTTTTCACCTAATACATTAAAATATTTTTAATACTTGGTCAACATTGTTTTGTAGAAATTTAACATTTTCAAATATAACATTAATATTTTTCATACATGGTCACCATTTACACATTTAATATTTTTCAATACAACAATAAACATTTTTATACAATTTATTATTTTAAAAATATTTTTATTAATATATTGCATATACGTTTTTACATTATTTTTAAATGCTTGATTAAGATCTTTTGAATATAAGACCCACTTTTTTATACACATTATATTTTGTGTGTACTTTTCACATACATGAGAAACATTTTCTCTATATAGATTTAACATTTTTGAAATGCTTGGTTAACCTTTTTTTGACATAAATGTTTTTTATAATATTTTATTTAGAATATTTAGAAGTATAAATAAAAGTAAAAAAGATAAAGCAAAAAAAGCCGGTGACGTTTCGCACGCCTTGGACGACCCATCTCCGGTCTCCTTTCAGGCAAGATTTTTTTTGGAAAGTCACGTACATTTTTCTGAATGGTACAAAACAGTTTTGGAATTATAGGAACATCCATTACATTGTATAAACATTTTTTAAAAATAATACAAACATTTTCTTGAAACACATCAGCATTTTTTTTGAGAATGTAACGTAATCTGTCATGAATTGTACTAACACTGCTTTTGGACTACACGAACATTTTCTTACATTGTATAAATATATCTGTAAATATCATGATAATTTTGTGAAGCAAATAAATATCTTTAAAATGTCACATAATTTCTTTTTAGTGCTATAAATATTTTTTGGATTGTATAAACGTTTGTTAGCATGGGATAAACAATTTTTAATTTGAAAATATAAGTAAAAGTAATAATACAAAAGGGAACAAAAACGTGCGCCGAAAGAAACACTCCTCCCGTGGTGGGCAGACCAATTTTAGGGGCTCCTGAGGCCAGAGCTCCTTCGGAATAGCTATGGGCGACATATAGCCGTGCCCTCATGATCCTGCTCCGCAACAAAGAGAATGCCTCGATCGCCGTGTTGAGAAGGGAGCAAAGTAGCTGGGCATTTTTTCTAGACGTGATATTCGTGTCAGCTCAAATGTTTAAAGGAATAGCAAGTCCAAAGCCTTCCACGTTGTCGTCACACCGTCTAGAAAGAGTGCTCGCATCGCTGATCAAGATATAGTGGGTCTAAAAGCAGAACAAATAACTCAAGTGGTCCTCACCAAGCGTGTTGGCTATCTACCAAGGACATGCCGCTTTGGCACGAGCCCAAGGCCAAATCAAAGAGTTGTTCGAGAAAGAATTGGAGGGTTTCGCCAAACTTTTGAAGATTTTTATTCCGAAGTTCTCCTTTTCTAGATTAGACGAGTTCACCCTTTTGGTGGTCGTCACCATGTAGTCCTCAAATGTTGGTCATGTTGTTGTTGTTCCTCTCTTATCAATGGATACTTCCAATTTTAGTATACTTTGTTGGATCATGTGGGCTCAATGTTGGTACGCGTAGAGACTCGGTCAGGGATGTGTTGGAGATATGTCCTAGAGACAATCATGTATGATGATATTTCCTATGTGTTTATGAATAAATATAGTCCTTGGACATTATGAATGATATGTATTAACAAGTACATGACTTGTTTGGAGACTATGCATTGTATGATGACTCTCCCAAAAGGTCCTTAGTCGAAAGGGTTGTGTAGACGCGCAACCAGTTAGACTAGCATATGACACGGTGGATGGTCCGATCTCACTAACCATGTAGCATTGGATGCTAGCCGGATAATATGGACTCGGAAAGATCTGGTCAGATTTGACGTAGTCGGATCCGAGTCGAGATAAGATCTAAGTTGGACATACCCAACTATGAGACGCTGTGATAGGTCATCTGTGTGTCTATAGTACAACATACGTTATATGTCCTAAGGCCTAAGATGGCACATATATTCGAGATGGCGACAAACCTGCTTTGGGCCTGCCAAACGCTACTCCGTAACTGGGTAGTTACAAAGGTAGGTTTCGAACTTGTCCAAACCAATGTTGTGAGACATACTCTGGCCCCTTGGGTGATCCAACCTGAATAAGCATGGCCATGCGGTGAGGATTATGATATAATCCGAAGTGTTGTTCGGATTCACCGGAATGAGAAAGAGGTTGTGCTGCCAAAAGGATGACCATGTCGCCTTGTGCACGGCAACATATATCGTGTGGCAAAAGGAACATAAGTACGAAGTACAGGTTCACCTAACGAGCCTCATCGGACACTTGGAGTCGGCACGCTTTGCTAGAGGCCGCTACCGACTAGCCGAGTCGGATGTGATCTGACCCGCGACCAACTGAACGAGAACCTAAGGTGTCGCACGCTTAAGGGAAGGAACACATGGGCTTTAGGATCCGTGCGAGGCCCAAGAGTTGAGCCCACGCTATATGCCTATATATAGTGGAGTTGCGTCACACTTAATGGGTTGATCACTTTGGCCCTGTCATTTGGGTTGTGCATGTGTTGCATCTAGCCACCTCCACTCGCCGCCACCGACTTTGTGATCCAGATCTAGCATTCCACTTCACAATGTTCCTCCTACACGGACGGATATCGTTAGAGGCGGTGCACTTGCACGGATCCACCGAAACTTTACCTGGGATTCGACAAACGGCTGCTCAAGGGAGAGGATCCACTGACCGGCTGTTCATGGGAGATCAGACGAGGACGAGACGGAACACACGGATGCGCTGCCCAACTCCACTTCCACTGCACGACACTACGTGTCTAGTGGTAACGAATCGTGATCCATTTTCGTAGCATGTTCTTGGATGTTCTGCACGTAGGAAAATTTTAATTCACATGCAATGCACCTACGGTAGAACCCAACACTGGTATTAGAGCCTCTGCTAGTGGTTTTGGTTTCAGATCGGATGCATATTTGATATGTGGAGGTGGCGGATGTGATCTGTCGTTGTTCTTGAGATTGGCTACGTGCACGGTTGATGAGATCAACTGCACATCGGGATCATCGAGGCTATGTTTTCTATCAGTCGGAATCACTGAGGTCGTGACACAACCTACCCCTACTGGTTGGTTTCCGCCATCGGGGTTAATAGTGAAACATAAATCTGAATCGGTTTCACACTCACCGATAAGATCAATCAGATCAAAAAATTCGACGTGATCGGAGTACACATTCAATATTTGATTTTCGAAATGTGTGCGTAGCGCCGTGTATTTCGTACACCATCACACAAACTAGTAGAATGCGATTCTATTCATCACTTTGTTTTGCAGGGTTGATGTGAATAGTATGGCTCATATGTATGTGATGCATGTGTGTAATTTAACATGACCTGCGTGTCATGATTGTGAGTGATACGTCCACTTTGCATCATGTTTTCATGTTGATATTTATCGCTTCTTGGGCTGTTATTTCACTTCACGGTACAATTCTTATGCCTTTTCTCTCTTATTTTGCAAGGTTTACATGAAGAGGGAGAATGTCGGCAACTGGAATTCTGGCCTAAAAGTGGAGCAAAGTACCTATTCTGCGCAACTCCAAACGCCGTAAAAATCAACGAGGATTTTTTTTCGGATTTATAAAAAATACTGGGTCGAAGAAGCGCCAGAGGGGCGCCAGCAGGCGGCCACAAGCCTGCACAGCGCGGCCAACCCCCAGGCCGCGCCATGAGGGCTTGTGGGCACCCTGCAGGCCCACTGGCCCCCTCTTCTACTATATGAAGGGTTTCGTCCAGAAAAAAAAATTAAGGAGGAGCTTTTTCATGGATTCATCGCCGCCACGAGGCGGAACTTGAGTAGAACAATCTAGATCTCCAGCAGGACGATCCTACTCGGGAAACTTCCCTCCTGGAGGGGGAAATCGTCGCCATCGTCATCACCAACACTCCTCTCATCGGAGGGGACTCGTCACCATCAACATCTTCATCAACACCATCTCATCTCCAAACCCTAGTTCATCTC
The DNA here is from genome assembly GCF_904849725.1 of Hordeum vulgare subsp. vulgare. Lineage (NCBI taxonomy): Eukaryota > Viridiplantae > Streptophyta > Magnoliopsida > Poales > Poaceae > Hordeum > Hordeum vulgare. The sequence goes on from NC_058524.1 coordinate 534,644,316, forward strand.
TTGTAACCAATCTCCATCTCGCGACTCCGATTGGTACTTGTAAGGTTGCTAGTAGTGTTAATTACTCTTTGTAGTTGATGCTAGTTGGATTACTTGGTGGAAGATTTTATGTTCAGATCGTTGATGCTACTCATTACCTCTCTGGTCATGAATATGATTATGCTTTGTGAGTAGTTACTTTTGTTCCTGAGGACATGGGATAAGTCATGCTAATAGTAGTCATGTGAATTTGGTATTCGTTCGGTAATTTAATATGTTGTATGTTGTTTATCCTCTAGTGGTGTTATGTGAACGTCGACTACATAACACTTCACCATTATTTGGGCCTAGAGGAAGGCATTTTGAAGTAGGAAGTAGATGATGGGTTGCTAGAGTGACAGAAGCTTAAACCCTAGTTTATGCGTTGCTTCGTAAGGGGCTGATTTGGATCCACTAGTTTAATGCTATGGTTAGACTTTGTCTTAATTCTTCTTTCGTAGTTGCGGATGCTTGCGAGAGGGGTTAATCATAAGTGGGATGCTTGTCCAAGTAAGGGAAGTACCCAAGCACTGGTCCACCCACATATCAAACTATCAAAGTAACGAACGCGAATCATATGAACATGATGAAACTAGCATGACAGAAATTCCCGTGTGTCCTCGGGAGCGTTTTTCCTCCTATAAGACTTTGTACAGGCTTGTCCCTTGCTACAAAAGGGATTGGGCCACTTTTCTGCACCGTTGCTACTTTTTTTACTTGTTGCTTGCTACGGATCGTCTCACCACACAATCACTTGTTACCGACAATTTCAGTGCCTGCAGATTTAACTTGCTGAAAACCACTTGTGAGATCCTTCTGCTCCTCGTTGGGTTCGACACTCTTACTTATCGAAAGGACTAAGATTGATCCCCTATACTTGTGGGTCATCAAGACTCTTTTCTGGCGCCGTTGCCGGGGAGTGAAGCGCCTTTGGTAAGTGGAACTTGGTAAGGAAACATTCATATAGTGTGCTGAAATTTATTGTCACTTGTCACTATGGATACTAATCCTTTGAGGGGCTTGTTCGGGGTATCTTCACCTCGAACGGAAGCAAAAAGAGTTTCTCCTAAACCTGTTGCACCTAGTGAAAATATTTGCTTTGAATTTCCTTCGGGTATGCTTGAGAAACTGCTGGCTAATCCTTTTACACGAGATGGAACATCACATCCAGACTTGCATCTAATCTATGTAGATGAAGTTTGTGGTTTATTTAAGCTTGCAGTTTTTCCCGAGGATGAGGTCAAGAAGAGGGTCTTTCCTTTATATTTGAAGGATAAGGCGTTGACATGGTATAGGCTATGTGATGATACTGGATCATGGGACTACAATCGGTTGAAATTGGAATTTCATGAAAAGTTTTATCCTATGCATTTAGTACATCGTGATCGGAATTATATTTATAATTTTTGGCCTCGTGACAGAGAAAGCATCGCTCAAGCTTGCGGAGGCTTAAATAAATGTTATATTCATGCCCCAACCATGAGCTCTCGAGAGAAATTATCATTCAGAACTTCTATGCTCGGCTTTCTCATGATGATCGCACCATGTTTAACACTTCTTGTAGCGATTCTTTTATGAAGAAAGATATTGACTTCAAATGGAATTTATTGGAGAGAATTAAACGCAACTCTAAAGATTGGGAGCTTGAAGAAGGTAAGGAGTCAGGTATGAATTTCACGTTTGATTGTGTTAAATCCTTTGTTGAGACAAATACCTTTAGTGATTTTAGCGCTACGTATGGACTTGACTCTGAGATAGTAGCTTCATTGTGTGAATAATTTGCTGCTCATATTGATCTCCTGATACGTCTCAAACGTATCTATAATTTTTTAAGGTTTCACGTTGTTATCTTGTCTTCTTTGTATGTTCTATGTACCTTTCTTATATCTTTTTGGGGACTAACTTATTGATTCAGTGCCAAGTGCCAGTTCCTGTTTTTCCGTGTTTTTGATCTTTTAAGATCTGATTTTGGAACGGAGTCCAAACGGAATAAAATTCCCGAAATGATTTTTTCCCGAACGAAAGAAGACGAGGGAACCTTTGGGCCAGGCCAGGTGCCCCCCATGGAGCCCACAAGGGCCCACTCCGCCACCAGGGGGGAGGCGGCGGTGTAACATCCCAAATTTTGGAATGTTAAAAGTAATTATTAGATTGATCGTTTGTTTGCTTGAGTGATTGAAAACTTGAGTGAAATTTGAAACTTTTCAAAAAAAATTGAATGAGAGGGAATAAAATGACTTTCCCCTTTCCCGGTGAATTCAAAATTCATCCATGAGAGAAGATGACATGACTTATTCAACTATAAAGAATTTGAATGGAGCTGTCATTTGAATTTCTTTCGGTTTTGAATTGCAATTCTATTTTTCTTTTCTCCACTCAAGAAATGCCGGGAAATACATTCTGTCAAACAGAAAAGAGAGGAGGAACATGACCCTCCAACACACGGGCATTTTGAAAGTTATTTGAACCCTAAAACTTAGAGGGTCATTTGAAAATTATTTGCAAAAGAAAATAAATCTTTTAGGCAATTTTGTGAAAATAATTTTTTGTGAAGCTTTTATTATGGCAGTGGAATGTTAATCAAATTCTATATCTTCTTCTGATAATTTTGGTATATTATATGCCCATTTTTGGAAAAAAAATCGACCCCTAAAACCTTCCTTTTCTTCCCGTTTTTAAATAAAAGGAAATTTTGCTTTAATAGGAAATCGCCCGCAGGCGTTAGGTAAGAAAATCATGCCCGATAACCCCGTCATCTCTTTCCTCCCGTCACTTTCCTTTCTCTGCCGTTCCTTCCAGGAAGTAAATGGCGCCAGGAACCAACGCCGATCTCCTTCCCGATTCCGTCGATCGCTTGCCTTCCCGCGCCTCCCTCGCCCCCTATAAGAACCCCACCGTCCTCCGCACTCCGTTTTCCCCACCACCGTTGACCGCCCCTGCCCCACATCACCGCGCCGCCCGCCCCAAACCTCGCCGAAGACGAAGCTCCGGGAGCCTTTTGGCCGCCCCTGCCGCGCCACCCCAGCGCCCCTTGCCCCGACGGGAACCTCCTCCATCTGCCGCACCACCCCGCCGCCTGCACCGGAGCCACCTCCCCTCGCCGCCGCATCGCCGGAGACACTGCCAGGCCGGCAGGCCGAGCCACTCCTGGAACTCCCCTGCCTGTGCCTCCATCGCATCAGCCGCCCCAGCGCCCCCCCCGACGCCGCTGGAGAACCCCACCGCCGACCGCACCTCCTCCGCCGCCCCACCCCGCCGGCGACTTCACCACCTCGCTGGAGCAACCGCCTCGCCGGAGGAACTTTTCCCCCTGCAAGCAACGGTGAGATTCATCTCTCACTCTCTGTTTTTTTGTTTTGCTTTTCTACCGTTAGATCTTTAATCAACGTGTTAGATTAGATCGAAATACCTCTTCGGTTTTTAGCCAAAAACCGAAACGGTTTTTCTTTACTTATAGTTTAGCCGGAGGACTGTCGTTATATAGCGGCCATTTGCTAGTTAAGCTGTAGCAGTGAACGGTTTTCATCAAATCAGATCGTGCCACATCATCGGTTCTCTTTTCTATTTTAATTCTGAAACAAAGAGAGTTTCAATTTTATTTTGCTTATAACGTTTGATCCACAACACCAATGAGGTTGATTCGTTTTCCAGTGGATCACAATTTTTCTGTAGTTTTCAAAAACATATTATTTGCCTATGTTTGAAATTTCAAATTTGAACTAGATCAGATTTAGTTTAAACCTTGTTTTGCTTATTCTGTGAGATTGAAAATAGATTTTTAATTAATTATTTTTGCTACTGATCACTAGTAACCTTATTTAGCAGTGGTAAAAAGTTCAGAATTGTTTGAGTCTTTTAGCTCATTATTTCTTGTGAAATACTTTCTGTTTCACTTCTTTTAGGATTATGACTATATTTCTTTGTTTAGTTGTTTTTAAATTATTTTTTTCTTTTATATTTCAGAAAGATTACGTCTTGTTTCTGTTAGTTAACAGTAGGTTTGCAACAAGCTTTGATTTTATTTTTATATGTTATCATGAAATCAATTCTAGTTCTCTAATAACTTGCAATTGGTTTCTCTACTGTTTCAAATCCCGTTTGGAAATACTTTCAAATAGTTTTGTGAAAAATACTTTATTTTATCTTAGTTAAATTTATATCTTTGTTCCCTGTTATTAAAGTATTTTATTTTCTATTAGACAAAAACTATTTAGTGTTTGATGTAGTAGAAGACTCCCTAGTCTTATTTGAAGTTTCCTTCGGATTCTTATTCGCTCTCTCTTTTGTTTTGATTGCTAGAATGGTTGCTAGTATGAGTGCTTACGTGAATGATATGGTTGTTATATAGATTTCATCGGAGAGTGACGAGTAGTCTATCAAGTTATTCCTCGAGAACGAAAATTCTTCTTCGTCAACATCACCAGGCAAGTCATTTTGATCATACTATTCGCCTATGTTTTCTATGCATGGTAGTTTCACCTTTATTTGCCCAATTGCATGCTGAGTAGATACTTGGAAATTATAGTTATAGGTTGTAGTATCATGTGGTAGGCACACAACGACCCCGATACTTGCCCCGGGACGACAAATTTCATATTGCTATGCTTGAGTAGACGGGGTTCTGGTTGAGTGCATAACACGAGTGATGCGAGGATAATTAAATAACCAAGACCGGTTAAGTCAATATTTTCAAGACCTCGTGAAGCAATGCAACTCTGGGTGAAGGACGGTTTGTCGGGCTCCCTGGAGAAACCAGTGGACGACCCCGGGATGCTTGGAGACGTGCCATGTCATCTTGCGGAAAGCTTCACCCAGGCTCGAAGAGACGGACGGAGGCTTCAAGACCCAAGGCTTACCTGCACAGCCACAAGTCATTATGGCCTCTGGCTTGGTTGGACAACGCGGCGACTCTGGACAGGCGGTGCTAGCAGATGTAGAAGAACGGTAGGAATGGATGGGCACCGACAGGGATTCAGAGGGACCCGTTGAAAGACCATGTTTTGATTATCCGGTCTTCAAACACCCTGAAGTGCGAGGACATACTCAGAGGCGATCAAATCTTGTGGGGAACGTGTGCAAAACTCTGCAGAGTACTCAAACCTAATCGATTAGGCGTGTCCACGGTCCTGGACAACTTGAGCCAAAGGAACTGAAGTTATCTGGAATTCTAACACCATTATATATATTTTATGAGGGTAATATTGATAACTTGGGTATGAGAACTGGTTGGCGGAACCATCTCATTAACAACAAACAACGTAGTAATATTTTGCTTTTAGCCCCTCTCTTGATGTAGGAGAAAACTTTGCTTTTCGCTAAACACTTACAACCCCACCTGCCATATATGCATACAGTATAGATGATATTTTACCCCCTCTCATATGTGACTTGCCAGCATATTCAATATGCTAACCTACACAGCTGCAACGTCTTATGTTGCAGATATTTTTCTTCGACGAGTAAGAGTACGATTCAGGGTTACGGTCCGCACTCAACTTGCCGTTGGTGTTTATTGGGACTCCACTCCCTTGACTGTTTCCGCTGAGATATTTAAGGTATATATCAGTTTTACGCTATTTACATGTGATTGCACTTTGATATATACATTGATGTACTGTGTGTGCCAGCATACTGATCCAGGGATGGCACAGATACACAGAGGCTTGACTTGTTTTGAGTCGGGTCGCTACAGAAATGGTATCAGAGCACATGTTGACTGTAGGACGTGACCCTAGAAACTGGAAATTTCTTAGGAAAGGATCTCTCAAAAATTTTATTTTCAACAACACCTTTTACTTCTCATCTCTTCTGATTTCATCGAATGTTCCCTCTCACCTCAAATAGTTAGACAATACCCTTACCCCTTTGACCACATGAAGGATCAACTGAGTCCCACTTCAAAGTAAACAGGATTTCATCATGCATTTGAAGAATTGAAGCTGCACCAATTAAAGACTCTCAGGACCCGAAGAATTCGAAGACCCTGAAGTGTTCGAATATTTATATGACCATTAGAAGTCCAAACCCCTGTTATATACCCACGTTAGTTACGATGATTTGTGAGCCGTCATTGGTGTGTGTTTTCCGACAGCCACAAATAAAAACCTATTCTCAAAAAAATATTGTTTGTATTGTGTGTATCTCCCTCCCTCTCTTACCCGTCTTATCCCCCAAAACCTCAACCCTACCAGCTGGAGTATGAAGCTCGACTTGTAGTCTCTGGACCAATGACCCAGCTAGAGGCTGATATATGGATTCAAAACATGGAGAACCACTTCGGGAGCAACTTGATCTCAAGGAAGTATGAAGTGGAACACGCTCTTCAGTACTTTACACAAAGTGCTGCAATCTGGTGGAAAATGCATCATGCCGTACAAGGATTTAGTGGAGCAGAAACCTGGGACGAATTCAAGAAGACTTTGTTAAGATCCCGTCTTATTCAGAAGTGCTATGATAATCCGAAGGAGAAGACTTATGCATGCAAGATCTATGGAGAAATAGGACACACCCAGGAAGAACACAAGGATGGATGCACTCATTGTGAAGAAAATCACCCAGCTGAGGAGTGCCCAAGTAGTCAGGTGACTTGTTTCCTTTGTAAAGGAACCAACCACTATCCAACTCAGTGTCACATTTACCCCAAGGTACAACAAGTTGTCCAGCAGTAGAAAGAAGCAATGAAGGAAACACTCAAGAAGAAGATTCTAGAAGAGCCGGTGATGAACGGAAATATTGAAGACCCTGATGGACAAGGTCTGACCAGATTTTTCTCCAATGCATGCTACTCATGTGGAGAAGAAGGACATTATTCACAGGATTGCACAAAGGGAAGCCAAGAGTATCTGGGAAACTTCCCGACGGAAAAAGTGGAGTTTGATCCACTTGAAATAGAAGAACTGGCCAAAATAAAGGAATCCGGAAAGAAAAAAAGGTACCCTCGGAAGAGCCAAATCTCTGCAGATATAGACCTGAGTCATGTCAGATGTTACAAGTGTATGGAATTTTGCCACCACAAATACATGTGCTCACGAAGGAAGCCGGAAACCCAAGGAGCAAAAGCAAACACTAAGACGCCTCAAGACTTGTCAGAACTCATTTTCTTTCGTTGCAAGGAAGCAGGACATTTTGCTAACGATTGTCCACAAAGGAAGAAAGCTAAAAAGGAGTAGTTAAGTTTTGACCGCGGCAATTAGTGTAATCTGAAGAACTCTTGTTTTTTTCATGAGATCATGGAGTGAAATTTTTTGTAACAGAAGTCCCTGAGATTGTAATAACATCATGAATAAATGGAATTTATTGTCTCATGATTGTCTATGTTGAAACTGTATGCGTTGTTTCTCTTCGAACAAAGATCTCTGAACAATTATGAGGATATGAGAAAATATGGTCTATGCAGGCATGAGTATAATTCATTTTAAGTGTGGTAGTAATCGGTAAACCCACAGGATCCACTGAGTAGGAATGTACCATAACTACCAAGGAGACATATACATTTCTCTGAGTACCTATTTACTAACACGTGCAAATGACAACTCTCTACGAGTCATTCCCCAAGGGCCCAAAAACGATCATGACCCTGACCAGTGATCATGATTACCTGAAAATCCTGAAGGACATGATGAAGCACATTCATCTTGAAGGAGATGCAGTCTACAAAGGCTACCCATTCATGGAAAGTGGAGTAGAACCTTGGTATGTGGAAGTACACCTCCACCATGTGAAAGGAGTTTGTCCAAAGACTATGGGGCAATACTTTATCATTTCACGTGTACCACGAGGAACCTTCTTGGATGCTGTTCGTGAAGCTGCCATGGAAGCCATACATCAGATTGGAGAAATACTTGAATCAAGACTCCGTCATACCCAGGAATACCTGAGTGAAGTGCATGCTGAGATGATGGAGATGAAGCTCATGGCCACCATGATGAAGCAAAAGATGGATGATTTCAAGGAGCACAATGGAAAGTTCCAGTGGAACTAAAGTACCTCCAAGAGAGACGAATGAATAATGTTGGCAGAAATGCTCGACCATACCGAGCAATGTGGATGGCAGCATTTGTAATATAGTACTTTTGAATTGGAGTTTTTGAGAAGAAATTAAGGATGTAATAAAGGATTGACTATGAAATGAATATAATTTATGGATGAACCAATAGCTTTTCATGGTAAACACACCAATGGAAAGTATCCCACAGAATGGAGTGTGTACCAAAAATAAGTCCGAGGATTATTATTATATGATGGTTACCCCAAGAGTATGAGGGAGGAAACACTACATGATTTAAGGCATAGTGATTCCAAGTATGCCTGCAACCCACAGACCCCGAGACTAATAAGGATCAAGTACTACCTATTTGGAGAAGGAAACTTGGAAAAAGCTAAGATGGATCAGCAAACATTTCCCTAGGAGCATACGAAAACCTGAGAGTTGTGAAGTTACGATAGATGTTTTGTTCAGCTTGCAGAATCATTGGATTTATCCGAACTTCGTTCGTGTACAAGAGAAACTCTGCAACGCTTGTGAGGATGCCCAAGTGTTAGAATACGAGATTCACTAAACCTTATACAAGGTAATGATTTCAGTGCGACATGGTTTGTCCACCATGACAACTTACTATTATCATTCTCTCGCTATTCGGAATGGTAAATCTGAGAGACTTACCCATAGTGAGAGACGACGTTCTTTGAAGCTTTTATTTAAGCCTTAGAATGGTATAAGAAAAGCCCATGTACATGGTAGTTGTTGTCACGCGTAGAAAATTTTACGGTGAGGATGAAGACAAGGCCTCTATCTCTCTGCAGGATAACCACAAATGGTAGACCACCATGAGAATCATCGATAGGTTATTTAGAATTGATCACGAGACTATCAGTTATGAAAACCCAGTAAAGGAAGAAGCTTATATCAACAGAAGGACCCTCGTTTTGATGGAGATGTTATGAATATAGCAAAAGATATGAAGACTGTGAGGAGTCAGATGATAAAACCCCAGGGGATTGTTAAAGTTTTAAGGGAACAACAATCTTTATTTTAAGTGTGGTAGCATCCCACTTTGCCGGAGGTTGGATTTGTTAGAAGACCCCCAAACCCTAACCTTTTCTTTCTAGCCTCTTCGAATCTCGAGGATGGGATTCATTTTAAGTGTGATAGGTTTGTAACATCCCAAATTTTGGAATGTTAAAAATAATTATTAGATTGATCGTTTGTTTGCTTGAGTGAAATTTGAAACTTTTCAAAAACTTTTGAATGAGAGGGAATAAAATGACTTTCCCCTTTCCCGGTGAATTCAAAATTCATCCATGAGAGAAGATGACATGACTTCTTCAACTATAAAGAATTTGAATGGAGGTGGCATTTGAATTTCTTTCGGTTTTGATTTGCAATTCTATTTTTCTTTTCTCCACTCAAGAAATGCCGGGAAATACATTCTATCAAACAGAAAAGAGAGGAGGAACATGACCCTCCAACACACGGGCATTTTGAAAGTTATTTGAACCCTAAAACTTAGAGGGTCATTTGAAAATTATTTGCAAAAGAAAATAAATCTTTTAGGAAATTTTGTGAAAATAATTTTTTCTGAAGCTTTTATTCTGGCACTGGAAAAATGTTAATCAAATTCTATATTTTCTTCTGATAATTTTGGTATATTATATGCCCATTTTTGGGAAAAAATTCGACCCCTAAAACCTTCCTTTTCTTCCCGTTTTTAAATAAAAGGAAATTTTGCGTTAATAGGAAATCGCCCGCACGCGTTAGGTAAGAAAATCAGGCCCGATAACCCCGTCATCTCTTTCCTCCCGTCACTTTCCTTTCTCTACCGTTCCTTCCAGGAAGTCAATGGCGCCAGGAACCAATGCCGATCTCCTTCCCGATTCCATCGATCGCTTGCCTTACCCGCGCCTCCCTCGCCCCTATAAGAACCCCACCGGCCTCCGCACTCCGTTTTCCCCACCACCGTTGGCCGCCCCTGCCCCACGTCACCGCGCCGCCCTCCGCAAACCTTGCGAGAGCCGAAGCTCCAGGAGCCTTTTGGCCGCCCCTGCCGTGCCACCCCAGCGCCCGTTGCCCCGACGGGAACCTCCTCTATCTGCCGCACCACCCCGCCGCCTGCACCGGAGCCACCTCCCCTCGCCGCCCCATCGCTGGAGACACTGCCAGGCCGGCAGGCCGAGCCACTCCAGGAACTCCCCTGCCCGCACCTCCATCGCCTCAGCCGCCCCAGTGCCCCCCGACGCCGCCGGAGAACCCCACCACCGACCGCACCTCCTCCGCCGCCCCACCCCGCCGGCGACTTCACCACCTCACCGGAGCAACCGCCTCGCCGGAGGAACTTTCCCCGCTGCAAGCAACGGTGAGATTCATCTCTCAATCTCTATTTTTTTGTTTTGCTTTTCTACCGTTAGATCTTTAATCAACGTGTTAGATTAGATTGGAATACCTCTTCGGTTTTTAGCCAAAAACCGAAACGGTTTTTCTTTACTTATAGTTTAGCCGGAGGACTTTCGTTATATAGCAGCCATTTGCTAGTTAAGCTGTAGCAGTGAACGGTTTTCATCAAATCAGATCGTGCCACGTCATCGGTTCTCTTTTCTATTTTAATTCTGAAACAGAGAGAGTTTCAATTTACTTTTGCTCATAACTTTTGATCGACAAATCCAATGAGGTTGATTCTTCTTCCAGTAGATCACAATTTTTCTATAGTTTTCAAAAACATATTATTTGCCTATGTTTGAAATTTTCAAATTTGAATTAGATCAGATTTAGTTTAAACCTTGTTTTGCTTATTCTGTGAGATTAAAAATAGATTGTCAATTAATTCTTTTTGATACTGATCACTATTGACCTTATTTATTAGTAGTAAAAATTTCAGGATTGTTTGAGTCTTTTAGCTCATTATTTCTTGTGAAACACTTTCTGTTTCACTTCTTTTTGGATTATGACTATATTTCTTTGTTTAGTTGTTTTTAAATTATTTTTTATTTTATATTTCAGAAAGATTACGTCTTGTTTCTGTTAGTTAACAGTAGGTTTGCAACAAGCTTTGATTTTATTTTTATATGTTATCATGAAATCAATTCTAGTTCTCTAATAACTTGCAATTGGTTTCTCTACTGTTTCAAATCCCGTTTGGAAATACTTTCAAATAGTTTTGTGAAAAATACTTTATTTTATCTTAGTTAAATTTATATCTTAGTTCCCTGTTATTTAAGTATTTTATTTTCTGTTAGACAAAAACGATTTAGTGTTTGATGTAGTAGAAGACTCCCTAGTCTTATTTGAAGTTTCCTTCGGATTCTTATTCGCTCTCTCTTTTGTTTTGATTGCTAGAATGGTTGCTAGTATGAGTGCTTACGTGAATGATATGGTTGTTATATAGATTTCATCGGAGAGTGACGAGTAGTCTATCAAGTTATTCCTCGAGAACGAAAATTCTTCTTCGTCAACATCACCAGGCAAGTCATTTTGATCATACTATTCGCCTATGTTTTCTATGCATGGTAGTTTCACCTTTATTTGCCCAATTGCATGCTGAGTAGATACTTGGAAATTATAGTTATAGGTTGTAGTATCATGTGGTAGGCACACAACGACCCCGATACTTGCCCCGGGACGACAAATTTCATATTGCTATGCTTGAGTAGACGGGGTTCTGGTTGAGTGCATAACACGAGTGATGCGAGGATAATTAAATAACCAAGACCGGTTAAGTCAATATTTTCAAGACCTCGTGAAGCAATGCAACTCTGGGTGAAGGACGGTTTGTCGGGCTCCCTGGAGAAACCAGTGGACGACCCCGGGATGCTTGGAGACGTGCCATGTCATCTTGCGGAAAGCTTCACCCAGGCTCGAAGAGACGGACGGAGGCTTCAAGACCCAAGGCTTACCTGCACAGCCACAAGTCATTATGGCCTCTGGCTTGGTTGGACAACGCGGCGACTCTGGACAGGCGGTGCTAGCAGATGTAGAAGAACGGTAGGAATGGATGGGCACCGACAGGGATTCAGAGGGACCCGTTGAAAGACCATGTTTTGATCATCCAGTCTTCAAACACCCTGAAGTGCGAGTACATACTCGGAGGCGATCAAATCTTGTGGGGAACGTGTGCAAAACTCTGCAGAGTATTCAAACCTAATCGATTAGCCGTGTCCACGGTCATGGACAACTTCAGCCAAAGGAACTGAAGTTATCTGGAATTCTCAACACCATCATATATATTCTATGAGGGTAATATTGATAACTTGGGTATGAGAACTGGTTGGCGGAACCATCTCATTAATAATCAACAGCGTAGTAATATTTTGCTTTTAGCCCCTCTCTTGATGTAGGAGACAACTTTGCTTTTCGCTAAAAACTTACAACCCCACCTCCCATATATGCATATAGTATAGATGATATTTTACCCCCTCTCATATGTGACTTGCCAGCATATTCAATATGCTGACCTACACGGCTGCAACGTCTTATGTTGCAGATATTTTTCTTCAACGAGTAAGAGTACGATTCAGGGTTACGGTCCGCACTCAACTTGCCGTTATTGTTTATTGGGACTCCACTCCCTTGACTGTTTCCGCTGAGATATTTAAGGTATATATCAGTTTTACGCTATTTACATGTGATTGCACTTTGATATATACATTGATGTACTGTGTGTGCCAGCATACTGATCCAGGGATGGCACAGATACACACAGGCTTGACTCGTTTTGAGTCCGGTCGCTACAGGCGGTGGGCAAGCTTGTAGCTTCCCTGGCCGCCTCCTGACCTAGGTTTTGCGCCTATGTATTCCCAAATATTCCGCAAAAAATCAGGAGAGCCTCAAAAATACTTTTCCGCTGCCGCAAGCTTCCGCTTCCGCGAGATCTCATCTGGAGACCCTTCCCGACGCCCTGTCGGAGGGGACTTTAGAGGTGGAGGGCTTATTCATCATCATCATCGCCCCTCCAATGACTCGTGAGTAGTTCACTTCAGACCTACGGGTCCGTAGTTAGTAGCTAGATGGCTTCTTCTCTCTCTTGGATCTTCAATACAAAGTTCTCCATGATCTTCATGGAGATCTATCCGATGTAATCTTCATTGGCGGTGTGTTTGTCGAGATCCGATAAATTGTGGACTTGTGATCAAATTATCTATGATATATATTTGAGTCTTTGCTGATTTCTTATATGCATGATTTGATATCCTTGTAAGTCTCTCCGAGTCTTGGGTTTTGTTTGGCCAACTAGATCTATGATTCTTGCAATGGGAGAAGTGCTTGGTTTTGGGTTCTGCCATGTGGTGACCTTTCCCAGTGACAGTAGGGGCAGCAAGGCACACATCAAGCAGTTGCCATCAAGGGTAAAAAGATGGTGTTTTTATCATTGGTTTGAGATTATCCCTCTACATCATGTCATCTTGCTTAAGGCGTTACTCTGTTCTTATGGACTTAATACACTAGATGCATGCTGGATAGCGGTCGACATGTGGAGTAATAGTAGTAGATGCAGAAAGTATCGGTCTACTTGTTTCGGACGTGATGCCTATAGAAATAGTCATTGCATAGATATAGTCACGACTCTGCACAGCTCTATCAATTGCTCGGCAGTAATTTGTTCACCCACCGTCTACTTGCTTTCATGAGAGAAGCCACTAGTAAACACTACGACCCCCGGGTCTATTCTCATCCATCATTTACAACTCTGCTTTTACTTTGCTTTGTTACTTTGTTACTTTCAGTTCTCACTTGGCGAACAATCTATAAGGGATTGACAACCCCGTCATAGAATTGGGTGCAAGCTTTTGTGTTTGTGCAGGTTAGTGAGATACTCTTCCGCCGGATTGATACCTTGGTTCTCAAACTGAGGGAAATACTTATCGTCGCAGTGCAACATCACCCTTTCCGCTTCGAGGGAATACCAACGTGCCGTAGTAGGAGTATTTCTAGCACAATTGCCAGGGGTACACAACAAACATCAGAAGTATTTCTGGCGCCGTCGTCGGGGATCTTTTTGAAGTAGCAGAAGTATTTCTGGCGCCGTTGCCGGGGAAGAGGATTGCTTGCCAAGGAGGATCGTGAAGAATATTCTCTCGACAACATGCCTATTTCTGGCGCCGTTGCCGGGGAAGAGGGTCGCTTGCCGAGGAGGATCATGAAGAATATTCTCCCGACAACACGCCTATTTCTGGCGCCGTTGTCGGGGAGGAGAAATCAAGATCTATCCAAGTAGGTCTCACAAACTCATCTCTTGCATTTACTTTTGTTGCCAGTTGCCTCTCCTTTTCCTCTCCCCCACTTCACATTTTCCGTTTTCATTTTCCTTTCTCCTTTGCCGTTTTCTTTCGCCCTTTTCTCTTGCTTTCTTTCTGTTCGCTTGTGTGCCATGTGCCTTCAATATGCTTGCATCTTCGCTTGCTGAAAATCTAGTGATATGCATCCTCATCCACTTGCTAGTCTCTTTAAGAGACCCACTCGTGTGGAACAAATTGCTATTGAGTTGAGGGAAATTTCCTATTTCTTTGGAGTTTTGCGTAAGATGCGTGAATCTGAAAATTGCGAGGAAGAAATTCATGAAGTGATTCACGAGGGCTCCTTGGATGAAAAGCATGATTGCAATGATTTCACTATAAATCATATTAGTGAAAATCATGCTAAAATTATGAAAAACCCTAAGCTTGGGGATGCTAGTATTGCTATGTCCCCTAGTTATTGCAATAATCCTGATTGGGGTGATGATCTTTCTTATGATCTTGAGAATTTGGTCAAACCTCATGATGAATATGATATTTGCAACAATACTGAAAGTGGGATTGGAGAAGTCATGACTTTATTTGATGATAATCCCACAATTTTTGAAGAGCTCAACTTTGCATGCATGTGGGTCATGAAAAGAATATACTATGGGATAGCTATATTGTTGAATTTGAATATGATCCCACATGTAATTGCTATGAGAGAGGAAAATATTTTGGTAGAAACTTTCATGTTACCAAATCACCTCTCGTGATGTTGAGATTGCTCTTGTCTCTTTCTTCTTCCTTGCATATGGCAGCTATTGGTTGTCTTGACAATTTGTTTTCCTATAAAATGCCTATGCATAGGAAGTATGTTAGACTTAGATGTGATTTTCACATGCCTTAGGATGCTCTGGTTGTGCTTCAATTTTTGTCTTTTGTGAGAGCATCATTGAATGCCTAGCTAAGGGCGTTAAACAAAAGCCCTTGTTGGGAGGCAACCCAATGAATCTATCCTTTTTCTTTCTGTTTTGTGTTTTCACACTTTCATAATTCTTTTATGATTGTGTTTTTTGTATTTCTTTTTGCGTTTGTGCCAAGCAAAACCATTATGATTAGTCTTGAGGATGCTCGTTTGGTCATGCTGGGAAAGACAGAAACTTTTTGCTCACGAAAATAATTGTCATTTTTTAGCTGTAAGAGCTTTTGAGTTGATTATTTTTGCTCATGATTGCTACGCAAATTCAGACTTTCGTAATTTTTCAGAAATTTTGAAGTACCAGAGGTATACGAAACATACAGATTGCTACAGACCGGTCTGCTGTTAACAGATTCTGTTTTTGTTGTGTTGGTTGCTATTTTGGATGAAACTATGGATAGTATCGGGGGGTATTAGCCATGGAAGATTGGAAGTACAGTAACCCAACATCAGCACAAGTAGAATTTAAGTTTGCTACAGTACCTAAAGAAGTGGTGGTTTGCTTTCTTGTACTAATGTTATCACGAGTTTCTGTTTAAGTTTCATGTTGTGAAGTTTTCAAGTTTTGGGTGAAGTTCTTATGGACAAAGAGATAAAGAGTGGCAAGAGCTCAAGCCTGGGGATTCACAAGGCACCCCAAGAGATTCAAGGATGCCGTAAAATCCTAAGCTTGGGGATGCCCTGGGAAGGCATCCCCTCTCTCGTCTTCAATCCATCGGTAACGTTACTTGGGGCTATATTTTTATTCACCACATGTTATGTGTTTTTGCTTGGAGCATCTTGTATCGTAGGAGTCTTTTATTTTTGTTGTGTCACAATCATCCTTGCTGCACACCTATAGAGAGAGACATGCACACACCGTGATTTTGTCGAGCTTTACTTATATCTTTTGGTAGACAATTCAGCTCACATGTGCTTCACTTATATCTTTTGAGCTAGATACTTTTGCTCTGTGTGCTTCACTTATATCCTTTAGAGCATAGCGGTGCATGGCTTGGTAGTTGATCTATGCTTTGAAAGTAGTCTCAAAAGGGGTAGTTATCCAAAGGGATACGAAAACTTCCTCCTTCATGTGCATTGAATAGTTAGAGAAGTTTGATTCATCTCAATTAGTTTAGAGTTGTGGTTATGGTAATATTGAAATCATGCTGAGAGGATCGATATGGTTGACTAGAGGGGGGGGGGGTGAATAGGCAACGACCACTTTTTAATTAATCTTAGCAAGTTAGGGTAAACAACATACGGGTTCACAAATATTACAACAATGGGGTGAACCTTAATGAAGCTAACAACGAGAGCTACTAAGACAAGTAAGAGATAGACAACAACATATGCATACACAAAGTAAAGGTTAGAGATAACCACAAGTGGAACCAATGGAGACGAGGATGTGTTACCGAAGTTCCTTCCCTTTGACAGGAAGTACGTCTCTGTTGGAGCGGTGTGGAGGCAGAATACTCCCCAATAAGCCACTAAGGCCACCGTATTCTCCTCACGCCCTCGCACGATGCAAGGTACCGTGATTCCACTATAGGTGCCCTTGAAGGCGGCGACCGAACCTTTACAAACGAGGTTGGGGCAAACTCCACACAAAGCTTGGAGGCTCCCAACAAGACCACGAAGCTTCACCACAATGGAATGTGGCTTCGAGGTGACCTCAACCGTCTAGGATGCTCAAACACCCAAGAGTAACAAGATCCGCAAGGGATTGGTGGGGGAATCAACTTTTCTCTTGGTGGAAGTGTGGATCTAGGCCTTCTCAACCAATCCCTAAAGAATCAACAAGTTTGATTGGCTAGGGAGAGAGATCGGGCACTTTTGAGCTTAGGGAGCAACAATGGAGCTTGGGAGGGTAAGAGATAAGGTTCCACAGCTAGAAGAACCCTTTATATAGTGGGGGAGAAAATCCAACCGTTTTCCCACTCACAGTCCGTGCCTAGCGGTACTACCGCTGGATGCAGCGGTACTACCGCTGGCTGCAGCGGTACTACCGTTGGGCCCCTGGTAGTGCATAAGCACTACCACCGGCAAGAAAGTCTTCGCAAAAAGGTCCGTCCACGTACAACCGCTAGGCAGGCGGTACTAAGCTCCTGGAGCGGTACTACCGCTGACCAGGGGCGGTACTACCACCAGCTAGCGGTACTACCGCTAGCTGCAGCGGTACTACCGCGCACTCCAGTGATACTACCGCTAGGGCTAGCGGTACTACCGCTAGGCCTAGCGGTACTACCGCTGGGGGACCATTTGCAAAGAAGAAAGAAAAACCAAGGCGGGAGCCACTCCAATGTTTCCGGCAAGGGGGAAAAGAGGTGAAGTGTGCGCGTGCAAGATTGATTCCACCCAAACCTTTCCACTACGGTTCCCCTCTTAATAGTACGGCTTTCCTATGACTCTAATAAAGAGAATCGTAGAGAACACCATGCTTCTGTTCCACGAAAGAGGGGGCAAGTCGTCTTGTGCCGTTGACGTGTGCTATCTGAAATCTTAATACACACGATTAGTCCTTTGCGGTACTGTCATCAATCACCAAAATTACTTAGGCATAAACTATGCCCCAACAATCTCCCCCTTTTTGGTGGATTGATGACAATACCGGATTTGCACAGTGAATAATATGAGAACAAAAAGATAGAGATATATGAGAATAAGGAGCACATGACTCACAGCATATGATGGAAATAAATCTCACACAAGTTCATGTCTCACATCACACAAAGCAAAGACAGCAAAATAGAAGCAAACCAAGTTCGAAGCAAAACACGAAAGATAAGCAAAGCTAAGCAAAGTTCAGCTCTCAAAGCAAATCCAGCTCCTAGACTCTCTCCCCTTTGGCACAAGACACCAAAAAGGGGCACACCTAATGCCACAGGTGGTCACTCCTCATCCTCATCATTGCCAGACTCGTCCGTAGCATCCGGATCATCCTGCTCCTCTTCATTGTCCTCTTCCTCCTCAGCGCCAGACCACTGGTAACCTTGAGCCCGCATCCAAGCAGCCTCTGGAGTGATGTCGTCCTCTGATCCGCTGGAGATGTCAACATCAAGTGTCCTCAGGACACGCTTGTGCCTCTGATGGTTCTCCCTTTGAGCCACGTGCGTCTGATACTGGCCCTTAGCCTGCATACAGAAAAGAGTCTTCATCTTATCCTGCAGTTTCATGGCCTAAGATGGCATGGCAGAAGAGCGGGACTGAGAGGAGGTTCCTCTGTCAGCAGTAGTCTCTGTGTCAGTGTCCATGTGCTGAGATGAAGTTGATGGGTTGGCCCATTTGTCCTTGACGCGAAGCTTGACAGGATCGTGCACAAAGTAGCCAGCCTGAATGTATAACTCCTCCTGCGGATAGGTGTCTTGCCACTTCTGACGGATATAAGCAAACAAGTAGGGCCTGTAGATGGGAACCTTGCGCATCATGATGCAGTTTCAGAGCTCAGCGAACATCACATCAAAAATATCAAGAGGGGCAGACTCCTTAGTCATAGCCTCCTCACAGAGCAGTAGCATCTCAGCCAGAGAACCATGTACCTCGTCGAAGTTGCCAATGCGAGGAAATAGGGTGTTGCGGAAGATCCGATGCATGATGACCAGATGCCTGGGGAGCACACCTTTCTTCACATAGAGTTGCTGCAATCTGTCCTTGGCGGAGGCCCTATCAGTGGGAGCTGCAGCATGAGAGCGCGACCCAAGTGGAGTGTCAGCTCCCTGAAAATCAACCTTGAGGAATGCCATGAATTCACGCCAGGAACCTGTCATCTTCTGAGTCCCAGTCATCCACACCAGGGAGCGCTCGTCATCAGGCGAGAAGTGAACCGTGACATAGAACTCGGCAACAACATTGGGATCAAAGTCTGTCTTGAAGGAGATGATGTCCTTAATGCCCAGCTTGTCAATCAGAGAGAGAGCATCACCAAAGTAGTCCATGTTCCGCTGAAGGTGAGCCAGGTCAATCCACCGAACGGGAACAAAACTCTTCTTGAAATGGTTGATGATATCACGATAGATCCTGCAGTGATCCCTTGCCCAAACATGCTCGACATTCTTGATCACAGCCCGCTCTTGGAGATAGTGGTTTTGGTTGCAGAACCGCAGAAAATCCTTAGGGGGCATGGTGCGAACGTTGAGCCCCTTGTCCTTGTGAGCGGTCTTCTGGAAGGCCTGCTTTTTGGGTTGCAGACCTGAAGTGGCGGAGCTCTCTCAAGCCTCTGGATTGCGATAATGCTTTGACTGTGTGTCCCGTGGGGGGTTCGAGCGGCGAGCACCACCTGTGACACAAAACACACACCGAAAAAGAGCGACAAAAAGAGTCAAGGCTATGAACAAGAAAAAGCAGAAAAGAAAACACTCTTTGCCAAGCAAATGAAAAGAATACACAGAGAATCCTCCTGGCGGTAGTACCGCTGGGGTCCTGGCGGTAGTACCGCTACCCCTGGCGGTAGTACCACTGGGGTCCTAGCGGTAGTACCGCTGCCCCTGGCGGTAGTACCGCTGGGGTTTGATTTTCAGATCTGAATATGAAGAGAACCCATAGAGATGGCTACATGGATTTTACGAGGGCCATGGGCTATGTATAATCACTAAAAACTCCACCACAGCCCGAACCACATGAGGATCACAAGTACCATTTAAATAAGGACATGCCTAGTCAAGAGAATGCAAGTTTGAGATCTAATCCAAACATAGTCCAAGAGCTTGATCTAAAACATGTAAATCCTAGGGCATGGCAATACAAAAGCAAAGATTCATAGGACCTACACTCCCATCGAATACCTCCTTCATGCCATCCAAGAACAAAGCACAATATCAAAGACATGGATCCAAACCACCAATGCTCCTAACCCTAGAACAAGAACATCAACCAAGAGAAGAAGGGGAGGGGCTTTACCGGGGTCCATGGCACTTGGAGGAGGAAGGAGAAGTGGGGCAAACTGTCCAACTCAACGGAGAGAAGGAGCTCCACGGATAGAGATCCAAATAGGGGGAGTTCGGGGTGGGGGAGGGAGGAGCCGCGAGGAAGAAGAAAGAGGCAGGAAAAACGGGCTCCCCTCCTTTATATAGCCCAAGGGGTACGGGCCAGCGGTAGTACCGCTGGGGTCCTGGCGGTAGTACCGCTCCCCCTGGCGGTAGTACCGCTCCCCCTAAGACAGCCCTAAAAATGTCCTAGTTAGGTCGTGGTAGATTGGGATCTTGGCAGTAGTACCGCTATCCCTAGCGGTAGTACCGCTGGGGTCCTGGTGGTAGTACCACTGCAAATTTCACAACGGGACCTAGGAGAAGAGAATAACGTGGGCAAATGACAAGTTAGTGAAAAAGAAGATAGCACCAACAAGATATACTGACTTGTCATTTTATATCCTTTCTTCTATATGAGAGAAAGGCGGGGGGGGGGGGGGGGGGGGGGGTGCGGTGGCCGATGCCACCTATGTTTGATACAAAGGTATGACACCGCGAAGAATTATCCTTGGGTTCATGACCAATGCTCGTCTTTGAAGCACAAGTGCCATTTGACAATGGCTAAAGTGAAAGACTAGATCGATTTATACATAATGGGGGGAGGAAAAGTTCATTGAGAGAACAACACTCCCCCTATGTCCATGCCTACATCTAGAACAAGATAGAATGCATAGTGAGGTGCAACGTTCCTAGCTTCAATCCACATTACTTGAATCAATGATATTTAGCTCATGCCTTAACTCCCGGAACCTTGCTTCATCTAGGGGCTTAGTGAAAATATCTGCAAGTTGCTCTTCAGTGTGGATGAAGTGAACCTCAATATCACCTAGCTTGATATGTTCACGAATGAAGTGATGGCGAATATCAATATGCTTGGTTTTGCTATGTTGCACTGGGTTGAGGGAAATCTTGATAGCACTTTGATTGTCACATAGAAGAGGCACTTTGTCACAAGTGACACTGTAATCCTTTGAAGTTTGCCTCATCCATAGCAATTGTGCACAACAACTTGCAGCTGCCACATACTCAACTTCGGTGGATGATAGAGAGACGCAATTCTGCTTCTTTGAAGACCAACTTACCAGTGAGCGACCAAGGAATTGGCATCCTCCAGAAGTTGACTTCCTCTCCACACAATCTCCTGCCCAATCTGAGTCAGAATAGCCAACTTGATTGAAGTTTGCTCCTTTGGGATACCAAAGGCCAAAGTTTGGGGTATGAGCCAAATATCGAAAGATTTGCTTAACAGCCATATAATGACTTTCTTTTGGTGCGGATTGAAACCGTGCACATATCCCTACACTCAACATAATATCCGGTCTAGATGCACAAAGGTAAAGGAGGGATCCAATCATGGAGCGATATACCTTTTGATCCACTGCTTTACCATTGGGATCACTGTCAAGCTTGCATCTTGTTGGCATGGGGAACTTGACCGGTTTGACATCTTCAAGCTCGAACCGTTTGAGCATGTCTTGAGTGTACTTGGCTTGTTTGATGAAGGTCCCTTCTAGGCCTTGTTTAATCACGAACCCGAGGAAGAACTTCAACTCTCCCATCATGGACATCTCAAATTTCTCAGTCATTAGTGCAGCAAATTCTTCATTGAAGGAAATGTTAGGAGAGCCAAAGATAATATCATCAACATATAGTTGGCATATGAACAAATCCCCTTTAACCCTCTTAGTAAAAAGAGTGGGATCTATCTTCCCAATTTCAAACCCACGATCTTGTAACAACTCAGTAAGATACTCATACGACGCACGTGGGGCTTGTTTAAGGCCATAGAGTGCCTTATTAAGTTTGTACACATGATTGGGGAGCTTGGGATGTTCGAATCCCGGGGGTTGTTTGACATAGACCAACTCATTTAAAGGACCATTAAGAAAGGCACTTTTCACATCCATTTGTTGTAATTTGAAGTTATGATGAGAAGCAAATGCAAGCAACATGTGAATAGATTCTAGACGTGCAACAGGGGGAAAGGTTTCACCGTAGTCGATACCCTCGACTTGGGAGTAGCCTTGAGCCACCAATCTTGCCTTCTTGATTCGAATCACAAACCCATTGGCATCTTGCTTGTTCTTGAATATCCATTTGGTCCCGATGATATTATGTTCCTCCGTTGGCCTTGGCACTAAATCCCACACTTGGTTGCGCTCGAAGTTGTTAAGTTCTTCATGCATGGCCATAAGCCAATCCTAGTCATCGAGCGCTTCCTATACCTGTTGAGGTTCACAATACAAAACAAACGCGTGATGCTCACAATAATTCCAAATCTGTTGACGGGTGGATACTCCCCTTTTTAAACTGCCAAGTACATTCTTCATAAGATGTGACTTGACTCTCAACTTGTTCGCAATCTTGGCTGCTCGAGGCTCCAAGAGTTCTTCATTGGATAGCGGGGGAGCATCGACTTGTTTACTTTGCTTGCCCTTGCGTCTTGAGCCTCCCTTGGCACCGGCTGTTGGTGCTGCAGAAGGGAATTGTGAGATAGTATCCTGATCATCTTGACTTTCGACTTGAGCAGGTTCACTAGTTTGTTCTTGTATTTATGGTTGCTCTTGCTCTTGATCTTGTGCTTCTACTTGGTCTGGATCTCGTGGTTGCACTTGATCTTGATCATGAGCAGGTTCGGAGTCTTGGGTGAGTGCTTGAATATCATGAGACACATCATCATTGTTGGGCAATTTATCTTGACCTTGAGCTTGTTCATTTTGTTGAGAGTCTTCTCTTTGTTCATCGGAAGTGTGTGGGGTGGGGCTTGTGGAGGTGATGGCTCCATTTGAGTAGAGCATTGTCCTTCTCCTTCGGCCACAAGGGGTTCCTCAATGGGGAGTATTTGACCAATCCCCATTCTTCTTATGACTTGGGGAGGAATTTCATCACCTACATCACAAAGACCACTTTGCTCCACTTGGGAGCCATTATTTTCATCAAACTCCACGTTACACGTCTCCTCAATGAGTCTGGTGGACTTGTTGAGGACACGGTAAGCATGAGAGTTTGTAGCATAACCAACAAAGATGCCCTCATGTGCTCTAGAATGAAATTTAGCTAAACGTGCACCTTTCTTGAGAATGAAACACTTACAACCGAATACCCGGAAGTACTTGAGATTGGGTTTGTTTCCAGTTAGAATCTCATACGGAGTCTTGTTCAAGCCTTTGCGGATATAGAGCCGATTGGACGCATGACATGCTGTGTTGATGGCCTCTGCCCAGAAGTTATATGGAGATTTGAATTCTGCCATCATTGTCCTTGCAGCGTCTATCAAGGTCCGGTTCTTCCTTTCTGCCATGTCATTTTGTTGAGGGGTATACTGAATATTGGTGTTTTATTCCCTCATCACCTAGAAACTCATCCAAGGTGTAGTTCTTGAACTCGGTGCCGTTATCACTTATAATCATCAAGATCTTTGCTTCATGTTGACGTTGAGCTTCATTAGCAAAGTTGATGACAGTTTGTTGAGTTTCACTCTTCTTTTTGAAGAAATATACCCAGGTGTATCTTGAGTAGTCGTCAACGATCACCAAGCAATACTTTCTGCCTCCAAGACTATCAAATGATGGAGGGCCAAACAGATCCATATGGAGAAGCTCCAATGGCCTCATAGTGTAGATGAGAGTCGTTGGACGATGAGTAGTTTCATGAATCTTTCCTTCAATGCAGGAACTACAAACACGATCTTTAGCAAAACTCACATTTGTTAGTCCACGAATATGGTCCCCTGTTAGAATACTTTGCAAAGATCTCATATTGACATGAGCTAAACGGCGATGCCAAAGCCAGCTCACATCAACTTTAGCCATTAAACACGTCGCGGTCTTAGTGGGTCGCTTTGAGAAGTTCACCACATAAAGACCATTTTCGACATATCCAACATAGGCTACTTTAAGAGTCTTGCTCCTCAGTAGGACCACAGTATCAAGATTAAAGAATGTGGAAAAACCCATAATTGCAAGTTGACGAACCGAAAGTAAACTGTAGGCAAGTGACTCAACAAGCATGACCTTCTCAATAGATAACTCTTGAGAGACGACCACCTTACCAAATCCCAATACCTTTGACGAGGATGCATCGGCGAATTGGACATGGGTGGGCATAGATGGGGAAGGATGCACATCCACCACTAAGTCCTTGCTTCCGGTCATATGATTTGTTGCTCCACTATCGAGCAACCATGACACCCCACCGGAAGCAAACTCCTGCAATAGATCAAGGCTTGGTTTTAGGTACCCATTTTTTAATGGGTCCTTTAATGTTAGAGATAAGGGTCTTAGGAACCCAGATAGCACATTCAATATACTCATCGTAGGAACCAACAAATCTGGCATAAACATGCCCATCACTAGCACGACATAAGACATAAGAAGAATTGAGTTTGTCGGCTGTGTTAGTAGGAATGGTTTTGCCCTTTTTGAGGTTTCCATAGTCCACCTTGTTCCTGTTCACCTTCTGAGTCCCCTCACCCTCTTTGACAAAGATGTCCATGAGGGTAGGAGATCGTTTGTTCCTGTTCCTCCTTTTACCTTTTGACTTGGAGGTAAGTCCAAGTCCCTCCTTTCCTACAACACCTTTTTGAGTGCTCAGGAGGTCGTTCAGGCTCTTCTCACCTTGTATGCATGCCACAAGGCCCTTCTCAAGTTTCTCCTTTAACTTGGCATTTTCCTCCACAAGATGTACATGCTCACAACAGGGATTAGTTGCACAAGCATTATCAATTAACACAAAGGGAGGACAAGTAGATATCTCCTTGGTATGCTTTGCTTGGAGTTGATCATGAGACTCTTTTAGAGAGAAATGAACACCTTTCAAGACCTTGTGGGCCTTGTCAAGTGTGTCAAACTCCTCTTTGAGTCTGTCATGGCCAACCCCAAGAGCATACTTTTCAGACTTAAGCATACGAGTAAGAACAACATCATGATCTAGTTTCTTTTGCATTTTAGCACAATCATCGTTATATGACTCCTCAAGAGCCAACCGAAGAGTGCGCTCCTTTTCTAGAGCAATAGATAATTCAGCAATTTCATCGGCATAGTCACGACTGTGTCCCTGAAGCTCAGAGATGGTCTCCTCATGAGACTCAATGAGGTCAGTGGCCTCACCCAGTTGTTCCAAGAGAGCAACAAAGTGCTTCTTGGATTCTCCCTTAATAGTGCACAGAAACTTGTCAAGATCATGCTCATTAAGTTCCCCAACATCACTATCATCAACACAATTTACCAATGAAGGAGCAGTAGCGATGTTGGTCTTAATGATGGGGGTTACCTGATTGATACCTTTTGCCATGAGGCACTTGGTGATGTGGTTCTCGTTGGGGGCGTTGAAGAGGGACACCTTCTGGGGAGAGGTAGTGGCAATAGAAACAGTTGCCGTTGCCACTTATCATCATCATCATCATCATCGGAAGGGTACTCTTGAAGGGCCACCATCCCTTTTGGGTGGGGTTTCTTCACAAAGTTGCTCTTGATTGGAAATGATTTGGTTTTGTCTTTGCGAATGAGCTTGCCCCCGTTGTCTTCCCTTTTCTCATAGGGACATTCGGCCACGAAGTGGCTCACGTTACCACAGTTATAACATGTCCTCACTCGTTGTTTGGGTTTGAATCCACTCGAGTTGTTCTTGGTGAAGGTGGGTCTTGAGTTCCTCTTGTTGCCCCAGAATTGCCTTGATGCAAGAGCCATGTGCTCATGATAGGCATACTTTGTGTCTTCAGGGCAGCTCTCCTCTTCCTCATCCTCTTCTTCTTCTTCTAACATTGCTTTTGCTTTTAACGCAAGGTTGGGTGAAGTTGTCTTTGAGCGAACACGAGCAAGTGCATTGTCGGCTGTTTCGTTCATGATTGACATTGCAATGAATTCATCCAACACCTCACTCGAAGACAAGGAGTGGAAGTCTGGCCGCTGACGAATGACAAATGACATGGCTTTGTTGAAAGGCATGATGGCTTTGAGAAACTTGCGCTTGACCCATGTATCATCCACATCCTTGCTCCCATGATCCTTGAGTGCCACAACAATAGCAGTCACCCTCCGATAGAGATCACGAGGGTCCTCGTCTTCCTTCATCACAAACTCATCGGCTTTATCAAGTATCACTTCATAGTTGGATCGTTGAATGCTTGAGCTTCCCTTGTACAACACCATAATATGCTCCCAACAATCCTTGGCCAAAGTGAAGGGACGCACGTGAGGAAGATCTTCAGGTGGCACTGCGGACTGGAGAATAAACAAGGCGGAGTGATTGTATTGATTGTCTGCATCTTCTCTTGGAGTGAGGTTGCTTGGATCATGGGGATAATATCCTTGCTCGATGATTCTCCACAAGTTTGTTGAGCTGTGATTCAAATGAGACTTAATAGAAAATACCCAGTTAGCAAAGTCACCTTTCACAAGCTTAGGAGGAGGACCAACAAGATTAAGACGCGGTGCGGGAACGGATCCTCCATAGACCATGGGGGGTGGAACTGAGGCATATATTCCAGTCCCATCCTTTTCGTGAGATGAGGAAGGTCGCATACCTTTAGCCACTTCCTTAGAGGAATTGGCCTCCGAATCGGTGATGGTGGGTTTAACCACTAACGCCGGTTCGGGTGGACTTTTAAATCCCTCAATTAACTCTTTAATCATGGTCTTGACTTCATTCGTCAAGGACGTCTTGAGGGCGGCCATAGCCGTATTCAAGTCGTCCCTTGTGACCGAAGTCAAGTCCATGGCCTCGGGTTGCCCATGGTTAATTCCCTCTTCGCCTTCCATACTCTTTGGGTGGTGAAACCCTTAATAAAGAGACGTGGCTCTGATACCAATTGAGAGGATCGATATGGTTGACTAGAGCGGGGGGGGGGGTGAATAGGCAACGACCACTTTTTAATTAATCTTAGCAAGTTAGGGTAAACAACATACGGGTTCACAAATATTACAACAATGGGGTGAACCTTAATGAAGCTAACAACGAGAGCTACTAAGACAAGTAAGAGATAGACAACAACATATGCATACACAAAGTAAAGGTTAGAGATAACCACAAGTGGAACCAATGGAGACGAGGATGTGTTACCGAAGTTCCTTCCCTTTGACAGGAAGTACGTCTCTGTTGGAGCGGTGTGGAGGCACAATGCTCCCCAATAAGCCACTAAGGCCATCGTATTCTCCTCACGCCCTCGCACAATGCAAGGTACCGTGATTCCACTATAGGTGCCCTTGAAGGCGGCGACCGAACCTTTACAAACGAGGTTGGGGCAAACTCCACACAAAGCTTGGAGGCTCCCCACAAGACCACGAAGCTTCACCACAATGGAATGTGGCTTCGAGGTGACCTCAACTGTCTAGGATGCTCAAACACCCAAGAGTAACAAGATCCGCAAGGGATTGGTGAGGGAATCAACTTTTCTCTTGGTGGAAGTGTGGATCTAGGCCTTCTCAACCAATCCCTAAAGAATCAACAAGTTTGATTGGCTAGGGAGAGAGATCGGGCACTTTTGAGCTTAGGGAGCAACAATGGAGCTTGGGAGGGTAAGAGATAAGGTTCCACAGCTAGAAGAGCCCTTTATATAGTGGGGTAGAAAATCCAACCGTTTTCCCACTCACAGTCCGTGCCTAGCGGTACTACCGCTGGATGCAGCGGTACTACCGCTAGCACTCTAGCGGTACTACCGCTGGCTTTAGCGGTACTACCGCTGGGCCCTTGGTAGTGCATAAGCACTACCACCGCCAAGAAACTCTTCGCAAAAAGGTCCGTCCACGTACAACTGCTAGGCAGACGGTACTAAGCTCCTGGAGCGGTACTACCGCTGGCTGCAGCGGTACTACCCCTAGGCCCAGCGGTACTACCGCTGGGGGACCATTTGCAAAGAAGAAAGAAACACCAAGGCGGGAGCCACTCCAAAGTTGCCGGCAAGGGGGAAAAGAGGTGAAGTGTGCGCGTGCAAGATTGATACGTCTCAAACGTACCTATAATTTCTGATGGTTTCACGCTGTTATCTTATCTTCTTTGTATGTTTTATGTACCTTTTTATATCTTTTTGGGGACTAACTTATTGATTCAGTGCCAAGTGCGAGTTCCTGTTTTTCCGTGTTTTTGACTCTATTCAGATCTGATTTTGGAACGGAGTCCAAACGGAATAAAATCACCGAAATGATTTTTTCCCGAACAAACGAAGACCAGGGAACCTTTGGGCTAGGCCAGGTGGCCCCCAGGGAGCCCACAAGGGCCCACTCCGCCACCAGGGGGGAGGCGGCGGTGGGAAAGCTTGTGGCTTCCCTGGCCGCCTCCAGACCTAGGTTTTGCGCCTATATATTCCCAAATATTCCGCAAAAAATCAGGAGAGCCTCGAAAATACTTTTCCGCCGCCGCAAGCTTCCGTTTCCGCGAGATCTCATCTGGAGACCCTTCCCGGCGCCCTGCCGGAGGGGACTTTGGAGGTGGAGGGCTTATTCATCATCATCATCGCCCCTCCAATGACTCGTGAGTAGTTCACTTCAGACCTACGGGTCCGTAGTTAGTAGCTAGATGGCTTCTTCTCTCTCTTGGATCTTCAATACAAAGTTCTCCATGATCTTCATGGATATCTATCCGATGTAATCTTCTTTGGCGGTGTGTTGATAAATTGTGGACTTGTGATCAGATTATCTATGATATATATTTGAGTCTTTGCTGATTTCTTATATGCATGATTTGATATCCTTGTAAGTCTCTCCGAGTCTTGGGTTTTGTTTGGCCAACTAGATCTATGATTCTTGCAATGGGAGAAGTGTTTGGTTTTGGGTTCTTCCATGTGGTGACCTTTCCCAGTGACAGTAGGGGCATCAAGGCACACATCAAGCAGTTGCCATCAAGGGTAAAAAGATGGGGTTTTTATCATTGGTTTGAGATTATCCCTCTACATCATGTCATCTTGCTTAAGGCGTTACTCTGTTCTTATGGACTTAATACACTAGATGCATGCTGGATAGCGGTCGACGTGTGGAGTAATAGTAGTAGATGTAGAAAGTATCGGTCTACTTGTTTCGGACGTGGTGCCTATAGAAATAATCATTGCATAGATATCGTCATGACTCTGCACAGTTCTATCAATTGCTCGGCAGTAATTTCTTCACCCACCGTCTACTTGCTTTCATGAGAGAAGCCACTAGTAAACACTACGGCCCCTGGGTCTATTCACATCCATTGTTTACAACTCCGCTTTTACTTTGCTTTGTTACTTTGTTACTTTCAGTTCTCACTTGGCAAACAATCTATAAGGGATTGACAACCCCTTCATAGCATTGGGTGCAAGCTTTTGTGTTTGTGCAGGTTAGTGAGATATTCTTCCGCTGGATTGAGACCTTGGTTCTCAAACAGAGGGAAATACTTACCGTCGCTGTGCTACATCACCCTTTCCGCTTCGAGGGAATACCAACGTGCTGTAGTAGGTGTATTTCTGGCACAATTGCCAGGGGTACACAGCAAACATCAGAAGTATTTTTGGCGCCATTGCCAGGGATCTTTTTGAAGTAGCATCTCCCCAAAGAGAAGTGGTTCAAATATCCTCCTCCTTTAGAAGTCAATGTAGTTAAACCCACTCCAGTCAAAGAGAAAGTCATTGCCTATAATGATCCTGTTGTTCCCAGTGCTTACATTGAGAAACCACCTTTCCCTGTTAGGATAAAGGATCATTCTAAAGCTTCAACTGTGATACGTAGAGGCTATATTAGAACACCTACACCCCCTGAGAAAATTAGAGTTGAACCTAGCATTGCTATTATCAAAGATCTTCTGTCCAATGATGTTGAGGGACATAATATTCACTTTTGTGAAGATGCTACTAGAATTGCTAAACCTCACGTTAGAGACAAACATAGGCCTGTTGTTGGCATGCCTGTGGTTTATGTTAAGATAGGAGATCATTGTTATTTTTTGACCGGCTACTGTAGGGAAAACCCCCCACAGCCATTTTCCTTTATTCCCATAAATGAGAGCAGTATGTACAAGAGGAGATTTAGAATGTACAAGGGGAAGAAGAGCAAAGGATTACAAACCTCAAGGAGGCAAAAAGGAGATCCATTTAAGGAGATCATCCCTGAAACTAGCCTTAATTCTATGAGCTAACAGAGAAATGTCATGAATGAATCCAGATCTCCATTTTCTGAACTTTGGCTGCTCCTGGTTGAAGACCTTTGCATTTCTGATAATCCATATGTTCCAACATGCAGTGAAAACCACCTCAGCAAAGAAAGGGTTATGAAAGTCCTTTCTAGCCGCAACAGCAGCACTCCACATAGATGAACCCTGCCATGTGATCTGCAGGTAATTCCAGACCCTGGTACTGAAAAGACAGTTGAAGAATAAATGATCTCTATCCTCCTTGACTCGAGCGTGGCATAGAACACAAAGGTTGGAATCAGAGACCTTCCAGTGACGCCGTTTTAGCATATCTTGAGTGTTTAGCCTGTCCATGATGAGCATCCAGGCAAACATCTTAATCTTCATAGTACAGCAGCTTCTCCAGATCCAGTTAAGTAAAGGGTTTGGTACAATGGTGCTGTGAATATGAGCATAGTATCTCTTGGCTGTGTAGACCTTAGCATCCTTTCCCCATACCCATCTGTCAGAGGCCTGATGATTAAGATCCAGGTCCTGAAGCAAAGATTGGACCGAAAGCAGTTCCTGATAAGCTTGAGCAGACAGTGGTAAGTGAAACATGGAGAGCATGCTGTCATCATAAAAGGCAGTAAAGATCTCTTGAGCTGTGCAGAAAGGGTCAGCCACAAAAGAGAACAGTCTTTGGAATCTGGCCGCCAGTGGCATAATGGAGTTTACAATCAACCAAGAGTCAGACCAGAACAGAAAGGAATCACCCTTGTTTGGCAGAACATATGTAACTGATCTGAATTTGTCAAGCCGTTTACAGATATCCTTCCACCAAAAGGAACCACAAAGTGCAGTTCCCTGAGGTACAGTGTTATGATAATAAGTGTTCCAAATCAGATGAACCCAAGGGATATCAGCATGATTGAGGAACTTATCAGCATGCTTGAGCAGGAGTGCTTCATTCTGGACTGCTAGGTTCATAATCCCTAGCCCCCCTTTATTTTTAGGCCTGCACACCAGAGGCCAAGCAGCAAGAGAGGGTGCATGATCATTCCCATTTATTCTCCATAGACATTGCCTTTGAATCCTCTCCAACTGTTTCAGTATACCTGGTGGGATATCCAGACTGCATAGAAAGAAGATAGGTACAGAAGACAGGGCTGAGTTTAAATACTGCAGCCTTCCCCCCTGAGCAAGAAAAGATGAACTAGCACTGAGTCTTCTTTCCATGTTATCAACCAGAGGCATGAGATCAATGATTCTTGGTTTAGTTGTCGCAACAGGAAGGCCAAGATATGTGAAGGGTAAAGATCCCACTCTGCAACCAATGGAGCCTGCCAGATCCTGAAGATGCTGAGGAGTAGTGTTAAAAGGTAGAAGTGCAGATTTGTGGTAATTCACCTGTAATCCACTGGACTGGGAGAAAAGCAAGAGCATTTTCTTGAACTGCAATAACTGGGATTTATCAGCAGGTAAGATGATAAGAGTATCATTAGCATATTGCACTATAGGGTAATCCTTATCATGACAGGGTATAGGCAGCTGTATCAGCCCCTCCACCAGCAGTTGGTTAACCAGAGTTTGTAAAAAATCAGCAGCAATAGCAAAAAGCAGTGGAGACATAGGATCTCCCTGCCTGACACCTTTCTTGCACACGAACTTCTTTCCAGGCACACCATTGATCAGAACTGAAGATGATCCAGAAGTTAGGAGCTGCCTAACCCAAAGGATCCATTTGTCATTGAAGCCCTTGTGCTTAAGAATCTGGAAGAGGAACTCATGTTCCACAGAATCAAATGCCTTTTCAAAATCCAGCTTAAGAATAACTTTAGGCTTGTTGGATTGATGACATTGGTGCAGGTACTCTAGAGTCCAACCCACACAATCTTGAATGGTTCTAGATTTGATAAAACCATACTGGTTCTTGTGAAGACACTTCACAATCTGCAACTGAAGCCTATTAGCAAGCATTTTGGACAGAAATTTGAGACCCATTCCAGTAAGTGATATTGGTCTGTAATCTCCCACATGTTCAGGTGATCTCTTCTTTGGAATCAGTGTAATATAGGATGAATTCATGTTCACAAGCTGGGCCTGTCCAGCATGGAAATCAGCAGCAAGCTGGTAAAACTCAGGGGAGATAATGTGCCAGCATTTCTTGAAGAAAATACCATTGAAACCATCAGGCCCTGGAGCTTTGTCAATGGGCATATCCTGAAGAGTCTTGTCCATTTCAGACTTGGAAAAAGGTTCTGTGAGAATGGCTAGACCCTCCACCTCATTCAGCATGGATTGTAAATCAAATGCCATGTTAATGCCAAGAGAAGTTCCCATTCTATCCTTGAAAGATGCCCAAAAACATGCAGCAATTTGATCATGATCAGAGATGGTAGAACCATCATTTAACTTGAGAGATGCAATGGAATTCCTCCTATATCTCTCAGTGGCCATAGCATGGAAGAATTTAGTGTTTTCCTCACCAACCTTAACAAATCTGATAGTGGCTCTCTTCTTCCAGTACAAGCACTGAAGATGCAAAAGATGTTCCAAATGTAATTTGAAAATTTTCCTGAAATTAGCTTCTGGTCTGAAAAGTGACCTCAACTCCTCAAGCTCATCCAAACATAGCACCACTTGATTACATCTGGAAATAAAAAAATTTAACAGTGACAGAGACGTCTGCCATTTCTTCAAAGCCTGCCGAAGATGCTTCATCTTATCCATAATAACATCAGTAATGTGTGTCTTCCTTGAAGGAATGAGCCAGGACTGCTGTACACATTCCATGAAGCCTTCCATTTCAACCCAGTAGTTTTCAAAGCGAAATAGGTTGCATTTAGGGATGGAAGTGTTAATAGTGACCACACATGGAACATGATCAGAAGCAGTCTTTGCCAGGGGTAGCACTTGAGTAAGAGGATATGAGGAGATCCAGTTGACTGATGTAAAAAACCAGTCAAGCTGCTCCAGAAGAGGGGAATCCTGCATATTGGACCAAGTGTAAGATCTGCCTTTAATGGGTAGTTCCAGCAATCCCAGGTGCCCAATAATTTCATTGAAGATGAACATGTCATTCACATCAGCCCCAGGAAGGTTTCTGTTGTCAGGAGATCTAATAAAATTAAAATCTCCAAGAAGCAACCAATTAGCCCCAGTGGGAATATTAAGATTGTAAAGCCAGCTAACAAAAAGATCTCGGGCCTCTCCTTGACATGGCCCATAGACATTAACTAAAGTCCATGATTCACCCATGTGATTTGAGGTAAAGGAGATGATCAATCCGTAGGGTGTGCATTCCACTAATTGACCAGTAAGAATGGAAGAGTTCCAAAGGGTGATAAGCCCTCCTGATGCACCCCTGGAAGGAGAGTAAGCAAACTGATCAAAGCGTTTGGGGCAGAGACCTTTAACTGCAAGAAACTCTATTGATAGCATTTTTGTTTCCTGTAAGCAGACCACAGCAGCTAGGCTCTCATCAATCTTGTTGCGGACCGCCCGCTGCCTATGATCCGAATTTAGGCCATGCACATTCCAACACAGCACACGCCAACTTCTCATAGAACGACTATCCATTGCAGATCATATATATAGCAAAAGCAAGGCTATGTAATAGCCAGTGCAACCAAGGTTCCGAAAACCAAAAGACAGCGCAAGCAGAAGTTTGACAGTACATAGAGCCAGTACAGTAACAGATAAACATAGATGGATTAAACATCAGAAGATGATGGCGCAGAATCAACAGGATCTTCCATAAGTCGATCCACCGTGAGCTTCTCAGGAGCTATGCCGAGTGATTGTCCCACCTCCTGAATCACTAGGATAGGAGTGGCAGGAGGTATTTGAACATCATCAGTCTCCTGCGTTGTAGAGGGCATTGGCTTGGCCTTGGGCTTCCTCTTCTTGGGGACATGCGCCGGCAGCTCCTGAAGAATTGGCTTGAAGTCGTCTCGCTTGATGGAGCCACGAGTACACCGACGGACCGAGGAGTCAACCACTGGAGTGGCCTTCTTGCGGGTCCCCTTCTTGGATGGAGCAGGAGAACGAAAAGATAAGTCCTCTCTAGATGAAGAAGGACTAAGAGGGATTACCTCCTGCATTGAGATAGAGGTACTAACAGGCTCTGATAGAGAAGGTTCTGGAGCATCAGTGTCGAATGCCACTACCCAGGATCGCTTTGGGATCATAATGGGCTCCAGAATTGGCATCTGTAGTTGACGAGGTACGTGCATAGCAGTAGCAGCCCCCATAAGAGCATCAAAGGTGCGTGCCGAGGACATCACAGGCGGCAGAGGAGGCCCATACAAAACCCTAGCAGCCCCAACAAAGATGTTGTCAGTCTGAATGAGGGGGGGGGGGTTTGTAAAGAACAATTGCCAGAGGATTGTCATCATGCACCTCTTCCATCAGAGGCACATCTTCCTCTGGCTCAGCATCATTGTCCGGGGCAGCCATTGGCATGTCAGCATCAGGGGCATCAGGATTAGCCAGCGGTGGTTCTTGAGCAGCAGGTTCCTCCTCCATGTCACCCTGCGGCTGAGGGTCAAGGTCCACGAGCTCATGAACCGAATCCAAGGAAGAAGGACTCGGTTGATCAATCACCATAGACTCTTGATCCTGAACAGGATCAGCAGCAGGTGCTTCCGGGGCTGCTTCAGATTCCCATCCTCCTCTAGCAGCGGCAGCAGGCGGCTGACCCCAACCTCCATCATCAGCAGCAGCAGGCGGCTGACCCCAGCCTCCGTCATCATCAGCACCAGCAGCAGGCCCTAGGTCTCCAGGCCCCAGCGGTACCGCATTCCAACCCAGCGCATGATATGGGGGCAGAGCAAATTGCAGATTATCATGAACAAGATGTCCAGGGAGCGGATGAGGGTTGCCATTGAAGGGCATGGGATCCTCATCATTAGGCAGAATCTCAGCAGCCGCCACACCCAGGATGTATACCGGAGCAGACCAGGAAACCTTGGCGCCACCCCAAGCAGCATATTCAGAGAAGTTGATACTGCGAGGGACCAGCCGGTCATCTGGGAACGCAGCAAACACAATAGAGAGAACCAGGTAAGGATCATCACTGACCCAATGGTGAAACTCCCCAAAGGTATTGACAACGGCCCGGAGATCTTCATTATTACGGAAGTCGAGCGGGACCCCCAAAAGCATGAGACAGCCCTGTCGAAAACCCTCTTGGCCATGGAAACCAAGACCCTGATCGTGACGCAGGAAACGCACGACAGAGTTATGAGCAACTTCCTGCGGAACCATGTGGACCGCAGCATAGCTTTCTGCCGCATCTCGGAGCTCAAACAATCCAACACCCTCAATCCAAGGTTGGGTAGACCGAACATGCAACCCTTGGTGAAGAAGAAGAGCAGCAACTTCTTGCCGTACCTGAATCACGTTGTCAGCCGGTGGTGCTGGGTGGACGTCAGCGATGACAAAGCGCTCATGACGTCTGGTGATGGGGACCGCAGGCGTGGTGTAGGTCCGAGGCAGCCGGTCGGGACCTCCATCGATGATATTGTGAACAGGTGGGAGGAAGAATTCGGGATCAAGCTCAAAGTTTGCCATTGCGGGAGGCGGTGGCGGAGTGACCGGTGGCGTCTCAGAGGGAGTTCGAGGAGGCGACGGCGATGAGACAGGACGAAACTGTGTCGCAGGGGTTGCTGTTTCGCCGAGAGTATCAGCAGTTCCCAAGATATCAGCGACAGGGGAGGTGGTGGGTCTCTTGCAGTTCCAAGTAAGATAATTATTACGCATAAAAGAGGCCCCTCTAGATCGTGCGTGGCCCACCGTGTTGTCAGCGCATCCAGGCGAAGCCGGGCAGTTCGCAGCTAGATGGCCCCGAGCGTTGCAAATTGAGCAAGAAAAGATATCCTCAACCATGCTATTAATGAGTTCGTCAAAGGCCAGATGGGCCTCCTGAGAGGAGGGAATATCCATCGAGTGATTAGGGTCGGGCCCAGAGAGAGAGGTAACCTCAGCCGACTCATTAATGAGAGTGGAAATAGGCCCAGAATCCAAACTTGCCACCGAAAATTGATTCTCATCATTCAAAATACCATGAATCTCGGCGGGATCATATGTAGCTCCTTGTTGCACGGGAGAAGTTCCGATTAATTTGGCAATTTGAAAATCATCGCCGGGAGATCCGGGAGATGAAACTTGGCGAGAAACTGTCCCAAACATAATATGCGGCGTGGCTGTCGTCCACCGGAGTTCCGCCGGCGGTGATGCTGAGATGATGACACGTTCAGGAGAAGGCACCAAATAACCAGCCTGTTCAAGCGTGACGAACTCATCATGGGAAACAGGATATCTGTATCCCTTGCAAACCTCATATTGCTGAAGGGATGCAAAAGTCAGCTTCTTACGAACAGAAGATCCAGATTTAAGTGAAGACTTGAGGGGTCTGGAATGCATGGCCATCAGATCTAAAGAGGCTCTCCTCTTAGAAGGACTCACAATAATCCATTCAACATCACATTGCTTCTTCCACAGAGCAAATTCCCGACGCCAATTAGGACCTCCATGTCCCCATAGATGGAAGAAGCACTTAAAACTTGAACACTTGAAAGAACGTAAATCCAGAATATGAAAACCAACTTGCATGCAGGAGACTTTGAATGAGAAAACCGAATATGTGACTTGAGAGACACGAAACTCAATAGCCGATCCTCCAATCACCGATTCCAGAGCTGCGGCGACTGTGTCAGTCGAAAGACGGAACACATGACGACCAAAGGAAATCACCATGATGAAAGGGCGGCGGTGCTTCATAGGGTGCACCGTAATACCAGAGTGGCGATAAACCTCATCAGAGAAAGCCAAACCGTGCGAAAAATCCAGATCCAACGTAGAACCACCCATGCAAGCCATGCACGACCACGAGAGGAGGGTCGGGAAGGTTCACCTGAGCAGAGGAGAGGCAAGGATGGAGGATACGCCAGCTAGAGTTCCAGATCGCCATTGGGTCGCCGCGGTGGGAGGTGGGAGGTGGGAGTCACCATGTGGCTTGTCATCTGGAAAGACCGTAATCATCCGGAAAAGTACTTTCGATGGTTTATGTGTCGTGGGTGCTAGTGTTAGTGCAATACCTCAATCCTTATACGATGAAATTAGAGATGAGATTTCACCTGTTGAGATAGAACCTATTGATGTCACTATTCAGCTTGCCAATAGAGATACTATCTTCCTTGTGGGAATTGTTAGGGATGTTGAAGTCTTGTGTGGTAAAACGAAGTATCTTGCTGATTTCCTCGTTCTTGCTACCGCACAAGATAGCTTTTGTCCCATCATATTTGGCAGACCTTTTCTCAATAATGTCAATGCTCATATTGATTGTGAGAAGCAAACTGTCACTGTTGGCTTTGAAGGTGTGTCACATGAGTTCAATTTCTCTAAGTTTGGTAGACAACCTCATGAAAAGGAGTTGCCTAGTGGGGATGAAACTATTGCCTTAGCTTCTATTGCCGTGCCCCCTACTGATCCCTTAGAGCAATACTTGCTTGAGCATGAAAATGATATGCATATGGATGAAAGGGATGAGATAGATAGAGTTGTCTTAGAACAATATCCTATCCTTAAGAATAACTTGCCTGTTGAACTGCTTGGGGATTTACCCCCACCAAAGGGTGATCTTGTGTTCGAGCTTAAACAATTGCCTGATACTCTTAAGTATGCTTATCTTGATGAAAAAGAGATATATCCTGTTATAGTTAGTGCTAGCCTCTCAGAGCATGAAGAAAAGAAGTTACTAAAAACTCTGAGGAAGCACCATGCTGCTATTGGATATACTCTTGATGATATTAAGGGCATTAGTCCTACTCTATGTCAGCAGAAGATTAAGACTAATCCTGACTTCAAACCAGTTGCTGATCATCAAAGGAGATTAAATCCTAAGATGAAAGAAGTAGTGAGAAAAGAAATACTAAAGCTCCTGGAAGCAAGTATCATTTATCCTGTTGCTCACAATGATTGGGTGAGTCCGGTGCATTGCGTACCTAAGAAGGGAGGCATTACCGTTGTCCCTAATGATAAGGATGAATTGATCCCACAGAGGATTATTACTGGCTATAGGATGGTGATCGATTTTAGGAAATTGAATAAGGCCACTAGGAAAGATCATTACCCTCTGCCTTTTATCGACCAAATGCTAGAAAGGCTGTCTAAACACATACACTTTTGCTTTCTAGACGATTATTCTGGTTTCTCCCAAATACCAGTTGCACAATCTGATCAGGAGAAAACCACTTTCACCTGTCCTTTCGGTACCTTTGCTTATAGACGTATGCCTTTTGGCTTATGTAATGCACCTGCCACTTTTCAAAGATGTATGATGGCTATATTCTCTGACTTTTGTGAAAAGATTGTTGAGGTTTTCATGGATGACTTCTCCGTTTACGGGTCTTCCTTTGATGATTGCCTCAGCAACCTTGATCAAGTCTTCCAGAGATGTAAATACACCAATCTAGTCTTGAATTGGGAGAAGTGCTAATTTATAGTTAATCAAGGCATCGTCTTAGGACATAAAATTTCCGAAAGAGGTATTGAAGTCGATAAGGCTAAGGTTGATGCAATCGAGAAAATGCCATACCCCACAGATATCAAAGGTATAAGAAGTTTCCTTGGTCATCTTGGTTTCTATAGAAGGTTCATCAAAGACTTCTCTAAGATTTCTAGGCCTCTTACCTATCTCTTACAAAAGGATATTCCTTTTGTTTTTGATGATGATTGTGAGGAAGCCTTCGAAATACTTAAGAGGGCTTTGATAACTGCACCTATTGTTCAACCACCTGATTGGAACTTACCTTTTGAAATCATGTGTGATGCTAGTGATTATGCTGTTGGTGCTGTTCTAGGGCAAAGAGTTGATAAGAAGTTGAATGTTATTCACTACGCTAGTAAAACTCTAGACAGTGCCTAGAGAAACTATGCTACTACGGAGAAGGAGTTTTTAGCAGTCGTGTTTGCATGTGAAAAGTTCAGGTCTTACATAGTTGATTCCAAAGTCACTATTCACACTGATCACGCTGCCATTAAGTACCTCATGGAGAAGAAGGACGCTAAACCTAGACTTATCCGATGGGTTCTGTTGCTACAAGAATTTGATTTGCACGTTGTCGACAGAAAGGGTGCTGATAACCCAGTAGCAGATAACTTGTCTAGGTTGGAGAACATTCTTGATGACCCACAACCTATTGATGATAGCTTTCCCGATGAGCAACTGAATGTCATCAATGCTTCACGTAGTGCATCGTGGTATGCTGATTATGCAAACTATATCGTTGCCAAATACATACCACCTAGTTTCACATACCAGCAAAAGAAGAAATTATTCTTTGACTTGAGACATTACTTTTGGGACGATCCTCACCTTTATATGGAAGGAGTAGATGGTGTTATTAGACGTTGTGTACCTGAACATGAACAGGGACAGATCCTACAGAAGTGTCACTCCGAGGCCTACGGAGGACACCATGCGGGAGATAGAACTACACACAAGGTATTGCAATCAGGTTTCTATTGGCCCACTCTCTTCAAGGATGCCCGTAAGTTTGTCTTGTCTTGTGACGAATGTCAAAGAATAGGTAATATTAGCAAATGTCAGGAAATGCCTATGAACTATTCACTTGTCATTGAACCATTTGATGTCTGGGCTTTGATTATATGGGACCTTTTCCAAAATCCAACGGGTATACTCATATCCTAGTTGCTGTTGATTACGCCACAAAGTGGGTAGAAGCTATCCCCACTAGTAGTGCTGATCACAACACCTCTATCAGGCTGCTGAAAGAAGTTATCTTCCCTAGATTTGGAGTCCCTAGATATCTAATGACCGACGGTGGTTCACATTTCATTCATGGTGCTTTCCGTAAAACGCTTGCTAAGTACGATGTCAACCATAGAATTGCTTCTACCTACCACCCTCAGTCCATTGGTCAAGTAGAGCTGAGTAATAGAGAGATTAAACTGATTCTGCAAAAGACTGTCAACAGGTCTAGAAAGAATTGGTCTAAGAAGCTCGATGATGCACTGTGGGCTTATAGAACTGCCTATAAGAATCCCATGGGCATGTCACCGTACAAAATGGTGTACGGTAAAGCATGTCATTTACCTCTTGAGCTAGAGCATAAAGCTTATTGGGCAATCAAAGAGCTCAACTTTGATTTCAAACTTGCCGGTGAGAAGAGGTTATTTGATATTAGCTCGCTTGATGAGTGGAGAACTCAAGCATATGAGAATGCCAAGCTATTCAAAGAGAAGGTTAAGAGGTGGCATGATAAGAGGATACAAAACCGTGAGTTCAATGTAGGTGATTATGTCTTGCTATATAACTCTCGTTTAAGATTCTTTGCAGGCAAGCTTCTCTCTAAATGGGAAGGTCCCTATGTTGTTGAGGAAGTATATCATTCCGGTGCTATCAAGATGAACAACACAGAAGGTAATTGTCCGAGAGTGGTAAATGGGCAGAGAATCAAGCATTATATCTCAGGTACTCCCATAAATGTTGAAAGCAATATTATCAATACCATAAGTCCGGCGGAATATGGGACATTTATCAGCCTGTTTCAGATTCCGAAAACAAAGAGGTATGTGATTCTGTAAGAAAACAGAGTCCAAAACTTTTCCAGTAGGAAATTTTCTCCGTTTTGGAATATTTGGAAAAAAATACAAAAATTGGAAGTAGTCCGAAAAGTGCGCGAGGAGGCGACTAGCATGCATGGTGTGGGCCCACCCCTAGCCGCCCCGTGAGGGCTTGTGGCCACCTCGTGCGCCTCCTGGACTCCGTTTTCGTGCGGAGTACTCCTTCTGGTCTGAAAAATCATTATATATACTCCCGTTTGGTCTGACCCCTGCATCCCGCAGATTTCCTCTGTTTTTCGTTTCGAGCCTGTTTCTGTTGCAGATCTAGATCGCTATGACTTCCCCAAAAGCTCCGAAGGACAAGATCTTCGAGAAGGTCATCAATTCCTACCTCACGGGAGTGCTGCAACACCCTCAATCTATCGAGATGCGTGAGGGGATGTTGCACATCTGTGATGTTGAGGGGCCTAAGAAGACTGGAAGCATGGAGACGAGGCTCGAAGCAATGGAGCAACAAGTCTTCAAGTGCCAAGGGATGGTGAAGCGTGGACTCAACGTCAACCACATGATGATCGCAGAGTTCACCAACAAGCACAGGATTGATGCCAATGACATTGGGAAGCACCTCTCCAGGCTTTATGACATGATTGATCAACTCCAGGCCCAGATATGACCTGTAGAACCAAAACTTTGAGTATGAGCATAGATTTAAATCAATACGGTTGGCTACAGATTTGAGGATTCCGGAGACTCGTTCATCTTTCCATGATGGAGCACCTATGCCTTGGAAGACGGATGATCAAACTCATGTTGCAACAACTCCACCACCATCACCACCAAAGGAAGACAACAGAGCATTGGTATGGGCAATCCCCTTGGCTTGTGCCAAGCTTGGGGAAGTTTCCCCGGTATCGTATCACCATCACATCTTTTGCCTTTACCTTTGTCTTAGTTTTCCTTTTTTCGTTTTCTCTTTCTCTAGTAGATTAAAAGTCTTAGTGTTTTAGTCTTGAGTTTTGCTTTGTGTCACCCCCGATGTATTCGAGCTCGTGAGCCATATAATAAAGAGTGTCTTAGTTGAAGGGCTTTGCCTCTTGCCATGATCAAAAGAGTGAGAATAGAACAAAAGCATGAAAGATCATGCAATGATCTTATGGGAAGTGATGGCTTCACATATAAAAAGAATGAGGATTGAAACTTGTTGAGGGTAGACAAATGTAGACCTTGGTCATGGTTGCAATTAATAGGAAGTGATAAAGA
Organism: Hordeum vulgare subsp. vulgare; assembly: GCF_904849725.1. Classification (NCBI taxonomy): domain Eukaryota; kingdom Viridiplantae; phylum Streptophyta; class Magnoliopsida; order Poales; family Poaceae; genus Hordeum; species Hordeum vulgare. Next base: position 534,686,382 of record NC_058524.1, read on the forward strand.
AGGAGAGGTTCACATATAAATATATCATCTCTGACACCATCCATGATTGTGAACACTCACTAAACTATTGCATGCCTAGAAGTAGATGTTGGACAAGGAAGACAACATAATGAATTGTGTTTGCTTGGCTCCGAACAATGTTATATGATTAGAGATACCTTAGAATGTGACGGTTGCTTCCACCTCATATTAGCCAAAACCTCCCGCACCAAGTAGAGATACTACTTGTGCATCCATAAACCTTCAAACCAGTTTTGCCATGTGAGTCCACCATACCTACCTATGGATTGAATAAGATCCCTCAAGTAAGTTGTCATTGGTGCAAGCAATCAAAATTGCTCTCTAATATGTATGATCTATTAGTGTGTGGAAAATAAGCTTTGTACGAACCTGTGATGAGGAAGACATAAAAGCGACAGACTGCATAATAAAGTTCTTTATCACAGGAGGCAATATAAAGTGACGTTCCTCCGCACTAAGAGGACACGCATCCAAACCTCAAAAGCGCATGACAACCTCTGCTCCCCTCTGCGAAGGGCCTATCTTGTACCTTTACTTTTTGCCCCTGAAAGAGTCATGGTGATCTTCACCAATTCCTTATTTCGCCTTTATCTTGGCTAACGTCATATGCTAGGGAAAGATCTATATTCATATGTCAACTTGGAGGTAAGTATTCATGAATTATTATTGTTGACATTACCCTTGAGGTGAGCAGTTGGGAGGGAAAACTGTAAGCCCCTATCTTTCTCTCTGTCCAGCTAAAACTTTGATCTCATGAGTACCACGTGAGTTGTAGCAATTGTAGAGAACGAAAGAATGATTGAGTATGTGGATTTGCTTTACAAGCTCTTATTTGACTCTTTCTGATGTTGTGATAAATTGCAATTGCTTCAATGACTAAAGTTCTTGATCCATGGTTTACTTTGTTACTTCTCGTAAAGTTCTTGATCCATGGTTTACTTTGTGAAGGAATTATCACTTTAGCATGAGAGATTATATGTTGGTATTGCTGTTCTGATCATGATCATGATGCATGCATGTCCGTATCTTGTTTTGTCGACACCTCTCTCCCTAAACATGTGGACATATTTATTGAGCTAGGCTTTCGCTTGATGACAAGCGAGGTCTAAGCTTGGGGGAGTTGATACGTCCATTTTGCATCATGTTTTCATGTTGATATTTATCGCTTCTTAGGCTGTTATTTCACTTCACGGTACAATTCTTATGCCTTTTCTCTCTTATTTTGCAAGGTTTACATGAAGAGGGAGAATGCCGGCAACTGGAATTCTGGCCTGAAAGTGGAGCAAAGTTGAGATACCTATTCTGCGCAACTCCAAACGCCGTAAAAATCAACGAGGATTTTTTTCGGATTTATAAAAAATACTGGACCGAAGAAGCGCCAAAGGGGCGCCAGCAGGCGGCCACAAGCCTGCACGGCGCGGCCACCCCCCAGGCCGCGCCATGAGGGCTTGTGGGCAGCCTGCTGGCCCACTGGCCCCCCTCTTCTACTATATGAAGGGTTTCGTCTAGAAAAAAATTAAGGAGGAGCTTTTTCGTGGATTCGTCGCCGCCACGAGGCGGAACTTGAGCAGAACCAATCTAGAGCTCTGGCAGGACGATCCTGCCGGGGAAACTTCCCTCCCGGAGGGGGAAATCATCGCCATCGTCGTCACCAACACTCCTCTCATTGGAGGGGACTTGTCACCATCAACATCTTCATCAGCACCATCTCATCTCCAAACCCTAGTTCATCTCTTGTAACCAATCTCCGTCTCGCGACTCCGATTGGTACTTGTAAGGTTGCTAGTAGTGTTAATTACTCTTTGTAGTTGATGCTAGTTGGATTACTTGGTGGAAGAGTTTATGTTCAGATCCTTGATGCTACTCATTACCTCTTTGGTCATGAATATGATTATTCTTTGTGAGTAGTTACTTTTGTTCCTGAGGACATGGGATAAGTCATGCTAATAGTAGTCATGTGAATTTGGTATTCGTTCGGTAATTTGATATGTTGTATGTTGTTTTTCCTCTAGTGGTGTTATGTGAACGTCGACTACATAACACTTCACCGTTATTTGGGCCTAGAGGAAGACATTGGGAAGTAGAAAGTAGATGATGGGTTGCTAGAGTGACAGAAGCTTAGACCCTAGTTTATGCGTTGCTTCGTAAGGGGCTGATTTGGATCCACTAGTTTAATGCTATGGTTAGACTATGTCTTAATTCTTCTTTCGTAGTTGCGGTTGCTTGCGAGAGGGGTTAATCATAAGTGGGATGCTTGTCCAAGTAAGGGCAGTACCCAAGCGCTGGTCCACCCACATATCAAACTATCAAAGTAACGAACGCGAATGATATGAACATGATGAAACTAGCATGACAGAAATTCCCGTGTGTCCTCGGGAGCGTTTTTCCTCCTATAAGACTTTGTCCAGGCTTGTTCCTTGCTACAAAATGGATTGGGCCACTTTGATGCACCGTTGCTACTTTTGTTACTTGTTGCTTGCTACGAATCGTCTCACCAGACAATCACTTGTTACCAACAATTTCAGTGCCTGCAGATTTTAACTTGCTGAAAACCACTTGTCAGATCCTTTTGCTCCTCGATGGGTTCGACACTCTTACTTATCGAAAGGACTACGATTGATCCCCTCTACTTGTGGGTCATCAGTGAGCCGACAGGAGCCAAAGTGCTAACATTATATTGTATAATGACCAGCGCGTTGACTTGTGCTTCTCTGTAAATTCATTACTACTTGTAGTAGGTTGGAGGAGGGAGGTCAAGTTCGAGGTTTTGGCGTGCTAGGAAGATGGACAAGATGGAGTTCTACCCTGGTCATCGGAGTTATAGCCGACCATGGAAGGACGTCCATGAAGGATCCATACTATTTCACATATTTATGTTTATATGTGATTGATATCGCTTCTTGTTTCTATGCATGTTAGAATGGTAGAAAGATCCCTTATTAATATCTAGCACATTGCCATTTTGGATGTTTCACCTTCGCACGTCAAGTACGTCTAGTGGTGTGCTCATAAAATTGAGGTGCGACTAGGTGTCCTTGAACTAGAGGGTTCATGTCGGACATAGACATGCACTGCATTAGGTTAACTTCACAAGGTTATCAAAACGGTTTTGGGCCTTGTGGAAAAAGGGTTGGGAGCTGAGTATGAGATACTTACCCGACCGACACGAGTTGTATAAAGATATGATTAGCAAGGAATTGCTTACCGGATATGCAAGTTGGCTCATAGTGATGCTAAAGCTCACTAGTCGCTTGTGCTAGTCGGATCCTGAATCACTGACAGTTTGCGGAGGGATGCCGACTTCAATGGGAGTAGTTCTATTTAAGGCTTGAGTTACTCTACATGAATACATTGCTGGGTGATTACATATTTTTTTTTGTAGATCAATGGCACCACTTACTCAAAAATTTGCATTGAAATCAATTCTGGAAAAGAATAAACTAAATGGAACAAACTTTACCACCTGGTATAGAAATTTGATAATTGTTCTCAAGCACGATAAAAAGGAACATGTTCTAGAGGATCCACTTCTAGAGGTACCTACCGATATTGATAATGCCACAACCAAGAATTCCTACCAGAAAGTCGTTGATGAATCGAACGAGATCAGCTGCCTCATAATGGTTTGTATGGAGTCCGATTTGCAACAACATTTCAAAGATATTGCGGCTTTCGATATGATCGAGAGTCTCAAGAGCATGTTTCAGGTGCAGGCTAGGACTGAAATGTTCAATGTCTCGCGATCCTTGATGGATTTTAAGCTGAAGGAAGGTGATCCACTGCGCCCGCATGTGATCAAGATGATCAGATACATGCAAGCTTTGTATTGTTGGGCTTCCCACTCTTGGATGAGCTCGCGACTGATGCAGTTCTAGGTTCTCTTCTAGCTAGCTATGGGACGTTAATCTCGAACTATCATACGCACGACGTGGATAACAAGCTCAATAAATTTCATGGGATGCTCAAGGAGGCAGAGCAGGATATTAAGAAAAGCACGCATCAAGTGTTGATGGTGCATAAGTCGGCAAAGTTCAAGAAGAGTCGGTCGAAGAGAAAGGGTAAGGCAAAGGGCACATAGAAGGTTGTCTCCGCCACAGATCCAAAGTCTAGACCGAACTCAAAGACCATTTGCTTTCATTGCAAGGAAGCTAATCATTGGAAGAGAACTATGGCAAGTGGCTTGCTGAGCATGGCAAGAAGGCCAGAATGCTTCTTTGGTCAAAGGTACACTTGTTACATATGTTATAGATATTTACCTTGCTGACATACCTAGTAGCTCTTGGGTATTTGAGACACGATCGGTTGTTCATATTTGCAACTCGATGCAGGGGCTAGTAAGAACTAGGCGTGGCACAAGGGAATATTGATATCATAGGTCAACACGATGCAGCGCCAAGTTCCTTCTCGATTTATTTTGGAATTGAATAATTTTTGTTACATTCCCGCACTTAGTCGGAACATTATTTCTGCCTCATGCTTGATGTGTCAGGGTTATGAATTCAATTTAAAGGACAATGGTTGTTCATTTTATTTGAATGGAATGTTCCACGGCTATGCACCCATTTTAGATGGGCTATTTATTTTGAATCTAGAAACGGAATCAGTCTATGACGTGAATGTCAAGAGGCATAAGTCTAATGAGATAAATCCGCCATACTTGTGGCATTGCCGTCTTGGACACATTAGTATGAAACACACGAAGAAGCTCCATGATGATGGACTCCTAACTTCGTCCGACTTTGGTTCATTCAAGACATGCGAATCATGCTTGCTAGGCAAGATGACTAAGTCTACTTTTGCAAAGAGTTGCAAGAGGGTGTCCGAGCTACTGGAGCTAATACACAGTGATGTGTGTGGCCGAGTGAGCACAACAACCAGAGGTGGCTATAAGTACTTTGTGACATTTACCAATGACTTGAGTAGATATGGATATATCTATTTGATGAGGCACAAGTCGGAAACTTTTGAAAAGTTCAAAGAGCTCCAGAACGAGGTTGAAAATCAGCTCAGCAAGACGATAACGCTTCTACGATAAGATCATGGAGGTGAGTACATGAGCCATCAGTTAGTTGATCATCTGAAAAGCCGAGGTATAGTACCTCACTTCACACCTCTGGGTTCACCAAAGAGAAACAATGTGTCAGAACAAAGAAATCGAACCTTGTTGGACATGATCCGATCAATGATGAGCAAATCGGATTTACCCTTATCATTCTAGGGATACGCGCTAGAAACTGCAACTTTTACACTTAACAGGGTACCATCAAAATCCGTAGACAAGACACCAAATGAGATGTGGACTGGGAAGAGTCCTAGTTTGTCTTTTCTAAAGATTTGGGGTTGTGAAGCATTTGTCCAGCGACTCGTGTTGGACAAGCTTACACCCAAGTCGGATAAATGCATATTCATAGGATAGCCGAGGGAAACCTTGGGATACAACTTCTACAACTCAGAAGAGAACAAAGTGTTTGTTGCTCGGAATGGGGATTTCCTAGAGAAAGAGATTCCCAGTCGGGAAGCTAGTGGGAGAATGGCATGACTTGAAGAAATTCGAGAGCCACTCGGTGATGAATCGGTTGGTGATGAGATCATACCGGAGTCGGTCAGACAACCCATAGTGAAGTCGGCACCAGAGCCATGGAGGTCGGAAAGATTGCGAAGAGTGCACGACGTGTTTTTGCAAGAAAGCGACAAGCCAGACACGTATGCGTAAGTGATGATGAGCCCAAATTCCGAGGCCTGGCTGGTAACCATGAGATCCGAGTTAAAGTCCATGGATGATAATCAAGTCTGGGACTTGGTTGATCCGACGCCTAGCGTAGTAGCCATTGGTTGCAAATGGGTCTTTAGAAGAAAACCTATGTGGATCGTGAAAGCACAATTTCTACCTAAGGTGGTTTTGGTAATTAATTACAACATATGCATCATTGGATTAATGAGTTTATTCAAGTATATTTCAGAAAAGTTCAAAGATGTCTTGGCTATAGAATTGTGAGGATATGCCCCTTGATGCAAGGAAGGAATAGGATTGGCTCAAGCTTCAAGCAAGAAGACTCTTCATTTTATACTTTGTGAGAAATCACTTTGAGTGCATAGGAAAGCCAATACTATTAAATGGGAATGAGGTATTATGATGAATTGGTTGGACAAGTGCTTAGAGGTAGACACCAAAAATACTCAGCCATTCTCCCACAAAAATATCTCTGTCCAAAGCTAAACTTGCAAAATCGGTGCCACCAACAATTTCCCCTCGGCCCGACCAATTTTACACTTGACATAACCTATGCCAAACCCTACCATCTCGGTACCACCAACATTCCTATCGGTGCCACCGAGATTCAGTGACCAATATTCTATTGAGAATGTTTCAATATTCTATTCGAGTTTGAAATTGGTCGCATCGAGATTAGGAAACTGGTCCAGGTCATTGTATCGGTACCACCTATATTCCTATATCGGTCTCACCAAGAATTCAAAAGTTTCCACATTTAGTGCAACTCGGTACCACCGAGATACAATTTGGTGTCACCGAGTTGGGCAATAATGTTGTAACGGTTGGATTTTGAGGGATGCCTATATATACCCCACCACCTACCTCTCATTCGCACAGGAAGCACTCAGAACACACTTACACTTGCCAGATCCATTTTTCTAAGAGAGAGCCACCTACTCATGTGTTGAGATCAAGAGATTCCATTCCAACCATTTGAACCTGGATTTCTAACCTCCCCAAGTTGCTTTCCACAAGATCAATCTCTCCTACCCATGCCAAATCTGGGAGAGAGTGATTGAGTGTTGAGGAGACTATCTTTTGAACCACACGAGCAAGGAGTTCAACGTTCTACCACATCTATTACCGTTTGGCGGGTGGTGCCTTCTAGATTGGTTAGGTGTCGCTTGGGAGTCTCCTACGTCGTGTTGTGGAGTTGAACCAAGACGTTTGTAAGGGCAAGGAGATCGCCTACTTTATGAAGATCTACCGTGAGCGAGGCTAGTCATGTGTGGACGGAAGCCGTGGTGAAATAGACAAGGCCGCTTCTTTGTGGACCCCTTGTGGGTGGAGCCCTCCGTGGACTCTCTCAGTCGTTACCCTCTGTGGGTTGAAGTCTCCACTAACATGGACGTACAATAGCACCACCTATTAGAACCATGCCCAAAATCGCCGTGTCAACCTTTGCGTTTGATCTCCCTACCTTACCCTCTACTTTACACTTGCATGTTTTACTTTTCGCTACCACCTATTAGAAGCTTGTTGGAATTATGCCCTAGAGGCAATAATAAATATAGTTATTATTATAATTCCTGTATCAAGATAATCGTTTATTATCCATGATATAATTGTATTGAATGAAGACCCATTTACATGTGTGGATACATAGACAAAACACTGTCCCTAGCAAGCCTCTAGTTGGCTAGCCAGTTGATCAAAGATAGTCAGTGTCTTCTAATTATGAACAAGGTGTTGTTGCTTGATAACTGGATCACGTCATTAGGAGAATCACGTGATGGACTAGACCCAAACTAATAGACGTAGCATGTTGATCGTGTCATTTTGTTGCTACTGTTTTCTGCATGTCAAGTATTTGTTCCTATGACCATGAGATCATATAACTCACTAACACCGGAGGAATACTTTGTGTGTATCAAACGTCGCAACGTAACTGGGTGACTATAAAGATGCTCTACAGGTATCTCCGAAGGTGTTCGTTGACTTAGTATGGATCAAGACTGGGATTTGTCACTCCGTGTGACGGAGAGGTATCTCGGGGCCCACTCGGTAATATAACATCACACACAAGCCTTGCAAGCAATGTGACTTAGTGTAAGTTACGGGATCTTGTATTACGGAACGAGTAAAGAGACTTGCCGGTAAACGAGATTGAAATAGGTATGCGGATACTGACGATCGAATCTCGGGCAAGTAACATACCAAAAGACAAAGGGAATGACATACGGGATTATATGAATCCTTGGCACTGAGGTTCAAACGATAAGTTCTTCGTAGAATATGTAGGATCCAATATGGGCATCCAGGTTCCGCTATTGGATATTGACCGAGGAGTCTCTCGGGTCATGTCTACATAATTCTCGAACCCGCAGGGTCTGCACACTTAAGGTTCGACATTGTTTTATGCGTATTTGAGTTATATGCTTGGTTACCGAATGTTGTTCGGAGTCCCGGATGAGATCACGGACGTCACGCGGGTTTCCAGAATGGTCCAGAAACGAAGATTGATATATAGGATGACCTCATTTGATTACCGGAAGGTTTTCGGAGTTACCGGGAATGTACCGGGAATGACGAATGGGTTCCGGGAGTTCACCGGGGGGGGGCAACCCACCCCGGGGAAGCCCATAGGCCTTGAGGGTGGCGCACTAGCCCTTAGTGGGCTGGTGGGACAACCCAAAAGGGCCCTATGCGCATTGGAAGAAAAATCAAACAGAAAGAAAAAAAAAGGAGGAGGTGGGAAGGGAAGGAAGGACTCCCACCCACCAAACCAAGTCCAACTCGGTTTGGGGGTGGGAGGCCTTCCCCCTTGGCAAGGCCCCCCTCTCCCACCTATATATACGGAGGTTTTAGGGCTGATTTGAGACGATTTTTCCACGGCAGCCCGACCACATACCTCCACGGTTTTTTCTCTAGATCGCGTTTCTGCGGAGCTCTGGCGGAACCCTGCTGAGACAAGGTCATCACCAACCTCCAGAGCGCCGTCACGCTGCTGGAGAACTCTTCTACCTCTCCATCTCTCTTGCTGGATCAAGAAGGCCGAGATCATCGTCGAGCTGTACGTGTGCTGAACGCGGAGGTGCCGTCCGTTTGGCACTAGATCGTGGGACTGATCGCAGGATTGTTCGCGGGGCGGATCGAGGGACGTGAGGACGTTCCACTACATCAACCGCGTTCACTAACGCTTCTACTGTACGGTCTACATGGGTACGTAGATCACTCATCCCCTCTCGTAGATGGACATCACCATGATAGGTCTTCGTGCGCGTAGGAAATTTTTTGTTTCCCATGCGACGTTCCCCAACAGTGGTATCAGAGCTAGGTTCATGCGTAGATGTCTTCTCGAGTAGAACACAAAAGTTTTTGTGGGCGGTGATGTGCGTTTTGCTGCCCTCCTTGGTCTTTTCTTGATTCCGCGGTATTGTTGGATTGAAGCGGCTTGGACCGACATTACTCGTACGCTTACGAGAGACTGGTTTCATCGCTACGAGTAACCCCGTTGCTCAAAGATGACTGGCAAGTGTCGGTTTCTCCAACTTTAGTTGAATCGGATTTGACCGAGGAGGTCCTTGGATGAGGTTAAATAGCAACTCATATATCTCCGTTGTGGTGTTTGCGTAAGTAAGATGCGATCCTACTAGACACCCATGGTCACCACGTAAAACATGCAACAACAAAATTAGAGGACGTCTAACTTGTTTTTGCAGGGTATGCTTGTGATGTGATATGGCCAATGATGTGATGTGATATATTGGATGTATGAGATGATCATGTTGTAATAGATAATATCGACTTGCACGTCGATGGTACGGCAACCGACAGGAGCCATAGGGTTGTCTTTATACTAATGTTTGTGCTTGCAGATGCGTTTACTATTTTGCTAGGATGTAGCTTTAGTAGTAATAGCATGAGTAGCACGATAACCCCGATGGCGACACGTTGATGGAGATCATGGTGCGGCGCCGGTGACAAGAAGATCGTGCCGGTGCTTTGGTGATGGAGATCAAGAAGCACGTCATGATGGCCATATCATGTCACTTATGAATTGCATGTGATGTTAATCCTTTTATGCACCTTATTTTGCTTAGAACGACGGTAGCATTATGAGGTGATCTCTCACTAAAATTTCAAGATGAAATTGTGTTCTCCCCGACTGTGCACCGTTGCTACAGTTCGTCGTTTCGAGACACCACGTGATGATCGGGTGTGATAGACTCAACGTTCACATACAACGGGTGCAAAACAGTTGCGCATGCGGAACACTCGGGTTAAGCTTGACGAGCCTAGCATGTGCAGACATGGCCTCGGAACACATGAGACCGAAAGGTCGATCATGAATCATATAGATGATATGATTAGCATAGGGATGCTTACCACTGAAACTATACTCAACTCACGTGATGATCGGACTTGAGCTACTGTAAGTGGATCATGAACCACTCAAATGACTAGAGAGATGTACTTTTTGAGTGGGAGTTTAGCGTATAATTTGATTAAGTTAAACTCTAATTATCTTGAACATAGTCTAAGTCTACTTTGAATATATTTGTGTTGTAGATCATGGCTCACGCGACAGTCACCCTGAATTTTAATACGTTCCTAGAGAAAGCTAAGTTGAAAGATGATGGAAGCAACTTTGTAGACTGGGCTCGTAATCTTAAGCTAATCTTACAAGCTGGGAAGAAGGATTATGTCCTTAATGCTGCGCTAGGAGATGAACCACCCGCTACGGCTGATCAGGATGTTAAGAACGCTTGGTTAACACGTAAGGAGGACTACTCAGTAGTTCAATGTGCAGTCTTGTATGGCTTAGAACAGGGACTTCAACGTCGCTTTGAGCGTCATGGATCATTTGAGATGTTCCAAGAGTTGAAGTTTATCTTTCAGAAGAACGCCCGGATCGAGAGGTATGAGACCTCCGATAAATTCTATGCTTGCAAGATGGAGGAGAACTCGTCTGTCAATGAACATGTGCTCAAAATGTCTGGGTACTCAAACCGTCTAGCTGAGCTGGGGATTGAACTCCCGCAAGAGGCTATCACTGATAGAATCCTTCAATCACTGCCGCCAAGCTATAAAGGCTTTGTGTTGAACTACAACATGCAAGGGATGAACAAGTCACCCGACGAGTTGTTTGCGATGCTGAAAGTCGCAGAGTCTGAACTCCGTAAAGAACATCAAGTGTTGATGGTGAATAAGACCACTAGTTTCAAGAGAAACAGCAAAGGCAAGAAGGGTAATTCAAAGAAGAGCGGCAAGCCTGTTGCCAATCCGACGAAGAAACCCAAAGCTGGACCTAAGCCTGAAACAGAGTGTTACTATTGCAAGGGTATGGGTCACTGGAAGCGCAACTGCCCCAAGTATCTGGGAGATAAGAAGGCGGCCAAAGAAAAACCAGGTATATTTGATATACATGTTATTGATGTGTACTTAACCAGCTCTCGTAGTAGTGCCTGGGTATTCGATACCGGTTCTGTTGCTCATATTTGCAACTCGAAACAGGAACTGCGGAATAGACGAAGGCTGGCGAAAGATGAAGTGGCGATGCGCGTAGGAAATGGTTCCAAGGTTGATGCAATCGCCGTCGGCATAGTTTCACTTCAGTTACCATCAGGATTAGTTATGAACTTAAATCATTGTTATTTAGTGCCTGCGTTGAGCATGAACATTATATCTGGATCTTGTTTATTGCGAGACGGTTACTCTTTTAAGTCAGAGAATAATGGTTGTTCTATTTCTATGAGTAACATCTTTTATGGTCATGCACCCAATGTGAGAGGATTGTTCATATTGAATCTTGATAGCGATACACACATACATAACATTGAGACCAAAAGAGTTAGAGTTAACAATGATAGCGCCATATTTTTGTGGCACTGCCGCTTAGGTCATATTGGTGTAAAGCGCATGAAGAAACTCCATGCCGATGGACTTTTGGAGTCACTTGACTTTGATTCACTTGACACGTGCGAACCATGCCTCATGGGCAAGATGACTAAAACTCCGTTCTCCGGAACAATGGAGCGTGCAAGTGACTTGTTGGAAATCATACATACCGATGTGTGTGGTCCGATGAGCGTAGAGGCACGCGGCGGATATCGTTATTTTCTCACCTTCACTGACGATTTGAGTAGTATGGTTATGTCTACTTAATGAAGCACAAGTCTGAAACATTTGAAAAGTTTAAGCAATTTGAGAGTGAAGTTGAAAATCATCGTAACAAGAAGATCAAGTTCCTACGGTCTGATCGTGGGGGTGAATATCTGAGTTTCGAGTTTGGTGCTCACTTAAGACAATGTGGAATTGTTTCACAGTTAACACCGCCTGGAACACCATAGCGTAATGGTGTGTCCGAACGTCGTAATCGTACTTTATTAGAGATGGTGCGATCTATGATGTCTCTTACCGATTAGCCGTTACCGTTTTGGGGTTATGCATTAGAAACAGTTGCATTCACTTTGAATAGGGCACCATCAAAATCCGTTGAGACGACGCCATATGAACTATGGTATGGCAAAAGGCCAAAGTTGTCGTTTCTTAAAGTTTGGGGATGTGATGCTTATGTCAAAAAGCTTCAGCCTGAAAAGCTGGAACCCAAAGCGGAAAGGTGCGTCTTCATAGGTTACCCAAAGGAGACAGTTGGGTACACCTTCTATCTCAAATCCGAGGGCAAAGTGTTTGTTGCTAAAAATGGAGCTTTTCTCGAGAAGGAGTTTCTCTCGAGAGGATTGAGTGGGAGGAAGATAGAACTTGACGAGGTTGTCGAACCTCTCATCCCTCTGGATGGTGGCGCAGGGCAAGGGGAAACCTCTGTCGTTGCGATGCCGGCTGAGGAGGAAGTTAATGATGGTGATCATGAAACTCCGGTTCAAGTTTCTGTCGAACCACGCAGGTCGACGAGACCACGTGCTGCTCCAGAGTGGTACGGTAATCCCGTCTTATCAATCATGTTGTTGGACAACAATCAACCTGCAAATTATGAAGAAGCAATGGTGGGCCCGGATTCCAACAAATGGCTAGAAGCCATGAAGTCCGAGATAGGATCCATGTATGAGAACAAAGTGTGGACTTTGGAGGTACTGCCTGAGGGCCGCAAGGCTATTCAGAATAAATGGATCTTTAAGAGGAAGACGGACGCTGACGGCAATGTGACCGTTTATAAAGCTCGACTTGTGGCAAAGGGTTTTTCACAAGTTCAAGGAGTTGACTACGATGAGACATTCTCACCCGTAGCGATGCTTAAGTCCGTCAGAATCATGTTAGCAATAGCTGCATTTTTCGATTATGAAATCTGGCAGATGGATGTCAAAACGGCGTTCCTTAACGGTTACCTTAAGGAAGAATTGCATATGATGCAACCCGAAGGTTTTGTGGATCCTAAGAATGCTAACAAGGTGTGCAAGCTCCAGCGATCCATTTATGGACTGGTGCAAGCATCTCGGAGTTGGAACAAATGCTTTGATGAGGTGATCAAAGAATTTGGGTTTATACAAGTGGTTGGAGAATCTTGTATTTACAAGAATGTGAGTGGGAGCTCTGTGGCGTTTCTAATATTATATGTGGATGACATATTGCTGATTGGAGACAACGTAGAGTTTTTGGAGAGCATAAAGGATTACTTGCATAAAAGTTTCTCTATGAAGGACCTAGGAGAAGCTGCTTACATTCTAGGCATTAAGATCTATAGGGATAGATCAAAACGCGTGATAGGACTTTCACAAAGCACATACCTTGATAAAGTTTTGAAGAGGTTCAAAATGGAACAGTCCAAGAAGGGGTTCTTGCCAGTTTTACAAGGTACGAGATTGAGTAAGACTCAGTGACCAGCAACTGATGAAGATAGAGAGCATATGCGCTCCATCCCCTATGCTTCGGCCATAGGTTCTATCATGTATGCAATGTTGTGCACTAGACCGGATGTTAGCCTGGCCATAAGTATGGCAGGTAGGTTCCAGAGTAATCCAGGAGTGGAGCACTGGACGGCGGTCAAGAATATCCTGAAGTACCTGAAAAGGACTAAGGAGATGTTTCTCGTATATGGAGGTGACGAAGAGCTCGCCGTAAAAGGTTACGTCGATGCAAGCTTTGACACAGATCCGGAAGACTCTAAGTCGCAAACCGGATACGTATTTATTCTTAATGGGGGTGCGGTAAGCTGGTGCAGTTCCAAGCAAAGCGTCGTAGCAGATTCTACATGTGAAGCGGAGTACATGGCTGCCTCGGAGGCGGCTAAGGAGGGTGTCTGGATGAAGCAATTCATGATGGATCTTGGAGTGGTGCCAAGCGCACTGAATCCAATAACCTTGTTCTGTGACAACACGGGTGCCATTGCCTTAGCAAAGGAACAACGGTTTCACAAGAAGTCCAGACACATCAAACGACGCTTCAACCTCATCCGCGACTACGTCGAAGGGGAGGACGTGAATATATGCAAAGTTCACACGGATCTGAATGTAGCAGACCCGCTGACTAAACCTCTTCCACGGGCTAAGCATGATCAACACCAGAACTGTATGGGTGTTAGATTTATTACAATGTAATTCGCATGATGATGTGAGGACTAGATTATTGACTCTAGTGCAAGTGGGAGACTGTTGGAATTATGCCCTGGAAGCAATAATAAATATAGTTATTATTATAATTCTTGTATAAAGATAATCGTTTATTATCCATGCTATAATTGTATTGAATGAAGACTCATTTACATGTGTGGATACATAGACAAAACACTGTCCCAAGCAAGCCTCTAGTTGGCTAGCCAGTTGATCAAAGATAGTCAGTGTCTTCTGATTATGAACAAGGTGTTGTTGCTTGATAACTGGATCACGTCATTAGGAGAATCACGTGATGGACTAGACCCAAACTAATAGACGTAGCATGTTGATCGTGTCATTTTGTTGCTACTGTTTTCTGCGTGTCAAGTATTTGTTCCTATGACCATGAGATCATATAACTCACTAACACCAGAGGAATACTTTGTGTATATCAAACGTCGCAACGTAACTGGGTGACTATAAAGATGCTCTACAGGTATCTCCGAAGGTGTTCGTTGAGTTAGTATGGATCAAGACTGGGATTTGTCACTCCGTGTGACGGAGAGGTATCTCGGGGCCCACTCGGTAATGTAACATCACACACAAGCCTTGCAAGCAATGTGACTTAGTGTAAGTTACGGGATCTTGTATTACGGAACGAGTAAAGAGACTTGCCGGTAAACGAGATTGAAATAGGTATGCGGATACTGACGATCGAATCTCGGGCAAGTAACATACCAAAGGACAAAGGGAATGACATACGGGATTATATGAATCCTTGGCACTGAGGTTCAAACGATAAGTTCTTCGTAGAATATGTAGGATCCAATATGGGCATCCAGGTCCCGCTATTGGATATTGACCGAGGAGTCTCTCGGGTCATGTCTACATAGTTCTCGAACCCGCAGGGTCTGCACACTTAAGGTTCGACGTTGTTTTATGCGTATTTGAGTTATATGGTTGGTTACCGAATGTTGTTCGGAGTCCCGGATGAGATCACGGACGTCACGCGGGTTTCCAGAATGGTCCGGAAATGAAGATTGATATATAGGATGACCTCATTTGATTACCGGAAGGTTTTCGGAGTTACCGGGAATGACGAATGGGTTCCGGGAGTTCACCGGGGGGGGGGGGCAACCCACCCCGGGGAAGCCCATAGGCCTTGAGGGTGGCGCACTAGCCCTTAGTGGGCTGGTGGGACAGCCCAAAAGGGTCCTATGCGCATTGGAAGAAAAATCAAACAGAAAGAAAAAAAAGGTGGAGGTGGGAAGGGAAGGAAGGACTCCCACCCACCAAACCAAGTCCAACTCGGTTTGGGGGGGGAGACCTTCCCCCTTGGCTCGGCCGACCCCCTTGGGGCTCCTTGAGCCCCAAGGCAAGGCCCCCCCTCTCCCACCTATATATACAGAGGTTTTAGGGCTGATTTGAGACGATTTTTCCACGGCAGCCCGACCACATACCTCCACGGTTTTTCCTCTAGATCGCGTTTCTGGGGAGCTCGGGCGGAACCCTACTGAGACAAGGTCATCACCAACCTCCGGAGCGCCGTCACGCTGCCGGAGAACTCTTCTACCTCTCCATCTCTCTTGCTGGATCAAGAAGGCCGAGATCATCGTCGAGCTGTACGTGTGCTGAACGCGGAGATGCCGTCCGTTCGACACTAGATCGTGGGATTGATCGCGGGATTGTTCGTGGGGCGGATCGAGGGACGTGAGGACGTTCCACTACATCAACCGCGTTCACTAACGCTTTTGCTGTACGGTCTACAAGGGTACGTAGATCACTCATCCCCTCTCGTAGATGGACATCACCATGATAGGTCTTCGTGCGCGTAGGAATTTTTTTGTTTCCCATGCGACGTTCCCCAACAAAGCTATGCTTCGAGAAGCTAAATTTAGAGCAATAGCATGAGTTCCTCAAAGCTATAGATGACGATCTTCAAAATAAGAGTTCCTCTTATCTTGCCAAATGATTACTCTTTTCTACTTTTGTTCCACAAGTTAAACCTAAGAACACTAGTAACAAAGGTAAGAAGGTTTCTTCATCTAGTAACAAAAATACTAAAGCTAGATCAAATGATGGTGTTGCTAGTATCCCTCTTGATTCCACTAATGATTCTCTTAGCCAAGTTACACTTGAGCAATAAAACGATTTATTGAAAAAGATTATAGAGAGAGGTGTCTTCAAGAGTCTTGCCAGAAGTAAGCAATTCCAAGAAATTGTGCGCAAGCAAGGAGGACATCGGAAGACGCAAGGTGTTGGCTACTTCAACGTCAATGGAGATGTTTGGGAAGAAGGTCCATATCCCATTGCCAAGTTTGTTCCTCGATAGGAAAAGTATGATCCTACTGCTCCTAAGGGAACAAGCTCTCAAGATGGCCTTCTACCACAAAACCACAAGGTGAAGGGAAAGCTTCAAGAGGAGATTGACTCATTCGAGGAAGAACCCAAAGCCAAAGTCGAGTGGGTTCCCAAGGACACATCTAGTACTACCTCATCTAGTGCTACAACAACTCCAAAGATGCCTATCAAGGTGATGTGGGTCCCTAAGAGGAAGAACTAGAAAGTTCTTGAGGGGTGACTCCTTCAATGAAATTCACTCTTATTATTTTTGGCAAGAACTATATACAATCAACTCCAACGATATGCATTAGTTCAAGGAGTTACACATTCCCTCAAAGGTGAGTAAGGGACAAGTGTCGGGACCCCGATCCTAAGTCATCAGAACCCAGCCTGTAACACATCACATCACTTTGCGGCCTCACGCAAGGTAAACTCCACGGCTGCCACCTTACCTTGGCCGGGACCGTTTGCGTCTTTTGGCTCACGTATATGAATATGTTGCTAGCGTTCAAACGACAAAGAACCCGGGTCGACATGACCAGTTATAAACCCAAGCGCTACCTCCGTACAGGGACATGCATAGATAACCCAGCAAGGTAGGTGTCGATCAACAACATGTGTAGACGAGTCGTACCAAGCTACAAGGACTCCATTACACCGCGTGACATTTCCCCGAGGGGACAGACACAGCAGCAAAGAAGGATACACGCCGGTCAATCAATGTGTCTAGAGCAGTAGCAAGCTACCAAGGCTCGATAGAAGCACAAAGAGGCATTTCCTTATAAAGAGTACTACTAAAGGCACACAACTAGGTGTCAAATCCCACACATATAATGCATTTCATAACATACACACAATATGCACGATATGTGTAGATACAACATGGCATCACAACATAACTCTATGACTCAAGCTTTTATTAAGGACTCATAAGAATCAACATAGTGTGATATTACAAACATGGGTCTCGTGACCCGACACTCAAGTCATACAAACAACAAGTGGAAGAAAATCATGTCTGGGTACAGACATCTACTAAAAGTGACTGGAAGAGCCTGAAAAGCTACTACGACCCTACCAAAGGAGCCAGACCTCTGTCTGGGATTCCCAAGCTATTCCGGTCAACATCGAACACATCGCGTAGAACCTTTTAATGAGTCTAAGTCTTCTTTGCAAAAACATAAATAAAGCAACCGTGAGTACAAAGGTACTCAGCAAGTCTTACACCAGAACTATCTACATATGCATCATGTTTCAATGAAAGGATTGTGGGGTTTGATTGCAGCAAGCCAGCTTTGACTCTTGGCTAACCTGTACTACGACTACAAGTTATTTCTTTGAGGTGGGATAGCGCACACGAGTCCACATATTCACCAATTCAATACACCACTATGGATCCACTCTCGTCGCCCTATGAGAAGGCCTTCCATAGCACTCACACTTATCTTGCATGTTTCAAAGTATCCATTTAACTTGTCTATGTACCACGTAATGCTTCCAAGTAGTCCATATCCGAGGACGCGGCTGTTCGAACAGATTAAATCACCCTGGAGGGGTGTACTTCTTCACACACGCTCCCACCACTTATCACCATGTGCACGCCATGCATCTCGACAACCTTCAAGCGGAAGCACTGGCGTGGGTGTCGGCCACGATCGTTAACCACACAAGACCCTAGTCCAGGTTTATCGCCTATTTGAGACTGAACCCGCAAGGAAGTCCGGCCGAGGTTTTCTCTACGGCCCCAAATGATGTGCGCAGGGTTCCCAAGCCCACCATCCGGGTGCCACTTGGTACACTGTGCCACTGTGTATCTACCGCAGAGAAGCCTACCCCATCGGGCAGAGCTAAACACGGCCGCCAACACTTTTCCTACAAACACCAGAAACTAGTTGCAACTCCTGGACAAAGATCTAGGCGATTAATAAGCCAAGAGGGTCAATTAAGTATCCCAATGTATGGTAGTATCTTGTCTTGGATAACGTACACAGAACTCAGTTCTTAAGGACGGTCCCAATGAGACAACCCACCATGTACTCCTACATGGCCTCTCATCGCTACCTTTACCAAATCGGATTCACACTTTTACTCTCACACTGGAGGACATGATCACAACCATTCCGATTCATCATCCAGATGGATCAGACCCGTCACGACTCTAAGCATAGCAGGCATTGTAAACAAACATGGATGAGTAAGCACAACAAGGCTCAAGCAATTGCTACTCATGCTAAGTGGTTTCAACTATTTACTGTGACAAAATTAGGTCATGCAGAGGAATGGGTTCAACTACCGATAACATGTACAGTTGAATCGTGTTTGTCCTAATGCAGTAAGAGAGAGTAGGAGCGAGAGAGTGGGTTTATATCAATATGCTCAAGGGGGGTTTGCTTGCCTGACACGTTTGAATATAGTAATGAGTCTTCATCAATGTCAACGATCACATCGTCGGAAACATCCTCTACCGAGAGGGAACAACACCGGCAAACAAGAAAAGAACAACACTCACTTCACGGAAATGCAACACTATGATGCATGATCAAGAAATGGAGATGAAATGTGACAAGGCCAATATAGCTACCATTTCTTAGGTTGAAGCTGGATTTGAATCAGGATTCGAACATCACTTCAACAAGGTATTTTCCAGATACCCTTTTAATTGATTCGACCTGATGCTCAGGTATAACTTGTTTTTAACATGCATGAGGATGGCATTTTGGGGTTCTGAGTTTCCTAGATCATTGTTTGGTCATAGTAATTGAAGTGGAATTCAAATAGGAATCAAATTCCAACTTCAAACTATTTATTAAATTTACCCTATTCATCATTTTGCCTATTTGGTGTTGTTAACTTTCTCAAACCATCATGTCAATGCCATAATCAGATTCTTTGGATTTTTCTGATCCTTTTTCATATATAAATTATTTCCATTGGACTTACAGATTATTTTCTATGATTTTTAGAAGTTTTAGGTATTTTCTGGAATTATTTTATAGTAGAAAATCAATTACTGCGTCAGCATTGCGTCAGCAGTCAACCGGCCTGGGTCAGGTCAAACCTGACGTGTGGGGTCCACACCTCAATGATAGAGTTAAATTAACAGAGTTAGGTTAATCTTAATTCTTATATTAGAGCCGTAGGGCCCACTGTGAGTGAGTCATTGTTTAACTAAATAGTTATTAGGCGCTAATTAAACACCTGACCGGCTGGGCCCACATGGCAGTGGCTCAGGCCGGCGAGGTCGACGCCGGCGACCAACAAAGTGACGGGGGCTCGCCGGAATTCCTTGATCTAGCGCTATAGGCTTCGGATTTGCACGCGGTTGAGTTCTACGGATAGCTGATGAAGCACAGCATCCATTCCAACCCAGCCACGGGCCAGGAGGTGGCCGGAATGAGGCCGGCGACGACCTCGGGCGGTGGCCGGAGTCGGCCATGGTAGGGCTGGTGCTAGAGGGCAGGAACGGAGGGGGAGAGCACAGGAGGAGGAGCAGGAGCTCACGGCGGTTCCAAAGGAGGCAACAACGACACAGGAGGAGCTCGGGGCAGGGCGAATCGGCCTCGAGGTTGCCGGCGGCTGAAGATGGGGAGGGAGCTCGCGCTCATCGTCCCTGGGCCCTGCGGTCCGATTCCTTTGGTGGTGAGGTTGAGGGCGATGCGGCAGAGCTACCGGGGAGCTTTGGAGGACTTCGGGTGGTCGGAGGTGTCGGTGAGCTCGAGCCGAGCTCGGCCATGGCGAGAGGAAAAAGAGCAGAGGGGGAGAGATAAGGGAGAGAGAGAGGGAGGGGCTCCAGGGAGGAAGAAAAGAGAGGCACGGGGGGGGGGGGGGGTTGCTGGCGCGGAGGAGGCGAGGAGAGGCTGCCACGACGAGCAGGAGGTGGCGCGGCCAGCCCCGTGCTCATCTTCTCCTCTGCCTATTGGCAGGAGGAGGAAGATGACAGGGGAGCCCCTGGTGGGCTGGGCCTGCAGGGGGCGACAGGTAAGCTTCTTTTTTCTATTCTATTTCTTTCTGGCATTTAGATTTAGGTTTTAAAATAAATTGTTTGACCAAAAATAAAACCCTAAAATGCTATTATTTGACAGAGATACTAATATCCAATGCCACATAAAAGTTTCAACATTTTTGAAACTTTAAAATAGAAGGAATCAAAATAATTCCATTCCAAATAGCTATTTGGTCAACTCAAAATCCTTTTTCAAAAGTTCCTGTGACCTAGAATTTTGGTTTGACAAATTTATTTTATGTCACTATTTTACCAAGTATTTGGAACATTTTCTTTGTCCCTTTTAAGGTATTAATTTTTATTGCCTTGTTGTCAATTTTTCAAATCATTGGGGTTTTGATCACTTCCCAATTGTAGATCATCCCCATTGTATTAAGTTGATTTGAATGCATGCATGAATGCTCATTGATGCAACTAACTACAAGCTATAATCTAGGGCTGTGACAACTCACCCCCACTAAACAAGAATCTCGTCCCGAGTTTCAAGCGTAGTCGGGAAGAGGAAGAGGGGACACTAAACTATCACAATCTTCATGATCCATTTGCTCCTCTCGAGGATATTGAGTCATCGCATCATGTTGATCTTGACATCTTTGTCTTTGAGGTCTTCATCTAGCTCGACGACAAAGAACAGGAAGACTCTACAAGATTCGATCTCCTCAAAGATCGAGCAACTCAGGATCAACTCATAGAATGAGACATAGGAACGTCCCTTGAGCTGAGACACAACACCAAAACACGGATGAGAAAATGAGACATATAACAAAGGTGCGATTGGTAGGCAACAAATCCATGCTTAAATCAGATGGTGACGAGGTTTCAAAGTAGCGAGGATTATGTTACCCTCCATACCATAACAGGGCACCTTAGGAGGGTGACTCGTAGAATTATTCCCTTAAGTGGCAAAAAGAATTACTTTTGATACAGAGATCATTGAAACTCTGCATACCAGGGTAAGGCAATTCACAAATGATGGTTTGAAGGAATTTGAAAGAATGGCCTACTCAGGTTGGAAAGAAACTAGGGTTATAGAACAACTCAGCAAACGGAAGGCACATTCCAATTACTACCGAGGATATAACCTAGTGTCTGAGCATGCTCTCAAGAACTTGAGCATTTCCATATTCATCAAACTTTACCAACATCTGTGCCAAGACCTGGGTGTCACATCTTACTACTATGATGAACAGTGATGGAGGATGCAGATGCAAAGGAAGACAACACTTCCTCAGATTTAACCTTAGCTGTGCCAAGGGAACGAAATCTGGTTGATCGACTGAGAGACATTTAGCACTCCGCTTCTAGTGTTCTCCTTGATGTACTAGCACAACCCAATTATAGGTCATGCTTTATATCTAGCGCAACAAATATAGGTCGGACTTCGGGGCTTAAATAGAGTCCATGGGGAACAAATTATAAAATAGGTCATACAAAAACCTCACGGAAGATGACTAAGATTGCTGATGCAAGATATTATAATATCAAGTCTTCCGGCTAGGTGTGTTAGCCATTTCACCACTTTACCGGGTTACATAGAGACCAATATTATAATTCTTGGGAAAGTTCCAACCATTATAATTGCCTGAGATTCAACTCCGGTTGGTGACACAATGCCTCAGACTCAGCACGTCTCAAAACAAGGTTTGCAACACAAATCGACGAGATAACATTGCGAGATTCTCGGGAAATGAACTACGGAAGCCAACTCCAAAACATGAGCTGGAGTGCAAGACACATGTGAACACACTGCCCAAGACAATGATGACCACATGAGAAGTCTTACAACAAAACACTACCGAGTTCTGGATGGGAACCATCGTTGCGGATAACGAAGCCATGTGCAAGTCCATCTGGTACCTTCAGGAATGGCACTTAACTTCTTTTCCTTGAACAAATCAATCAGTGGCTTGGTGTGCTAGGAGATACATATGGAATGGAGGTAGCTAATCTCTCAGACCATAGAATACCTCGCACGTGCATGACTGACTTGAGATGATTCCGAAGAAAACAAATTAACTTTTCTCGAATTCACGACGACAACTTGCATCAGATGCACATGAATTAGAGGAATTCACTTCTTACACCTAACATATACCTCGTGCACGAGACACGAAGACAATGTCTACAAAGTTTCCAGCACTAGCTTAATGTCCAACATAAATCGTGGAACAAATGAGAATGTTGCCGATGGACTCAACAACAATTCATCAAGATACCCATATAAATGGATTTCCACAACTATGTGAGCAAGATAATATCATTGGTCAGATCAAAGAATATAATGGTGTATGCTCAGAAAAATCCATGAGTAAGACATCGTTACTAAAATCTTTGGTTCTGAGTTTGATTTGACAATAGCCCATACTCAAATCAAAATTGAACAAGATAATATATGAAACAATTGATCACACGAATCAACCGATGGCAATATCATCTTTTTTCAAGACTCTCACAACAGGAAAGATATCCCTTTAAAATGAACTAAGTTTAGGCGAAGCTTTTATCTTCCAACTCTCCAAGTTGTTGTTTAGCTTAACCAACTAGCTCGGGGTATCCAACATGGATTCTTGGAGAAGATGGCTTATAAAGAAACCAACTTGATCACGAGCTCTATCATAAAAGTCAGGAAACAACCTGGTAATACTTCCGAGAAGATACTCGGAAAATCACGAACCACCGATATATAATTAAGCTCGGGAACAATCTCGCTTTCCAGGGAAAGATGATGTGATCAATAGAGCGAGGGATTGATACAATCCTAACCCATCGATCGAAAAGTGCACCATGAAACATGGACTAGGTAGCACACTCAATCTTAGGATGACGATTCAATCACCATCACCATAAGAGTGAAATTATTGTCCATTAGCTACCAAGAAATAACATTGCTAGGAGTATTCATTTCACACATCATGGTTCACTTGTCGATATTCCGGTTTCAACCAACACAAAAACCGAGGAATGAACACTGATAGCAAAAAGTATCTCTACATCAAGAGCTCATAAGAGATGGTGCAATTCGCACGACATTCTTGACAACAAGAGGGTAATACTCCCAGATAGAACAGAACAAAAAGTTGGTTAGCATTTCGATCTGCGGAATACAACTACTTTGACCCAATCCAAGATATGAATGAGGTACTGGAGTTTGCTTCTCCCAGTCATTCGAGAATAGAACAATTTCACAGACCACAGGAATAAAAGACATTGATGACACGAATGCACAATTACTTTTGACTATCCTCTCAATGATGAAGGTCAAAATACAACTAGATAGGGCCAACTCAAGAGCACATGATTTCTTGAGTTATGGATGCATGGATTAGAATGTCGAACGAGTTCAACATAATTCTTCCAGATAACCCATGCAGAAGGGCGGGGTAGGCAGAATCACAATATGGAGTAGAGAACTCATCACGAGCACTCTTGTTATGATCTTTAATTCGCGGAGAACTTCTGCCAAAGATGATTCATGGTGCTGGAAGAATGATATACCATGAACCTTGGGAGCTACAACAAGGTTACTAATCATTCTAAAGGAACTAGCAACACTATCAACAGAGATGAGCAGAATGATCCTTGGATTCAAAGACCCAGAAATAGAATAACTAAAAACTAAATAACATCACGAGATGTTTCCGAAAATGATGGCCAGAACTATCGCACTGGAAGACATAGCACACATCTAGACTATTGGGTAGTTTTCAGAGTAACATGTTTTCCTAATACTTCAACAAAACGTCGAGGTAATAGAGTACCTCAACACAGTGATTAGTGTGCTTTGTCTGGCCAAAAGACATTAGAAATAAGAGGAAGGAAGTTGCAATTGCAACAGATTATTTAGGAACTTTGGAAAACTCGGACAGCATAACGGCAGTGCGGGCATGAAATATAAGGCAACCTGCAAGAAAACTGACATTATAACAATGAATTCTTACGAAGACACTGATCCAGGAAGACAACAACTTTTCTATAAGTCTCCAGCATAGTAACTCGTCATCCTAATGAATAGATGAGAAAGCCTAATTCTTAAACCCCGTAGAATAAAGAAGAGGGTGACTCAGAATAAGAATGACACAAGGAAAGGAGTAAAAAGAGCCTTACGTTCCCTTCCACAAACAAATCCCTTATATAACTAAAGAGTTGCTAGACTCAACATCGACCAGTTTGGCTTGGTTATCCTACAGGCAGTCAAGCTCTGATACCAAAGCTGTCGGGACCCCGATCCTAAGTCATAAGAACCCATCCTGTAACACATCACATCACTTTGCGGCCTCACGCAAGGTAAACTCCACGGCTACCACCTTACCTTGGCCAGGACCGTTTGCGTCTTCTGGCTCACGTATATGACTATGTTGCTAGAGTTCAAACGACAAAGAACCCGGGTCGACAAGACTAGTTATAAACCCAAGCGGTACATCCGTACAGGGACAAGCATACATAACCCAGCAAGGCAGGTGTCGATCAACATCGTGTGTAGACGAGTTGTAGCAAGCTACAAGGACTCCATTACACCGCGTGACATTTCCCCGAGGGGACAGACACAACAGCAAAGAAGGATACACGCCGGTCAATCAATGTGTCTAGAGCAGTACCAAGCTACCAAGGCTCGATAGAAGCACAAAGAGGCATTTCCCTGTAAAGAGTACTACTAAAGGCACACAACTAGGTGTCGAATCCCACACATATAATGCATTTCATAACATACACACAATATGCACGATATGTGTAGATACAACATGGCATCACAACATAACTCTATGACTCAAGCTTTTATTAAGGACTCATAAGTATTAACATAGTGTGATATTACAAACAGGGGTCTCGTGACCCGACACTCAAGTCATACAAACAACAAGCGGAAGAAAATCATGTCTGGGTACAGACATCTACTAAAAGTGGCTGGAAGAGCCTGAAAAGCTACTACGACCCTACCAAAGGAGCCAGAACTCTGTCTGGGATTCCCAAGCTATTCCGGTCAACATCGAACACATCGCGTAGAACCTTTTAATGAGTCTAAGTCTTCTCTGCAAAAACATAAATAAAGCAACCGTGAGTACAAAGGTACTTAGCAAGTCTTACATCAGAACTATCTACATATGCATCATGTTTCAATGAAAGGATTGTGGGGTTTGATTGCAGCAAGCCAGCTTTGACTCTTGACTAACCTGTACTACGACTACAAGTTATTTCTTTGAGGTGGGATAGCGCACACGAGTCCACATATTCACCAATTCAATACACCACTATGGATCCACTCTCGACTCCCTACGAGAAGGCCTTCCATAGCACTCACACTTATCTTGCATGTTTTAGAGTATCCATTTAACTTGTCTATGTACCACGTAATGCTTCCAAGTAGTCCATATCCGAGGACGCGGCTATTCGAACGGATTAAATCGCCCTGCAGGGGTCTACTTCTTCACACACGCTCCCACCACTTATCACCATGTGCACGTCATGCATCTCGGCAACCTTCAAGCGGAAGCACTGGCGTGGGTGTCGGCCACGACCGTTAACCACACAAGACCCTAGTCCAGGTTTATCGCCTATTTGAGACTGAACCCGCAAGCAAGTCCGGCCGAGGTTTCCTCTACGGCCCCAAACGATGTGTGCAGGGTTCCCAAGCCCACCATCCGGGTGCCACTTGGTACACCGTGCCACTGTGTATCTACTGCAGAGAAGCCTACCCCGTCGGGCAGAGCTAAACACGGCCGCCAACACTTTTCCTACAAACACCAGAAACTAGTTGCAACTCCTGGACAGAGATCTAGGCGATTAATAAGCCAAGAGGGTCAATTAAGTATCCCAATGTGTGGTAGTATCTTGTCTTGGATAACATACACAGAACTCAGTTCTAAAGGATGGTCCCAATGAGACAACCCACCATGTACTCCTACATGGCCTCTCATCGCTAGCTTTACCAAATCGGATTCACACTTTTACTCTCACACTGGAGGACATGATCACAACCATTCCGATTCATCATCCAGATGGATCAGACCCGTCACGACTCTAAGCATAGCAGGCATTGTAAACAAACATGGATGAGTAAGCACAACAAGGCTCAAGCAGTTGCTACTCATGCTAAGTGGTTTCAACTATTTACTATGACAAAATCAGGTCATGCAGAGGAATGGGTTCAACTACCGATAGCATGTACAGTTGAATCGTTTTTGTCCTAATGCAGTAAAAGAGAGCAGGAGCGAGAGAGTGGGTTTATATCAATATGCTCAAGGGGGGTTTGCTTGCCTGACACGTCTGAAGATAGCAATGAGTCTTCATCAATGTCAACGATCAGATCATCGGAACCATCGTCTACCGAGAGGGAACAACACCAGCAAACAAGAAAAGAACAACAATCACTTCACGGAAATGCAACACTATGATGCATGATGAAGAAATGGAGATGAAATGTGACAGGGCCAATATAGCTACCATTTCTTAGGTTGAAGCTGGATTTGAATTAGGATTCGAACATCACTTCAACAAGGTATTTTCCGGATACCCTTTTAATTGATTCGACCTGATGCTCAGGTATAACTTCTTTTTAACATGCATGAGGATGGCATTTTGGGGTGCTGAGTTTCCTAGATCATTGTTTGGTCATAGTAATTGAAGTGGAATTCAAATAGGAATCAAATTCCAACTTCAAAATATTTATTAAATTTACCCTATTCATCATTTTTCCTATTTGGTGTTGTTAACTTTCTCAAACCACCATGTAAATGCCATAATCAGATTCTTTGGATTCTTCTGATCCTTTTTCATATATAAATTATTTTCATTGGACTTACAGATTATTTTCTACGATTTTTAGAAGTTTTAGGCATTTTCTGGAATTATTTTATCATAGAAAATCAATTACCGCGTCAGCAGTCAACTGGCCTGGGTCAGGTCAAACCTGACGTGTGGGGTCCACATGTGAGTGACAGAGTTAAATTAACAGAGTTAGATTAATCTTAATTCTTATTTTAGAGCCGTAGGGCCCACTATGAGTGAGTCATTGTTTAACTAAATAGTTATTAGGCACTAATTAAACACCTGGCTGGCTGGGCCCACATGGCAGTGGCTCAGGCCGGCGAGGTCGACGCCGGCGACCAACAGAGTGACGGGGGCTCGCCAGAATTCCTTGATCTCGCGCTATAGGCTTCGGATTTGCACGCGGTTGAGTTCTACGGATAGCTGATGAAGCGCGGCATCCATTCCAACCCAGCCACGGGCCAGGAGGTGGCCGGAATGAGGCCGGCGATGACCTCGGGCGGTGGCTGGAGTCGGCCATGGTAGGGCTGGTGCTAGAGGGCACGAACGGAGGGGGAGAGCACAGGAGGAGGAGCAGGAGCTCAAGGCGGTTCCAAAGGAGGCAACAGCGACAGAGGAGGATCTCGGGGCAGGGCGAATCGGCCTCGAGGTTGCCGGCGGCCGGAGATGGGGAGGGAGCTCGCGCTCGTCGTCTCTCGGCCATGCGGTCCGATTCCTTCGGCGGTGAGGTTGAGGGCGATGCGGTAGAGCTACCGGGGAGCTTTGGAGGACTTCGGGTGGTCGGAGGTGTCGGTGAGCTCGAGCCGAGCTCGGCCATGGCAAGAGGAAAAAGAGCAGAGGGGGAGAGATAAGGGAGAGAGAGAGGGAGGGGCTCGGGGGAGGAAGAAAAGAGAGGCACGGGGGGGGGGGGGGTTGCTGGCGCGGAGCAGGTGAGCAGAGGCTGCCACGACGAGCAGGAGGTGGCGCGGCCAGCCCCGTGCTCATCTTCTCCTCTGCCTACTGGAAAGGAGGAGGAAGATGACAAGGGAACCCCTGGTGGGCTGGGCCTGCAGGGCGAGAGGTAAGCTTCTTTTTTTCTATTCTATTTCTTTCTGGCATTTAGATTTAGGTTTTAAAATAAATAGTTTGACCAAAAATAAAACCCTAAAATGTTACTATGTGACAGAGATAATAATATCCAATGCCACATAAAAGTTTCAACATTTTTGAAACTTTAAAAGAGAAGGAATCAACATAATTCCATTCCAAATAGCTATTTGGTCAACTCAAAATCCTTTTTCAAAAGTTCCTGTGATCTAGAATTTTGGTTTGACAAATTTATTTTATGTCACTATTTTACCAAGTATTTGGAACATTTTCTTGGTCCCTTTTAAGGTATTAATTTTTATTTCCTTGTTGTCAATTTTTCAAATCATTGGGTTTTTGATCACTTCCCAATTGTAGATCATCCCCATTTTATTAAGTTGATTTGAATGCATGCATGATTGCTCACTGATGCAACTAACTACAAGCTATAATCTAGGGCTGTGACAACAAGGTAATTAATGCATCTTTAGACATCACCTCCGATGTATTTTATTCCATGTCTACAGATATCCTTGTATTTTTTCCTTTTCTTTGGGACTAACCCATGTAGGTGATAAGAGTAAGAAACAACAAGGATTTCTCCCAACTCAAGTTGATCTTCATCAACAATGAGCATCCACCACTACTACACCTACTTGAAGTCTTCTACGACAAAACCCAAGGTTAGTTTATCCCTCTTAGGGGGGATGTCACATCTAGGGGGAGCTTTACTCTGAGACTTGAGTATAAGTGTCTCCTATACGATGTGAACACATTAATGAACTATGTAAAAGTGGTAACCCCACTTATGCTTAATCGATTAGTATGACCTATGATCAAGTATTATTACTTGGCTCCTATGTTAATCTACTCATATAGAGGACCTCATTATCGCCAAATTGCTTGATAGATGCTACAACGTTTGTGCATCTTCCCCATGTTTTATTTGACATCTTATTGTGTGAGCATGTTGGTATGCATATTTTTCTCATTCGAGGATATCCAATTGTTGTTATTTGGATTTCTGTTTCTTTTGGCCAATTGGATATACAAGAATACCTAAGTACCTTTCTCTAGCTATCTATACTTTCTCGTCCCAAATTATATTCATGCTACATCACAAAATTTGAGCAAGCACTTTAGGGACACTCTATGTGAGGAGAACTCACAGATCCGTCTCGACAAGGGCTGAATTCCAAAACCTCCCAAAGTGCATCTCGGTGTGACCAACCTCCAAATCTTGGTCTCACCGAAGCCTAGGGTTGATTAGGTTTTATCATCTCGGTGCAACTGAGTTCTTCTTTTCGGCCTCACCGAGTTTCACTGTCAGTTGACAACCGTGGAACTCGGTGGCACTGTCAGTTGACAACAGTTTCAGGCAAAGGTGCATGAGTTTCACTGAAAATCTCATCTCGGTGTCACCGACAGCTAAGGGATATATACCAGCGGAACCCGACAGTTGAAAAATTTCTTCAAACGCCGAACAGTCGCACCCATTTGTTGTCGTGCCATAGTGCCGTGGACATCTACTTGTTTCTCCCATGCACCTTTGCCAGGAGTCCTCACTACCGACACATTCTTCATCGTCGTCGCTGCCGTAGCAAATCCACGCCAAGTTAGGGTACGGATTTGATTTCCTTTTTGCACTCCAATCTGATTCTTTGTGCAATTAGGCACTCCCATTATCTATCAATTGTTGCTACAAGTTCTATCCAGCAGGGAACTCCATTAATCTAGCAAACAAAGAAATTTTTAGGGTTAGAAGTCCGCGAGATTGAATCTCGGTGTCACCGATTTGCAAAAATCGGTCTTACCGATTTTGGATTGAGGGTTAGTGAGAATGTTCTCGGTGGAACCGAGTTCTCCTTTTCGGTGAAACTGAAAATGGTGCCAAGTTTTTGTTAATGAGAACATTTGTCTTGGTGGCTCTGAAATTTTTGACTCGGTGGAACTAAAATCCTCTTTTGCTGAATGTTAAAACTAATTTTCCAGAGTTCAATTTTTTCAAAACTTCTGCAATTTTGTGATGCTTATCGTTTCCAGCTCTTCTATATCTTTCCCAGGGTGAGCTTGTCAACTTGTCTGCCAGTCTGCGAGTGTGCTTGTGTGCTTGGTCTTGCAAGATGTCACGTTCAATGGATAATCACAACAACTTCAGTGAGCCCCATGCTGAAACTGATTCAGGCACTAGTCCTGAGAGAACCTCTTCTGACACACGTACTCCCAGCTCCCATGGCATGCCTAAGGCAGCTACCAGGTCTAGAAGGAAGCTAAATTCTGATGAATAAGATGCTCACGTCATCCCTGAGGAATTTGCTCCCCAGAAGTAGAAGGAGAAGACCATAGTCAGGAAGACTGTGAGGAAGGAGTATGCTAAACCTCCTGACACTAGAGCTCCAGATGCAAGGCTTGCAAATAAGCCAAGTGCGAAGAGAGCCACGAAGAGAACAATCCATGTTATTGGAAAGCAAACCTCAATGTTGTAACATCCAAAAATTATAAATTTTGGAATGTTAATATAATTATTAGATTGATTGTTTGTTTGTTTGAGTGATTGAAACTTGAGTGGAATTTGAAACTTCTCAAAAAAATGAGAAAGAATAAAATGACTTTCCCAAAATTTTCTATTTTGAATCCCTTTTCAATTTTGAGTTTGAATATTTTCAAAACCCTTTGATTAAAAAAAAATTCAAACGAGAGGAGGAAAATGACCCTCCAAAATCAGAGACAATGTCTTGATTCAAATTTTAAGTATTTGCAATTTATTTGAAATTCAAATTCCTTTTCATTTTAAAGTTATTGCAAAAAAATAATTTTTTTAAAAAAGTATTTTATTTGGTTTTGAAAATATGTTCATGTTTTAGAAAATTTTATTCTGAAAATTTTGATATATAATATGTCTATATAAAATGTTCTCTCTTTTTCATTCATACGTTTTTTTAAAAAAAAATTGTTCGTTCGCAAAAAAAAATTTGAAAAAAAAGCTCATGATCCAGCCAGCACGTGTGCGTGCGCTGTGTGCGTGGCTGGCCGATTCCTTTGGCCCATGAGGCACCTTTTTACTTCTTTTTTCTAGTTTCCCTACATTACGTATATATTTAGTCCCACATCGCCTACCTATGGACCATTAGACCTCCCTTCCACCTATAAATATAGATCCATAGGAGCATCCAAAAATCATCTATTTCGGGTTAAATCAATCTTTTGGTTTAACTAGATTTATTAAATAAAAATATTCTTTTCTCTTCGGCGGGATTTCTCGAAGTCGTCTCCTTATTGGAATTAATTCTTACTATGCATTCTAAAGGTATTTCTCTTCGTATTTTTTTATACTCCCGTAGTTTATTATTTCTAGACTAGTATTCCTACACTAGTATACGGTAGAGTAATTAGATATATTATTTAGCCTTTGTATTTACACATTAGTACTAGAATTCTTTTAGACATAACACTTTTCTTCCGTAAAACAGCTTGGCCCTGATTTTTCAAATAGCCATAACTTTTTACTCGTTTATCCGAATTAGATGAAACCAACGCCTAGAGTTTCGTCTTAATCCCACCTATCCGATGAACCTATCATATCAACTTTTTTGAAATTTTGAAATTTCGAAATTTGTTCATATTCATATTCAAACTTTTTTTGATCATATCTTTTTCTCCGTAGCTCCCTTTTAGATGAATTCTATTGCGTCGGATTCGTATCAAAGTAATCTTTCCGTTTATATCATTAGTTTTAACTTTTCAACTTATAATTTTGATCAAATCAGATTTATCTATTAGTGCCCAAAAGTGTTCACATCGTTTTAAGCCGATTCAATGTTATATTAACGTATTTGTATCTTTTGATCCGCTAGTTCAAATCTAGTAATTCTTTTTTCTACACGCTCATATTGATCTCCTATATCTAGTAGCATCATTAGTTTAGACCTTTGAAACTTAGAAATTTGAGCGATTCAAATTTGTATTCGAACATTCATTTGATCTTATCTTGCAAATTGTACCACCTTTTCAATTGATTCCTTTTAGCCCTAAACACTCATGTCATATATTTTTGTACGTAACCATCGTACTTCAGTTCAACATCTCTTGACCTTTTGAATGCAAATTCAATTCATACTTCAATTCGCTATAACTTGCGTTGTAGTTCTCCATTTCAAGAAATTCTTTCTACAAATAAATTCTTATGCCTTATACTATTTGTCAAACAACATTCATGTTGTTCTCCCAATATTTTTGATCATCTCCCATAGTGTATGCAAGTCGAGCTTATATAGCAATGGTTCCTCGTCCATTAACTCTTTTGATCTCATTCATGCACCTTCACTTTACAACACACTTAGAACCTATTTTTTTATTAAACCTTAGTATGTTGTTATTTTGCACAAAGACATGTTTTGTTCTTATGTTCTTTTGGTTCTATTGAATGCTATTCGTTTACGATAGATTGCTCGGAGTGTGGCGAGTAGAATTATCAGGATTTTGAGAGCAACTATCTTCATCAAGTAATACCAGGCAAGTCATTTTGATCATACTATCACCTATGTTTTATGCATCGTAGTTCTACCATCCTATGCCCAATTGCATGCTGCTTAGGTACTTGGAAATTTTAGTATAGATTGTCGTATCATGTGGTAGGCACACAACAACCCCGATACTTGGCCCCGGGACGACAAATTTCATATTGCTATGCTTGAGTAGATGGGATTTTGGTTGAGTGCATAACACGAGTGATGCGAGGTTGATTAAATAATCAAGACCGGTTAAGACAAGATTTTAAAGACCTCGGACGCAATGCAACTCTGGGTGAAGGACGGTTGATCGGCTCCCTGGAGAACCCAGTGGATGACCCGGGATGCTGGAGAGGCCATGACATCCTGCGGAAAGCTTCACCCAGGCTCAAAGAGACGGACGGATATTTTCAAGACCCAAGGCTTACCTGCACAGCCACAAGTCATTATGGGCTCTGGCTTGGTTGGACAACGCGGCGACTCTGGACAGACGGTGCTAGCAGATGTAGAAGAACGGTAGGATTGGATGGGCACCGACAGGGATTCAGAGGGACCCGTTGAAAGACCATGTTTTGATCATCTGTTCTTCAAACACCCTGAAGTGCGAGGACATACACGGAGGTGATCAAATCTTGTGGGGAACGTGTGCAAAACTCTACAGAGTACTCAAACCTAATCGATTAGCCGTGTCCAAGGTCATGGACAACTTGAGCCAAAGGAACTGAAGTTATCTGGATTTCTCATCACCATTATATATATTTGATGAGGGTAATTATTGACAACTCGGGTACGAGAACTGGTTGGCGGAACCATCTCGTTAACAACCAACCTTTGTAGTAACATTTTTCTTTTAGCCCCTCTTGATGTAGGAGAAAACTTTCTTTTCGCTAAAAACTTATAGCCCCACCTGCCATATATGCATCTAGAGATAGTTGATTATTATTTTACCCCCTCTCATATGTGACTTGCCGGCATATTCAATATGCTGACCTACACGGCTGCAACGTCTTATGTTGCAGATATTTTTCTTCGACGAGTAAGAGTACGATTCAGGGTTACGGTCTACACTCAACTTGCCGTTGGTGTTTATTGGGACTCCACTCCCTTGACTGCTTCCGCTGAGATATTTAAGGTATATATCAGTTTTACGCTATTTACATGTGACTGCAATTTGATATATACATTGATGTACTGTGTGTGCCAGCATACTGATCCAGGGATGGCACAGAAACACAGAGGCTTGACTCGTTTCGAGTCGGGTCTCTACAGAAATGGTATCAGAGCACATGTTGACTGTAGGACGCGACCCTAGAAACTGGAAATTTCTTAGGAAAGGATCTCTAAAAAAAACTTTATTTTCGAGAACACATTTTACTTCTCATCTCTTCTGATTTCATCAAACGTTCTCTCTCACCTCCAATAGTTAGACAATACCCTTACCCCTTCGACCTCATGAAGAATCAACCAAGTTCTACTTCAAAGTAAAGATGATTTCACCACGTGTTTGAAGAACTGAAGCTACACCAACAGAGGACTCTCAAGACCCGAAGAACTCGAAGACCCTGAAGTGTTCGAATAATTATATGACCATTAGAAGTCCAATCCCCTTTTATGTACCCACGTTAGATACGATGATTTGTGAGCCGTCATTGGTGTGTGTTTTCCGACAGCCACAAATAAAACCTATTCTCAAAAATATTGTTTGTATTGTGTGTATCTCCCTCCCTCTCTTACCCGTCTCATCCCCAAAACCTCAACCCTACCAGATGGAGTATGAAGCTGGACTTGTAGTCTCTGGACCAATGACCCAAGTGGAGGCTGAAATATGGATTCAGAACATGGAGAACCACTTCGGGAGCAACTTGATCTCAAGGAAGTATGTAGTGGAACACGCTCTTCAGTACTTTACACAAAGTGCTGCAATCTGGTGGAAAATGCATCATGCCATACAAGGATTTAGTGGAGCAGAAACCTGGGACGAATTCAAGAAGACTCTGTTAAGATCCCGTCTTATTCAGAAGTGCTATGATATTCTGAAGAAGAATACTTGTGCATGCAAGATCTGTGGAGAAATAGGACACCCAGGAGGAACACAAGGATGGATGCACTCATTGTGAAGAAAATCACCCAGCGGAGGAATGCCCAACTAGTCAGGTGACTTGTTTCTTGTGTGAAGGAACCACCCACTACCCAGCGGCGTGTCACATTTACCCCAAGTATGCCTGAAACCCACAGACCCCGGGACTAACAAGGATCAAGTACTATCTTTTTGGAGAAGGAAACTTGTATCAACAAACGTTTTCTTAGGAGCATACGAAAACCCGAGAGTTGTGAAGATACGATAGATGTTTTGTTGAGCTTGCAGAACCAATGGATTATCCGAACTTCGTTCGTGGACAAGAGATATTCTGCAATGCTTGTGAGGATGCCCAAGTGTTAGAATACGAGATTCACTAAGCCTTATACAAGGTAATGATTTCAGTGCGACATGGCTTGGCCACCATGATGACTTACTATTATCATTCTCTTGCTATTCGGAATGGTAAATCCGAGAGACTTACCCATAGTGAGAGACGACGTTCTTTGAAGCTTTTGTTTAAGCCTTAGAATGGTATGATGAAAGCCCCATGTACATGGCAATCGTTGTCACGCGTCGGACATTTTACGGTGAGGGTGAAGCCAAGACCCTTCTCTCTGCAGGATAACCACAAATGGTAGATCACCATGAGAATCATCGATAGGTTATCTAGAATGGTCACGAGACTTGTCAGTTAAGAAGACCCAGTGACGGAAGAATCTTATATCAACAGAAGAACCCTCGATTTTGATGGAAACATTATGAATATAATGGAAGAACTTCACCAAAGAAGTTACCATGAAGAATGTGACGAGCGAGATGCCAAGACCCGAGAGGATTGTTAAAAATGTGAGCGACCAGTAACTCTCATTTTAAGTGTGGTAGCACCCCACTTTGGAGGAGACTATATTTGTTAGAAGACCCCCCAAACCATAACCTTTTCTTTCTAGCCTCTTCGAATCTCGAGGACGAGATTCATTTTAAGTGTGGTAGTTTGTAACATCCCAAAATTATAAATTTTGAAATGTTAATATAATTATTAGATTGATTGTTTGTTTGTTTGAGTGATTGAAACTTGAGTGGAATTTGAAACTTCTCAAAAAAAATGAGAGGGAATAAAATGACTTTCCCAAAATTTTCTATTTTGAATCCCTTTTCAATTTTGAGTTTGAATATTTTCAAAACCCTTTGATTAAAAAAAAATCAAACGAGAGGAGGAAAATGACCCTCCAAAATCAGAGACAATGTCTTGATTCAAATTTAAAGTATTTGCAATTTATTTGAAATTCAAATTCCTTTTCATTTTAAAGTTATTGCAAAAAAATATTTTTTTCTAAAAAAGTATTTTATTTGGTTTTGAAAATATGTTCATGTTTTAGAAAATTTTATTCTGAAAATTTTGATATATAATATGTCTATATAAAATGTTCTCTCTTTTTCATTTATACGTTTTTAAAAAAAAATTGTTCTTTCGCCAAAAAAAAAACAAATTTGAAAAAAAAAGCTCATGATCCAGCCAGCACGTGTGCGTGCGTTGTGTGCGTGGCAGGCCGATTCCTTTGGCCCATGAGACACCTTTTTACTTTTTTTTTCTAGTTTCCCTACATTACGTATATATTTAGTCCCACATCGCCTACCTATGGACCATTAGACCTCCCTTCCACCTATAAATATAGATCCATAGGAGCATCCAAAAATCATCTATTTCGGGTTAAATCAATCTTTTGGTTTAACTAGATTTATTAAATAAAAATATTATTTTCTCTTCGGCGGGATTTTCGAAGTCGTCTCCTCATTGGAATTAATTCTTACTCTGCATTCTAAAGGTATTTCTCTTCGTATTTTTTTATACTCCCGTAGTTTATTATTTCTAGACTAGTATTCCTACACTAGTATACGGTAGAGTAATTAGATATATTATTTAGCCTTTGTATTTACACATTAGTACTAGAATTCTTTTAGACATAGCACTTTTCTTCCGTAAAACAGCTTGGCCCTGATTTTTCATATAGCCATAACTTTTTACTCGTTTATCCGAATTAGATGGAACCAACGCCTAGAGTTTCGTCTTAATCCCACCTATCCGATGAACCTATCATATCAACTTTTTTGAAATTTTCAAATTTCGAAATTTGTTCATATTCATATTCAAACTTCTTTTGATCATATCTTTTTGTCCGTAGCTCCGTTTTAGATGAATTCTATTGCGTCGGATTCGTATCAAAGTAATCTTTCCGTTTATATCATTAGTTTTAACTTTTCAACTTATAATTTTGATCAAATCAGATTTATCTATTAGTGCCCAAAAGTGTTCACATCGTTTTAAGCCGATTCAATGTTATATTAACGTATTTGTATCTTTTGATCCGCTAGTTCAAATATAGTAATTCTTTTTTCTACACGCTCATATTGATCTCCTATATCTAGTAGCATCATTAGTTTCGACCTTTCAACCTTAAAAATTTGAGCGATTCAAATTTGTATTCGAACATTCATTTGATCTTATCTTGCAAATCGTACCACCTTTTCAATTGATTCCTTTTACCCCTAAACACTCATGTCATATATTTTTGTACGTAACCATCGTACTTCAGTTCAACTTCTCTTGACCTTTTGAATGCAAATTCAATTCATACTTCAATTCGCTATAACTTGCGTTGTAGTGTTCCATTTCAAGAAATTCTTTCTACAAATAAATTTTATGCCTTATACTATTTGTCAAACAACATTCATGTTGTTCTCCCAATATTTTTGATCATCTCCCATAGTGTATGCAAGTCGAGCTTATATAGCAATGGTTCCTCGTCCATTAACTCTTTTGATCTCATTCATGCACCTTCACTTTACAACACACTTAGAACCTATTTTTTTTATTAAACCTTAGTATGTTGTTATTTTGCACAAAGACATGTTTCGTTCTTATGTTCTTTTGGTTCTATTGAATGCTATTCGTTTACGATAGATTGCTCGGAGTGTGGCGAGTAGAATTATCAGGATTTTGAGAGCGACTATCTTCATCAAGTAATACCAGGCAAGTCATTTTGATCATACTATCACCTATGTTTTATGCATCGTAGTTCTACCATCCTATACCCAATTGCATGCTGCTTAGGTACTTGGAAATTTTAGTATAGATTGTAGTATCATGTGGTAGGCACACAACAACCCCGATACTTGGCCCCGGGACGACAAATTTCATATTGCTATGCTTGAGTAGACGGGATTTCGGTTGAGTGCATAACACGAGTGATGCGAGGTTGATTAAATAATCAAGACCGGTTAAGACAAGATTTTAAAGACCTCGGACGCAATGCAACTCTGGGTGAAGGACGGTTGA
Organism: Hordeum vulgare subsp. vulgare; assembly: GCF_904849725.1. Lineage (NCBI taxonomy): Eukaryota > Viridiplantae > Streptophyta > Magnoliopsida > Poales > Poaceae > Hordeum > Hordeum vulgare. The sequence goes on from NC_058524.1 coordinate 534,724,760, forward strand.
TCGGCTCCCTGGAGAACCCAGTGGATGACCCAGGATGCTGGAGAGGCCGTGACATCCTGCGGAAAGCTTCACCCAGGCTCAAAGAGACGGACGGATATTTTCAAGACCCAAGGCTTACCTGCACAGCCACAAGTCATTATGGGCTCTGGCTTGGTTGGACAACGCGGCGACTCTGGACAGGCGGTGCTAGCAGATGTAGAAGAACGGTAGGATTGGATGGGCACCGACAGGGATTCAGAGGGACCCGTTGAAAGACCATGTTTTGATCATCTGTTCTTCAAACACCCTGAAGTGTGAGGACATACACGGAGGCGATCAAATCTTGTGGGGAACGTGTGCAAAACTCTGCAGAGTACTCAAACCTAATCGATTAGCCGTGTCCACGGTCATGGACAACTTGAGCCAAAGGAACTGAAGTTATCTGGATTTCTCATCACCATTATATATATTTGATGAGGGTAATTATTGACAACTCGGGTACGAGAACTGGTTGGCGGAACCATCTCGTTAACAACCAACCTTTGTAGTAACATTTTGCTTTTAGCCCCTCTTGATGTAGGAGAAAACTTGCTTTTCGCTAAAAACTTATAGCCCCACTTGGCATATATGCATGTAGAGATAGTTGATTATTATTTTACCCCCTCTCATATGTGACTTGCCGGCATATTCAATATACTGACCTACACGGCTGCAACGTCTTATGTTGCAGATATTTTTCTTCGATGAGTAAGAGTACGATTCAGGGTTACGGTCTACACTCAACTTGCCGTTGGTGTTTATTGGGACTCCACTCCCTTGACTGCTTCCGCTGAGATATTTAAGGTATAAATTAGTTTTACGCTATTTACATGTGATTGCACTTTGATATATACATTGATGTACTGTGTGTGCCAGCATACCGATCCAGGATGGCACAGAAACACAGAGGCTTGACTCGTTTCGAGTCGGGTCGCTACAAATGTATGAAGATCCAGCAGAAGCTGCTGATGACAAGGAGGAAGAAATTCGAGCTGATGTCCCTCCTCCAAAGAAGTCAAAGCTGATGGCTGACGCTATGACAAAGAAGCCTTCTTCTCCCAAGAAGTCTTCAAGTCCTAATAAGCCTATAACTCCCAAGAGGACTACAAAGGATATTCCCGCTGCTGAGAAAAACAAAGGTTGTGCGTCCAGAGATTTTGCGGTAGAGGAAGATGAGGATGTCCCAGTGCTTATGAAGCTGAGAGCTCATCTGCCAACCCATGATGCTTCTCACCCAGCTGCCGAGGACACGAAAAAGAGGAGAGATCCAGGTCTGAGGAAGTGGAGATCTATTGATCCATATGCTGTGATAAGAAGAACTCTTTTTGATCCCCGCTTTCACACAAGGGAACAATAAGATTTCTATGAGACAATTTTGCTTGATAAGAGTCCTGCAGTCAGCGACATGAGATATGTCGATTGGGAATACATCAAAGCCAATGAAGACTTTTCTTCTCATGTGATAGAAAATTTCAGGATGGTTGATATTGAAGAGTTTGTTGGAAAAAACATGACTACATGGAATGATGAGATGATCATGCAATTCTATTCCACCGCTCATTTCTATTTCCATGGAAGAATTGTTTGGATGACTGAAGGTCACTGGTATGAAGCCACTGTTGATGAATGGGCCACTATCATTGGTGCTCCTAAAGCACGAGAAGAAGACTTGGATGTGTATTCACATCTCAAGTTGAATCACAACTCCATGGATAACATGTACAAGTCATTGCCCATGATTTTCTCGTGTTGCACAAACTTGGCTCTGTCTACTTTTTGCAAGCAGGAATACCCACTACAAACACTATCATGAGACACACCCTAATGCCCAAGTCAGGTGATGACAAGATGATTAGAGGTTATTCCATCAACATGTTGCATCATCTAGACACCCACACCCGGTTCCGAGTGATGGACTTGATAGCTGAGACTGTCAAGAGGACTCCTGCAGATCAGAATGGATCTTTGGATATGATCCATATATTCAGATGCTCATCAATGCCAATATTGGCAAGCATGCATATCTACTTGATCGTCCCTACCTGCCACTTCAGCCTGATTTTGAAGACAATGAAGTTGTGATGGACGATACCCATCCCAACTCAGCTATTGCTAGAGAGGCAGCAGAGGCGGCAGTTGCAAAGGCTGCTAGGAATGCTCTGCTACAGCGAGAGAAATCTTCTGTTGTCTCTTGAGCTTGCGTTGGTTTTTCCCTTGAAGAGGAAAGGGCGATGCAGCACAGGAGCAGTAAGTATTTCCCTCAGTTTGAGAACCAAGGTATCAATCCAGTAGGAGAATCATGTCAAGTCCAGAGTACCTGCACAAACACAAAAGAGCTTGCACCCAACGCTATAAAGGGGTTGTCAATTCCTTCAAGACTGATTGCAAAGTGAGAACTGAAGGCAGAAAGTGCAACGAAGTAAAAGTGTAAGGCTGAAAATATGATGTGAAGTAGACCCGGGGGCCATAGTGTTCACTAGAGGCTTCTCTCAAAATAGAAAATATCACGCTGGGTGAACAAATTACTGTCGAGCAATTGATAGAACCGTGCAAAGTCATGACGATATCTAAGGCAATGATCATACATATAGGCATCACGTCCGAGACAAGTAGATCGATACTTTCTGCATCTACTACTATTACTCCACACATCGACCGCTATCCAGCATGCATCTAGTGTATTGAGTTCATGACGAACAGAGTAACGCCTTAAGCAAGATGACATGATGTAGAGGGATAAACTCAAACCAATGATGAAAACCCCATCTTTTTACCCTTGATGGCAACAACACGATACGTGCCTCGCTACCCCTTCTGTCACTGGGTGAGGTCACTGCACGGTATGAACCCAATACCAAGCACTTCTCCCATTGCAAGAATCATAGATCAACCTGGCCAAACAAAAACCACAACTCGAAGAGAATTACAAGGATATGAAATCATGCATAAGAGAGATCATAAGAAACTCAAATAAGATACATAGATAATCTGATCATAAATCCACAATTCATCGGATCTCGACAAACACACCGCAAAAGAAGATTACATCGGATAGATCTCCATGAAGATCATGGAGAACTTTGTATTGAAGATCTAAGAGAGAGAAGAAGCCATCTAGTTACTAGCTATGGACCCGTAGGTCTATGGTGAACTACTCACGCATCATCGGAGAGGTCATGGTGTTGATGAAGAAGCCCTCCGTGTCCGAATCCCCCACCGGCAGGGCACCAGAACATGCCCCAGATGGGATCTTGCGGCGGCGGAAAAGTACTTTCGATGATCTCCTGATTTTTTTGGGATTTTTAGGGAATATATAGGCGCAACCCCTAGGTCAGAGGGCACTCAGGGGGCCCACAACCTGTGGGCCACGGCCTACCCCCTGGTCGCGGGGTGGGGGCTTGTGGGGCCACTAAGGCTCCCCTGCCTTGGCTCGCAAGCTTCCCGATCTTCTTCCGTTATGAAAAAAATCTTTTCGGGGATTTTCTTCCGTTTGGACTCTGTTTTAAAATCTCCTCTGAAAGGGGTCAAAAACATGGAAAAAACAGGAACTGGCACTTGGCACTGAGTTAATAAGTTAGTACCAGAAAATATATAAAAGACATGCAAAACATCCGAAGTTTGACAAGATAATAACATGAAAATCAAAAATTATAGATACGTTGGAGACGTATCACACAACTATGCATATACGTTCTAGATTCATCGGTTAGACCAACATAAATTATATCAAGCAATTCATTCTTAGGGACTCCATGTCCCGGTCTAGACTTGAGTAAAGTGCAATAACCCCCCCCCCCAAGCTTTAGGGAGGTGCTCATCCTGCAACTGTTTAAAGTTATATATTCTTTGTAAAGCAGCATGTTGCTTATGAGCAGGAAAATATTTAGCGAGAAAAGATTGAGCTACATCTTGAGGACTCTTAATGGAGCCACATGGTAGTGCATCATACCATGCTTTAGCATCTCCCTTCAAAGAGAAAGGAATTAGCTTAGTAACATAATAATTTCTCTTCTTGTCCTCTATAGTGACTAAGCCACCCAACTCAGTGAGTTTGGTAAGGTGTGCAATAGCGTCGTCATTTTCTGTGCCATAAAAGGGGCCAGCTTCAACTGTGGATATAAGTGAAAGATCGACAGAGAAATCAAAATCAGCATTCTCAATGCAAATAGAGCTGAAACAAATTCAGGATCAGGAGTAAATTTGTTCTTCATAGAATGCTTTTCAAGCAGCTTCTTAACAACAACAGGGTCAGAGTCAGCACACTCTGTAAGCTCCCTGCATAAATCATCATCAAGCTCAATATAATCATCATCAAGAATTGTTTCCTTGAGACCACTCAAGTCTAGGTAACCAAAGGATCTACCAATGGGGTAGCGTGTAACAGGAATTTCAATTCTAGGCTGCTTCGCAGCCTTAGCAATCTGAGACTCAATAAAATAACCAAGTAAACCAGTCTCATCAAGAGTAGTAGAAGCATCATCAAAAGTACCAGACATAGTGACGGACTCGGTAGAAGCAGCATGTGGTGGTGGCGAAGCAAACTTACTCATAATGGAAGGTGAATCAAGCGTAGCACTAGTGCTAAGAACTGTACCTTTTCTTGTAGTGGATGGTAAAATTGGAACCTTGGGGTCTCCTTTCTTACTCATAGCGGATAAATCGCAGCAAGCAAAATAATTCCAAGTAGACTTGTAGATAGAGCTATGCTCCCCGGCAACGGCACCAGATAATAGTCATGATAACCCACAAGTGTAGGGGGTCGCAACAGTCTTCGCGCGTAAGATAACCCAATTTATTGATTCGACACAAGGGGAGCCAAAGAATATATATAAGCTTTAACAATTGAGTTGTCAATTCAACCGCACCTGAAAGATACTTGCTTGGCAACGAAATATTAGTAGCAACGGTAATATGGAAGTGATGGTGGCAACGGAAATAATAGTGGCAAAGCAACGGATGTAAAACGGCAAAAGCAAAGCAACTTGTAACCAGCAGGATTAAAACAGTGTAGTCTAGGGAGATGGATGGTTGGTCATGGATGAGAGTTATCATGTATTTAACTTGAGTCAAGGCACACAGAAAAGTAATGATCATCTAGGCAAATATCAAACATTAGGCATGTATCCCAAGGCAGTCGTGCGTGCTTGCAATAAGAACTTGCACAACATCTTTTGTCCTACCATCCCGCTACCAATGGGGCCAAAAGGAACTTATGGAGATTAAGGTGCTCCTGTCAAAGAACACCGGAACAAAGCATTAACAATCAATGTATACATGGAATCCTCAATTATAGTCTATCCCCTTTGGTGTCCAAAGTTGTCACCATTGGGAACGCTGGTTCCGGACTACAATATGTGCATACAACTCATAGATAGGATCTAGAATGCAAATATATTCATGAAAACATAATGGGTTCATATCTGGAATCAGGGAACTAGGTCCCTAAATGACAAGCACTAAGAGTAAAAAGTAGTAGCAAAGATGACAAACACCATAGTAGATGATAGGCAACATGCCCCCAACAATTTGACAAACTATTACATGATCTAACTCATCCAATCCCTACAATCCCCTTCACCTACTGCAAGGAATTACTCACACATGAAAGGGGAAGCCATGGAAGGGTGATGGAGTGGCGATGGTGATGACGATGGCGACGATTTCCCCTCTCCGGAGGCCAAGGCAGCCTCCAAATTAGCTCTCCGGAAGAAGAACAGAGGGTGGCGGCGGCTCTGCATTGAGAATTGGCAAAATGACTTTTGTTCTGGGATTTCTCCATCTCGGGTAGAAATAGGAGCCAAGGTAGGGCTCCAGAGGAGGTGGCCCCCACCCAGGCGGCCTCCTTGCGCGGTCAGGGGGCAGGCCGCGCCACCAGGTCGCCTCGAGGCCTGGTGGCTCCCCTCGGGCCCATCTTCTGGTCAAGGGTTCCTCCTGGTGTGTATTTTCTCTATTTTTTATTGGAATTTTTTAGGACACCTAAAAATCCATTTTCCTACACACAACAAAACCATACAAGCAACTCTACTGAAAACAACGTTAGTCCGGGTTAGTTTCATTCAAATCATGCAACAATGAGGCCAAAACAATAGCAAAAGTGTTTGGAAAAGTCGATACGTTGGAGACGTATCAGCGTGATGTTGATCTTACGAGCCTCCGTTCATGTTTATTACCACATTTTTGTAGGTTTAGAAAATAAAAGTGGATCCATCAAGTTCAAAAAAGCATAGCCCGCCCCCTCTCTCCATTCCTAATTATTCACAAGACTTATTTGTTGAAGTTATCATGCTTGATCATGTTTATTGCCATGGGATTGCAAAAGGTAGTTGTTCTGATCATTCAAGTTTTAAAAACCTTGTCACGCCAACCTTGTTTCATGATTGTTACCAATGGTATGGTGTGAAACTTACCAACCCATATTCATGCTTGTTCCCTTAGATGATCAACCAAAACAATATCCATTTAAAAAGTGAAAAAATAACATATGATTATTTTTGCACTTTAGAATTTAGAACCCATCATTTGTGAGGGACGTTCCTTCCCATTAATTTAAAAATATAATCTAGTGAAGGAAAAAAATATAAATGGTTCTATATCAATGTTATGAGGGACGTTCCTTCCCATTAATTTAAAAGACGGTGGGGGTGTCCCTCACAGTCCAGAGTTTCTGAAAGGACATGGATGTCGCCTAGAGTGGGTGAATATGTGCTTTAAAATAATTACGGTTTAGGCTTGAACAAGTGCAGAATAAAACTAACATTTAATTAGTCTAGTACAAAACCTAAAACAACTAGGCTCATCTATGTGCACCAACAACTTATGCTAAGCAAGATAAACAACTAAGTGATAGCAGTATATATAATAAGAAACAATATGGCTATCTCAACGTAAAGTCCATAAGTAAAGGACTCGGGTAAGAGATAACCGAGGCATGCAGAGACGATGATGTATCCCGAAGTTCACACCCTTGCGGATGGTAATCTTCGTTTGGAGTGGTGCGGAGGCACAATGCTCCCCAAGAACCCACTAAGGCCACCGTAATCCCCTCATGCCCTCGCACAATGCAAGATGCCATGATTACACTAAGGGACCCTTGAGTGTGGTCACCGAACCCGTACAAACAAGGTTGGGGAAATCTCTACAACTTAATTGGACGCTCCCAACAACACCAAGAAGCTTCACCATAATGTATTGTGGCTCCGAGATGACCTCAAATGTTCGGGGCAATCTCCACAACCTAATTGGAGACCACGACTCTTGCCCGGAGCTTTACACCACAATGATTGAGTTTGGAGGCACCACCAAGCTTCTAGGACGCTAAAGCACATAAGAAGAACAAGCTCTAGTGTACCAAGCACCCAAGAGTAATAAGCTTATCAAACTTCACTTCCACGTATCACCCTGGAAAAACCAAACCGATGCAACTAATGCAATGACAAGAACACATGAAGTGATCAAGTCCCCCACACTCAAATCCCTCCACAACAACAAAATACATTGAGTAATATGAGAATAAGAACAAGGAGCTCACAAAGAACTCCAAGATCAAGATCCAAGGGGTTCCCCTCACATAGAGGAGAAAGTGATTGGTGGAAATGTCGATCTAGATCTCCTCTCTCTTTTCCCTCAAGAACTAGCAATAATCATTGGAGGGATTGTGCGTTATCAAGCTCGAATAAGGTCAACAATGGTGGGGAATACAAGCTCAAATGATGAGGAACCATTGGGGAAAAAGACCCACTTAAATAGGTTCTCCCAAATCCAACCATTATGTGCATTGGTCGTGCAAAAGCGGTACTACCGCTTGGCGGAGCGATACTTCTGCTAGAGAGGTACTACCGCTCGGACCAAAGCGGTACTTCCGCTTAAAAAGAGCAACGACACTTGAGAAGCCATAGAGGAGAAATAAGTGGAAGAGGGGCCTGCAGGGGAGGGCGGCAGTACCGTCGGAGCGGTACTACCGCTTTGCCCCCGGTGGTACTTCCGCTTAAAATAGGCAACGACGCCCAAGATCCGAAACAGGGAAAATAAGAGGAAGAGAGGTCGGCAAGGGAGGGCGGCAGTACCACCTGGGCGGTACTACAGGGCGATACTACCTCTCTTCCCCCAGCGGTATTTCCTCTTAAGAGAGAAGACATATCCTAGTTCTAAAACTGACATAACTTTCTCATACGAGCTCCGAATTGAGCAAACTCAAGCTTGTTGGATAGCACACAACAAGTACTATCCAAACAGAGGTTATATTAAGAACATGAAGTTATGAAAATGCCAATGATATAGAGATCTGAAACCTCTATGAATGAAGAACTGTCAAAAACTCCAACATCGAAAACACCATAGAAGATGCACATGAACTCCATTTTTTATGAACTCGAGCTTGTCATGAAGATGACCATAATCTCAAGAACCCACATAGAGAAAAACCAACCAAGAACCAAGAAAGATGATGATGTGCAGAATGCAATGGTTTGAGCTCTCAATGAATGATACAATCAAGCTACTCACTTGAGAGCCCCCCTTGATAGTACGTCAATCTATCCTATAACCCGGTCTACCAACTAACACACTAAAACTAGTAAAATAGAAAACCTATCAAAGACAAACCTATACCTTGCGCATATTCCACTTGAGCTAGAAGATGACGATGTTGTCCTCCTCAATATGGACCACTTTGTTGATCGTGTCGGCTCGATGAAGACTAGTAGATTGCTCCCCCATAATCCTTGAAACCAACAAATGGACTACAAGAAGTGCATATGGAAAAATCCTTCGAATATAACTCAAGGAACCCATTAGTCGATAGGGATTGTCATCAATTACCAAAACCACATATGGAGAAATATGTTCTAACAGTTTCAGAAAAGGTAACTAGGTGCATTGCCCACTCAATGGGTATGACATGTGAAAACAAGAATGTGGAAAAAATGTTGTCCAACAATGTAGTTGCCCCTTTTTGGAAACCTCTAACCATAGAACAAAATATTCTACGACATATTATATATATAAAAAATAAAAATACAAGTCTGGGAGGCCAAAATTAGCCGGTTCCTGTTCTAGGAAAGAAAAACATTATATTATAGATTATTATCTATCCAACTTGAAACTATATGTGTGTTTCTCTTTGATCTTGAATCTTAGTAGCTTAATATCTTGTGTGAGAAAATATCTCCAAGCTTGCACTGTTTGTGTATGTCCCCTAAAGACTCTATTATTTCCTCAAATCCATATATTCCAACAACTCAAGATGACGATTTCTGTTGCATATTGTGTTGGTAGTTTTTGGCTGGCCAATGTAGTATCTTCATAAACGGAGGTACCTCGTTGTCTGTTTGTGAGTAATGAGTTCCAATAGTCTTGAGCAAAATTGCAGTCCCAAAGAAGATGCATGGTTGTCTCTTCTGCCCTTTGGTTACAATTAGGACAATGTGGATTATCAAGCTGCATTCCTTTTCTTAGGAGGAGTGATCTTGTATTGATTCTACGTTGTGCAACGAGCCAAAATAATATTTTGTGTCGTAGTGTGCTAGAACTGTCCAAAATCATTTTGAAGATAGGGTGTTCCTCCTTCTTTTGTAAAAGTTGGTGGTAAATGTGCATGGAGGAAAACTTGTTTATCATACAATGTGGATCCATTTGTCGAGTTGGTCTGGCTGCAATTCTGAGATTACGTTGTCTAGTTGTATGAATTGATCATATCCTTCATTAAGTAATGGGAGATGAAATTGTGTTGTACAGTCTTGGCTAGTACAGAACTTTTGAATCGATTTCTTGACATCTTGAGCAAAAGAATGTAACTCAGGGAATTTTTGCAGTAATCTTTATTCATTTGTCCATTTTTCTTTCCAAAAAAATAATTATTTCTCATGATCCAACAGTGTAGTTGCATAAGGTCTTGAACTATTGTATGAGCTTGACATGAGCTTTCCACCAAAAAGATCCCACTGGGTTTTCCATGGGAGTAGTGGAATGATAGTATTTTCCCCAAATTATATTGATCCAGGGGATGTCTGACTTGTTCAAGAATTTATATAGATTTTTCATGATTACGGCTTTGTTATGCAGAGCAATGTCCAGAATCCCCAATCCTCCTTGCTTCTTTGGTTTACATACTTTTGACCATGCAATCAAAGCAGTTCCTTTGTCTTCCATTCCAAATTTCCTCCATAAGAAGTTTCTCAAATATTTGTTGACTTGTTCAATTACCCCAACGGTAGTGCCAAAGTGCTGATATAAAAAATTTGGAGAGCGGCAAATACATACTGGATCAAAAGAATTCTACCATCACATGAGAGCATGGTTGAACAGCTAGAGAGTATTCTTTCAATTTTTTGCATCACTCGACTAAAATCTTCAATTTTTGGCTTATTAGTTCCCACTGGAAGTCCCAGATATGTGAAAGGAATTTTTCCTTGTTTGCATCCTAGAATGTTTAATAATACTTTGACTTGCTGATCAGCCACATTGATTGGGACAAAGAATGACTTATCAAAGTTGATTTTTAGCCGAGTCAAATCTGAATAAAACCTAAGCAGGCTTTTGATGTGAGAAAGTTGAACTGAATCTGCAGGCAGTAATAGGATAGTATCATCTGCATGCTGAATTATTGGAAAAATCTGGGCATGCCTTACTTTTGATTAGAGGTTGGATGAGATTTTGTTGCATAGCTTCGTTCCGAATAGATTGCAATAGATCAGCTACCAGAACAAAGAGCAAAGGAGAGAGAGGATCTCCCTGTTTAACACGTCTCTTACGATTAAATATTTTCCCTGGCACTCCATTAAGTAGAACAGATGAGGTGCCAAATGTGAAAATCATGTTTGTCTAATTAATCCATCAATCCCCAAATCATCTTGCCTTCAGTATGGTTATGATTGTCTTGTGCTCAATAAGATCAAATGCCTTTTCAGAATCTAGCTTTACTATGACTATTGGTTTCTTGGAGTGTTGATATTGATGTAGGTATTCAAAAGCCCGGCCTAAGGAGTGTTCACTTGTTCTATTTTTAATGAAACCATACTGATTTTTGTGAATCAGTTTGAAGATCACCTTCTGTAGTCTGTTTGCAAGCAACTTGGTAATGATTTTGATGGTGCAATTGAGTAGTGATATTGGTCTGAAATCATTGCCTGTCACTGAGTTATCTTTTTTGGGATGAGAGTAACAAAGGAGGCATTAATGCTTTGTAAGGGGATGTTTTCCTCATAGATGTCACAGATCAGTTTGTAGTAGTCTTCAGCAATTTTATCCCAACAATGTTTGAAGAAGTCATCATTGAAACCATCTGGTCCAGCGGATTTATCCGAAGGCAAGTTTTTTACCACCTCATCTATTTCTTGCTTGGTGAAAGGGACCTCTAACTCTTCTAGTCCTTCCACTATTTAATGAGATCTATCACATGAGGTGGATCTAAGGCGTTGCTTGTTTGTCCCAATCTCTCTTTGAAAGCTTTCCATAGTATAGCTGCTTTTGGGTATGATATGTGTGCCCATTTCCCTCATCATCTTTCAACATTTGGATATGGTTATGCCTGTATTTAATTTTTGCTTTTTCCTAAAAGAACTTTGAATTTTCATCTCCAAACTTTACCCAAATATTGTAGCCCTCTGCTTCCAATAAATTCTGTGGAAGGTTAACACTCAGTTCGAGACCCCGCAAAAAAACTCAGTTCGAGTAGATTTTGCTTTAAAAAATTTCTGCAATTACTTTCCATGTCACTTAGAGTTCTCTATTCTTCAAATATATCCCACATCTGAAAAGCTTCATTAGTGTAGGCGATCAAATGTCGAGATATGTAAACAATGAGTTATCGATATGTATGTATCAGAAGTTACTCCAAAGGTTACCCGGTGTAGTTCACCCCATACCTAAGATTCAAACGACAAAGAGAACACAAACGAAAAAATAAGTGCAAAATAACATGTGTAATTTTTTCTTGTATCGGCATGAAAATAAATTGTATAATTGATGGTATTAACATGCCTACATAAAAAAGTAGGTGCTGCATATGGGATGTAATCAAGATGATAATGTGCATGGGCTTATGAGTGTTACAAGAATGTACCAGCAAGATATGAATGTGCGGCAAGCAACAATTCGACAAACCCCGAGAACTCATTCAAGGGTAGTTATCATCATTTATATGTCTAGTTACCATGTTGTGTGCAAGATTCTTAGTGGCCTTCCTGTGTATAAACTATCATGTTCACAAATATACTAGTTACCAATACTTGTGTTTATAGATTACCAAATTCATTCTAGTTCACAATAAATATTACTTACATGTATTTTTATTTGGGAATTATTAGACTTACGTGTATAAACTACCATGTCCATTATATTTATTAGTTACCAATCTTTCTGTTTATGAATTATGAGGCATCATATATGTATAAACTACCATGTTCATAAATATATATGGTACGAGTCCTTCGGATTAGAAATTATCCGACTTCCTGTACATAAACTACCATGTCAACAATATATATGTTACCAGATTGGAAATCATGAGAGCTGCATCGATGCCAAAAGTGTTGATTGTATATTTCCATGTCACAATGCAGGGGCTGCATCGATGAGCTTAGCCGGTAGTTTGTCAAATACAGGCCCAAGTGTTGGTATGGGCACAACGAGACTAGAAGAGCGAACAATGAATGAACTGAAAACTTCAAAATCGGGTAGGATCAATGATGATCATGGAGACAACATGGAAGCACACACCACACCATAGGCACCTTCCTCAGGAATTAAATTTCACAATTTTAAAAGCCCTCGTGAGCACTACAGGATCTACGCACGCATGCATGTATGGTTTTGGGATATATTGGACTACAAGAGAAGGAATGTTGATGGTCAAGCATTGTGCTTCTCGTATGTGCTAAATGTGGTATCCTTCACATGCAGAGGAGATCATGCAAGACTTGAAAAACCCAACCAACATAATGAAGAAGAGAAAAAAAAAACAATACTATGAGAATAAATTGCAAAATACATGTTGTCGAATAGGGCAAACTCTTTCACCAATTTTACATGGAACTATTTTTTTATTTGAAAAGGAGGTTAAAACCCCAGCCTCTGCATTATTGTGATGACATAACCATTTTTATTAAATATTACGCAGAGTGCAGAATAAAGTAAGCCATCACCGCATCATTAAAAGATATAAAAAAATACAACCAAGTCAACTTCTTCCGTAGCAGCGCTTTCAAAAAGAAAAAACGTCTTCGCTTTATCCTAGTTATATGTATTGTGGTAGACGGGCTGGACAAGGATATTCATCCTGGTTGTCAAGACCAAACAATGAAGATCAGCACGACAGCAAGTAGCATTCAACAAGATAATGACGTAAAGTAATTTTATATGGAGGCTGAAGCTTCTTGTTCCTGAACAAGTTTATGCGGGAGCATCCAACATAGTATAACACCCACCGACCCACGCAGCAACATGGCAAATGGCGTAATTGCCTCTTATACCTCTTCATATCCTCAGTAATTTATTTACTCCAGTCGTGTGAGCAATTTGGGCAGAAGTATACTACGTAATTAATCATATATATCTGCGTGTCTATAGCAGAAGTGAATCATTATTTTGGAAAATTCATGCATGCTCGATTGAATGGTGGATGAGTGGAGGCTTCAGCTCCGTTGTAGTGTCGCCGCGGCAGCGGTCTTCTCCCATACGGCGTAGTCCTTGCCGTGCGCCGACGTTGCGAACCCAGCCGGGATCACCGCCCCGACGTCGTATCTGGTCCCGATTTTCACCACCACCTTGCCGTCGATCTCCGCGACGTAGGCGTCTCCTTCGTGCATGAGGATCTTGAGCGCACTCGTCGCCGTGATGCCGTTTCGCTTCCTGATCGCCACCAGCGCCGCGATCTCATCCTTGAACCCCCAGTTAAAGAAATGGTCGTAGAACTGCAAACCGACAAGACAAGAGATTTTTAGTTTCCTGAATGATTGGAGTCATGACTGACTGAGACCGAGGCTGAGCTCCAGAGTTGGTTTGCTTACGATGCATGGGGTGCCTGGGTGGGTGAGGATGTATGCGTAGCCTTGCATGACCTTGTCGGAGGGGAATGGCCACATGGCCTGCGTGGAGCCCGTGTCGTGGTTGTCGACGAAGGTGACGGCCTTGGCTGGCCACCACCCCATCACGCCGGGGGCCTTCCCCTGCGGGTCAATCAGCCGCCACAGCTCGCCCTCCACGGCGGCGTTCAATATCCCCTTGGTCGTGAAGTCGAACACCATGCCAGCCGATGCCGCGCCGCCGACCTTGTCCACCCAGTTCACCAGATTCTGCCGGTGCGCGTCCTGATCGTAGTTGGGCTTACCGTCGCCGCCGGTGGCCATGTTATCCCACACCTCGGCCACGGCGAGACTCGGGGACGTGCCGTCGATGTACACCTTGGCCATCTCCGGCGAGTAGCCCCTGGCGAAGTCGAGGCGCCACGCGTCGAAGCCGAGGTCGCTCTTGAGCCAGAGGAGCCACTCCTTGAGCTCGCGCTGGACGCGGTCGTTGAGGTGGTCGATGTCAGGCGCGGCGGCGAAGTCGGCACCGGTGTCAAGGTTGGCGGTGCCGTCGGCGTATTTGGTGTCGTCGCGGCAGATCATGTGGGGGCCCCAGTCGAGGCGGCCGTCGGAGGTGCCACCCTCAAAGATGCAGTAGATGCCGCGGTTGTCCTTGTAGTCCGCGCAACGGTGGTTGATGACGATGTCGGCTATCGCCTGCACGCCCTTGCCGTGGAGCGCGCCGATGAGCGACTTGAGCTCCGCCGCGTTGCCGTACTTGGACGCGTCGATGTCGTAGAGCCGACCAGGCATGTAACCTGCACCCAAGTCCATCGTTTTAGTTTGTACAGTATACTGTATACTTGTTTGATCGTATTTGCACGTTTTGTTCTTCATCCCAGCCCGTACAGTTCCATCGAAAAATAGAGTAGGAAAATGCTTCTGGGTAGCTGTCCAAGCATCGTGCTCAACGAATTAATTAATGAGTTTGCAACCGCAATCGAACATAGCACGTTTTTGGTTGCATCTAGATGTTCAGTTGAGACACGAATGATTTAGTGTGAAGAGGGACCTTCGTTGGAGACGGAGTGCGACGGCGGCGGCAGCCAGACGTGCGTGACCCCGGCGGCGGCGATGTCGTCGACCTTGCCCATCATCATGTTGTACCACCCGCCGCTCTGCTTCCACGACTCCCAGTTGAACCCCTGCAACATCAATTCCAGCTCCCACAGTTAATTAAGCTCCTGAGATCACAGAAACAAGCTGAGCCAACCCGGACAAATCAAAAACCACGAGCATGTGTACCTGAAAGAGGACTTGATGGCCGGACGCCAACCCGGCGAGAAGAAGCAGCAGCAGAGAGAAGCAGCACAGGTTGCCGTTCTTCCCCATCGCGCGCGCTACTGTCGATCTCACACTGTTCGCTGCACTCTTGTTCTGTGGATGAATGATTCACAAGACTGGTGATTGATGGTTACAAGAGTTCTACGTGCTTGGTATTTATAGGAAGTCGATGCCACAGCGGTATTTAACACGAGCTACGTCCCCGTGGAGTGTTGCTTGGAGGCACTGCATGGATACCAGACTCTGTTACGAGAAAAGGTGCAACAGATGATGGTCAAGTCAATCCGGGCCGGCACAAATTCCATGGGAAAAGATAGCACTATCCAAGCTGGGATCACCCAGCGTTGCCCTTTACTTTTTTGAGTAACTGATTTTCCAATTGAACATAGTGCAAGATTTTGCAAGATTTTGCAAGATTTTTCATGTTTCCGTGGTAACGAACTCGATGCAAAATGTATCTGTACACCTGTCACTTGCACGCAGATATTTCAATGCAGACCATATAAACTGTTCTTAATGTGGTGCAGTAACAGAAATATTACGCAGGATATACCTTTTGGGTTCACAAACCAACCGCGGAACAGCTAAGGATATCTCCAACGCCGTCCCTCAAACCTCCCGTAAGGGTTTGAACCGTGCTGTCCGGACCACGGAATTTATCCAACGCGATCATGTATCGATCCGTCAAACGGTCCGAACATGATTTTTTTGACAAATTGAAGATAAACGTGGGGAGGTTTGCAAAAGTCTCGACCCCTACTTTATCCGCTTCTAACCACCCTGGTCCATCAAAACCCCCTCTTCCCTCCTGCACGAAACGTTCAGCACCGCTCCAGAGCGTTAGTGCCTGCAATCATGCCCGGTCGGAACGGATGCGACCACTCACTAGCGCATCGGCCGAGAGAGCGTCGCCCGCTCCACTTCCCGGTGCAGGCAACTGTTGTGCATTCAAACGCCAAGCCGTCCGTCTGCCGTCCACATTGATGGCATGGGTTTGCCGAGGTGTCTCCTCTGACGCCACACGTTCTTACGTCTGCTGCCCGCCATTGCTATATAAATCGTTGCCCGGGCCATAGCCTCTCACCAGCCTTCGATCCCTCTCCGCATTGAGCCTTTTGGCGGACCGGTAGGCAGCCAGAGGACGTCGGCGACCCAACGGAGGACGCGTCCGACGACGAGCCGACGCTACCCTTCTCTTCTTTCTCCGCCGCGCCACCCTCCTCCTCCGTCGTGACTCCCTCGTCGGTGCATTGTACCATGACCATTGGTGAGGTTCGTGCCCATTACAAGGACATGGTGCGTGAGGAGCGGTCGCGGGAGGCGCAGGCCAACGCCGCCTACAACCACTACTTGCTCGGCGCCGGCATTACGGTCGCGCCCGATGCGGACCTGGCGAAGCAGGAGGCGCTCCTGGAGTCCTATCGCTCCGCCCATGAGATTTGCATCTCCCGTTGGCGATACCGGCAATGGGTGGTGGAGGTGGCAGCCGCGGCCAAGCACGACGAGGAGGAGGAGTGAGTGTCGCTGTTCAGGGAGACCGACGATGAGGAGGAGGACAACATCGAGGTTGTGCCCAACAAATCCAGCACGTCCACGGGTGCCGCTGGCAACGACGAAGACTGGTGCATGGGAGGTCGCCAACGCTCTGGTCCTAGGAAGGCCACCGCTCCTCCCCTCCCGTCAATGGCAAGCTTGGTGGACTCAATAACCATGGTCGATTAGTCGCTTGGCGGCAACGTGGAGGTGGACATATGTGCTTGTCGGTTTTCTGGAGGAGGAGGTTACGGAGGCGGAATTGAAGAGCGCTGAGGCGGAGCTGGAGAAGGAGAAGCTTCACTTATCGGGGTTCATAGCCGGACACGGTGCCTGCGACCAATTAGATTAGGTATTAATTATACCATCAGACTAGGATGTAAATGTAATGAAATCCATCATGTTTATATGAATCTGTCATGTTTGCTTGAAATCCGGTCGTGATTGCATGAATTTCGTCCAGTTGGTTAGAGTTATTGTCAAAATGTATGCGGATACAATCGGATGACATCCTTTTGTGTTCGTGTCCACGTATCGGTTCCCCTTTCCGCGGATGGATGCGGGAGAAAAATTATGGGTTACCGCTGGAGATGCCCTAGCCGTGGTGTTAGTGTTGTGTGGCTTCTCAAGTGGATGTGATCGTGACAGTTGGATCTTGTTCATGGTACTCTGCACCACACGGTCGAGTGATAATTAATTAATTAATGCAAGTGCATATTGTCAAGCAAACAGGAGATCAAGGTTTCTTACATCACGCAATGCTACATCCACGGGTCACGGTGTCCTGGATTAGGGGGATACTCACCACGTCATCTCTCGACCAGGTTGGTCGGACCGAGGACCCCCATGGTAGTTCATTAATGGGCCACTTCGGGCAGCCCATGCGGCATTCAAGGATAATTTCACAAGATTTGATGATCAAGATAAGGATTCCTCTCCACTAACATATCCAACTAGGACAATCGCTATCCTAGGTCTCTCGTACATTATATAAGCTGAGGCCTGGCTAGTCAATAGACAATATTGTATTCTAGATCATTAGAATCATACACAAAAATCTCATGATGGGTACGTGTATTATGTACTTGTTGGAGATATGCCTTAGAGGCAATCATGTATGATGATATTTTCTATGTGTTTATGAATAAAGATAGTCCTTGGACATAGCATTAATGCATATTAATAATTACACGAATTGTTTATAAAACTATGCATTGTATGACAACTCTCCTAAATGGTCCCTAGTCAAAAGGTTGTGTGGACGCGCACCCAATTAGACTACCATATGACACGGCGGATGGTTGATACGCCCATTTTACATCATGATTTCTTATTGATATTTATATTGTTCTTGGTCATTATTCCATTTTATGATACAATTCTAATGCCCTTTCTCTTTTAATTTTCAAGATCTACACAAAGAGGGAAATTTTAAAAAATTGGAATTCTGGACCTGAAAGCCATGAAAAAGCTAGAAATTTTCTGGACTTCAAATGACCTGAAACTTCACGAGGATTTTTATGGAATATATAAGAATTCATGAAGCAAAGAGGTACGAGAGGGGGGCACCTTGAAAGGACGTGGATGTCGCCTAGAGGGGGGGGGTGAATATGCACTTTAAAATAATTATGGTTTAGGCTTGAACAAATGCGGAATAAAACTAACATTTAATTAGTCAAGCACAAAACCAAAAAAACTAGGCTCACCTATGCGCATCAATAACTTATGCTAAGCAAGATGAACAACTAAGTGATAGCAAAATATATAACAAGAAACAATATGGCTTTCAAAAAGTAAAGTGCATAAGTAAAGGGCTTGGGTAAAAGATAACCGAGGCATGTAGAGATGACGATATATCCCGAAGTTCACACCTTGTGGATGCTAATCTCTGTTTGGAGCAGTGTGGAGGCACAATGCTCCCCAAGAAGCCACTAGGGCCACCGTAGTCTCCTCACTCCCTCGCACAATGCAAGATGTCGTGATTCCACTAAGGGACCCTTGATGGTGGTCATCAAACCCGTAGAAATAAGGTTGTGGCAATCTCCACAACTTAATTGGAGGCTCTCAACAATGCCACGAAGCTTCACCACAATGGATTGTGGCTCTGAGGTGACCTCAATTGCTTGGGACAATCTCCACAACCAAATTGGAGACCCCGATGCTTGCCCAGAGATTTACACCATAATATTTGAGCTTTGAGGCACCACCAACCGTCTTGGACGCCAAAGCACCCAAGAGGCGCAAGATCTATGGTGCCCAAATACCCAAGAGTAATAAGCTTGTCAAACTTCACTTCCACGTATCACTGTGGAGAACTCAAATCGATGCAACCAATGCAATGACAAGAACACACGAAGTGGTCAAGTCCCTCACACTCAAATCCATCCAAGCTATGGAGGAATATGAGAGGAAGACCAAGGAGCTCACAAAGAACTCTAGGGTCTAGATCCAATGGGTTCCCCTCACATAGAAGAGAAAGTCATTGGTGGAAATGTAGATCCAGACCTCCTCTCTCTTTCCCCTCAAGAAATAGCAAGAATCATTGAAGGGATTGAGAGTTAGCAAGCTCGAAGAAGGTCAACAATGGGGCAAGAACACAAGCTCAAGAGTTAAAATCATTGGGGAAGAAGACCCCCTTAAATAGGTCTCCCCAAATCAAACCGCTATGTGCACTGGTCGTGCACAAGTAGTACTACCTCTTGTCTGAGCGATACTACCGCTCAGTGCGATGGTTCTAGGGAAAAACATGTAAATGTCAAAAACATTGAGGCGGTAGTGCTGCGGGAGCGGTACTACCACACCCGCTAGCAGTACTTCCACAAAGAGTGGCACTACCACCCATAATTGCTGTTCTAGTCTTGGTCGAAGTAGTGAGCTATCTAGAGAGCAAAACATAAGCGGGAGTAGCAGCGATATACACAACGGAAGTACCGCTTAAGCAGTACTACCATGATACCGAGCAGTACTACTGCTTGATCAGATAGAAACAACCTTGGCGCTATAACTGCCATAACTTTCGCATACCAGCTCCGAATTGAGCAAACTCAAGCTTGTTGGATAGCAGGCGACAAATACTATCCAAACTTTATGAAGAACCGCAATATGAAAATGTCAATGATATAGATATGTGAAACTTTATGAATGAAGAACCGGCAAATACTCCAACATCAAAAATATCATAGAAGATGCATATGAAGTCCTTTTTCGAGGAACTCGAGCTTGTCATGACTCAATGAACGATACGATCAAGCTACTCACTTGAGAGCCCCCCTTGATAGTATGGCAATCGATCCTATAGCCTGGTCTCCCGACTACCACCATGAGACTAGTAAAATAGAAAACCTATCAAGGGCAAACCTATACCTTGCACATAGTCCAGTTGAGCTAGATGACGATCTTGGCTTGCTCAAGATGGACCACCTTTCTTGATTACAATGGCTCGATGAAGACTAGTAGATTTCTCAACTCTACTCCACTATGGGTGAGCCACTCTTCAACACATCTTCACACGTCCATTGTCACCAAAATGGACGGCATGATTCAAGCATCATCTCTTCGTGATGCTCCAGTTGAACTTGCACACCGCAATCTTGATGACGATCACCACTTGATGTCATCCTCCATGGGTTGTATGATATCTTCCTCTTGAGGCAAGCCGATGGAAACAAACCTAACCCCACATAGAACTCTCATGTAGACCATGGGTTAGTATACAAAGCGTAATGGACAATGCTTACCATACCATGCAATCACCTGATCCCTCTCGGTACATCTTGTATGCTTTGTGTGTTGATCAAGTTGATTCACTCTTTGACTTAGTCTTGATCAACCTTGTATCTTATCTTCTCTCTCCATAAAGATGATGTATTGAAGGTAAACATGAATGCTCACACAATCTTCTTCTTTAAGACATGCTTGCAATAAGCTCAACTCTCACATGACCAATCTTTGGATAAAACCTTGAATACCACCTTGGTCACCATATAAACTCCTTGAAACCAACATATGCACTTCAAGAAGTGCCTATGGACAAATCCTTCAAATATAACTAAATGCAACTATTAGTCCATAGGGATTATCATCAATTACCAAAACCACACATTGTGAAATATGCTCTTACACACATGTTGGTGCCAAGCCAAGAGGGCGCGCATGATGTCTACTACACAACTTTATTCTTGTAGACTATGTTGGGCCTCCAAGCGCAGAATTTTGTAGGACATTAGCAAATTTCCCTCAAGTGGATGGCCTAAGGTTTATCAATCTGTGTGTGTGGGGGGGGGTGTAGGATGAAGATGGTCTCTCTCAAACAACCCTACAATCAAATACAAAAAATATCTTGTGTCCCCAACACACCTAATACAATGGAAAATTGTATAGGTGCACTAGTTCGGCGAAGAGATGGTGATACAAGTGTAGTATGGATGGTAGATACATGTTTTTTCTAGTTTGAAAATATAAAAATAGCAAGGTATCAAGTGTAAAACAACGAGCAAAACATTGTATAAATGCTTGGTAATAAGGCCTAGGGTTCATACTTTCAGTAGTGCAATCTCTCAACAATGCTAACATAGTAGAATCACATGATCATCCCTCAACGTGGTGCAAAGAATCACTCCAAAGTTACTATGTAGCAGAGAACAATAAGATGAAATTGGTGTAGGTTGTAGAACCACCTCAAAGTTATTATTTCTGATCAATCTTTTGAGCTATTCCTGTAAGTGTCACAAACAACCCTAGAGTTCGTACTATAATAACACCCATGATACATATCAATCAACCCTAATGTCACCTAGATAGTCCAATGTCACCTCAAGTATGAGTGAGTAAATTATGCGACATGCATCAAACAATTTAAGATCTATCATATTCAACCCAACACAAAGAACTTCAAGGAGCACCCCCAAGATTTGTATCAGAGAACATAGTATGAAAATGTGCAATCAACCCATATGCATAGATCCCCAAGGTCACCGGAATCCTCAAGGTGATGCTATAATGTATATCAAGTGAATTACTTGAATACCCCAATGTCACTATGGGTATAGCATGCAAGACATACATCAAGTGTTCTCAAACTAAAATATTCAATCCACCATAATGAGATCTTAAAGGTAAGGATTCAATTAATCACAACAAGGTAGTAAGGGAATAACATCATATGACACAACTAGATTAACAAAGATTGTGATACATCAAGATTTGGACATCTCAAGAACACGAAAGAGAGAGAGAGAGATCAAACAGATAGCTACTAATACAAAACCTCACCCCCGAGGGTGAACTACTCCCTCGTCATCATGGCCTCCATCGAGATGATGAAGATGGCCACCGGAAATTATTTCCCCTCTCCGACAGGGTTCTTGAAAGGCTCCAGATGGGTTTTTCGTCGATACAGAGAGTTGAAGCGGCGGAGCAGAAGTGTCTCTCTTTATTTCTAGGGTTTTTAGTATATATAGGATTTTTCAGCATTGGAATCACGTTAAGCAGGTGGGGCCCATAAGCTATTAGGGCGCGACCTAGGGGGCTTGCACCCTGTTAGCTTGTGGCCCACACGTGGCTCTCCTCCGGTGGTTCTTCGCTCCAATATTTCTTATTTCCTCGAGTTAAAATTATAAAAAGTACTGTGCGATTCCGAGAATTTTCATTTTCTGCACAAAACAACACCATGGTAATTCTGCTCAAAACAACGTCAGTCCAGGTTAGTTCTATATAAATCATATAAAGTGCATCAAAACCAGATAAAAGTATTGTAAATATAGGCAAACATGGCACGAATACTTCATAAATTATTGATACGTTGGAGACGTATCAGCGCCCACCCACCTGGGCGTGCCCTGATGGATTGCAGGCCCACAGGCGGCCTTTGACCCCCACTTCTACTATATGATGGGTTTTGACCTAGAAAAAATCAAGAAGATACTTTCGGGATGAAGCACCACCGTCTCGAGGTAGAAACCTGGGCACATGCAATTTTGCTCTCCGACAAAGTTATTTTATCGGGGAAACTTCCCTCAGGGATGCCGAAAACGAAGCCATCGTCGTCACCAATTGCTTCCTCCTTCGTGGGAGGGCCAATCTTCATCAACATCTTCACCAGCACCATCTCATCTCAAACCCTGATTCATCTCTTGTATGCAATCTTTGTATCAAAACCTCAGATTGGTACCGGGGGTTACTAGTAGTGTTTATTACATCTTGTAGTTGATGATTGTTGGTTTACTTAGTGGAAGATAATATGTTCAGATCCTTTATCATATTAATTATAAATCTGTTCTTGAACATGATGATAATTTGTGAGTAGTTGCTTGTTTTCTCGAGGACATGAGTGAAGTCTTGTTATAAGTAATCATGTGAAGTTGGCATTCGTTTGATATTTTGATTATATGTATGTTGTTGCTTCCTTTAGTGCTGTCACGTGAACATCGACTGCATGGCACTTCACCATACTTAGGACTAAGGGAAGGCATTGTAGTTTAATAAGTAGATTACGGATTTCTAGAGTGGCAGAAGCTTAAGCCCTAGCTTACGCGTTAATCTGTAAGGGGCTGATTTGGATCCACATGTTTCATGCTATGATTAGATTTTTCTTAATACTTCTTTCATAGTTGCAGATGCTTGCGAGAGGGGCTAATCGTTAGTAGGTTGTTGGTTGAAGTAAGAAAAGCACGTAAGCACCGATCCACCCACATATAAAATTATCAAAGTAACTAATGTGAATCAACTCAACATGATGAACATGACGAGATGGAAATTCACATGTGTCCTTGAGAGCCCTTTACTTTATATAAGAGAACTTTTAGGCTTGTCCTCGGCTACAAAAATGATTGGGCCACCTAGCTGCACACTTGCTACTATTGTCACTTGTTACTTGTTACCAACTATCTTGCTACGAAACTACCTATCACTGTTACTCACAGCACTTGCAGAGAATACCTTGCTGAAAACTGCTTATTATTTCCTTCTGCTCCTCGTTGGTTTTGACACTCTTACTTACCGAAAAGACAATGATTGATACCCTATACTTGTGGGTCATCAATGGTCCAGTCTAACTGACCATGTAGAATTTGATGCTAGCCGGATAATATGGACTCGGAAAGATCTGGTCAAGATAAGGTCTGAGTTGGACAGACCCGACTATGAAATGCAGCGATAGGTCATTTGTGAGTCTCTAGTACAACATACATTCTATGTCCTCAGACCTGAGCTGGCGCATGTACTCGGAATGGTGATAGGCCTGCTTTGGGGCGACCAAAGGCTACTCCTGGCAGGGTAGTTACAAAGGTCGGTTTCGGGATTGTCCACACTTATGATGCGACACATGGTCGAGCAAGATGGGATTCGCCCCTTGCTACCTCTTGAGCTTGCGTTGGTTTTTCCCTTGAACAGGAAAGGGTGATGCAGCACAGTAGCAGTAAGTATTTCCCTCAGTTTGAGAACCAAGGTATCAATCTAGTAGGAGTATCAAGACAAGTCACCAATGTACATGCGCAAAAACAAACAAACTTGCACCCAACGCTATAAAGGGGTTGTCAATCCCTTCACGATTAATTGCAAGGTGAGATCTGAAAGTGGAAAGTGCAACAAAGTAAAAGTTTAGAGCTAAAAATATGATGTGAAGTAGACCCGGGGGACATAGTGTTCACTAGAGGCTTCTCTCATGATACCAAGTATTACGGTGGGTGAACGAATTACTGTCGAGCAATTGATAGAACCGTGCAAAGTCGTGATGATATCTAAGGCAATAATCATACATATAGGCATCACGTCCGAGACAAGTAGACCGATACAGTCTGCATCTACTACTATTACTCCACACATCGACCGTTGTCCAGCATGCATCTAGTGTATTGAGTTCATAACAAACAGAGTAACGCCTTATGCAAGATGACATGATGTAGAGGGATAAATTCATGCAATAGATATAAACCCCATATTTTTACCCTTGATGGCAACAAGACGATGCATGCCTAGCTACCCCTTCTGTCACTGGGTGAGGACACCGCATGGTATGAACCCAAAACCAAGCACTTCTGCCATTGCAAGAATTATAGATCAAGATGGCCAAACGAAACCCACAACTCGAAGAGAATTACAAGGATACGAAATCATGCATATAAGAGATTGATGACCCACAAGTATAGGGGATCAATCGTAGTCCTTTCGATAAGTAAGAGTGTCGAACCCAACGAGGAGCAGAAGACTCTGATAAACGGATTTCAGCAAGGTAATAACTGCAAGCACTGAAAGTAGCGGTAACAAGTGATTGTGTAGCGAGGTGAAACGTAGCAAGCAAAAAGTAACAATTAACAAGTAGTAGCAACGGTGCAGCAAGTGGCCGAATCCCTTTTGCAGCAAGGGACAAGCCTGAACAAAGTCTTATAGGAGGAAAAACACTCCCGAGGACACACAGGAATTTCTGTCATGCTAGTTTCATCATGTTCATATGATTCGCGTTCGTTACTTTGATAGTTTGATATGTGGGTGGACCGGCGCTTGGGTACCGCCCTTACTTGGACAAGCATCCCACTTATGATTAACCTCTCTCGCAAGCATCCGCAACTACAAAAGAAGAATTATGACAAAGTCTAACCATAGCATTAAACTAGTGGATCCAAATGAGCCCCTCATGAAGCAACACATAGACTGGGGTTTAAGCTTCTGTCACTCCAGCAACCCATCATCTACTTACTACTTCCCAATGCCTTCCTCTAGGCCCAAATATGGTGAAGTGTTATGTAGTCAACGTTCACATAACACCACTAGAGGAAAAGACAACATACAACATATCAAAATACCGAACGAATATCAAATTCACATGACTATTATTAACATGACTTATCCCATGTCCTGAGGAACAAAAGTAACTACTCACAAAGCATAATCATAATCATGATCAGAGGTGTAATGAATAGCATCAAGGATCTGAACATAAACTCTTCCACCAAGTAATCCAACTAGCATCAACTACAAAGAGTAATCAACACTACTAGTAACCTTACAAGTACCAATCGGAGTCGTGAGACGAAGATTGGTTACAAGAGATGAACTAGGGATTGGAGAAGAGATGGGCTGATGAAGATGTTGATGAAGATGCCTCCCCTCCGAGGAGAGGAGTGTTGGTGATGACAATGCCGACGATTTCCCCCTCCGGGAGGGAAGTTTCCCAGGCAGGATCGTCCTGCCGGAGCTCTAGATTGGATCTGCTCAAGTTCCACCTCGTGGTGGCGGCAAAACCACGAAAAAGCTCCCGTTTGATTTTTTCTGGACCAAGACGCTTCATATCGAAAAAGAGGGGGGCTAGTGGTCCGTCAGGGAGCCCACAAGCCCCCACTTCGCCACTAGGGGGTGGTGGTGTCAGGGCTTGTGGCGCCCTGGCAGCCCCCCTCCGGTAGTTCTTTCGCCCAATATTTTTTATATAATCCCAAAAAAATCCACGTAACTTTTTAGGGCATTTGGAGATGTGCAGAATAGTGGACTAAGATTTGCTCCTTTTCCAGTGCAGAATTCCAGCTGCCTGAATTCTCCCTCTTCAAATAAACCTTGCAAAACAAGAGAGAAAAAGGCATAAATATGGTACCACAAGTAATATAACAGCCCAAAAAGCAATAAATATCAACATGAAAGCATGATGCAAAATGGACGTATCAACTCCCCCAAGCTTAGATCTCGCTTGTCCTCAAGCGAAAACCAAGTTCCATAAACATGTCCACATGTTGAGGGAGGAAGGTGTCAATAAAACATAATACGGAGATGAGGGCATCATGATCACACATAGGACATCAATACATCATAAAGATTCTTATGGGAAAGTAACAATTCTTTCACAAAGCAAAGCATGAAGCAAAAACCTTACCGAGAAGTAACCAACAATAGTCCATAGTCATTGAAGCAATTGCAATTTATCACAACATCTGAAAGAGTCAAATAAGAGCTTGTAAGGCAAACCCACATACTCAATCATCTCTTTTGTTTTCCACGATTGTTACAACTCACGTGGTACTCATGGTGTCAAAGTTTCAGCTGGACACAGAGGAAGATAGGGGCTTATAGTTTTGCCTCCCAACCATTTACCTCAAGGGTAAAGTCAACAACACTAAAGCATAAGTACTCAACTCCAAGTTGATATATGAATATAGATCTTTCCCAAACATGTGACGGTATCCAAGACAAAGGCAAAAATAGGGAATTGGTGATGATCACCATGACACTTACAAGGGCAAAAAGTAAAGGTACAAGATAGGCCCTTCGCAGAGGGAAGCACAGGTTGTCATGCGCTTTTGAGGTTTGAATGTGTGTCCTCTTAGTGCGGAGGAACGTCACTTTATATTGCCTCCTGTGATAAAGAACTTTATTATGCAGTCTGTTGCTTTTATGTCTTCCTCATCACAGGTTCGTACAAAGTTTATTTTCCACACACTAATAGATCATACATATTAGAGAGCAATTTTTATTGCTTGCACCGATGACAACTTACTTGAAGGATCTTATTCAATCCATAGGTAGGTATGGTGGACTCTCATGGCAAAACTGGTTGGAGGTTTACGGATGCACAAGTAGTATCTCTACTTGGTGCGGGAGTTTTGGCTAATATGAGGTGGAAGCAATCGTCACATGCTAAGGGATCTCTAATCATATAAAATTGTTTGGAACCAAGCAAACACAATTCATTATGTTGTCTTCCTTGTACAACATCTACTCCTAAGCATGTAATAGTTTGGTGAGTGCTCACAACTGTAAAAAGTGTCTAAGATGATATATTTATATGTGAACCTCTCTTTCCTTATTACTTCTTATTAATTGCAACAATGACTGAGGTCTATGTTGATTTATTCTCAACAAGTTTCAATCATCATACGTGTCATACATGAAGTTATCACTTTCCAGAAGATCATCTCATGATCTTTCATGCTATCATTCTTTTCATACTTTTGATCATGGCACAAAGCAAAGCCCTTGACTAAGATACTCTTTATTATATAGCTCGTAAGCTCGAATACATCGGGAGAGAGACAAAAGCAAAAGACTCAAACTAAACACTAGAGACTTATTCCTCTAAGAGAAGAAATAAAAACTGAAAAGGAAAGAACTAAAACAAAGGTAAAAGCAAAATATATAAAGGTGATACGATACCAGGGCAACTCCCCCAAGCTTGGCAGAAGCCAAGGGGATTGCCCATACCAATGCTTAGTTGTCTTCCTTCGGTGGCGATGGTGTTGTTGTTGTTGGAGTAATCTGATCCTCCGTCTTCCAAGGCATAGGTGCTCCATCATGGCAGGATGAACGAGTCACCGGAATCCTCAAATCTGCAGCCAACCTTATTGATTTAAATCTGTACTCATACTCACAGTTTTGATTCTGCAGGTCATAGATCTGGCCCTGAAGTTGATCAACCCTGTCATAGAGCCTGGAGAGGTGTTTCCCAATATCAATGGCATCCATCTTGTGATTGCTAGTGAACTCCATGATCATCGTGTGGTTGGCGTTGAGTCCACGCTCCACCATCCCTTGGCATTTGAAGACTTGTTGCGCCATTGCTTCGAGCCTCGTCTCGACGCTTCCGGTCTTCTTAGGCCCCTCAACATCACGGATGTGCAACATCCCCTCGCTCTTGATAGATTGAGGGTTTTTCTGCACTTCCGTGAGGTAGAGATTGATGACCTTCTCGAAGATCTTGTCCTTAGGAGCGTTTGGGGAAGTCATGATGATCTAGATTTGTCACAGAAACAGGCTCGAAATGAAAACAGAGGAAAACTACGCGATACGAAGATCAAAACCTTCGGGCGACTATATATTGATTTTTTCTGGGCCAGAAGGAGTCCTCCGCAAGAAAACGGAGTCCAGGAGGCACATGAGGTGCCCACAAGCTTGCCCTCTGCCACCAGGGGGTAGGTGGAGCTGGTAGGGCTTGTGGCCGCCTCGTTCGCTCTTCGGACTGCTTTTTATTTTTCTAATTTTCCAAAAATTCCAAAACGGAAGAAATTTCCTATTGGAAAAGCATCGGAGTCGAATTTCTTACCGAAACAGATACCTCTTCGTTTTCAGGGTCTGAAACAGGCTGGTAAACATCCCTTATGTACTCCTCTGGAGTTATGAAATTGATGATATTGGTCTCAACATTTATGGGAGTTCCAAAGATGTAATGCTTGATTCTTTGCCCATTTACCACTCTAGGAAAATTTCCTTCCGTGTTATTGATTTTGATGGCACCGAAACGATATACTTCCTCGATAACATAGGGACCTTCCCATTTAGAGAGAAGCTTGCCTGCAAAGAATCTCAAACGAGAATTGTATAGCAAGACATAATCACCTACATTGAACTCCCGTTTCTGTATTAGTTTGTCATGCCATCTCTTAACCTTTTCCTTGAACAACTTGGCATTCTTGTATGCCTGGGTTCTCCATTCATCTAACAAGCTGATATCAAACAACCGCTTCTCACCGGCAAGTTTGAAATCAAAGTTGAGTTCTTTGATTGCCCAATAAGCTTTGTGTTCCATCTCAAGAGGTAAATGAGAGGCTTTACCGTAAACCATTTTATACGGTGACATGCCCATGGGATTCTTATAAGCAGTCTTATAAGCCCATAGTGCATCGTCAAGTTTGCTAGACCAGTTCTTTCGAGATCTATTGACGGTCTTTTGTAGGATCAACTTGATCTCCCTATTACTCAACTCCACTTGACCACTAGACTGAGGATGATAAGGAGATGCAACTCTATGGTTGACATCATACTTAGCTAGCATCTTGCGGAAAACACCATGAATGAAGTGTGAACCGCCATCAGTCATCAAGTATCTAGGGACTCCAAATCTTGGGAATATGACTTCTTTAAGCATCTTAATAGAGGTGTGGTGATCAGCATTTTTAGTGGGGATAGACTCTACCCACTTAGTAACGTAATCCACAACAACTAAGATGTGAGTGTACCCATTGGAACTCGGGAAGGGTTCCATATAATCAATGCCCCGGACATCAAATGGTTCAATGACAAGTGAATAATTCATAGGCATCTCTTGACGCTTACTGATGTTCCCTATATTTTGGCATTCGTCACAAGACAAGACAAACTTACGGGCATCCTTGAAGAGAGTGGGCCAATAGAAACCTGATTGCAATACCTTATGGGCAGTTCTATCTCGAGCGTGGTGTTCTCCGTAGGCTTCGGAATGACACTTCTGCAAGATCTGTCCCTGTTCATGTTCAGGCACACAACGTCTAATAACACCATCTACTCCTTCCTTATAAAGGTGAGGATCATCCCAAAAGTAGTGTCTCAAATCAAAGAAGAATTTCTTCTTTTGCTGATAGGTGAAACTGGGTGGTATATATTTGGCTACGATATAGTTTGCATAATCAGCATACCACGGTGCACTATGCGAAGTGCGGATGACATTCAATTGCTCATCAGGAAAGCTATCATCAATAGGTAGTGGGTCATCAAGGACATTCTCTAGCCTAGACAAGTTATCTGCTGCAGGGTTATCAGCACCCTTTCGGTCAACGACGTGCAAATCAAATTCCTGTAGCAGGAGAACCCATCTGATCAGCCTAGGCTTAGCGTCCTTCTTCTCCATGAGGTACTTAATAGCAGCATGATCAGAGTGAATAGTGACTTTGGAGTCAACTATGTAAGATCTAAACTTTTCACATGCAAACACGACTACTAAAAATTCCTTCTCCGTAGTGGCATAGTTTCTTTGGGCACTGTCTAGAGTTTTCTAGCGTGTTGAATGACATTCAACTTCTTGTCAACTCTTTGTCCTAGAACAGCACCAACCGCATAATCACTAGCGTCGCACATGATTTCAAAGGGCAAGTTCCAGTCAGGTGGTTGAACAATAGGTGCGGTTATCAAAGCCTTCTTAAGTATTTCGAAGGCTTCCTCACAATCCTCATCAAAAACAAAAGGAACATCCTTGTGCAAGAGTTTGGTCAGAGGCCTAGAAATCTTAGAGAAGTCTTTAATGAACCTTCTATAGAAACCAACATGACCTTGGAAACTTCGTATACCTCTGATATCTGTGGGGCAAGGCATTTTCTCAATTGCATCAACCTTAGCCTTATCAACTTCAATGCCTCTTTCAGAGATTTTGTGTCCTAAGAAGATACCTTCATTAACCATAAAGTGGCACTTCTCCCAATTCAAGACGAGGTTGGTTTCTTCGCATCTCTGTAAGACTTGATCAAGGTTGTTGAGGCAATCATCAAAGGAAGACCCGTAAACGGAGAAGTCATCCATGAAAACCTCGACAATCTTTTCACAAAAGTCAGAGAATATAGCCATCATACATCTTTGGAAGGTGGCAGGTGCATTGCATAAGCCAAAAGGCATACGTCTATAGGCAAAGGTGCCGAAAGGGCAGGTGAAAGTGGTTTTCTCTTGATCAGATTGTGCAACAGGTATTTGCGAGAAACCTGAATAACCGTCTAGAAAGCAGAAGTGTGTGTGTTTTGATAGCCTTTCTAGCATTTGATCGATAAATGACAAAGGATAATGATCTTTCCTGGTTGCCTTGTTCAATTTCCGGAAGTCTATCACCATCCTATAGCCGGTAATAATCCTTTGTGGGATTAGTTCATCCTTATCATTAGGAACGACGGTGATACCTCCCTTCTTAGGTATGCAATGTACTGGACTTACCCAATCACTATGAGCAACAGGATAAATGATTCCTGCTTCCAGAAGCTTTAATATTTCTTTTCTAACGACCTCTTTCATCTTAGGATTTAATCTCCTTTAATGATCAGCAACTAGTTTAAAGTCAGGATCGGTTTTAATCTTGTGCTGACATAGAGTAGGACTAATACCCTTAAGATCATCAAGAGTATATCCAGTAGTAGCGCGGTGCTTCCTCAGAGTCCTTAGTAACTTCTTCTCTTCGTGCTCTGAAAGGAGATCACTAATAATGACAGGATATATCTCCTTCTCATCAAGATAGGCATACTTAAGAGTATCAGGCAACTGTTTAAGCTCGAACACAGGATCACCCTTTGGTGGGGGAGGATCCCCAAGCAGTTCAACAGGCAGATTATTGTTGAGAATAGGATATTGTTCTAAGACAATTTTATCTATCTCATCTCTCTCCTCCATATGCATATCATTTTCACGCTGAAGAAGATATTTCTCTAAAGGATCCGTAGGAGGTACGGCAATAGAGGCAAGAGCAATAATTTTATCTCTACCAGACGACTCTCTTTCATGAGGTTGTCTTCCAAACTTGGAGAAGTTAAATTCATGAGACACACCCTCGAAACTTATTGTGACAGTGTGCTTAATGCAATCAATGTGAGCATTGACAGTGTTGAGAAAGGGTCTACCGAATATGATGAGACAAAAACTATCTTGTGCAGCACCAAGGACGAGGAAATCAGTAGGATACTTCGTCTTACCACATAGGACTTCTACGTCTCTCACAATTCCCAGAGGGAAGATAGTGTCTCTATTAGCTAGCATAATAGTGACATCAATGGGTTCTAACTCAGCAGGTGCAATCTCATCTTTGATTTCATCATATAGAGAACGGGGTATTGCACTAACACTAGCTCCCATATCACATAAACCATGGTAACAGTGATCTCCTATCTTGAGAGAAACAACGGGCAGGCCAACTACAGGTCCGTGTTTGCCTCTCGCGTAAGGTTTAGCAATTCTAGCGGAGTCCTCGCAGAATTAGATAACATGCCCATCTATGTCTTTGGATAAGAGATCTTTGATAATAGCAACACTAGGTTCAACTCTAATCTCTCCAGGGGGTGCAAGTGGTCTAATGTAACCCCTACGTATCACAGTTGGAGCTTTAGAATAATCCTTTATCCTAGCAGGGTATGGTGGTCTCTCAGTGTAAGCACAAGGAACAACAAGATCACTAAAAGCAATGACTTTCTCCTCAACTAGATTGGTTTTGGCTATGTTGCTTTCTACAGGAGGATGATATTTAAACCACTTCTCTTTGGGAAGATCAACATGAGCAGCAAAAGATTCACATAGAGAAGTTACTATCTCAGAGTCAAGTCCATACTTAGCGCTAAAATCTCTAGAAGTGTTTGTCTCAACAAAAGATTTAACGCAATCAAACTGGAAATTCATACCTGACTCCTTACCTTCCTCCAGCTCCCAATCTTCAGAGTTGCCTTTGATTCTTTCCAATAAGTTCCACTTGTGATCAATATCCTTCTTCATAAAAGAACCGGTACAAGAAGTGTCAAGCATGGTACGATCTTCATGAGAAAGCCGAGCATAAAAGTTTTGAGTGATGATTTCTCTCGAGAGCTCATGATTGGGGCATGAATATAGCATTGATTTAAGCCTCCCACAAGCTTGATCTATGCTTTCCCTATCACGAGGCCAAAAGTTATAAATAAAGTTCTGATCATGATGTACTAAATGCATAGGATAGAACTTTTGTTGAAATTCCAATTTCAACCAATTGTAGCCCCATGATCCAGTATCATCACATAGCCTATACCATGTCAACGCCTTATCCTTCAAAGATAAAGGAAAGACTTTCTTCTTTACCTTATCCTCGGGCAAACCTGCAAGCTTAAATAAACCACAAACTTCATCTACATAGATCAGATGCAAGTCTGGATGTGAAGATCAATCTCCTGTGAAAGGATTAGCCAGCAGTTTCTCAAGCATACCCGAAGTAATTTCATAAAAGATATTTTCAGTAGGTACCTCAGGTTGAGGAACAACTCCCCGTGCTTCTGTTTGTGGTGAAGATACCCCAAACAAACTCCTCAAAGGAACCGTTTCCATAGTGACAAGTGACAATAAATTTCAGCATATTATAAAAATGTTTCCTTACCAATTTCCACTTACCAAAGGCGCTTCACTCCCCGGCAACGGCACCAGAAAAGAGTCTTGATGACCCACAAGTATAGGGGATCAATCGTAGTGCTTTCGATAAGTAAGAGTGTCGAACCCAACGAGGAGTAGAAGGCTCTGATAAACGGATTTCAGCAAGGTAATAACTGCAAGCAGTGAAAGTAGCGGTAACAAGTGATTGTGTAGCGAGGTGAAATGTAGCTAGCAAAAAGTAACAAGTATCAAGTAGTAGCAACGGTGCAGCAAGTGTCCTAATCCCTTTTGCAGCAAGGGACAAGCCTGAACAAAGTCTTATAGGAGGAAAAACACTCCCAAGGACACACGCGAATTTCTGTCATGCTAGTTTCATCATGTTCATATGATTCGCGTTCGTTACTTTGATAGTTTGATATGTGGGTGGACCGGCGCTTGGGTACTGCCCTTACCTGGACAAACCTCCCACTTATGATTAACCCCTCTCGCAAGCATCCGCAATAATGAAAGAAGAATTAATACAAATCTAACCATAGCATTAAACTAGTGGATCCAAATCAGCCCCTCAAGAAGCAACGCACAAACTGGGGTTTAAGCTTCTGTCACTCCAGCAACCCATCATCTAATTACTACTTCCCAATGCCTTCCTCTAGGCCCAAATATGGTGAAGTGTTATGTAGTCGACGTTCACATAACACCACTAGAGGAAAAGACAACATACAACATATCAAAATACCGAACGAATATCAAATTGACATGACTATTATTAACATGACTTATCCCATGTCCTCAGGAACAAAAGTAACTACTCACAAAGCATAATCATAATCATGATCAGAGGTGTAATGAATAGCATCAAGGATCTGAACATAAACTCTTCCACCAAGTAATCCAACTAGTATCAACTACAAAGAGTAATCAACACTACTAGTAACCTTACAAGTACCAATCGGAGTCGTGAGACGAAGATTGGTTACAAGAGATGAACTAGGGATTGGAGAACAGATGGTGTTGATGAAGATGTTGATGAAGATGCCTCCCCTCCGATGAGAGGAGTGTTGGTGATGACGATAGCGATGATTTCCCCCTCCGGGAGGGAAGTTTCCCCGGCAGGATCGTCCTGGCGGAGCTCTAGATTGGATCTACTCAAGTTCCGCCTCGTGGCGGCGGCGAAACCACGAAAAAGCTCCTGTCTGATTTTTTTTGGACCAAGACGCTTCATATAGCAAAAGAGGGGGGCTAGTGGGCCGTCAGGGAGCCCACAAGCCCCCACTCCTAAACCAGGGGGGTGGCGGTGTTAGGGCTTGTGGTGCCCTGGCAGCCCCCCTCCGGTAGTTCTTTTGCCCAGTATTTTTTATATAATCCCAAAAAAATCCATGTAACTTTTGAGGGCATTTGGAGATGTGCAGAATAGTGGACTAAGGTTTGCTCCTTTCCAGTCCAGAATTCCAACTGCCTGAATTCTCCCTCTTTAAATAAACCTTGCAAAATAAGAGAGAAAAGGCATAAATATGGTACCACAAGTAATATAACAGCCCAAAAAGCAATAAATATCAACATGAAAGCATGATGCAAAATGGACGTATCAGAGATCAGAGGAAACTAAAATAATAATCATAGATAATCTTATCATAAATCCACAATTCATCGGATCTCGAGAAACACACCGCAAAAGAAGATTACATCGGATAGATCTCCATGAAGATCCTGGAGAATTTTGTATTGAAGATCCGAGAGAGAGAAGAAGCCATCTAGCTACTAGCTATGGACCCGAAGGTGTATGGTGAACTACTCACGCATCATCGGAGAGGCAATGGTGTTGATGAAGAAGCCCTTCGTGTCCGAATCCCCCCTCCGACAGGGCACCAGAACGGTCCCCAGATGGGATCTTGCGGAGATAGAAGCTTGCGGCGGCGAAAAAGTATTTTCGTGGCTCTCTCTGGGAGTTTTGGATTTTTAGGGAATTTATAGGCGGAAGAAGTAGGGCAAAGGAGCCACGTGGGCCCCACAAGCCTGGTAGGCGCGCCCCCCAGGCCGCGGCTAGGGGGCTTGTGACCTCCCCTGGGTCCTTTGCCTTGGTTCTCAAGTTCCATGCGTATCTTTTGTTACGGAAAAAATCATTCCAATGATTTTATTCCATTTGGACCCCGTTTAATATTCTTCTCTGAAAAGGGTCAAAAACACGGAAAAAACAGGAACTGGCACTTGGCACTGAGTTAATAGGTTAGTCCCAAAAAAGATATAAAATAGCATATTCATGCATACAAAACATTCAAAGTTGACAAGATAATAGCATGGAACCATCAAAAATTATAGATACGTTGGAGACGTATCACCCCTCCGGTCAGGAGAGATATACTCTAAGCCCCTCGAGTGATCTGACCTGGATAAGCATCACCATGCAATGAGGATTATGAGGTAATCCGAAGTGTTGTCCGAATTCACGGGAATGAGAAAGAAGTTGTGCTGTAACATGGATAACCATGTCGCCTTGAGCACGACAACATATATCATGTGGCAAAGGGAACAGAAGTGAGAAGTACATGTTCGCATAACCAGCTTCATCGGACACTTGGAGTTGGCACGCTTTGCTACAAGCCGCTACTGACTAGTCGAGCCACCTGTGATATGACTCGTGAACAAGTGAACGAGAACCTAAGAAGTCGGGCGCTTAAGGGAAGGAACTTATGGGATTTAGGATCCGTGCTAGGCCCAACAATTGAGACCGTGATGCATGCCTATATATAGTGGAGGTGCGGCACACTCATTCGGTTGTTCAATTTTGCCCCTCCATTAGGGCTTTGCATGTGTTACAAGTAGTAACCTCCACTCGCCGCCAACTGTGTGATCGGACCTAGCAGTCTGCCGCACGGTGTTCCTCCTGCATGTGTGGATACCGTTACAGGCGGTTCACTTGCGTCACTCCGATGAAACTATAAGTGGGATCGGACAACCAATTGTTCGAGGGAGATCGAACAAGGAGGAGAAGACTCTAGACGCGCTTCCCCAACTCTACTTATGCTACACAGTATTGCACGTCTAGTGGTTATGATATGTGATCATCTCCGTAGCACGATCTTGGTTGTTCCGCGCGTAGGCAAATTTTATATTGCAGTCGATGCACCTAGCATAGAACCCAACACTACTATCCCCCATAACAATACAACAAAGACTAAGATGTAGGGTATTATCTCTTTGAGAGAGCTCAACCTGGGTAAAATCTTGTGTCCATTTTAGCATCGCTCCAAGACGCCTAGCTTAGGACCCCTACCAAGAGACATGTGGGATTTAGCATCGACATTGGTGGCCCATGTAGGTCCCTGCTGGTACTCTCCACGGTGCTATGGGAATTCATATTGGCTCTGATGTGATATACGCATCGAAACCAAGCTTCATCATGAACATTGGCATTTTTGTCGCTAGCTTGACTAGTCGCCTCGGCTCGACCAGGGATTATGCTCCTTGTCGGATTTTCAAGATCGGACGGGTGCCTTCATCAACATCAACTCCAATCTCAACTCCGGTCATGGAGGAATTATTCCATGGAGCTCGGGGGCTCGACGTCAACATTGTCCTCGGGCGGCCGTCCAATTTTTGTGGACGGCGTATTCGTGTTCATCGTCTCTGCCTTCTCAAGCGTCACTTTAATGATTTCTTCAGTGGTCTTGTGAGGAATTGGGTCTAGAACAACCATGCAAAATTTCATTGCATTGCGATGGAGGAATCTTCGGCAATCTTTGATATACCGGAGCCCTATCGAATATGGACAAGAATCTGGATGAGTTTAGGATGAGGAGTCCAGCGTTCAACTAGCATATCCTTGGGAACATCCAACCGTTCATCGGTTGCAGAACTCCTATATCGACCACCCCTTAAAACTTCAGATCTATCTGACCATTCAAACTCTAAGAAACGTTTGAGGAGTGCATTGATTTTGGATTTGTTTTCTGCCTGAGAACGAGTCCGACCCAAGTTCATCTTTCTCTTGAATGAGACATCGGATATCCTTTTAAAGGGAACTTTTTAAAGGGTGTTGTGTTTTGTTTCCAAACACGTGTCCATAATTTTTAAGTTTTTTAGGTAATCTTCATCATCATGTTGGTGTCAAACATGTCTGTCCTCTTTACTCTACACACGCCGACCTGCGATAGCATCAACTACGGCGTCGCTCCA
This sequence comes from Hordeum vulgare subsp. vulgare, assembly GCF_904849725.1. Classification (NCBI taxonomy): domain Eukaryota; kingdom Viridiplantae; phylum Streptophyta; class Magnoliopsida; order Poales; family Poaceae; genus Hordeum; species Hordeum vulgare. Next base: position 534,762,634 of record NC_058524.1, read on the forward strand.
TCGAGTTGATGATAAACACTTAGGATCATCACCTCAACGAGTGGACCAAGAGTTTCGTATTTAAAAGGCCAAATCATTATCAAGGTCACATAATTTCCCATAGATTGCACGGGTTGGGTGTGCTCGCATTGCCACACGGTCGCTTCATAAACCCGACATTGACCGCGTCACAAGTTTCGACCTGCATCGGCATCGCCACGTCATCACTTCTACAAGTCGATGTCAACCATGCCGACCTTCTACAACACCTCTCCTATCATGGGCCCTCCAACGTCACCTAACCTACCTGCTCCGTCACCTCAGCTAGACTGGGGGCTTCGCATCACTTCATGGACATTCTCTTGGGGCTTCATCATCATCGGCCGACCAGCTTTGTCACGACAATTTAATTGGGGTCTTCACCTCACCACATCTACCGAGTTGTGTCGCCTTTCTCGGTCATCTTGGGGCAGACTTGGGGGTTGGGACCTTGTCCCGCCGAAAGCTCGGACTACATCATCAAAACCGATCACATTGACCAGCTAAGTCGCTTTCATGATCATTTTTTTTCTTTTTTCATTTTTTTGGTTGAACCGAGTGTCAGTGTCAAAACCCGGTTATCTCGGGTAGGGGGTCCGGAACTATGGATCTTGGATCAATGGGTAAGAGGAGATAAATGAGATGATGTTTACCCAGGTTCGTGCCCTCTTGATGGAGGTAAAACCCTACATCCTGCTCTTATTTATATTGATGATGGAGTATCAAATAGAGAGTTGATCTACCTCAAGATCGTATGTTGTGGTCTAAAGCCCCATGAGTAATGATCTTAACTTGTCCTACGGACTAAAGCCCTCTGGTTTATATGGATACCAGGGGTACTAGGGTTACACAATGTTGGTTACATCAAGGAGAAAACATGCCGATTATCATCTTGTCTTGGAGCGCACACCAAGTCTTCGGAAGAGTCCCTCCTGGACACAGCATCGTCTTGTAATTCGGATTCATGTGATAATTATAGGACAATGCAGGAGTCCGGCCCATGATAATTGGTAAGCGACCGAAGGACCCCATAGTCCCGGACTCCCTTATTAGCCCCCGAACTGGCCTCCAACACCGCAGTCTTGATTCCCAACACCTCCTTGCATCCAAAGGTTCGTATTGCGGGGCGAGTTCCTTCCCCTACTTATACATGGCCGATAATAATCAGGTCATTGATGACTACCCCGTTTCCGCACAATATATGTGACTCAGCCTTGAAGGAAATCGCTTGAGCACGAATATCATTTGTGTTTGACAACTTTTTAGTGAAAGGTCGCGACCGGTCATGACCATTGACCAGTTTACAAAAGCACGGCTCGAGGCCGTGTTCTCATTGGCACGTTTTGTCAATACAAAGATCGTGCCCCGCTTTTTAGGGGATATGATTTATGATTTGGGCTATCCTACACGTGCATAACTGCATGATATATTGGGAAACAACGAGGTTCATGCGCGGCGGTGGGGCTCTTGGTATGACAATGGCTTGTAAAAAGGAAACCGACACCATAGCCTCCACATGCTTTCCAGATATCAAATCGCCATCGTCTTTCCCAATCCTCAGAGCTCCCCGAGCCTCCTCTTTTCCCCAATCCCCCAACCCTTTCTCCAATTCGGAGATGGTCGGCTTGGGCTCAAAAGGCAAGTGGGAGGACTCTTGTGTCACCGAAAATGCCATCTTGGAGTTGAAGAGCTCTGGTAGTTGTGGGCAAACATCATTCATCGCTCTCCCAAGAAGGGTCAGGTCATCCCCACGCCTAAAGAAGGAGAGAGGGTTGTGTTCATCCCTCACTCTTCCTCCGGGGCCTCGGTTTCCCTCTCCACCCCTTTTTCTGGGGTCTAATGTTTTATTATGGGTTGGATTTCCATGATCTCCCCCCGAACTCTTTTTTGCATATTTGGGCTTTTATCGTTCTCTGCAAGGCCTTTTTTGGGTCCACCCCACTTCGACTTGTGGTTGAAGGTCTGTAACGTCAAGTCGAAGGTAGTTAACAACGAGCAGGAAGACTACAGGGAGTGATATGTCTCCAACGTATCTATAATTTTTTATTTTTCCATGCTATTATGTTATCATTCTTGGATGTTTTATAATCATTTTATAGCAAGTTTATATCATTTTTTGGGACTAACCTATTCACGTAGTCCCCAGTGCCACTTGCTGTTTTTTGTTGTTTTTCATTCGCAAGGAATCAATACGAGATGAAGTCCAAATGCCACAAAACTTTTTGGAGATTTTTTCTAGACCAGAAGGGAACTTGGGACCAACGATGATCACCAGAGGAGGCTGATACGTCTCCAACGTATCTATAAATTTTGATGGTTTCATGCTATTATCTTGTCAAACTTTGGATGTTTTGCATGCCTTTTATATCTTTTTTTGGGACTAACCTATTAACTCAGTGCCAAGTGCCAGTTTCTGTTTTTTCCGTGTTTTTGACCCTTTTTCAGGCGGAGTCCAAATGGAATAAATCTTTCGTGATGATTTTTTTGGAAAATATCAAAAATACCGGAAGAAAAATATACCGGAGAAGAGTCCCGAGGAAGCCACAAGCCTGGGGGGCGCTCCCAACCCCCCTGGCCGCGCCCCAATGGCTTGTTACTCCCTCGTGGGCCCCCCAGACTTGTTCTCGACGCCATCTGGTCTTATAAATACAGAAACCTCCAGAAAGAAACCTAGATCGGGAGTTCCGCCGCCGCAAGCCTCTATAGCCACCAAAAACCAAGCTGGAGCCCATTCCGGCACCCCGCCGGAGGGGGAATCCATCTTTGGTGGCCATCTTCATCATCCCGGCGATCTCCATGATGAGGAGGGAGTAATTTACCCTCGGGGCTGAGGGTATGTACCAGTAGCTATGTGTTTGATCTCTCTCTCGTGTTCTTGAGATGTCTTGATCTCGATGTACCATGGGCATTGCTACTATAGTTGGATCTTATGATGTTCTTCCCCCTCCACCTTCTTGTAATGAATTGAGTTTCCCCTTCGAAGTTATCTTATCGGTTTGAGTCTTTGAGAACACTTGATGTATGTCTTGCACATGTCTATCTGCTGTGATCAACTTGCGGGTTTGTGACAATTGGGAACCTATGCATATGGGTTGGCACACGTGGATTCATGTGCGTACTCGATGTATGTTTTGGTGATCAACTTGCGGGTTCGTGACATTGGGAACCTATGCATAGGGGTTGGCACACGTTTTGACTCTCCGGTAGAAACTTCGGGGCACTCTTTGAAGTCCTATGTGTTGGTTGAATAGATGATTCTGAGATTGTGTGATGCATATCGTATAATCATGCCCACGGATACTTGAGGTGACAATGGAGTATCTATGTGACATTAGGGTCTTGGTTTATATGTATCTTAAGGTGTTATTCTAGTACGAACTCTTGAATAGATCAATCAGAAAGAATAACTTTATGGTGGTTTCGTACCCGACAATAATCTCTTCGTTTGTTCCCTGCTATTAGTGACTTTGGAGTGACTCTTTGTTGCATGTTGAGGGCTAGTTATATGATCCAATTATGTTATCTTTGTTGAGAGAACTTCACTAGTGAAAGTATGAACCCTAGGCCTTGTTTACACGCATTGCAATACCGTTCGTGCTCACTTTTACCATTTGTTACCTTGCCGTTTTTGTAATTACAGATTACAAAAACCTATATCCACCATCCATATTGCACTTGTATCACCATCTTTTCGCCGAACTAGTGCACATATACAACTTACCATTGTATTGGGTGTGTTGGGGACACAAGAGACTCTTTGTTATTTGGTTGCAGGGTTGCTTGAGAGAGACCATGTTCATCCTACGCCTCTCGCGAATTGATAAACCTTAGGTCACCCACTTGAGGGAAAATTGCTACTGTCCTACAAACCTCTGCACTTGGACGTCCAACAACATCTACAAGGAGAAGGTTGCGTAGTAGACATCAGAGGCCCAGGCGTCCATGGCGGCCCACTAGGCACCAGGACGCGCCTAGGGCCCCTGGCGCGTCCTGGTGGCTAGTGGGGGCCTCTGGCACCTCCTCCACCGCCTCTAAGCTCTATAAATACCCCAATATTCTAGGAACCCTAGAGGAGTCGACGGAAAATCGTTTCAGCCGCCGCAAGTTCCAGAAGCTATGAAATCCAACCTAGAGCCTATTTCGGAGAGGAACACGATCACGGAGGGGTTCATCATCCTCATTGGTGCTCCTCCGATGATGTGTGAGTTGTTGGAGATATGCCCTAGAGGAAATCATGTATGATAATATTTCCTATGTGTTTATGAATAAAGATAGTCCCTGGACATTATCAATGATGTGTATTAACAAGTACGTGACTTGTTTGTGAGACTATACATCGTATGATGACTGTCCTAAATGGTCCCTAGTCGAAAGAGTTTTGTGGACGTGCAACCAACTAGACTGATATATGATAGGGTGGATGGTCCGGTCTCACTGACCATGTAGCATTCGATGTTAGTCGGATAATATGGACTCAGAAAGATCTGGTCGGATTTGACGTAGTCGGATCCGAGTCGAGATAAAGTCTGAGTTGGACACACCCAACTATGAGACGCAGTGATAGCTCATCTGTGAGTCTCTAATACAACATATGTTCTGTGTCCTAAGACCTGTGCTGGCGCATGTATTCGGGATGGTAACAAACTTGCTTTGGGACGACCAAACACTACTCCTTGACTGGGTAGTTACAAAGGTAGGTTACGGGCTTGTCTAGACCCATGCTGCGAGACATGGTCAAGCATATGGGATTTCCCTACTCCCAGGTCGCGCCCTGTTCGCTTGTGCCTCCCTTGGGCACCGTATTGTGTTGATTCCGACTCCCAAAATTCACATATATTCCAAAAAAATCTCCGTAACTTTTTATCGCGTTTGGAGTGTGTTCGATATGGATTTTCTATGAAACAAAAAACATAGAAAAAATTGGAACTGGCACTGAGCACTGTGTCAATAGGTTAATGCTCAAATATAATATAAATTGATAAATAATTACTCAAAAATCATCCTAGAATAATAATGTGATAGGATGGAACAACCAAAATTTATAGATACGTTGGAGACATATAAAGCATCCCCAAGCTTAATTACTGCTCGTCCTCGACTAGGTAAATGATAATAAGAGAATTTTTATGTGACATGCTACCCAATATGTAATATTTTGCATGTATGCTCATTGAGAAACTATAAATTAACAAACATTGACATATAGTAATACTTATAAGCACAAGCAACAAAATCTTTAATCTTTCAAAGTATATGATCCCCAAAGAATGTTTACCCCCATTCATCTTATTATATTAGCAAGGCATGGCTCCATCTTCACCACCTTAATACAAATGTGAAGCACCATAGTGCCCAAGTCAAGCAATTGGATTTTACTTTTCAATATTTAACAACTTTTTATTCTTCACGCAATACATGAGCGTGAACCATGGACATAGCATATAGGTGGAATAGAATGTAGGTTTCAAAGGGGTAAAAGTGGAGAAGAAAGTCTCGCATCAACTCGGCGTATCAACGGGGCTATGGACATTCCCATCAATAGATATCAATGCGAGGAGTACAGATTGCCATGCAACGGATGCACTAGAGCTATAAGTGTATGAAAGCTCGAGTGAAGCTAAGTGGGTGTGCATCCAACTTGCTTGCTCATGAAGACCTCGGGCATTTGAGGGTGATACAAGCCAAGTTCTATAATGAAAAATTCCCACTAGCGTATGGAACTGACAAAACAAGAGACTCTATATATGAAGAACATGGTGCCACTTTGAGGCACAAGTGTGGTAAAGGATAGTAGCAAAGTCCCTTCTCTCTTTTTCTCTCATTTATTTGTTTATTTAAAGAAAACATGGTGAGCTTTTTTTCCTTTTTCTCTTTTTTTCTCCTCCCTCATTTTTATGGTGGGCTCATTGGGCCTCCCCCATTTTTATTTCCTCACTGGGACAATGCTCTAATAATGATGATCATCACACTTTTATTTACTTACAACTCGATATGGGAAAATCATAGGAAGATCTAGATATGACTCTATATGAATGCCTCTGGCAGTGTACCAGAATGTGCAATGATCTAGCGTAGCAAAAGATATCAAAAAACGGACAAGCCATGTAAATATCATGCTAGCTATCTTACGATCATGCAAATCAATATGACAATGGAAGTACATGTCATATGAAGTGATGGTGGAAGTTCCATGGCAATATATCTCGGAATGGCTATGGAAATGCCAACATAGGTAGGTATGGTGGCTGTTTTGAGGAAGATATAATGAGGCTTATGTGCAACAGAGTGTATCATGTCACGGGGTTTGGATGCACTCGCGAAAGTTGCATATATCCTCGAGGTGAGAATGGGCAATGAACGGTACGGAAGAGGCTAGCAAATATTAGGAGGTGAGATTGCATATGTCCATGGTGTCACAATAGTCATAAATAACTCATATACTTATTGCAAAGTTTTATTAGTCTTATCACAAGTCAAAGTACTAATCGCATACCCCGAGGGAGAGGGTTGGGAGTAATTAACCATCGCGCGACTCCGACTCGAAACAACACTAGGATTTCAACGAGGAATAGAAATGCTCACACATCATCACCATGCCCTTTTAATTTTTAGATGAACAAGAAGTTAACACCTATTAATACTAACACTTCTATGAATCAACAATGATTCACTCACATCCTTTCACATTACCACATCAATATCATTAACCCACAATTTATCTTTAATGTTTTACATGAAGGTTTTGATTATCACTCCTTGAATACCTATTATTTTTCGACTAGTCTTATAACCCATGAAAATTACTCCTAAACAAATATAAATGAAGAACGAGAGTTTAATTATTTATAAAAAATACCTGGACATGCTCTAATAAATATATTTGAAGAAAATAAGCATTCTACAACGGTTTTCTATATGTAGAGAAACAAGCATCCAACTTCAAATGATATAAGTGAAACACATGAAGCGTTCTATAAAGCGATACTCAAATGATATAAGTCAAGTGCAAATAGCATTCTATAAATCATCAATGGACTTCTCCATACCATCATGGTGCATTTATAAAAGTAAAATAAAAGGCACACGACGCTCCAAGAATTTACGCATATCATGTGAACAAAACAAAAACCGAAACATACCGATAGTTGTTGAAGAAGAAAGATGGGATGCCTTCCGGGACATCCCCAAGCTGAGAAGCTTGAGTATCCTTCAATAATTACTTGGGTTGCCTTGGTAACACCAAGCTTGAACTCTTATCTGTCCTTATTCTTCTCATATCAATACCTCCTTGATCTTCGAACACTTCATCCACACAAAACTTGACAGAACTTTTATTAGAAAGGTTAGTTCATATAACATAAAATATCATCATGTACTACCATAAAATTATTGTATAATTATAATATAGCATTAACCACTGTATTCTATCACAATTCTATGGCTCACGGGGCTCAACAAGAATTCAAAACATAAGCACGCAAAGCAACTATAACAGCAATCTGTGAAAAACAGGACAATGTGGAAATATGTAGATGAAATGTATACTTATGTAACACAAAAAATTCTGCAAATTTTTTAAGTGTAACTAATTTACATAAAAGTAATGTGTAAAAATTTCAGAAACTTTTGAAATTCCAGTAAAATATGAAAAATCAAACACTACACCCAAAGTTTCTATTTTTACACAGCACATATCAAACAAGCAATTTAAACATCCTTACGGAAATTCTTGGAACCTTTTATTGAAAAAAAGATTATATATGACATATAACATATAAGAAAAAAATAAAATAATGCTCCAAGCAAAACACATATTATGTGATGAATAAAAATATAGCTCCAAGTAAGATATACCGATAGTGTTGAAGACGAAAGAGTGGATGCCTTCCGGGGCATCCCCGAGCTTAGACGCTTGATTCTTACTTGTATATTAACTTGGTGATGACTTGGGCATCCTCAAGCTTATGTTATTGATGCTTCTTATTCTCCGCATATTGGTGTCCCAACTAAAACTTGAAAACTTCAATCACATAAAACTCAACAAAACTTCACGAGATTCGTTAGTATAAGCCACATATCAAATACTTTAAGTACTGTCATAAGTTGATTATTATTTTATTTTGGCATAAGGTACTGTATTATGACTTCTCCATGGCTTATACCCTCCGATACAATCCATAGCATCATCAAAACAAGCAAACTATACAAGCAAAAATATAATCTGTCTAAAACAGAACAGGCTGTGATGATACATTTAATTGTCAAACTTATGTAACTCAAACAATTATGAAAACTTAGGAAGACCCGAAGAATTTGTATATAAGTATTGTGTCAAAAATTCATCTTAAAAATACATTCTAGTAAGATCATAGAGATTCTGCACTCGACGTCAAATTTCTGCTTTTGCATCGTATCAATTCTACTCATCATACAAATCATCCCAAAGGCTTTAATTGGCACATTATTTTTATAACGCAAAAGGATTTATACAAGGGTATAATTATTTTTGTTTAAAAGTTTATATAATCAAGATTCACAAAGTTTCCATGGGCATTAACAACGTTCAAGGCTAGCCCCCACTTCAACGATTCTCATCTTTCTCACTTTCACCTTTATTTTTGAAAAAGTTTTAGGTTCCCCACTTTATTTTTTAATTATTTTAAAAGCACACAACATAAATAAATGATTCTCTAAAACTGTCGGGTTGTATCCCTCGCAGTGCTTTCTTTAAAGGAATTAAACTAGGCATATAGTGGTCAAGTAATTGATCCACCTAGATCCCAAGGTATATCATAGCCAATTTTAATTAAAAATGATTTGTAATTTAGAAGTGAGCACAAAGTGATATATATCATGTAGCAAAAAAGTCTAACTCTCTTCCTATGCATTGGCATGTCATGAAAGGACAATTCATTCACATAAAGTAAAGGGCGACACATAGCATAAGTAGTTTCTTGAAATTTTATTGTATTGGAAATATAGGGAGGTGAATATTTGGTTCCTCTCTCATAATAATTGCAAGTAGAATCAGCAATCACATGCATATTATATTCATCAAAATCATCATGTGTAGTGGTAAAACGCAACCCATCAATATAATCCTTAATAAGTGCAAACTTCTCCGATATGGTGTAGTTGGTAGGATTCAAAAATATAATAGGACTATCATGTGTAGGTGCAATAGCAGAAATTTCATGCTTAACATAAGGAACTACATAAAGTTGATCTTCATAAGCATAATTCATATTGGCATCATGGACACAAGCATAGAAATTATCAAGTTCATCAAAAAAGGGATATTTCAAATGAATCCAAGGGATCATAGAAATCATCATAGCATTCATCCTTCGGTAAGCACGAAGGGAAATTAAACAATGTATGAGTTGAAAAGTTACTCTCATTAGAAGGTGGGCATGGTAGCTAATCCACTCTTCCTCCTTTTGTTCTTCGCTCTCCTCCTCATCTTTTTCATCTAATGAGCTCACAGATTCAACAATTTCTTCTACCATAGATTCCTACGAAATATTATTCTCTTCCAAGGCAGCGGTCATTATTTCTATCAATTCTTTAACATAAGCATTAGAAGCATAGTTTTCATAGCAATATTTAAGTACGACAAAATTTCTAGATTTGTAAAGAGGAGCATCATACTTTTCAGTCAAAGTAGTAATTTCATAAGCACCCTTAAAAGCAACAAATTCTTCAATTTGTTCAACATCATAATAAGAATAGGCCTCCTTCGCATAAGAAGATGATATTTCATTATCATTAAACACACATTGGTAAGGAAGGTGTTTGTAGTTCCTATAGAACAACAAGTAAAATCATATATTTCGCATAGTTCCAAGCATAGCAACAGAAAGTATTAATTTGATGCCACAAGAGTTTCCCTTTTTGAGATAAGCAATGTTGCACATAATAAGCATGCTCATTTAATGGTTTCCGTCAACTAAGATAGTTGGGTTTTCAGCATGAGCACAAAAGGATCAAAGATGATCCAAATAATAAGCTTCAATAGAAGGATACATTTTGGGTGTTTTCTCAACTTTTGGAGCAGCAAGTTGATACGTCTCCAACGTATCTATAATTTTTGCTTGTTCCATGCTATTATATTATCATTTTTGCATGTTTTACAATCATTTTACTACTACTTTATATTATTTTTTGGGACTAACATATTAATGGTTGCAAAATTGCACAAGTTCTTTTTTCACACTTTGATTTGTAGGAATTAATTAGAAATTGTAAAAAAACGCAAAAAGGAGCCTTGTTGGAGGAGGATTGTGACTCTCCTGAAATATATCCAAAACAGTTTTTAGAGATGTTCTATTTGTCGTCCGAATAAGGCATCAAATGGAAACAGCTAAACTATGAAAGTGTGGGGAATTTTATGGCAATGATTCTGGACTACAAATTTGTCCAAAACGAAGTTCGTATGCGATCCCGAGAACCGTTTTACTGAAGGAAAATACCTGATTACGGGATGACAAGAATTGCTGACGTGATTGAGTCCAACTCTTAACATATCTGATATATTCGGCCAAGCCACGACCTTGAAGACTCGTGAGGGATATGAGGAGCCCCTAGGAAGGTTCTAGAAGTGCCCGAGAGACATTGGATCAAGGGTCCATCCATCGGAGGGCCATAGAGACACCAAGGGCCACGAATTTGCCTCTCCCTTGGCAGCCACCAAGAAGGGGAGAGGTTCCTCCATTGCAGCACCAAGACCAAGGAAGAAGGAGGGGCAAGGGGCCGCCACTTGTCGCCGGTGTCGTGGCCGCTATCGCCTCCATCTCTTCGGGGTTGCACCTCTCCATCAACAAATCTCTCTTTCTCACCATTATAATGTGTGAGTATTCCTCCTCGGGGCTGAGGGTATGTACTAGTAGCTATGTGTTCAATATCTCTCTCTCATGTTCTTGAGATGGCACGATCTTGATGTATCCCGAGCTTTATTAATATAGATGAATCGTATGGAGTTTTCCCCTCTCTATCTTCTTGTGATGAATTGGGTTTTCCATTGAAGTTTTCTTATTGGATTGAGTCTTTAAGGATTTGAGAACACTTGATGTATGTCTTGCGATGGGATAGCTGTGGTGAAAATGGGATGTTCTATTGATCCACTTGATATATGTTTTGGTGATCAACTTGCGGGTTCCGTGACCTTGGAAATCTATGCATAGGGGTGGGCACATGTTTTCGTCTTGACTTTCGAGTAGAAACTTTGGGGCACTCTTTGAAGATCTTTGTGTTGGATTGAACATGATGAATCTAAAATTATGTGATGCATATCGTATAATCATGTACATGGGTACTTGTGGTGATATTGGAGTATCTAGGTGACATTAGGGTTTTGGTTGATGTGTATCTTAAGGTGTTATTTTAGTACGGACTCTAGGGATGTTCATGACTCTTATAGGGATAACTCATAAGATTGATCAGAAAAGAAACTTTGAGGTGGTTTCGTACCTTACAATAATTTCTTGTTTTGATCTCCTCTATTTGTGACTTTGGAGTGAACTCTGTGTCGCACGTGAGGGATTTATATATGATTCAACTATGTTAGTATTGTTGAGAGGACTTTCACTAGTGAAAGTATGGACCCTAGGCCTTGTTTCCAAGCATTTATACAACGTTTTGCTCGTTGTTTACTATTTGTTACCTTGCTGTTTTTATAATTCAGATTACAAAAACCTATATCTACCATCCATTTTACACTTGTATCACCATCTCTTCGCTGAACTAGTGCACCTATACAATTTACCATTGTATTCGGTGTGTTGGGGACACAAGAGACTCTTTGTTTTTTGATTGTAGGGTGCTTGAGAGAAACCATCTTCATCCTACGCCTCCCACGGATTGATAAACCTTCGGTCATCCACCTAAGGGAAATTTTCTACTGTCCTACAAAACTCTGCGCTTGGAGGCCCAACACGAGTCTACAGGAAGAAGGTTGTGTAGTAGACATCAAGCTCTTTTCTGGCGTTGTTGCTGTGGAGGTTAGGTAAGCGGCACTCACATCCCGTCAACGAAGCTCTTTTCTAGTGTCGTTGCGGAAGAGGTGAGTGCTTGAAGGTATATATTTAGATCTTGCAATTAAATCTTTTAGTGTCTTGTTTTTCACTAGTTTGGTTTTATAAAATAAAACTACGAAAAATGGAATTGAGGTTGCCTCATACGATTCATCTTTTCAGTGTCTTTCATGAAATTGATGGAAAGGAAAATTGTGCTCAAGTGTTGGAAGAAGAAGTTATTAAAATGTTTGGCACTAAATCTTTGTATGATGAGCATGATTGCATTGTAGTTATTATGGATTCCTTGAATATTCATGATGCTAATGACATGCGAAGCCACAAGCTTGGGGATGCTATGATTGATGAATATGATATTTTTAGTCCCCCAAGTTTTGATGAGCAAACCTATTATGATGATAGCATGCCTCATATGTATGCTGATTATTGCCATGACATGTATGCTATAAAGAGTGATAGTAACCATGAAACTTGTTATCATGATTTTAATATTCAAAGTGGTTATGTCAATCATGATAGTTATTTCGTTGAGTTTGCTCCCACTATTATGAATGAGAAGAAGTTTGCTTATGTGGAGAGGGATAAATTTTCTATGCTTGTAGATCATGAAAAGAATGTTGTATGTGATAGTTATATTGTTGAATTCCTTCATGGTGCTACTGAAAATTATTATGATGGAGGAACATATGCTTGTAGGAATTGCAATAATACCAAGTTTCCTCTCTATGTGTTCAATGTTTTGAAGTTATGCTTGTTTTGCCTTCCTATGCTAGTTGATTCTTGCTCCCATAAATTGTTTCTTCACAAAATCCCTATGCATAGGAAGTGGGTTAGATTTAAATGTGATTTTCATGAGATTCATGATGCTCTTTTGCATGTTATAATTATTATTCATATGTGACCATCATTGAAATCATCATGCCTAGCTAAAAGGCTTTAAAGAAAAGCGCTTGTTGGGAGACAACCCAACACTTTTACTTTCTGTTTTGATGTGTTAACATGATTAAGCTATTGTAGTAATAATGTTTTATAGCTTTTCTTTCAATGAAATGCCAAGTAAAGCCTTTGGGATAGTGTGGATGATAGTTGAGTTGACTCTGTGCAAAAACAGAAACTTTTGCTCTCAGTCCAGGAATTTTGTAAATTTACTAGAACGTGATTTTGATCTAGATGTTTTACAAATGATTTATATACATATTTCCTGGATTGTCCTAATTTTTCAGAATTTGTAGAGACACGGAAGTATGGTTACACTACAGATCTTGACAAATTGTTCTGTTTTTGACAGATTCTTTTTTGCATGCATAGTTTGCTTGTTTTAGTGTTCCCGTAGCTTATATTCGGTGATATAAATTATGGGAATAGTATAATACAGTAGGTATCATGTGGGGACAATTATGAATCTTGTTTTCACAGTACCTAAGTGAATGATCATTATTTATTATACTAACCCATCTCACGAAGTTCTGTTAAGTTTTGTGTGACTGAAGTTTTCAAGTTTCGAGTGAGACACTGATATGAGGAGAATAATGAGTAACAAGAATCTAAGCTTGGGGACACCCAAGGCACCCCCAAGGTAATATCCAAGGAAGACTCAAGCACCTAAGCATGGGGATGCCTCCGAAGGCATCCCCTCTTTCGTCTTCAACATTATCGGTATATCTTACTTGGAGCTATATTTTTATTCGTCACATAATATGAGTTTTGCTTGGAGCGTTATTTTATTTTTTGTTCTCTGTTAGGTGTTATTTATAATCTTGTTTTTCAATAAAAATTTCCAAGAATTGCATTAGGATGCTTGCATTGCATCTTTGATTGGTGATGTGTAAAAACATAAACTAGTGTTGTAGTGTTTGAATTTTCATATTTACTGGAACATGGAAAGTTTATGAAATTTTTACACTGGGTTTTCATATAAATTTTATACCATGTCCTAAATTTTCTTAATTGTTTGAGTTACATAAGTACACTGTTTTCATAAATTTGTACAAACTGTTCTGTTTGGATAGATTGCTGTCATAGTTTTGTTATCTCCGTATCCTATAGTTTCCATAACCTATATTGGTAGATATAAATTGTGGAAATGGTAGTAATAGTAGATGATGTTTGCAATTGTTATGCAACTTGTCTTTGTAGTACATAAAGAGTTGATTTATTATTATGTGCACTAACCTATCTTACGAGTTCTTTTCAAATTTTGTGTGGATGAAGTTTTTGAGAATAGGTGAAACTGAGATAAGAGAGGATTGAAAAGATACAAAAGCTCAAGCTTGGGGATGTCCAAGGCAGCCCAAGTAAATATTTCAAGAACTCACAAGAATCTAAGCTTGGGGATGCTACACATCCCACCTCTATTTGTCAACTATTGGTTAGCCTATGTTGAGCCTAATTTTTTTTCCGTTCACATTATGCATCCTATTCTTGGAGTGCTATTTTTGTTTTTTTGCTATTTAAATAAAATACTCAGATTTGAAAATATTTTTTTGGGGGAGAGAGAGTCCTCACATAGCTCCTTAATTGTTTGACTACTCATTGATCTTGACTTATATCTTTTGTGAGTTGCTTGTCATTTCCTCTAATGCTTCACTTATACGTTTTTGAGGCATGAAATCTTTATGCTCTTATGCTTCCTTTAAATTGGTTTGAGCATGTCGAAAGGTCAATAGCAATATATGAAACTTGTCCCAAAGTAATAGATATCCAAGAGGGATATAATAAAAACTTTCATGAAGATCATGGGACAAATTAAACTTGATTCTTTGTAATAGCTTTGAAACATGATGATAGTAACATGTGAGTCATGTTAGTGAGTAATTATGCTTTAAGTAGGAATATTGTTGTTAAGGTTTGTGATTCCCTATGCATGCATGAAAGTCAATAGTCATGCAATGAAGTTACATCCTACTGTGGTGCATTATTCGTTGTTAGTTATGACTCAATGATCACTTATGTGAATTTTCATTTCTTGGTTGTATTGCTTACCAATCTATTTGTTAGCCTTCATTTGTACTAAGTAGAAATACTACTTGTGCATCCAAAATCCTTAAAACCAAGTTTTGCCTCATGAGTCCACCATCCTACCTATATGCGGTATTTCCATGCCGTTCCAAGCAAGTGGCTGGTATTCGGGATGCCCAATTCCATGCTAAAAAATTAAATAAAATACAATGAAACAAAACTCCCCCAGGAATGTTGTTGGTATGGATGGTACTCGTGGATTCGGATCACCGTGGAGTGTGATTGATTGGTGGAGGGGGAGTAAAAACTTTACCATTCTGTTTGGCAACCGCCTATAATGTATCTAGCATGGAAAGTATTGTGAGCTACTTTGTCGTTTTCGTTGACAGGAAAAGCATGCTTCTCAAAATAATTTTTCTCTCTCAATTTAAACCTTGAGCTCTGGCACCTCTACAAATCCTACTTCCCTCTGCGAAGGGTCTATCTATTTACTTTATGCAATTTTTATTTTTGCTTTGATTCTCCCTCTTCTCTTATAAGCACCAACTAGGGAACATTTGGGCATTGGGCATAGCTAATATTTGAGTGTGTTTAATGAATGGATCAACGATTGAACATGATGGGCTAGGGATAACTTTCTTTAGTGTTGATATTTTGAAAGACATGATTGCTTGTTGACATGCTTGAGTATTGAAGTCAATATTATAAAACTAGACTATTGCTTTGAATCACTCACAAGTCCAAATGTCCATGCTATACAAAGAAGAAAAGAATTTGATGAACATGTTACGCAGCATTCCACATCAAAAATTCTGTTTTTTTATCATTTATCTACTCGAGGATGAGCAGGAATTAATCTTGGAGATGCTGATAGTTCTCCAAGGTATCTACAATTTTTGCTTGTTCCATGCTGTTATATTATCATTCTTGGATGTTTTACAATTATTTTACTACAACTTTATGTTATTTTTTGGGACTAACCTATTAATGGTTGCAAAATTGCACAAGTTCTTCTTTCACACATTGATTTGTAATAATTAATTAGAAATTGTCGAAAAAAACATAAAAGGAGCCTTGTTGGAGGAGGACTTTAACTCTCCTGAAATCTGTCCACAAACAGTTTTTAGAGATCATCAGTTTGACCCCCGAATATGATGTGAAATGGAAAAAGCTAAAACTAGGAACGTGTGGGGCATTTTATGGCAATGATTCTTGACTACAAATTCGTCCAAAACGGACTTTGTATGCGATCTCGAGAACCGTTTTATAGAAGGAAAATATCTAATTACGGGATCACGAGAATTATTAACGTGATTGAGTCCAACTCTTAACATATCTGATATATTCTGCCAAGCCACGACTTTTGAGACTCATGAGGGTTGTGAGGAGCCCCTAGGAAAGTTATGGAGGGGCCCGAGAGCCATTGGATCAAGGGTCCATTCATCGAAGGGTCATAGAGCACCACAGAGGCACATATAAGGAGAGAAAACACCTAATTTTGGTAGAGATACCAAGAGCCACGAATTTGCCTCTCCCTTGGAAACCGCCAAGAATGGGAGAGGCTCATCCATTGCAGCACCAAGACCAAGGAAGAAGGAGGGACAAGGGGCCACCGCCCGTTGCCACTGCAGCTGCCCGTCGTCGGTGCCGTGGCCGCCATCGCCTCAATCTCCTCGGGGATGCACCTCTCCATCAACAAATCTATCTTTCGCACCATGATAATATGTGAGTAATCCTCCTCAAGGCTGAGGGTATGTACTAGTATCTTTGTGTTCAATCTCTCTCTCTCGTGTTCTTGAGATCCCACGATCTTGATGTATCACGAGCTTTATTAATATAGATGAATCATATGGAGTTTTCCCCTCTCTATTTTCTTGTGATGAATTGAGTTTTCCCTTTGAAGTTTTCTTATCGGATTGAGTCTTTAAGGATTTGAGGACACTTGATGTATGTCTTGCGATGGGATATCTGTAGTGACAATCGGATGTTCTATTGATCCACTTGATATATGTTTTGGTGATCAACTTGCGGGTTCCGTGACCTTGGGAATCTATGTATAGGGGTTGGCACATATTTTCATCTTGACTTTCCTGTAGAAACTTTGGGGCACTCTTTGAAGTTCTTTTGTTGGATTGAACATGATGAATCTGAAATTATGTGATGCATATCGTATAATCATGCCCATGGGTACTTGTGGTGACATTGGAGTGTCTGTGTTGTTGAAATATGCTCAAGAGGCAATAATAAATTGGTTATTATTATATTTCCTTGTACATGATAATTGTTTATTATCCATGCTAGAATTGTATTGATTGGAAACTCAAATACATGTGTGGATACATAGACAACACACTGTCCTAGTGAGCCTCTAGTTGACTAGCTCATTGATCAAAGATGGTCAAGGTTTTCTGGCTATAGACAAGTGTTGTCACTTGATAATGGGATCACATCATTAGGAGAATGATGTGATGGACAAGACCCAAACTATGAACGTAGCATATGATCGTGTCAGTTTATTGCTACTATTTTCTGCATGTCAATGTATTTGTTCCTATGACCATGAGATCGTGCAACTCCTGGACACCGGAGGAATACCTTGTGTGTTAACAAACGTCGCAACATAACTAGGTGACTATAAAGGTGCTCTACAAATATCTCCAAAGGTGTCTGTTTGGTTGGCATGGATCAACACTGGGATTTCTCACTCCGTGTGATGGAGAGGTATCTCGGGGCCCACTCGGTAATACAACATCACAATAAGCCTTGCAAGAAATGTGATTAAGAAGTTAGTCTGTAGCGACCCAACTCAAAACGAGTCAAGCCTCTGTGTAGCTGTGCCATCCCTGGATCAGTATGCTGGCACACACAGTACATCAATGTATATATCAAAGTGCAATCACATGTAAATAGCGTAAAACTGATATATACCTTAAATATCTCAACGGAAGCAGTCAAGGGAGTGGAGTCCCAATAAACACCAACGACAAGTTGAGTGTAGATCGTAACCCCGAATCGTACTCTTACTCGTCGAAGAAAAAAATATCTGCCACGTAAGACGTTGCAGCCGTGTAGGACAGCATACTGAATATGCTGGCAAGTCACATATGAGAGGGAGTAAAATATCATCTATACTATATGCATATATGGCAGGTGGTGTTGTAAGTTTTAGCGTAAAGCAAATTTTCTCCTACAACAAGAGAGGGGCTAAAAGCAAACTATTACTACGTACTTGGTTGTTAATGAGATGGTTCCGCCAACCAGTTCTCATACCCAAGTTATCAATATTACCCACATCAAATATATATAATGGTGTTGAGAGTTCCAGATAACTTCAGTTCCTTTGGCTCAAGTCGTCCATGACCGTGGACACGGCTAATCGATTAGGTTTGAGTACTCTGCAGAGTTTTGCACACGTTCCCCACAAGATTTGATCGCCTCCGTGTATGTCCTCAGACTTCAGGGTATTTGAAGACCGGATGATCAAAACATGGTCTTTCAACGGGTCCCTCTGAATCCCTGTCGGTGCCCTTCCAATCCTACCGTTCTTCTACATCTGCTAGCACCGCCTGTCTAGAGTCGCCGCATTGTCCAACCAAGCCAGAGCCCATAATGACTTGTGGCTGTGCAGGTAAGCCTTGGGTCTTGAAAATATCCGTCCGTCTCTTTGAGCCTGGGTGAAGCTTTCCGCAAGATGTCATGGCACGTCTCCAGCATCCCGGGTCATCCACTGGTTTCTCCAGGGAGCCGATCAACCGTCCTTCACCCAGAGTTGCATTGCATTACGAGGTCTTGAAAATTCTTGACTTAACCAGTCTTGGTTATTAAATTATTCTCGCATCACTCGTGATAAACTCTCAACCAGAATCCCGTCTACTCAAGCATAGCAATATGAAATTTGTCGTCCCAGGCCTAGTAACCGGGTTGTTGGGTGCCTACCACATGATACTACAATATGTAACCATAATTTCCCAGTACCTACTCAGCATGCAATTGGGCATAGGATGGTAGAAGTATGATGCATAAAACATAGGTGATACATGATCAAATGACTTGCCTGGTGATGTTGACGAAGAAGAATTTTCGTTCTCGAGGAATAACTTGATAAAACTATTCGTCACTCTCCGGTGAAATCTATATAACAAACATAGTATTCACATAAGCACTCACACTAGCAATCATTCTAGCAATCAATTAACAAACAGCAATAAAAGTTGATGCAATCAAAAATCAATAAGAGAGAGCGGATAAAATCCAATGGAAACTTCAAAGAAGCTAGGGAGCCTTCTACTACAACATTCACAAAAAAAGTTTTTGTCTAACAGAAAATAAAACACTAAAATATTCAGAGAATAAAATATAAATTTAACTAAGATAAAATAAAGTATTTTTCATAAAACTATTTGAAAGTATTTTCAAATGGGAGTTGAACTAGTAGAGAAATCAATTGCAAGTTATTAGAGAACTAGAATTGATTTCATGATAAGAAATAAAAATAAAAATAAAAATTTGCTGAAAACCTACTTTTAACTAACAGAAACAAAATATAAACTTTCTGAAATATAAAAGAAAATAATTTAAATACAATTATAGAAAAACAAATAGCCAAAATCCTAAAGAAACTAAAATAGAATCTGTTTTGGTAAAAACCCCAAGGAAAAATATTTAAAAAAAATTGAGACTTAAACTACTGAAACATATGATTAATAGGAAATAGTAGCAAAAATAATTAATTTAAAATCTATTTTTAAACTCCCGGTATAAGGAAAACAAAATTTAAATCAAGTCTGATCTAATTCAAAATTTATAAATCCAAACATAGACAAATTATACATCTACAGAAACTACATAAAATTTGTGATCCAACGCAAAAAGAATGACCTAATTCGGAGTTATAGACTATTAGATATGAATTTTATAAGATTGCAATTTTCTGAAAAAACTGCAATACGGGATTTCGTGAATCGCACCGGAGTTAGTCGCCGGAGTTGGAGAAGATGGCGGGAAGGTCGCTCCGGTGGCGGGCCGAGGCGGTGGAGGGGTCCACACGATGGAGGAGGGCTCGGGCCGAAGGTTGATGCCGTCGGCGGGGCGTCGGGGCGACGGGAGGGAACATCAAGAGATCTGGTGAGTTCCTATTGGAGGCGAACTCCGGCGAGGTGGGGGCTGCGTTCCGACGAGGGGAGGGGCTGGGCTACAGGGAAAATGGGGAGAGGAGGTTGAGGGGAGTATTTATAGGGGTTCTGGGTGCTCGGAGAAGGAAGGAGCAAGGAGATCGGGAAGGTGGAGATTCCTCTCACCATGGCTATGGAAGTTTCGTGTGACGTGAGGAAGGAGAACGTGAGGAGGAAGATGATCCTGTCGGGCCAGATTTGGAGAGTGTTAATGGGCCACCGATCTATTTCCAATTAAAAGATATCTTTTTCGTATTTTCAAAAACCGGAAAGTAAATGATAAAAGGGAGACCAAATAAATTCGAAATATAGAGTTTCTATATACTAAAATTATCAGAAATTTTTTCCACGGCCAAAATAAAAACTTTTTAAAAAATGTTTTTTTCAGAAAATACCTAAAAGCTTTATTTATTTTTGCAAATATTTTCTCAATTAAATTTTGGTTTTCTTGGATGAAAATATTTCAAAAAATGCCCCTGGTTTTGGAGGGTCATATTTCTCCTCTCTTTCTTGCTTGGCAAGGATTATTTTCGGGGTATTTCTCGGGGAAGAAAAATATAGAAGCAAGGGAAATATTTGAAAGGATTCAAATGCAAAACTCCATTCAAATTCTTTATATTTGAAGAGGTCATGTCATCTTCTCTCATTGCTTTTAATTGGATGAATTTGAATTTACCGGAGAAGGGGAAAGTCATTTTATTCCCTCTCATTCAAAAGTTTTTGAAAAGTTTCAAACTCCACTCAAGTTTCAATAACTCAATCAAACAAAAAACAATCTAATAATTATTTTGACATTCCAAAATTTGGGATGTTACAAACCTAGCACACTTAAAATGAATCTCGTCCTCGAGATTCGAAGAGGCTAGAAAGAAGGGTTAGGGTTTGGGGGTCTTATAACAAATCCGACCTCCGGCAAGTTGGGATGCTACCACAACTTAAAATGAGAGTTACTGGTCCCTCAGAATTTTAGGAATCCTCTCGGGTTTTGGCATCTGACTCCTCACAGTCTTCATACTAACTCCTCTGGTGATGCTCTTCCATTATACTCATAACGTTCTCATCAAAATCGAGGGTTCTTCTGTTGATACAAGCTTCTTCCGTTACTGGGTCTTCTTAACTGACACACTAGTGATTAATACTAAATAACCTATCGATGATTCTCAGGGTGGTCTACCATTTGTGGTTATCCTGCAGAGAGAGGGGTCTTGTCTTCATCCTCACTGTAAAATTTCCTACGCGTGACAACAAATGCCATGTACATGGGGCTTTCATCATACCATTCTAAGGCTTAAACAAAAGCTTCAAAGAACGTCATCTCTCACTATGGGTAAGTCTCTCATATTTACCATTCCGAATAGCAAGAGAATGATAATAGTAAGTCGTCATGGTGGCCAAACCATGTCGCACTGAAATCATTACCTTGTATAAGGTTTAGTGAATCTCGTATTCTAACACTTGGGCATCCTCACAAGTTTGCAGAGTTTCTCTTGTCCACGAACGAAGTTCGGATAAATCCAATGATTCTGCAAGCTGAACAAACATCTACCGTTTCTTCACAACTCTCAGGTTTTCGTATGCTCCTAAGAAAACGTTTGCTGAAACAAGTTTCCTTCTCCAAAAAGATAGTACTTGATCTTTATTAGTCCCGGGGTCTATGGGTTTTCAGGCATACTTGGAATTACTCCGCCTTTAAATTTCCATAGTGTTTCAATCCAACATATTCTTGGGGTAACCATCATATAATAATAATCCTCGGACTTATTTTTGGTACACACTCCATTCTGTGGGATACTTTCCATTGGTGTGTTTACCATAAAAGGTACTGCTTCATCCATAAATCATATTCATTTCATAATCAATCCTTTATTACATCCTTACTTTCTTCAAAATTCTAACTCAAAAGTAATTTATTACAAATGCTGCCATCCACATTGTTCGGTATGGTCAAGCATTTCTGCCAACTTTATTCATCTGTCTCTCTTGGAGGTACTTTAGTTCCACTAGAACTTTCCGAGGTGCTCCTTGAAATCATCCATCTTTTGCTTCATCATGGTGGCCATGAGCTTCATCTCCATCATCTCCGCACGTACCTCACTCAGGTATTCCTGGCTATGACGAAGTCTTGCTTCAAGTATTTCTCCAATTTGGCGTATGGCTTCCATGGCAGCTTCATGAACAGCATCAAAGAAGGTTGCTCGTGGTACACGTGAAATGAGAAAGTATTGCCCCATAGTCTTTGGAAAAACTCCTTTCACACGGTGGAGATGTACTTCCACATACCAAAGTTCCACTCCATTCTCCATGAATGGGTAGCCTTTGTAGACTGCATCTCCTTCAAGATGAATGTGCTTCATCATGTCCTTCAGGATTTTCGGGTAATCATGATCACTGGTCAGGGTCATGATCGTTTCTGGGCCCTTGAGGAATGACTTGTAGAGAGTTGTCATCTGCAGGTGTCAGTAAATAGGTAATCAGAGGAATGTATATGTCTCCTTGGTAGTTATGGTACATTCCTACTCAGTGATTCCTGTGGGTTTACCGATTACTACCACACTTAAAATGAATTTATACTCATGCCTACATAGACCATATTTTCTCATATCCTCATAATTTTTCAGAGATCTTTGTTCGAAGAGAACACGCATACAGTTTCAACATAGGCAATCATGAGACAATAAATTCCATTTATTCATGATGTTATTACAATCTCAGGGACTTCTGTTACAAAAAATTATACTCCATGATCTCATGAAAAACAAGAGTTCTTCAGATTACACTAATTGCCGTGGTCAAAACTTAACTACTCCTTTTTAGCTTTCTTCCTTTGTGGACAATCGTTAGCAAAATGTCCTGGTTCCTTGCAACGAAAGCAAATGAGTTCTGACAAGTCTCGAGGCGTCTTAGTGTTTGGTTTTGCTCCTTGGGTTTCCGGCTTCCTTCCTGAGCACACGTATTTGTGGTGGCCAAATTCCATACACTTGTAACATCTGACATGACTCAGGTCTATATCTGCAGAGATTTGGCTCTTCCGAGGGTACCTTTTTTTTTCTTTCCGGATTCCTTTATTTTTGGCGAGTTCTTCTATTTCAAGTGGATCAAACTCCACTTTTTCCGTCGGGAAGTTTCCCACATACTCTTGGCTTCCCTTCGTGCAATCCTGTGAATAATGTCCTTCTTCTCCACATGAGTAGCATGCATTGGAGAAAAATCTGGTCAGACCTTGTCCATCAGGGTCTTCAATATTTTCGTTCATCACCGGCTCTTCTAGAATCTTCTTCTTGAGTGTTTCCTTCATTGCTTCTTTATGCTGCTGGACAACTTGTTGTACCTTGGGGTAAATGTGGCACTGAGTTGGATAGTGGTTGGTTCCTTCACAAAGGAAACAAGTCACCTGACTACTTGGGCACTCCTCAGTTGGGTGATTTTCTTCACAATGCGTGCATCCATCCTTGTGTTCTTCCTGGGCGTGTCCTATTTCTCCACAAATCTTGCATGCACAAGTCTTCTCCTTTGGATTATCATAGCTCTTCGGAATAAGTCGGGATCTTAACAGAGTGTCCTTGAATTCGTCCCAAGTTTCTGCTCCACTAAATCCTTGTATGGCATGGTGCATTTTCCAACAGATAGGAGCACTTTGGGTAAAGTACTGGAGAGCGTGTTGCACTTCATACTTCCTTGAGATCAAGTTGCTCCCGAAGTGGTTCTCCATGTTCTGAATCCATATTTCGGCCTCCAACTGGGCCATAGGTCCAGAGACTACAAGTCCAGCTTCATACTCCATCTGGTAGGGTTGAGGTTTTGGGGATGAGACGGGTAAGAGAGGGAGGGAGATACACACAATACAAACAATATTTTTGAGAATATGTTTTATTTGTGGCCATCGAAACACACACACCAATGACGGCTCACAAATTGTCGTATCTAACGTGGGTATATAGCAGGGGTGTGGACTTCTAATGGTCATATAAATATTCGAACGCTTCAGGGTCTTCGAGTTCTTCAGGTCTTGAGAGTCTTCAATTGGTGTAGCTTCAATTCTTCAAATGCGTGGTGGAATCCTTTTTACGTTGAAGTAGAACTCCGTTGATTCTTCATGAGGTCAAAGGGGTAAGGGGATTGTATAACTATTTGAGGTGAGAGAGAATATTTGATGAAATCAGAAGAGATGAGAAGTGAAAGGTGTTCTCAAAAATAAGATTTTTGAGAGATCCTATCCTAAGAGATTTCCAATTTCTAGGGTCACGTCCTACAGTCAACATGTGCTCTGATACCATTTCTGTAGCGACCCGACTCAAAACGAGTCAAGCCTCTGTGTAGCTGTGCCATCCCTGGATCAGTATGCTGGCACAAACAGTACATCAATGTATATATCAAAGTGCAATCACATGTAAATAGCGTAAAACTAATATATACCTTAATATCTCAGCGGAAGCAGTCAAGGGAGTGGAGTCCCAATAAACACCAACGGCAAGTTGAGTGTAGACCGAAACCCTGAATCGTACCCTTACTCGTCGAAGAAAAAAATATCTGCAACATAAGACGTTGCAGCCATGTAGGTCAGCATATGGAATATGCCGACAAGTCACATATGAGAGGGGGTAAAATATCATGTATACTATATGCATATATGGCAGGTGGTGTTGTAAGTTTTAGCCTAAAGAAAATTTTCTCCTACAACAAGAGAGGGGCTAAAAGCAAAATATTACTACGTAGTTGGTTGTTAATGAGATGGTTCCGCCAACCAGTTCTCATACCCAAGTTATCAATATTACCCACATCAAATATATATAATGGTGTTGAGAATTCCAGATAACTTCAGTTCCTTTGGCTCAAGTTGTCCATGACCGTGGACACGGCTAATCGATTAGGTTTGCGTACTCTGCAGAGTTTTGCACATGTTCCCCACAAGATTTGATCGCCTCCGTGTATGTCCTCGCACTTCAGGGTGTTTGAAGACCGGATGATCAAAACATGGTCTTTCAGCGGGTCCCTGTGAATCCCTGTCGGTGCCCATCCAATCCTACCGTTCTTCTACATCTGCTAGCACCGCTTGTCCACAGTCGGCTCATTGTCCAACCAAGCTAGAGCCCATAATGACTTGTGGCTGTGTAGATAAGCCTTGGGTCTTGAAAATATCCGTCCGTCTCTTTGAGCCTGGGTGAAGCTTTCCGCAAGATGTCATGGCACGTCTCCAGCATCCCGGGTCATCCACTGGTTTCTCCAGGGAGCCGATCAACCGTCCTTCACCCAGAGTTGCATTGCATCACGAGGTCTTGAAAAGTCTTGACTTAACCGGTCTTGGTTATTAAATTATTCTCGCATCACTCGTGATAAACTCTCAACCAGAATCCCGTCTACTCAAGCATAGCAATATGAAATTTGTCATCCCGGGCCTAGTAACCGGGTTGTTGGGTGCCTACCACATGATACTACAATATGTAACCATAATTTCCAAGTACCTACTTAGCATGCAATTGGGCATAGGATGGTAGAACTACGATGCGTAAAGCATAGGTGATACATGATCAAATGACTTGCGTGGTGATGTTGACGAAGAAGAATTTTCGTTCTCGAGGAATAACTTGATGAAACTATTCGTCACTCTCCGGTGAAACCTATATAACAAACATAGTATTCATATATGCACTCACACTAGCAATCATTCTAGCAATCAATTAACAAATAGCAATAAAAGTTGATGCAATGAAAAATCAATAAGAGAGAGCGGATAAAATCCAAAGGAAACTTCAAAGAAGCTAGGGAGCCTTCTACTACAACATTCACAAAAATAGTTTTTGTCTAACAGAAAATAAAACACTAAAATATTCGGAGAATAAAATATAAATTGAACTAAGATAAAATTAAGTATTTTTCATAAAACTATTTGAAAGTATTTTCAAATGGGAGTTGAACTAGTAGAGAAATCAATTGCAAGTTATTAGAGAACTAGAATTGATTTCATGGTAACAAATAAAAATAAAAATATTTTTTTTTGAGAACCTAGTGTTAACTAACATAAACAAAATATAAACTTTATGAAATATAAAAGAAAATAATTTAAATACAATTATAAAAAAGAAATAGCCATAATTCTAAAGGAACTAAAACATAATCTGTTTTGGTAAAAACCCCAAGTAAAAATATTTTTAAAAAATTGAGACTTAAACTACTGAAAGATATGATAAATAGGAAACAGTAGCAAAAAGAATTAATTTAAAAGCTATTTTAAACTCCCGGTATAAGTAAAACAAGATTTAAATCAAATATGATCTAATTCAAATTTTATAAATTCAAACATAGACAAATTATATATCTACAGAAGTACATAAAATTTTTGATCCAATGCAAAAAGAATCACCTAATTCGGAGTTATAGACTATTAGATATGAATTTTATAAGATTGCAATTTTCTGAAAAAACTGCAATACGGGATTTCGTGAATCTCACCGGAGTTAGTCGCCGGAGTTGGAGAAGACGGCAGGAAGGTTGCTCCGGTTGCCGGCCGAGTCGGTGGAGGGGTCCATGCGATGGAGGAGGGCTCGGGCCAAAGGTTGGTGGCGTCGGCGGGGCGTGGGGGCGACGGGAGGGAACATCAAGAGATCCGGCGAGTTCCTATTGGAGGCAAACTCCGGCGAGGTGGGGGCTGCGTTCCGACGAGGGGAGGGGCTGGGCTACGGGGAAAATGGGGAGAGGAGGTTGAGGGGAGTATTTATATGGGCTCGGGGTGCTCGGAGAAGGAAGGAGCAAGGAGATCGGGAAGGTGGAGATTCCGCTCACCATGGCTATGGAAGTTTCCTCTAACGTGAGGAAGGAGAACGTGAGGAGGAAGATGATCCTGTCGGGCTAGATTTGGAGAGTGTTAATGGGCCACCGATCTATTTCCAATTAAAAGATATATGTTTCCTATTTTCAAAAACCGGAAAGTAAATGATAAAAGGGAAACCAAATAAATTCGGAATATAGAGTTTCTATATACTAAAATTATCAGAAAAATAAAATATAAATGATGGGCATTTTTCCACGGCCAAAATAAAAACTTTTTAAATTTGTTTTTTTTTCAGAAAATCCCTAAAAGATTTAGTTCTTTTTGCAAATATTTTCTCAATTAAATTTTGCTTTTCTTGGATCAAAATATTTCAATAAATGCCCCTGGTTTTGGAGGGTCATGTTCCTCCTCTCTTTCTTGCTTGGCAAGGATTATTTTCGGGGTATTTCTCGGGGAAGAAAAATATAGAAGCAAGGGCAAATATTTGAAAGAATTCAAATGCAAAACTCCGTTCAAATTCTTTATAGTTGAAGAGGTCATGTCATCTTCTCTCATTGCTTTAATTGGATGAATTTGAATTTACCGGAAAAGGGGAAAGTCATTTTATTCCCTCTCATTCAAAAGTTTTTGAAAAGTTTCAAACTCCACTCAAGATTCAATCACTCAATCAAACAAACAAACAATCTAATAATTATTTTAACATTCCAAAATTTGGGATGTTACATAGTCACGGGAACTTGTATTACGGAACAAGTAAAGAGACTCACCGGTAACGAGATTGAACTAGGTATAGAGATACCGACGATCGAATCTCGGGAAAGTAACATACCAAAGGACAAAGGGAACTGCACACGGGATTATCTGAATCCTTGACATAGAGGTTCAACCAAATAGAGATCTTTTTAGAATATGTAGGAGCCAATATGGACATCCAGGTCACTCTATTGGTTATTGACCGGGGAGTGTCTCAGGTCATGTCTGCATAGTTCTCGAACCCGTAGGGTCTGCACACTTTAGGTTCGGTGACATTTTTCGTATAGTTGAGTTATAGGTGTTGGTGACCGAAAGTTGTTCGGAGTCCAAGATGAGATCTCGGGAGTAATGAGGAGCTCTGGAATGGTCCGGAGGTAAAGATTGATATATAGGAAGTCCTGTTTTGGTTACCGGAAAAGTTTCGGGCTCATCGATAGTGTACCGGGAGTGCTGGGAGGGTACCGGGGGGGGGGGGGCATCGGGAGGGGTGTCTCGACCCAAAAGACCTCATGGGCCGTGGGAGGAGTCAAGCCAGCCCCTAGTTGGTTGGATGAACCAACCACTAAGGCCCATGCGGCTACAGGTAGGAAAAACCCAAAAGGAAAGGAAGGGAAGTAGTCCAAGTAGGAAAGGAATCCTACTTGGAGTAGGATTGGAGGTGGACTCTTCCACCTCCTCCTAGTTCGGCCAAAACCCTAGAGGTTTTTTTGCTGCCTCCTCCCCTCCCTCCCTCCTATATATACTAGAGGATTTAGAGGGAAAAGCTAACCCTAATTGCCAGTTGCTCCCTCTACTTCATCTAGATCGGTTTCTCCTCAACTCTAGTTTGGAGGTGCTTAGGCAAAGCCCTGCTTAATTAGTTCACCACCACCAGCACCACGCCGCCGTGCTGGAGAACTCATCTACCTCTCCGCCCCTCTTGCTGGATCAAGAAGGCGAGGATCGTCATCGAGCTATACGTGTGCTGAACGCGGACGTGCCGTCCGTTCGGCACTAGATCAAGATGGATCGTGATGGGATCGCGAGATGGATCGTGATGGGATCGCGAGATGGATCGTGATGAGATCGCGGGACGGGCTGTGATTTAGATCATGAAGATGTTCCACTACATCAACTGCGTTATATACGCTTCCGCTTCGCGATCTACAAGGGTACGTAGATTCAATCTCCCTCTCGTAGATGATCATCAGCATGATAGGTCTTCGTGTGCGTAGGAATTTTTTTTCCCATGTAACGTTCCCCAACAGTGGCATCATGAGCTAGGTTCATACGTAGGTGATATCTCGAGTAAAACACGAAAGAGTTTGTGGGCATTGATGTTCAATTTTCTGCCCTCCTTAGTCTTTTCTTGATTCGGCGGTATTGTTAGATTGAAGCGGCCCGGACCAGCTTTACTCGTACGCTTATGAGAAACCGGTTTCATCGACTGACATGCAACTTGTTGCATAAAAATGACTGGCGGGTGTTAGTTTCTTCAACTTTAGTTGAATCGGATTTGACCGAGGCGGTCCTTGGAGAAGGTTAAATAGCAATTTGCATATCACCATTGTGGCTTTGCGTAAGTAAGATGCGATCATATTAGATATCTGATACGTCTCCAACGTATGTATAATTTTTGATGGTTTCATGCTATTATCTTGTCAAACTTTGGATGTTTTGTATGCCTTTTATATATTTTTTCGGACTAACTTATTAACTCAGTGGAAAGTGCCAGTTCCTGTTTTTTCCATGTTTTTGACCCCTTTCAGAGGAGATTTTGAAACGGAGTCCAAACGGAAGAAAATCCCCGAATTTTTTTTCTGGAACGGAAGAAGATTGGGAAGCTTGGGAGCCAAGGCAGGGGAGCCTCAGGGGCCCCACAAGCCCCCACCCTGTGGCCAGGGGGGAGGCCGCACCATCCAGGCTTGTGGGACCCCTAAGCACGCCCTGACCGAGGGGTTGCACCTATATATTCCTTAAGAATCCCCAAAAAAATCAGGAGATCATCGAAAGTACTTTTGCGTCGCAGCAACTTCTGTCTCCGCAAGATCCCATCTGGGGCACGTTCTGGTGCCCTGCCAGAGGGGAGATTTGGACATGGAGGGCTTCTTCATCAACACCATGACCTCTCCGATGATGCGTGAGTAATTCACCATAGACCTACGGGTCCATAGCTAGTCGAGATCTGATGAATTGTGGATTTATGATCAGATTATCTATGAATCTTATTTGAGTTTCTTCTGATCTCTCTTATGCATGATTTCATATCCTTGTAATTCTCGTCGAGTTGTGGGTTTTGTTTGGCCAACTAGATCTATGATTCTTGCAATGGGAGAAGTGCTTGGTTTTGGGTTCATACCATGCGGTGACCTCACCCAGTGACAGAAGGGGTAGCGAGGCACGCATCGTGTTGTTGTTGCCATCAAGGGTAAAAAGATGGGGTTTTCATCATTGGTTTGATATTATCCCTCTACATCATGTCATCTTGCTTAAGGCGTTACTCTGTTCGTCATGAACTCAATACACTAGATGCATGCTGGATAGCGGTCGATGTGTGGAGTAATAGTAGTAGATGCAGAAATTATCGGTCTACTTGTCCCGGACTGATGCCTATATGTATGATCATTGCCTTAGATATCGTCATGACTTTGCGCGGTTCTATCAATTGCTCGACAGTAATTTGTTCACCCACCGTAATACTTGCTATTTTGAGAGAAGCCTCTAGTGAAAACTATGGCCCCCAGGGTCTACTCCACACCATATTTCCAGCCTTACACTTTTTACTTCATTGCACTTTCCGCCTTCAGATCTCACTTTGCAAACAATCTTGAAGGGATTGACAACCCCTTTGAAGCATTGGGTGCAAGCTTGTTTGTGTTTGCGCAGGTACTCCGGACTTGACGATACCCTCCTTCTGGATCGATACCTTGGTTCTCAAACTGAGGGAAATACTTATTGCTCATGTGTTGGATCACCCTTTCCTCTTCAAGGGAAAAACCGACGCAAACCAGAGAAGTAACAAGAAGAATTCCTAAGCGCCAAGGAAGGACTTTTGTTGCCGTAGCAGAAGAATTTTGGGCGTCGTTGCCGGGGAGGAAGATCAAGTCAAGAACTCATCCAAGTAAGTGTCGCAAACTCATCTCTTGCATTTACTTTGTTTGCCAGTTGCCTCTCGTTTTCCTCTCCCCCACTTCACCCATTTGCCTTTTTTGTTCGCTTTTTCATTCGCCCTTTTTCTCGCCTGCTCATTGTTTGCCCGTGTGCTTGCTTGCTGAAGTCACCATGAATGAAAACACAAAACTTTGTGACTTCTCGAATACTAATAATAATGATTTTGTTAGTACTCCGATTGCTCCCTCCACTAGTGCGGAGTCATACGAAATCAATGCCGCGTTGCTGAATCTTGTTATGAAAGAGAAATTCTCTGGCCTTCCTAGTGAAGATGTCGCATCCCATCTCAATACCTTCATTGAGCTTTGAGATATTCAAATCTTTTACGCTAGCTTGAATTTCGCTTCTAGAAATATCTTGGACTCCGCTTCAGGTGGAACGTTCATGGAAATCACGTTAGGGGAAGCCATAAAGCTCTTAGACAACATCATGACAAACTACTCTCTGTGGCACACTCAAAGGTCACCTACTAGTAAAAAGGTACACGCTATAGACGAAATTAACTCGTTAAGTGCTAAGATGGATGAGTTAATGAATTTGGTTGCTAGTAGAAGTGCTCCTTTGGATCCTAATGATATGCCCTTGTCTTCTTTGATTGAGAGTAGCAACGCTAGCTTGGACGTTAATTTTGTTGGTAGGAATAACTTTGGCAACAACAATGCTTTTAGAGGAAACTATGTTCCTAGGCCTTTTCCTAGTAACTCCTCTAATAATTTTGGAAACTCCTACAACAATACTCATGGAAATTACAATAAATTACCCTCTGATCTAGAGAGTAATATCATGGAGTTCATCAACTCGCAAAGGTTTCAATGCGTCCATAGAGGAAAAGCTACTCAAAATTGACGATTTGGCTAAGAGCGTTGATAGAATGTCTAGTGATGTTGATGCTTTGAAAGTTAGATGTGCTCCTCCCAAAATCAACATGGATGAAACTTTGAAAGCTATGCGTGTTTCCCTGATTGAAGCCAAGAAAGAACTGCCCAAATTCGTGCTAGACATGAATGGCTTAAAAAGGCGTGTTCTCGTGATAAGAATCACAAAGATCTTAAAGTGCTTGGTGTGACTCCTATTGATTCTTTGTTTTCTTGTGTCAAACCTAATAATTATGGGGCTGGATATGAATCCACTTTGGTTGAAAAGTGCCCCAATGATTAAGAGTCCATCTATCTTGATGCTAAAGGCATTAAAAGTGGAGTAGAAGATGTTCAAACTTTAAGTAGTAATGAAATTACTACCGTGGATTTCAAGGAATTGAATTATGATAGTTGCTCCTTGATTGAATGCATTTCTTTGATGCAATCCATGTTAAACTCTCCACACTCTTATAGCCAAAACAAAGCCTTTAACCATCATATCGTCGAAGCTATGATAAAATCTCTTGAAGAGCAAATTGAATTGGAAGTCTCTATCCCTAGAAAGCTTCATGATGAGTGGGAACCTACCATCAAAATCAAAATCAAAAACTATGAAAGCAATGCTTTGTGTGATTTGGGTGCTAGTGTTTCTGCGATTCCAAAGTCTTTATGTGATGTTCTGGGTTTTAATGAGATTGAAGAGTGTTCTATTAATTTGCATCTTGCTGACTCTACTGTCAAGAAACCCATGGGAAGGATCAACGATGTTCTTATTATTGCAAATAGGAACTATGTACCTGTGGATTTCATTGTGCTTGACATTGATTGCAATCCTACATGCCCTATTATTCTTGGTAGACCTTTTCTAAGGACTATCGGTGCTATCATAGATATGAAGGAAGAGAATATTAGATTTCAATTTACTTTAAGGAAGGGCATGGAACACTTTCCGAGAAAGAAAATAAGATTTCCTTATGAATCCATGATGACGGCCACTTAAGGTTTGAGCACCAAAGACGACGATACGTGATTCTATCGCTTTGATGCCTAGCTAAGGGCGTTAAACAATAGCGCTTGTTGGGAGGCAACCCATTGAATTTATCTTTTTTATTTCTGTTTTTTTGCGTCCACACTTTCATAATTCTGTTGTGATTGTGTTTTTTGTGTTTCTTTTTGTGTTTGAGCCAAGCAAAGCCTTTATGATTAGTCTAGGTAATGGTTGTTTGATCCTGCTGGAAAAAGACAGAAACTTTTCTCTCACGAGATGATATTTCATTTTTATTCAGAAAGATATTTTGAGTTGATTCTTTTTGCTGCTGATTGATATGCTTTTTTCCCAGGCCGTCGTAATTTTTCTGATTTTTTGAGGTACCAGAAGTATACGAAGTATGCACATTGCTACAGACTGGTCTATTTTTGACAGATTCTATTTTTGTTGAGTTGGTTGCTTGTTTTGATGAAACTATTGTTAGTATCGGGGGGTACTAGCCATGGAAAAGTGATAATACAGTAGCCAAACACCAATATAGATGGAATTCAAGATTGCTATAGTACCAAAAGAAGTGGTAGTTTGTTTTCTTGTGCTTATGTTATCACGAGTTTCTGTTTAAATTTTGTGTTGTGAAGTTTTCAAGTTTTGGGTGATGTTCTCATGGACGATGAGATAAGGAGTGGAAAGAGCTCAAGCTTGGGGATGCCCAAGGCATCCCAAGCCAAATTCAAGGACACCAAAAAGCCTAAGCATGGGGATGCCCCGGGAAGGTATCCCCTCTTTCGTCTTTAATCCATCGGTAACATTACTTGGATCTATTTTTTTATTCACCACATGATTTGTGTTTTGCTTGGAGCGTCTTCTATCTTAGGAGCCTTTTATTTTTGTTGTGTCATAATCATCCTTGCTGCACACCTTTTTGAGAGAGAGAGACATGCACTCATCGTGATTTTGCTAGAATGCTCATACTGCTTCACTTATATCTTTTGAGCTAGATACTTTTGCTCTTGTGCTTCACTTATATCTTTAGAGCATGGCGGTGCGTGATTTGGTAGTTGGCTTATGCTATGAAAGTAGTCTTAAATGTGATAGGTACCTAAAGAGGATACAAAAACCTCCATCTTCATGTGCATTGAATAGAAAGAGAAGTTTTGTTTCCTCTCAATTAGTTTTGAGACGTGGATTCGGTAATATTAAGAGCTATGTTAGTAGGGTGTTTTGAATCTAGAAATACTTGTGTTGAAGTTGGAAATTCCCGTAGCATGCACGTATGGTGAACCGCTATGTTAGGAAGTCGGAGCATAATTTATCTATTGATTGTCATCCTTTGTGTTGAGGTCGGGATCGCGCGAAGGTTAACACCTACCAACCCTTCCCCTCAGAGTAGGCGTTTAGCACTTTGTTTCGATTACTAATAAAAACTTTCGCAACAAGTATGTGAGCTCTTCATGACTAATGTGAGTCCATGGTATAGATGCACTTTCACCTTCCACCATTGCTAGCCTCTCTAGTGCCACGCAATTCTCGCCGGTGCACAAACCCACCATATGCCTTCCTCCAAACATCCACCATACCTACCTACTATGGCATTTTCATAGCCTTTCCGAGATATATTGCCATGGAACTCCCACTGTTCCGTCTCATGACTTGTGCCGTCACTCTCATATTGCCATTGCATGATCGTAAGATAGCTAGTGAGATATTTCAACGTCATACACCATGCTAGATCTGTCGGGACCCCGATCCTAAGCCATAGGAATCCAGCCTATAACACATCGCATCTCTTTGCGGTCTCATGCACGGTTATCCCCACGGCTGCAGCCTTACCTTAGCCAGGACCATTTGCGCCTTTTGACTCGCGTATGCAATTGTGTCGCTAGCAATCCAATGTCAAAGAACCCGGATCAACATGTTTAGTCAAAAACTCAAGCTGCAGTTTCGTACAGGGACAGACATACATGACCCAACAAAGCAGGTGTCGGTCATCAGCGAGTGTAGACGAGTCGTAGCAAGATACAAGGACTCCATTACCATGCGTGACATTTCCCAAAGGGACAGACACAACAGCTAAGAAGGACACATGCTGGTCGACCAATGTGTCCGGAGCAGTAGCGAACTACCATGGCTCGATGGAATCACACAGGGGCATTTCCCCGTAAGGAGTGCTACTAAGGCATACGACTAGGTATTCGAACCCCATACATATCAGGTACAACACACGTATGCATGGCTTCCCGATATATATAGATACATTGATGGCATCACGACATAACCATAAACATACAAACTTTATTTAGAAGGCTCGGAAGAGCCTCACACATAATATTACACAGATAGGGGTCTCACGACCCATCATCATAATTCATACACACAAGTCTTACAAGCCAGCGGAAGATTTAAAACTGACTCAGTAAAGACATATGGAAAGATAAAGGCACATGGCCTGACTATCTACAGACCCAACCTAGGGCCAGATCGTAGCTGGGATACCAGCTACTCGTCGTCGTCGATGTCTAGGTAGAACCCTCCATTAGGGTCATTAACAACCTCTGAAACAAATTATTAAGCAAACGTGAGTACAAAAGTACTCAGCAAGACTTTAGGAAATCTATCTACTCACGCAATGTATCAACAAGGAGTTGTGGGGTTTCATGCGGAAGCTAGCATTTGACTCTTGGCTAGAGAATTTGCATTTTTAAATAGTTTTGACAACTTCGATTTCTCGCGCACGAGTCCACTAACACCACAACAATACTCCATCATGGAATCATTCCGTCTCCCTACGGAAATGCCGTCCACGACACTCATGCTTATCTTGACAATTTTATGAGTAGCTATTATAGTTGTCTATGAACAACATATGTTTCCAAGTAGTCCATATCCGCGGACGCGGCTATTCAAATAGATCATAACCCTACAGGGGTGTACTTCTTCACACACGCTCTCGCCACTTATCGCCATGTGCACGTCATGCACCTCAGCAACCTTCAAGTGGAAGCCTAGTGAGGGAGTCGGACACGACCATTAACCACGCTAATACTTAGTCCAGGTTTATCGCCTATCTGAGGGTAACCCGCACGGAAGTCCGGCCGAGGTTTCCGCCACGACCCCAAATGATGTGCGCAGGGTTCCAAAGCCCACCATCCGGGTGCCACTTGGTACACCGTGCCACTGCCTACTGCATCATAGCCCACCTCTAAGGTCAGCGCTACGCACGGCCTCCAACATGACTATAAACACCAGAAACTACTTGCAACTCCTGGACCGAGTACTAAGTGATTAATAAGTCGAGAGGGTCAATTAAGTATCCCAACATGTGGTAGTATCTAGTCTTGGATTACATACACGGAACTCAGTTCCTAAGGACGGTTCCAATGAAACAACCCGCCATGTACTCCTACATAGCCTTGCACCGGTACCTTTACCAAATGAGGTTCAACACACCACCTTTACTCACTGAACACATTCTCACAATTCTGTTCATCACCCACATGACTGACCATACACAACTCTAAGCATAGCATGCATAGAAGGATAAGGCACATCATGGCTCAAGCATCTATCAGGTATGCTAGGTTGCAAGGTTCAGCTATTTACTGTGACAAGGACAGGTCATGCAAAGGAAGTGGGTTCAACTAACGTGGTTAAAGGATTGAAAGCATTTTGACCTAATGCAATAAATAAGAGCAGGAGCGAGAACATGGGATTTATCGAGATGATCGAAATGGTTGCTTGCCTTCTCGCTCAGCACAGGGGTGATATCCGTCAGTCGGATAATCAGACGTGTCCGGAGGGGCGGAGCCTACCGGAATAACAACTATCAATCAATATCAAACATATGCAACAAAATGATGCATGAAATGCAATGTAGCATGGTTTGAGATGACTAACAGAACCCTTTGGGGTGATCTTGATTTGAATTCATAATTCAAATATCATTTGAATTATAATTTATCTAATTATTTTAATTGATTTGACATGATGTTGTTTCATAACTTTCTTTTTCATGCATGAAAATAGCACCATTGGATTCCTTGAATTTTTCTGATCCATTTACATATATTATTTGTCAAATTTGGAGTTATATTCAATTTTCCATGAATTTGCAAAGTTCTGAACTTAATCTGGAATTATTTTTAAACAGAAAAGTCTTTATTGCATCAGCATGACATCAGCAGGTCCAACTGGTCGTTGAAAGTCAAACCTGACCAGTGGGACCCACTGTCCAGTGTCTCTGGCCAATTTCAATTTAGATTTAACTTTATTAGTTAATTAACAAAGTAGGACCCACCTGCCAGCGTGTGTTTAAGTTAATTAAATAAGTTATTTTTATTTTTACTAAACTTAATTAGCCAGGGGCTGGCCTCACCTGTCATAGGCTCAGGGGGGGTCAGTTCCACCGGCGGCGAGGTCGATCTCGCCGGCGGTGAGCCTCCGGTGGCCAGCAGAACGGCGGAGGGGCTCGGAAATGCATCTCCGATGACCAAACTTCACGCGGAGGGCACTAGACGAACAACACTTCACCCGTGGCTCCATTTTTGCACGCAACAGGGGATGAGATGGCCGGAGATGACGCCGGCGACGAGCTTGGCAGTGGCCGAAGCTCGGGCTATGTCGGGATCGACGAAACCGAAGGCAAAACGAGTGGGGCTTAGCTCCTAGAGCAGCTACGCGATGCACTAATGCCATTGATGGCCTCAGAATGACCAGCCGATCACCGGAGGACTACCGGCGACGAGGTCCCGCGACGGATCTCGTCGGGCTCCGGTGGAATCGGGGCCTAGAGCTCGGGATCGAAGGGGAAAACTTAGGGGAAAGAACCTTGAGCTCATGGGGAGTGCAGATGCGTCGAGAGTGGGCTCGGGGATGGCCTGAGCAGGAAGAACGGCGGCGGCAAACTCCGGTGACCCGAGGAGGAAGACGATGGCGTCACGGTGTCTCAGGGGTTCTTGGCGTTGCGCGAATAGCTGGAGAGCTTCACGAAGCGAAGGCGAAGCCATTGCGCGGTTCAGGAGAGAGGGAGAAGGACTGGATCGACGGCGAGCTCAAGCTCGAGCTTGCGGTCATGGCGGCCGAGAGGGGGAGAAGAGAGTAGGGCGAATGGGGAGGGGATGTGCTCGGGGAGACCTCGGGGAGCTTATCCCCGTTCACGCCAGCGTGACGCGACAGCCAGGCAGACGCACAGGTGCATGGCCGCGCTAGATCAAGCGGCGGCCACCTCCTGCTGCTCGCTAGCAAGGAAGACGACGGGGAGCAGCTGGGCCTGGGCCAGGTGAGCGACAGGTGAGGGTTTTCCATTTTCCTTCTTTTTTGTTTTCTGTTTACTCTTTCTGTTATTTGTTTTGTTTTATTTTTGGCTCCAAACTATTCCTAAAATAGTTTTAAAAATACTAGAGTGTTAGTTGTAATATTTCCAACCACTCATAAAGTTTTCAACATTTTTGGAAACTTTGATATATTTGAAATCAAATATATAGTTGATTTCAGTAGCTTTTAACTTAATTTAAAATTCCAAAAGTATTTTGAAAATAGGTTTCATCTCTGATATCTTGTTTTCTATATTTATCAGAAAAGATGAACTTTTCTAATGGCCATTTTGGGTTCATTGATTTGGCACTTGTTGGAATTCTTTTGAATAAAAGGTGGCTAGGGTTTTTGCTTTGGTTTTCTTTACTTCGCTTTGGATTTATTTTCCTTTCTTGAATGCAATGAAAGAAGACATGAGCGCAAGTTGTTAAACCCTAACAGGGAATACCAGGGATGTGACAACTCACCCCCACTCAAAAGAATCTCGTCCCGGGATTTGGAAGTCGTCGGGAATAGCGCGGGATACTCAAGTCGGAGACGATCCTCTCTTTCCCATGTTGCCTCCTTTTCAGAATGATTTGACCATTGAACTTTAAGAAACTTGAGGTTTCAACGTCGAGTGGTACGCTCAGCTTGATCAAGAATACACACAGGGTATTCTCGGTATGAAAGGTTATCTTGGAGATCAAGCATTTCGTGGTCCACTTCACGGATAGGATCCGAAAAGCAACGCGTGAGTTGCGAGACGTGGAATACATCACGAACCTTGGAAAGATGCGGAGGAATTTCCAATTGGTAGGCAACTTCTCCTCGTTTGCCAAGAATGCGGAAAGGACCAATGTAACGAGGAGCCAACTTGCCCTTGATACCGAATCGATGGGTACCCTTCAAAGGTGTAACCCGAAGGTAAGCCTTCTCGTCAATTTCAAAGGTCACAGCCTTATGATGACGATCATATTGGCTCTTTTGACGAGACTGGGCTGTTTTCAACTTTTCGCGAATAATGCGAACTTGCTCTTCTGCATCCTGGATCATATCCGGACCAAAGAGTTGCCTCTCTCCGGTTTGTGACCAATTAAGAGGTGTTCGACATCTTCGTCCATATAGAACTTCAAAAGGAGCTTTGCCCAAGCTTGATTGATAACTATTGTTATAAGTGAACTCGGCGAATGGAAGGCACTTGTCCCAATTCATACCGAACGTTATAACACAAGCTCGGAGCATATCTTCTAGAACTTGATTCACTCTTTCTACTTGACCACTTGATTGAGGATGGAAAGCAGTGCTAAAAGATAAGTGAGTCCCCATGGCATTCTGAAAAACTCTTCCAGAAGCGAGAAGTAAAGATACTTCCACGGTCTGAGTTAATCTCCAGAGGAACACCATGAAGAGACACTATTCGAGAGATATATAACTCTGCTAGCTGGCTAGCTGTTATACTCTCACGAACTGGAAGAAAATGAGCTACTTTGGAAAGACGGTCAATGACCACAAAGATAGCATTATTTCCTTTCTTGGTCTTGGGAAATCCGGTGATGAAATCCATACTAACTTTATCCCATTTCCATTCAGGAATAGCTAAAGGTTGAAGGGTGCCAGCAGGCCTTTGATGTTCTACCTTAACTCGACGACAAACGTCGCAGTTAGCAACGAACTCAGCAATTTCTCTCTTCATCCTAGTCCACCAAAACCTCTGGCGTAGGTCCTAATACATCTTAGTACTACCAGGATGAATGGTGAGAGGAGAATCATGAGCCTCCTTAAGGATCAATTGCCACAGACGTTTGCTCTTAGGAACCACTAGACGGTTATGATAGAACACCACACCTTGCTCATTGATAGAGAAATCCCTAGCGTTTCCGCTAGCAATATTCTCCTTGATCCGGGATATACCCTTATCATATGCCTGCATGGCTATGATTTGATCCCTAAGAGTAGGCTTCGCCACCTGGGTAGAAATGAATCCTTGAGGAACAATGTGAAGATTTAACCTCTGAAATTCCTCATAGAGATGTGGTTGACCTCGTTGTAGCATCAGGTTGTTACAATAAGACTTATGACTTAGTGCATCAGCCATAACATTGGCCTTCCCCGGGGTGTAAGTTATCCCTAAGTCATAATCCGTGATGAACTCAACCCACCGTTTTTGCCTGAGATTCAAATCCGGCTTGGTCAAGATATATTTCAGACTTTGGTGATCAGTGAATATTTTGCAATGATTACCAAGAAGGTAATGTCGCCAGGTTTTAAGTGCATGGACTACTGTTGCAAGCTCAAGATCATGTGTGGGATAATTATCCTCATGTGGACGCAACTGTCGAGATGCGTATGGAATCACATGACGATCCTGCATGAGAATGCAACCTAATCCTTGTCGCGAGGCGTCGCAGTAGATAACAAAGTCCTTAGAGAACTCTGGTGGTAACAACACAGGTGCGGAAGTCAGGCGTCTTTTCAGTTCCTGAAAACTATGCTCACACTGTGGTGTCCACTCGAACTTTTTATCTTTCTTGTGGAGTTCAGTTAGAGGCTTTGCAACCTTGGAGAAATTCTCGACAAAGCGGCGACAATAGCTCGCTAGACCAAGAAAACTCCTAACTTGCTTAACCGATTCAGGTTGAGTCCAATCAAGGACAGCTTGAACTCTCTCGGGATTGACAGCAATACCCTTACCGGAGATTATGTGACCTAGATAGGTCACTTCTGGTAACCAAAATTCACATTTTGAAAACTTGGCATAAAGGCGATGCTCTCGAAGTTTCATCAATACCAGCCTTAGATGCTCGGCATGTTCTTGTTCGTTCTTCGAGTAGATGAGAATATCATCGAGGTATACTATGACGAATTTATCCAAATACTCCATGAAGATTGAATTCATCAAGCGAGAGAAGGTGGCTGGGGCATTGGTTAAACCGAAGGACATGACGGTGTACTCGTATTGGCCATAACGAGTGACAAAAGCCGTTTTTGGAATGTCCCCGTTCTTGATCTTAATTTGATGGTATCCCAACCTCAAATCCATTTTGGAAAAGACTAAGGATCTAGCGAGCTGATCATACAGATCGTTGATCCTGGGGAGCGGATACTTGTTCTTTATGGTGACCAGATTAACTGGTCGAAAATCTACAACCATCCGATCCGTTCCGTCTTTCTTCTTGACGAAGAGGACGGGACAAGCCCAAGGAGAAGAGCTAGGACGGATGAAACCTTTATTCAAGGCCTCATCTAGTTGCTTCTTAAGTTCGGCTAGCTCCAGGGGTGCCATCTTATAAGGACTTCTGGCTATTGGAACTGTTCCTGGAACAAGGTCTATCACAAACTCTACATCTCTATCAGGTGGAATTCCTGGCAGTTCCTCTCGAAAACATCCGGGAAGTCACGGACTACCGGAATTTCTTCAAGTTCCGGAAGAGGGTTGGCATTGAGGGAATAGAGTTGGCACTTGGCAACTCGAGTAGAGACATTTACTATCTCACTCGAGGGATGGGTAAGCTGAACATTTCTAGAATGAGTATCAATCTTGGCATAGTGAGTTGACATCCGGTCCATACCCAAGATGATATTGATATTCGAAGATTTTAGGGCTATCAAAGATGCTAGAAAAACTAGCTTGTCTACTAGAATTTCATTGTCATAGGTTATCCTGGAGGTTTGCCACTTACTACCAGGGGTTTGGACAACCAATGGGATTGGCATATCACAGAAAGACATGTTATGCAACTGTGTATAACTTTCTGAAATGATGGAATGAGATGACCCAGTGTCAAAAAGAACACACGCTGGGTGATGATTAACAAGGAGCGTACCCAGTATGACGTCGAGATCCTTTGCAGCTTCTTCTGCTGAGACATAGTTCACACGGCCGCGTGCAAGAGTTGGCTTCACATAGTAAGCTTTGCCCTACTTGCCTTGCCCAACGGACTTTCCGGGTTGCTTGACACCCATATTCTTAGGACACTCTCGGGAATAGTGCCCCGGTTCTCCACACCTGTAACAGATCACCTGATTGGCACGTGGTGCAGCATTGCTAGCTGGACCACCATAGGGTTTTGCTGGAGGGTTGGTCTGATTCGTCTGATGCGCCACATAGGATGGCCTCAGAGTGTATCTTGGCGGCAGAGAACTATTTGGAACCCACAGCCTCTGTTTCGGGAACGCGGAATTAGATGATGAGCCAGAGTCACGGGAGTGCTTCTTTGTGGCTTCATAGTCGGTATGACCAGTCTCGGCACTGATCGCCTTGTTGACAAGAGCTTCAAAGCTGGTACATTCATGGAGGCGCAAATCACGATGAAGCTCGGGGCTCAGACCCTTACGGAATCTTGCTTGCTTCTTGGCGTCTGTTGACACCTC
The DNA here is from genome assembly GCF_904849725.1 of Hordeum vulgare subsp. vulgare. NCBI lineage: Eukaryota > Viridiplantae > Streptophyta > Magnoliopsida > Poales > Poaceae > Hordeum > Hordeum vulgare. Next base: position 534,804,990 of record NC_058524.1, read on the forward strand.
TTCAGTTGCATAGCGGGCGAGATTACCGAACTCGCGGCTATAGGCATCCACGGTCAATTTTCCGTGGGTGAATGCACATAACTCCTCTTTCTTTCTGTCCATCAGGCCCTGTGGAATATGGTGTAGACGGAAGGCTGCACTAAGTCTTCCTATGTGGCCACTGGTCCGGCAGGACGCATAGCTTCAAAGTTCTCCCACCACAGATTGGCGGGTCCTTCCAGAAAGTACGCCGCAAAGGTCACCTTGTCGGCCTCAGAAACATTTGCAGAGCGAATCTTGCGCGATATACTGCACAACCAATCATCAGCGTCGAGGGGATCGATGGAGTGATGGAACTTTGGAGGATTCAGCTTCACAAAGTCATTGAGGGACACTGCATCATTCCTAGGCTGACGAGCCGTATTTTGCTCAATATGCTCTAACAGGCGGTTGGTCTCCCTTTTGTTTCTCTCTGCCTCAAGCATAACCTCCGCCAGAGAGGGCGGGCGAGGCAGTTCTTCCTGCGATGCTTGACTACCTTCTCCTTGCTCATGAGCAGGGGCACGGTTCAACCTGGTGAACACCATCCTCACAAACAAACTCACAACTTAGACCAATATCAACATCAACACTAACTATGGATTAAGAATGCACTGAACACATGGAATGCGGAAATGAACATCCAACAACATGGTAACAAGAAACTGCTATATATACACCATGGTTCATACACACCATTACATAGTTTAGTACAACCTTAACCGAAGAGAAAACTACTGAAAACATGAAACTACTCATCGAGGCTTTCCAGGCTTCCTATACATTATTTATCTATGCCTCTGGAATTCATCTCACGACACAAGCATACTCCACAAGACACACAGGACTGTGGAAGCATAACTATACTATACTATCCTTCCACTCACGGTTCAGGCATCCGCATAGAACATCTCATAAAGATTGCCTCCATGGCGTGGGAGCTCAACCTGCGGATCAGGAAATACTCCAGCCTGAGACCCGTGGGATCCGTAAGGACATGGTTGTGGCCTTGGTCCCCTGACTGGTGGTAGTAGAGGTCCCGAAGAGGGGTGACTCCTCCTATAGCAGGCCAGTCAACATGAGTCGGGAGATGGTTCCTAACAAGCTTCAGCATCTCCATATCTCCATACCCTGTCTGGACTACAGGTGCCAGCTGTGTCAAAGCCGTCCACAGACGGGCACGTGTAGCATAGAGCTCCATACGAAGGGCACGAGCATCCCTGTCTCTATTCTCTAGCATCTCAGCAGTGGACTGCAGCAGCGGATCCTCCATAGAGGAATCAAAGTAGACCCCACTGAGGTATCCTTCTTCCCCTGGCTGAGAGGCAGGAACATAGCAGAACTCTGAATTCTGCAGCAGTGCATGTCTAGCTCTCATGATGGTCAGCATTGAATAGGCAGCATCTTGTACTGCCATGTCAACAGTGACTCCCAATCCATAAGACCAATGGATCGGCTCCTCAGCTCCAGGGTAATCTGGGAATACCCTAACAGTGCAGAGGTACTGACTCTGATTAAAATCTCGGTACTACTCCTCCACTGTGTACTTTGGGTACCAGCGGTAACCAACTACTGACATCATCCTGACTAGCATGGCCGTATGACCTGGCACATCAATCCACCTAGTCAGACGGACCACCTGACGAGAAGGACGGCCAGGCATCTGAAAATAGAGAGTAATGCAAAAGAAGTAGAGCTCTGAAGACAAAATTGGGCAGCATAACGGATGTAAATGCTCAAAAACAATTTTGAGACAACCCATAAAAATAGGATAGCGTAACCACTCAACTACCAAGTTCAATTCCATGGTCATCAAAACTTACTTTCTTTTCCTTGGAATAAGAGAAACTCAGAGTAACTCTCGACTCGTTGTCCTATAATCTACCGATCAGAAAAACACGAGCCTAAGAGAAACATAAATAACCTAATTCCTAATCCCCGCAGAAAAGAAGAGGATGACCAGAATAGAATAACTTCAGAAGAGAAGCAAGAGTCTTACGTTCCCTTCCACAAAAAATTCCCTTATATATAACTAAAGCAATTCTAGACTCAACTTCGACCAGTTTGGCTTAGTAATCCTACAGTCAGTCAGGCTCTGATACCAACGCTGTCGGGACCCCGATCCTAAGCCATAGGAATGCAGCATGTAACACATCGCAACGCTTTGCGATCTCACACACGGTTATCCCCACGGCTGCAGCCTTACCTTAGCCGGGACCGTTTGCGCCTTTTGACTCGCGTATGCAATTGTGTCGCTAGCAATCCAATGTCAAAGAACCCGGATCAACATGTCTACTCATAAACTCAAGCGGTAGTTCCGTACAGGGACACACATACATGACCCAGCAAAGCAGGTGTTGGTCATCAACGAGTGTAGATGAGTTGTAGCAAGCTACAAGGACTCCATTACCACGCGTGACATTTCCCAAAGGGACAGACACAACAGCTAACAAGGACACATGCTGGTCAACGAATGTGTCCGGAGCAGTAGCGAACTACCATGGCTCGATGGAATCACAAAGGGGCATTTCCCCGTAAGGAGTGCTACTAAGGCATACGACTAGGTATTCGAACCCCATACATATCAGGTACAACACACGTACGCATGGCATACCGATATGTACAGATACATCGATGGCATCACAACATAACCATAAACATACAAACTTTATGTAGAAGGCTCGGAAGAGCCTCACACATAATATTACACAGATAGGGGTCTCACCACCCATCATCATAATTAATACACACAAGTATTACAAGCCAGCGGAAGATTTAAAACTCTCTGAGTACACACAGATGGAAAGATAAAGGCACATGGCCTGACTATCTACAGACCCAACCTAGGGCCAAATCATAGCTGGGATACCAGCTACTCGTCGTCGTCGATGTCTAGGTAGAACCCTCCATTAGGGTCATTAACAAGCTCTGCAACAAATTATTAAGCAAACGCGAGTACAAAAGTACTCAGCAAGACTTTAGGAAATCTATCTACTCATGCAATGTATCAACAAGGTGTTGTGGGGTTTCATGCGGAAAGCCAACATTTGACTCTTGGCTAGAGAATTTGCATTTTTAAATAGTTTTGACAACTTTGATTTCTCGCACACGAGTCTACTAACACCACAACAATACTCCATCGTGGAATTATTCCGTCTCCCTACGGAAATGTCGTCCATGACACTCACGCTTATGTTGACAATTTTATGAGTAGCTATTATAGTTGTCTATGAACAACATATGTTTCCAAGTAGTCCATATCCGCGGACGCGACTATTTGAAAAGATCATAACCCTACAGTGGTGTACTTCTTCACACACGCTCTCGCCACTTATCGCCATGCGCACATCATGCACATCGGCAACCTTCAAGCGGAAGCCCAGCAAGGGAGTCGGCCACGACCGTTAACCACACTAATACTTAGTCTAGGTTTATCGCCTATCTGAGGGTAACCAGCACGGAAGTCCGGCCGAGGTTTCCGCCACGGCTCCAAATGATGTGCGCAGGGTTCCCAAGCCCACCATCCAGGTGCCACTTGGTACACCGTGCCACTGCCTACCGCATCATAGCCCACCTCTAAGGTCAGCGCTACGCACGGCCTCCAACATGACTATAAACACCAGAAACTACTTGGAACTCCTGGACCGAGTACTAAGTGATTAATAAGTCGAGAGGGTCAATTAAGTATCCCAACGTGTGGTAGTATCTAGTCTTGGATTACATACACGGAACTCAGTTCCTAAGGACGGCTCCAATGAATCAACCCGCCATGTACTCCTACATAGCCTTTCACCGGTACCTTTACCAAATCAGGTTCAACACACCACCTTTACTCACTGAACACATTCTCACAATTCTGTTCATCACCCAGATGACAGACCATACACAACTCCAAGCATAGCATGCATAGCAGGATAAGGCACATCATGGATCAAGCATCTATCAGGTATGCTAGGTTGCAAGGTTCAGCTATTTACTGTGACAAGGACAGGTCATGCAAAGGAAGTGGGTTCAACTAACGTGGTAAAAGCATTGAAAGCATTTTGACCTAATAGAATAAATAAGAGCAGGAGCGAGAACATGGGATTTATCGAGATGATCAAAATGGTTGCTTGCCTTGTTGCTCAGCAGAGGGGTGATATCCGTCAGTGGGATAATCAGACGTGTCCGGAGGGGCGGAGCCTACCGAAATAACAACAATCAATCAATATCAAACATATGCAACAAAATGATGCATGAAATGCAATGTAGCATGGTTTGAGATAACTAACAAAACCCTTTGGGGTGATCTTGATTTGAAATCATAATTCAAATATCGTCTGAATTATAATTTATCAAATTCTTTTAATTACATTGACCTGATGTTGTTTCATAACTTTGTTTTTCATGCATGAAAATAGCACCATTGGATTCCTTGAATTTTTCTGATCCATTTACATATATTATTTGTCAAATTTGGAGTTATATTCAATTTTCTATGAATTTCCAAAGTTTTGAACTTAATCTGGAACTATTTTTAAATAGAAAAGTCTTTATTGCATCAGCATGACATCAGCGGCTCCAACTAGCCGTTGAAAGTCAAACCTGACCAGTGGGACTCAACGGTCAGTGACTCTGGCCAGTTTTAATTTAGATTTAAGTTAATTAGTTAATTAACAGAGTAGGACCCACCTGTTAGTGTCTGTTTAAGTTAATTAAATAAGTTATTTTTATTTTTACTAAACTTAATTAGCCAGGGGCTGGCCCCACCTATCATAGGCTCAGGGGGTCAGTTCCACCGGCGGCGAGGTCGATCTCGCCGGCGGTGAGCCTCCGGCGACCACCAGAACGGCGGAGGTGCTCGGAAATGCATCTCCGATGACCAAACTTCACGCGGAGGACACCAGACGAACGACACTTCACCCGTGGCTCAATTTTTGCACGCAGCAGGGGATGAAATGGCCGGAGATGATGCCTGCGACGAGCTTGGCGGCGGCCGAAGCTCAGGGCTATGTCGGGATCGACGAAACCGAAGGAAAAACGAGTGGGGCTTAGCTCCTAGAGCACCTGCGCGACGCACTGAAGCCATTGATGGCCTCAGAATGACCAGCCGATCACCGGAGGGCTACCGGTGACGAGGTCCCGCGGTGGATCTCGTTGGGCTCCGGTGGAATCGGGGCCTAGAGCTCAGGATCCAAGGGGAAAATTTAGGGGAAAGAACCCTGAGCTCACGGGGAGTGCAGAGGCGTCGAGAGTGGGCTCGGGGATGGCCTGAGGAGGAAGAACGATGGCGGCAAACTCCGCTGACCAGAGGAGGAAGACGATGGCTTCACGGCGTCTCAGGGGTTCTTGGCGTCGCGCGACTAGCTGGAGAGCTTCAGGGAGTGAAGGCGAAGCCGTTGTGCGGTTCAGGAGAGAGGGAGAAGGACTGGAGCGACGACGAGCTCAAGCTTGAGCTTGTGGTCATGGCGGCCGAGAGGGGGAGAAGAGAGCAGGGCGAATGGGGCGGGGATGAGCTCGGGGAGACCTCGGGGAGCTTATCCCCGTTCGCGCGAGCGCGACGCGGCGGCCAGGCACACGCACAGGTGCGTGGCCGTGCCGGATCGAGCGACGGCCACCTCCTGCTTCTCGCTGGCAAGGAAGATGACGGAGAGCAGCTGGGCCTGGGCCAGGTGAGCGACGGGTAAGGGTTTTCCATTTTTCTTCTTTCTTGTTTTTTGTTTATTCTTTCTGTTATTTGTTTTGTTTTATTTTTGGCTCCAAACTATTCCTAAAATAGTTTGAAAAATACTAGAGTGTTAGTTGGAATATTTCCAACCACTCATAAAGTTTTCAACATTTTTGGAAACTTTGAAATATCTAAAACAAATATATAGTTGATTTTAGTAGCTTTTAACTTAAATTTAAAAAGCCAAAAGTATTTTGAAAATAGGTTTCATCTCTGATATCTTGTTTTCTATATTTATTTGAAAACATGAACTTTTCTAATGGCCATTTTGGGTTCATTGATTTGGCACTTGTTGGAATTCTTTTGAATAAAAGGTGGCTAGGGTTTTTGCTTTGGTTTTCTTTACTTTGCTTTGGATTTCTTTTCCTTTCTTGAATGCAATGAAAGAATACATGAGCACAAGTTGTTAAACCCTAACAGGGAATACCAGGGATGTGACAAGATCGTTGCACATCCCGGTACCCTGCCGGAGGCATTTCCTATAGAGTCACCATCATTTTGAGTTGTGAGTAAATAAAAGTGTGATGATCATCAATATTAAAGTATTGTCCCATGTGAGGAAATAGATAAAAAAGAGGCCAAAGAGCCCAAAAACAAAAAAAGAGAAAAAAGAAAAGAAAAGCAAAAAAAGAGAGAAAAAGAGAGAAGGGACAATGCTACTATCTTTTTCCACACTTGTGCTTCATGGTAGCACCATGTTCTTCATGATTGAGAGCTTCTTGCTTTGTCACTACCACGTGCTAGTGGGAATCTTCATTATATAACTTGGCTTGTATATTCCAATGATGGGCTTCCTCAAAATTGCCCTAGGTCTTCGTGAGCAAGCAAGTTGGATGCACACCCACTAGTTCTACTTTTGAGCTTTCACATACTTATAGCTCTAGTGCATCTCTTGTATGGCAATCCCTACTGATTCACATTGATATCTATTAATGGGCATCTCCATAGCCTTTTGATACACCGAGTCAATGTGACCATCTCCTCCTTTTTTGTCTCACAACCACCACCACACTCGATTCCACCTATAGTGCTATATCCATGGCTCGCGCTCATGTTTTGCGTGATAGTTATAAAAAATTTGAGAAAGCACGAGTGAGAAAACAATTACTTGGCCAATACCAGGGTTGTGCATGATTTACATTAGTTGTGTGAGGATGATGGAGCATAGCCAGACTATATGATTTTGTAGGGATAACTTTCATTGGCCTTGTTATTTTGAAAGTTCATGATTACCTTGCTAGTTTGCTTGAAGTATTATTGTTTTCATGTCAATAGCAAACTATTGTTTCGAATCTTACGGATCTGAACATTCATGTCATGTGAAAGAAGTTGCAAAGGACAACTATGCTAGGTAGCATTCCACATCAAAAATTCATTCTTTATCACTTCCCTACTCGAGGACGAGCAGGAGTTAAGCTTGGGGATGCTTGATATGTCTCCAACGTATCTATAATTTTTGATGGTTTCATGCTATTATCTTGTGAAACTTTGGATGTTTTGTATGCCTTTTATATATATTTTGGGACTAACTTATTAACTCAGTGCCAAGTGCCAGTTCCTGTTTTTTCCATGTTTTTCACCCCTTTCAGAGGACATTTCGAAACGGAGTCCAAACAGAAGAAGATCCCCGAAAAGAATTTTTCTAGAACGGAAGAAGAAGACGAAGCTTGGGAGCCAAGGAAGGGGAGCCTCAGGGGCCCCACAAGCCCCCATCCCGCGGCCAAGGGGGAGGCCGCACCATCCAGGCTTGTGGGCCCCCTGAGCGCCCCCTGACCTAGGGGTAGTGCCTATATATTCCCTAAAAATCCCAAAAAAATCAGGAGATCATCGAAAGTACTTTTCCGCCACTGCAAGCTTCGGTCTCTCCAAGATCCCATTAGGGGCACGTTCTGATGCTTGCCAGAGGGGATATTCGGACATGGAGGGCTTCTTCATCAACACCATGACCTCTCCGATGATGCGTGAGTAGTTCACCATAGACCTACGGGTCCATAGATAGTAACTACATGGCTTCTTCTCTCTCTTGGATCTTCAATACAAAGTTCTCCATGATCTTCGTGGAGATCTATCCAATGTAATCTTCTTTTGCGGTGTGTTTGTCGAGATCCGATGAATTGTGGATTTATGATCAGATTATCTATGAATCTTATTTGAGTTTCTTCTGATCTCTCTTATGCATGATTTCATATCCTTGTAATTCTCTTCGAGTTGTGGGTTTTGTTTGGCCAACTAGATCTATGATTCTTGCAATGGGAGAAGTGCTTGGTTTTGGGTTCATACCGTGCGGTGACCTCACCAAGTGACAGAAGGGGTAGTGAGGAACGCATCATGTTGTTGCCATCTAGGGTAAAAATATGGGGTTTTCATTATTGGTTTGAGATTATCCCTCGACATCATGTCATCTTGCTTAAGGCATTACTCTGTTCGTCATGAACTCAATACGCTAGATGCATGCTGGATAACGATCGATGTGTGGAGTAATAGTAGTAGATACAGAAAGTATCGGTCTACTTGTCTCGGATGTGATGCCTATATGTATGATCATTGCCTTAGATATCGTCATGACTTTGCGCGGTTCTATCAATTGCTCGACAGTAATTTGTTCACCCACCGTAATACTTGCTATTTTGAGAGAAGCCTCTAGTGAACACTATGGCCCCCAGGGTCTACTCCCCACCATATTTTCAGCCTTACACTTTTTACTTCGTTGCACTTTCTTCCTTCAGATCTCACTTTGCAAACAATCTTGAAGGGATTGACAACCCCTTTGAAGCGTTGGATGCAAGCTTGTTTGTGTTTGCGCAGGTAGTCTGGACATGACGAGAGCCTCCTTCTGGATCGATACCTTGGTTCTAAAACTGAGGGAAATACTTACTGCTCCTGTGCTGCATCACCCTTTCCTCTTCAAGGGAAAAACCGACGCAAACCAGATAAGTAACAAGAAGAATTCTTAAGCGCCAAGGAAGGACTTTTGTTGCCGCAGCAGAAGAATTTCTGGCGCCGTTGCCGGGGATGAAGATCAAGTCAAGAACTCATCCGAGTAAGTGTCGCAAACTTATCTCTTGCATTTACTTTGTTTGCCAGTTGCCTCTCATTTTCCTCTCCCCCACTTCACCCATTTGCCTTTTTCGTTCGCCCTTTTTCTCTCCTGCTCTTTGTTTGCCTGTGTGCTTGCTTGTTGAAGTCACCATGAACAAACACACCAAACTTTGTGACTTCTGAATACTAATAATAATGATTTTATTAGTATTCCGATTGCTCCCGCCACTAGTGCGGGACGGGTCGTGGGATGACGGTGATTTGAATCACGAAGCTGTTCCACTACATCAACCGTGTTTCTTAACACATCCCGCTTAGCGATCTACAAGGGTATGTGGATCCAATCTCCCTCTCGTAGATGAACATCACCATGATAGGTCTTCGTGTGCGTAGGAAATTTTTTGTTTCCCATGCAATGTTCCCCAATAGTGGCATCATGATCTAGGTTCATGCATAGATGTTATCTCGAGTAGAACACAAAAGTTTTTGTGGACGTTGATGTTCGATTTCCTGCCCTCCTGAGTCTTTTCTCGATTCGGCGGTATTGTTGGATTGAAGTGGCCCGGACCAACCTTACTCGTAAGCTTGCGAAAGACCGGTTTCATTGACTAACATGCAACTTGTTGCATAAAGATGACTGGCGGGTGTCTGTTTCTTCAACTTTAGTAGAATCGGATTTGACCGAGGTGGTCCTTGGAGAGAGGTTAAATAGCAATTTGCACATCACCATTGTGGTGTTGCGTAAGTAAGATGAAATCATACTAGATACCCATAGCAGCCACGTAAAACATGCAACAACAAATTAGAGGACGTCTAACTTGTTTTTGCAGGGTATCCATGTGATGTGATATGGCCAAAGACATGATGTGATATATTGGATGTATGAGATGATCATGTTGTAATAGTTAAATATTGACTTTCACGTCGATGCTATGGCAACCGGCAGGAGCCATACGGTTGTCTTTAAACTAACGTTTGTGCTTGCAGATGCATTTACTATATTGCTAGGTTGTAGCTTTAGTAGTAATAGCATAGATAGCACGACAACCTCGATGGCGGCACGTTGATGGAGATCATGATGATGGAGATCATGGTGTGGCGCCGGTGACGATGAAGATCATGCCGGTGCTTTGGTGATGGAGATCAAGAAGCACAAGATCATGGCCATATCATGTCACTTATGAATTGCATGTGATGTTAATCCTTTTATGCACCTTATCTTGCTTAGAATGACAGTAGCATTATAAGGTGATCCCTCACTTCAATTTCAAGATAAAGTTGTGTTCTCCCCGACTGTGCACCATTGCCACAGTTCGTCGTTTTGAGACACCACGTGATGATCGGGTGTGATAGACTCAACGTTCACATACAACGTTTGCAAAACAGTTGCACACACGGAACACTCGGGTTAAACTTGACGAGCCTAGCATGTACAGACATGGCCTCGTAACACAAGAGACCGAAAGGTCGAGCATGAATCGTGTGGTTGATATGATTAACATAGAGATGTTTACCACTGAAATTACACTCAACTCACGCGATGATCGGACTTGAGATAGTGAATTTGGATCATGTCACACTCAAATAACTAGAGGGATGTCTATTTGAGTGGGAGTTTATTAGTAATATGATTAGCTGAACTCTAATAGTCTTGAACATAGTCTAAGTAAACTTTGCAATATTTTATGTTGTAGATCAATGGCTCATGCAATAGCAACCCTGAATTTCAATACGTTCCTAGAGAAAGCTAAGCTGAAAGATGATGGTAGAAAATCTTAGGCTTATCCTACAAGCTGGGAAAAAGAATTATGTCCTGGATGCAGCACTAGCTAGGAGATGAACCACCTCCTACGACTGAACAAGATGTTTTGAACACTTGGCAAGCACGTAATGAGGACTACTCAATACTTCAATCTCCAGTCTTGTATGGCTTAGAACCGAGACTTCAATGACGCTTTGAACGTCATGGAGCATATGAGATGTTCCAGGAGTTGAAGTTTATCTTTCAGAATAATGTCCGGATCGAGAGGTATGAGACCTCCGATAAATTCTATGCTTGCAAAATGAAGGAGAATTCGTCCGTCAGTGAACATGTGCTCAAAATGTCTAGGTACTCAAACCGTCTAGCTGAGCTGGGGATTGAACTCCCGCAAGAGTCTATCATTGACAGAATTCTTCAATCACTGCCACCTAGCTACAAGAGCTTTGTGTTGAACTATGACATGCAAGGGATGAATAAGTCACCCAAAGCAAAACGGTTGCCCCTCCGACAAAGAAACCCATGGCTGGACCTAAACCGGAAACTGAGTGCTATTATTGCAAGGGGATGGGTCATTGGAAGCGCAACTGCCCCAAGTATTTTGTTGATAAGAAGGCGGCCAACGCCAAACAAGGTATATGCGATATACATGTTATTGATACCAGTTTTGTTGCTCACATTTGCAACTCGAAGCAGGAACTGCGGAATAAACGAAGGTTGGCGAAGGATGAAGTGACGATGCGTGTGGGAAATGGTTTTAAGGTTGATGCAATAGCCATCGGCACGGTCTCACTTCAATTACCATCGGTATTAGTTATGAACTTAAATAATTATTATTTAGTGCATGCGTTAAGCATGAACATTATATCTGGATCTTGTTTATTGCGAGATGGTTACTCATTTAAGTCAGAGAATAATGGTTGTTCTATTTATATGAGTAATATCTTTTATGGTCATGCACCCAATGTGAGGGGTTTGTTCATATTGAATCTTGATTGTGATGACACACATATACATAACATTGAGACCAAAATATGTAGAGTTAACAGTGATAGGGCCACCTTTTTGTGGCGCTGCCGCTTAGGTCATATTGGTGTAAAGCGCATGAAGAAACTCCATGTTGATGGGCTTTTGGAGTCACTTGATTTTGAATCACTTGACACGTGCGAATCATGCCTCATGGGCAAGATGACTAAGACTCCGTTCTCCGGAACAATGGAGAGTGCAAGTGACTTGTTGGAAATCATACATACTGATGTGTACAGACCAATGAGTGTGAAGGCACGCGGCGGATATGGATATATCTACTTGATGAAGCACAAGTCTGAAACATTTGAAAAGTTCAAGCAATTTCAGAGTGAAGTTTAAAATCATCGTAGCAACAAGATTAAGTTCCTACGATCTGATCGAGGGGGTGAATATCTGAGTTACGAGTTTGGTACTCACTTAAGACAATGTGGAATCGTTTCACAGTTGACACCGCCTGGAACACCACAGCGTAATGGTGTGTACGAACGCCGTAATCGTACTTTGTTAGATATGGTGCGATCTATGATGTCTCTTACCGATTTGCCATTATCGTTTTGGGGTTATGCATTAGAGACACCTCCATTCACTTTAAATAGGGCACCATCAAAATCCGTTGAGACGACACCATATAAGCTGTGGTATGGGAAGAAGCCAAAGTTGTCGTTTCTTAAAGTTTGGGGGTGCGATGCTTATGTCAAAAAGCTTTAGCCTAAAAAACTGGAACCCAAAGTGGAAAGGTGTGTCTTCATAGGTTACCCAAAAGAGACAGTTGGGTACACCTTCTATCTTAGATCCGAGGGCAAAGTGTTTGTTGCTAAGAACGGAGCTTTTCTTGAGAAAGAGTTTCTCTCGAAAGAATTGAGTGGGAGGAAGATAGAACTCGATGAGGTTGCGGAACCTCTACTTCAACAGGATTGTGGCGCATGGTAGGGGGAAGTCACTGTCGAGGCAACACCAGTTGAGGAGGAAGCTAACGATGACGTTCATGAAGCTTCAGATCAAGTTGCTATCGGACCTCGTGGGTCGACAAGATTAGGTACTACTCCTAAGTGTTACGGGAATCCTGTCTTATCTATCATGTTGTTAGACAACAATGAACCTGCGAATTATGAAGAAGCAATGGTGGGCCCGGATTCCAACAAGTGGTTATAGGCCATGAAATTCGAGATAGGATCTATGTATGAAAACAAAGTGTGGACTTTGGAAGTATTACCTGAAGGCCGCAAGGCTATTAAGAACAAATGGATCTTTAAGAAGAAGACGAACACAGACGGTAAAGTGATCGTTTATAAAGCTCGACTTGTGGCAAAGGGTTTTTCACAAGTTGAAGGAGTTGACTACGATGAGACATTCTCACCCGTAGCGATGCTTAAATCAGTCCGAATTATGTTAGCAATAGCTGCATTTTTCAATTATGAAATCAGGCAGATGGATGTCAAAACGACGTTCTTTAATGGTTTTCTTAAGGAAGAGTTGTATATGATGCCACCCGAAGGTTTTGGCAATCCTAAGAATGCTGACAAAGTATGCAAGCTCCAGCAATCCATTTATGGACTGGTGCAAGCATCTCGGAGTTGGAATAAGCGCTTCGATGAGGTGATCAAGGTGTTTGGGTTTCTACAAGTTGTTGGGGAATCTTGTATATACAAGAAAGTGTGTGGGAGGTCGGTAGCATTTCTAATATTATATGTGGATGACATATTGCTGATTGGAAACAATGTGGAGTTTTCGAAAGCATAAAGGATTACTTGAACAAAAGTTTTTCAATGAAAGATCTAGGAGAAGCTGCTTACATACTAGGCATTAATATCTATAGAGATAGATCGAGGCGCCTAATAGGACTTTCACGAAGCACATACCTTGATAATGTTTTGAAGAAGTTCAAAATGGAGCAATCTGAGAAGGGGTTCTTGCCTGTGTTACAAGGTATAAAGTTGAGTAAGACTCAGTGTCCAGTAACTGCAGAAGATAGAGAAAAGATGAGTATCGTGCCCTATGCTTCAGCCGTGGGGTCTATCATGTATGCAATGTTGTGCACAAGACCGGACGTCAGCCTGGCCATAAGTATGGCATGCAGGTTTCAAAGTGATCCAGGAGTGGAACACTGGACGGCGGTCAAGAATATTCTGAAGTACCTGAAAAGGACTAAGGAAATGTTTCTCGTTTATGGAGGTGATGAAGAGCTCATCGTAAAGGGTTACGTCGATGCAAGCTTTGACACTGATCCGGATGACTCTAAATCTCAAATCGGATACGTATTTATTCTCAATGGGGGTGTGGTAAGCTGGTGCAGTTCCAAGCAAAGAGTCGTAGCAGATTCTACATGTGAAGCGGAGTACATGGCTGCCTTGGAGGCGGCTAAGTAGGGTGTCTGGATGAAGCAGTTCACGATGTATCTTGGAGTTGTGTCAAGCGCACTAAATCCAATAACTCTGCTCTGTGACAACACTGGTGCCATTTCTCTAGCCAAGGAACCAAGGTTTCACAAGAAGACAAGACACATCAAACGACGCATCAACCTCATCCGTGACTATGTCGAAGGAGAGGACGTAAATATTTGCAAAGTGCACACGGATCTGAATGTTCCAGGTCCACTGAATAAACCTCTTCCATGAGCGAAGCATGATCAACACCAGAATTGTATGGGTGTTAGATTAATTACAATGTAAATCACATAGCGATGTGAGACTAGATTATTGACTGTAGTGCAAGTGGGAGGCTGTTTAAAATATGCCCTAGAGGCAATGATAAAATAGTTATTGTTATATTTCCTGTTTCAAGATAATCGTTTATTATCCATGCTATAATTGTATTGAATGAAAACATAAATGCATGTGTGCATATATAGACAAAACTATGTCCCTAGTAAGCCTCTAGTTGACTATCCAGTTGATCAAGGATGGTTAAGGTTTTCTGACCATATGCAAGTGTTGTCACTTGATGACTGGATCACATCATTGGGAGAATGATGTGATGGACAAGACCCAAACAATAAACGTAGCATGTGATCGTGTCATTTTTTTGCTATTGTTTTTGTGTGTCAAGTATTTATTCCTATGACCATGAGATCATGTAACTCACTGACACCGTAGGAATCCCTTGTGTCTATCAAACGTCGCAACGTTACTAGGTGACTATAAAGGTGCTCGACAGGTATCTCCGAAGGTGTCCGTTGAGTTAGCATGGATCAATACTGGGATTTGTCACTCCGTGTGATGGACAGGTATCTTGGGGCCGACTCCGTAATACAACATCACATATAAGCCTTGCAAGCAATGTGACTAAAGTGTTAGTCATGGGATCTTGTATTACGGAAAGAGTAAAGAGACTTTCCGGTAACAAGATTGAAATAGGTATAGGGATACTGACGATCAAATCTCGGGGAAGTAACATACCGAAGGACAAAGGGAAAGGTAACGGGATTATATGAATCCTTGGCATAGAGGTTCAAGTGATAAGAGCTTCGTAGAATATGTAGGATCCAATATGGACATCCAGGTCCCGCTATTGGATATTGACCGGGGAGTGTCTTAGACCATATATGCATATTTCTCGAGCCCGCACGGCGTGCACACTTAAGGTTCGGCGACGTTTCGGTATAGTTGAGTTATAGGTGTTGGTGACCGAAGTTTTTTTCAAAGTCCCGGATGACATCAGGACGTCACGAGGGTTTCCGGAATGGTCCGGAGACAAAGATTGATATATAGGATTGTTTCATTTGGCTTCCGGAAAGATTTCGGGCATTGGCGGCAGTGTATCAGGAGTGACGAATGGGTTCCAGGTTTTTATCGGGAGGGGCCATCCACCAGGGAGAAGACCTAATAGGCCAATGGGTGGAGCACCAGCCCTTGGAGGGCTGGTGAGGTGATGACCCACAATTGTAGGGTATCTATCGTAGTCCTTTCAATAAGTAATAGTGTTGAACCCAACGAGGAGCAGAAGGATCTGACAAGTGGTTTTTAGCAAGGTATACTCTGCAAGCACTGAAGTTATCAGTAACATATAGTTGTGTGATAAGATGATTCGTAGCGGGTAGCACGTAACAATAGTAAAAAAGGTGCAGCAATATGGCCCAATCCCTTTTGTAGCAAGTGACAAGCCTGGACAAACTCTTATAGGAGGTAAAGCGCTCCCGAGGACACACGGGAATTTCTGTCAAGCTAGTTTCCATCATATTCATGTGATTCGCGTTCGCTACTTCGATAGTTTGATATGTGGGTGGACCGGTGCTTGGGTGCTGCGCATACTTGGACAAACCTCCCACTTATGATTAACCCCTCTCGCAAGCATCCGCAATAATGAAAGAAGAATTAAGACAAATCTAACCATAGCATTAAACTAGTGGATCCAAATCAGCCCCTTACAAAGCAACGCATAAACTAGGGTTTAAGCTTCTGTCACTCTAGCAACCCATCTTCTACTTATTACTTCCCAATGCCTTCCTCTAGGCCCAAATAATGGTGAAGTGTTATGTAGTCGACGTTCACATAACACCACTAGAGGAAAAACAACATACAACACATCAAAATATCGAACGAATACCAAATTCACATGACTACTTATAGCAAGACTTATCCCATCTCCTCAGGAACAAAAGTGACTACTCACAAAGCATAATTATATTCATGAACAGAGAGGTAATGAGTAGCATAAAACATATGAACATATAATCTTCCACCAATTAATCCAACTAGCATCAACTACAAAGAGTAATTAACACTAATGGCAACCTTACAAGTACCAATCGGAGTCGCGAGACGGAGATTGGTTACAAGAGTGAACTAGGGTTTGGAGAGGAGATGGGGCTGATGAAGATGTTGATGGTGACGAGTCCTCTCTGACGAGAGGAGTGTTGGTGATGACGATGGCGACGATTTCCCCCTCCGGGATGGAAATTTCCCCGGCAGGACAGCCCTGCCGGAGCTCTAGATTGGTCCTGCTCAAGTTCCGCCTCGTGGCGGCGGCGGCTCCTCCCGAAAGCTTCCTTATGATTTTTTTCTGGGAAGAAACCCTCCATATAGAAAAATATGAGCGCTAGAGGGGAACAGGGGGCCCACAAGCCGCCCAGGCCCGGCCAGGAGGGTAGGTCGGGCCTGGCAGGCTTGTGGCCTCCTGGTGGCGCCCCTCTGGTACTTCTTCCGCCCAGTATTTTTCATAAAATCCAAAATAAATCCCCATTGATTTTCACGGCTTTTGGTGTTGCGCATAATAGGTATCTCAAACTTGCTCCCTTTTCAGACCAGAATTCCAGTTGCCGACATTCTCCCTCTTCATGTAAACCTTATAAAATAAGAGAGAAAAGACATAAGTATTGTACCGTGAAGTGTAATAACAGCCCATAAAGCGATAAATATCAACATAAAAGCATGATGCAAAATGGACGTATCAACTCCTCCAAGCTTAGACCTCGCTTGTCCTCAAGTGGAAGCCGAGATCAACAAATATGCCCACATGTTTAGAGATAGAGGTGTCGACAAAACAAAGTATGGACATGCAGGCATCATGATCATAATTAGAACAACAATATCATCATATAATCTCTCATGCTAAAGTGACAATTCCTTCAGAAAGTAAAGTATGGATCAAGAACCTTATTGAGAATTAACAACCAATAGCCTTTAATCATTGAAGCAATTGCAATTTATCTTAACAGCGGAAGGAGTCAAATAAGAGCTTGTAAAGCAAATCCACATACTCAATCATCATTTCGTCTTCTACAATTGCTAAAATTCATGCGGTACTCATGAGATCAAAGTTTCAGCTGAACATAGAGGAAGATAGGGGCTTATAGTTTCGCCTCCCAACTACTTACCTCAAAGGTAATGTCAACAATAATAATTCATGAGTACTTACTTCCACGTTGACATATGAATATAGATCTTTCCCTAGCACATGACGTTAGCAAAGATAAAGGCGAAATAAGGAATTGGTGTCGATCACCATGACTCTTTTAGGGACAAAAAGTAAAGGTACAAGATAGGCCCTTCGCAGAGGGAAGCAGAGGTTGTCATGCGCTTTTGAGGTTTGGATGTGTGGCCTCTTAGTGTGAAGGAACGTCACTTTATATTGCATCCTGTGATAAAGAACTTTATTATGCAGTCTATCGCTTTTATGTCTTCCTCATCAGAGGTTCGTACAAAGCTTATTTTCCACACACTAATAGATCATACATATTTAGGGAGAAATTTTTATTGCTTGCACCGATGACAACTTACTTGAAGGATCTTCTTCAATCCATAGGTAGGTATGGTGGACTCTCATGGCAAAACTGGGTTGAAGGTTTGTGGATGCACAAGTAGTATCTCTACTTAGTGCAGAAGTTTTGGCTGATATGAGGTGCAAGCAAGCGTCACATGCTAAGGGATCTCTAGTCATATAACATTGTTCGGAACCAAGAAAACATAATTCATTATGTTGTCTTCCTTGTCCAACATCTACTTCTAAGCATGTAATAGTTTAATGAGTGTTCACAATCATATACGGTGTCAAAGATGATATATTTATATGTGAACCTCTCCTTCTTTATCACTTCCTATTAATTGCAACAATGACCAAGGTCTACGTTTTTCTACCCTCAACAAGTTTCAATCAACATTCTTTTTATATGTGAAGCCATCACTTCCCATAAGATCATTACATGATCTTTCATGCTTTTGTTCTTTTATCATTCTCTTGATCATGGAATGAGGCAAGGCCCTTGACTAAGACACTTTTTATTATATGGCTCATGAGCTCGAATACATTGGGGGTGACACAAAGCAAAACTCAAGCCTAAAACAGTAAGAACTTTATTCTACTAGAGAAAGAGAAAACCAAAAAGGAACAAACTAAAACAAAGGTAAAGGCAAAAGATGTGATGGTGATACGATACCGGGGCAACTCCCCCAATCTTGGCACCAGCCAAGGGGATTGCCCATACCCATGCTTAGTTGTCTTCCTTTGGTGCTGATGGTGGTGGAGTTGTTTTGTCCTTTGATTCCAAGAGGGCCATCAATCTTTGATTTATACCTTGGAGCTCTGTGATATGTTTCTCTAGCAAAACAACTTCACGAGTGAGATCAGTATTAGGAACACGAGTTGTTTCACAAAACCTCAAGAGTTCAATCAAGGATGGAGACAGTAGGTGGAGGTAGGGTTGCAGGAAATCCACTTCTTCAACTTATTCCTTGTTGAACACAGATTGCACTTCGTCCCACGCCCGATTCTTCTCCTTAGTTTTGCCTTTGGCTTCCGTGACTTCCACTCTTTTCAGATCAGCATCTACTTCTTCATAGACTCGGGGAAATTGTTCTCCCCGACATATTACTGAGACGACATACTTGCTCTAAATCTGCGGCAGAAAACAAGCTCAAAACAAAAACAGAGGAAATTTGCGTGATACGAGGGTTAGACATTTCGGGAGAATATATAATGATTTTTTCCGACCAGATGGAGTACACCGCAAGAAAACGGAGTCCGGGAGGCACACGAGGTGGCCACAAGCCCCCCAGGCGCGACCAGGGGGGTGGCCCGCGCCTGGCAGGCTTGTCGCCTCCTCGTGCGCTTTCCGGACTGCTTTAAATTTTTCTATTTTTCTAAAAATTCCAAAACGGAGAAAAATTCCTACGGGAAAAGTTTTGGAGTCTGTTTACTTACCAAATCACATACATCTTTGTTTTCGGAGTCTGAAAGAGGCTGATAAATATCCCTTATGTACCCCTCCAGAGTTATGGTATTGATAATATTGCTTTCAACATTTATGGGAGTACCTGAGATATAATGCTTGATTCTCTGCCCATTTACCACTCTCGGAAAATTACCTCCCATGTTGTTGATCTTGATGGCACCGGAAAGATATACTTCCTCAACAATGTAAGGACCTTCCCACTTGGAGAGAAGCTTGCCTGCAAAAAATCTTAAACGAGAATTATATAGCAAGACATAATCACCTACATTGAACTCACGCTTTTGTATCCTTTTATCGTGCCACCTCTTAACCTTTTCTTTGAACAACTTGGCATTTTCATATGCCTGAGTTGTCCATTCATCAAGCGAGCTAATATCAAATAACCTCTTCTCACCAGCAAGTTTGAAATCAAAGTTGAGCTCTTTGATTGCCCAATAAGCCTTGTGCTCTAGCTCAAGAGGTAAATGACATGCTTTACCGTAAACCATTTTGTACGGAGACATGCCCATGGGATTCTTATAGGCAGTTCTATAAGCCCACATTGCATCATCGAGCTTCTTAGACCAATTCTTTCTAGACCTATTGACAGTCTTTTGCAGAATTAGTTTAATCTCTCTATTGCTTAGATCTACTTGACCACTGGACTGAGGATGATAGGGGGACGCAATACTATGGTTGACATCATGCTTAGCAAGCGTTTTACGGAAAGCACCATGAAGGAAATGTGAACCACCGTCGGTCATTACATATCTAGGGCTCCAAATCTAGGGAAAATAACTTATTTAAGCATCCTGATAGAGGTGTTGTGATCAGCACTACTAGTCAGGATAGCTTCTACCCACTTAGTAACGTAATCAACAGCAACTAGGATATGATTATACCCGTTGGATTTTGGAAAAGGTCCCATATAATCAAATCCCCAAACATCAAATGGTTCAATGGCAAGTGAATAGTTCATAGGCATTTCCTGACGTTTACTGATATTACCAATTCTTTGACATTCGTCACAAGACAAGGCACTTACGGGCATCCTTGAAGAGAGTGGGCCAATAGAAACCTGATTGCAATACCTTGTGTGCAGTTCTATCTCCCACATGGTGCCCTACGTAAGCCTCGGAGTGACACTTCTGTAGGATCTGTCCCTGTTCATGTTCAGGTACACAACATCTAATAACACCATCTACTCCTTCCTTATAAAGGTGAGGATCATCCCAAAAGTAATGTCTCAAATCAAAGAAGAATTTCTTCTTTTGCTGGTATGTGAAACTAGGTGGTATATATTTGGCAACGATATAGTTTGCATAATCAGCATACCACGATGCACTACGTGAAGCATTGATGACATTCAATTTCTCATCAGGAAAGCTATCATCAATAGGATGTGGGTCATCAAGAACATTCTCCAACCTAGACAAGTTATCTGCTACTGGGTTATCAGCACCGTTCCTGCCGACGACATGCAAATCAAAATCTTGAAGCAAGAGAACCCATCTGATAAGTCTAGGTTTAGCGTCTTTCTTCTCCATGAGGTACTTAATAGCAGCGTGATCAGTGTGAATAGTCACCTTGGAATCAACAATGTAAGACCTGAACTTTTCACATGCAAACACGACTGCTAAAAATTCCTTTTCAGTAGTAGCATAGTTTCTTTGGGCAATGTCTAGAGTTTTACTAGAA
Source organism: Hordeum vulgare subsp. vulgare (assembly GCF_904849725.1). NCBI lineage: Eukaryota > Viridiplantae > Streptophyta > Magnoliopsida > Poales > Poaceae > Hordeum > Hordeum vulgare. The sequence goes on from NC_058524.1 coordinate 534,825,885, forward strand.
TAGTGAATAGCATTCAACTTCTTATCAACTCTTTGTCCTAGAACAACACCAACAGCATAATCACTAGCATCACACATAATTTCAAAAGGTAAGTTCCAATTAGGTGGTTGAACAATAGGTGCAGTTATCAAGGCCTTCTTAAGTATTTCGAAGGCTTCCTCACAATCATCATCAAAAACAAAAGGAATATACTTTTGCAAGAGATTGGTAAGAGGCCTAGAAATCTTAGATAAGTCTTTAATGAACCTTCTATAGAAACCAGCATGACCAAGGAAACTTCTTATACCTTTAATGTCTGTAGGGCATGGCATTTTCTCGATCGTATCAACCTTAGCCTTGTCGACTTCAATACCTCTTTTAGAAATTTTATGTCGTAAGACGATGCCTTCATTAACCATAAAGTGGCACTTCTCCCAATTCAAGACAAGGTTGGTATATTTACATCTCTGCAAAACTCGATCAAGGTTGCTGAGGCAATCATAAAAAGGAGACCCGTAAATGGAGAAGTCATTCATGAAAACCTCAACAATCTTTTCACAGAAGTCAGAGAATATAGCCATCAGACATCTTTAAAAGGTAGCAGGTGCATTACATAAGCCAAAAGGCATACGTCTATAACCAAAGGTACCGAAAGGGCAGGTAAAAGTGGTTTTCTCCTGATCAGATTGTGCAACAGGTATTTGGGAGAAACCAGAATAACCATCTAGAAAGAAGAAGTGTGTGTGTTTGGACAATCTTTCTAGCATTTGGTCAATAAAAGGGAAAGGGTAATGATCTTTCCTAGTGGCCTTATTCAATTTCCTAAAATCAATTACCATCCTATAGCCAGTAATAATCCTGTGTGGGATCAATTAATCTTTGTCATTAGGGACAACGGTAATACCTCCCTTCTTAGGGACGCAATGCACCGGACTCTCCCAATCACTATGAGCAACAGGATAGATAATACCTGCTTCCAGGAGCTTTAGTATTTCTTTTCTTGCTTCCTCTTTCATCTTAGGATTTAATCTCCGTTGATGATCAGCAACTGGTTTGGAATCAGGATGAGTTTTAATTTTGTGCTGGCATAGAGTGGGACTAATGCCCTTAAGATCAGCAAGAGTATATCCAATAGCAGCACAATGCTTCCTCGGAGTTTTTAGTAACTTCTTTTCTTCATGCTCTGAAAGGCTAGCACTAATAATAACATGATATATCTCTTTTTCATCAAGATAGGCATACTTAAGAGTATCAGGTAACTGTTTAAGCACAAACACAGGATCACCCTTTGGTGGGGGTGGATCTCCAAGCAGCTCAATAGGCAAATTATTCTTAAGGATCGGATGTTGTTCAAAGATAACTCTATCTATCTCATTCCTTTCATCCATATGCATATCATTTTCATGCTCAAGCAAGTATTGCTCTAAACGATCAGTAGGAGGCACAGCAATAGAAGCTAGAGCAATAATTTCATCCTTACTAGACAATTATTTTTCATGAGGTTGTGTACCAAACTTGGAGAAATTGAACTCATGTGACACACCTTCAAAGCCAACAGTGACAGTTTGCTTCTCACAGTCAATATGAGCATTGACAGTGTTGAGGAAAGGTCTGCCAAATATGATGGGACAAAAGCTATCTTCTGTGGTAGAAAGGACTAAGGAAATCAGTAGGATACTTAGTTTTACGACACAAGACTTCAACATCTCTAACAATTCCCAAAGGGCAGATAGTATCTCTATTGGCAAGATGAATAGTGACATCAATAGGTTCAATCTCAACAGGTGCAATCTCGTCTTTAATTTCATCATATAAAGATTGAGGTATTGTACTAACACTAGCACCCACGTCACATAAACCATGATAACAATGATCTCCTATCTTAACAGAAACAACGGGCATGCCAACACCAGGCCTATGTTTGTATCTTGTATGAGGTTTAGCAATTCTAGCAGGATCTTCACAGAAGTGAATATCATGCCCATCAACATTGTCGGACAGGAGATCTTTGATAATAGTAATGCTAGGTTCAACTCTAATTTGCTCAGGGGGTGTAGGTGTTCTAATGTAGCCCCTACGTATCACAGTTGAAGCTTTAGAGTGATCCTTTATTCTAACAGGAAAAGGTGGTCTCTCAATGTAAGCACTAGGAACAATAGGATCATCATAAGCCATGACTTCCGCTTCAAATGGATTGGGTTTAACTATATTGACTTCTAAGGGAGGATGATATTTAAACCACTTCTCTTTAGGGAGATCAATATGAGCAGCAAATGATTCACACAATGAAGCTACTATCTCAGAGTCAAGTCCATATTTGGCGCTAAAATCACAAAAAGTATTTGTTTCAACAAAGGATTTAACGCAATCAAACTTGAGATTCATACCTGACTCCTTACCTTCATCAAACTCCCAATCTTCAGAGTTGCATTTCATTCTTTCCAATAAATTCCATTTGAAGTCAATATCTCTGTTCATAAAAGAACCGGTACAAGAAGTGTCCAGCATGGTGCGATTATCATGAGAAAGCCGAGCATAGAAGTTCTGAATAATAATTTCTCTCGAGAGCTCATGGTTGGCGCATGAATATAACATTGACTTAAGCCTCCCCCAAGCTTGAGCGATGCTTTCTCTGTCATGAGGCCAAAAATTATAAATATAATTCCGATCACGATGTACTAGATGCATAGGATAAAACTTTTGATGAAATTCCAATTTCAATCGGTTGTAGTTCCATGATCCAGTATCATCACATAGCCTATACCATGTCAATGCCTTATCCCCCAAAGATAAGGGAAAGACCTTCTTATTGACCTCATCCTCGGGCAAACATGCAAGCTTAAATAAACCACAAACTTCATCTACATAGATTAGATGCAAGTCGAGATGTGATGTTCCATCTCCTGTAAAAGGATTAGCCAACAGTTTCTCTAGCATACCCGAAGGAATTTCATAACAAATATTTTCAGTAGGTGCAGCAGGTTGAGGAGCAACTCCTTGTGCTTCCGTTCGAGGTGAAGATACCCCGAACAAGCTCCTCAAAGGATTAGTTTCCATAGTGACAAGTGACAATAAATTTCAGCACACTATATAACTGTTTCCTTACCAAATTCCACTTACCAAAGGCGCTTCACTCCCCGGCAACGACGCCAGAAAAGAGTCTTGATGACCCACAAGTGTAGGGATCTATCGTAGTCCTTTCGATAAGTAAGAGTGTCGAACCCAACGAGGAGCAGAAGGATCTGAAAAGTGGTTTTCAGCAAGGTATACTCTGCAAGTACTGAAATTATCGGTAACAGGTAGTTGTGTGATAAGATGATTCGTAGCGGGTAGCAAGTAACAATAGTTACAAAGGTTCAGCAAGATTGCCCAATCCCTTTTGTAGCAAGCGAAAAGCCTGGACAAACTCTTATAGGAGGTAAAGCGCTCCCGAGGACACACGAGAATTTCTGTCAAGCTAGTTTTTCTCATGTTCATGTGATTCGTGTTCGCTACTTTGATAGTTTGATACGTGGGTGGACCGGTGCTTGGGTGCTGCCCTTACTTGGACAAACCTCCCACTTATGATTAACCCCTCTAGCAAGTATCCGCAACTACGAAAGAAGAATTAATACAAATCTAACCATATCATTAAACTAGTGGATCCAAATCAACCCCTTACAAAGCAACGCATAAACTACGGTTTAAGCTTCTGTCACTCTAGCAACCCATCATCTACTTATTACTTCCCAATGCCTTCCTCTAGGCCCAAATAATGGTGAAGTGTTATGTATTTGACATTCACATAACACCACTAGATGAAAAACAACATACAACACATCAAAATATCGAACGAATACCAAATTCACATGACTAGTTATAGCAAGACTTATCACATGTCCTCAGGAACAAAAGTGACTACTCACAAAGCATAATTATATTCATGACCAGAGAGGTAATGAGTAGCATCAAAGATCTGAACATATAATCTTGCACCAAGTAATCCAACTAGGATCAACTACAAAGAGTAATTAACACTACTAGCAACTTTACAAGTAATAATCGGTGTCGCGAGACGGAGATTGGTTACAAGAGATGAACTAGGGTTTGGAGAGGAGATGGTCCTGATGAAGATGTTGATGGTGAGGAGTGTTGGTGATGATGATGGCGACGATTTCCCCCTCCGGGAGGGAAATTTCCCCGGCAGGACAGCCCTGCCAAAGCTCTAGATTGGTTTTGCTCAAGTTCCGCCTCGTGGCGGCGGCGGCTCCTCCAGAAAGCTTCCTTATGATTGTTTCTAGGATGAAACCCTCCATATAGCAAAAGATGAGCGCCGGAGGGGCAACAGGGGACCCACAAGCCACCCAGGCCCGGATAGGGGGGTAGGTCGGGCCTGGCAGGCTTGTGGCCTCCTTGTGGCGCCCCTCTGGTACTTCTTCCGCCTAGTATTTTTCATAAAATCCAAAATAATTCCCCGTTGATTTTCAAGACTTTTGGAGTTTCGCAGAATAGGTATCTCAAACTTGTTCCCTTTTCAGACCAGAATTCCAGCAGCCAGCATTCTCCCTCTTCATGTAAACCTTATAAAATAAGAGAGAAAAGCCATAAGTATATTACCGTGAATTGTAATAACAGCCCATAAAGTGATAAATATCAACATAAAACCATGATGCAAAATGGACGTATCCTGAGGCCAACCCAATAGGGCTATTTCGTCCAAGAGAAAAAATCAAAGGAGAGAAAAAAGGAGGAGGTGGGAAGGAAGGAAGGGACTCCTCCCTCCAAACCGACTTGGAGGAGGATCCCTCCTCCCTCTCGGCCGGCGCCCTAGGGGCAAGCCCCACCCCTTGGCTCCTCCTATATATACTCGAGGTTTAGGGATTTTTGAAACACAACTTTGCCACGTGCAACCCTAAACCTCTACTTTGTAGTTCATCCTCTAGATCGGTTTTCTCCGGAGCTCGGGCGGAGCCCTGTAGGAATAGAGCATCACCATCACCGGCACACCGTCACGCTGCCGGAGAACTCATCTACTTCCCCGTATCTCTTGCTGGATCAAGAAGGCAGAGATCATCATCGAGTTGTACGTGTGCTGAACGCGGAGGTGCCGTCCGTTCGGTGCTAGATCACGACGGATCGTGAGACGACGGTGATTTGAATCACGAAACTGTTCCACTACATCAACCGCATTTCTTAACGCTTCCCGCTTAGCGATCTACAAGGGTATGTGGATCCAATCTTCCTCCCGTAGATGAACATCACCATGATAGGTCTTCGTGTGCATAGAATTTTTTTTGTTTCCCATGCAACGTTCCCCAAGACTTTACTCCCATACGCGCACAACTCCCTTACTCAGGTGTAAGCTTCTGTCACTCTAGCCACCCACTATAAGCGAATCATGAACATATTGCAAACCCTCCAGCGTGAATCTTTCACATGTGCGCCTCATGGAAAGCACCTTAGGACAGCACCATATCAACACACCACTCACATCAATGACATCATATCACAATTAACTCGTAGGACACAAGAAATCTACTCAAACATCATAGGATAGCTACACCTCATTGGATAATAATATATACCATTAAGAACAATGTTCAAGTAGATATTACAGCGTGGAAGAGAGGTTTTACACGAGTGCATAGAGGAGGAGAGAGTTGGTGGTGACGGCGGCGAAGTTGTTGGTGTATATTGCCATCGCGATGGTTGCCCCAGCGGCGCTCCGGCGCCACCAGGAGTGAGGGGAGAGAGCCCCCTCCTCATTCTTATTCCTTGGCGTCCTCCCTAGGTGGGAGGAGGGTTTCTCCTCTGGTCCAAGGCCGCCATGGCACCCGGAGGGCAGCAGCCCCTCCCGGATTGGATCTCTCTCTCTCTCTCTCTCTGTTTATCTCCTATTTTCGTGACCTGTTTTCCGGCCTTTCGCCGTTTCTTAAATATCAGGAGATCTGCAACTCCGACTGGGCTGAAATTTTGAGCGGATTTTTATCACGAAAATATCTTTCTTGCAGCATAAGGAGAGCATCAAACGACTTAAGGGCTGGCAAGCCATCAGGGCGCGTCCCCACCCCCAGACCACACCCTGTTGGCTTGTACCTCCCTCGGGCACCGTGTTGCGTTGATTATGACTCCCAAAATTCATATATATTCCAACAAAATCTCCATAACTATTTATCGCGTTTGGAGTTTGTTTGCTATGGATTTTCTATGAAACAAAAAACATAGAAAAAACAGGAACTGGCACTAGGCACTGGGTCAATAAGTTAGTGCTAAAAATAATATAAATTGGTAAATAATTACTCAAAAAGCATCCTAGAATGATAATATAATAGCATGGAACAATAAAAAATTATAGATACATTGGAGACGTATGAGACCTCGCCAAGAGTGCGGCAGATGCTTCAAGGCATTATGCTTCACACGAAGGAGATGTCGAGTGCCTAAGTAGCCCCTCCTCGTCTCTGATCAGCTGAAACAGCTAATGGAGCTACATCGGATGGCGGAGCCAGCCATGAAGGATCTCTGCATCAGGCTATGGCCTACACAACCATTGCCCAACAGCTACTTCAGCCTGGTGCGAAAACTGATCACTTTTGCGCCCCTGCTTGACATTCTGAAGCGCTCCGTGTGCATTGAGGGAGCTTGGATGGCATTCATGGGGACCATGATGGATTGTACGAAGTTAAAGCCAACCGAGATGGCAACTGCACCTTCGCCGCCCGGAAAGGAGGATATGCACCATGAGCTATATTTTCCTAATGTATTGGAGGATGCTTGGGTGATTTGAATGAAAATAATATCATGTATTAACGGTTAAACCTTTTTGCAATATAATGATTTTGCTTTGCATGCTGTACCATGTCTTGTTTAATTTTGACTTATGTGTTGTTTTGTTAACTTGAAAGTTTCCAGTCATCGGCTTCACCCCCATGGAAGATGCTAACACGGGTGTTTCCAACTTCCGCATGTTACCCGTGGCCAACATCTTGGTGGCCGGAGGCGGTAGTGCGGAAGGAAACAAGGCAATCTGACTATGAGGCTTTAATGCTTTCACTTAGCCATAGGAGCTTGACTGCAAGGACTAGTTACTAGCCCCCTTGTATCTTGTGATGTTTAAATATACCAAGGTTTAAAAATACATTATCTCTTGGTTTGTGTAACTTCAAACTATTTGTATAACACGGTGATACTCCATTAATTCTTAGTTTAACACTTGTCATTAGATCGCAGATCGGTATGCGCTCATTATAACAGTCAATTTTCGGCTTTCTCCACTAAGGTACCTAACCAGGCAAGCTAGAAGTAAAAACATAGTGGTTCTCCCTTTACTCCTCTAGCCGAATAGGTAGAACGTAAAAGGGTAAGCAAAGGAGCCGGGCAACCCAACTATTGACCCAAGACATAATTCGAAATGAATGCATATAACGCAATATCCAAGAAGTCAAACACACACGGTAAAAGATGGTGTCAGAATGATGCTTAGGGCGAGCATAATAGTCGATCCCCCAGTCGATTGGACAATAGCATTTGAAATGTGTACCGAACATGCTTGTGCTGGTGTTAAAGAGCGAAAAAAAGAAAAAAAAAGTAAAAAAATATGTAAAATATATATGATTGCCATGGGACCATAAAAATTGGTCTTTATCTCCGATCAACTTATGATGTTTATCCGTACAATCTGGTCTGCCTAAGCAACTGTTATGGATACTATAAGAATAAATTTATAGAGGAAATGTTTACACAATGGCTCTTGCGGATGGCTTGATGTCCTTCACGGCTCCCTGCTGCATGTCTGCGCCTTTGCTCTCCATGCGGTGCTCCTTTTACGGGAGGTGGTAATTCACGAGCGGATTTTTGTAAGAGAAGGTCTTGAAAACTCACCGAAGTATGGTAGCTCAATGCTGAGGAGGTCCTTTATGGTACATGATACGTATCCATCGTATCTATAATTTTTTATTGTTTCATGCCAATATTGTTCAGCTTTCATATACTTTTGGCAAGTTTTTATTCTATTTTTGGGACTAACATATTGATCCAGTGCCCAGTGCCAGTTCCTGTTTGTTGCATGTTTTTTCTTTCGCGGAATATCCATACCAAACGAAGTCCAAACGCAATAGAAATTTACGGGGATTTTTTTGGAATATTTATGATTTTTGGGAAGAACAATCAACGGGAGACGGTGCACGAAGTGCCCACAAGCCCACCAGCCGCGGCCAGGGGGTGGGCCCGCGGAAGGCAGGCTTGTGGACACTCCTTAAGGCGGTTGGAGCCCTTCTTTCGCCACAAGAAAGATAATATCTGGAAGAAAATCGTGTTGAAATTTCAGCCCAATCGGCATTACGGATCTCCGGGAATTTAACAAACGGTGAAACGCGGAATCTGGGAGCGCAGAAATAGAAGGAGAGAGAGAGAGATCCAATCTCAGAGGGGCTCTCGCCCCTCCGCCGCCATGGAGACCATGGACCAGAGGGGAAACCCTTCTCCCATCTAGGGAGGAGGTCAAGATAGAAGAAGAAGGAGGGGGCTCTCTCCCCCTCTCTCCCGGCGGCGCCGGAACGCCGCCCGGGACAGCATCATGTGACGGCGATCTACACCAACACCTCTGTCATCTTCACCAACATATCCATCATCTTCCCCCATCTATATTCAGCGGTTCACTCTACCGCAACCCAATGTACCCTCTACTTGAACATGGTATTTTATGCTACATATTATTATCCAATGATGTGTTGCTATCCTATGATGTCTTAGTAGATTATCGTTGTCCTATCGTTGATTGATGAATTGTTATGATTGGTTTAATTTGCTTGTGGTTATGTTGTTGTCCTTTGGTGCCCATCATATGATCGCACGCGTGGATCACACCATAGGGTTAGCTGTATGTTGATAGGACTATGTATTGGCAGGCTAGAGTGACAGAAGCTTCAAACCTAGCATAGAAATTGATACATATGGGATTGAAGGGGGACCAATATATCTTATTGCCATGGTTGGGTTTTACCTTAATGAACGTTAGTAGTTGCGGAGGCTTGCTAATAGTTCCAATCATAAGTGCATATAATTCCAAGTAAGGGATGACATCCTAGCAGAGGCTTCTCCCACATGATACTTGCTATCGATCTAGTAACGTAGTCAATTGCTTAGGGACAATTCCGCAACTCCTACCACCACTTTTCCACACTCGTTAGACACTCGTAGTTGTTTTCTTTATCTAACCAACCCCTAGTTTTATTTACGTGTTCTTTACTTTCCTGCAAGCCTATCCTATCACTCCTACAAAGTACTTCTAGTTTCATACTTGTTCTAGGTAAAGAGAACGTAAAGTGTGCGTAGAGTTGTATCGGTGGTCGATAGAACTTGAGGGAATATTTGTCCTACCTTTAGCTCCTCGTTGGGTTCGACACTCTTACTTATTGAGAAAGGCTACAATTGATCCCCTATACTTGTGGGTTATCAGTACCTGGTATTGTTCGTAGACATGTTGGACAATAGCTTAATTAAGCCAGATACTAGGTCCTTATGTATTCGGTCCCCATAGCTGCCCATGGTATTTTGAGCATGAAATTGTGCCTTCAAGGCACATATTTTACGGATAGCGAGGTCCTGCTATAGGGAATGTATCCCTATTTGTTTTGAGCGTGGGAAAAACCCGAGAACTGTGGCGTGACTCGGGCTCGTTTGTTTGTCCCTCGTTCCTTAATGGCGAGCTGAGACTTTAGAGATGTATTCGTTTTGGAGGGATCGCTTAGTGTTACCATTAACGGTGATAACACCCTTGGGTCCTGGCATCCTAAGCTTCAGGTATGCGTAATGGGGAACGACATTAAAGCGAGTGAATGTTGTACGGCCAAGAAAGTGCATAATAGCCGTTGTTAAAATGGACAATGTCGAATATCTAGTCTTCATTGCATAAGTTGTCGTGCAAACCGAATACTACTTCCAAAGTTAGGGTACCCGAGCAGCGGGCCTCGATGCCAGTGATTATTCCTTTAAAGGTGGTGTTACTGGGTTTGATCCTTGATGGATCGATGCCCATTTTTCTCACTGTGTGTGCATAGATCAAATTACGGCTACTAACACCGTCCATGAGGACCCTAGTGAGGTGGTATCCATCGATAATGGGGTCAACTACTAGGGCTGCTAGACCCCCGTGCCGAATACTAGTTGGATGATCCGTGTGATCAAAGGTGATGGGGCATGCCGACCATGGGTTACACTTTGGGGCCATGGTTCTATAGCATAGACATCCCGAAGCATGCTCTTCCTCTCCTTCTTTGCTATGTGTGTGACGTAAATCATGTTCACAATTTTGACCTTGGGACGGAAATGCTTTTGGCCTCCGATGCTCTGCCTTCGAGGTCCCTCATCGTCCTTGCTGCGGGGACTCTTGCCCAGGTCGTCGGTTGTGGGTTTGCTCGCCTGTTTAATCACCCAACAGTTACGGTTGTTGTGACTAGCAGGCTTATTTGGGGTGTCGTGGATCTAACATGTCGTGTCCAGTATTTTGTCTAGTGCGGTCGGTCCATCCCGATTCCCTTTAGAGGGTTTCTTCCACGGTCCAGACCCAGAGTTGCTGAATCAGTCATTGACTGTTATTGAAAAGACCTCGATGACGCCTAGAGGGGGGTGAATAGGCGATTTAAAAACTTCTTCGGATTTGGCTTGAACCTAATGCGGAAATAAACTAAGAGGGTACTTGTCAAGCACAAATCCTAAATGCACTAGGCACTGCAACGTGTATCAACAACACGATCTACCAAGATGGACACAGTACAGTTACTGACTAGCACAAGTAAGTTACACAAACTTACTTGAGCTATATCACACGACAAGTAGGTGAACAACACAAGATACTAGATCACACTATATCAACACAATATATCAAGGGCTGCAAGTATGAACATGTGAATATAGAGGGTATGCTTGAATGATTAACCTTGTACAAGAAATAGCCAACACAATATAATGAGCACAACCAATATGCAATGTATGTATGCTCAAATAACACAAGTAAACCACAAGTGAGGAGTTAGGGTTAAGGATAACCAAGGTCACTGAGACGAAGATGTATCCCGATGTTCACTTCCTTGGAGGGAAGCTAGTCACCGTTAGAGAGGTGGATGTTACCACGAAGGCACACCAACGCCACGAAGGCTCACCCTATTCTCCCTTTGAGATAACACCATGAAGGCGTTTCTCAACCACTAGTGGTAAGCCTTTGAGGTGGCTTCCAAACCCTCACAAACTTTTCCGGGGGAAATCGCACGAATTGATTCCTCTCCGAAGAACTCCTACCGCCTAGGAGTCTCCAACCTCCAAGAGTAACAAGATCACGGGGAATGCTCAAAACTTGCTCAAATCACAAATAGCATGGGTTGAGAGAAGGAGAGGGAGACGATCTATCTTTTGATTGGAACAACTCTCAAAGGGGCTCACAAATGCTCTTGGGATCTAAGATTTGGAGTGAGAAAATGTGTGTGAGGTGCAAATGTGTTCTTATGAGGATAAGGCTGTGTTGGGCAACCGTCTCATGAAGTGGGAGGGGGGGTATTTATAGTGGGGAGAGAAATACAGCCTTTGGGGATACTTTAAGTCACACAGGGTCCGGACGTCCGACAGTTGTTGGAAGTCCGGGCGTCCGCGAGGGCTCGGACGTCCGACAGGGGTCGGTCGTCCGAGGCCTGTAGATACGACTAAAACTATTTTGAATTACACAGCGACCGGACGTCCGGAGAGGACCGGAAATCCGAGTTATACAACTCAACTTCTACTGGTGGTAGGTTCCGGATTTCCGACGGGGGTCGGACGTTCGGAGGGAGCCGGAAATCCGAGTTATAGAGCTCATGTTCTTCTGGTGCAGGGCTCTGGATTTCCGAAGCCTGTCGGTCGTCCGAGCCTTGACCGGCCCTCGGACGTCCGGAGGGAGCCGGAAGTCCGAGTTATATGGCTCAAGTTTCTCTGGTGCATAGTTCCGGAATTCCGAAGCTGGTTGGCTATCCGGGCCTCGGACGTCCGGAGAGAGCCGGAAGTCCGAGTTATATGGCTCTGATTTCTCTGGTATAGGATTCCGGATTTCCGAAGCTGTCGGTCGTCCGGCCCTCGGACGTCCGGAGGAGGCCGGATGTCCGAGGCACTGGTTCTATTTTCAGATAACAGCAGAGCAGTGGAGATGTGGTCTGAACAGAAAGTGAAGATGTAGTTTGAGCAAGTTCATCGCAAAACCTGTGATCCCCTCTTAATAGTGCGGGATCCCTAAGGACTCAATAATCATAAAAGAGTACTGATGATCCATACTTGAGTGTATACTTTTATTCGCTGATCATTACTCCGCACCACTAACGTCAAAGGAACTGATACCTTTGAGTTAGCCCTTTCACCTGAGCTTGATGTTGTTGTTCCTTCTTGGCTCAAGTTGAAAGCAAGACATGATGAAGTCTTCAAGTAGCTTTCCCATACACAATGCGGAAAGCCTAGCTTATGTATTCATCTTCATTTGTCCACCATGTGAACATCCACAAGAATCAAGCATGAAGTTCTCAAGAATGCTTATCTTGATCTTGTCCTGTCCACCATGTGAACATCCACAAGAATCAAGCATGTAGTGCTCAGGAATGCTTATCTTGATCTTGTCCTTGTTAGCACATGAGGTTGTCCTTGTCAGCACATGATCATTGACAATAGTTTCAATGATATATTTGTGCTGATCTGCTTGAACTTGCACACCACAATCTTGATGACGATCACCACTTGACGTCATCCTTCATGGGTTGTATGAGATCTTCCTTTTGACGCAAGCCCAATGGAAGCACACCTAACCCCCACATAGGAGTCTCACAAAGACCATGGGTTAGTACACAAACACGTAATGGACAATGCTTACCATACCATGGGATCACTTGATCCCTCTCGGTACATCTTGTACGTTTTGTGTGTTGATCATCTTGATTTACTCTTTGTCTGAGATCTTGATCATCCTAGTGTTTCTATGACCATTCTTTGGATAATAGCTTGAATAACATCTTGGTCATCATATAAACTCCTTGAACCCAACAGATGGACTTCAAGAAGTGCCTATGGACAAATCCTATAAATATAACATACCATGGGATCACTTGATCCCTCTCGGTACATCTTGTACGCTTTGTGTGTTGATCATCTTGATTTACTCTTTGTCTGAGATCTTGATCAACCTAGTGTTTCTATGACCATTCTTTGGATAATACCTCGAATAACATCTTGGTCATCATATAAACTCCTTGAACCCAACAGATGGACTTCAAGAAGTGCCTATGGACAAATCCTATAAATATAACTTAAGGCAACCATTAGTCCATAGGAACTGTCATCAATTACCAAAACCACATGTGGAGATATATGCTCTAACAGTTATGTCCTCGGCCTCATCGTTGCTGTGTCGACACTTGTTCTTGTTCCATTGTGGCTTCTCGTTTCCGTTTCGAACATCAGAAGTGCTAGGGTTTTCGGCAGGGTTGTTCTAACGGGCTCGCCAGCCATCCTCGCCCGCGCAAAAGAGGGTCATAAGTGAGGTAAGGGCTACCATTGTTCCTGCCCTATTGATACGTCTCCGTCGTATCTATAACTTTTGATTGTTTCATGCCAATATTCTACAACTTTCATATACTTTTCGCAACTTTTTATACTATTTTTGGGACTAACATATTGATCCAGTGCCCAGTGCTAGTACATGTTTGTTGCATGTTTTTTGTTTCACAGAATATCCATACCAAACGAACTCCAAACATAACAAAAACTTACGGGGATTTTTTTGGAATATTTATGATTTTTGGGAAGAAGAATCAACACGAGGCGATGCACGGAGTGCCCACAAACCCTGTCGCCGCGGCCAGGGGGTGGGCCCGTGGCAGGCAGGCTTGTAGCCACTCCGTAAGGCGGTTCGAGCCCTTCTTTCGCCGCAAGAAAGATAATATCCGGAAGAAAATCGTGTTAAACTGTCAGCCCAATCGGAGTTACGGATATCCGGGATTTTAAGAAACGGTGAAACGCAGAATATGGGAGCGCAAAAACACAAGGACACAGAGAGAGAGATCCAATCTCGGAGGGGCTCTCGCCCCTCCGCCGCCATGGAGACCATGGACCAGAGGGGAAACCCTTCTCCCATCTAGGGAGGAGGTCAAGGAAGAAGAAGTAGGAGGGGGGCTCTCTCCCCCTCTCTCCCAGCGGCGCCAGAACGCCGCCCGGGACATCATCGTGTGACGGCGATCTACACCAACACCTCCGTCATCTTCACCAACATCTCCATCATCTTCCCCCATCTATATTCAGCGGTTCACTCTCCCACAACCCGATATACCCTCTACTTGAACATGGTGCTTTATGGTACATATTATTATCCAATGATGTGTTGCTATCCTATGACGTCTGAGTACATTATCGTTGTCCTATCGGTGATTGATGAATTGCTATGATTGGTTTAATTTGCTTGTGGTTATGTTGCTGTCCTTTGGTTCCCATCATATGATCGCGCGCGTGGATCAAACCATAGGGTTAGTTGTATGTTGATAGGACTATGTATTGGCAGGCTAGAGTGTCACAAGCTTCAAACCTAGCATAGAAATTGATGTATATCTTATTGCTATGGTTGGGTTTTACCTTAATGAACGTTAGTAGTTGCGGACGCTTGCTAATAGTTCCAATCGTAAGTGCATATAATTCCAAGTAAGGAATGACATGCTAGCAGAGGCCTCTCCCACATGATACTTGCTATCGATCTAGTAACGTAGTCAATTGCTTAGGGACAATTCCGCAACTCCTACCACCACTTTTCCACACTCGTTAGACACTCGTAGTTGTTTCCTTATCTAACCAGCCCCTAGTTTTCTTTACGTGTTCTTTACTTTCTTGCAAGCCTATCCTTTCACTCCTACAAGTACTTCTAGTTTCATACTTGTTCTAGGTAAAGCGAACATAAAGTGTGCGTAGAGTTTTATCGGTGGTCTATAGAACTTGAGGGAATATTTGTCCTACCTTTAGCTCCTCGTTGGGTTTGACACTCTTACTTATCGAGAAAGGCTACAATTGATCCCCTATACTTGTGGGTTATCAAGACCTTTTTTAGCGCCATTGCCGGGGAGCAATAGCGTGGGGTGAATATCCTCGTGTTTGCTTGTTTGCTTTATCACTAAGTATATTTATTTGCTGTTCTAATTTGTTCTTTATCTTTAGTTACGGATATGGAACACTAAATACCAAAAAAATTAGGTGTACTTGCTACTCATGGAGATGGGGAACCTCCTAAAACCCTCGAGGCTCGTTATGTGGAAAATATTATGCACTTCTTTAATAATCCTGAGAAAGCCCCATTCAATTATATAATGGGATACACGTTGGATCAACGTGACTCAGAAAGGGAAACTTTTATGGGATCAAATCCATTTGTTGAAATGGTATGCTTGGGAACTATGCAAGGGATATGGTGTTACTTGCCGCTCTAGGATGAAGGCTCCACACCTTCCCTTTTCTTGTGAGTTTAATCATCATAGAACCTTGGATTCTTATGCTAATGGTATATATGATTACTATGATGTGGCTCAGATAGAAGAGTTTGTTGCTTTTATGGGTGCTTATGAAATTGAGGCTCTATTTAAAAGGTGTGATGATAATGATGATGCTCCTTACCGATTTGAAAATTTGGCTATGCTTCGTTATTGTTATACTAATTATGAATATAATGCCCATACTGAACGATTTAAGGAGAAATCCTATGCTGCCCAAGAAGAGACTATTATTTTGCAGGAAACTATGGAAGAAGAAAATGCTGAAATTGTGACCTCATTAGATGAAAAAGATGAAGAGGAGAGCGAAGAACAAAAGGAGGAAGAGCGGACTAGCTACCCTTGTCCACCTTCGAATGAGAGTAACTCTTCTACTCATACATTATTTAATTTCCCTTCGTTCTTACCGAAGGATGAATGCTATGATCCCTTGGATTCGTTTAAATATCCCTTTTTGATGAGCTTGATGCATGCTATGCTTGTGGCCATGTTGCCAATATGAATGATGCTTATGAAGATGAGTTAGCTATAGACCCTTATGTTAAACATGATGATTTTGATAAATATAATATGCATGTGCTTGCTGCTCCTACTTGCAGTTATTATGAGAGAGGAACTACATCTCCACCTCTCTATGTTTCCAATACGATAAAATTGCAAGAAACTGCTTATGCTATGTATTGGCCTTTACTTGGTGTGCATGAATTGTTCTTTTATTACACGCCTATGCATAGGAAGAGAGTTAGACTTCGTCATTGATTAATATATGTTACCTTGTGCTCACTACTAATTTTCAAATCATTGCTAATTAAAATTGGCTTTCATATACCTTGGGATCTGGGTGGATCCATTCCTTGAGCACTTTATGCCTAGCTTAATGGCTTTAAAGAAAGCGCTGCCTGGGAGACAAGCCAGAAGTTTTAGAGAGTCATTTATTTCTGTTCAGTCCTTTTATTTAGTTTAAAAACAAAAAAATATAGAGGGGAACTTAAAACTTTTTCAAAAAGAGAAGCGATTGAAAGGTGATGCATTGCGGAAGTGAGGGTCGACCTTGAACACTTGTGTTCATGCTCATGGAAACAATGTAGAATTTTTCATGGAAGTTTCTCACAAAAATAATTATCCCCTTGTACAATTCCTTTGTGTTTCTTAAAATAATGTGCCAAGTAAAGCCTTTACGATTAGTTTGGGTAATAGTTGTTTGATCACGCTGAGAAAAGACAGAAACTTTCTGCTCACGAACTTAATTTTCATTTTTATTCTGGAAGAGCTTTTGAGTTGATTATTTTTGCTGATGATTTATATGCAAATTTTCCAGATGTTCGTAATTTTTCAGATTTTTTTAGATATCATAATTATGCGGAATATACAGATTGCTACAGACTGTTCTGTTTTGACAGATTCTGTTTTTTTTATGCATTGTTCTCTTATTTTGATGAATCTATGGATAGTATCGGGGGGTATGAACCATGGTGAAGTTGGATTACAGTATATATAATTCTAATATGAATTTAGAATGATTTCACAACAGTACTTGAAGTGGTGATCTACTTTATTATACTAACGGATCTCACGAAGTTTTGTTGAGTTTTGTGTGATTGAAGTTTTCAAGTTTTGGGTGAGAGCACGATGGATGAAGGAATAAGGAGAGGCAAGATCCTAAGCTTGGGGATGCCCGAGACACCCCAAGGTAATATTCAAGGAAGACTCAAGCGTCTAAGCTTGGGGATGCCCCGGAAGGCATCCCCTCTTTCGTCTACAATCTATCGGTAATTTCACTCGGAGCTATATTTTAATTCGTCACATGATATGTGCAAATGCTTGGAGCGTCTTTTGTGTTTATTTTTCCTTTTTCTTTTATGCACCATGCTGGTATGGGATAGTCCTTGGTTGGCTTTATAGAATGCTTCTTGTGCTTCACTTATATCTTTTGAAGTTTGGATTGCCTGTTTCCCTACACATAGAAAACCGCCATTTGTAGAATGCTCTTTTGCTTCACTTATATTTGTTAGAGCGGGGCATATCTTTTGTAGAAAGAATTAAACTCTAATGCTCCACTTATACCTATTTAGAGAGTTAACCGGAGTTGGTCATTCACATGGTTAGTCATAAAATCCTACATAAAACTTGTAGATCACTGAATATGATATGTTTAATTCCTTGCAACAGTTTTGCGACATGAATATGTGATATTAGAATCATGCTAGTGAGTAATTGTGTATTTTTTGAAATACTTGTGTTAAGGTTTGTGATTCCCGAAGCATGCACGTATGGTGAACCGTTATGTGATGAAGTCGGAGCATGATTTATTTATTGATTGTCATCCTTTGTGTGGAGGTCGGGATCGCGCGATGGTTAACTCCTACCAACCTTTCCCCTAGGAGCATGCGTGTAGTACCTTGTTTCGATGACTAATATACTTTTGCAATAAGTATGTGAGTTCTTTATGACTAATGTTGAGTCCATGGATTATACGCACTCTCACCCTTCCACCATTGCTAGCGTCTCTAGTACCGCGCAACTTTCGCCGGTGCATTACACCCACCATATAGCCTCCCTCAAAACAGCCACCATACCTACCTATTATGGCATTTTCATAGCCATTCCGAGATATATTGCCATGCAACTACCACCGTTCCGTCTCATGACATGTGCCACCACTTCCATATTGCCATTGCATGATCGTAAGATAGCTAGCATGATGTTTCCATGGCTTGTCCGTTTTTTGATGTCATTGCTATGCTAGATCATTGTCACGGTACACTATCGAAGGCATTTCATATAGAGTCATCATTGCTCTAAGTATTGAGTTGTATGTGTGATGATCATTATTAATAGAGCATTGTCCCATGTGAGGAAATAAAAGAGGCCAGCGAAGCCCATTTACAAAAAAGAGGCCAAAGATGCCCACCAAAAAAAAGAGGCCAAAGAGCCCACAAAAAAATGAGCGAAAAGAGAGAAGGGACAATTGCTACTATCCTCTTTCCACACTTGTGCTTCAAATAGCACTATGATCTTCATGACAGAGAGTCTCCTATGTTGTCACTTCCATATACTAGTGGGAAATTTTCATTATATAACTTGGCTTGTAAATTCCAATGATGGGCTTCCTCAAAATTGCCCTAGGTCTTTGTGAACAAGCAAGTTGGGTGCACACCCACTAGTTTCTTTTGTGAGCTTTCATACACTTATAAGCTCTAGTGCATCCATTGTGTGGCAATCCCTACACACTCACATTGATATCTATTGATGGGCATCTCCATAGCCCGTTGATATGCCTAGTTGATGTGAGACTATCTCCTCCTTTTTTGTCTTCTCCACAACCACCATATTCTATTCCACCTATAGTGCTATGTCCGTGTCTCATGCTCATGTATTGCGTGAAAGTTGAAAAAGTTTGAGAACACTAAAGTATGAAACAATTGCTTGGCTAAAACAGGGTTGTGCATGATTTAAATACGTTGTGTGGGGAAGATGGAGCATAGCCAGACTATATGATTTTGTAGGGATAACTTTCTTTGGCCATGATATTTTGAGAAGACATGATTGATTTGTTAGTATGCTTGAAATATTATTGCCTTTATGTCAAATGATAGACTATTGCTTCGAATCACTCGTGTTTTAGTATTCATGCCATGATTAGATTATATGATCAAGATTAAGCTAGGTAGCATTCCACATCAAAAATTATCTTTTTTATCATTTACCTACTCGAGGACGAGCAGGAATTAAGCTTGGGGATGCTGATACGTCTCCGTCGTATCTATAATTTTTTATTGTTTCATGCCAATATTCTACAACTTTCATATACTTTTGGCAAGTTTTTATAGTATTTTTGAGACTAACATATTGATCCAGTGCCCAGTGCCAGTTCCTGTTTGTTGCATGTTTTTTGTTTCGCAAAATATCCATACCAAACGAAGTCCAAACATAATAAAAAATTACAGGGATTTTTTTTGGAATATTTATGATTTTTGGGAAGAAGAATCAACGCGAGGCGATGCACGGAGTGCCCACAAGCCCTGTCGCCGCGGCCAGGGGGTGGGACCGCGGCAGGCAGGCTTGTGGCCACTCCTTAAGGCCGTTCGAGCCCTTCTTTCGCCGCAATAAAGATAATATCCGGAAGAAAATCATGTTAAAATTTCAGCCAAATCAGAGTTAAGGATCTCCGGAAATTTAAGAAACGGTGAAACGCAAAATCTGGGAGCGCAAAAACAGAAGGACACAGAGAGAGAGATCCAATCTCGGAGGGGCTCTCGTGCCTCCGCCGCCATGGAGGCCATGGACCAGAGGGGAAACCCTTCTCCCATCTAGGTAGGAGGTCAAGGAAGAAGAAGGAGGAGGGGGGCTCTCTCCCCCTCTCTCCCGGCGGCACCGGAACGCCGCCCGGGACATCATCATGTGATGACGATCTACACCAACACGTCCATCATCTTCACCAACATCTCCATCATCTTCCCCCATCTAAATTCAGCGGTTCACTCTCCCGCAACCCGCTGTACCCTGTACTTGAACATGGTGCTTTATGCTACATATTATTATCCAATGATGAGTTGCTATCCTATTATGTCTGAGTAGATTATCGTTGTCCTATCGGTGATTGATGAATTGCTATGATTGGTTTAATTTGCTTGTGGTTATGTTGCTGTCCTTTGGTGCCCATCATATGATTGCGCGCGTGGATCACACCATAGGGTTAGTTATATGTTGATAGGACTATGTATTGGCAGGCTAGAATTACAGAAGCTTCAAACCTAGCATAGAAATTGATGCATATGGGATTGAAGGGGGACCAATATATGTTATTGCTATGGTTGGGTTTTACCTTAATGAACGTTAGTAGTTGCAGACGCTTGCTAATAGTTCCAATCATAATTGCATAGAATTCCAAGTAAGGGATGATATGCTAGCAGAGGCCTCTCCCACATCATACTTGCTATCGATCTAGTAACGTAGTCAATTGCTTAGGGACAATTCTGCAACTCCTACCACCACTTTTCCACACTCGTTAGACACTCGTAGTTGTTTCTTTATCTAACCAGCCCCTAGTTTTATTTATGTGTTCTTTACTTTCTTGCAAGCCTATCCTTTCACTCCTACAAGTACTTCTAGTTTCATACTTGTTCTAGGTAAAGCGAACGTAAAGTGTGCGTAGAGTTGTATCGGTGGTCGATAGAACTTGAGGGAATATTTGTCCTACCTTTAGCTCCTCGTTGGGTTCGACACTCATACATATTGAGAAAGGCTACAATTGATCCCCTATACTTGTGGGTTATCACCTATCCCGCTTGAGCGTCCGGACTAGCCATTCATCCCAGATATTGTTTCTGAAGGAAGCGAGTGCCTCGGCATCCGTATAGTCAACAATTTTATTTTTCTTGGTTAGAAATCCATTCCAAAATTGTCGGGATCAGTCCCTAGCTTGTTGTACAATGTGGCTCAAGTTATCTAAACCCGGTGGTCAGACAAAGGTGCCTTGAAAGCTAGGTTGGAAAGCATCTTTGAGCTCTTCCCAACTCCCAATGGAGTTTTTAGGGAGGCTATTCAACCAATGTTGTGCTGGTCCCTTGAGCTTCAGTGGTAAACATTTTATGGCATGAAGGTCTTCACCTTGGGCCATATGAATGTGGAGAAGAAAGTCTTCGATCCACACGGCCGGGTCTATTGTCCCGTCGTTATTGTTCTATATTTACGGGATTGAACCCTTCGGGGAACTCGTGCTGCATCACCTCGTCAGTGAAACACATTGGCTGAGCAGAGCCCCTGACCCGAGCTAGGTCATGCTAGAGCGAAAGGATCGATATGGTTGACTAGAGGTTGGTGAATAGGCAAGGACCACTTTTTAATAATTCTTAACAAGTTAGGGTTAGCAACATAAAGGTTCTCTAAAATGACAACTAGGTGATGAACCTATATGATACTACCAACTATAATCACTAAGGAAAGTAAGAAATAGTCTACAACAAAAACATACACAATGTAAAGATTAGAGATAACCGCAAGTGGAACCAATGAAGACGAGGATGTGTTACCGAAGTTCCTTCCCTTTGATAGGAAGTACGTCTCCGTTGCAGCGGTGTGGAGGCACAATGCTCCCCAATAAGCCACTAGGGCCACTGTATTCTCCTCACGCCCTCACACAATGCAAGGTTTTGTGATTCCACTATAGGTGCTCTTGAAGGCGGCGACCGAACCTTTACAAACAAGGTTGGGGAAAACTCCACACAAAGCTTGGAGTCTCCCAACAAGACCACGAAGCTTCACCAAAATGGAATGTGGCTCCGAGGTGACCTCAACTGTCTAGGGTGCTCAAACACCCAAGAGTAACAAGATCCGCAAGGGATTAGTGGGGGGAATCAATTTTCTCTTGGTGGAAGTGTAGATCTAGGCCTTCTCAACCAATCCCTACGAAATCAACAAGTTTGATTGGCTAGGGAGAGAAATCGGGCACTTTTGAGCTTAGGGAGCAACAATGGAGCTTGGGAGGGTCAAAGGTAGGGTTCTTGAGCAAGCAGAACCCTTTATATAGTGGGGGTGGGAATCCAACCGTTTTCCCACTCACAGCACGAGCCGAGCAGTACTACCGCTGGCTGCAGCGGTACCACCACTGAGCCCATGGTAGCGCAAAGATACTACTGGGCCAACCACCACCAAGAAAGTCTTCGCAAAAAGTCCGACGTAGTACAGCCGCAAGGATGACAGTACTAAAGTCTTGGAGTGGTACTACCGCTGACCAGGGACGGTACTACCGCTAGGCCAACGGTACTACCGCCAGCTCTAGCGGTACTACCGCTAGGTGACCTTTTTGGAAGAGGAGAAATACCAGAGATGGGAAAAGCTCCAAAGTTGCAGCGGAAATAGGATGGAGAAAAAGTGTGTGCGTGCAAGATTGATTCCACCCAAACCTTCCCAATATGGATCCCCTCTTAATAGTACGGAGTTCCTATGACTCAAAAACCATCAAAGAGAATCGTAGAAGACACCATGCTTCTATTCCATGGAGGGTGCCGAATCGTCTTGTGTCTTTGTCATGTATTATCTGAAATGCTCAATGCACACGATTAGTCCATTAAGGTACTGTCATCAATCACCAAAATTACTTAGGCATAAATATGCCCTAACAATCTCCCCCTTTTTGGTGGATTGATGACAATACCGGATTTGCACAGTAGAAAGCATGTGATCATAAAGATAATTTAGTAGAGATAATTGAAGAGCATATGACTCACAACATATGATAAAAATAGGTCTCACAATAAAAACAAGCCTCACATCACACGTAGTAAAAATAGCAAATATGATCAAACCAAGTTCAAAGCAAACACGATAAAGATAAAGCAAGCAAATCCAACTCCTAGACTCTCTCCCCCTTTGGCACCAAGACACCAAAAAGGGGCACACCTAAGACACAGGTGGTCCCTCCTCATCCTCAGACTCATCTGTGGCATACGGATCCTGCTCGTCCTGCTCCTCCTCAATGTCCTCCTCAGAAACGTCCTCCTCAGCATCAGACCCAATCCACTAGTAACCTTGAGCCCTCATCCAGTTAGTCTCTGGAGTGATGTCGTCCTCTGAGCCGCTTGAGATTGCCACATCAAGTGTCCTTAAGACACGCTTGTGCCTCTGACGGTTCTCCTTCTAGGCCACATGAGACTGATACTGCCCCTTGGCCTGCATACAGAAGAGAGTCTTCATCTGATCCTTCAGCTTCACAGCCCAAGATGGCATAGCAGAAGAGCGGGTATGCAAAGCAGGTCGTCCTCCAGCAGCAGTCTCTGTGTCCGTATCCATGGGCTGAGAAGAAGTTGAGGGGTTGGCCCATTTGTCCTTTACACGCAGCTTGATAGGATCATGCACAAAATAGTCAGCTTCAACAGGGAGGGGCTCTATCAGATAGGTATCTTTCCACTTCTTCTGAATAAAGGCGAACAGGTAAGGCCCGTAGATGGGAACCTTACGGTTCATGATGCAATTCCAGAGCTCATGGAACATCACATCAGATAGGTCGAGAGGCCCAGTGTCCTTAGTCCTTGCCTCCTCACACAGCAGAAGCATCTCAGCCAGATGACCATGCACCTCGTCCTTGTTGCCAATACGAGGGAACAGGGTGTTGCGGAAGATCCGATGCATGATATCCAGATGCGTGGGGAGCACACCTTTTTTGATGTAAAGTTGTTGCAGCCTATCCCTGGGGGTGGAAGTAGACGAAGCTGGAGCATGAGGACGTAGCCCAAGAACATTTTCTTGCCCCTGGAAGTCGATGTTTAGGAGTTGCATGAACTCCGCCCAGGTACCAATCCGCTTCTGACTAGCGGTCATCCAGGTCATGGTGCGCTCGTCATCAGGTTGAAAGTGAACAGTCACATAAAACTGGGCCACAACATCTGGATCGAAGTCCTTTCTGAAGGTGATGGTATCTGTAATGCCAAGCTTGTCAACCAAGGAGAAAGCCTCGCCAAAGTAGTCCTGATGCCGCCGAAGGTGAGCGAGGTCAATCCACTGCACTTGGACATTGATCTTCTTGAAGGGCACAATGATGTCATGAAAGATCATTGCCTGTTCCCGCGACCAAACATGATCCACGCCCCTAAGGTGAACCTTGTCATCACCATAGGGATCACGGGTACGAAGTCCCACAAAGTCCTTAGGAGGCATAGTGCGGGCATTGATCCCCTTGGACTTGGTGGCAACCTTCTTGAAAGACTTCTTCTTAGGGTTCAGACTGGAAGTTGCGGAACCTTCTGGAGCCTCTCGAGTGCAGTACTGCTTGGATTGGGTGTTACGTGCAGGATTCGAGCGACGAGAACCACCTGTGACACACAAGACACACACATAAAAAGAGCGACGAAAGGAGTCACGGCAATGTTCAAAAATCATAAGAAGAAACACACATTGCCAAGGGAAATAAAAAAATAAAAATAAAAAAATAAAATGCCCTCCTGGCGGTATTACCGCTCGCCCTGGCGGTAGTACCGCTGGGGCCCTGGCGGTAGTACCGCTCCCCCTGGCGGTAGTACCGCTGGGGGTCCTCGCGGTATTACCGCTAGGGGTTGACTTTCAGATCTGAACAGATTGGAACCAACTAAAATTACTAGAATTGTTTCAAGAGATCCACGGCTAACAAATAACCTTATCACAAGAATCACCATAGCCCGAAAACATGTGGAACTCTAGAGCATCTAGATGGAGACAAGCCTAGTCAATGGGATCCAAGTTTAGATCCAATCCATGAGATGTATGATAACGGCTACTAGATCTAAAACATGTAGAACTAGGGCATGTCAAAATATTTGCAACGAAGAACATTAGACCTAAAATCCCCTAAGATTTCTCCCTCGTTCCATCCAAAAACTAAGCACAAATCATATCCATGGATCCAAATCAACAAGCTCCTAACCCTAGAAACAAACACACCAACCAAGAGAAGAAGGGGAGCTTTACCGTGTTCCATGGCACTTGACGGAGGAAGGAGAAGGGGAGCAAATCCTCCAACTGAAAAGAGAGGAGAGGCTCCGCAGAGAGATCTAAACGGGGGGATTCGGTGTAGAGGGAGAGAGAGCCACGAAGAAGAAGAAGTGGGGCAAGAAAAACTGCTCCCCCTCCCTTTATATAGTCCAAGGGGTACGGGCGTAGCAGTAGTACCGCTGGGTCATAGCGGTAGTACCGCTACCCTGGCGGTAGTACCGCTCCCCCAGGTAGTAGTACCGCCGGGGTCATAGCGGTAGTACCGCCATCCTGTCGGTAGTACCGCTCCCCCTTGAGACAACCCTAAAAAGCCCTAGTCAAGCCACGATAGGCTGGGGTCCTGGCGGTAGTACCCCTCCCCCTGGCGGTAGTACCGCTGGGGGTCCTAGCGGTAGTACCGCTACCCCTGGCGGTAGTACCGCTCCAGAAAGCACGAAGAGACTTAGGACTTATGATGTGGGCAACGACTAGTCAGTGTAAAAATATAACACCAGCAAGATATACTGACTAGTCATTTTGTATCCTTTCTTCAACACGAGAGAAAGGTGGCGGCGGTGGCCGAAGCCACCTATGTTTGAGACAAAGGTATGACACCACGAAGAATTATCCTTGGCTTCATGACCAACGCTCGTCTTTGAAGCACAAGTGCCATTTAATAATGGCCAAAGTGAAAGACTTGATCGATTTATGCATAATGGGGGGAGGGAAAGTTCATTGAGAGAACAACACTCCCCCTATGTCCATACCTACACCTAGAACAAGATATAATGCAGAGTGAGGTGCAAAGTGCCTACTTTCAATCCACATTACTTGAATCAATGATATTTAGCTCATGTTAACTCCCGGAACCTTGCTTCATCTAGGGGCTTAGTGAAAATATCTGCAAGTTGCTCTTCAGTGTTGCTGAAGTGAACCTCAATATCACCTCGCCCGATAAGTTCAGGAATGAAGTTATGGCAAATATCAATGTGCTTGGTCTTGCTATGTTGCACCGGATTGAGGGAAATCTTGATAGCACTTTCATTGTCACATAGAAGAGGCACTTTGTCACAAGTGATACCGTAATCCTTTAAAGTTTGCCTCATCCATAGCAACTGTGCACAACAACTTACTGCTGCCACATACTCAACTTCGGTGGAAGATAGTGAGACACAATTCTGCTTCTTTGAAGACCAACTTACCAGTGAACGACCAAGGAATTGACATCCTCCAGAAGTTGACTTCCTATCCACACAGTCTCCCCCCAATCTGAGTCAGAATAGCCCACCAGGTTGAAGTTTGCTCCTTTGGGATAGCATAGACCAAAGTTTGGGGTATGAGCCAAATATCGAAAGATTCACTTAACAGCCATATAATGGCTTTCTTTTGGTGCAGATTGAAACCGTGCACAAATCCCTACACTCAACATGATATCCGGTCTAAATGCACAAAAGTAAAGAAGGGATCCAATCATGGAGCGATATACATTTTGATCCACTGCTTTACCATTGGGATCACTGTCAAGCTTGCATCTTGTTGGCATGGGAAACTTGACCGGCTTGAGATCCTCTAGCTCGAACCCCTTGAGCATGTCTTAAGTGTACTTGTCTTGTTTGATGAAGGTCCCTTCTAAGCCTTGTTTAATCTCGAACCCGAGGAACAACTTCAACTCACCCATCATAGAGATCTCAAACTTCTCGGTCATTAGTGCAGCAAATTCTTCATTGAAAGATTTGTTAGGGGAACCAAAAATGATATCATCAACATATAGTTAGCATATGAACAAATCCCCTTTGACCTTCTTGGTAAAAAGAGTGGGATCTATCTTCCCAATTTCAAACCCACGATCTTGTAACAACTCAGTAAGGTACTCATACCACGCACGTGGGGCTTGTTTAAGGCCATAGAGTGCCTTATTAAGTTTGTACACATGATTGGGGAGCTTGGGATGTTCGAACCCCAGGGGTTGTTTGACATAGACCAACTCATTTAAAGGACCATTAAGAAAAGCACTTTTCACATGCATTTGTTGTAATTTGAAATTATGATGAGAAGCAAATGCAAGCAGCATGCGAATAGATTCTAGACGAGCAACAGGGGCAAAGGTTTCACCGTAGTCGGTACCCTCGACTTCGGAGTAGCCTTGAGCCACCAATCTTGCCTTGTTTCGAAACACAATCCCATTGGCATCTTGCTTGTTTTTGAAGATCCATTTGGTCCCGATGACATCATGTTCCTCCTTTGGTATTGGCACTAAATTCCAGACTTGATTATGCTCGAAGTTGTTGAGTTCTTCATGCATGGCCATAAGCCAATCCTCATCATGGAGCGCTTCATGTACCCGTTGAGGTTCACAATACGAAACAAACGCGTGATGCTCACAATAATTCCAAATTTGTTGACGAGTCGATACTCCCCTTTTCAAACTACCAAGCACATTCTTCATAAGATGTGACTTGAATCTCAGCTTGTTTGCAATCTTGGTTGCGCGACGCTCCAAGAGTTCTGCATTGGATAACTGGGGAGCATCGACTTGATTACTTTGCTTGGCCTTGCGTTTTGATCCTCCCTTGGCACCAGTAGCCCTCTTAGGTGCTGCAGACGGGAATTGAGGGACAGCATCCTGATCAACTTGATTTTTGACTTGAGCAGGCTCACTGGTTTGTCCTTGATCTTGTGGTTGCTCTTGATCTTGATCTTGTGCTTCTATTTGGTCTGGATCTTATAGTTGCACTTGATCTTGATCTTGAGCAGATTCGGAACCTTGTGTAAGCACTTGAACATCATGGGGCACATCACCATCTTTGAGCAATTGATCTTGTCCTTGAACTTGTTCAACTGGTTGAGGTTTTTCTCTTTGTTCATCGGAAGCATGTGGGGCATGTGAGGATGATGGCTCCACTTGAGTAGAGCATTGTCCTTCTCCTTCGGCCACAAGGGGTTCCTCAATCGGGAGTATTTGACCAATCCCCATTCTTCTTATGGCTTGGGGAGGCATTTCATCACCTACATCACAGAGACCACTTTGCTCCACTTGGGAGCCATTATTTTCATCAAACTCCACGTTAGACGTTTCCTCAATGAGCCCGGTGGACTTGTTGAGGACATGGTAAGCATTAGAGTTCGTAGCAACACCAACAAAGATGCCCTCTTGAGCTCTACAATCAAATTTAGCTAAATGTGCACCTTTCTTGAGAATGAAACACTTACACTCGAATACCCGGAAGTACTTGAGATTGGGTTTGTTTCCGGTGAGAATCTCATATGGGGTCTTGTTCAAGCCTTTGCAGATATAGAGCCGATTGGATGCATGACATGTTGTCTTGATGGCTTCGGCTCAAAAGTTATATGGAGATTTGAATTCCTCCATCGTTGTTCTTGACGCGTCCATCAACGTACGGTTCTTCCTTCCCGCCACACCATTTTGTTGAGGGGTGTATGGTGCTCAATATTGATGTTTTATTCCCTGATCACCTAGAAACTCATCCAAGGTGTAGTTCTTGAACTCGGTGCCGTTGTCACTTCTAATCATCAAAATCTTTGCTTCATGTTGACATTGAGCTTCATTAGCAAAGTTGATGACAGTTTGTTGAGTCTCACTCTTCCTCTTGAAGAAATATACCCAGGTGTATCTTGAGTAGTCATCAACAATCACCAAGCAGTACTTTCTGCCCCCAAGACTATCAAATGATGGAGGACCAAAGAGATCCATATGAAGGAGCTCCAATGGCCTCTTAGTGTAAATGAGAGTCGTTGGACGATGAGCAGTTTCATGAATCTTCCCTTCAATGCAGGCAATGCAAGCACGATCTCTGGCAAAACTCACATTCGTTAGTCCACGAATATGGTCCCCTTTGAGGAGACTTTGCAAAGATCTCATATTGACATGAGCTAGTCGGGGATGCAAAAGCCAGCCCACATCAACTTTAGCCATTAGACAAGTCGCAGTCTTAGTGGGTCGCTTTGAAAAGTTCACCACATCGAGACCATTTTCGACATATCCAACATAGGCTACTTTAAGAGTCTTGCTCCACAAAAGGACCATGACACCCCACCGGAAGCAAACTCCTGCAATAGATCAAGGCTTGGTTGTAGGTACCCATTTTTGAATGGGTCCTTTAATGTTAGAGACAAGGGTCTTAGGAACCCAAATAGCCCATTCAATGGACTCATAGTAAGAACCAACAAATCTAGCATAAACATGCCCATCACCATCCCGACATAAAACATAGGAAGGATTGAGTTCATCGGCTGTGTTGGTAGGAATGGTTTTGCCCTTCTTGACACTACCATTCTCCACCTTGTTCCTGTTCTCCTCCTGAGTCCCTTCGCCCTCTTTGACAAAGATGTCCATGAGGGTAGGGGATCGTTTGTTTCTGTTCTTCCTTTTTCTTTTCGACTTGGATGTAAGTCCAAGTCCCTCATTTCCTACAACACCCTTTTGATTGCTCAAGAGGTCATTCAGGTTCTTCTCGCCTTGGATGCATGACACAAGGCCCTTCTCAAGGTGATCCTTCAACTTGGCATTTTCCTTCACAAGATGTACATGCTCACAACAAGGGTTAGTTGTACAAGCATTATGAATTATAATGAAAGGATGACAAGTAGAGATCTCCTTGGTAAGCTTTGCTTGGAGTTGATCATGAGACTCTTTCAGGGAGAAATGAGCACCTTTCAAGACCTTGTGAGCCTTGTCAAGTGTGTCAAACTCCACTTTGAGTCTGTCATGGCAAACCCCAAGTGTAGCCTTTTCAGACTTAAGCACACAAGTAAGAACAATAGCATGATCTAGTTCCTTTTGCAATTTAGCGCAGTCATCGTTGTATGACTCCTCAAGAATCAAACGAAGAGTCCTCTCCTTTTCTAGTGCAATAGATAATTCGGCAATCTCATCGGCATAGTCACGACTATGTCCTTGCAGCTCATAGATGGTCTCCTCATGAGACTCGATGAGGTCATTAGCCTCACCCAGTTGTTCCAAAAGAGAAACAAAGTGCTTCTTGGGTTCTCCTTTGATCGTACACAGAAATTTGTCAAGATCATGCTCATTAAGTTCCACAACATCACTATCATCAACACAATTCAACAATGAAGGAGTAGTAGTGATGTTGGTCTTAATGTTGGGTGTTACCTGATCGATACCTTTGGCCATGAGGCACTTGGCGATGTGGTTATCGTTGGGGGCATTGAAGAGAGACACATTCTTGGGAGAAGGAGTGGCAATGGCGACAGTCGCAGTTTCCACCATATCGTCATCGTCATCATCATCGGAGGGGTACTCTTCAAGTGCCACCATACCCTTTGGGTGGGGTTTCTTGACAAAGCTGTTCTTGTTTGGGAATGACTTGGTTTTGTCTTTGAGAATGAGCTTGCCCCCGTTGTCTTCCCTCTTCTCATAGGGACATTCTGCCATGAAGTGACTCACATTACCGCAGTTATAGCATGTCCTCACACGTTGCTTGGATTTGAACCCACTTGAGTTGTTCTTGGAGAAGTTGGTTCTTGAGTTCCTCTTGTTGCCCCAGAATTGCCTTGAAGCAAGAGCCATGTGCTCGTGATAAGCATACTTAGTGTCTTCAGGGTAGCTCTCCTCTTCCTCATCCTCTTCTTCTTCTTCAGAAGCAGCTTTTGCCTTTAAAGCAAGGTTGGGTGAAGTTGTCTTTGACCGAACGCGAGCAAGTGCATTGTCAGCGGTCTCGTTCATGATTGATATTGCAATGAATTCATCCAACACCTCACTAGAAGACAAGGAGTGGAAATCTGGTCGTTGGCAAATGACTGATGACATGGCTTTGTGGAATGGCATGATGGCCTTGAGTAACTTGCGCTTGATCCATGTGTCATCCACATCCTTGCTCCCATGATCCTTGAGAGCAACAGAAATAGCAGTCACCCTTCGATAGAGATCACGAGGGTCCTCATCTTCATTCATCACAAACTCATTGGCCTTATCAAGCACCACTTCATAGTTGGACCGTTGAATGCTTGAGCTTCTCCCAACAGTCCTTAGCCAGAGTGAAGGGGCGCAAGTGAGGAAGATCTTTAGGAGGTACTGCGGACTGGAGAATAAACAATGCGGAGTGATTATATTGATTGTCCGCTTCTTCTCTTGGAGTGAGGTTGCTTGGGTCATGAGGATAGTAGCCTTGCTCGATGATTCTCCATAAATTTGTTGAGCTGTGATTCAAATGAGACTTAATAGAAAACACCCAGTTAGCAAAGTCACCCTTAACAAGCTTAGGAGGAGGACCAACAGGGTTAAGGCGCAGTGTAGGAACTGGTCCTCCATAGACCATGGGAGGTGGAACTGAGACATAGATTCCAGTCCCATTATTTTCGAGAGGCGAAGAAGTTCGTGTTGGAATTATGCCCTAGAGGCAATAATAAATATAGTTATTATTATAATTCTTGTATCAAGATAATCGTTTATTATCCATGTTATAATTGTATTGAATGAAGACTTATATACATGTGTGGATACATAGACAAAACACTGTCCCTAGCAAGCCTCTAGTTGCCTAGCCAGTTGATCAAAGATAGTCAGGGTCTTCTGATTATGAACAAGGTGTTGTTGCTTGATAAATGGATCACGTCATTAGGAGAATCACGTGATGGACTAGACCCAAACTAATAGACGTAGCATATTGATCGTGTCATTTTGTTGCTACTGTTTTCTGCGTGTCAAGTATTTGTTCCTATGACCATGAGATCATATAACTCACTGACACCGGAGGAATGCTTTTTGTGTATCAAACGTCGCAACGTAACTGGGTGACTATAAAGATGCTCTACAGGTATCTCCGAAGGTGTTTGTTGAGTTAGTATGGATCGAGACTGGGATTTGTCACTCCGTGTGACGGAGAGGTATCTCGGGGCCCACTCGGTAATACAACATCACACACAAGCCTTGCAAGCAACGTGACTTAGTGTAAGTTGCGGGATCTTGTATTACGGAACGAGTAAAGAGACTTGCCGGTAAACGAGATTGAAATAGGTATGCGGATACTGACGATCGAATCTCGGGCAAGTAACATACCGAAGGACAAAGGGAATGACATACGGGATTATATGAATCCTTGGCACTGAGGTTCAAACGATAAGATCTTCGTAGAATATGTAGGATCCAATACGGGCATCCAGGTCCCGCTATTGGATATTGACCGAGGAGTCACTCGGGTCATGTCTACATAGTTCTCGAACCCGCAGGGTCTGCACACTTAAGGTTCGACGTTGTTTTATGCGTATTTGAGTTATATGGTTGGTTACCGAATGTTGTTCAGAGTCCCGGATGAGATCACGGACGTCACGAGGGTTTCCGCAATGGTCCGGAAACGAAGATTGATATATAGGATGGCCTCATTTGATTACCGGAAGGTTTTCGGAGTTACCGGGAATGTACCGGGAATGACGAATGGGTTCCGGGTGTTCACCGGGGGGGCAACCCACCCCAGGGAAGCCCATAGGCCTTGGGGGTGGCGCACCATCCCTTAGTGGGCTGGTAGGACAGCCCAAGAAGGCCCTATGCGCCATAGGAAGAAAATCAAAGAGAAAAGGAAAAAAAAGGAGGAGGTGGGAAAAAGGGGAAGGACTCCTCCTTCCAAACCTAGTTGGATTCGGTTTGGAAGGGGAGGACTCCCCCCCTTGGCTCGGCCGAACCCCTTGGGGGTCCTTGGACCCCAAGGCAAGGCTCCCCCTCTTCCCCCTATATATACGGAGTTTTTAGGGCTGATTTGTGACAACTTTGCCACGGCAGTCCGACCACATATCTCCACGGTTTTACCTCTAGATCGTGTTTCTGCGGAGCTCGGGCGGAGCCCTGCCGAGATAAGATCATCACCAACCTCGGGAGCACCGTCACGCTGCCGGAGAACTCATCTACCTCTCCGTCTCTCTTGTTGGATCAAGAAGGCCGAGATCATCGTCGAGCTGTACGTGTGCTGAACGCAGAGGTGCCATCCGTTCGGCACTAGATCGTGGGACGGATCGCGGGACGGTTCGCGGGGCGGATCGAGGGACGTGAGGACGTTCCACTACATCAACCGCGTTTCTTAAACGCTTCTTTTGTGCGATCTACAAGGGTATGTAGATCGAATATCCCCTCTCGTAGATGGACATCACCATGATAGGTCTTCGTGCGCGTAGGAATTTTTTTTTTCCCATGCGCCGTTCCCCAACAGGTCGCATACCTTTAGCCGCTTCCCTAGTGGAATTGGCCTACGAATTAGTGTTGGCGGGATTAATCACCAACGCCGGTTCGGGAGAACTTTTAATTCCCTCAATTAACTCTTTAAGCATGGTCTTGACTTCGTTCGTCAAGGACGTCTTGAGATGGGCCATAGCCGCATTTAAGTCGTCCCTTGTGACCGAAGTCAAGACCATGGCCTCGGGTTGCCCACGGGGTCCTCCCTCATCATCATCCATACTCTTCGGGTGGTGAACCCTTAATAAAGAGACGTGGCTCTGATACCAATTGAAAGGATCGATATGGTTGACTAGAGGGGGGTGAATAGGCAACGACCACTTTTTAATAATTCTTAACAAGTTAGGGTTAGCAACATAAAGGTTCTCTAAAATGACAACTAGGTGATGAACCTATATGATGCTACCAACTATAATCACTAAGGCAAGTAAGAAATGGTCTACAACAAAAACATACACAATGTAAAGATTAGAGATAACCGCAAGTAGAACCAATGAAGATGAGGGTGTGTTACCGAATTTCCTTCCCTTTGATAAGAAGTATGTCTCCGTTGGAGCGGTGTTGAGGCACAATGCTCCCAGTAAGCCACTAGGTCCATCGTATTCTCCTCACGCCCTCACACAATGCAAGGTGTCGTGATTCCACTATAGGTGCTCTTGAAGGCGGTGACCGAACCTTTACAAACAAGGTTGGGGCAAACTCCACACAAAGCTTGGAGGCTCCCAACAAGAACACGGAGCTTCACCACAATGGAATGTGGCTCCGAGGTGACCTCAACCGTCTAGGGTGCTCAAACACCCAAGAGTAACAAGATCCGCAAGGGATTAGTGGGGGAATCAATTTTCTCTTGGTGGAAGTGTAGATCTAGGCCTTCTCAACCAATCCCTAGGAATTCAACAAGTTTGATTGGCTAGGGAGAGAGATCGGGCACTTTTGAGCTTAGGGAGCAACAATGGAGCTTGGGAGGGTCAAAGGTAGGGTTCTTGAGCAAGAAGAACCCTTTATATAGAGGGGTGGGAATCCAACCGTTTTCCCACTCACGTCACGAGCCCAGCGGTACTACCGCTCGCTGCAGCGGTACTACTGCTGGCACTCTAGCGGTACTACCGCTGGCTGGAGCGGTTCTACCGCTAACCCTCTAGCGGTACTACCGCTGGCTGCAGCGGTACTACCGCTGAGCCCATGGCAGCGCAAAGATACTACCGGGCCAACCACCTCCAAGAAAGTCTTCGCAAAAAGTCCGACGTAGTACAGCCGCAAGAATGAGGGAACTAAAGTCCTGGAGCGGTACTACCACTGACCAGGGGCGGTACCACCGCTGGGCCAACGGTACTACCGCCAGCTCTAGCGGTACTACCGCTAGGGCGAGCGGTACTACCGCTAGGGCCACCGGTACTACCGCTAGGTCCCGTGGTACTACTGCTAGGTGACCTTTTTGCAAGAGGAGAAACACCAGAGATGGGAAAAGCTCCAAAGTTGCAGGGGAAAGGGGATGGAGAAAAAGTGTGTGCGTGCAAGATTGATTCCACCCAAACCTTCCCAATACGGATCCCCTCTTAATAGTACGGCGTTCCTACGACTCAAAAACAATCAAAGAGAATCGTAGAAGACACCGTGCTTCTATTCCATGGAGGGTGCAGAATGTTCTTGTGCCTTTGTCATGTATTATCTCAAATGCTCAATGCACACGATTAGTCCATTAAGGTACTGTCATCAATGACCAAAATTACTTATGCATAAATATGCCCTAACATAGAGGTCGGATGAATTCCTAACCCGAGGCAGTACCCAAACTCTATCATTTTGATCGAGTCGAGCTTGGTACCCTCCCCATCTAGTGGGGGTGCGTCCATGATACGTCTCCAACGTATCTATAATTTTTTATGGTTTCACGTTGTTATCTTGTCTTCTTTGGTTGTTTTACGTACCTTTTATATCTTTTTTTGGGACTAACTTATTAATTCAGTGCCAAGTGCCAGTTCCTGTTTTTTCCATGTTTTTGACTCTTTTCAGATCTGATTTTGAAACGGAGTCCAAACGGAATAAAAATCCCGAAATGATTTCTTCCCGAATGGAAGAAGACCACGGGGCCTTTGGGCCAAGCCAGGTGGGCTCCAGGGAGCCCACAAGCTCCCACCACGCCACTAGGGGGAGGCGGCCGTGGGCAAGCTCGTGGCCTCCCTGGTCGCCCCCTGACCTAGGTCTTTGGCCTATAAATTCCCAAATATTCCGCAAAAAATTAGGGGAGCCTCAAAAATACTTTTCCGCCACCGCAAGCTTCCGTTTCCGTGAGATCTCATCTGGAGACCCTTCCCGGCACCCTGCCGGACGGGACTTTTGAGTTGGAGGGCTTCTTCATCATCATCATCGCCCCTCCAATGACTCATGAGCAGTTCACTTTAGACTTACGGGTCCGTAGTTAGTAGCTAGATGGCTTCTTCTCTCTCTTGGATCTTCAATACAAAGTTCTCCATGATCTTCATGGAGATCTATCTGATGTAATCTTCTTTGGCGGTGTGTTTGTCGAGATCCGATGAATTGTGGATTTGTGATCAGATTATCTATGATATATATTTAAGTCTTTGCTGATTTCTTATATGCATGATTTGATATCCTTGTAAGTCTCTCCGAGTCTTAGGTTTTGTTTGGCCAACTAGATATATGATTCTTGCAATGGGAGAAGTGCTTGGTTTTGGGTTCTACCATGTGGTGACCTTTCCCAGTGACAGTAGGGGCAGCAAGGCACACATCAAGTAGTTGCCATCAAGGGTAAAAAGATGGGGTTTTTATCATTGGTTTGAGATTATCCCTCTACATCATGTCATCTTTCTTAAGGCGTTACTCTGTTCTTATGGACTTAATACACTAGATTCATGCTGGATAGCGGTCGACGTGTGCAGTAATAGTAGTAGATGCAGAAAGTATTGGTCTACTTGTTTCGTACGTGATGCCTATAGAAACAATCATTGCATAGATATCGTCACGACTTTGCGCGGTTCTATCAATTGCTCGACAGTAATTTGTTCACCCACCGTCTACTTTCTTTCATGAGAGAAGCCACTAGTAAACACTACGGCCCCCGGGCCTATTCACATCCATCGTTTACACCTCCGCTTTTACTTTGCTTTGTTACTTTGTTGCTTTCAGTTCTCACTTGGCAAACAATCTATAAGGGATTGACAACCCCTTTATAGCATTGGGAGCAAGCTTTTGTGTTTGTGCAGGATCTTGAGATACTCCTCCACCGGATTGATACCTTGGTTCTCAAACTGAGGGAAATACTTACCACCGCTACGCTACATCACCATTTCCGCTTCGAGGGAACACCAACGCAAGGCTCCAAGTCCACGGGTGGAATCCTTTGCATACTTGCCTAGGAAGTCCCTTAAGGTGTAGCCGCAGCAGAAAGATCAAGCCAAGTATTCTCCCGTCGACGTTCCTATTTCTCGCACCGTTGGAAGGTCGTTTGTTGCATTAGCAGAAGTTTTTCTGGCACCTTTTCCAGGGATACACAGCTAACATCAGTCCTCTAGACCCGTAGATGGATCATGTTTGTCCTACTTTAGCATTCAAGGTGAGTCACGGGTCAGATGGGTCTCCGGGCTGTGTCGGCTCCTTCCTTCTTCTGCGAAGATGTTCAGGTTGTTCACCGGCTACTCCAGCAGTCCTGGCCCGACCTCGAGGGGGCGGTCTAGCCGGTCAACCTGAGTGCATCTGGATAGTGTGGGCTCAAAGGCCTCGTCTTCGAACTCTGGACATAATTGGCGACATGGGTAACTTTTGTTTTATCCTTGCCATTCCTTGCCATATCCATCTTCAGCGGCTAGGACTTGAGTCCATCTTTTGTTGATGGAGTCTTCTTCGGTTGTGATTTGCTATTGTTTTTATCTTGAAGCTTCAAGCTGTGGCTATGAGTTGCTGTTTTACTCGTTCTTGATCCAGCAGGTCTTCCGGGACGATGAAATCCTCATCTCCAAGACTATACTCCTCTTCGAAAGGAGGGAGGTAGTTCTTATTTTTGGAGTTGTCGAGGTCCTCGGGTTTTTCCATATCATTATGTCCCTCCGAATCATAGAGCTTGTGTTCAGGAGCAGAGGGGTCAACAGAGTTCTCCGGGTCATCCCGGGTAGCATTTTCTTCGGTGCCCGTATTACTTTCCTTGCCCTTACGCGCCTTAGGTTTTTTGCGACGCTGGCGCCTTTGGGGTTCATCGCCACAATTTTTTATTGGGTGTCATCATCGCTCTTACCTATGACGCCATCGTCCTTAGGGGTGTCCACCATGTACACATCATAGGTGGAGGTGGCCGTCCAACGTCCAGTTGTGGGACTAGCAGATGTGTCGACCTCCGTATACGTATCTTCGGCCTCATCTGAGGAGAAGTTCAGCATATTGGTTAAATCTTCGATAGTGGCTATCAAGTGGGTGGTTGGTGGGAAATAAATTTCTCTATGACCTGGTTCGAAGTTGAACTGATTGTAGGTCGGGGCTCGGTCACCTGAAACTTCCATAGTTTGAATCCGGTTAACCATCTCATCTCATAGCAAGAGATCTGCTGGACTAGTATTCAGGGTTTTGGTGGAGTTTATCTCTGGTTTGTCAGCACGGGGAGTGTGTTCGGCCAGGGTTAACCGCTAATCTTCGAACACCGTAGTCAGATCCATACCCTAGGCCGGATCCAGAGTGGGCACTGTCCCGTACATGAAGTCGGGGAGGAGACCCATAGTCAAGGCATCGGGGTTTTCGGGCTCATCGGACGAAGCCGCAAAACCTGTGATGACCGGATCGTCTTGGGCATCAACGACGTAATCTAGGTCGCCTAACTTTATTGTGAACTCATTGATCTAGACGAGGTGATGAGCTGCCGCGACATGCGAAACAACGCTGTCGAAAACAAAGAGGTGGCATAGGACAAAGATATCCCTGGTGTCGATGTCATCGTTGGTGATCAAGAGAGCCATCGATCCTTCTGGCGATCTCACACTGGAACTCTCAATGAAAGCACCAACGTCAGTATCAAAACTGGCAGATCTCGGGTAGGGGGTCCCGAAATGCTGATCTTGGACCGATGGGTGACAAGAGACAAAGGAGACGATGTTTACCCAGGTTCGGTCCCTCTTGATGGAGGTAAAAACCTACGTCTTGCTCTTGTTTATTGATGATGAAGTATCCAATACATAGATGACATACCTTGAGATCGCATGTTGTGGTCTAAAACCCTACGAGTAATGATCTTAACATATACTACGGACTATAGCCCTCTGGTTTATATAGATACTAGGGGTAATAGGGTTACACAATGTTGGTTACATCAAGGAGAAAAGATGTTGATTATCATCTAGTCTTGGAGCGCACACCAAGTCTTCAGAAGAGTCCGTCCTGGACACAACATCGTCTTGTAATTACGATTACTGTGATACATATAGGACGACCCAGGCGTCCGGCCCGTGAAAATAGGTAAACAACCCAAGGACCCCTTAGTCCCGGACTCCCTCACCGATCACTATATTTATGTCAAGCAAAAAAGTTGTTTTCTAAAAACTTTGTTTGTCAAAACTACTTTGTTTACCCAAGTAAACTAGGGCACTTAAATTTATAAAAGATGTTTTATGATAAATGTTTTCTTCTTAGTTGTTGCAAAGTCTTTTAAAACCACTACTTTTTTTACTTGAGTGTACGGTCAATAACCGGATGGCCTGGTTTCTCTCTAAATTTGCTCGAGTATAGTTTGCAAAATTGGGATCTTAGAAGCACTCCGCCTTCGGGATATGGAGGTTGCAACCGAAGGCTGACCTGCTTGATGTTTAGAGATCGGATGTGTCATGTTAAAGCACAAATTAATTTTAAGACCAGTTTCAGTTTGGCACCAAAAAACTTGATTTAATTAGGACATGAAGTTTTCACATAAGTTTTTTGGGTCTCAAGTTTATGACACTCTTAACCTATTTGTATGTTTTTCTTTCAGGAGGCACTAAATCCTCTGGACGGGGTGTACTACTTGGTAATTCTCCTCGAGAAATATTTTTTCTTTCCTAACCCATAGTTCGGCATCTTCGCGGCTGAGCAGCACCTCAGATTTAAGCAAGTTCTCGAGGAGATACAATCCTAGGGTGAGCCATGCTGCCCAACCCAACTCTTGGGGCTACGACATTGATGATTCAATGTCGTAAATTTCAAAAGTGCAATGTGGTTTCCGAGGATATTACGATCCTTAGGTTGGTCGGCCGCATCTAGCCCCAGTCTCAAGAGCTATTGCACACTGCGTTTCTGTTCCTAAAAGTATGTTGCAGAGCAAGGACTTGATCCCCAAGCCAATTTTTGCGAATTGACTTGAGTTTGAGGGGCTATTGGGATCAGGGGTTTGTTTTATCCTTAAGGTGCATCCTGGATTTTAGGCCGACATGCACCTTGAGGGCTACTCGATATACATCTTAGTAGTAAATAAATTACGTCAATTGGAAATAAATTCCGCAAAAAATCAGCCCAAGACAGAGGTGGTGCACCAACTCGGAAGCAGTCCGGCATAAAAATCAGCTACGAGTGGCTGTATCCATAGAGAACTTTTTGGCATTAAGCTCGGATAACCTCCTTCAAACCTTTTTGAAGACGAAGTGGTCTATGACTCCTCGGATAAAGTCCCGCGTTGGAGTTTGGCTGGAAGAGGACACCGCCGCACAGAAAAAACTTCAAACCCGAGGTGTGGCATAGAAAATAAGAAGACATCAATAAAGGCCAAGAACCTAAAGGGCTTCTCAGATGCCTGATGTGTGAACTCTTCGGATACACCTCAACGATCCTCGAGATCGAAGATGAGAATATTTATTGAACAAGCCTTAAAGATCGATGACCGAAGATGAAGAACAGTTTGGAAGAACCGGGAAGCATCCCCAACTTGAACATGGGTTCATGGGGCTAGTCACTGTGTCCTGGATTAGGGGGTACTCACCACGTCATCTCCCGACTAGGTGGGTCAAGCCGAGGACCCCCATGGTAGTTCACTAATGGGCCAGTTCGGGTAGTCCATGCTGCATACAAGGAAGGTTCCACAAGACTTGGCGAACAAGAAACGGACTCTTCTCCACCGACATATGTGATTGGGACTCCTATTATTCTAGTCCTCTAGTACACTATATATGCCGAGGCATGCCTAGTCAATAGGAAATCTCATATCTAGATCATTAGAAGCATACACAACAATCTCGTGGTAGGTACTTGTACTATGTACTCCCCCCATATTAATACAACCAAGAGCACGACGTAGGGTATTATCTCTTTGAGAGAGCCGGACCTGGGTAAAATCCCATGTTTTGTTGGGGAACGTTGCATGAGAAACAAAAAAAATTCCTACGCACACACAATACCTATCCATGGTGATGATCATCTACAACAGGGGAGAGTGAATCTACATACCCTTGTAGATCGCTAAGCGGAAGCTATTGGAAATATGCCCTAGAGGCAATAATAAATTAGTTATTATTATATTTCCTAGTTCATTATAATTGTCTATTATTCATGCTATAATTGTATTAACCGGAAACCGTAATACATGTGTGAATATATAGATCACAATGTGTCCCTAGTGAGCCTCTAGTTGGCTAGCTCGTTGATCAATAGATGATCATGGTTTCTTGATCATGGACATTGGATGTCATTGATAACGGGATCACATCATTGGGGAATGATCTGATGGACAAGACCCAATCCTAAGCATAGCACTAGATCATGTTGTTCGTCTACTAAAGCTTTTCTAATGTCAGGTATCATTTCCTTAGACCGTGAGATTGTGCAACTCCGGGATGCCGTAGGAGTGCTTTTGGTGTACCAAACGTCACAACATAACTGGGTGCTTATAAAGGTGCACTATGGGTATCTCCGAAAGTGTCTTTTCAGTTGTACGAAACGAGACCCGGATTTGTCACTCCGTGTGATGGAGAGGTATCTCTGGGCCCACTCGGTAATCCATCATCATATTGAGCTCATTGTGACTAAGGGGTTAGCCACGGGATGATGTCTTACGAAACGAGTAAAGAGACTTGCCGATAACGAGATTGAACAAGGTATAGGGATACCGACGATCGAATCTCGGGCAAGTATCATACCGATGGACAAAGGTAATTACATACGGGATTGATTGAATCCTTGACATCGTGGTTTATCTGATGAGATCATCGTGGATCATGTGGGAACCAACATGGATATCCAGACCTCGCTGTTGGTTATTGGCCGGAGAGATGTCTCGGTCATGTCTGCATGTCTCCCGAACCCGTAGGGTCTCCACACTTAAGGTTCGATGACGCCAGGGTTATAGGGAAATAGTGTATGTGGTCACCGAAGGTTGTTCAGAGTCCTAGATGAGATCCCGGACATCACGAGGAGCTCCGAAATGGTCCAGAGGTAAAGAATGATATATGGGATGTGAGGTTTCGGACATCGGAAGTATTTCGGGCATCACCGATAACGTACTGGGACCACCGGAAGGGTTCCGGGGGTTCACCGGGAAAGTGCAATCAGCCCCAAAGGCTACATGGGCCGAAAGGTGGAAGGGAACCAGCCCAGAGTGGGCTGGTGCGCCTCCCACCCCAGCCCAAGGCGCAAGAGGGGCCAAAGAGGGGCAGCCCTTGGGCGTGGGGGCTTGCCTTGGGTGACAAGCCAACCCCTAGCGCGCCGCACCTCCCATCTAGGAGGGCTGCCGCACCACCTAGGGGAAACCCTAGGGTGGCCGGCCCCTCTCCCTCCCTCCTATATATATTGAGGTGAAGGGGAGGGCTGCAACACACACGAAATCTCTCTCTCGGCGCAGCCCTGCTCCTCCTCTTCCGCGGTGCTTGGCGAAGCCCTGTCGGAATACCTCGTATATCCACCATCACCATGCCGTCGTGCTGCCGGAGCTCTCCCTCAACCTCTCCCTCCTCCTTGCTGGATCAAGGTGTGGGAGGCGTCACCAGGTTGTATGTGTATTGAACGCGGAGGTGCCATGATTCGGCACATAGATCGGAACCGACCACGATCTGAATCGCTCTGAGTAAGACTCCATCGACCGCGTTCATAGTAACTCTTCCGCTTAGCGATCTTCAAAGGTATGAAGATGCTCTACAACCTCACTCGTTTCTAGTTTCTCCATAGATAGATCCTTATATGGCGTAGGAAAATTTTCAATTTACTACGTTACCCAACAGTGGCATCCGAGCCAAGGTTCTATGCGTAGATTCTATGCACGAGTAGAACACAAAAGTTGTGGGCGCTGATTTTGTCAATTGCTTACCGTTACTAGTCTTATCTTGATTCAGCGGCATCGTGGGATGAAGCGGCCCGGACCGACTTTATACGTACTCTTAAGTGAGACTGGTTCCACCGACAAACATGCACCAGTTGCATAAGGTGGTTAGCGGGTGTCTGTCTCACCCACTTTAGTCAGATCGGATTCGATGAAGAGGGTCCTTATGAAGGGTAAATAGCATTGGCATATCAATGTTGTGGCTATCACGTAGGTAATAAATGTTCTTGCTAGAAACCCAAATCAGTCACGTAAAACTTGCAACAACAATTAGAGGACGTCTAACTTGTTTTTGCAGGGTATGCTATGTGATGTGATATGGTCAAAAGAATGTGATGTTACATGTGTGATGTATGAGATTGATCATGTTCTTGTAATAGGATTCACGACTTGCATGTCGATGAGAATGACAACCGGCAGGAGCCATAGGAGTTGTCTTAATTTATTGTATGAGATGCAACGCCATGTTGATTACTTTGCTTTATCGCTAACGGATAGTTATAGTAGTA
Organism: Hordeum vulgare subsp. vulgare; assembly: GCF_904849725.1. Classification (NCBI taxonomy): domain Eukaryota; kingdom Viridiplantae; phylum Streptophyta; class Magnoliopsida; order Poales; family Poaceae; genus Hordeum; species Hordeum vulgare. Next base: position 534,868,803 of record NC_058524.1, read on the forward strand.
TAAGTAATAGTTTGCGTAACGACTCCACGGACACACAATGATGGAGATCATGGTGTCATGCCGGTGACGATGATAATCATGCTGCCCCAAAGATGGAGATCCAAGGACCAAGATGATAATGGCCATATCATGTCACTATATGATTGCATGTGATGTTTATCATGTTTTACATCTTATTGCTTAAAACGACAGTAGCAAAGATAAGATGACCCCTCATTAAAATTTCAAGATATGTATTCCCCTAAGTGTGCACCATTGCGATGGATCATTGTCTCGAAGCACCATGTGATGATCGGGTGTGATAGATTCTAACGTTCGCATACAACGAGTGTAAGCGAGTATACACACACAAAACACTTAGGTTGACTCAACGAGCCTAGCATGTACATATATGGCCTCGAATACGGGAGATCGAAAGGTCGAACATGAGTCGTATGGATGATACGATCAGCATGGAGATGCTCACCATTGATGACTAGTCCGTCTCACGTGATGATCGGACACGGGCTAGTTGATGTGGATCATGCTTCACTTGGATGACTAGAGGGATATCGATCTGAGTGAGAGTTCATTGAATAATTTGATTAGATGAACTTAATTATCATGAACATAGTCAAAAGGTCTTTGCAAATTATGCTTGCGCTCTAGCTCTACGATTTTTGATATGTTCCTAGAGAAAACTTAGTTGAAAGATAGAAGTAGCAATTGTGCGGACTGGGTTCGTTAACTGAGGATTGTCCTCATTGCTGCACAGAAAGGCTTACGTCCTTAATGCACTGCTCGGTGTGCTGAATCGCAAGCGTGGTCTGTGGATGTTGCGAACATCTGACATACACGTTGTTGATAACTACATGATAGTCCAGTGCATAATACTTAACCGGCTTAGAATTCAGGCACTAAAGACGTTTCGAATGTCGTGGGACATATGAGATGTTCCAAGAAATAAAATTGGGATTTCATGCTCGTGCCCTTGTTGAGAGGTATGAGACCTCCGACAAGATTCTTTGTCTACGAAGTAAAGGACAAAAGCTCAATCGTTGAGCATGTGCTCAGATTGTCTGAGTATTACAATCGCTTGAATCGAGTGGGAGTTCATCTTCCAGATGAGACAGTGATAGTTCCCTAAAGTCACTGACACCAAGCTACTAGAGCTTCGTGATGAACTATAACATGTCAAGGATGGATATGATCATCCTTGAGCCATTCGCGATGTTTGACACCGCGAAAGTAGAAATCGAAAAGGATCATCAATTGTTGATGGTTTGTAAAACCGCTAGTTTCAAGAAGGGAAAGGGCATGAAGGGATACTTCATTAAACGACAAACTAGTTGCTGCTCTAGTGAAGAGACCCAAGGTTGGACCCAAACCCGAGACTAAGTGCTTCTGTAATGAGGGGAACAGTCACTGAAGGGAAACTACCCTAGATGCTTGGTAGATGAGAAGGCTGGCAAAGTCGACAAAAGTATATTGGATATACATGATATTGATGTGTACTTTACTAGTACTCCTAGTAGCACCACGGTATTAGATACCGGTTCAGTTGCTAAGTGTTAGTAACTCGAAATAAAAGTTACAGAATAAACAAATACTAGTTAAAGGCGAGGTGACGATGAGTGTTGGAAGTGTTTCCAAGGTTGATGTGATCAAACGTCGCACGCTCCCTCTACCATCGGGATTAGAGTTAAACCTAAATAATTGTTATTTGGTGTTTGCGTTGAGTATAGACATGATTGGATTATGTTTATTGCAACACGGTTATTCATTTAAAAGAATAATAGTTATTCTGTTTACTTGAATAATACCTTCAATGGTCTTGCACCTAAAATGAACGGTTTATTGAATCTCGATCGTAGTGATACACATGTTCATAATATTGTTGTCAAAAGATACAAAGTAGTAATGATAGTATCACTTACTTGTGGCACTGCTGCTTGAGTCATATAGGTATAAAATGCATGAAGAAGCTCCATGTTGATGGATCTTTGTACTCACTCATTTTTGAAACGTTTGAGACATGCAAACCATGCATGTTGGTATAAATGCATGATGAAACTCCATGCAGATGGACCATTTGGACTCACTTGATTTTTGAATCACTTGAGACATGCAAATCGTACCACATGGGCAAGATGACTAAAGACTTTGGTTTCTTGTGGGATGGAACAAGAAAGTAACTTGTTGGAAGTAATACATTTTGATGTATACACTCAAATGAGTACCGAGGCACGCAGTGGATATCATTATGTTCTTACTTCACACATGATTTGAGTAGATACTAGTGTATTTACTTGATGAAACACAAATCTGAATTATTGAAAGGTTCAAGTAATTTCAGAGTGAAGTTTAAGATCATATTGACAAGAGGATAATATGTCTACGATGTGATCGTGGAGGTAAACATATATATATATATATATATATATATATATATATATATATATATATATATATATATATATATATATATATATGAGTTACGAGTTTGGTAAACATTTAAGACAATGTGAAAATTGTTTCACGTGAAAAATGTTTCACAACTCATGCCACCTGGAAGACCATAGTTTGATGGTGTGTCCGTATATCATAGTTGTGCCCTATTAGATATAGTGCATACTATGATATTTCTTATCAAACTACCACTATCGTTTATGGGTTAAGCATTAGAGACAACTGCATTCACCTTAAATAGGGCACCACGTAATTCCGTTGAGATGACACGGTATGACTATGGTTCAGAGAAACCTAAGTTGTTGTTTCTTAAAAGTTTGGGGCTGTGATGCTTATGTGAAAGAGTTTCAGCTTGATAAGCTCGAACCCAAAGAGGATAAATGCATCTTCATAGGACACCCAAAACAGTTGGGTATACCTCCTATCTCAAATCCGGAAGCAAAGGTGTTTGTTTCTAGAAATGGGTCCTTTCTCAGGGAAAGGTTTCTCTCGAAAGAGTTGAGTGGGAGTATGTTGGATACTTGATGAGGTTATTGAACCATCACTTCAACCAGTGTATGGCAAGGCGCAGGAAGTTGTTCGTGTGGCGCCTACACCAATTGAAGTGGAAGCTTATGATAGTGATCATGAAGTTTCGGATCAAGTCAGTGCCAAAACCTCGTAGGTGGATGATAACCCACAAGTATAGGGGATCGCAACAATTTTCGAGGGTGGAGTATTCAACCCAAATTTATTGATTTGACTCAAGGGGAAGCGAAAGAATATTCTCAAGTATTAGCAGCTGAGTTGTCAACTCAACCTCACATGAAAGATTTAGTATCTGCAGCAAAGTATCATTAGCAAAGTAGTATGATAGCAGCAGTAGCAACGGTAACCAGTAGCAGCAAAGAAACAACAGTAGCAACAGAGTAACAGCAGCAGCAGTGACAACAGTAGTAGCAAAGTAATGTAGCAAGGACCAGTGGGAAAAACTCGTAGGCATTGGATCGTTGATGGATGATTACGCTGGAAGCTATTCATCATGCAACAGTTATAACACGGAGAGATATGTAACTAGCTCCAGTTCGTCAATCTAATGTAGGCATGTATTTCGTATGTAGTCATACGTGCTTAGGGAAAAGAACTTGCATGACATCTATTGTCCATCCCTCCCATGGCAGCGGGGTCCTAATGGAAACTATGGGATATTAAGGTTCTCCTTTTAATAAAGAACTGGACCAACGCATTAACACTTGGTGAATACATGAACTCCTCATACTATGCTCATCTCCGGGAGTGGTTCCGGCTATTGTCACTCCGGGGTTGCCGGGTCATAACACATAGTAGGTGACTACAACTTGCAAGATAGGATCTAAAACACACATATATTGGCGACAATATAATAGGTTCAAATCTGAAATCATGGCACTCGGGCCCTAGTGACAAGCATTAAGCATGGCAAAGTAGTAGCATCATCAATTTCAAAACATAGTGGATACTAGGGATCAATCCCCGTCAAAACTAACTCGATTACATGATAAATTTCATCCAAACCATCACTGTCCAGCAATCCTACGATGAGATTACTCACGAACGGTGAAGAGCATCATGGAATTGGCGATAAAGGAAGGTTGATCATGACGATGGCGACGATCTCCCCTCTCCGGAGCCCAAAACAGACTCCAGATCTGCCCTCCATAGGAAGAATAGGAGGTGGCGGTGCCTCCATATCGTAAAACGCGATGAACTCTTCTCCTTTTTTCGTACGAAAGAGGATATATAGAGCTGGAATTGGGGCGGTGGAGCTTCGAGGGGCTCACAAGCCTAGCAGGCCCGGTCAGGGGGGGGCGGGCCTGGTGGGCGTGTGAGCTCCTGGCTCCGTCCCTCCAGTTCAGTCTTGCGCCAATATTTTTTATATATTCCACAAAAAATCCTCGTATATTTCCAGGTCATTCCGAGAACTTTTATTTTTGCGCAAAAACAACACCATGGCAATTCTGCTGAAAACAGCGTCGGTCCGGGTTACTTCCATTCAAATCATGCAAATTAGAGTCCAAAACAAGGGCAAAAGAGTTCGGAAAAGTAGATATGACGGAGACGTATCAACTCCCCCAAGCTTAAAGCCTTGCTTGTCCTCAAGCAATTCAGTTGACAAACTGAAAGAGACAAAAGAAAAACTTTGACGAACTCTATTTGATCTTGTTGTTGCAATTATGCCTAACTCATATCCAGAATTTCAGCAAGATCATAAGCAAACCACAAAAGCAAATGACATCTAGGTCTCACAGTAAACTCATATCAATGGCATAATCAACTAGCGAGCAAATAATAATAAGTCTCAAATGTCAACACTTCAATCAAAACAATCATGAATCAGTACGAACAGATGGTATCTCGCTAGCTCTTTCTGAGACCGCAAAACATAAATGCACAGCACCTTCAAACACCAAGGGCTGACTAAACATTGTAATTCATGGCAAAGAAGATCCAGTCACAGTCATACTCAACACAGTTAAAAGCAAAGCATAAAAATGACAGAGGTGCTCTCTCATTGGTGCTTTTTCAAGAGGAGGATGACTCGATAGGAAAATAAATAGACAGGCCCTTCGCAGAGGGAAGCATTGATTTGTAGAGGTGCCAGAGCTCAAGCTTTGAAAACAGAGATAATAATTTTGGGTGGCATGCTTTCATAGTCAACGCAATCAATAAAAGTTCTCACCATCTTCCATGCTACACATGCTATAGGCGGTTCCCAAACAGAAAAGTAAAGTTTTGACTCCCCCACCACCAATCAATCACACTCCACGGCTAGTCGAATCCTCGGGTATCGTCCATACCAAAATCAATCCAGGGGGAGTTTTGTTTGCAATTATCTTTTCGATTTGAGCACGGAACTGGGAATTCCAATTACCGGCCCCTTTCTCGTGAATGATAGTGAATAAACACATATCGGGGATAACACGCCTAGCATGGAAGATACTGATAGCCCCCTGTCACCACATCAGCGGTTCGGGCATGCAAAACAGATTATTTCTTGAAGGTTTAGAGAGTGGCACATGCAAATTTACTTGGAACGGCACGTAGATACCGCATATAGGTAGGTATGGTGGACTCATATGGAACAACTTTAGGTTTAGGGAAGTGGATGCACAAGCAGTATTCCCGCTTAGTACAATTGAAGGCTAGCAAAAGACTGGGAAGCGACCAACTAGAGAGCGACAACAGTCATCAAAATGCATTGAGATTAACTAACATTGAGTGCAAGCATGAGTAGGACATAAATCACCATGAACATGAATATCATAGAGGCTATGTTGATTTTGTTTCAACTACATGTATGAACATGCGCCAAGTCAAGCCACTTGAATCATTCAAGGGAGGATACCATCCTATCATACTACATCATAGTCATCTCAACATTCATGTGGGCATCCAAGACAAACCATTATCAGCTCCTAGCTAATTAAGCATGGCATCAACAACTATGATCTCTAAGTTGTCATTGCAAACATGTTTCTCTCACAACAAAGCTGAATCAGGAACGATGAGCTAGTCATATTTACAAAAACAAAATAGATCGAGTTCATACCAGCTTTTCCAGGCTCAGTCACTTCATCATATATCGTTATTATTGCCTTTCACTTGCACGACCGAATGATGTGAACAATAATAAGCGTGCTCGTGCATTGGACTAAAGCTGGAATCTGCAGGCAAACACAAAGGAAAAGACAAAGTAATGTGGCTCTTTAATAGATAAGCAGATATGCATGCAAGAGCCACTAAACATTGTAACCATGGTCTTCTACCTTGACCCAAAGAGAAAGAAAACTATTTACACGAGAAAGCTCCCAACAAGCAAAAGATGAACAAGAAAATCTTTTTGGGTTTTATGAAACTAGACAGACACACGAAAATAAAACGAGAAAAAGAAATAAACTAGCATGGATGATACAGTGGCAAAGTGTGAACACCGACAAACAAAGTGAAAGCATAAGCAAGAATGTAAAGTTGGTGAGAAACACGTACTCCCCCAAGCTTAGGCTTTTGGCCTAAGTTGTTCTACTCCCATGGATCGTCCGGGCGATACCAAAAATCATAATGCGGGTTAAAAGGAGCATTGCAGCCACTACCTGAATAGCTGCCTCACGGAGACGAGCAGCCTTTGCCTCCCTCTCATACTCTTCTGCCTCTCCTCTGGTTATGTGATATCTCTGTTTTACATGAAAGTCAAAGAAGGCAGGAGCAGGAAGGGTAATATGGAAAACACGCTGCCGGTTTAATATTAACCGGTATAGGAGGGATTCATCATCCCTCTCAAGGAACTGATAGTGTGTCAAAGCGGTGCGATCAAGGAAAGTTGTATGGAGCGAGGGATCTCCTTCGCGGATGGGTACTCCAAGAATATTTGCTATGCGAGTGGCATAGATCCCACCAAAGAAATCCCCTTCATTAGAATTATTATTCAGCCTCCTTGCTATTATAGCTCCCATGTTGAAACTTCTATCACCCGTAATTGTGCTCTTAAGAATACTAAGGTCGGGTGCGCAGAGGTGACAATGCTCAATATTGCCATTAATGCATCTGCCTATGAAGAGGGCAAAATAATGCAAGGCAGGAAAATGAATGCCCCCCATGGTAGCCTGTGTAATATCTCTAGTTTCTCCAACAGTTATACGAGAGAAAAAATCTCTAACTGAAGATTTAGGAGGATCATTGAGACTACCCCAAACAGGTATCTTGCAAATTCTATTGAAATCCTCTAAATCCATGGTATACGATTTGTCATAGAGATCAAACAGTACAGATGTATCACGGCCAAAGTTGTCAGAATCGTGACTCAAGTCTTAGAATCTTATGATCTTACGATCCAAAATAGCCCCTCCGATTCTATGATTGAGCTAATAGAATCTAAGTTTCTAAGATCCTGATAGTTAAGATTCCACGATTCATGATCCTAGCAACGAAGCTCCGATCCGATTTAGAATCGTGATTCTCACAACTTTGATCACGGCCAACTGAAAATTTGAATCTACGAACAAAAGAGGCAGTGAGAGCAACATATTGTTCACATTTATCGGAGATGAATTCTTTGACTCCGACGTTGTGAACAAGTGTATCAAACTCGTCTTTGAAACCTGCCTCAATCATGAATTCATCAGAAGGCCATTCACATGGTTGTACCTGTGCGTTCCTTGGTTGGTAAGGATCGGGCTCCCCAATCGCAAGACGGGGACCTCTCTTGCTTGAGGAACCACCATGATAGTTTCTCCTGAACATCTTCCTTTTGTGAAATTTTCAGTGACCCAAAGGAAAAGCGAACAAAGCTCAACTAAACTCATAGCAACTACTCCCACAAGTGCCTAGAGGCCATATTACGCATCAAAACTACTTGGGACCAGCTAGAATTAGCATGCAAAGCTCAAGAACATGGTCACCAATGCAGCAAAAATACGCGAAGTATAAGGCACTAGAGCAAAAACTAATTGGAACAATGGAGGAGTCACTTACCAAGGAGTAATTTCCCCAAAACAGTTCGGAGAATGGTGCTTTGAGCAAGGAGATCGAAAATCCAAGCAAGAGGAGCAAGAACACGGGTTTGAGCTGCGAAATGAATTTTTCTGGAGGTAGGAGAAGTGGATGAGAGCTAGAATGAGTGGAGGGGGTGCATTTGGGCCCCACAAGCCTGCCAGGCCCGGCCAGGGGGTGGATGGGCCTCCTGGGCTTGTGACCCACTGGCGCATCCCCCAGACTAGCTCTTCGTCTGAGTATTTTTCAAAAATTCCAGAAAAAATCATACTTGATTTTCAGGACGTTCGGAGAACTTTTACTTTTGGGGTACTTTACTACGAGACGCTAAAACAGAAAACACGGAAAACTAAACTAAACCTATCATTTTTCTTCTAAGCAACCGAAGGTGAAATTTTGGAACAAAGGTTTGTGACTCCTTGATTCATCCATCTCATGGTCATCGAAAGAAATCCGTCAATGAGGTTGATCAAGTCTTCTTGACAAACCTTTCCGAATCGCAAAAGAGAACGGAGAATTTTCGAATAGTCACTAGGTCACCTCAATGGGGATGTGTATGTCCCCAACAAGCAAATCATACTTCATCTTGACAGGAGGAATAGGGCATTCAAAGCTCCCAATAAGAATCGATTAAGTTTTTTCGATAGCATTGATACAATGCACTCGATATTGTTTTTTTGGAAAGTGCACCGTATGCTCATTACCGTTGACATGGAAAGTGACATCGCCTTTGTTGCAATCTATAACAGCCCCTGCAGTGTTTAAAATGGGTCTTTCAAGGATGACCGCCATGGCATCGTCCTCGGGAATATCCAAGATAACAAAGTGTGTTAAGATAGTAATGTTAGCAACCAGAACCGGCACATCCTCGCAAATGCCGATAGGGAAAGCAATTGATTTGTCGGCCATTTCAAAGAGATTTCAGTGGGTGTCAACTTATCTAGTTCAAGTCTACGATAAAGAGAGAGAGTCATAACACTAACACCGGCTCCAAGGTCGCATAAAGCAATTCTAACGTAGTTACCTTTAATGGAGCAAGGTATAGTGGGCACTCCGGGATCACCTAGTTTCTTAGTAGTTCTACCCTTGAAGATATAGTTAGCGAGCATGGTGGAAATCTCAACCTCAGGTATCCTCCTCTTATTAGTCACAATATCTTTCATGTACTTAGCATACGGAGACACTTTGAGCATATCTGTCAAACGCATTGGTAAAAAGACAGGTCTAATCATTTCAACGAAGCGCTCAAAATCCTCATCATCCTTTTTCTTGGATGGTTTGGGAGGAAAGAGCATGGGCTTCTGAACCCATGGTTCCCTTTCTTTACCATGCTTCCTAGCAGTGAAGTCATTCTTATCGTATCTCCGAGCCTTAGGCTGTGGGTTATCGAGATCGGGTTCAATCTCCAAATCCTTATCATTGCTAGGTTGAGCATCAACATGAACATCACTATTGATATTATCATTAGGCTCATGTTCATCACCAGATTGTGTCTCAGCATCAGACACAGAGACATAGTTTGGATTCTGAGGTGTATCAGCATCTGGGTTGCTAGCGTGCGGGTTCCTATCATCTTTCTAGGATGACTAGGTGCATCAGTGCTAACTCCTTGAGAATCTTGTTCAATTCTCTTTGGATGACCCTCGGGATACAAAGGTTCCTGAGTCATTCTACCGCCTCTAGTGACGACTCTGACGGAATTTTCATTCAACTCATTAAGCAAGTCATTCTGAGCTTTAAGTACTTGTTCTACCTGAGTAGTAACCATAGAGGCATTTTTACTCAGAAGCTTAAGATCATTGACGTTTCTGTCCACACAAGCACTTAAATGACTAAGCATACGAGCATTCTGTTCCAATTGTCTACTAACATAATCATTGAAACTCTGTTGTTTGGCCAAAATTTTATCAAATTCATCCAGGCATAGGCTAGCAGGTTTATCAAAAGGAATATCACTCTCATCAAACTTACACAAAGAATTTACTTCTACTACCTGTATCGGGTTATCGAGACCATGGATCTCTTCGATAGGTGGTAGATTTTTTACATCTTCAGATTTAATGCCTTTCTCTCCCGTAGATTTCTTAGCTTCTTGCCAATCTTCAGGGCTGAGGAATAGAATACCTCTTTTCTTCGGAGTTGGCTTAGGAGGTGGTTCGGGAATAGTCCAAGCATTCTCATTGCACAAGATATTATTCAATAGGATCTCAGCTTGTTCTACAGTTCGTTCCCTAAAAACACAACCGGCACAACTATCCAAGTGGTCTCTAGAAGCATCGGTAAGTCCATTATAGAAGATATCAAGTATTTCATTCTTCTCAAGAGGGTGATCAGGCAAAGCACTCAGTAGCTGGACGAGCCTCCCCCAAGCTTGTGGGAGACTCTCTTCTCCAGCTTGAGCAAAGTTGTATATTTCCTGCAAGGCAGCTTGCTTCCTATGGGCAGGGAAATATTTTTCAGAGAAGTAGTAGACCATATCCTGGGGGCTACGCACACAACCAGGAGCAAGAGAAGTGAACCAAGTCTTAGCATCATCCTTTAGCGAGAAAGGAAACAACTTGAGGATATAGTAGTGTCGAATCTTTTCCTCACTAGTGAATAGGGTGGCTATATCGTGCAGTTTGGTAAGATGGGCTACAACCATTTCAGACTCATAATCGTGAAAAGGATCAGATTCTACCAGAGTGATTAACTCAGGGTCGACAGAGAATTCATAATCCTTAACGGTCACAAAGATAGGCGAAGTAGCAAACTTCGGGTCGTATTTCATCCTAGCATTCAAAGATTTTTCTTTCCACTTGAGCAGTAGTTTCTCAACATCATAGCTATCCTTACACGCAAGAAAATCCTCAGCTATCTCTCCCTCCATAACATAACACTCAGGCATATCAGACAATTCATGTCTAGGAGTGCTAGTTCTAGCAGGCAAAATAGCAGGTTCTAACTCAATAGTATCAGCAGTTTCAGAAGTATCATCACATCTAGCAGCAACTCTAGCAATTTGTGCATCAAGGAATGCACCTAGTGGCAAAGCAGTATCAAGCATAGCATCATCAGGCAAATCAGTATCAAGCATAGCATCATCATAAGCATCATGGGCAACAGAAGTAGCATCATCAAGCACAGGCGACATATCAAGATTTCTAGCAGGAGGTGGTGTCGCAAACTTACTCATAACTGAAGGTGAATCAAGTGCAAAGCTAGATGGCAGTTCCTTACCTGTCCTCGTAGTGGAGGGCACGACTTTGGTTTTTGGATCTATCGGATTCCTCATAGTGACCAGCAGACGTAAATCCCAAGTGACTCAGAGAATATAGATGTGCCTCCCCGGCAACGTCGCCAGAAAAAGGTCTTGATAACCCACAAGTATAGGGGATCGCAACAGTTTTCGAGGGTAGAGTATTCAACCCAAATTTATTGATTCGACTCAAGGGGAAGCGAAAGAATGTTCTCAAGTATTAGCAGCTGAGTTGTCAATTCAACCACACCTGAAAGATTTAGTATCTGCAGCAAAGTATCAGTAGCAAAGTAGTATGATAGCAGCAGTAGCAACGGTAACCAGTAGCAGCAAAGTAACAGCAGTAGCAACAGAGTAACAGCAGCAGTAGTGACAGCAGTAGCGGCAAAGTAGCGTAGCAAGGACCAGTAGGAAAAACTCGTAAGCATTGGATCGGTGATGGATGATTTCGCCGGATGCTATTCATCATGCAACAGTTATAACACGCAGAGATATGTAACTAGCTCCAGTACGTCAATCCCCGTCAAAAATAACTCGATTCCATGATAGATTTCATCCAACCCATCACCGTCCAGCAAGCCTACGATGAGATTACTCACGAACGGTGAAGAGCATCATGGAATTGACGATGAAGGAAGGTTCATGATGATGATGGCGACGATCTCCCCTCTCCGGAGCCCAAAACGGTCTCCAGATCTGCCCTCCAGAGGAAGAACAGGAGGTGGCGGCGCCTCCGTATCGTAAAACGCGATGAACTCTTCTCCTTTTTTCCGGACGAAAGAGGATATATAGAGCTGGAATTGGGGGCGGCGGAGCTCCGAGGGGCTCACAAGCCTGCCAGGCCCGGCAAGGGGGGCGGGCCTGGTGGGCTTGTGAGCTCCTGGCTCCATCCCTCCAGCTGAATCTTGCGCCAGTATTTTTTATATATTCCACAAAAATTTCTCGTAGATTGCCAGGTCATTCCGAGAACTTTTATTTCTGCGCAAAAACAACACCATGGCAATTCTGCTGAAAACAGCATCAGTCCGGGTCAGTTCCATTCAAAGCACGCAAATTAGAGTCCAAAACAAGGGCAAAAGAGTTCGGAAAAGTAGACATGATGGAAACGTATCAGTGGACAAGGACGCGTACTACTACAGAGTGGTACGGTAATCCTATCTAAGAGGTCGTGTTGTTGGACAACAATGAACCTACGAGATATGGAGAAGCGATGGTGGGCCTGGATTCCGACAAATGGCTGGAGGCCATGAAATCCGAGAGAGGATCCATGTATGAAAACAAAGTATAGACTTTGGAAGAACCACTTGATGGTCATAAGACTATTAACTGTGAATGGATCTTTAAAAGGAAGACACACGATGATGGTGAAAAGTCACCATTAAGAAAGCTCGACTTGTCGCAAAGGTGTTTCCGACAAAGTTCAAGAAGTTGACTATGATGAGACTTTCTCACTCGTAGCGATGCTAAAAGTCTATTGGAATTATGTTAGCAGTTGTTGCATCATTTATAAAATCTTGCAAATAGGATGTCAAAAATATTGTTTCCTCGACGGTTTCCTTGAGGAAAGGTTGTATGTGATACAACCAGAAGATTTTGTCGATCCTAAAGGGTGCAAACAACTATGCAAAGCTCCAGCGATCCTTCTATGGACTAGAGCAATCATCTCGGAGTTGGAATATACACTTTGATGAGATGATCAAAGTTTTTTGTTTTATACAAAGTTTATGAGAAACTTGTATTTCCAAAGAAGTGAGTGGGAGCACTATAGAATTTATGATGAATATATGTGGTTGACATATTGTTGATCGGAAATAATGTAGAAATTCTGGAAAGCATAAAGGGTTGTTTGAAAGGAGTTTTTCAAAGCAAAACCTGGATGAGCTACTTGAACATTGAGCATCAAGATTTATGGAGATAGATCAAAGTGCTTAATAGAACTTTCAACGAAATCCATACCTTGACAAGGTTTTGAAGGAGTTCAAAATAGATCAGCAAAGAAGGAGTTCTTGGCTATGTTGTAAGGTGTAAATTTGAGTAGGACTCAAAGCCTGACCACGGCAGAAAAAAGAGAAAGGATGAGTGTCGTCCCATATGCATTAGTCATAGGCTCTATAAGAATGCTATGTTGTGTACTGCACCTAAAATGTGCCTTGCCATGAGTCAGTCAAGGGGTACAAGAGTGATGCAGGAATGGATCACTGGACAACGGTCAAATTTATCCTTAGTAACAAATGGACTAAGGAATTTTTCTTGATTATGGAGGTGATTAAAGAGTTCGTAGTAAAGGGGTTACGTCGATGCAAGCTTTGTCACTAATCCGGATCACTATGAGTAGTAAACCGGATTCGTATAGTGGAGCAGTCATTTGGAATAGTTCCAAATGGTGCATGGTAGCAGTATCTATATGAAGACATAGAGATTTGTAAAGCACACACGGATCTGAAAGGTTCAGACCCATTGACTAATAAACCTCTCTCACAAGCAAGACATGATCGAACCCCAAAACTGTATGGGTGTTGGATTCATTGCAATCACATAGTGATGTGAACTAGATTGTTGACTCTAGTGCAAGTGGGAGACTGTTGGAAATATGCCCTAGAGGCAATAATAAATTGGTTATTATTATATTTCCTACTTCATGATAATTGTCTATTATTCACGCTATAATTGTATTAACCGGAAACCTTAATACATGTGTAAATATATAGATTACAATGTATCCCTAGTGAGCCTCTAGTTGGCTAGCTCGTTGATCAATAGATGATCATGGTTTCTTGATCATGGACAATGGATGTCATTGATAATGGGATCACATCATTGGGGAATGATCTGATGGACAAGACCCAATCCTCAGCATAGCACTAGATCGTGTTGTTCGTCTGCTAAAACTTTTCTAATGTCAAGTATAATTTCCTTAGACCGTGAGATTGTGCAACTCCCGGATACCATAGGAGTTCTTTGGGTGTACCAAATGTCACAATGTAATTGGGTGATTATAAAGGGGAACTACGGGTATCTCCGAAAGTGTCTGTTGAGTTGTACGAATCAAGCCGGGGATTTGTCAGTCCGTGTGATGGAGAGGTATCTCTGGGCCCACTCGGTAATCCATCATCATATTGAGATCAGTGTGACTAAGGGGTTATCCACGGGATGATGTGTTACAGAACGAGTAAAGAGACTTGCCGGTAACGAGATTGAACAAGGTATAGGGATACTGACGATCGGATCTCGGGCAAGTATCATACCGATGGACAAAGGGAATTGCATATGGGATAGATTGAATCCTTGACATCATGGTTCATTCAATGAGATCATTGTGGAACATGTGGGAACCAACATGGATATCCAGACCCCGCTATTGGTTATTGGCCGGAGAGATGTCTCGGTCATGTCTGCATGTATCCCAAACCCGTAGGGTCTACACACTTAAGGTTTGATGATGCCAGGGTTATAGGGAAATAGTGTACGTGGTTACCGAAGGTTGTTCGGAGTCCCGGATGAGATCTCGGACGTCACGAGGTGCTCTGGAATGGTCCGGAGGTAAAGATTGATATATAGGATGTGAGGTTTCGGACACTGGAAGTGTTTCGGGCATCACCGGTAACGTACCAGGACCACCGAAAGGGTTCCGGGGGTCCACCGGGAAGGTGCAATCAGCCACAAAGGCTACATGGGCCGAAAGGTGGAAGGGAACCAGCCGGGAGTGGGCTGGTGTGCCTCCCACCCCATCCCAAGGCGCAAGAGGGGCAGCCCTAGGGCGTGAGGCTTGCCTTGGGTGGCAAACCAACCCCTAGCGCACCACCCCTCCCTACCCTAGCCGCCACACCTCCCATCTAGGAGGGTTGTCACGCCACCTAGGGGAAACCCTAGTGTTGGGGATATTACCTACGGGTAACCCGCCCTTGGTGGGTCGGGTCATCAAAGCGGCGACTCAACATTAGGAGTGCGACCCTTGGCCCAAGAGCCGGATGGCGGTTCGAGAGACTATGCAGGTGATAAACTACCAAAGGAGTTCCCAATCTTGGAATACACGGTGACTTAGATATAGGGAAAGCTACGATAGATAGCATGGCCAGGACTCTTGTAAACCCTAGGGTCTCGACCTATATATAAAGGCGAGTCCCGGGAAAAGTTCAGGCGAGTTAGAGAGAATCGAGAGCTAGGTCAGGCGAGTTACGCCCTCCTTGTAATCGAAACCATCATCAATCCACACAAAGCAGGACGTAGGATTTTACCTCCACACGAGGGGCCGAACCTGGGTAAATCTGAGTATCGCTTTTGCTCACCCCCTTCAAGTCGCCACCAAGGTGCGAAGGCTCCATCTTTAAGTCCTTTCACGAGGACATATGCCGTGATAAAATCACGACAGTTGGTGCCCACCGTGGGGCTAGCGCACGGTGGAGTTGAGTTCTCGAAGGGAGCCCTACCAGGATCAGAAAGCTACGCGGTCGGCGTCATGACGAAGAGCCGCCGTGGAAGGTACTACATCGACAACTCACTGTGGGGGCCAGAAGCCGATTCAGTCGAATCTGGTTACAGAGTCCCCTTCGGCAAGATCAACATGTTCATCGGCATGATTGGGACACCCGTTCCTGAGCCGGACACCTCCTCCGACATCGTCGAGCCGGCCAGGTACATCCTCCCCATCACACGACAGAACATAAGTCACCACGCCTTCGTCGATTTTACACAGGGAAATGACATACAAGACGAACCGGCAACCCAGGAGATCACCCCCAGCAAGTCTGACGGCGAGTCGTCCATGGGAGAGACAGATTCAATCCATCCTCTTCCCGAAGGACAACTCGGAGGGTTGTCACTGGCAATGGACCCCGGTATCCTTGAGAGATCCTGCCGACAAATCACCATCTACATGGCAGGGTAGGCACAGCCTCAGCAAAACCCAGCCGGCAACAATGAAACTGGCGGGACATCGAAAACCCCAGCTCAAACCATGGCGGAGTTTGCGGCGGAGGTCGCCACCCTCATGGCGACCGCTGTCACGTCCGAGAATCAGGAGTCTATCAACGCCGAGCTAGCGAAGCTGCGGGAGGCGATGGCCAAACCATAGGGGACATGGAAGCAGAAGCCGCCGGGGTAGAGACGCAGCGGGTGATATGTTGATACGTCTCCAACGTATCTATAATTTTTGATGGTTCCATGCTATTATCTTGTCAAACTTTGGATGTTTTGTATGCCTTTTATATCTTTTTTGGGACCAACTTATTAACTCAGCGCCAAGTGCCAGTTCCTGTTTTTTCCGTGTTTTTGACCCTTTTCACAGGAGGATTTTAAATGGTGTCCAAACGGAATAAAACTTCCCTAAAAAAATTCAGAACAGAAGATACGCACGGGACGTGAGAACCAAGGCAGAATCCACCAGGGGACGCCACAAGCCCCCTAGGCGCGGCAAGGGGGGCCTGCACCTAGCAGGCTTGTGGGCCCCCTGTGGCTCGTCTGCCCTACTTCTTCCGCCTATAAATTCAGGAAAAATCAAAAACTGCGCGAGAGATCCACGAAAATACTTTTCCGCCACCGCAAGCTTCTGTCTCCGCAAGATCCCATGCAGGGCACGTTCTGGTGCCCTGCAAGAGGGGGATTCGGATACGGAGGGCTTCTTCATCAACACCATGACCTCTCCGATGATGCGTGAGTAGTTCAACATAGACATACGGGTACATAGCTAGTAGCTAGATGGCTTCTTCTCTCTCTTGGATCTTCAATACAAAGTTCTCCATGATCTTCATGGATATCTATCCGATGTAATCTTCTTTTGCAGTGCGTTTGTCGAGATCCGATGGATTGTGGATTTATGATCAGATTATCTATGAATCTTATTTGAGTTTCTTCTGATCTCTTATATGCATGATTTCATATCCTTGTAATTCTCTTCGAGTTGTGGGTTTTGTTTGGCCAACTTGATCTATGATTCTTGCAATGGGAGAAGTGCTTGGTTTTGGGTTCATACCGTGCGGTGACCTCACCCAGTGACAGAAGGGGTAGCGAGGCATGCATCATGTTGTTGCCATCAAGGGTAAAAAGATGGGGTTTACATCATTGGTTTGAGTTTATCCCTCGACATCATGCCATCTTGCTTAAGGCATTACTCTGTTCGTCATGAACTCAATACACTACATGCATGCTGGATAGCGGTCGATGTGTGGATTAATAGTAGTAGATTCACAAAGTATCGGTCTACTTGTCTCGGACGTGATGCCTATATGTATAATCATTGACATAGATATCGTCATGACTTTGCGCGGTTCAATCAATTTCTCGAGAGTAATCTGTTCACCCACCGTAATATTTGCTATTTTGAGAGAAGCCTCTAGTGAACACTATGGCCCTCGGGTCTACTTCACATCATATTTTCAGCCTTACACTTTTACTTCGTTGCACTTTCCGCCTTCATATCTCACTTTGCAATCAATCTTGAAGGGATTGACAACCCCTTTATAGCGTTGGGTGCAAGCTCGTTTGTGTTTGCGCAGGTACTCTAAACACTTGGCTTGATTCTCCTACTGGATTGATATCTTGGTTCTCAAACTGAGGGAAATACTTACTGCTCCTGTGCTGCATCACCCTTTCCTCTTCAAGGGAAAAACCAACGCAAGCTCAAGAGGCAGCACAAGGATTCCTGGCGCCATTGCCGGGGATTTCTGGCGCCATACCAGAAGGATTTCTGGCGCCTTTGTCGGGGAGGATCAAGTTCTAAGTGAAGCTCATCCAAGTAAGTGTCGCAAACTCATCTCTTTCATTTACTTTTTTGCCTCTCGTTTTCCTCTCCCCCACTTCTGAAGAAAAATTACAAAATATTTGCCTTTTTCGTTTGCCCTTCCTTTGCTTGTGTGCTATGTGCCTTCAATATGCTTGTATCTTCGCTTGCTGAAAATCTATTGATATGGATCCTCATCCACTTGCTAATCTCTTTAAGAGATCCAATTATGTTGATACAATTGCTAGTGAGTTGAGTGCACTTGACTATCTTTATGGAGTTTTGCTTGGGATGCGTGAATCTGAAAATCGTGATGAAGAAATTTATGAAGTGATTCACGAGGGCTCCTTGACTGAAAAGCATGATTGCAATGGTTTCACTATAAATCCTATTAGTGTCAATCATGCTAAAAATATGCAAAACCCTAAGCTTGGGGATGCTAGTTTTGCTTTGTCCACTACTTGTTGCAATGATCGTGATTGGGGCGATGATTTTTCTTATGATCTTAAAAATTTGTTCAAACCTCATGATGAATATGATATTTGCAACAATACTGAAAGTGGGATTGAAGAAGTCATGACTTTAGTTGATGATAATCCCACTATTTTTGAAGAGCGTCAACTTTGCATGCATGTGGATCATGAAAAGAATATCCTTTGTGATAGCTATATTGCTGAATTTGATTATGATCCCACATGTAATTTCTCTAAGAGAGGAAAATATTGTGGTAGAAACTTTCATGTTACCAAATCACCTCTCGTTCTGTTGAGATTGATATTGTCTCATTCTTCTTCCTTGCATATGGTAACTATTGGTTGTCTTGACAATCTGTTTTCCTATAAAATGCCTATGCATAGGAAGTATGTTAGACTTAAATATGTTTGTCACATGTTTCATGATGCTCTCGTTGTGCTTCAATTATTGTCTTTTGTGTGAGCATCATTGAATTATCAATGCCTAGCTAAGGGCGTTAAACAATAGCGCTTGTTGGGAGGCAACCCAATGAATTTATCTTTTTCTTTCTGTTTTGTTGCATCCACACCATCATAATTCTGTTATGATTCTGTTTTTTTTTGTGTTTCTTTTTGTGTTTGAGCCAAGCAAAACCTTTATGATTAGTTTGGTGATGGTTGTTTGATCCTGCTGGAAAAAGACAGAAACTTTTCGCTCACGAAATTATATTTCATTTTTATTAAGAAAGGGCTTTTGAGTTGATTCTTTTTACTGCTTGTTGATTTGACTTTTTCCCAGGCTGTCGTACTTTTTCAAAAAAATTGAGGTATAGAAGTATACGAAGTACACAGATTGCTACAGACTAGTCTGTTTTTGACAGATTCTGTTTTTGTTGTGTTGGTTGCTTGTTTTGATGAAACTATGGATAGTATCGGGGGTACTAGCCATGGAAAAGTGAGAATAAAGTAACTTAACACCAATATAAATAGAAATCAAGATGGCTACAGTACCTAAAGAGGTGGTAGTTTGTTTTCTTTTGCTAATGATATCATGATTTTCTGTTTAAGTTTTGTGTTGTGAAGTTTTCAAGTTTTGGGTGATGTTCTCATGGACAAAGGGATAAAGAGTGGAACGAGCTCAAGCTTGGGGATTCCCAAGGAATACCAAGCCAAATTCAAGGACACCAAAAAGCCTAAGCTTGGGGATGCCCCGGGAAGGCATCCCCTCTTTCGTCTTCAATCCATCGGTAACATTACTTGGAGCTATATTTTTATTCACCACATGATATTTGTTTTTCTTGGAGCGTTTTGTATCGTAGGATTATTTTCTTTTTGTTGTGTCAAAATCATCCTTGCTGCATACCTTTTGAGAGAGACACGCACTCATCGTGAATTTGCTAGAATACTCATTGTGCTTCACTTATATCTTTTGAGCTAGGCAATTTTGCTCTATGTGCTTCACTTAGATCTTTTAGAGCACGGCGCTGCGTAACTTGGTAGTTGGCTTGTGCTATGAAAGTAGTCCCAAAGGTGATAGGTACCCAAAGAGGATACAATAAACTTCCAGCTTCATGTGCATTGAGTAGAAAGAGAAGTTTGATTCCTCTCAATTAGTTTTGAGACGTGGATTTGGTAATATTAAGAGTTATGTTAGTAGGGTATTGTGAATCAAGAAATACTTGTGTTGAAGTTAGTGATTCCCGTAACATGCACGTATGGTGAACCGCTATGTTAGGAAGTCGGAGCATAATTGATCTATTGATTGTCATCCTTTGTGTTGCGGTCGGGATCGCGCAATGGTTAACACCTACCAACCCTTCCCCTAGGAGTATGCGTTTAGCACTTTGTTTCGATTACTAATAAAAACTTTCGCAACAAGTATGTGAGTTATTCATGACTAATGTGAGTCCATGGTATAGATGCAATTTCACCTTCCACCATTGCTAGCCTCTCTAGTGCCGCGCAATTTTCGCCGGTGCGCAAACCCACCATATGCCTTCCTCAAAACAGCCACCATACCTACCTACTATGGCATTTTCATAGCCATTCCGAGATATATTGCAATGCAACTCCCACCGTTCCATCTCATGACTTGCGCCGTCACTCTCATATTGCCATTGCATGATCATAAGATAGCTAGCGAGATGTTTCGACGTCATACGCCAAGCTAGATCGTTGCACATCCCGGTACACTGCCGGAGGCATTTCCTGTAAAGTCATCATTCTAAGCTTTGAGCTGTGAGTAAATAAAAGTGTGATGATCATCATTATTAGAGCACTGTCCCATCTGAGGAAATAAAAAAAAATAGGCCAAAGTTGTCCACAAAAAAAAGAGGAGATATGGAAAGAGGCCAAAGAGCCCAAACAAAAAAACAGAGAAAAAGAGAGAAGGGACAATGCTACTATCTCTTTCCACACTTGTGCTTCATAATACCACCATGTTCTTCATGATTGAGAGTCTCTTGTTTTTTCACCACCATATGCTAGTGGGAATTTCATTATATAACATGTCTTGTATATTCCAGTGATGGGCTTCCTCAAAATTGCCCTAGGTCTTCGTGAGCAAGCAAGTTGGATGCACACCCACTAGTTCCCCTTTTGAGCGTTCACATACTTATAGCTCTAGTGCATCCTTTCTATGGCAATCCCTACTCATTCATATTGTTATATATTAATGGGCATCTCCATAGCCCTTTGATATGCCAAGTCGATGTGACCATCTCCTCCTTTTTTGTCACACAACCTCCACCACACTCTATTCCACCATAGTGCTATATCCATGGCTCACGCTCATGTATTGCGTGAGAGTTGAAAAAGGTTTGAGAAAGTAAGAGTACGAAAGCAATTACTTGGCCAATACCGGGGTTGTGCATGATTTAAATTAATTGTGTGGGGATGATGGAGCATAGCCAGACTATATGATTTTGTAGGGATAACTTTCTTTGGCCTTGTTATTTTGAAAGTTTATGATTACCTTGCTAGTTTGCTTGAAGTATTCTTGTTTTCACGTCAATAGCAAACTATTGTTTTGAATCTTATGGATGTGAACATTCATGTCACATGAAAGAATTTACAAAGGACAACTATGTTAGATAGCATTCCACATCAAAAATTCAGTCTTTATCACTTCCCTACTCGAGGACGAGCAGGAGTTAAGCTTGGCGATGCTTGATACGTCTCCAACATATCTATAACTTTAGATGGTTCCATGCTATTATCTTGTCAAACTTTGGATGTTCTGTATGCCTTTTATATCTTTTTTGGGACTAACTTATTAACTCAGTGCCAAGTGCCAGTTCCTATTTTTTCTGTGTTTTTGACCCTTTTCAGAGGAGGATTCTAAACGGTGTCCAAACGGAATAAAACTTCCGAAAAGATTTTTTCCGGAACAGAAGATACGCACGGGACGTGAGAACCAAGGCACAAGCCACCAGGGGAGGCCACAAGCCCCCTAGCCGCGGCTTGGGGGCCGCGCCTAGAAGGCTTGTGGGCCCCCCGTGGCTCCTTTGCCCAACTTCTTCCGCCTATAAATCCCCGAAAAATCCAAAACTGCGCGAGAGAGCCACGAAAATACTTTTCCACCGCCGCAAGCTTCTGTCTCCGCAAGATCCCATCTGGGCACGTTCTGGTGCCCTGCCGGAGGGGGGATTCGGATACGGAGGGTTTCTTCATCAACACCATGACGTCTTCGATGATGCGTGAGTAGTTCACCATAGACCTACGGGTCCATAGCAAGTAGCAAGATGGCTTCTTCTCTCTCTTGGATCTTCAATACAAAGTTCTCCATGATCTTCATGGAGACCTATCTGATATAATCTTGTTTTGCGGTGTGTTTGTCGAGATCCGATGAATTGTGGATTTATGATCAGATTATCTATGAATCTTATTTGAGTTTCTTCCGATCTCTTATATGCATGATTTCATATCCTTGTAAATCTCTTCGAGTTGTGGGTTTCGTTTGGCCAACTTGATCTATAATTCTTGCAATGGGAGAAGTGCTTGGTTTTGGGTTCATACCATGCGGTAACCTCACCCGGTGACAGAAGGGGTAGCGAGGCACGCATCGTGTTGTTGCCATCAAGGGTAAAAAGATGGGGTTTATATGTATTGCATGAATTTATCCCTCTACATCTTGTCATCTTGCTTAAGGCGTTACTCCGATTGTTATGAACTCAATACTTACTGCTACTGTGCTGCATCACCCTTTCCTCTTCAAGGGAAAAACCAATGCAAGCTCAAGAGGTAGCAGCGGGCTGCGATCGTAGCGGAGACGGAGCGGCTGAACACAGATGTTTGCTGTGTATCCCTTGCAACGGCGTCAGAAATAGTTGTGTCGATGGCACCAGGAATCCTTTAGCTGCGGCTACGCCTTAAGGGACTTCCTAGGCAAGTATGCAAAGGATTTCCCCCGTGGCCTTGGAGCCTTGCGTTGGTGTTCCCTCGAAGCGGAAAGGGTGATGTAGCGCAGCGACGGTAAGTACTTCCCTCAGTTTGAGAACCAAGGTATCAATCCGGCGGAGGAGTATCTCAAGATCCTGCACAAACACAAAAGCTTGCACCCAATGCTATGAAGGGGTTGTCAATCCCTTATAGATTGTTTGCCAAGAGAGAACTGAAAGCAACAAAATAACAAAGCAAAGTAAAAGCGGAGGTGTAAACGATGGATGTGAATAGACCCGGGGGCCATAGTGTTTACTAGTGGCTTCTCTCATGAAAGCAAGTAGACGGTGGGTGAACAAATTACTGTCGAGCAATTGATAGAACCGCGCAAAGTCATGACGATATATATGCAATGATTATTTCTATAGGCATCACGTCCAAAACAAGTAGACCGATACTGTCTGCATCTACTACTATTACTCCACACGTCGACCGCTATCCAGCATGCATCTAGTGTATTAAGTCCATAAGAACAGAGTAACGCCTTAAGCAAGATGACATGATGTAGGGGGATAATCTCAAACCAATGATAAAAACCCCATCTTTTTACCCTTGATGGCAACTACTTGATGTGTGCCTTCCTGCCCGTACTGTCATTAGGAATGGTCACCACATGGCAGAACCCAAAACCAAGCAATTCTCCCATTGCAAGAATCATAGATCTAGTTGGCCGAACAAGACCCAAGACTCGGAGAAACTTACAGGGATATCAAATCATGCATATAAGAAATCAGCAAAGACTCAAATATATATCATAGATAATCTAATCACAAATCCACAATTCATCTGATCTCGACAAACACACCGCCCAAGAAGATTACATCGGATAGATCTCCATGAAGATCATGGAGAACTTTGTATTGAAGATCCAAGAGAAAGAAGAAGCCATCTATCTACTAACTACGGACCCATAGGTCTGAAGTGAACTACTCACGAGTCATTGGAAGGGCGATGATGATGATGAAGAAGCCCTCCAACTCCAAAGTCCCCTCCGGCAGGGCGCCGGGAAGGGTCTCCAGATGAGATCTCGTGAAGACGGAAGCTTGCGGCGGTGGAAAAGTATTTTCGAGGCTCCCCTGATTTTTTGCGGAATATTTGGGAATTTATAGGCCAAAGACCTAGGTCAGGGGGCGGCCAGGGAGGCCACAAGCCTGCCCACAGCCGCCTCCCCCCTGGTGGCGGAGTGGGGGCTTGTGGGCTCCCTGGAGCGCACCTGGCTTCGCCCAAAAGCCCCCTCGTCATTTTCCGTTCGGGAAAAAATCATTTCGGGGTTTTTCTTTCGTTTGGACTCCGTTCCAAAATCAGATCTGAAAAGAGTCAAAAACACGGAAAAACAGGAACTGGCACTTGGCACTGAATTAATAAGATTGTCCCAAAAAAAGATATAAAAGGTACATAAAACAACCAAAGTAGACAAGATAACTGCGTGAAACCATCAAAAATTATAGATACGTTTGAGACGTATCAAGCATCCCCAAGCTTAACTCCTGCTCGTCCTCGAGTAGGGAAGTGATAACAATGAATTTTTTATGCTTTCATGCTACCTAGCATAGGTGTCCTTTGTAATTCCTCTTATGTGATGTGAATGTTCAGATCCATTAGATTCAAAACAATAGTTTGCTATTGACGTGGAACCTATAATAATTCAAGCAAACTAGCAAAGTAATCATGAACTTTCAAAATAACAAGGCCAAAAGAAAGTTATCCCTACAAAAGCATATAGTCTGGCTATGCTCTATCATCATTGCACAACGAATTTAAATCATGCACAACCCCGGTATTGGCCAAGTAATTGTTTCACACCTTTACTTTCTCAAACCTTTTCAACTCTCACGCAATACATGAGCGTGAGCCATGGTTATAGCACTATAGATGGTGCGGAGTGTGGTGGAGGTTGCAAGACAAAAAGGAGAAGATAGTCACACTAACTAGGCATATCAATGAGCTGTGGAGATGCTCATCAATAGATATCAATGTCAATGAGTAGGGATTGCCATACAAATGATGCACTAGAGCTACGAGTAAGTGAAAGCTCTTAAAGAAAACTAGTGGGTGTGCATCCAACTTGCTTTCTCACCAAGACCTAAGGCAATTTTGAGGAAGCCTATCATTGGAATATACAAACCAAGTTATATAATGAAGATTTTCCCACTAGCTATATGGTGGTGACAAAACGAGAGACTCTCAATCATGAAGATCATGGTGCTTAATATGCACAAGTGTGGAAAAAGTGGTAGCATTGTCCCTTCTCTCTTTTTCTCTCATTTTTTTTATTTTTTTTTAATTTTTTTTGGTGGGCTCTTTGGCCTATTTTTTTGTGGGCTTCTTTGGCCTCTTTTATTTCCTCACATGGGACAATGCTCCATTAATGATGATCATCACACTTTTAACTCAAAACTTAGAGTAACAATGACTCTATATGGAATGCCTTCGGTAGTGTACCGTGGCAATGATCTAGCATGGCATAGACATCAATGGAAACATCATGCTAGCTATCTTACGATCATGCAATGGCAATGTAGACGTGGTGGCACATGTCATGGTAGTAGTTGCATGGCAATATATCTCGGAATGACTTTGAAAAGGCCATAGTAGGTAGGTATGGTGGCTGTTTTGAGGGGGGCTAATGGTGGGTTTTGTGCACCGGCGAAACTTGCACGCCACTAAGAAGATAGTGATGGTGGAAGGTGAAAGTGCATCTAAACCATGGACTCAACATTAGTCATGAAGAACTCATATACTTGTTGCAAAAGTTTTATTAGTAATCGAAACAAAGCATTCAACGCATACTCCTAGGGGAAGGGTTGGTAGGTATAAACCATCGTGCGATCCCGACCGCCACGCAAAGGATGACAATCAATATACTAATCATGCTCAGATTTCATCACATAGCGGTTCACATGCGTGCATGCTATGGGAATCGCTAACTTCAACACAAGTATTTCAAGATCCACAACACCTTACTAGCATGACTTTAATATTACCATAACCACAACTCAAAACTAATTGAGATGAATCAAACTTCTCTAACTATTCAATGCACATGAAGGTGGAAGTTTTCGTATCCCTTTGGATAACTACCCCTTTTGAGACTACTTTCAAAGGATAGATCAACTACCAAGCCACGCACCATTGTGCTATAAAAGATATAAGTGAAGCACATAGAGCAAAAGTATCTAGCTCAAAAGATATAAGTGAAGCACATGTGAGCTGAATTGTCTACCAAAAGATATAAGTGAAGCTCGACAAAATCATGGTGTGTGCATGTCTCTCTCTATAGGTGTGCAGCAAGGATGATTGTGACACAACAAAAATAAAAGACTCCTACGATACAAGACGCTCCAAGCAAAAACACATAACATGTGGTGAATAAAAATATAGCCCCAAGTAACGTTATCGATGGATTGAAGACGAGAGACGGGATGCCTTCCCGGGGCATCCCCAGGCTTAGGCTTTTATGGGATCCTTGAATCTATTGGGGTGCCTTGGGCATCCCCAAGCCTGAGCTCTTGCCACTCTTTATCTCTTTGTCCATAAGAACTTCACCCAAAACATGAAAACTTCACAACACGAAACTTAAACAGAAACTCGTGATAACATTAGTACAAGAAAGCAGACCACCACTTCCTTAGGTACTGCAAACTTAAATTCTACTTGTATTGATGTTGGGTTACTGTAATTTCAATCTTCCATGGCTAATACCCCCCGATACTATCCATAGTTTCATCAAAATAAGCAACCAACACAACAAAAACAGAATCTGTTAACAGCAGACTAGTATGTAGCAATCTGTATGTTTCGTATACCTATGGTACGTCAAAAATTCTGAAACATTACGACGGTCTGGAGAATTGGCGTAGCAATCAGAATCAAAAAGAATCAACTCAAAATCTCTTACACACAAAAGATGAAAATTATTTTCGTGAGCAGAAAGTTTCTGTCTTTTCCAGCATGACCAAACGATCATCCCCAAGACTAATCATAACGGTTTTGCTTGGCACAAACGCAAAAAGAAACACAAAAAATACAAGCATAACAGAATTATGAAAGTGTGGAAAACAAAAAACAGAAAGAAAAATGATATATTCGTTGGGTTGCCTCCCAACAAGCGCTTTTGTTTAACGCCCTTAGCTTGGCATTGAGGCAAACATATCTAAGTCTAACATACTTCCTATGCATAGGCATTTTATAGGAAAACAAATTGGCAAGACAACCAATAGCTTCCATATGCAAGGAAGAAGAAAGAGACAAGAGCAATCTCAACATCCTGAGAGGTGATTTGGTAACATGAAAGTTTCTACCAAAATATTTTCCTCTCTCATAGCAATTACATGTGGGATCATATTCAAATTCAACAATATAGTCATCCCATAGGATATTCTTTTCATGATCCACATGCATGCAAAGTTGACGCTCTTCAAAAATAGTGGGATTATCATCAAATAAAGTCATGACTTCTCCAATCCCACTTTCAGTATTGTTGCAAATATCATATTCATCATGAGGTTTGAACAAATTTTCAAGATCATAAGAAAGATCATCACCCCAATCATGATTATTGCAACAAGTAGTGGACAAAGAAAAACTAGCATCCCCAAGCTTAGGGTTTTGCATAATTTTAGCATGATTATCACTAATAGAATTTATAGTGAAACCGTTGCAATCATGCTTTTCATCCAAGGAGACCTCGTGAATCACTTCATAAATTTCTTTCTCACAATTTTGAGATTCACGCGTCTCAAGCAAAAATCCATAAAGATAGTCAAGTGCCCTCAACTTACTAGAAATTCGTTCCACATAAGTGGGTCTCTTAAAGAGATTACCTAGTGGATGAGGATCCATATCACTAGATTTTTTCAGCAAGCGAAGATGCAAGCATATTGAAGGCACATGGCACACAAACAAACAGAAAGCAAGTGAGAGAAAAGGGCGAACGAAAAGGGCAAAAAGGCAAAAGAAACCGGCGAAGGAGAAAGGCAAACGAAAAGGGCAAATGTGAAGTGGGGGAGAGGAAAACGAGAGGCAACTGCAAACAAAAGTAAATGCAAGAGAAGAGTTTGTGAGACCTACTTGGATAGATCTTGATTTCTCATCCCCGGCAACGGCGCCAGAAATACTTCTGATGTTTGCTATGTATCCCTTGCAATGGCACCAGAAATAGTTGTGTCGACGGCACCAGGAATCCTTCAGTTGCGGCTACGCCTTAAGGGACTTCCTAGGAAAGTATGCCAAGGATTTCCCCCGTGGCCTTGGAGCCTTGCGTTGGTGTTCCCTCGAAGCGGAAAGGGTGATGTAGCACAGCGCCGGTAAGTATTTCCCTCAGTTTGAGAACCAAGGTATCAATCCGGCGGAGGAGTATCTCAAGATCCTGCACAAACACAAAAGCTTGCACCCAACGCTATGAAGGGGTTGGCAATCCCTTATAGATTGTTTGCCAAGTGAGAACTGAAAGCAACAAAGTAACAAAGCAAATTAAAAGCAGAGGTGTAAACGATGGATGTGAATAGACCCGGGGGTCGTAGTGTTTACTAGTGGCTTCTCTCATGAAAGCAAGTAGACGGTGGCTGAACAAATTACTGTCGAGCAATGGATAGAACCGCGCAAAGTCGTGACGATATTTATGCAATGATTATTTCTATAGGCATCACGTCCAAAACAAGTAGATCAATACTGTCTGCATCTACTACTATTACTCCACACGTCGACCGCTATCCAGCATGCATCTAGTGTATTAAGTCCATAAGAACAGAGTAACGCCTTAAGCAAGATGACATGATGTAGAGGGATAATCTCAAACCAATGATAAAAACCCCATCATTTTACCCTTGATGGAAAATACTTGATGTGTGCCTTGTTGCCCCTACTGTCACTGGGAAAGGTCACCACATGGCAGAACCCAAAACCAAGCACTTCTCCCATTGCAAGAATCATAGATCTAGTTGGCCGAACAAGACCCAAGACTCGGGGAGACTTACAAGGATATCAAATCATGCATATAAGAAATCAGCAAAGACTCAAATATATATCATAGATAATCTGATCATAAATCCACAATTCGTCGGATCTCGATAAACACACCGCCAAAGAAGATTACATCGGATAGATCTCCATGAAGATCATGGAGAACTTTGTATTGAAGATCCAAGAGAGAGAAGAAGCCATCTAGCTACTAACTACGGACCCGTAGGTACGAAGTGAACTACTCACGAGTCATTGGAGGGGCGATGATGATGATGAAGAAGCCCTCCAACTCCAAAGTCCCCTCCGGCAGGGCGCCAGGAAGGGTCTCCACATGAGATCTCGCGGAAACGGAAGCTTGCGGCGGCGGAAAAGTATTTTCGAGGCTCCCCTTATTTTTTTGCGGAATATTTGGGAATTTATAGGCCAAAGACCTAGGTCAGGGGGCGGCCAGGGAGGCCACAAGCCTGCCCACCGCTGCCTCCCCCCCCCCCCTCTGGTGGTGGAGTGGGGGCTTGTGGGCTCCCTGGAGCCCACCTGGCTTGGCCCAAAAGCCCCCTAGTCTTCTTTCGTTCGGGAAAACATCATTTCGGGGTTTTTCTTCCGTTTGGACTCCGTTCCAAAATCTGATCTGAAAATAGTCAAAAACACGGAAAAACAGGAATTGGCACTTGGCACTGAATTAATAAGTTAGTCCCAAAAAAAGATATAAAAGGTACATAAAACAACCAAAGAAGACAAGATAACAGCGTGAAACCATCAAAAATTATAGATACGTTTGAGACGTATCAAACACCGAAGGTTGGCGGCTCGAGGGACAGCAGCGCGCGTCCGACGTTGTACACCAAAGGGGACACCACGGGCGCATCTCGGCTGACTTACACCTGACTCGCCTCTTTGATACCCCGTGCACCCGTGGGGCGGGTCCTGATCGACCTTTACAAACTGTTCCGAGGGGAGGTCCGGCCCAACCACCTAACCCGCCGCCGCCTCAACCGATGGATGCCCATGTGTCTCATTTCCACACGCCACGAGGTCACTTCTCAAATCCCATGGATAATGTGCTGCCAGCAACTCGCCACCTGGAGTCCCTCCCGATTTATGGAAACTCCCCGGCCGAGATAGAGGCTAGAAACGCCATCGAGATGCTAAAAACGGTCGTGGTCCAGCACGCACAATATTCTCATAGCCTCGACAGGTTACACTCCACGCCTCACGCGAGCCACACCAGAAGTCGCCACGAGGACTTACTCGCGGTAACCAGCGGGCCATGGCACATTCCTCAAAACAACCCGCTTGGGATGCCCGACACACGAGCCCAAGACATCATGGACGCAGCAAGAGCTGCGCGTCAGATAGAAACGGCAGCCGCGGCGGGTCAGGCTTACCCGGCTTACACCTCGACACCTCCCGCGCTCCTTAACGCCGGAGGCAAACACATTGGAGTGTCATGTCTTGTGCCGGCTCTACGCAATGAGCGGATGTCGAAGGACTTCAAAGGAGCCAGGAAGGTTCCTAATTACTCACCCAATCTCGAACCAGGATCATGGATCGAGAGTTACAAACTCGCGATGGACATGCTTGACGTAAACGAGGCGGTTTGCGCCAAGTATTTCACTATGATGCTCGAAGGAACGGCGCGTGCGTGGTTAAAACATTTACCGCCTAACTCCATCAACACCTGGGCAGAGCTAAAAGAGCACTTCATCAAAAACTTCAGAGGGACTTGCAAACGCCCAATGACCATTGTCGACCTGCAGCACTGCATTCAGCGCCCGGACGAGTCGGCCCATCATTGGACTCCGTGAGTCGCAGAAGTGATTCATTCATCAGAAGGCATCTCGGCGACTCAGGCAATATTGATCTTGGAGAAAAACTGTCATTACGAACCTCTGGTATGGAAGCTAGGGCGGCTTAAGCGAAAAGTACATGACATAGGCGAGTTGATGGATACCCTCACTAGGTATGTTGAGTCGGACGACACTAAGGATCCTGGAGAGGACGACGACAAAGTTAGTACCGCCAGGAAGGGCGAGTTACCAAAGGGCCATTCTCAGTTTGAGGGCCGGGGCAACCACCACCATGGTGGGCACGGCAAAAGGAGACAACAGGAGGGTCCTATAGATTTTGTCGCTAATTCCAATACTGGCAACGGAAACCCATGCCAGAAGAAGCGGGGCTTCAGTGGGAAGAAACCGCGCAACTATCACGAGATGCTCAAAGGCCCTTGTCTGCAGCATGCCACGGTGGAGGGACCGGCGACTCACTCTTGGGAGGATTGCTACGTGATGCAGGAATTCTGGGCCGAGGCGCTCAGAAGAGGTCAGGGCGGTGATCAGGGTCAGCGACAGGAGCAACCCGGCGCGCCTGGGACACGCCAGATCCCGTTCGGGGGCTTTCCTAACCCGGGACCGCAGGGCGGATCGCGACCCAACGCTGGGCAATACCAAGTTCACAATCAGCAGTACAACCCGCCGGGAGTGTTTCAGCAACCACCCCCGCAAGGAGATCCCCAGCGACAGGAAGATCGTGGCGGGTTTCAGAATAACCCTAAGCAACTGAACAGCGGGCAATATCACGTGTTCACCACCAGCACGTGCAAGAGGGATCATAAGGTGAAACATAGAACTTTCAGCGTGGCCGAGCCGGCGCTTGCTACTTCTCAAACAACAGCGCCAGAATTTGACACGTTGACGGAGACTTGCTTGCGTTGGTTTTTCCCTTGAAGAGGAACGGGTGATGTAGCATAGGAGCAGTAAGTATTTCCCTGAATTGAGAACCAAGGTATCAATCCAGTAGGAGAATCTCGTCTAGTCCAGAGTACCTGCACAAACACAAAAGAGCTTGCACCCAACGCTATAAACGGGTTGCCAATCCCTTCAAGATTGATTGCAAAGTGAGATCTGAAGGCGGAAAGTGCAACGAAGAAAAAGAGTAAGGCTGAAAATATAGTGTGCAGTAGACCCGGGGGCCATAGTGTTCACTAGAGACTTCTCTCAAAATAGCAAGTATTACGGTGGGTGAACAAATTACTGACGAGCAATTGATACAACCGCGCAAAGTCATGACGATATCTAAGGCAATGATCAGACATATAGGCATCACGTCCGAGACAAGTAGACCGATACTTTCTGCATATACTACTATTACTCCACACATCGACCGCTATCCAGCATGCATCTAGTGTATTGAGTTCATGACGAACAGAGTAACGCCTTAAGCAAGATGACATGATGTAGAGGGATAATCTCAAACCAATGATGAAAACCCCATCTTTTTACCCTTGATGGCAACAACACGATACGTGCCTCTCTACCCCTTCTGTCACTGGGTGAGGTCACCGCACGGTATGAACCCAAACCCAAGCACTTCTCCCATTGCAAGAATCATAGATCAAGCTGGCCAAACAAAACCCACAACTCGAAGAGAATTACAAGGATATGAAATCATGCATAAGGGAGATCAGGAGAAACTCAAATAAGATTCATAGATAATCTGATCATAAATCCACAATTCATCGGATCTCAACAAACACACTGCAAAAGAAAATTACATCGGATAGATCTCCATGAAGAACATGGAGAACTTTGTATTGAAGATCCAAGAGAGAGAAGAAGCCATCTAGCTACTAGCTATGGACCCGTAGGTCTATGGTGAACTACTCACGCATCATCGAAGAGGTCATGGTGTTGATGAAGAAGCCCTCCGTATCCGAATCCCCCCTCCGGCAGGGCACCAGAACGTGCCCCAGATGGGATCTTGCGGAGACAGGAGCTTGCGGCGGCGGAAAAGTACTTTCAATGATCTCCTGATTTTTTATGGGATTTTAGGGAATATATAGGCGGAAGACCTAGGGCAGGGGAGCCACCGGGAGCTCATAAGCCTGCTAGGCCCCCCCTAGTCCGGGCCCGGTGGGCTTGTGACCTCCTCCGACGTCCCCTGCCTTGGTTCTCAAGTCTCACGCGTGTCTTCTGTTATGGAAAAAATCATTCCGCAGATTTTATTCCGTTTGGACTCCGTTTAAAATTCTCCTCTGAAAAGGGTCAAAAATACGGAAAAAACAGGAACTGGCACTTGCCACTAAGTTAATAAGTTAGTCCCAAAAAACATATAAAAGGCATACAAAACGTCCAAAGTTTGACAAGATAATAGCATGAAACCATCAAAAATTATAGATACGTTGGAGCCGTATCAGCGCTCCCCCGATACCTTCACTGGTCTGAACAGCCCATAACCTGGAGTAGGGAAGACCACCCGCCCCGAGTAGATAACCCTGGCAACTTGGCTTTGGTCGTGGCTCCCCAAGTCGGGGGGTACACCCTTTCCAAGGTCCTCATGGATGATGGCAGCAGCATTAACATCTTATACTTCGATACCTCCCGACGGATGAATATCTTGGAGAAAGACTTGATGCCATCATCCACGGTCTTCCACGGCATCGTCCCCGGTAAGTCGGCGTATCCGATTGGGTGGATTAAACTTAACGTGGCCTTTGGCACAGAGTCCAATTACAGGAGCGAGTCTCTCCTGTTCGAGGTGGTCAAAATTAAGAGCACCTACCATGCGTTGTTTGGAAGGCCGGCGTACGCTCGATTCATGGCCGCCCATGTTATGTTTATCTCAAACTCAAGATGCCCGGCCCTAAGGGACCGATTACCATCAGCGTAGACAGGAAAATAGCTCAAGAATGTGAAGAAGGTGACCCAGCTTACGCCGAGTCGGCTTGCGTGGCCGAAGAGTTCAAGTTTCACCAAGGTAATGTTGACCCGGCAGACATGACGCCGCTCACGAGGCTAACCATCGACTCCGAGCCGCCCCTCAAGTTTAAGCCGACGGATGATACCAAGGTCATAGACGTCACGTCTGGCGACTCCACCAAGCAGTTCACTATTGGGGCGGGTCTGGATCCCAAATAGGAAAGCGCGCTCATCGAATTCATCTATGAGAATCGGGACATCTTTGCATGGAAACCTTCTGATATGCCAGGTGTACCGAGAGAATTCGTTAAGCACCATCTTAATACTGACCCTAAAGTTAAGCTAGTTCGACAGTACCTTCGCAAGTTTAATGAAGAGCGTCGTAAGGCGATTGGAGAGGAAGTTGCCCGGCTTTTGGCCGCCGGGTTTATCATCGAGGTTTTCCATCCTGAATGGCTGGCTAACCCGGTCCTGGTGCTCAAAAAGAACGGCACTTTTCGCATGTGCATCGACTACACTGACCTCAACAAAGCCTGTCTGAAGGATCCCTTCGCCCTTCCCCGCATTGATCAAATTATTGACTCGGCGGCGGGTTGTGAGCGTTTGTGTTTCTTGGATGCTTATTCGGGATACCATCAGATCAAGATGGCGGTGGCGGATCAGGAGAAGACATCCTTCATAACCCCCTTCGGAGCTTTCTATTACGTGTCTATGTCGTTCGAGCTCAACAGTGCGGGGTGACTTATCAGCGTTGCATCTAGAATTGTTTGCACAACCATATCAGTCATAATGTCCACGCTTATGTGGATGACATCGTGGTCAGATCTCGACGGAAGGAGTCGCTCTTGGAGGATCTCAAGGAAACCTTTGACAACCTGCGCGTTTACCAAATGAGGCTTAATCCCACCAAGTGTTTGTTTGGTGTTCCTGGAGGGAAGTTATTGGGCTTTTTGGTGTCAGAACGTGGCATTGAAGCTAACCCGAACAAAAGCGAAGCAATTACTTCGCTGGGGAAATCGGCCAACGTTAACCAAGTCCAGCGCATGGCGGGTCGAATCGCAGCTCTGAGCCGCTTTATAAGTCGCCTCGGGGAGAAGGTCATCCCTCTCTATCAGTTGCTCAAGAAAACTGATCGTTTCGTATGGACGGACGAAGCCAATGAAGCTTTTGAAGACTTGAAGCGGCAATTAGTTAACCCGCCAGTATTGGCGGCTCCGGCACACAAGGAACCTATGCTCTTGTACATTGCGGCCAATTTCAAGGCAGTTAGCGTGGCAGTGGTTGTCGAGCGGAAGGAAGAAGGAAAGGAGTATCCGGACCAATGACCGATGTATTTTGTTAGCGAGGTCCTAACCCTCTCCAAGCAATGTTACCCGCATTGGCAGAAGCTGGTTTTTGGGGTGTTTATGGCAAGTCGGAAGCTGAAGCACTACTTCCAGGAACATCCAATCACGGTCGTCAGCTCTGCCCCCCTCGGCGACATCATACAGAACCGAGAGGCAACCAGACGGATTGCTAAGTGGGCCATCAAGTTGGGGCCCCATCATGTGCGGTATACGCCCCGGACAGCCATCAAGTCTCAAGCACTCGTGGACTTCATCAATGCATGGACCGAGTTACAAATCCCAGAGGATAGGCCTGATCATACTTATTGGACCATCTATTTCGATGGATCCAGGCAATTGGAAGGCTCGAGGGCTGGCGTGGTGATAACTTCGCCTCAAGGTGACAAGTTTTGCTATGTCCTTTGGCTCATGTTCCCATGTACCAATAATGCAGCAGAATATGAAGCCCTGCTCCATGGGTTGCGACTCGCCAAAGAGATGAACCTCACGCGAGTATGTGTCTGGGCGACTTAGATTTGGTGGCACAGCAGGTTTCTGGCACGTGGGATTCAGGAGACCCTTTGATGGCGGCTTATAGACAAGCTGTGTCAGATGGGGCGGGTCATTTCCATGGTTATCAAGTGGATCACATCGACCGGCGACTTAATGAAGCAGCGGACGCTCTTTCCCGTCTCGGTTCACAACGTAAGCCGGTTCGTCCTAATGTCTTTTTGGATATATTACATAACCCCTCGGTGAGACTACCTTCAGAGGAAGACTTGGCGGTGCCGGACCCCGAGTCTCGACTCGTGGCGGCTCTTCATGCTAGTCCGGATTGGGCAGCTCCTTATGTGGCATATCTCACCACAGGCGAGTTACCTGCCGATGAGTTATTGGCTCGCCAAATCGTCCGTCGGTGTAAATCCATGGTCATACACAATGGCGAGTTGCACAAACGAAGCACCTCGGGGGTATTTCAAAGGTGCGTCTCTCCTAAAGAAGGATGTATGATCCTTAATGAGATTCACGCAGGCGACTGTGGTCATCATGCTAGGTCATGATCCTTGGTTTCTAAATCCTTCAGACGTGGGTTCTATTGGCTGACGGCTCATGCAGACGCAGAAGAGATTGTTCGCCGATGTGATGGCTGCCAACAATTTGGACGTCAGATGCACGTGCTGGCTCAGGAATTGCGGATGATACCAATCACTTGTCTGTTTGCAGTCTAGGGGCTTGACATGGTTGGCCCTTTCAAAATGTCATCCAATAAAAAGACTCACCTATTGGTGGCGGTTGATAAGTTTACCAAGTGGGTTGAGGCAGAGCCTGTTAGTAGCTGTGATGCAGACACGGCTGTCAAATTCTTGAAAAAATTGATTTTCCGATTTGGATACCCTCATAGTATCATTACTAACAATGGTACTACTCTATCCAACGGTGCAATGCAAGAGTTTGTTCACGAGAGCATATCCGGCTTGACGTCTCCACGGTTGCACATCCCCAGTCTAATGGGCAGGCGGAAAGGGCGAATCAGGAAATATTGCGGGGAATTAAGCCTCGACTCATGGTACCTTTGGAACATACTCCAGGGTGTTGTGTGGAAGAATTGCCCTCGGTATTATGGAGCATCAGGACAACTCCAAATCGCTCCACGGGTTTTACTCCCTTCTTTCTGGTTTACGGGGCAGAAGCGGTGTTACCAAGTGACATCAGACACGATTCACCACGAGTCACCGCCTATGTGGAACAGGCCAACGAGCTGGCACGACAAGACTCGTTGGATGCTTTGGAGGAGGAACGTGACTTGGCCGCGTCACGATCAGCGTTGGATGCTTCACTCCCCGGCAACGGCGCCAGAAAAGAGTCTTGATGACCCACAAGTATAGGGGATCAATCGTAGTCCTTTCGGTAAGTAAGAGTGTCAAACCCAACGAGGAGCAGAAGGCTCTGATAAACGGACTTCAGCAAGGTAATAACTACAAGCACTGAAAGTAGCGGTAACAAGTGATTGTGTAGCGAGGTGAAACGTAGCAAGCAAAGAGTAACAAGTAACAAGTAGTAGCAACGGTGCAGCAAGTGGCCCAATCCCTTTTGTAGAAAGGGACAAGCCTGAAGAAAGTCTTATAGGAGGAAAAACGCTCCCGAGGACACACGGGAATTTCTGTCATGCTAGTTTCATCATGTTCATATGATTCGCGTTCGTTACTTTGATAGTTTGATATGTGGGTGGACCGGCGCTTGGGTACTGCCCTTACTCGGACAAGCATCCCACTTATGATTAACCTCTCTCCCAAGCATTCGCAACTACAAAAGAAGAATTAAGACAAAGTCTAACCATAGCATTAAACTAGTGGATCCAAATCAGCACCTCACGAAGCAACGCATAGACTGGGGTTTAAGCTTCTGTCACTCCAGCAACCCATCATCTACTTACTACTTCCCAATGCCTTCCTCTAGGCCCAAATATGGTGAAGTGTTATCTAGTCGACGTTCACATAACACCACTAGATAAAAAGACAACATACAGCATATCAAAATACCGAACGAATATCAAATTCACATGACTATTATTAACATGACTTATCCCATGTCCTCAGGAACAAAAGTAACTACTCACAAAACATAATCATAATCATGATCAGAGGTGTAATGAATAGCATCAAGGATCTGAACATAAACTCTTCCACCAAGTTATCCAACTAGCATCAACTACAAAGAGTAATCAACACTACTAGCAACCTTACAAGTACCAATCGGAGTCGTGAGACGGAGATTGATTACAAGAGATGAACTAGGGATTGGAGAGGAGATGGTGCTGATGAAGATGTTGATGAAGATACCTCCCCTCTGACGAGAGGAGTGTTGGTGATGACGATGGCGACGATTCCCCCCCTCCGGGAGGGAAGTTTCCTCGGCAGGATCGTCCTGCTGGAGCTCTAGATTGGATCTGCTCAAGTTCCGCCTCGTGGCGGCGGCGAAACCACGAAAAAGCTCCATGTTGATTTTTTTCTGGACTAGGGCGCTTCATATAGCAAAAGAGGGGGGCTAGTGGGCCGACAGGGAGCCCACAAGCCCCCACTCCGCCACCAGGGGGTGGCGGTGTCAGGGCTTGTGGCGCCCTGGCAACCCCCTCCGGTAGTTCTTTCGCCCAGTATTTTTTTATAATCCAGAAAAAATTCACATAACTTTTCAGGTCATTTGGAGATGTGTAGAATAGTGGACTAGGATTTGCTCCTTTTCCAGTCCAAAATTCCAGCTGCCTGAATTCTCCCTCTTCAAATAAACCTTGCAAAATAAGAGAGAAAAGGCATAAATATGGTAGCACAAGTAATATAACAGCCCAAAAACCAATAAATATCAACATGAAAGCATGATGCAAAATGGACGTATCAACTCCCCCAAGCTTAGACCTCGCTTGTCCTCAAGCGAAAACCAAGTTCCATAAACATGTCCACATGTTGAGGGACGAAGGTGTCGATAAAACATAATACGGACATGAGGGCATCATGATCACACATAGAACAGCAATACATCATAAAGATTCTTATGGGAAAGTAACAATTCCTTCACAAAGCAAAGCATGAAGCAAAAACCTTACCGAGAAGTAACCAACAATAGTCCATAGTCATTGAAGCAATTGCAATTTATCACAACATTAGAAAGAGTCAAATAAGAGCTTATAAGGCAAACCCACATACACAATCATCTCTTTTGTTTTCCACAATTGTTACAACTCACGTGGTACTCATGGTGTCAAAGTTTCAGCTGGACACAGAGGAAGATAGGGGCTTATCGTTTTGCCTCCCAACCATTTACCTCAAGGGTAAAGTCAACAACAATAAAGCATAAGTACTCCACTCCAAGTTGATATATGAATATAGATATTTCCCAAACATGTGACGGTAGCCAAGACAAAGGCGAAAATAAGGAATTGGTGAAGATCACCATGGCTCTTACAAGGGTAAAAAGTAAAGGTACAAGATAGGCCATTCGCAGAGGGAAACAGAGGTTGTCATGCGCTTTTGAGGTTTGAATGTGTGTCCTCTTAGTGCGGAGGAACGTCACTTTATATTGCCTCCTGTGAAAAAGAACTTTATTATGCAGTCTATCGCTTTTATGTCTTCCTCATCACAGGTTCGTACAAAGCTTATTTTCCACACACTAATAGATCATACATATTAGAGAGCAATGTTTATTGCTTGCATCGATGACAACTTACTTGAAGGATCTTATTCAATCCAAGGTAGGTATGGTGGACTCTCATGGCAAAACTGGGTTGGAGGTTTATGGATGCACAAGTAGTATCTCTACTTGGTGCGGGAGTTTTGGCTAATATGAGGTGGAAGCAATCATCACATGCTAAGGGATCTCTAATCATATAACATTGTTTGGAACCAAGCAAACACAATTCATTATGTTGTCTTCCTTGTCCAACATCTACTTCTAAGCATGTAATAGTTTGGTGAGTGCTCACAATTGCAAAAAGTGTCTAAGATGATATATTTATATGTGAACCTCTCTTTCCTTATTACTTCTTATTAATTGCAACAATGACTGAGGTCTATGTTGATTTATTCTCAACAATTTCCAATCATCATACGTGTCATACGTGAAGTTATCACTTTCCATAAGATCATCTCATGATCTTTCATGCTATCGTTCTTTTCATACTTTTGATTATGGCACAAAGCAAAGCCCTTGACTAAGACACACTTTATTATATAGCTCGTAAGCTCGAATACATCGGGGGAGAAACAAAAGCAAAAGACTCAAACTAAAAACTAAAGACTTATTCCTCTAAAAGAAGAAATAAAAACTGAAAAGTAAAGAACTAAAACAAAGGTAAAAGCAAAAGATATAAAGGTGATACGATACCAGGGCAACTCCCCCAAGCTTGGCGGAAGCCAAGGGGATTGCCCATACCAATGCTTAGTTGTCTTCCTTTGATGGTGATGGTGGTGGAGTTGTTGGAGTAATCTGATCCTCCGCCTTCCAAGGCATAGGTGCTCCATCATGGCAGGATGAACGAGTCGCCGGAATCCTCAAATCTGCAGCCAACCTTATTGATTTAAGTATGTACTCATACTCATAGTTTTGGTTCTGCAGGTCATAGATCTGGCCCTGAAGTTGATCAACCCTGTCATAAAGCCTGGAGAGGTGTTTCCCAATATCAATGGCATCCATCTTGTGATTGCTAGTGAACTCCGTGATCATTGTGTGGTTGGCGTTGAGTCCACGCTCCACCATCCCTTGGCACTTCAAGACTTGTTGCTCCATTGCCTCGAGCCTCGTCTCCATGCTTCCGGTCTTCTTAGGCCCCTCAATATCACGGATGTGCAACATCCCCTCGCTCTTCTTGATAGATTGAGGGTGTTTCAGCACTTCCGTGAGGTAGGGATTGATGACCTTCTCGAAGATCTTCTCCTTAGGAGCGTTTGGGGAAGTCATGATGATCTAGATCTGTCATAGAAACAGGCTCGAAACGAAAACAGAGGAAAACTACGCAATACAGAGATCAAAACCTTCGGGCAACTATATATTGATTTTTTCTGGGCCAGAAGGAGTCCTCCACAAGAAAACGGAGTCCGGGAGGCACACGAGGTGACCACAAGCTTGCCCTCCGCCACCAGGGGGGTAGGGGCGGTGGCAGGGCTTGTGGCTGCCTCGTTCGCTCTCCGAACTGCTTTTTATTTTTCTAATTTTCCAAAAATTCCAAAACGGAAGAAATTTCCTATTGGAAAAGTATCGGAGTCCAATTTCTTACCGAAACAGATACATCTTCGTTTTCAAGGTCTGAAACAGGCTGATAAACATCCCTTATGTACTCCTCTGGAGTTATGACATTGATGATATTGGTCTCAACATTTATGGGAGTACCACAGATGTAATGCTTGATTCTTTGCCCATTTACCACTCTAGGAAAACTTCCTTCCGTGTTATTGATTTTGATGGCACCGGAACGATATACTTCCTCGATAACATAGGGACCTTCCCATTTAGAGAGAAGCTTGCCTGCAAAGAATCTCAAACAAGAATTGTATAGCAAGACATAATCACCTACATTGAACTCTCGTTTCTGTATTCGTTTGTCGTGCCATCTCTTAACCTTTTCCTTGAACAACTTGGCTTTCTCATATGCCTCGGCTCTCCATTCATCTAACGAGCTGATATCAAACAACCGCTTCTCACCGGCAGGTTTGAAATCAAAGTTGAGCTCTTTGATTGCCCAATAAGCTTTGTGTTCCATCTCAAGAGGTAAATGACAGGCCTTACCGTAAACCATTTTATACGGTG
Source organism: Hordeum vulgare subsp. vulgare (assembly GCF_904849725.1). Taxonomy (NCBI): domain Eukaryota; kingdom Viridiplantae; phylum Streptophyta; class Magnoliopsida; order Poales; family Poaceae; genus Hordeum; species Hordeum vulgare. The sequence goes on from NC_058524.1 coordinate 534,909,875, forward strand.
ACATGCCCATGGGATTCTTATAAGGAGTCCTATAAGCCCATAGTGCATCGTCAAGTTTTCTAGACCAGTTCTTTCGAGATCTATTGACGGTCTTTTGTAGGATCAACTTGATCTCCCTATTATTCAACTCCCCTTGACCACTAGACTGAGCATGATAAGGAGATGCAACTCTATGGTTGACATCATACTTAGCTAGCATCTTGCGGAAAACACCATGAATGAAGTGTGAACCGCCATCAGTCATCAAGTATCTAGGGACTCCAAATCTTGGGAATATGACTTCTTTAAGCATCTTAATAGAGGTGTGGTGATTAGCATTTTTAGTGGGGATAGCTTCTACCCACTTAGTAACGTAATCCACAGCAACTAAGATGTGAGTGTACCCATTGGAACTCGGGAAGGGTCCCATATAATCAAAGCCACAGACATCAAATGGTTCAATGACAAGTGAATAGTTCATAGGCATCTCTTGATGCTTACTGATGTTCCCTATCATTTGGCATTCGTCACAAGACAAGACAAACTTACGGGCATCCTTGAAGAGAGTGGTCCAATAGAAACCTGATTGCAATACCTTATGGGCAGTTCTATCTCCACCATGGTGTCCTCCGTAGGCTTCGGAATGACACTTCTGCAGGATTTGTCCCTATTCATGTTCAGGCACACAACGTCTAATAACACCATCTACTCCTTCCTTATAAATGTGAGGATCATCCCAAAAGTAGTGTCTCAAATCAAAGAAGAATTTCTTCTTTTGTTGATAGGTGAAACTGGGTGGTATGTATTTGGTACGATATAGTTTGCATAATCGGAATACCACGATGCACTATGTGAAGTGCGGATGACATTTAATTGCTCATCAGGAAAGCTGTCATCAATAGGAAGTGGGTCATCAAGGACATTCTCTAGCCTAGACAAGTTATCTGCTACAGGGTTATCAGCACCCTTTCGATCAACAACGTGCAAATCAAATTCCTGTAGCAGGAGAACCCATCTGATCAGCCTAGGCTTAGCGTCCTTCTTCTCCATGAGGTACTTAATAGCAGCATGATCAGAGTGAATAGTGACTTTGGAGTCAACTATGTAAGATCTGAACTTTTCACATGCAAACACGACTGCTAAAAATTCCTTCTCCGTATTGGCATAGTTTCCTTGGGCACTGTCTAGAGTTTTACTAGCTTAGTGAATGACATTCAACTTCTTGTCAACTCTTTGTCCTAGAACAGCACCAACGGCATAATCACTAGCGTCGCACGTGATTTCAAAGGGCAAGTTACAGTCAGGTGGTTGAACAATAGGTGCGGTTATCAAAGGCTTCTTAAGTATTTCGAAATCTTCCTCACAATCCTCATCAAAAACAAAAGGAACATTCTTCTGCAAGAGGTTGGTAAGAGGCCTAGAAATCTTAGAGAAGTCTTTAATGATAGAAACCAGCATGACCTAGGAAACTTCGTATACCTATGATATCTCTAGGGCAAGGCATTTTCTCAATTGCATCAACCTTAGACTTATCAACTTCAATGCCTCTTTCAGAGATTTTGTGTCCTAATACGATACCTTCATTAACCATAAAGTGGCACTTCTCCCAATTGAAGACGAGGTTGGTTTCTTCGCATCTTTGTAAGACTCGATCAAGGTTGCTGAGGCAATCATCAAAGGAAGACCTGTAAACGGAGAAGTCATCCATGAAAACCTCGATGATCTTTTCACAAAAGTCAGAGAATATGGCCATCATACATCTTTGGAAGGTGGCAGGTGCATTACATAAGCCTAAAGGTATACGTCTATAGGCAAAGGTACCGAAAGGGCAGGTGAAAGTGGTTTTCTCTTGATCAGATTGTGCAACAGGTATCTGCGAGAAACCTGAATAACCGTCTAGAAAGCAGAAGTGTGTGTGTTTCGATAGCCTTTCTAGCATTTGGTCGATGAACAGCAAAGGATAATGGTCTTTCCTGGTTGCCTTGTTCACTTTCCGGAAGTCTATCACCATTCTATAGCCGGTAATAATCCTTTGTGGGATTAGTTCATCCTTATCATTAGGAACAACGGTGATACCTCCCTTCTTAGGTACGCAATGTACTGGACTTACCCAATCACTATGAGCAACAGGATAAATGATTCCTACTTCATCTTAGGATTTAATCTCCTTTGATGATCAGCAACTGGTTTAAAGTCAGGATCGGTTTTAATCTTGTGCTGACATAGAGTGGGACTAATACCCTTAAGATCATCAAGAGTATATCCAATAGCAGCGCGGTGCTTCCTCAGAGTTTTTAGTAACTTCTTCTCTTCGCGCTATGAGAGGAGAGCACTAATAATGACTGGATGTATCTCCTTCTCATCAAGATAGGCATACTTAAGAGTATTAGGCAGCTGTTTAAGCTCGAACACAGGATCACCCTTTGGTGGGGGAGGATCCACAAGCAGTTCAACAGGCAGATTATTCTTGAGAATAGGATATTGTTCTAAGACAATTTTATCTATCTCATCTCTCTCCGCCATATGCATATCATTTTCATGCTCAAGCAGATATTGCTCTAAAGGATTCGTAGGAGGTACGGCAGTAGAGCCAAGAGCAATGATTTCATCTCTACCAGACGACTCTCTTTCATGGGGTTGTCTTTCAAACTTGGAGAAGTTAAATTCATGACACACACCCTCGAAACTAACTGTGATAGTCTGCTTAATGCAATCAATGTGAGCATTGACAGTGTTGAGAAAGGGTCTACCAAATATGATGGGACAAAAGCTATCTTGTGCAGTTCCAAGGACGAGGAAATCAGTAGGATACTTCGTCTTACCACACAGGACTTCTACGTCTCTCACAATTCCTAGAGGACAGATAGTGTCTCTATTAGCTAGTGTAATAATGACATCAATGGGTTCTAACTCAGCAGGTGCAATCTCATCTTTGATTTTATCATATAGAGAACGAGGTATTGCACTAACACTAGCTCCCATATCACATAAACCATGGTAATAGTGATCTCCTATCTTAACAAAAACAACGGGCAGGCCAACTACAGGTCCGTGTTTGTCTTTCGCGTGAGGTTTAGCAATTCTAGCGGAGTCCTCATAGAATTTGATAACATGCCCATCTATGTCTTCGGTTAAGAGATCTCTGATAATAGCAACACTAGGTTCAACTCTAATTTCCTCAGGGGGTGCAAGTGGTCTAATGCAACCCCTACGTATCATAGTTGGAGCTTTAGAATAATCCTTTATCCTAGCAGGGTATGGTGGTTTCTCAGTGTAAGCACAAGGAACAACAGGATCACTAAAAGCAATGACTTTCTCCGCAACTAGATTGGTTTTGGCTATGTTGCTTTCTACAGGAGGATGATATTTAAACCACTTCTCTTTGGGAAGATCAACATGAGCAGCAAAAGATTCACATAGAGAAGCTACTATCTCAGAGTCAAGTCCATACTTAGCGCTAAAATCTCTAGAAGTGTTTGTCTCAACAAAAGATTTAACGCAATCAAACTGGAAATTCATACCTGACTCCTTACCTTCCTCCAGCTCCCAATCTTCAGAGTTGTGTTTGATTCTCTCCAATAAATTCCACTTGTGATCAATATCCTCCTTCATAAAAGAACCGGCACAAGAAGTGTCAAGCATGGTATGATCTTCATGAGAAAGTCGAGCATAAAAGTTGAGTGATGATTTCTCTCGAGAGCTCATGATTGGGGCATGAATATAGCATTGATTTAAGCCTCCCCCAAGTTGGAGCTATGCTTTCCCTGTCACGAGGCCAAAACTTATAAATAACATTCCGATCACGATGTACTAAATGCATAGGATAGAACTTTTGATGAAATTCCAATTTCAACCAATTGCAGCCCCATGATCCAGTATCATCACATAGCCTATACCATGTCAACGCCTTATCCTTAAAAGATAAAGGAAAGACTTTCTTCTTTACCTCATCCTCGGGCAAACCTGGAAGCTTAAACCACAAACTTCATCTACAAAGATCATATGCAAGTCTGAATGTGAAGATCCATCTCCTGTGAAAGGATTAGCTAGCAGTTTCTCAAGCATACCCGAAGGAATTTCATAAAAGATATTTTCAGTAGGTACCTCAGGTTGAGGAGAAACTCCTCGTGCTTCCGTTCATGGTGAAGATACCCCGAACAAACTCCTCAAAGGAAAAGTTTCCATAGTGACAAGTGACAATAAATTTCAGCACAGTATAAAAATGTTTCCTTACCAATTTCCACTTACCAAAGGCGCTTCACTCCCCGGCAACGGCGCCAGAAAAGAGTCTTGATGACCCACAAGTATAGGGGATCAATAGTAGTCCTTTCGATAAGTAAGATACCGGTTGCACAATCTGATCAAGTGAAAACCACTTTCACCTGCCCTTTCGGTACCTTTGACTATAGATGTATGCCGTTTGGCTTATGTAATGCACCTGCCACCTTCCAAAGTTGTATGATGGCTATATTCCCTGACTTTTGTGAAAAGATCATCGAAGTTTTCATGGATGACTTCTCCGTTTACGGGTCTTCCTTTGATGATTGCCTCAGCAACCTTGATCGAGTCTTACAGAGATGCGAAGAAACCAACCTCGTCTTCAATTGGGAGAAGTGCCACTTTATGGTTAATCAAGGTATCGTCTTAGGACACAAAATCTCTGAAAGAGGCATTGAAGTTGATAAGTCTAAGGTTGATGCAATTGATAAAATGCCTTGCCCCACAGATATCAGAGGTATACGAAGTTTCCTAGGTCATGCTGGTTTCTATCATTAAAGACTTCTCTAAGATTTCTAGGCCTCTTACCAACCTCTTGCAGAAGGATGTTCCTTTTGTTTTTGATGAGGATTGTGAGGAAGGTTTCGAAATACTTAAGAAGGCTTTGATAACCGCACCTATTGTTCAACCACCTCACTGGAACTTGCCCTTTGAAATCATGTGCGACGCTAGTGATTATGCTGTTGGTGCTGTTGTAGGACAAAGAGTTGACAAGAAGTTGAATGTCATTCACTACGCTAGTAAAACTCTAGACAGTGCCCAAAGAAACTATGCCACTACGGAGAAGGAATTTTTAGCAGTCGTGTTTGCATGTGAAAAGTTCAGATCTTACATAGTTGACTCCAAAGTCACTATTCACTCTGATCATGCTGCTATTAAATACCTCATGGAGAAGAAGGACGCTAAGCCTAGGCTGATCAGATGGGTTCTCCTACTACAGGAATTTGATTTGCACGTCGTTGACCGAAAGGGTGCTGATAACCCTGTAGCAGATAACTTGTCTAGGCTAGAGAATGTCCTTGATGACCCACTACCTATTGATGACAGCTTTCTTGATGAGCAATTAAATGTCATCCACACTTCACATAGTGCATCGTGGTATGCAGATTATGCAAACTATATTGTAGACAAATACATACCACCAAGTTTCACCTATCAGCAAAAGAAGAAATTCTTCTTTGATTTGAGACACTACTTTTGGGATGATCCTCACCTTTATAAGGAAGGAGTAGATGGTGTTATTAGACGTTGTGTGCTTGAACATGAACAGGGACATATCTTGCAGAAGTGTCATTCCGAAGCCTACGGAGGACACCACGCTGGAGATAGAACTGCCCATAAGGTATTGCAATCAGGTTTCTATTGGCCCACTCTCTTTCAAGGATGCCCATAAGTTTGTCTTGTCTTGTGACGAATGCCAAAGAATAGGGAACATCAGTAAGCGTCAGGAGATGCCTATGAACTATTCACTTGTCATTGAACCATTTGATGTCTGGTGCTTTGATTATATGGGACCCTTCCCGAGTTCCAATGGGTACATTCACATCTTAGTTGTTGTGGATTACGTTACTAAGTGGGTAGAGGCTATCCCCACTAAAAATGCTGATCACCACACCTCTATTAAGATGCTTAAAGAAGTCATATTCCCAAGATTTGGAGTCCCTAGATACTTGATGACTGATGGCGGTTCACACTTCATTCATGGTGTTTTCCGCAAGATGCTAGCTAAGTACGATGTCAACCATAGAGTTGCATCTCCTTATCATCCTCAGTCTAGTGGTCAAGTGGAGTTGAGTAATAGGGAGATCAAGTTGATCCTACAAAAGACCGTCAATAGATCTCGAAAGAACTGGTCTAGCAAACTTGACGATGCACTATGGGCTTATAGGACTGCCTATAAGAATCCCATGGGCATGTCGCCATATAAAAGGGTTTACGGTAAGGCCTGTCATTTACCTCTACAGCTGGAACACAAAGCTTATTGGGCAATCAAAGAGCTGAACTTTGATTTCAAACTTGCCGGTGAGAAGCGGTTGTTTGATATCAGCTCATTAGATGAATGGAGAACCCAGGCATATGAGCATGCGAGGTTGTTCAAGGAAAAGGTTAAGATATGGCACGACAAACGAATACAGAAACAAGAGTTCAATGTAGGTGATTATGTCTTGCTATACAATTCTCGTTTGAGATTCTTTGCAGGCAAGCTTCTCTCTAAATGGGAAGGTCCCTATGTTATCGAGGAAGTATATCATTCGAGTGCCATCAAAATCAATAACACGGAAGGAAATTTTCCTAGAGTGGTAAATGGGCAAAGAATCAAGCATTACATCTCTGGTACTCCCATAAATGTTGAGACTAATATCATCAATGTCATAACTCCAGAGGAGTACATAAGGGATGTTTATCAGCCTGTTTCAGACCTTGAAAACGAAGATGTATCTGTTTCGGTACGAAATTGGACTCCGATGCTTTTCCAATAGGAAATTTCTTACATTTTGGAATTTTTCGAAAATTAGAAAAATAAAAAGCAGTCCGGAGAGCGAACGAGGCGGCCACAAGCCCTACCACCGCCCCTACCCCCTGGTGGCGGAGGGCAAGCTTGTGGGCACCTCGTGTGCCTCCCGGACTCCGTTTTCTTGCGGAGGACTCCTTCTGGCCCAAAAAAAATCAATATATAGTCGCCCGAAGGTTTTGATCTCTGTATCGCGCAGATTTCCTTTGTTTTCGTTTTGAGCTTGTTTCTGTCGCAGATCTAGGTCAAGATGTCTTCCTAGGATTCAGAGGGGGAGAGCTATGTGGCTGACTACCTTGCTAACACCAAGGTCTATGGGGACTTGGAACCATATGGCTGTACCACTAATGAGGAAGAGGACTATGAGCCCAAAGGGAAGGAGCAAATGAGTTCCGATGAAGAGGAGGCTCCTCTACCTCAACGTGCAAACACCCATGTGGAGTTCAAGAAGTCAAGCCTCCCTGGCCATAGGAAGAAGCCTAAGACCTTGTTTATCCCTTCTCGTTTCGTGCAGGAGAGTAAGCAGGAACTTTTCCATAGAGTGCTGAAACTTGAGGAAGAAAATGACGATCTAAGGGAGCAGAACTTCTTGCTCAAGTGGAAATTAGACAAGCTCAAGACTGCTCCAACAACACCACCATCACCACCAAAGGAAGGCAACTAAGCATTGCTATGGGCAATCCCCTTGGCTTCGGCCAAGCTTGGGGGAGTTGCCCTGGTATCATATCACCTTTTTATCTTTTGCTTTTACCTTTGTTTTAGTTCTTTCCTTTTCAGTTTTTATTTCTTCTCTTAGAGGAATAAGTATTTAGTGTTTAGTTTGAGTCTTTTGCTTTTGTCTCTCTCCTGATGTATTCGAGATTACGAGCTATATAATAAAGAGTGTCTTAGTCAAGGGCTTTGCTTTGTGCCATGATCAAAAGTATGAAAAGAACGATAGCATGAAAGATCATGAGACGATCTTATGGAAAGTGATAACTTCACTTATGACACGTATGATGATTGCAACTTGTTGAGAATAAATCAACATAGACCTCAGTCATTGTTGCAATTAATAAGAAGTAATAAGGAAAGAGAGGTTCACATATAAATGTATCATCTTAGACACTTTTTACAATTGTGAGCACTCACCAAACTATTACATGCCTAGGAGTAGATGTTGGACAAGGAAGACAACATAATGAATTGTGTTTGCTTCGTTCCAAACAATGTTATATGATTAGAGATCCCTTAGCATGTGACGATTGCTTCCACCTATTATTAGCCAAAACTTCCGCACCAAGTAGAGATACTACTTGTGCATCCATAAACCTCCAACCAGTTTTGCCATGAGAGTCCACCATACCTACCTATGGATTGAATAAGATCCTTCAAGTAAGTTGTCATCGGTGCAAGCAATAAAAATTGCTCTCTAATATGTATGATCTATTAGTGTGTGGAAAATAAACTTTGTACGAACCTGTGATGAGGAAGACATAAAAGCGACAGACTGCATAATAAAGTTCTTTATCACAGGAGGCAATATAAAGTGACGTTCCTCCACACTAAGAGGACACGCATTTAAACCTCAAAAGCGCATGACAACCTCTGCTTCCCTCTGCGAAGGGCCCATCTTGTACCTTTAGTTTTTGCCCTTGTAAGAGTCATGGTGATCATCACCAATTCATTATTTTTGCCTTTGTCTTGGCTACCGTCACATGCTTGGGAAAGATATATATTCATATATCAACTTGGAGTTGAGTACTTATGCTTTATTGTTGTTGACTTTACCTTTGAGGTAAATGGTTGGGAGGCAAAACTATAAGCCCCTATCTTCCTCTGTGTCCAGTTGAAACTTTGACACCATGAGTACCACATGAGTTGTAACAATTGTCGGAAACAAAAGAGATGATTGAGTATGAGGGTTTGCCTTACAAGCTCTTATTTGACTCTTTCTGATGTTGTGATAAATTGCAATTGCTTGAATGACTATGGTTTATTGTTGGTTACTTCTCGGTAAGGTTTTTTCTTCATGCTTTGCTTTCTGAAGGAATTGTTACTTTCCCATAAGAATATTTATGATGTATTGTTGTCCTATGTGTGATCATGATGCCCTCATGTCCGTATTATGTTTCATCGACACCTTCGTCCCTCAACATGTGGACATGTTTATGGAACTTGGTTTTCGCTTGAGGAAAAGTGAGGTCTAAGCTTGGGGGAGTTGATACATCCATTTTGCATCATGCTTTCATGTTGATATTTATTGCTTTTTTGGTTGTTATATTACTTGTGGTACCATATTTATGCATTTTCTCTCTTATTTTGCAAGGTTTATTTGAAGAGGGAGAATTCAGGCAGCTGGAATCTGGACTGGAAAAGGAGCAAATCCTAGTACACTATTCTGCACATCTCCAAATGCCCTGAAAAGTTACGTGGATTATTTTGGCATTATATAAAAATTACTGGGCGAAAGAACTACCGGAGGGGGCTGGCAGGGCGCCACAAGCCCTGACACCGCCACCCCCCTGGTGGCGGAGTGGGGGCTTGTGGGCTCCCTGACGGCCCACTAGCCCCCCTCTTTTGCTATATGAAGCGTCTTGGTCCAGAAAAAATCAGACGGGAGCTTTTTCGTGGTTTTGCCGCCGCCACGAGGCGGAACTTGAGCAGATCCAATCTAGAGCTCCGGTAGGACGATCTTGCCGGGGAAACTTCCCTCCCGGATGGGGAAATCATCGCCATCGTCATCACCAACACTCCTCTCGTCGGAGGGGAGGCATCTTCATCAACATCTTCATCAGCACCATCTCCTCTCCAATCCCTAGTTTATCTCTTGTAATCAATCTCCGTCTCATGACTCCGATTGGTACTTGTAAGGTTGCTAGTAGTGTTGATTACTCTTTGTAGTTGATGCTAGTTGGATTACTTGGTGGAAGAGTTTATGTTCAGATCCTTGATGCTATTCATTACACCTCTGATCATGATTATGATTATGTTTTGTGAGTAGTTACTTTTGTTCCTTGGGACATGGGATAAGTCATGTTAATAATAGTCATGTGAATTTGATATTCGTTCGGTATTTTGATATGCTCTATGTTGTCTTTTCCTCTAGTGGTGTTATGTGAACGTAGACTACATAACACTTCACCATATTTGGGCCTAGAGGAAGGCATTGGGAAGTAGTAAGTAGATGATGGGTTGCTGGAGTGACAGAAGCTTAAACCCCAGTCTATGCGTTGCTTCGTGAGGGGCTGATTTGGATCCACTAGTTTAATGCTATGCTTAGACTTTGTCTTAATTCTTCTTTTGTAGTTGCGTATGCTTGCGAGAGAGGTTAATCATAAGTGGGATGCTTGTCCAAGTAAGGGCAGTATCCAAGCGCCGGTCCACCCACATATCAAACTATCAAAGTAACGAACGCGAATCATATGAACATGATGAAACTAGCATGACAGAAATTCCCGTGTGTCCTCGGGAGCGTTTTTCCTCCTATAAGACTTTGTTCAGGCTTGTCCCTTGCTACAAAAGGGATTGGGCCACTTGCTGCACCGTTGCTACTACTTGTTACTTGTTACTTTTTGCTTGCTACGTTTCACCTCGCTACACAATCACTTGTTACCGCTACTTTCAGTGCTTGCAGTTATTACCTTGCTGAAATCCATTTATCACAACCTTCTGCTCCTCATTGGGTTCGACACTCTTACTTATCGAAAGGACTACGATTGATCCCCTATACTTGTGGGTCATCAGCGCCTTAAATGATTTTGAGAATTAAGCCGACTTACTTGGGGGCTACCAGTTCCCAAGTCGTTTTGCAGTAAGAGCGTACACGCTTCTGCGATCCTATGCCCGACTTTTCCTAAATCATAGGTCACTTGGGGGCTTCCACTCACTGAGTTCAGCCTGAATACCCTCTTGGCTAGCGAAAATTTACCGCATTACAAATGGTTATAGTGGACTATGTGTTGGACAAGTCGCCACATGGACCTATGTACTATGGGCGAGTCAATCCGTCAGTTGGACCCTGAACTCGCCTTGGTTAAAACATAAAGGGTACCGGCCGGAGCCACACTTGGAGAATAGAGAAACCATTGGTTCATTGAACCTGCTTCACCGAAGCTTGACTCGCACCTGATCAACCGGTCTAAAAAACAAGGTTGTTGCAAAAGCCTTCTAAGTGGAACACTAGAGTTTTGCAAACTCGTCTTGTCCTGACGTAGCTCATTGGGCCGACAAATTTTATTTCTTGCTGACACAATCACAAAGTTTCATAATATCTTTGAGTCGGTTTTTATTTATAACTCGCCACGACTCGTTGGGCAAGTTTTAAACTACTCTTTGCCATAACCCAGGGGGCTGGTCTATTCTTTGCCATAGCTCACTGAGTCGGCTTACGTTTTCCTGATACACAGGAGGAAGGCTTTTATGTCAGACTGTGACACTCCCTTGATTATCAACATTAAAGGCGATTCATGCATAGATTGAAGGAATAAGTGGTTCAAGAAGGCCAATTAAAAGGCACTAGTGACCGATTGTTTCCCCACAAAATCTAACAAGCTATTACATGGCTCGCATGGCCAAGTCGGGTGTCATCCCCCTATGAAGAAAGGATCAGATTATCTTTTTAAAGCAAAGATTACATCCTGAGAAGTCTCAAGCCGCCTCCGGGTCACCTTGCCTTGAGCTCTCTCCAACTTCAATTTGTAAGTCGCCCAGTTTCCAGTTGCACTTGGATATGGTGACGAACTCATCTTCATCATCAAGGAAGACGGATAGATCCATGTGAAGGTCAAAAGGATTCTTGGGCCGACGAGGAGCCAAGCTAGTAATTTCGTATGATGGAGGAGTCACCTTCTTGTTCTTCTCATCATATGCGGCTTGATATTTATTCAAATCCAAGCCGGCTGCCAGCTGAGTCGTCGAGAAGCGGGATTCCTTGATCACTCAGTGGTAATCATCCTCGGTGAACTCTGACCCCTCGTCCTTCAGTTCAGGATAGCCCGCGGCCACTTCTTCTGGTTTCAGCTCTGGAGCATAGGCTAAACACCGGCTTAGGGTGTTCAGGACTCCCTTCCGAGCGGCTCATCTTTTCAATTCCTCTATTTGAGGCGGCAATGTGGACAGATAGATGAGCATGTTTTTGATGGATTTTACTCGCTCTTTGCTGCCCATCACCGCTTTAATTGTCAGCATGCTCGGTGTGTATAACTGCTCGGTGAAGGTGTACATAGCCTTTAGCTTTAGCATACAGTCATCTGGGAGATTGGCGGCTCGTGAACCTACAAAGGACACATCAGTGTTTGATAGCTTTGGAAGATTAGACTTATTTACTAAGAAAGCAGGGGTTAATGCTTACCAAACATGGCTACCGTCATGTTGGAGATGTGCTTTTTCAAGACGGAAAGCTCTTGATGGGCTGCTTCTAGTTTTCCTTTGGCCTGCTCAGCACGCTTCAAGATGGCGGCTTGGCCATTCTATCCAGTTCAGCCAGAACCAAGTGATATTTCCTTTCCGACTCGGATCGGGCATTTTGTTGTTCAGCTAGATTTTTCTTTAAGTCGGCTAAAGCTGACTCGGTCTGGGTCACAGATTCCTGCAAAACAAAGTTTGGGGAGACAAGTTTCATATTTATTGCAAGCAATATTCGTGACACTTGGGGGCTAATGTATGATTTTATTCAAAGTCATACAAAATTTAAGACCCGGCTCATCTTTCAAAAGATGACCCGGCCCTTGGGGGCTACAGGTTGAAATTTTTTAACTAAATTCAAGATCCGGCTCATCTTTCAAAAGATGACCCGGCCCTTGGGGGCTACAGGTTAAAGATTTTTAACTAATTGAAGACCCGACTCATCTTTCAAAAGATGACCCGGCCCTTGGGGGCTACAGGTTGAAGATTTTTAACTAAATTCAAGACCCGGCTCATCTTTCAAAAGATGACCCGGCCCTTGGGGGCTACAGGTTAAAGATTTTTAACTAATTCAAGACCCAGCTCATCTTTCAAAAGATGACCCGATCCTTGGGGGCTACAGGTTGAAGATTTTTAACTAAATTCAAGACCCCGCTCATCTTTAAATAGATGACCCGACCCTTGGAGGCTACAGGTTGAAGAGTTTTAACTAAATTCAAGACCCGGCTCATCTTTCAAAAGATGACCCGACCCTTGGGGGCTACAGGTTGAAGATTTTAACTATACACAAGACCCGGCTCATCTTTCAAAAGATGACCCGGCCCTTGGGGGCTACATGTTGAAGATTTTAACTATACACAAGACCCGGGTCATCTTTCAAAAGATGACCCGGCCCTTGGGGGCTACAGGTTGAAGATTTTTATACACAAGACCCGGCACATCTTTCACAAGATGACCTAGGCCTTGGAAGGATAATGGGTGGAAGAGAATACTTAAATAGACATACCTCATGCTTAACTTTCATCAGATGAATCAAGCTTTTGTTCATTTCATAACTCATCTCTAGGTGACTTGCGAAGCCGGAGCAGAGTTGGTCAAATTCCAGCTTCTCATACTGGGGGAGCTTGAACTTACTGACGTCCTGATCGGTGGAAGGATGAGGTTCCTTTGAAGTGTGCTTGGATAGCACCGCTGCCGAAGGTGCGGAGTAGCCAGTGCCGGTGATTATGACGGAAACCGAATCTTCAGTCGCCTTGAGAGGACTTGGCGGGTTAACCTGGTCAGCAGTTTCCTTCAAAATGACGGGCGAGTCATCCCATACATCGGGGATATCATCCATAGGAATATCATGAGATGTCGCTTGGTCCTCATCAAGCTCTGGGATAGAGGCGCTCGTGCCTAAGGCCTCAGTCGTCTTAGGAGCAGAAGGTAAGTCGCCAGCTTTTCTTTTCTTCGCATGTGCTCTGAGATAAGGGCACCAAGATTAAGGCGCATATCATTATTTATAAGAAAGATAGTTAACAAAGAGACTCACCCTTGCACACGAATCATTGGCGGGATATCTGACAAGGCTGAGTCGCCGGATGAAGGGGGGGAAGTCTGAGAGAATAAAGGTTTGAAGGCTAAGGAAGTTGTGAACCGTATTTTCCACAAGGAAGAGTATGATTAAACAAAAGTGTACCTTGCTTGTGCGCTTCCGACCGGTTGTCTTCTCGAGCAGCCCGGAAATTAAGTCGCCAGAGTGACTCCGGGTTTTGCGCTTGTAAGTGTATCTTGCCTTCTTCAAAAGGAAATCAGGGTCCATATAAGCATATGGATGAGACATGGGGACTTTCCCACAGATCCGTCTGGCTGGTCTAGGATAAGGGGAAGGTGAGTCAGAAGAAATAAAATTACCTCAACCGCATCACCTTGGCTCTCATTGTCTTCTCCCTACACATAAAGACGCATGGTATAAGCATGAGTCGGAATATAAGGGTGATAAGTAAAGGGGAGGTTTTACCTCTGATTTGCTCTTCGACAGCCCGTGACTCACCGACAACAGATGAATCTTTGGCGGCGGCTTTGCCTTTGCCTGCTTTCTTTTTCTTCTTTGGCGGTGGTTTGGTGTTCTTCTGGGCTGTCACTTTTGGACCCCTTTGCCAAAAGGGATCGTCTTTCTGATAAACAGAAGTAAATTTCAAACCCAGAAGCATTTGGCAAGTATATTTATAAGGAAAAGGAAGGCGGTTTAGACTCTTATTGGCGGAGCCGGGTTGGAATGGCAGAAGGCCTGGAGCCCGATTTTGGCGCATTCTTCCAAAGGCTCGTGGGTTAGCTTCTTGATTATTCCAACAATATCGCTCTCTGCGAGTTTTTTGTGTTGGAAGCACTGCGGATGGTTCACCTTGCCATCATATTCACACATTAACTCGTCCCGACGACTCAAGGGAAGAATGTTACATTCCATCCAGCAGCCGAACAAATCAATCCCAATGAGCCCGTTATTTGTTAAAGACCGTAACTCAGAGAAGATGGGGATAAATTCAGATTCTTCTTCTTCTGTGAGCTTCTCGGGCAGTTTGAAGTCCATAGGCAGGCGATCCTCTCTGAAACCCGGAAGTGGGTTCTCGCCAGGTTGAGAGGTGTCGCGGCAATAAAACCATGACTCGGCCCAGCCTTTGGGATGGCTGGGCAGAAGGACTGATGGAAACCCGCGTTCACAATGTCTCTAGATGTTGGTTCCCCCAAGTTCATGATTGGGTCTGTTGGTAAATTCAGTTTGGCGATTCAAATGAAAGAAGTTCCAAAACAAAGGAACTGTGGGCTCTCTTTGCAGATATACTTCGCAAAACACTTGGAACTGGCAAAGATTGCTGATGGAGTTGGGTCCCGGGTCTTGAGGATGGACGTTAAGGAAATGCAAGACGTCTCGGAATTTTTTTGACCCGGGCGGCTTAAAACCTCGTTCCAGGTAGTCGGTGAAAATGACTACTTCTCCGTCCGCAGGTTAGGGATTGCTACGGCAACAAAAGTCATTCCTTGGCGCTTAGGAATTCTTCTTCTTACTTCTCTAGTTTGCGTCAGTTTTTCCCTTGAAGAGGAAAGGGTGATGCAGCACAGGAGAAGTAAGTATTTCCCTCAGTTTGAGAACCAAGGTATCGATCCAGAAGGAGGGTCTCGTAAAGTCCAGAGTACCTGCGCAAACACAAACAAGCTTGCACCCAATGCTTCAAAGGGGTTGTCAATCCCTTCAAGATTGTTTGCAAAGTGAGATCTGAAGGCACAAAGTGCAACGAAGTAAAAAGTGTAAGGCTGAAAATATGGTGTGGAGTAGACCCTGGGGCCATGGTATTCACTAGAGGCTTCTCTCAAAATAGCAAATATCATAGTGGGTGAACAAATTAATGTCAAGCAATTGATAGAACCGCGCAAAGTCATAACGATATCTAAGGCAATGATCGTACATATAGGCATCATGTCCGAGACAAGTAGACCGATACTTTCTGCATCTATTACTATTACTCCACACATCGACCGCTATCCAGCATGCATCTAGTGTATTGAGTTCATGACGAACAAAGTAATGCTTTAAGCAAGATGACATGATGTAGAGGGATAATCTCAAACCAATGATGAAAACCCCATATTTTTACCCTTGATGGCAACAACACGATGCGTGCCTCGCTACCCCTTCTATCACTAGCTGAGGTCACCGCACGGTATGAACCCAAAACCAAGCACTTCTCCCATTACAAGAATCATAGATCTAGTTGGCCAGACAAAACCCACAACTCGAAGAGAATTACAAGGATATGAAATCATGCATAAGAGAGATTAGAAGAAACTCAAATAAGATTCATAGATAATCTGATCATAAATCCACAATTCATCGAATCTCGATAAACACACCGCAAAAGAAGATTACATCGGATAGATCTCCATGAAGATCATGGAGAACTTTGTATTGAAGGTCCAAGAGAGAGAAGAAGCCATCTAGTTACTAGCTATGGACCCGTAGGTCTATGGCGAACTACTCACGCATCATCGGAGAAGTCATGGTGTTGATGAAGAAGCCCTCTGTGTCCGAATCCCCCCTCCGGCAC
Organism: Hordeum vulgare subsp. vulgare; assembly: GCF_904849725.1. Taxonomy (NCBI): domain Eukaryota; kingdom Viridiplantae; phylum Streptophyta; class Magnoliopsida; order Poales; family Poaceae; genus Hordeum; species Hordeum vulgare. The sequence continues at coordinate 534,926,114 of NC_058524.1, forward strand.
GCCACCAGGACGTGCCCCATATGGGATCTTGCGGAGACAGAAGCTTGCGGCTGTGGAAAAGTACTTTCGATGATCTCCTGATTTTTTTGGGATTTTTAGGGATTATATAGGCGCAACCCCTAGGTTAGGGGGCGCTCAGGGGGGCCACAAGCCTGGATGGCGCGGCCTCCCCCCTGGCCGTGGGGTGGGGGCTTGTGGGGCCCCTGAGGCTCCCCTGCCTTGGCTCCCAAGCTTCCCGATCTTCTTCCGTTCCAGAAAAAATATTTTTGGGGATTTTCTTCCGTTTGGACTCCGTTTCAAAATCTCCTTTGAAAGGGGTCAAAAACATGGAAAAAAATAGGAACTCGCACTTGGCACTGAGTTAATAAGTTAGTCCCAAAAAATATATAAAAGGCATACAAAACATCCAAAGTTTGACAAGATAATAGCATGAAACCATCAAAAATTATAGATATGTTGGAGACATATCAAGCATCCCCAAGCTTAACTCCTGCTCGTCCTCGAGTAGGGAAGTGATAAAGAATGAATATTTGATGTGGAATGCTACCCAGAATAGTTGTCCTTTGCAACTTCTTTCACGTGGCATGAATGTTCAGATCCGTAAGATTCGGAACAATAGTTTGCTATTGACATGAAAACAGTAATACTTCAAGCAAACTAGCAAAGTAATCATGAACTTTCAAAATAACAAGGCCAAAGAAGGTTATCCCTATAAAATCTTATAGTGTGGCTATGCTCCATCATCCTCACACAACTAATGTAAATCATGCACAACCCCGGTATTGGCAAAGTAATTGTTTTCGCACTCTTACTTTCTCAAACTTTTAATAACTATCACGCAATACATGAGCGCGAGCCATGGATATAGCACTATAGGTGGAATAGAGTGTGGTGGTGGTTGTGAGACAAAAAGGAGGAGATGGTCACATTGACTCGGCGTATCAAAAGGCTATGGAGATGCCCATTAATAGATATCAATGTCAATGAGTAGGGATTGCCATACAAGAGATGCACTAGAGCTATAAGTATGTGAAATCTCAAAAGTAGAACTAGTGGGTGTGCATCCAACTTGCTTGCTCACGAAGACCTAGGGCAATTTTGAGGAAGCCCATCATTGGAATATACAAGCCAAGTTATATAATGAAGATTCTCACTAGCATATGGTAGTGACAAAGCAAGAAGCTCTCAATCATGAAGAACATGGTGCTATCATGAAGCACAAGTGTGGAAAAAGATAGTAGCATTGTCCCTTCTCTCTTTTTCTCTCTTTTTTTATTTGAGGTCTTAGACCTCTTTTTTTCTTTTCTTTTCTTTTCTCTTTTTTTTGTTTTTTGGGCTCTTTGGCCTCTCTTTTTTATTTCCTCGCATGGGACAATGGTCTAATGATGATGATCACCACAATTTTATTTACTCACAGCTCAAAATGATGATGACTCTATAAGAAATGCCTCCGGCAGTGTACCGGGATGTGTAACGATCTAGCATGGCGTATGACATTGAAACATCTCGCTAGCTATCTTACAATCATGCAATGGAAATATGAGAGTGACGGCACAAGTCATGAGACGGAACGGTGGGAGTTGCATGGCAATATATCTCGAAGTGGCTATGAAAATGCCACAGTAGGTAGGTATGGTGGATGTTTTGAGGAAGGCATATGTTGGGTTTGTGCATCGGCGAAAATTGTGCGACACTAGAGAGGCTAGCAATGGTGAAAGGTGAAAGTGCAGCTATACCATGGACTCGGTCATGAAGAACTCACATACTTGTTGCGAAAGTTTTTATTAGTAATCGAAACAAAGTGCTAAACGCATACTCCGAGGGGAAGGGTTGGTAGGTGTTAACCATCGCGCGATCCCGGCCTCAACACAAAGGATCACAATCAATAGATCAATTATGCTCCGACTTCCTAACATAGCGGTTCACCATACGTGCATGCTACGGGAATCACTAACTTCAACACAAGTATTTCTAGATTCACAACACCCTACTAACATAGCTCTTAATATTACCAAATCCACGTCTCAAAACTAATTGAGAGGAATCAAAACTTCTCTTTCTACTCAATGCACATGGAGATGGAGGTTTTTGCATCCTCTTTGAGTACCTATCACATTTGTGACTACTTTCATAGCATAAGCCAACTACCAAATCACGCACCGCCGTGCTCTAAAGATATAAGTGAAGCACTAGAGCAAAAGTATCTAGCTCAAAAGATATAAGTGAAGCACTATGAGCATTCTAGCAAAATCACGATGAGTGCATCTCTCTCTCTCAAAAAGGTGTGCAACAAGGATGATTGTGACACAACAAAAAGAAAAGACTCCTAAGATACAAGACGCTCCAAGAAAAACACATATCATGTGGTGAATAAAAATATAGCTCTAAGTAATGTTACCGATGGATTGAAGACGAAAGAGGGGATGCCTTCCTGGGGCATCCCCAAGCTTAGGCTTTTTGGTGTCCTTGAATTTGTCTTGGGATGCCATGGGCATCCCCAAGCTTGAGATCTTTCCACTCCTTATCTCATCGTCCATGAGAACATCACCCAAAACTTGAAAACTTCACAACACAAAACTTAAACAGAAACTCGTGATAACATTAGCACAAGAAAACAAACTACCACTTCTTTTGGTACTGTAGAAAACTTGAATTCTATCTATATTTATGATGGGATACTGTATTCTCACTTTTCCATGGCTAGTACCCCCCGATACTAACCATAGTTTCATCAAAACAAGCAACCAACTCAACGAAAACAAAATCTGTCAAAAATAGACCAGTCTGTAGCAATCTGTATACTTTGTATACTTTTGGTACCTCAAAAAATCTGAAAACTTACGACGGCCTGGTAAAAAAGCATATCAATCAGCATAAAAAAGAATCAACTCAAAATCTCTTTCTGAATAAAAATGAAAAATCATCTCGTAAGCGAAAAGTTTCTGTCTTTTTCCAGCAGGATCAAACAACCATTACCAAGAGTAGTTATAAAGGCTTTGCTTGGCTCAAACACAAAAGGAAACACAAAAAACACAATCACAACAGAATTGTGAAAGTGTGGACGCAACAAAACAGAAATAAAAAGCTAAATTCATTGGGTTGCCTCCCAACAAGCGCTATTGTTTAACGCCCTTAGCTAGGCAGAAAAGTGATAGAATCACGTATCGTCGTCTTCGGTGGTCAAACCATAAGTGGCCCTCATCATGGATTCATAAGGCAATATTATTTTATTTCTAGGAAAGTGTTCCATGCCCTTCCTTAAACAAAATTGAAATCTAATATTCCCTTCCTTCATATCGATGATAGCACCGATAGTCCTTAGAAAAGGTCTACCAAGAATAATAGGGTATGTAGGATTACAATCAATGTCAAGCACAATGAAATCCATGGGTACATAGTTCCTATTTGCAATAATAATAACATCATTGATCCTTCCCATGGGTTTCTTGACAGTAGAATCAGCAAGATGCAAATTAATAGAACACTCTTCAATCTCATTAAAACCCAGAACATCACATAAAGACTTTGGAATCGCAGAAACAGTAGCACCCAAATCACACAAAGCATTGCATTCATAGTTCTTGATTTTTATTTTGATGGTAGGTCCCACTCATCATGAAGCTTTCTAGGGATAGAGACTTCCAATTTGAGTTTCTCTTCAAGAGATTTTATCATAGCTTCGTTGATATGATCGGTAAAGGCTTTGTTTTGGCTATAAGCGTGTGGAGAATTCAACATGGACTGCATCAAGGAAATGCATTCAATCAAGGAGCAACTATCATAATTGAATTCCTTGAAACCCACGGTAGTAATTTCATTACTACTTAAAGTTTTAACATCTTCTACTCCACTTTTAATGCTTTTAGCATCAAGATAGATGGACTCCGAATCATTGGGGAACTTTTGAACCAAAGTGGATTCATATCCAGACCCATAATCATTAGGTTTGACACAAGAAAACAAAGATTCAATGGGAGTCACACCAAGCACTTTAAGATCTTCGTGATTCTCATCACGAGAACACGCCTTTTTAAGCCATTCATGTCTAGCACGAATTTGGGCGGTTCTTTCTTGGCTTTCAATCATGGAAACACACATAGATTTCAAAGTTTCATCCATGTTGATTTTGGGAGGAGCACATCTAACTTTCAAAGCATCAACATCACTAGACATTCTATCAACGCTCTTAGCCAAATCGTCAATTTTGAGTAGCTTTTCCTCTGTGGACGCATTGAAATTTTTTTGCGAGTTGATGAACTCTTTGATGTTACTCTCTAGATCAGAGGGTAATTTATTGTAATTTCCATGAGTATTGTTGTAGGAGTTGCCAAAATTGTTAGAGGAGTTACTAGGAAAAGGCCTAGGAACATAGCTCCCTCTAAAAGCATTGTTGTTGCCAAAGTTATTCCTACCAACAAAATTAATGTCCAAGCTAGCGTTGCTACTCTCAATCAAAGAAGACAAGGTCATATCATTAGGATCTAAAGGAGCACTTCTACTAGCAACCAAATTCATTAACTCATCCATCTTAGCACTTAACGAGTTAATTTCTTCTATAGTGTGTACCTTCTTACTAGTAGGTGACCTTTCAGTGTGCCACTGAGAGTAGTTTGTCATGATGTTGTCTAAGAGCTTTATGGCTTCCCCTAACGTGATTTCCATGAACATTCCACCTGAACCGGAGTCCAAGATATTTCTAGAAGCGAAATTCAAGCCAGCGTAAAAGATTTGAATAATCATCCAAAGACTCAAGCCATGAGTGGGAAAATTTCTAATCATTAATTTAATTCTCTCCCAAGATTGTGCAACATGTTCATGATCAAGTTGCTTGAAATTCATAATATCATTATGGAGAGAGATGATCTTAGCCGGCGGAAAATACTTGGATATATAAGCATCTTTGCACTTATCCCAAGAATCGATACTATGTTTGGACAAAGAAGAAAACCAAGTTTTTGCGCGATCTCGCAACGAGAAAGGAAAAGGCTTCAATTTAATCACGTCATTATCCACATCTTTTTTCTTTTGCATATCGCAAAGCTCAATGAAGGTATTGATACGGGATGCAGCATCTTCACTAGGAAGCCCAGAGAATTGCTCTTTCATAACAAGATTCAGCAACGCGGCATTGATTTCGTATGACTCCGCACTAGTGGCGGGAGCAATCGGAGTACTAATAAAATCATTATTATTAGTATTCGAGAAGTCACAAAGTTTGGTGTTTTCGTTCATGGTGACTTCAGCAAGCAAGCACACAGGCAAACAAAGAGCAAGCGAGAAAAAGGGCGAACGAAAAGGCGAACGAAAAAGGCAAATTGGTGAAGTGTGGGAGAGGAAAACGAGAGGCAACTGGCAAACAAAGTAAATGCAAGAGATGAGTTTGCGACACTTACTTGGATGAGTTCTTGACATGATCTTCCTCCCCGACAATGGCGCCAGAAATTCTTCTGCTACGGCAACAAAAGTCCTTCCTTGGCGCTTAGGAATTCTTCTTGTTACTTCTCTAGTTTGCATCGGTTTTTCCCTTGAAGAGGAAAGGGTGATGCAGCACAGGAGCAGTAAGTATTTCCCTTAGTTTGAGAACCAAGGTATAGATCCAAAAGGAGGGTCTCGTCAAGTCCAGAGTACCTGCACAAACACAAACAAGCTTGCACCCAACGCTTCAAAGGGGTTGTCAATCCCTTCAAGATTGTTTGCAAAGTGAGATGTGAAGGCGGAAAGTGCAACGAAGTAAAAAGTGTAAGGCTGAAAATATGGTGTGGAGTAGACCCTGGGGGCCATAGTGTTCACTAGAGGCTTCTCTCAAAATAGCAAATATCATGGTGGGTGAACAAATTACTATCGAGCAATTGATAGAACCGCACAAAGTCATGACGATATCTAAGGCAATGATCATACATATAGGCATCACGTCCGAGACAAGTAGACCGATACTTTCTGCATCTACTACTATTACTCCACACATCGACCGCTGTCCAGCATGCATCTAGTGTATTGAGTTCATGAAGAACAGAGTAACGCTTTAAGCAAGATGACATGATGTAGAGGGATAATCTCAAACCAATGATGAAAACCCCATCTTATTACCCTTGATGGCAACAACATGATGCATGCCTCGCTACCCCATCTATCACTGGGTGAGGTCACCGCATGATATGAACCCAAAACAAGGCACTTCTCCCATTGCAAGAATCATAGATCTAGTTGGCGAGACAAAACCCACAACTCGAAGAGAATTACAAGGATTTGAAATCATGCATAAGAGAGATCAGAAGAAACTCAAATAAGATTCATAGATAATCTGATCATAAATCCACAATTCATAGGATCTCGATAAACACACCGCAAAAGAAGATTACATCGGATAGATCTCCATGAAGATCATGGACAACTTTGTATTGAAGATCCAAGAGAGAGAAGAAGCCATCTAGTTACTAGCTATGGACTCGTAGGTCTATGGTGAACTACTCACGCATCATCGGAGAGGTCATGGTGTTGATGAATAACCCCTTCGTGTCCGAATCCCCTCTCCGGCAGGGCACCAGGATGTGCCCCAGATGGGATCTTGCGGAGACAGAAGCTTGCGGCGGCGGAAAAGTACTTTCGATGATCTCCTGATTTTTTTTGGGATTTTTAGGGAATATATAGGCGCAACCCCTAGGTCAGGGGGCGCTTAGGGGGGCACAAACCTAGATGGTGCGGCCTCACCCCTGGCCGCGGAGTGGGGGCTTGTGGGGCCCCTGAGGCTCCCCTGCCTTGACTCCCAAGCTTCCCGATCTTCTTCCGTTACAGAAAAAATCTTTCCGGGGATTTTCTTCCGTTTGGACTCCGTTTCAAAATCTCCCCTGAAAGGGGTCAAAAACATGGAAAAAACAGGAACTGGCACTTGGCACTGAGTTAATAAGTTAGTCCCAAAAAATATATAAAAGGCATACAAAACATCCAAAGTTTGACAAGATAATAGCATGAAACCATAAAAAATTATAGATACGTTGGAGGCGTATCAGGGATCAACTCGCCCAGGGCGGTTCTCCAACCAATGATTTCCTTACTGTCGAGATGACCTGACTTAACAAATTTCTCGAGAATGGCATCATCGATTTTTGTTGGTAACCAATTGCACTTCGAAATGACAACCATGACTACAAAAAAGAGGAGAACAAGGCGGTTCAGTAAGGACCATGAAGTGTGGTAAGTCGCCAGTTCGGGTCCACAATGTGTTTGAGAAGGGTTTGGTGACTCGCTAGTAGGTGACCGAACATGAATGAACAGGCATTCTAACTCGCTAATTGGGCGATTCATGGGAACAACTTTAAAGTATTACGACTCGCCCTTCGACCGGAAAAGAGGGGGCATAGCTAAGGCGGTAAGTCTAAATCGTTGTGGAGCAAGAAGCTGAACGGCGACGGTCAAGGGTCTCTTTTCCTTAGGGATATCCCCGGAAGATGGACAAACATGTTTCTAAAACACAAGCAGTGAATTGTAGATCTACGAGTGGACCAAATTAAAGGAATAATGCTTTATAAAATGATGAAGGCTATGAACGTAACGGAGCGACGGTACTGTTGCTTGGATCTACGACGCAAGAACTTGAGGTAACAGAAATATGCGATAAGGTGGACGCGGTTTTCTACTGCAAAATCTATCGATACGAAGCAGGTCCGAAGAAAAAAAAGGGCATCTGTTGCGATTCAAAGCTAGCTTGCGGGGGCAACGGCAATGGCATTTCTCGGTCTAACCCTAATGGGGAAATGTGTTTACTTGAGGAAGGAGACGGCGTCAGAGACGGATGTAGAGGACTTCGCACCTCTTGTTGACTTGAAGACGCTCGAGAACCCACGGTGGTGATGAAGCTTCGGGTACTGGCGCGAGGAAGCCGGAGGGCTAGCACGAGGAAGACGACGTGCGCAAGGAAGACGAAGGTCAAGAGGAAGCCGAGGTGGGGGTAGGTGACTGCTACTGCAACAAAAGACCTTCGAACGGCGCCAGAAATAGGAGTGTTACGTAATACTCCTCAGCAACGGCACCAGGAATCCTTCAGCTGCGGCTACGCCTTAAGGGACTTCCTAGGCAAGTATGCAAAGGATTTCCCCCGTGGCCTTGGAGCCTTGCGTTGGTGTTCCCTCGAAGCGGAAAGGGTGATGTAGCACAGCGATGGTAAGTATTTCCCTCAATTTGAGAACCAAGGTATCAATCCAGTGGAGGAGTATCTCAAGATCCTGCACACACACAAAAGCTTGCTCCCAACGCTATGAAGGGGTTGTCAATCCCTTATAGATTGTTCGCCAAGTGATAACTGAAGACAACAAAGTAACAAGCAAAGTAAAAGCAGGGGTGTAAACGATGGATGTGAATAGACCCGGGGTCGTAGTGTTTACTAGTGGCTTCTCTCATAAAAGCAAGTAGACGGTGGGTGAACAAATTATTGTCGAGCAATTGATAGAACCGCGCAAAGTCGTGACGATATCTATGGCAATGATTATATCTATAGGCATCACGTCCAAAACAAGTAGACCTATACTTTCTGCATCTACTACTATTACTCCACACGTCGACCGCTATCCAGCATGCATCTAGTGTATTAAGTCCAAAAGAACAGAGTAACGCCTTAAGAAAGATGACATGATGTAGAGGGATAATCTCAAACCAATGATGAAAACCCCACCTTTTTACCCTTGATGGCAACTACTTAATGTGTGCCTTGCTGCCCCTACTGTCACTAGGAAAGGTCACCACATGGTAGAACCCAAAAACAAGCACTTCTCCCATTGCAAGAATCATAGATCTAGTTGGCCAAACAAAACCCAAGACTCGGAGAGACTTACAAGGATATCAAATCATGCATATAAGAAATCAGCAAAGACTCAAATATATATCATAGATAATCTGACCACAAATCCACAATTCATCGGATCTCGACAAACACACCGCCAAAGAAGATTACATCGGATAGATCTCCATGAAGATCATGGAGAACTTTGTATTACAGATCCAAGAGAGAGAAGAAGCCATCTAGCTACTAACTACGGACCCGTAGGTCTGAAGTAAACTACTCACGAGTCATTGGAGGGGCGATGATGGTGAAGAAGAAGCCCTCCAACTCCAAAGTCCCCTCCGGCAGGGCGCCGGGAAGGTCTCCAGATGAGATATCGCGGAAACGGAAGCTTGCAGTGGCGGAAAAGTATTTTCGAGGCTCCCCTGATTTTTTGCTGATTTTTTGGGAATATATAGGCCAAAGATCTAGGTCAGGGGGCAGCCAGGGAGGCCACAAGCCCTGCCACCGCCGCCTCCCCCCTGGTGGTGGAGTGGGAGCTTGTGGGCTCCCTGGAGCCCACCTGGCTTGGCCCAGAGGCCCTGATCTTCTTTCGTTCGGGAAAAAATCATTTCGGGGTTTTTATTCCGTTTGGACTCCGTTCCAAAATCAGATCTGAAAAGAGCCAAAAACACAAAAAATCAGGAACTCGCACTTGGCACTAAATTAATAAGTTAGTCCCAAAAAATATATAAAAGGTACATAAAACATCCAAAGATGACAAGATAACAGCATGAAACCATCAAAAATTATAGATACGTTTGAGACGTATCAAGCATCCCCAAGCTTAACTCTTGCTCGTCCTCGAGTAGGGAAGTGATAAAGAATGAATTTTTGATGCTTTCATGCTACCTAGCATAGGTGTCCTTTGTAATTCCTCTTATGTGACGTGAATGTTCAGATCCATTAGATTCAAAACAATAGTTTGCTATTCACGTGGAAACAATAATCATTCAAGCAAACTAGCAAGGTAATCATGAACTTTCAAAATAACAAGGCCAAAAGAAAGTTATCCCTACAAAAGCATATAGTCTGGCTATGCTCTATCATCATTCCACAACAAATTTAAATCATGCACAACCCCGGTATTGGCCAAGTAATTGTTTCACACCTTTACTTTCTCAAACCTTTTCAACTCTCAAGCAATACATGAGCGTGAGCCATGGTTATAGCACTATAGATGGTGTGGAATGTGGTGGACGTTGCAAGACAAAAAAAGGAGAAGATAGTCACATTAACTAGGCATATCAATGAGTTGTGGAGATCCTCATCAATAGATATCAATGTGAATGAGTAGGGATTGCCATACAAATGATGCACTAGAGCTACGAGTAAATGAAAGCTCTTAAAGAAAACTAGTGCGTGTGCATCCAACTTGCTTGCTCACGAAGACCTAAGGCAATTTTGAGGAAGCCTATCATTGGAATATACAAGCCAAGTTATATAATGAAAATTTCCCACTAGCTATATGGTTGTGACAAAACGAGAGACTCTCAATCATGAAGACCATGGTGCTTAATATGCACAAGTGTGGAAAAGTGGTAGCATTGTCCCTTCTCTCTTTTTCTCTCTTTTTTTTGGTGGGCTCTTTGGCCTCTTTTTTTATTATTTTATTTTTGGTGGGCTTCTTTGGCCTCTTTTATTTACTCACATGGGACAATGCTCTATTAATGATGATCATCACACTTTCAAATCAAAACTTAGAGCAACAATGACTCTATATGGAATGCCTTCAGTAGTGTACCGTGGCAATGATCTAGCATGGCATAGACATTAATGGAAACATCATGCTAGCTATCTTACGATCATGTAATGGCAATGTAGACGCAGTGGCACATGTCATGGTGGTAGTTGCATGGCAATATATCTCGGAATGACTTTGAAAAAGCCATAGTAGGTAGGTATGGTGGCTGTTTTGAGGGAGGCTAACGGTGGGTTTTGTGCACCGGCGGAAGTTGCACGGCACTAAGAAGATAGTGATGGTGGAAGGTGAAAGTGCATCTAAACCATGGACTCAACATTAGTCATGAAGAAATCATATAATTGTTACAAAAGTTTTATTAGTAATCGAAACAAAGCATTCAATGCATACTCCTAGGGGAAGGGTTGGTAGGTATAAACCATCGCGCGATCCCGACCGCCACGCAAAGGATGACAATCAATATACTAATCATGCTTAGATTTCCTCACATAGCGGTTCACCATACGTGCATGCTACGGGAATCACTAACTTCAACACAAGTATTTCTAGATCCACAACACCTTACTAGCATGAATTCAATATTACCATAACCACAACTCAAAACTAATTGAGATGAATCAAACTTCTCTAACTATTCAATGCACATGAAGGTGGAAGTTTTTGTATCCCTTTGGATAACTACCCCTTTTGAGACTACTTTCAAAGCATAGATCAACTACCAAGCCACGCAACGCTGTGCTCTAAAATATATAAGTGAAGCACATAGAGCAAAAGTGTCTAGCTCAAAAGGTATAAGTGAAGCACATGTAAGCTGAATTGTCTACCAAAAGATATAAGTGAAGCTCGACAAAATCACGGTGTGTGCATGTATCTCTCTCTAGGTGTGCAGCAAGCATGATTGTGACACAACAAAAATAAAAGACTCCTACGATACAAGACGCTCCAAGCAAAAACACATAACATGTGGTGAATAAAAATATAGCCCCAAGTAACGTTACCAATGGATTGAAGACGAGAGAGGGGATGCCTTCCCGGGGCATCCCCAAGCTTAGGCTTTTACAGCATCCTTGAATATCTTGGGGTTCCTTGGGCATCCCCAAGCTTGAGCTCTTGCCACTCTTTATCTTCTTGTCCATAAGAACTTCACCCAAAACTTCAAAACTTCACAACACGAAACTTAAACAGAAACTAGTGATAACATTAGTATGAGAAAGCAAACCACCACTTCCTTAGGTACTGTAGCAAACTTAAATTCTACTTGTGCTGGTGTTGGGTTACTGTATTTTCAATCGTACATGGCTAATACCCCCCGATACTATCCATAGTTTCATCAAAATGACCAACCAACACAACAAAAACAGAATCTGTTAACAGCAGACCAGTCTATATAAATCTGTATATTTCGTATACGTCTTGTACTTCACAAATTCTGGAAACTTACGACAGTATGAATAATTTGCATAGCAATCAGAAGCAAAAAGAATCAACTCAAAATATCTTACAGAAAAAAAAATTGAAAATTCTTTTCGTGAGCAGAAAGTTTCCGTCTTTTCTAGCATGACCAAACGATCATCCCCAAGACTAATCATAACGGTTTTCCTTGGCACAAATGCAAAAAGAAACACAAAAAACACAATCATAACAGAATTATGAAAGTGTGGAAAACACAAAACAGAAAGAAGAAGGATAGATTCGTTGGGTTGCCTCCCAACAAGCGCTTTTGTTTAATGCCCTTAGCTAGGCAAAAAGTGATGGAATCACGTATAGTCATCTTTGGTGCTCAAACCATAAGTACCATGATCATTTATCATCTTAAGATCTTCATCTTTATTGGATGACTCACCGCTAGCTTTAGGAACAAAAACAGGCCTGACGGTCTTTTTGAGAGTAAGATTTGGAATATTTTGCACAGCGGCAAAAGCGGAACCCAAGTTGGTTATGACATCTTCTAATTTGCCAATTCTAGAAGAATCATTAACTATAAGTTCCTTCTCCTTTAAAATTTTCAAAAAGTTTCCCACTTTGGATCTGTAATGAGTAATTTGATTGTGGATCTTTCTATCCAAACCCTCAATAAGTTCAACTGTGGCAATTTTGTTTTCAATAGCGTCAAGCCTTTGCATCCGTGTTCCAAGGTCAAGATAGTTCCATTAACCATGAGCGGGGGTGAGCCTACCAAATTCATGATATCTCTATAGGAGTCAACAGTATGGCTCCCCAAAAAATTCCCGCCTACAATGGTGTCAAGGATATACCTATTCCAAGGATAAATCCCAACATAGAAACTGCGAAGGAGGACGGTAGTGGATTGCTTACGAGTAGATCTACTTTGAGCATTGCAAATCCTGTACCAAGCGTCCTTTAAATTTTCTTCCTCATTCTGCCTGAAATTGAGAACTTCATTCTCAGGAGTATCGTTTGGAGTGGTGGGTCTATCCATTGATGGACTATCCCACACACACACGAGCAGGAAGAGAGAGTGAAACGGGCAAAAGAAAACGGCAAAGGAGAAAGGCAAATGAAAACGGAAAATGTGAAGTGGGGGAGAGGAAAACGAGAGGCAACTGGCAACAAAAGTAAATGCAAGAGAAGAGTTTGTGAGACCTACTTGGATAGATCTTGATTTCTCCTCCCCGGCAACGGCGCGAGAAATACTTTTGCTGCTGCAACAAAAGACCTTCCAACAGCGCCAGAAATAGGAGTGTTACTTGATACTCCTCAGCAATGGCACCAGGAATCCTTCAGCTGCGGCTACGCCTTAAGGGACTTCCTAGGAAAGTATGCAAAGGATTTCCACCGTGGCCTTGGAGCCTTGCGTTGGTGTTCCCTCGAAGTGGAAAGGGTGATGTAGCACAACGGTGGTAAGTATTTCCCTCAGTTTGAGAACCAAGGTATCAATCCAGTGGAGCAGTATCTCAAGATCCTGCACAAACACAAAAGCTTCCTCCCAACGCTATGAAGGGGTTGTCAATCCCTTATAGATTGTTCATCAAGTGAGAACTGAAAGCAACAAAGTAACAAGCAATGTAAAAGCGGGGGTGTAAACGATGGATGTGAACAGACCCGGGGGCCGTAGTGTTTACTAGTGGCTTCTCTCATAAAAGCAAGTAGACGGTGGGTGAACAAATTACTGTCGAGCAATTGATAGAACCGCGCAAAGTCATGGTGATATCTATGGCAATGATTATATCTATAGGCATCACGTCCAAAACAAGTAGACCGATACTTTCTGCATCTACTACTATTACTCCACACGTCAACCGCTATCCAGCATGCATCTAGTGTATTAAGTCCAAAAGAACAGAGTAACGCCTTAAGCAAGATGACATGGTAGAACCCAAAACCAAGCAAGATGACATGGTAGAACCCAAAATCTCAAACGAATGATGAAAACCCCGTCTTTTTACCCTTGATGGCAACTACTTAATGTGTGCCTTGCTGCCCCTACTGTCACTAGGAAAGGTCACCACATGGTAGAACCCAAAACCAAGCACTTCTCCCATTGCAAGAATCATAGATCTAGTTGGCCAAACAAAACCCAAGACTCGGAGAGACTTACAAGGATATCAAATCATGCATATAAGAAATCAGCAAAGACTCAAATATATATCATAGATAATCTGATCACAAATCCATAATTCATCGGATCTCGACAAACACACCGCCAAAGAAGATTACATCGGATATATCTCCATGAAGATCATGGAGAACTTTGTATTGAAGATCCAAGAGAGAGAACAAGCCATCTAGCTACTAACTACGGACCCGTAGGTCTGAAGTGAACTACTCACGAGTCATTTGAGGGGCGATGATGATGAAGAAGAAGCCCTCCAACTCCAAAGTCCCCACCAGAAGGGCGTCGGGAAGGGTCCCCAGATGAGATCTCGTGGAGACGGAAGCTTGCGGCAGCGGAAAAGTATTTTCGAGGCTCCCCTGATTTTTTGCTGAATTTTTGGGAATATATAGGCCAAAGATCTAGGTCAGGGGGCGGCCAGGGAGGCCACAAGCCCTGCCACCGCCGCTTCCCCCTAGTGGCGGAGTGGGAGCTTGTGGGCTCCCTGGAGCCCACCTGGCTTGGCCCAGAGCCCCCCTGATCTTCTTCCGTTTGGGGAAAAATCATTTCGGGGTTTTTATTCCGTTTGGACTCCGTTCCAAAATCAGATCTGAAAAGAGCCAAAAACACAGAAAAAACGGGAACTGGCACTTGGCACTGAATTAATAAGTTAGTCCCAAAAAAGATATAAAAGGTACATAAAGCATCCAAAGATGACAAGATAACAACATGAAACCATCGAAAATTATAGATACGTTTGAGACGTGTTAGTGACGATGCCCCCCATTCCCCCTGCGGTTATTTAAAGGGGTGAGAGCAGGAATCGAGGCGGCCAGAGCAGGAATCGAGACGGTCAGAGCGGAGATCGAGGCGACAAGTCAGAATCTGCAATGATGGCGCCTAGGTTTTCGGGATAATTGAATACGGAGCAAAAGATCCGTTGGGTGGTTATGGCATTAAAAGCCCGGGGATTAAGGGGATAAGGTGATGTCATCAAAGATTACCCAGCGGGTCAAATAAATTCACAACGAATGGCGAGTTATTTTTCATCTGAAGGCAAAGATGGTATGAGTCGCCCCAAGTGGGTGAAGGTTTATTGACGTGAATGAATTCAAGGCAATCTGGGGCCTAATGGTGGGGATATTACCTGCGGGTAACCCGCCCTTGGTGGTCCGGGTCATCAAAGGGGCGACTCAACATTAGAAGTGCGGCCCTTGGCCCGAGAGCCGGATGGCGGTTCGAGAGACTATGCAGGTGATAAACTACCAAAGGAGTTCCCAATCTTGGAAGACACGACGACTTAGAGATAGGGAAAGCTACGATAGATAGCATGGCCAGGACTCTTGTAAACCCTAGGGTCTCGACCTGTATATAAATGCGGGTCCCGGGGAAAGGTCAGGTGAGTTAGAGAGAATCGAGAGCTAGGTCAGGCGAGTTACGCCCTCCTTGTAATCGAAACCATCATCAATCCACACAAAGCAGGACGTAGGCTTTTACCTCCACACGAGGGGCCGAACCTGGGTAAATCTGAGTCTCGCTTTCACTCACCCCCTTCGAGTCTCCACCAAGGTGCGATGGCTCCATCTTTAAGTCCTTTCACGAGGACATCTGCCGTGATAAAACCACGACACCTAGGGTGGTCGGCCCCTCTCCCTCTCTCCTATATATATTGAGGTGATGGGGAGGGTTGCAACACACACGAAATCTCTTTCTCGGCGCAGCCCTGCTACTCCTCTTCCTCCTCTTCCGCGGTACATGGCGAAGCCCTGTCAGAATACCTCATAGCTCCACCGTCACCATGTCGTCGTGCTGCCGGAGCTCTCCCTCAACCTCTCCCTCCTCCTTGCTGGATCAAGGCGTGGGGGACTTCACCGGGTTGTGCGTGTGTTGAACGCGGAGGTGCTGTGATTTGGCACATAGATCGAAACCGACTGCGATCTGAATCGCTGCGATTATGACTCCAACGACCGCGTTATAACGCTTCCGCCTAGCGATCTTCAAAGGCATGGAGATGCTCTACAACCTCACACGTTGTTGGTTTCTCCATAGATAGATCCTTGTATGGCGTAGGAAAATTTTGAATTTACTACATTACCCAAAAGAAGTGTATATAACGTGGTTGATGTAGTGGAACATCTTTGCGATTCAAATCGCAGCCCGTCTCGCGATCTCATCATGATACGTCCCGCGATCCCATCACGATCCATCCCGATCTAGTGCCGAATAGACGGCACCTCCGCGTTCAGCAGACGTACAGGTCGATGTCGATCCCCGCCTTCTTGATCCAGCAAGAGGAGCGGAGAGGTAGATGAGTTCTCCAGCACGGCGGCATGGTGGTGGTGGTGGATCTATTCCAGCAGGGCTTCGCCTAAGCGCTGCCGAAAAACCGATCTAGAGGAAGAACAGATCTAGAGAGAAGTAGAGGGAGCACATGGCAATTAGGGTTAGCCCTCACCTCTAAAACCTCTAGTATATATTGGAGGGAGGAAGGGGAGGAGGCAACCTCAAACCCTCAAGGTTTGGCCGAAATTGGAGGTGGAGGAGTCCTACTCGAATCCTACTAGGAGTAGGATTCCTCCTCTCCACTTGGAAACCCTTGCCACCTTGTCCACCTTTGGGTTTCTTTCCTTCCCATCCCCAATCCGCCTTGGGCTTTAGTGGAGGCTTCGACCAGCCCACTAAGGGCTGGTCCACGTCCTCCCATAGCCCATGAGACCCTTTGGGGTGAGTGGGCCCACCTGGTGGACCCCTGGAACCCATTCGTCACTCTCGGTACACTACCAAAATGTCCGAAACTTTTCCAGAGTTCAAAAACCACATTCCTATATATCAATCTTCATGAGCTACTCGTGACATCCAGGATCTCATCCGGGACTCCGAACAACCTTCGGTTACCAACACCTATAACTCAATTATACCGAAACGTCACCAAACCTTAAGTGTACACACCCTGCGGGTCCGAGGAATATGCAGACATAGCCTGAGACACTCCCCGGTCAATAACCAATAGCGGGACCTGGATGTCCATATTGGATCCTACATATTCTACGAAGATCTCTATCGGTTGAACCTCTATGTCAAGGATTCAGTTAATCCCGTATGTTGTTCCCTTTGTCCTTCGGTATGTTACTTGCCCGAGATTTGATCGTGGGTATCTCCATACCAAGTTCAATCCCATTAACGACAAGTCTCTTTACTCGTTCTGTAATACAAGATCCCCTGACTAACTCCTTAGTCACATTGCTTGCAAGGCTTATTGTGGTGTTGTATTACCGAGTGGTCCCCGAGATACCTCTCCGTCACACAGAGTGACAAATCCTAGTCTTGATCCATGTCAACCCAACAGACACCTTTGAAGATACCTGTACAGCACCTTTATAGTCACCCGGTAACGTTGCGACGTTATATACACACAAGGTATTCCTCTGGTATCCGGGAGTTGCATGATCTCATGGTCATAGGAACAGATACATGGACATGCTGAATACAGTAGCAATAAACTGACACGGTCATATGCTACATTTATTGTTTGGGTCTTGTCCATCACATCATTCTCTTAATGATGTGATCCCGTTATCAAGTGACAACACTTGTCTATGTTCAGGAAACCTTGACCATCTTTGATCAACGAGTAGTCAACTAGAGGCTCACTAGGGACAGTGTGTTGTTTATGTATCCACACATGTATTTGAGTTTCCAATTAATACAATTCTAGCATGGATAATAAACGATTATCATGAACAAGGAAATATAATAATAACCAATTTATTATTGCCTCTAGGGCATATTTCCAACAGTCTCCCACTTACACTAGAGTCAATAATCTAGTTCACATCACTATGTGATTGCATTGAATCTAACACCCATACAGTTATGGGGTTCACTCATGTCTTGCTTGCGAGAGAGGTTTTTAGTCAATGGGTCTGAACCTTTTAGATCCGTGTGTGCTTTACAAATCTCTATGTCATCCTATAGATGCTGCTACCACGCGCCATTTGGAACTATTCCAAATGACTGCTCCACTATACGAATCCGGTTTACTACTCATAGTTATTCGGATTAGTGTCAAAGCTTGCATCGACGTAACTCTTTACGATGAACTCTTTAATCACCTCCATAATTGAGAAAAATTCCTTAGTCCAGTAGTTACTACGGATAACTTTGACCGATGTTCAATGATTCAATCTTGGATCACTCTTTGTACCCCTTGTCAAACTCATGGCAAGGCACACATCAGGTGCAGTACACAACATGGCATACTTTAGAGCCTATGGCTAAGGCATAGGGGACGATCTTCGTCCTTTCTCTTTCTTCTGCCGTGGTCAAGTTTTTTTTTTGAGTCTTACTCAAAATCACACCTTACAGTACAGTTAAGAACTCCTTGTTTAACTGATCCATTTTGAACTCCTTCAAAAATCTTCTCAAGGTATGTATTCATTGAAAGTTTTATCAAGCGTCTTGATCTATCTCCATAGATCTCGGTGCTCAATGTTCAAGTAGATCAATCCAGGTTTTCCTTTGAAAAACTCCTTTCAAACAACCCTTTATGCTTTCCAGGAATTCTACATTATTCCCGATCAACAATATATCAACCACATATACTAATCAGAAATTCTATAGTGCTCCCACTCACTTCTTTGGAAATACAAGTTTCTCATAAACTTTTATAAAACGGAAATCTTTGATCATCTCATCAAAGTGTATATTCCAACTCCGAGATGCTTGCTCCAGCCCAAAGAAGGATTGCTAGAGCTTGCATACTTGTTAGCATCCTTAGCATCGACAAAACCTTCTGGATGTATCACATACAACCTTTCCTCAAGGAAACCATCGAGGAAACAATGTTTTGACATCCTATCTACAAGATTTCATAAATAATGCAGCAATAGCTAACATAATTCCAACAGACTCTTAGCATCGCTATGACTGAGAAAGTCTCATCATAGTCAACTCTTTGAACTTGTCGGAAACATCTTTCCGACAAATCGATCTTTCTTAATGGTGACTTTTCACCACCATTGTGTGTCTTGCTTTTAAAGATCCATCTGTACTTAATAGTCTTACGACCTTCAAGTAGTTCTACCAAAGTCCACACTTTCTTTTCATACATGGATCCTCTCTCGGATTTCATGGCCTCCAGCCGTTTGTCGGAATCCGGGCCCACCATCGCTTCTCCATAGCTTGTAGGTTCATTGTTGTCCAACAACATGACCTCCAAGACAAGGTTACCGTACCACTCTGGAGCAGTATGTGACCTTGTCGACCTACTAGGTTTGTAGTAACTTGATATGAAGCTCCATGATCACTATCATCAGTGACGGGGGGATAACCCCGGGGTAGCCTCATCGAGCCTACTCCTTTGCCTTCTATATTGAAGGAAAAGCACAACTCTCTCCATGCAGCCGAATCCCCCTGGCCGGCTAGGAAGCTCCTGCAGGCTAGGGA
Source organism: Hordeum vulgare subsp. vulgare (assembly GCF_904849725.1). NCBI lineage: Eukaryota > Viridiplantae > Streptophyta > Magnoliopsida > Poales > Poaceae > Hordeum > Hordeum vulgare. The sequence continues at coordinate 534,945,626 of NC_058524.1, forward strand.
CGAGACGGTCAACTTCTCCTAGCTGGCTAGGAATCACTTGTCGGCTAGGGGCGAGACGGCTACCACGTTCTGGCCGTCTGGGAGGCATCTGCCGGCTAGAGGCGAGACGACCGTTCCTAGGCCGGCTAGCGAGGCCGCTAGCCGGCCAGGGAGCTCAAGTCACATCAGATCGTAGGTCATGACGAGACCCTACGATTAAATTTGAACACGCGTCAGCAAGGGTACATGATTGGAGCGCACGGCAGGTACAGTGTCAACGGCCATGCCGCTGACCTACTCCGGCTCCGATCCATCATCCCCGCACAGTGTCAGACCGTCAAACACCCACTCCATTACCACACTCAGCGTGGGAACAGTGGAGACGGCCGTACTGGTGACCCATGATGAATCTCGCAAGACGACTCCGGACGTACTACATGTGTCCTGCGGCGGCCTTACGCGAGAGCTTCATTGGCTGGCCGGCGGGTCCCATAGCCAGATGGGACCATGCAGCTGGTGGGCCCCTTCAGTGACAAGATAAGACCACTGTGGACCCCCTGGCTAGCCGGCGAGGCTGCCAGCCGGATCCCACCTTTGTACTTTTATCCTTATTGTAGGTCGGTGGGTTCGTCTATAAACCGCTCGACCCTCCTCCATGCAGAGGGTCGGTCAATCCTTCACACACACACCCATATAGGACAGGTAGTAGCGAGACGGCAACTCCTTCTTCCTCCTCTGTCGAACAGTTCAAGGAGCACATTGTAGCTACTCTGGTGCATTATACATTCTGGTAGGACTAGGGGTATTATCTCTACGGAGAGCCCCGAACCTGGGTACATCGTGCATTCCTCGCTTGTAATAACCCCCTTCGCAGAGCCCGTCGGTGTCCTTTGAGTCTCCACCTCATATCTTTAGCCTACCCATGGCTTATGTCGTGAGTAAACACCGACAATCAGCTTCCACTTCAATTGGTGTAGGCGCCACATGAACAACTTCATGCGCCCTGCTACACACTTGTTCAAGTGACGGTTCAATAACCTCATCAAGTTTCATCATCCTCCCACTCAATTATTTCGAGAGAAACTTTTCCTCGAGAAAGGACCCGTTTCTAGAAACAGACACTTTGCTTCCGGATCTGAGATAGGAGGTATACCCAACTGTTTTGGGTGTCCTATGAAGATGCACTTATCCGCTTTGGGTTCGAGCTTATCATGCTGAAACTTTTTAACATAAGCATCACAACCCCAAACTTTTAAAAAACGACAGCTTAGGTTTCTCCAAACCATAGTTCATACGGTGTCATCTCAACGGAATTACGTGGTGCCCTATTCAAAGTGAATGTGGTTGTCTCTAATGCCTAACCCATAAACAATAGTGGTAATTCGATAGGAGACATCATAGTATGCACCATATCAAAAAGGGCGCGGCTATGACATTCGGACACACCATCACACTATGGTGTTCCACGCGGCATGAGATGTGAAACAATTTTCACATTGTCTTAATTGTGTACCAAACTCGCAACTCAGATATTCATCTCTATGATCATATCGTAGACATTTTATCCTCTTGTCATGACGATCTTCAACTTCACTCTGAAATTACTTGAACCTTTCAATAATTCAGACGTGTGTTTCATCAAGCAAATACACTAGTATCTACTCAAATCATCTGTGAAGTAAGAACATAATGATATCCACTGCGTGCCTCAGCACTCATTGGACCGCATACATCAAAATGTATTACTTCCAATAAGTAACTTTCTTGTTCCATCTCACTGGAAAAACAATGCCTTCATGCATCTTGCCCATGTGGCATGATTTGCATGTCTCAAGTGATTCAAAATCAAGTGAGTCCAAACGATCCATCTGCATGGAGTTTCTGCATGCGTTTACACCAATAGACATGGTTCGCATGTCTCAAACGTTTCAAAAATGAGTGAGCCCAAAGATCCATCAATATGGAACTTCTTCATGCGTTTTATACCAATATGACTCAAGCGGCAGTGCCACAAGTAAGTGGTACTATCATTACTATTTTGTATCTTTTGGCATTAATATTATGAACATGTGTAACACTACGATCGAGATTCAATAAACCATTGAAGGTTTTCATTCAAACAAATAGAATAACCATTATTCTCTTTAAATGAATAATTGTATTGCAACAAACACGGTCTAATCATGTTCATTCTCAACGCAAACACCAAATAACACTTATTTAGGTTCGACACTAATCTCGATGGTAGAGGGAGTGTGCGATGTTTGATCACATCAACCTTGAAAACACTTCCAACACATATCGTCACCTCGCCTTCAGCTAGTCTCTGTTTATCCTATAGCTTTTATTTCAAGTTACTAACACTTAGCAACCGAACCGGTATCTAATACCCTGGTGCTACTAGGACTACTAGTAAAGTACACATCAATATCATGTATATCCAATATACATTTGTCGACTTTCCCAGCCTTCTCATCTACCAAGTATCTAGCGTAGTTTAGCCTCAGTGACCGTTCCCCTCATAACACAAGCACTTAGTCTCGGGTTAGGGTTCAACCTTGGGTTTCTTCACTAGAGCAGCAACTGGTTTGCCGTTTCATGAAGTATCCTTTCTTGCCCTTGCCCTTCTTGAAACTAGTGGTTTTACTAACCATCAACAATTGATGCACCTACTTGATTTCTACTTTCGCGGTGTCAAACATCGCGAATAGCTCAAGGATCATCATATCTATCCTTGATATGTTATAGTTCATCACGAAGCTCTAGTAGCTTGATGGGAGTGACTTTGGAGAACCATCACTATCTCATCTGGAAGATCAACTCCCACTCGATTCAAGCAATTGTAGCACTCAGACAATCTGAGCACATGCTCAACGATTGAGCTTTTCTCCCTTACTTTGTAGACAAATAATCTTGTCAGAGGTCTCATACCTCTCAACAAGGGCACGAGCCTGAAATCCCAATTTCATCTCCTGGAACATCTCGTATGTCCCGTGACGTTTGAAACGTCTTCAGCGCCTCAATTCTAAGATGTTTAAGCATTATGCACTGAACTATCTTGTAGTCATAAAAAACGTGTATGTCGGATGTTCGCAACATCTACAAATGATGCTTGAGGTTCAGTACACCGAGTGGTGCATTAAGGACATAAGCCTTCTGCGCAACAATGAGGACAATCCTCACTTTATGGACCCAGTCCGCATAATTGCTACTATCAACTTTAAACTAAATTTTCTCTAGGAACATATCTAAAACAGTAGAGCTACAGCGCAAGCTACAACATAATTTACAAAGACCTTTTGACTATGTTCATGATAATGAGTTCAATTAATCATATTACTTGAGTACTCCCACTCAAATAGACATCCCTCTAGTCATTCGAGTGGCGCATGATCCAAACCCACTAACTCAAGTACGATCATCACGTGAGTTGAGTATAGTTTTCAATGGTGAATATCTCCATGTTGATCATATCAACTATATGATTCATGCTCGACCTTTCAGTCTCTTGTGTTCTGAGGCCATGTCTGTACATGCTAGGCTCGTCAAATTTAACCCGAGTGTTCCGCGTGTGCAATTGTTTTGCACCCGTTGTATCTGAACGTTGAGTCTATCACACCCGATCATCACGTGTTGTCTCAAAACGACGAACTGTCGCAACGGTGCATAGTCAGGCAGAACACAATTTTATCTTGAAATTTTAGTGAGGGGTCACCTTATAATGTTACCGTCGTTCTAAGCAAAATAAGGTGCATAAAAGGATTAACATCACATGCAAATCATAAGTGACATGATATGGCCATGAACTTGTGCTACTTGATCTCCATCATCAAAGCACCGACATGATCTCCATCATCACCGGCGCCGCACCATGATCTCCATCATCATGATCCCATCATCGTGTCGCCATCGAGGTTGTCGCGCTATGTATGCTATTACTACTAAAGCTACAACCTAGCGATATAGTAAAAGCATCCGCAAGCACAAACGTTAGTTTAAAGACAACCCTATGGCTCCTCCGGTTGCAAGAGCATTGACGTGCAAGTTGATATTTAACTATTACAACATGATCATCTCATACATCCAATATATCATATCATGTCTTTGGCCATATCACATCACATGCATACCCTGCAAAAACAAGTTAGATGTCCTCTAATTTGTTGTTGCATGTTTTACATGGCTGTTATGGGTATCTAGTATGATCACATCTTACTTACGCAAAGCCACAATGGTGATATGAAAATTGCTATTTAACCTTCTCCAAGGACCGCCTCGGTCAAATCCGATTCAACTAAAGTTGAAGAAACAGACACCCGTCAGTCATCTTTATGCAAAAATTTGCATGTCAGTCGATGAAACCGGTCTCTCGTAAGCGTACGAGTAAAGTTGGTCCGGGCCGCTTCAATCCAACAATACCGCTGGGTCAAGAAAAGACTAAGGAGGGCAGCAAATTGAACATAAATGCCCACAAACTCTTTTGTGTTCTACTCGAGATATCATCTATGCATGAACCAAGATCATGGTCCCACTGTTGGGGAACGTTGCATGGGAAACAAAAAATTTCCTACGCACACGCAAATACGCAATACCTATCCATGGTGATGATCATCTACAAGAGGGGAGAGTGAATCAACATACCCTTGTAGATCGCTAAGCAGAAGCGTATATAACATGATTGATGTAGTGGAACATCTTCGCGATTCAAATCCTAGCCCGTCTCGCGATCTCATCATGATCCGTCCCGCGATCCCATCATGATCCATCCCGATCTAGTGCCGAACGGACGACACCTCCGCGTTCAGCACACGCACAGCTCGATGTCGATCCCCGCCTTCTTGATCCAGAAAGAGGGGCAGAGAGGTAGATGAGTTCTCCAGCACGGCGGCATGATGGTGGTGGTGGTGGATATATTCCAGCAGGACTTCGCCTAAGCGCTGTTGAAAAACTGATCTAGAGGAAGAACAGATCTAGAGAGAAGTAGACGGAGCACGTGGCAATTAGGGTTAGCCCTCACCTCTAAAACCTATAGTATATATATACGAGGAATGAAGGGGAGGAGGCAGCCTCAAACCTTCAAGGTTTGGCCAAAATTGGAGGTGGAGAAGTCCTACTCCAATCCTACTAGGAGTAGGATTTCTCCTCTCCACTTGGAAACCCTTTCCACCTTTTCCACCTTTGGGTTTCTTTCCTTCCCACCTCCAATCCGCCTTGGGCTTTAGTGGAGGCTTTGGCCAGCCCACTAAGGGCTGGTCCACGTCCTCTCACAGCCCATGAGACCCTTTGGGGTGGCTGGGCCCACCTGGTGGACCCCCGGAACCCATTCGTCACTCCCGGTACACTACCAGAAATGTTCGAAACTTTTCCGGAGTTCAAAAACCACTTTCCTATATATCAATCTTTACCTCCGGACCATTCTGGAGCTCCTCGTGACGTTCAGGATCTCATCCGGGACTCCAAACAACCTTCTGTTACCAAGACCTATAACTCAACTATACCGAAATATCACCAAACCTTAAGTGTGCAGACCTTGCGGGTTCGAGAACTATGCAGACATGGCCTGAGACACTCCCCGGTCAATAACCAATAACGGGACCTGGATGTCCATATTGGCTCCTACATATTCTACGAAGATCTCTATCGATTGAACCTCTATGTCAAGGATTTAGTTAATCACGTATGTTGTTCCCTTTGTCCTTCGGTATGTTACTTTCCCGAGATTCGATCGTGGGTATCTCCATACCTAGTTCAGTTCCGTTACCAGCAAGTCTCTTTACTCGTTCTGTAATACAAGATCTTGTGACTAACTCCTTAGTCACATTGCTTGCAAAGCTTATTGTGGTGTTGTATTATCGAGTGGGCCCCGATACCTCTCCGTCACACGAGTGACAAATCCCAATCTTGATCCATGCCAACCCAACAGACACCTTTGGATATACCTGTAAAACACCTTTATAGTCACCCAGTAACGGTGCGACGTTTGATACACAGAAGGTATTCCTCCGATGACCGGGAGTTGCATGATCTCATGGTCATAGAAACAGATACATTGACATGCAGAAAAGATTAGCAATAAACTGACACGATCATATGCTACGATTATAGTTTGGGTCTTGTCCATCACGTCATTCTCCTAATGATGTAATCCCGTTATCAAGTGGCAACACTTGTCTATGACGAGGAAACCTTGACCATCTTTGATCAACGACCTAGTCAAGTAGAGGTTCACTAGGAACAGTGTGTTGACTATGTACCCACACATGTATTTGAGTTTCCAATCAATACAATTCTAGCATGGATAATAAACGATTATCATGAACAAGGAAATATAATAATAACCAATTTATTATTGCCTCTAGGGCATATTTTCAACATTTTTATGTTACCATCGCTCCAAGACGCCTAGCTTAGCACCCCTATCACGAGGTATGTCAGACTTAGCACCAACAACGGGCAATTTACATAAGTTTTATAGGCTGGCCGGGAGCACCACCTCGGCTGGTCCACGATCGCAAGCCGCACCGTCAACGTGGCACCTCCTTCTCCCGCCTAATGGCCAGGCGCGATAGTAGTATCCATTGAAGCTACAAAATTTAGGTGCCTTCTGCAGCTCGTCGCGCCTTTGTAATATGCATTTTTCATTTATATTTACTAAATATTTTGTCGATTTTTCTTTTTGGAACCATGTATGAGAGCTGAATGTATTATATTAAAGGTGGAGAAGAAGTACAAACGACCAAAACAAATTGCCCCAAAAAACCACAACACTAGAAAAGAGCCTCCAAAAAAATACAACCACAATTACTCTAAAACTTTTGATGATTTTTCTGACTACCTTTGTAGCGATATGGATCCACAAAAGCATTTGTCATATTTTTCTTAATAGAGTCGTTGGCCTAATTGGTTTGCCACAGCCTCTAATTGTTCTTGTCGGGGTATCCAATATCATTTTTAACTAGTGTAACTATTTGGCTTGTCACACGAAAGTTGTGAGAGCCTCGAATATAATGTTTCTAATTGGGACTAAATGTTTACAATCTTCAATAGTCAAAATGACAAGCATGTATAGTAATTTGAATCGTCTATCCTTCAATATCTTTCCATGCAATAGTTTTATTCCCCCCTAGAACCCCCAGGCATGGCCATCACATCTGGTCCCCTAACATAGATTACCTAGGATGAAGGTCACCATTTTGTTGGACATATACCCTAGAGGCAATGATAAATAGTTATTATTATATTTCCTGTTTAAAGATGGACATTTATTATCCATGCTATAATTGTATTGAATGAAAACATAGATACATGTGTGGATACATAGACAAAACAATGTCCCTAGCAAGCCTCTAGTTGGCTAGCCGGTTGATCAAGGATAGTCAAGGTTTTCTGGCTATGTGCAAGTGTTGTCACTTGATAACTGGATCACATCATTAGGAGAATCATGTGATGGACTAGACCCAAACTATGAACGTAGCATATTGATCGTGTCGTTTTATTGCTATTGTTTTCTGCGTGTCAAGTATTTATTCCTATGACCATGAGATCATATAACTCATTGGCACCGGAGGAATACCTTGTGTGCATCAAACGTCACAACGTAACTGGGTGACTATAAAGGTGCTCTATAGGTATCTCCGAAGGTGTCCGTTGAGTTAGTATGGATCAAGAGTGGGATTTGTCACTCCGTGTGATGGAGAGGTATCTCGGGGCCCACTCGGTAATACAACATCACACACAAGCCTTGCAAGAGATGTGACTAAGTGTAAGTCACAGGATCTTGTATTATAGAACGAGTAAAGAAACTTGTCGGTAACGAGATTGAAATAGGTATGCGGATACCGACGACCGAATCTCGGGCAAGTAACATACCGAAGGACAAAGGGAATGACATACGAGATTATATGAATCCTTGACACCGAGGTTCAACCGATAAGATCTGCGGAGAATATGTAGGATCCAATATGGGAATCCAGGTCCCGCTATTGGATATTGACCGAGGAGTGCCTTGGGGCATGTCTACATAGTTCTCGAACCCGCAGGGTCTGCACACTTAAGGTTCGGCGATGTTTTAGTATAGTTGAGTTATATGTGTGGTTACCGAATGTTGTTCGGAGTCTCGGATGAGATCACGAACGTCACGAGGGTTTCCGGAATGGTCCAGAAACGAAGAGTGATATATAGGATGGTTTCATTTGGTTACCGGAAAGCTTTTGGGCATTACCGACATTGTACCGGGAGTGACGAATGGGTTCCGGAAGTTCACCGGGAGGGGGGCAACCCACCCGGAGGGATCCCAATGGCTTTAGGGTGGCGCACCAGCCCTTAGTGGGCTGGTGGGACAGCCCAAGAAGGCCTTGGCGCCAAGAAAAGAAAAACCAAAGAGAAAAAAAGGGGAAGGTGGGAAGGAAGAGGAGGACACCACCTTCCAAACCAAATTGGAGTAGGATTCCTCCTCTCCTCCTTGGCCGGCGCACCCTTGAGGGCTTGGCTCTTAAGGCAAGCCTCCTCCCCCTCTCCCCTATATATAGTGGTGATTTAGGGCTGATTTGAGACAACTTTTGCCACGTGCAACTCAACCCTAAACCACATAGTTCCACCTCTAGATCGGATTTCCGCGGAGCTCGGGCGGAGCCGTGCAGGAGTAGATCATCACAACCATCAGAGCGCCGTCACGCTGCCGGGGAAATCATCTACTTCTCCGTCTTGCTTGCTGTATCAAGAAGGCTGAGATCATCGTCGAGTTGTACGTGTGCTGAACGCGGAGGTGTCGTCCGTTAGGCACTAGATCGGAACACATCGTGGGACGGATCGCGGGACGGTTCGTGGGACGGTTCGTGAGGTGGATTGAGGGACGTGAAGACGTTCCACTACATCAACCATGTTCCTTAACGCTTCCTGCTGTGCGATCTACAAGGGTACGTAGATCCAAATATCCTCTCGTAGATGGACATCACCATGATAGGTCTTCATGTGAGTAGGAATTTTTTTGTTTACCATGCAACTTCCCCAACAGTGGCATCATGATCTAGATTCATGCGTAGATGTTATCTCGAGTAGAACACAAAAGGTTTTGTGGACGGTGATGTTTGATTTGCTTCCCTCCTTAGTCTTTTCTCGATTCGGCGCTATTGTTGGATTGAAGCGGACCGGACCGACATTACTCATATGCATATGAGAGACTGGTTTCATCGACTAACATGCAACCTCGTTGCATAAAGATGTCTGGCAGGTGTCGGTTTCTTCAACTTTAGTTGAATTGGTTTTGACCGAGGTAGTCCTTGGAGAGGTTAAATAGCAATTTGCACATCTCCATTGTGGTTTTTGCGTAAGTAAGATGCGATCATACTAGATACCCATAGCAGCCACGTAAAACATGCAACAACAAATTAGAGGACGTCTAACTTGTTTTTGCAGGGTATGCTTGTGATTTGATATGGCCAATGACGTGATGTGATATATTGGATGTATGAGATGATCATGTTGTAATAGTTAATATCGACTTGCACGTCGATGCTACGGCAACCGGCTGGAGCCATAGGGTTGTCTTTAAACTAATGTTTGTGTTTGCAGATGCGTTTACTATATTGCTAGGACATAGCTTTAGTAGTAATAGCATAAGTAGCACAACAACCCCGATGGCGACACGTTGATGGAGATCATGATGATGGAGATCATGGTGTGGCGTCGATGACAAGAAGATCGTGCCGGTGCTTTGGTGATGGAGATCAAGAAGCACAAGATGATGGCCATATCATTTCACTTATGAATTGCATGTGATGTTAATCCTTTTATGCACCTTATTTTGCTTAGAACGACGGTAGCATTATGAGGTGATCTCTCACTAAAATTTCAAGACGAAATTGTGTTCTCCCCGACTGTGCACCGTTGCTACAGTTCGTCGTTTCGAGACACCACGTGATGATCGGGTGTGAAATACTCAACGTTCACATACAACGGGTGCAAAACAGTTGCACACGCGGAACACTCGGGTTAAGCTTGACGAGCCTAGCATGTGCAGACATAGCCTCGGAACACATGAGACCGAAAGGTCGAGCATGAATCGTATAGTTGATATGATTAGCATAGAGATGCTTACCACTGAAACTATTCTCAACTCACGTGATGATCGGACTTGAGTTAGTGAATTTGGATCATGTACCACTCAAATGACTAGAGAGATGTACTTTTTGAGTGGGTGTTTAGCAAGTAATTTGATTAGTTAAACTCTAATTATCTTGAACATAGTCTAAGTCCACTTTGAAATATTTGTGTTGTAGATCAATGGCTCACGCGACAGTCACCCTTAATTTTAATATGTTCCTAGAGAAAGCTAAGTTGAAAGATGATGGAAGCAACTTTGTAGACTGGGCTCGTAATCTTAAGTTGCTCCTGCAAGCTGGGAAGAAGCATTATGTCCTTAATGCTGCGCTAGGAGATGAACCACCCGCTACGGCTGACCAAGATGTTAGGAACGCTTGGTTAACACGTAAGGAGGACTACTGAGTAGTTCAATGTGCAGTCTTGTATGGCTTAGAGCCGGGACTTCAACATCGCTTTGAGCGTCATGGAGCATTTGAGATGTTCCAGGAGTTGAAGTTTATCTTTCAGAAGAATGCCCGGATCGAGAGGTATGAGACCTCCGATAAATTCTATGCTTGCAAGATGGAGGAGAATTCGTCTGTCAGTGAACATGTGCTCAAAATGTATGGGTACTCAAACCGTCTAGCTGAGCTGGGGATTGAACTCCCGCAAGAGGCTATCACTGACAGAATTCTTCAATCACTGCCACCAAGCTACAAGAGCTTTGTGTTGAACTATAACATGCAAGGTATGAACAAGTCACCCAGCGAGTTATTCGCGATGCTGAAAGTCGCAGAGTTAGAACTCCGTAAAGAGCATCAAGTGTTGATGGTGAATAAGACCACTAGTTTCAAGAGAAACGACAAAGGAAAGAAGGGTAATTCCAAGAAGAGTGGCAAGCTTGTTTCCAATCCGACGAAGAAACCCAAAGCTGGACCTAAGCCTGAAACGGAGTGTTATTATTGCAAGGGTATGGGTCACTGGAAACGCAACTGCCCCAAGTATCTGGCTGATAAGAAGGCGCCAAGGAAAAATCAGGTATATTCGATATACATGTTATTGATGTGTACTTAACCAGCTCTCGTAGTAGTGTCTAGGTATTCGATACCAGTTCTGTTGCTCATATTTGCAACCCGAAACAGGAACTGTGGAATAAGCGAAGGCTGGCGAAGGATGAAGTGACGATGCGCGTGGGAAATGGTTCCAAGGTTGATGCAATCACCGTCGGCACAGTTTCACTTCAGTTACCATCATGATTAGTTATGAACTTAAAAAATTGTTATTTAGTGCCTGCGTTAAGCATGAACATTATATCAGGATCTTGTTTATTACGAGATGGTTACTCGTTTAAGTCAGAGAATAATGGTTGTTCTATTTCTATGAGTAATATCTTTTATGGTCATGCACCCAATGTGAGAGGATTGTTCATATTGAATCTTGATAGCGATGATATGCATATACATAACATTGAGACCAAAAGAGTTAGAGTTAACAATGATAGCGCCATGTTTCTGTGGCACTTCCGCTTAGGTCATATTGGTGTAAAGCGCATGAAGAAACTCCATTCCGATGGACTTTTGGAGTCACTTGACTTTGATTCACTTGACACGTGCGAACCATGCCTCATGGGCAAGATGACTAAGACTCCATTCTCTAGAACAATGGAGCGTGCAAGTGACTTGTTGGAAATCATACATATTGATGTATGCGGTCCGATGAGTGTGGAGGCGCGCGGCGGATATCGTTATTTTCTCACCTTCACTGACGATTTGAGTAGATATGGTTATGTCTACTTGATGAAGCACAAGTCTGAAACGTTTGAGAAGTTCAAGCAATTTCAGAGTGAAGTTGAAAATCATCGTAACAAGAAGGTCAAGTTCCTGCGGTCTGATCGTGGGGGTGAATATCTGAGTTTCGAGTTTGGTGCTCACTTAAGATAATGTGGAATTGTTTCACAGTTGACACCGCCTAGAACACCACAACGTAATGGTGTGTCCGAACATCGTAATCGTACTTTATTAGAGATGGTGCTATCTATGATGTCTCTTACCGATTTGTCGTTATCGTTTTTGGGGTTATGCATTAGAGACAGCTGCATTCACTTTAAATAGGGCATCATGAAAATCCGTTGAGACGACACCATACGAACTGTGGTATGGCAAAAGACCAAAACTGTCGTTTCTTAAAGTTTGGGGATGTGATGCTTATGTCAAAAAGCTTCAGCCTGAAAAGCTGGAACCCAAAGCGGAAAAGTGTGTCTTCATAGGTTACCCAAAAGAGACAGTTGGGTATACCTTCTATCTCAAATCCGAGGGCAAAGTGTTTGTTTCTAAAAATGAAGTTTTTCTTGAGAAGGAGTTTCTCTCAAAAGAATTGAGTGGGAGGAAGATAGAACTTGATGAGGTTGTCGAACCTCTAATCCCTCTAGATGGTGGCACAGGGCAAGGGGAAACTCCTGTCGTTGCGACGCCGGTTGAGGATGAAGCTAACGATGATGATCATGAAACTTCGGATCAAGTTCCTATCGGACCTCGCAGGTCAACAAGATCACGTACTGCTCCTGAGTGGTACAATAATCCTGTCTTATCAATTATGTTGTTGGACAACAATGAACCTGCAAATTATGAAGAAGCAATGGTGGGCTCGGATTCCAACAAATGGCTGGAGGCCATGAAGTCCGAGATAGGATCCATGTACGAGAACAAAGTGTGGACTTTGGAAGTACTACCTGAAGGCCGCTAGGCTATTCAGAACAAATGGATCTTTAAAAAGAAGACGGATGTAGATGGTAATGTGACTGTTTATAAAGCTCGACTTGTGGCAAAGGGTTTTTCACAAGTTAAAGGAGTTTACTACGATGAGTCATTCTCACCGGTATAGATGCTTAAGTCCGTCCGAATCATGTTAGCAATAGCTGCCTTTTACGATTATGAAATCTGGTAGATGGATGTCAAAAGGGCGTTCCTTAATGGTTTTCTTAAGGAAGAGTTGTATATGATGCAACCCGAAGGTTTTGTCGATCCAAGGAATGCTAACAAAGTATGCAAGCTCCATTGATCCATTTATGGACTCGTGCAAGCATCTTGGAGTTGGAATAAGCGCTTTGATGAGGTGATCAAAGCATTTGGGTTTATACAAGTGGTTGGATAATCTTGTATTTACAAGAAAGTGAGTGGGAGCTCTGTGGTGTTTCTAATATTATATGTGGATGACATATTGCTGATTGGAAACAACGCGGAGCTTTTGGAGAGCATAAAGGATTACTTGAATAAAGTTTCTTTATGAAGGACCTAGGAGAAGCTGCTTACATTCTAGGCATAAAGATCTATAGGGATAGATTGAGACGCCTGCTAGGACTTTCACAAAGCACATACCTTGATAAAGTTTTGAAGAAGTTCAAAATTGATCAGTCCAAGAAAGGGTTCTTGCCAGTATTACAAGGTATAAAATTGAGTAAGACTCAGTGCCCAGCAACTGCGGAAGATAGAGAACAAATGAGTTACGTCCCCTACGCTTCAGCCGTAGGTTCTATCATGTATGCAATGTTGTGCACTAGGCCACGCGTCAGTTTGGCCATAAGTATGGCAGACAAGTTTCAGAGTAATCCAGGAGTGGATCACTGGACGGCGGTCAAGAATATTCTAAAGTACCTAAAAAGGACTAAGGAAATGTTTCTCGTTTATGGTGGTGACAAAGAGCTCGTCGTAAAAGGTTACGTCGATGCAAGTTTTGACACCGATCCGGATGACTCTAAGTCGCAAACCGGATACGTATTTATTCTTAATGGGGGTGCAGTAAGCTGGTGTAGTTCCAAGTAGAGTGTCGTAGCAGATTCTACATGTGAAGCGGAGTACATGGCTGCCTCGGAGGCAGCAAAGGAGTGTGTCTGGATGAAGCAGTTCATGACAGATCTTGGAGTTGTGCCGAGCGCACTAGATCCATTAACTCTGTTATGTGACAACACTGGTGCCATTGCCTTAGCAAAGGAACCAAGGTTTCACAAGAAGACCAGACACATCAAACGACGCTTCAACCTCATCCAAACTACGTCGAAGGAGAGGACGTGAATATTTGCAAAGTGCACACGGATCTGAATGTAGCAGACCCGCTGACTAAGCCTCTTCCACGGGCAAAACATGATCAACACCAGAACTGTATGGGTGTTCGATTTATTACAATGTAAATGACATGGCGATGTGAGGACTAGATTATTGACTCTAGTGCAAGTAGGAGACTGTTGGAAATATGCCCTAGAGGCAATGATAAATAGTTATTATTACATTTCCTGTTTAAAGATAATCGTTTATTATCCATGCTATAATTGTATTGAATGAAAACATAGATGCATGTGTGGATACATAGACAAAACAATGTCCCTAGCAAGCCTCTAGTTGGCTAGCCAGTTGATCAAGGATAGTCAAGGTTTTCTGGCTATGTGCAAGTGTTGTAACTTGATAAATGGATCACATCATTAGGAGAATCATGTGATGGACTAGACCCAAACTATGAACCTAGCATATTGATCGTGTCGTTTTATTGCTATTGTTTTCTGCGTGTCAAGTATTTATTCCTATGACCATGAGATCATATAACTCATTGGCACCGGAGGAATACCTTGTGTGCATCAAACGTCACAACGTAACTGGGTGACTATAAAGGTGCTCTACACGTATCTCCGAAGGTGTCCGTTGAGTTAGTATGGATCAAGAGTGGGATTTGTCACTCCATGTGACGGAGAGGTATCTCGGGGCCCACTCTGTAATAAAACATCACACACAAGCCTTGCAAGCAATGTGACTAAGTGTAAGTCACGGGATCTTGTATTACAGAACGAGTAAATAAATTTGCCGTAACAAGATTGAAATAGGTATGCGGATACCGACGATCGAATCTCGGGCAAGTAACATACCGAAGGACAAAGGGAATGACATACGGGATTATATGAATCCTTGACACTGAGGTTCAACCGATAAGATCTTCGGAGATTATGTAGGATCCAATATGGGCATCCAGGTCCCGCTATTGGATATTGACCGAGGAGTGCCTCGGGGCATGTCTACATAGTTCTCGAACCCGCAGGGTGTGCACACTTAAGGTTCGGCGATGTTTTAGTATAGTTGAGTTATATGTGTGGTTACCGAATGTTGTTCGGAGTCCCGGATGAGATCACGGACGTCACGAGGGTTTCCGAAATGGTCCGGAAACGAAGATTGATATATAGGATGGTTTAATTTGGTTACCGGAAAGTTTTCGGGCATTACCGACATTGTACCAGGAGTGACGAATGGGTTCCGAAAGTTCACCGGGAGGGGGAAACCCACCCGGAGGGAGCCCAATGGCTTTAGGATGGCGCACCAGCCCTTAGTGGGCTGGTGGGACATCCCAAGAAGGCCTTGGCGCCAAGAAAATAAAAACCAAAGAGAAAAAAAGGGGGAGGTGGGAAGGAAGAGGACTGCACCTTCCAAACCTAATTGGAGTAGGATTCCTCCTCTCTCCTTGGACGGCGCACCCTTGAGGGCTTGGCCCTCAAGGCAAGCCTCCTCCCCCTCCCTCCTATATATAGTGGTGATTTAGGGCTGATTTGAGACAACTTTTGCCACGTGCAACTCAACCCTAAACCACATAGTTCCACCTCTAGATCGGATTTCTGCGGAGCTCGGGCGGAGCCCTGCAGGAGTAGATCATCACCACCACCGGAGCACCGTCATGCTGCCGGAGAACTCATCTACTTCTCTGTCTTGCTTGCTGGATCAAGAAGACCAAGATCATCGTCGAGCTGTACGTGTGTTGAACGCGTAGGTGCCGTCCGTTCGGCACTAGATCGGAACGGATCGCGGGACGGTTCGTGGGGCGATCGAGGGACGTGAAGACGTTCCACTACATCAACCGCGTTTTTTAACGCTTCGTGTTGTGCGATCTACAAGGGTACGTAGATCCAAATCTCCCCTCGTAGATGGACATCACCATGATAGGTCTTCGTGTGCGTATGAATTTTTTTTCCCGTGCAACGTTCCCCAACACATTTCACGTCACCGCATGTGTTTGCAAGTATCCATTTGGTAGTCATTTCCTTTCGTCAAGTCTTAGCTCTTCCATGCTGCTGTTGGCTCTTGATCTTTGAAGTAGCACCGTCAACACTCGCTAGATTTGCCTATAGGTACCTTTTCATCAGTTATGGTTTAATTCCCATGCAGATCCGTGTGAAGTAGGTAGTTCAGATCCATGAAGCATAATGTGAACTGCCATTATGAATAAGATCAATTCTGAACTCTGTTAGTGTGAGCCTTTGTTGTAATGTGAATGTTTTAGAATCTGTTTGAAGTAAAGTTGTACCTTGAATATGTTTCCATTCGGATAATAGTGACCTCGTACATATGATGTCTTGTGTTGTATAGCGCTATGAACAATTATTATCTCGATCATACCATGGTTAGCATCATCGAGTCAGATTCAAAGGCACACTCTTCTCCCTTTGATTTCGCAAGGCCTAATGATCGCATCAAGCGTACCGTTTCTTTTATGCCAGGTCCATTTATTAAAGGCAAATCAGGAAGTGGACAATGTTTCAAGTGTGTTCTGAAGAAAGGCAAGGAGAAGGAATTACATAAGCAATTGAAAGGTGGGAGCAAAGATGTGAAACACCTGTAGAAAAAGAAGAACTAATGTTTGCTTGATTTTTTGAATTCACAAACTTTTCTCGAGTCTGTGAACACTTTTTTTTAATTCATGATTTTATTTTAGTTCAGAACATTTTTCGTAATTTATGAACATTTTCTGAACTTGCTTACATTCTTTGAGTTGTGAACATATTTTCTTGAATTTGTGAATCTGGACCTGGAGATGTATTGAACCAGTGTAAGGCAGATTTGCCTGCTGCTTGATTAAAAAATTATATATATATTTTCAACATATAAAATTAAACAGACCGAAATAATAGTAATAAAAGGCAGGCATGAGCTTTTGTCACAGCTTTGACTATGCTTGCTGGGCCAAGGCCCCATCGTGCTGGATAAGGAGGCCCCGTGGGGCGTGGGCTACCTACTCATTGCCCGTCCGTTGGTTTGGGCCAGACGCGGCGGGGCGCGCGTCGAAACGTGGACGGCGACGCCTAGGGAAGCGCGAGTGACGCCGGCTTGGGTCGATGGATCCGTCGTCCGTGGATGGATGGGGACCCGTGCGAGTCAGCCAAGAAGACGAGCATTTTGCCTCGTTGAACACGTTTACCCGAGCAAATCCAATAAAAGCAAGTACAATAGTAGAGCCGGTTGCCGGCTGTAAGCTCATGCCATGTCACCTATAGTCCATCTTATAGCTAACATGTACAATAGTTGGTTAGAAGAGTGTACTACTTATTTATTATATGACCCACATTTCATTCTCACAAAGTGCCTAGGAGCACGTGTTAGAGCTGACTCTTAGCTAAGAGCCCGCTTACCTTCTCTCTCCTCCAACTAAGCAGAAATATACTACTTTATTACTTATAGCCAGCTGACTCAGCTCTATTGTACTTACTCTAATCCATCACCGTCAAGTCAAATCATCACCGTCCGCCCCTTCTCCAGTCACCAGCCGTGGCCGCCCTTCCTAACAGGTCGGGTCGGACCAACGCGGACCAGGCTGGGAGACCACCACCAGTCACCAGACCAGGGCGGCAATTTTGTTTTTTTTGGCATGCATTGGATTCCCAGGCACGTTCTCTCCTCTTCCGCTTTTGGCAATTTTTGTTTTCCATTGGATATTCTTTCTCTAACTAATAGATTTCCCGCAAAAATAAAAATAAGAATAAGAATATATTTTTAATAAAAAACTTAAAAAAGTAGATTTCGCTCCGCGTAATCGCACTGCTTCCATTCCGGTTGTTGAACAATATTCTGCGTCACGTCACGGTTCAGTTCATGCGAAACATTTCAAAAACACCCACGTGAGATAAGGAAATGGCAGATGCACCGCACCGTGCGACGAGCCGAGGGCCGTTTCAGAAAACCAACAAACGAGAAGGGAGCAAACAGGCACGAAGCACGGAAGCAGTTAGTTTTCTTCCCAAACACGTTCCTCTCTTCCGCTTTCCCCCCCGGGTCCTCGGCGTCTTCTTCTTCTCCACGCCTCGCCATCCTCCTCCGCCTCCCCACCGTCTCCATCCCCCTCCTTTCCCAAATTAGCACCGCCCCCGCCTCCAATCCCACCACCGCCACCCTCCCTCAAACCAAGCCGGGCCGCCCGCATAGGCCACCGCCCGCCCCCGCTTATAGCCCAGCCCCGCCCGCCCCGCCCCGCACCGACCCCGCCCCCCTCCTAGCCCGCCTCCTCCGCCCACGCGCCCCCCGTCTCCTCCGGTCGACGCCTCGCGCGGGGGGGAGGAGATGGCCGCAGCGGCCGCCGCGGCGTGCAGGCGCGGCCTGCTCCTGCACAGCCACCACCACCAGTGGCCGACGCGGTGGGCCGGCCCCGCCGCCGCCCGCAGCATCTCGCAGCTCGTCAAGACCAACGGCCGCCGCGCCTTCCTCGTCGACACCCTCGCCCTGGTAAGCCTACCCTGCTCGCGCGCCACGCTTACTTGTTGCTACCATCTGCCTGCCTGCGAAATGGCCGCTGTCTACGGGGGGGGGGGGGGGGGGGGGGGGGGGAATTGGCGCCCCGGAGGTGCTCGACGGAATGCAATGCTGAGATCGCGTGGGTGATCGCGTTCGTTCGCAGGTTAGGAAGCTGGAGTCGCAGGGCGTGCCCACCAAGCAGGCGGAGGCCATCACGTCCGCCATCACGGAGGTCCTCAACGACAGCCTCGAGAGCATCTCCGAGTCCTTCGTCTCCAAGGCCGAGATGCAGAAGGTAACGCCGTCACCGTCTGACTGTATTTCTGCTGGGGAATCGTCAGCTTACTCGTCCGTTTCCTGCTTTTGCTTTGCCGTGTGCAGAGTGAGATGCTGCAGGAGGCCCATATCTCCAAGTTCAAGTCGCAAGTGCAGAGCTCGCAGGTATGCTTGCAACAAAACTGTTAGGTCAATGCGAATACGACGACCACTGACGTTTCTAGCACTAGTGTTCTTATGGCTATTGCTGCCCTTCTGTTGAACTTCATCATATAGCTTCTACATTTTCTACTTGCCATTGTTTCTCACTTGGTTATTCTGCATTTACTCCATTTCCTGTTTGTATGTTGGTACCTTCAAGTTGTAGCCCCCATTTGGCTTATAAGTGATTTGTTTGTGCAAACAGCTGGTTTCGTATGTAATTAAGACTTCATCATATAACTTGTGCAAGTTCTACTTACCATTGCTTCTCTCTGGGTTATCCTGCATTACTTCATTTCGTGATTGTATGTCGGTACTTGGAAGAAGTAGCCCCCATTTGACTTATAACAATTGGCTTGTGCAAACAGTTGGTTTGGCATGTAATTAGGGGTTGGGGTCACCGTTTGCTCCAATGCCCAATCATTCTGTGCTATTTGATCTTAATAACAGTGACCTTATAATCTAGATTGTTTTTTTTTAAATGCTTAGTTTATCTTTGAGACCAATTAGGTTACTGTTGTTGGCACTTGACAGTTTTGGACTCCCCTTGTTGTATAAGCGTCTAATCCGAGAGTGTTGCCTTGTTTTATGCCCTTCACATATACTTTTAGTTCTTCTTGGTTTCATATGTTATCTCTTACATAGTCTGCCATAATTTGTTTTTTCAGTAACATCTCACCTTGTATTTTGAAGTGAGATTAGTAGTTTTTTCTAGCTCTTACCATGGAGCACATGTATTCACAATTTCACACACTCTACCTATTGTTTCACCTAGAAGGATAATTTGGTTCATGTCGATGTTTGTTGTTTCTAATAAAGTTTTGTTTGAACCTGCAAATGCTACCAAATCTCTAAACAATCGTTCAACGCAATATATGGATTTTTTTAATCTTTATTCTTTAGCCAAAGTTGAGCAACTTGGATTTTGCCATTTGGTATTCAAATGCACAGTATTTTCAATCTGTAGTGTTCTTGATTCTACAAAGTATGCTGATTGGTGACTAATATTTCCTTGGCAATGAAGTCCCATTCAGCTAATTAGTCAATATCGCGGAGACAGAACTGAGACTCTCCTTTCTGCAAATAAGTCACTATTTATATTTAGAGATGTTTTTGTACTCGACAGCGTTGCCTATTTGATCAGTAGATTTAATAGGATTATTTTGATATTTATTCTTTAGCCATAGTTTAGCAGCCTGCATTTTCTGCCATTTGGTACTTATAGTATTTCCAATCTTTAGTGTTCTTGATTCTTGAAAGTACGATGATCAGTGATTAGAATTTCCATGGCAATGAACTCTCATTCAGCTGATTAGCCAATGTTGCGGGGCAGAACTGAGACTCTCCACTTAAGTCATGAACTCTCATTCCGCTAATAAGTTACCCTTTATATGTATTTTCGTGCTCACTCCATGGCGTTGGGTATGTTGATCAGTAGTTTAAAAGAAAAGAACAAGAGAGAGCTTATTCAGCAAATAAACCAAAGTGGTCTCTGGATGTTCATGCTGTGTGGCTTATTGATTTTCAGTTTTGTTTTGCTTTGTACAATGCTTGCAATGGAAATGCTCATCATTGTAGAGACATGTGTACATGCCAAAAAGGCTAGACTAAAACACTATATAAAAATCACTGGTGGCAGTGCAACAAATTCTGTGTGCAGTATATTCACATTGATTGCAGGTCATACGCTCATTTTTCCATCTATTGGTGTTTGTGACTTCCATTTTGTTGAACCGTTCTCATGTACAGGTCATACATTCTGTGTGCACTATATTAGTATATTTGCATTATTTCTCTAGAGTTTGGTTGGAGCAAAATGTGTTCAGTAATAACTACAGCATACGATACGACTTACAATTGCCCATTTTAGTCAGAACTGATGTGTTTTTTTACTAAATAAGCTCATGGAACATTTCTGTATGCAGGAAAACCATTTCTCTTTGTTACAGCGGGAGACTGAAAAACTCCGTGGAGATATTGATAAGATGAGGAGTGAACTGAAGTGAGTATTAACTTTTGAGTTTATGAGCTGTTTATACTACAATTTTTAAATACTCCCTCCGTTCATTTTTATAAGGCGTTTCAGACAGCTGACTTTGAACTGTTTAGTACACTGTCTGAATTTGCTAAAACGTCTTATATAAGTGAACAGAGGGAGTAGCATACTCAACCTAATGGCTATTTTGTGTGAAACAGATATGAGATTGACAAGGTCACTGCAGGGCAACGGTTGGATCTGAACCTTGAAAGAGGGTAAGATTACTTCTCTTTTTTATATATGCTGCATGTACTATACTTGCAATTGGCTAACAGTAAAAGCTCTCGCTAACTATTGAAGCGTCAGAAATCATTCTTAAATAATCGAAGAATGGTCAAACTTGTCACTTCTAAGACCATGTGATGTCTATGTGGCCATTACCTTTGAGTCTGTGGCCTTGTGGCCTTTAATTTGGACGGTTTATCGGTTTTATGCAATTATTGATCACTTCTGTGTGTAATAAGACATCGCCATTCAGTATTTTAAGTTTTGGGACCAACCTATACAGTGTATAAGAGAAAATTCGTTTTGCTGTATTGAACTTTCACCTTTTACATTTTGTTGGAGTGCTCATAATTTCTCTTAGCAAAATTCTCCGATGGTCAGGATGCAAGTACCATACAAGATTATTAACTCTTGTCATGCGCATCTTACTGCGCCTGTTGAGTCATGACATTGATTAACCGGACTGTCTAGGTTTATATTGCTATCTTGAGAATTCCACTGCCACCTTTCAATCCTTAATGGTATTTTAAGATTTTAATTACATTTGTACTCCCTCTGTTCCTAAATATAAGTCTTTTTAGGGATTGTACTATCCACTATGGACTACATACGGAGCAAAATGAATATATCCACACTTTAAAGTATGTCTATATACATTCGTATGTAGTTCGTAGTGGAATCTCTAAAAGGAATTATATTTAGGCACAGAGGGAGTAGTTGATTTCTGAAGTATTACTGAGTTATGCAAGAATTAACTTTTTGTAGATCAGTTCCAAATAGTTCAGGCTAGCAGCAAGTGGAACCTTAGTTCTTCTACCCCTTGGCCCTTGTTGACCTTTCAAAACTGAAACGAAATAGTTTCATCTGTTAGTGTTAACACTGGGCATTACTCCCTCCGTCCCAAAATAACTGTCTTTACTTTGTACTAGCTCTAGTACAAAGTTATACTAAGCTCAAGACACTTATTTTGGGACGGAGTACTTATTTACTTCCAGGACAATTCCAGTGGTTGCTCTGTCTTTATCACATTTCTGCCACAATAATTAAGATTGCTTTGTTGGTATTATATCTGATTAAACCACGATCTATGTAATTGCTCTTGCTGACTATTGAAGCATCAGAAATATTACTTTACTTGGATTTATGTAAGAATGCATAATTGAGGAATGGTTAAACTTCTCATTTCTAAGATCATGTGATGTCTAAGCGGCCATTGTTCTTTGAATCTTTCTATGACCTTGTGCCCTTTAATTTGGACTGTTTGTCTGTTCTATGCAATTATTTATTGATCACTTCTGTGTGTAACAAAACATTGTCATTCAGTGTTTAAGTTTTGGGTCCAACCTACGTAGTCTTCAAGATTAAATTTGGTTTGCTGTATTGAACTTTCACCTTTTACTTTTTGGTTGGGTTGCTCATAATTTCTCTTAACAAAATCCTCGGATGGTGTGGATGCAAGTAGCATAGTACAAAATTATTAACTCTTGTCTTAATATACCATTAAGTGTCTAGGTTTATATTTCTATCTTGAGAATTCCACTGCCACCCTTTAACACTTAATGGTATATGAAGACATTATTTACATTTGTAGTTGATTTCCGAAGCATAATGAGATACGGGAGAACAAACTTTTTTGTAGAACACAGAACAGGCTAGCAGGAAGTGGGAACCTTAATTTCTTCTTCCCCTTGGCCCCTGTTGACCTTTCAAAAATAAAACAAAGTAGTTTCATCTATTAGTGCTTATACTGGGCATTACCTGTTTACTTACATGACAATTCCAGTGGTTGCTCTGTCTTTGTCACATTTCTGCTTAAGATTGTTTTGTTGGGTCTTATATGATTAAAACATGATTGCTCCAGGCGCATACGTGATGAACTCGCCAAGCAGAACGAAGAAACCACAGATCTCACCACAAAGCTTGACAAGGTGAGCAAAAGCGCCTGCATATGTGGGGTTTTGGCATCACCACTTTATCATAGACATGACTCCTAACTGGACCCTTCTGTTTTGGCACAATCTGCAGGAAATTCATTCACTGAAAGCCCAGCTGGAGGCAGCAAAGTATGATGTCATCAAATACTGCATAGGTACCATCGTTTCGATATCAGCCGTTGGACTCGCCGTTCTCCGCATCGTGATGTGAACCCGAACACATGTTCTTTCGCTTACCCATTTATCCATGGAGGCCACAAAGAGGATAGTTGCGATTATGTTCCTAGTTTTTTCAATGGGGGCAAAACTTGGTCAGGGGAATGCTGTAACATCTGTTAGAGAGTGAAAAAGTTCCTCAAGACCTGTAAGATAGATCGACCTGCACAAGGAATACAGCCAAAATGATTCTTTACCTGTGCTTGAGCTTCGTGGTTTTGTCGCTTTGTTTCCTCTGTCTGCCGACGCGGAAGTCTCTGTTATCTTGAAGTAACACGCTGTGGACATCTAATCCTAGCAGTGAAGGAAGACCATTGATATTTCCCTACCTGATACTACTTCTTTCCCTGATGTTTTCCTTCTCCTTTTAGCTGTCGCCAACACATGTTAGAGCCGCTGTATGTCGCAGGGCTGTTTGGCGGCATATAAACTGGATTCCCTAAACGTCTGTTGTCGTGATACTCAAATTTGGTACTCGTAGCATTGCAATTGTACTGCGAATATGTGGTGCACGCACTGAAACCCCAACTCCCCAAGTTTTGTCTTGCTGTGCATGGAAAAGGAGGACTAGTACTAGTTTATACTCCGGGGGTGCTGAGCCGGTGCTGCCCATTAGTAGCATAATCTGAGAACCATATCCATACCTCAAAAGGAGACGAGACCGCACGCAAGTTGGCACCGCGTTCACGTGGGCGCTGAAAGGCACATGGAACCATCGCGGCCGAGGTGAGGTGAGCTGATTCTGATTGGTGAGTCCCGGCCCTGATAGGCACTCGGAACAGTTGCGGTTGAAACCGAAAGCCCGACCTGAAGTCGACATTTCCTAGTCTATCTTCTTCAGTAAAACCTTCAAAATCATTCCTCGCTCACATCCCGCTCTCCGAGACATCTGTTTGCACGTAGGATAAGATAAGAGGAATTGCACGGGGGGAGGGAAACAGTTCAATTCTCGTTGGAAAACGTCGTAGTTCTGCCCCGGCTAGAACGATTTTAGTAGTACCACACTTTATGCACACCGTCTAGTAATTAATCTAGTAATCAAATTTGATCAAGCTCGGACCTGCTTTGGTCCCTGCAAATTCAAGATACAGAAACAAACAGGAGATCGATCCCGGCATCGGCATCGGCATCGGCATGGCTGTGGTGTGCGAACGTAGTACATAAATACCGTTGGTCCAACCCAATGGCCAGACCCATGCTAAAATGTCTCTGGTCTATGTACACTGGCATCCCGATAGATCTAAACACCAAATCCTACGCGCCGTACTCGCTCGCCGATCCCTGTGATGGGCTCAAAAGCCAGGCCATAAATAATCCGACGCCGACCCTCCCCGCCCCATACCCACGCTGGTCCCCGGCCAACCTTAAACCATAGTTTGGGATCCTCTGTGGTCCTTGTCGTCGGGACACGCACCCATGTGTGCACTCTCCCATCGAGGCTCGCTCAAGGTGGCAGAGCGAGAGCGGCACGGTGGCGCCATGTGATCAGTGTACTACCTCGAGTTTTAAGGCGATGGGCTAGGTGTTAGTAGCATCGCACCATCACAGAGTTGCTAATCCCTCAAGCAAGTGAAGAAAAGTTTGCGCACAAGGACGAGATGCTACTATTAATTAAGATGGAAAGGGTTAGCTGAAAGAGACCGCGAACTACTCACTCGGGATTAAACCTCAAAGTAGGGAGGGTCGTCGCTCTACTTGGTGATCGCATGGAGATTTTCTCATCAATGGCCTTGATCTTGATTTTGGCATTTTTTAGGCTAACACCATGTGACAAAAGGACAATAGTGCAGGTGAATTCCGCAGACAACTCGAGATTTTCTTTCTTTTTTCTAATAGAGAACACTCGAGTCTTCGTACAACTATCAGATGCAACATGTGCAGGCACGGAGACTGAGCTTAGTGCATACCAACTTGGAGCATCGCCAACAGGTGTTCACGCTGGAGTGATACCCATAGCGAGGACTCGCTCCAGCAAGATCGTCTGTTGGAGACTCACTCCGACGCGATCGTCTGTTGGAGACTGTCATCGGTCGAGCTGTATGCTTAGGGACTATTTCAAACATTCAACTTGTGCACCTTTCTCTTTGACTCATTAAAGCAAGTACAATAAGGTACATTCAGTAGGCTGTAAGGATTAAAATACTATATTTTTATTGAGTTGGATGAGAGAGAAGAGGAGATAGAAGGCAAGCGGGCTCTTCGTGAAGAACCAGCTCTAGCACGTGCTTATAGGTGCTTTGTGAGAATGAAAGATGGGTCATATATGATAAAAATAGTACTCTTTTATACTCAACTATTGTACAAGCTAACTATAAGACGGGCTATAAGACTGCTTATAGCCAGCAGTTGGCTATACTATTAATCATGCTCTTATGAGTTGAGTTTATTAAGATTTGTTCGCTCTAGTGGCATTATCCAGGTGGGCATAAAGGTGCACGCACCTGGCTAGAGATTCTAGGAAGAGATTAGCCAATCGATCAAAGCCAGATCAAGCTGGTCCCTCCCTGCTTTATGGAAGCAACAAAAAACAAATATTATGTGTACATTGCTGGGGCAACTAAATTGATGTGCTTAGTGCTACTTGTACAGTTAGTTGGCAATTATGCAATGCAGATTAATTACCAGTAGCTTGCTGGAGTACGCACTGGAGGACGTCACCAATCACTCGATGGCTAAGCTAGAACATGCACTATTTCCCCTCATGAACCATAATTACTTGTAAATGGAGAGTTGAAGGGCTGGAATATCAACAAAAAAGTAGCCATAAACCAGGCGATGCATGTAAGTTAGCTATACACGTGTCATAACCATGACTAGGTTTCATGATCTTATCCGTTTCAATTCCAGCCTACTGCAACTTGTTTGAGACTGAAAGGCTATGTTGTTTTGTCCGTACTAATTGCAGCACTAGTCATGAACACTTCTCCTAACTTTTAAGCCTAATTAAACACATTTCCAGACTTTTCAGCCTAATGAGTGGTTTATGAGATAAAGGACTCTAAGCATTTAGACCTAGCAATTAACATTTGATATGTCAATATGAGGAGGTGCATTCCCCAAAATTTAATTGAGCATCCAAGTACTATGTTCATCTCCAAGCAAAATTCAAGTTTACTACTAATGGATATTCAAAATTCTAGCAAATCAACGAATTGTCGTCTCCATCTGTTTCTTTACTTTCTTCGCATTACGAGCTTATATTCTTGCTTAGCCGATGGCTTGTGTTTTGTTAACTTAGATACGCTGCTTCACTTTGAATTCTAACTTGGAAGCCTTTGGTTCCACAAATCATAAGCAAATGATTAATTTTGTATGAAATTTGTCAGGGACTATTCACTCCACCCGTCTAGTTGGCACCTTTCTGTCAAAGCATCCCCTCACCCCCTCCACATATAGACATACACATACCACGAGCCATAGTCTTGAGATCCCGAATCTTGACCCATTTAGTTTGAACTTCGTCACAATTGCCAACTTGAGTCGCCTCCCACCATAATTATATCCAAAGAAGAAGAAAATAAGGAAGCAAAGAATAAGCAAATCAATTAAGCTCGAAATAGTAGAGGATACAGAATTGTAGTAATCATGGAAAATAAAGCACACATTTTTTATCACCTCATTCCACCTTCACGCTTGGTGATTTGAAAATGCTTACGATGATAGAACAATTGAATTTAGGTGAAATGCTCCATTACCATTCTATTTTCTTGATTGACTCCTCCCCTCCCCCCAACTTAGTTTTCTCCCTTCAAATTTGCTCGTCGCCGCTTCCTTCCTCCCTCCGTCCGCACTGATTGTCACCTAGTAATCAAATAGCATAACCGCCACCTTCCTCACCTCCTAGCCACGTGGCCTCGACAACTCTCTAGACCTCATCAAGACGGGCTTCGACACCACCCCCTCGGCACTCTCAACCTCGCCAAACCACAGGGAAAATCAAAACGGTGAGAAAGTTCACCAAGATTCAGTGACATGTGGAACAAAAAAGTCTGATAAGTTTTTGAACCTTATACCAAAAAGGGAAAAAAAGAAGATACATTTTAAGCTGACACGGTTGCCCATCTCCACCTCCGGCTCCTTCATTTGGGAGGGGCAAATGCCAGCAGTGACTTGTACTCCACCCTGAACAGCAGATCACCGGCTAGATATTTTTGGTTTTGTTAAGGATATTTTGGAGTTCCATGCCCCACCCCACCCCACCCCACCCTACTCCAATCTTTTGAACAAACCCATGCGGCAGCAGAATAAAACTCCGGGTTAAAGATCTCTCTCGTCTCCCTGTCATGGCGTGTATAAAATAGCCCACATCGCCCTCCACATGCCTCCTCTTCTCTTTGCTTTGCTTGCTTTCCTGTTCTTCTTGCATTATTTCCCTCCACCTCCTTCCTCGCATCCAGCCGCAAAGCTTTCTCTTCTCCTCCTTTGACTTGCCCGCAAGAAGAGCCAGCCGATCGATCGCCATGCGTGTGCAGTGCGACGTGTGCGGCCTCGAGCCGGCCGCCGTGCTCTGCTGCGCCGACGAGGCCGCGCTCTGCTCCCCCTGCAACCGCCGCGTCCACCGCGCCAACAAGCTCGCCGGCAAGCACCGCCGCCTCACCCTCCTCCAGCTCGATGCTGCAGGCGACGCCGCCACCGGGCCGCTCTGCGACGTCTGCAAGGTGCGTGCGGTTTCTGTCCGTTCGATGCTGCGAGCCTAGCGCGACACTGAACTGAGCTGATGGTGTCTGTCTGCTGGATTGTTTGCAGGAGAGGAGGGGGCTCGTGTTCTGCGTGGAGGACCGGGCGATCCTGTGCGCCGACTGCGACGAGCCCATCCACAGCGCCAACGACCTCACGGCCAAGCACAGCCGCTTCCTCCTCGTCGGGGCCAAGCTCTCCGCCGACCCCGTGGACCAGGAGATCCCCTCCCCGGACGAGAGCTCCGACGAGCAGGACGACTGCTCGGCCTCGGCCGCCGAGGAAGCCCCTGCAGTTCATGACGCCAGCCACACCGGGGGAGGAGGTGGAGGAGGAGGAAGCAGCATCTCAGACTACCTCACCAACATCTGCCCAGGCTGGCGCGTCGACGACATCCTCTTCGACGACGCCGCCTTCGTCGCCGTAAGTCGCCGACCATCTCTTGACTTTACCCCGGTTCTGCCCGCCGCATCATGGCCGAAAACTAAACGCCCAAGCCTTTGCATCATGCCAGAAGCAGAAGGGGCGCGACGAGCAGGTGCCGTTCCTGGACGCCGACCTGTTCGACGTGATCGCCGCCGAGCGTCCCGGGAAGCGCGGCGCATGGGCGCCCCACGTGCCGCATACGCCGGCGCCGGCCTGGGGCCTAGAGGAGGTTCCAGCGGCGGCGAGGGCCAAACAGGGGCACGCGCGGGAGTGGTACCACAGCGACAGCGACGTGTTCGCCGTGCCGGAGATCTCGACGCCGCCGGCCAAGCGGGCGCGGCCGTCGTCGTTCTGGTGCATGTGAACCAGCCAGCGTGGGTGTCAATCGCTCACGCCGTCGCAGCAACCGATCGGTCCATCACTAGTGTAATCTTTGCTCGTTGTAGCTTTGGTGTGACTGGAGTAGTACGGAACTCTAGTAGCGCGCGCATCTATGGTAGTAGTAATATGCTGTTATGTACTACTACATAAGAATGAGATGTTGTCGACTTGTCGTATCATAAATAAGTAGAGAATGTATGGTCATCTCCTTCAACTCGTATCACACCTGAAAAATAAATTGCACGTACAGAAACCAAATGTATCTCCAAGCAAAGTAATATTTGAGACCGTATCTTTAAGGAAAACTCATAGCTCCTACCGGCTGATCTGTGCGACCGTCCCGCCGGCTGCTTGTCGTTGATGTAACGATTGAGATCATGCTCATGGGGCCGGGATAAAGAAGTTTGTTTTCTATTCCATTCGTCTCGGTTTATAAATCATTTTAGGTTGTGCATCGCCACTAAGACGAAGATAAAAACATTTTTTTTAATATTAACATGTTAATTAATACCATTGCACATAATGAATTGATTATTGCATGTCGTGTTAGTTAGTCTCAAGTCATTAAAAACATATACGTCTCACATCTTTTATTGATCGATTCCTTTATTCATGTCAAAAAACAAGAAACGATATGAAAGTTAATGCATCGTGCCTTCGTGTTTTGGGATTATTTGTTTTTCGTAAGATGACTTATAAACCGAGACGAAGGGAGTACAATGTGTCCGTTATTTTTGAAACACGACTGTTGTTTCAGAAATTATTTCCGCAACGTGACCGTTGTTTTTGCAAGGCCGCCGTTGCAAGGTGACGCTGGGCTGCAGCGCAACCGTTGCAAGGTGATGTTGGGCGCAAGTCTGTCGGGACCGGGACAAAGTAGTTGTTTCTGCAACGCGAACATTGTTTTAAAAATTTATGAATGAGGAGTGGATAAGCGGGGCGTGCCAAAAGATCGACTGGACGGTTGTCCACGCGTAGATCCAACGTTCATCGAGGTGGGCAAACGTATAACGTACGTCGAACGGTGGACGCGTAGCAGTCCCGTATTTTGCGTTCGTCGACTCTGTGGCCGTCGGATCGGATTTTACTAATGACTCGAGGGCGACATATTATCTAGACTAGTTTTCACAATTGAGCCGTTGTTGCAATCCCCCTACCGTAAAAAGTGATGTGTTGCGGGTTCTAGATCTTCTCGTGTTGTCCCGAGCTCGTCATCACGCTGATACCACCATGCGCTACTCTGACCACTGCCATCGCTGCTCACCGTCGACAACACGTGGACGAGGCCACCAGGGGCGGAGCCAGGATTTCACCATAGGGGGGCAAAGAACACATTAAAACACACAAGAGACATAACACAAAAATATTTCAAGTCTTGAATATTACAGAAATTTGAAACATGTAACATTATAAGCTTTACGAAAAGAAAACTACATTTCTACTAGTTTGAATGAAGATCTACGCCCCCCAGCCGGTCGATCGAACAAATTAATAATCTCTTCAACATTGAACTTTGCAGCTATTTCCTTCCCAATGTATACAACCATGTAATGTCGAAGAAAATCGTCACCCATTTTACTTCGGAGACGCGTCTTGATAATCTTCATTGCTGAAAAAGCTCTCTCCGTAGCTGCAGTTGACACATGGAGAGTGATAACCAATCGCAATAATATATCAACCATTGGATACACAAAAGCTTTACCTGTTTTATGCAATGCAATAGTCAAATCAACAAGTGATGCCGAAGATCTCAACTCTGGATGGTTGCGAACATCAAACTGATAGTGTGGAAGTTGTGACTCCAGATGAGCCTGCTCTTGACTAGAAAAATCTGATGGATATAATTTTTCCACAAGCGTGCAAATATTCGACATGTCAAATGACTCATGCCTTGGATCTATCGCCACATTGAACACATCTGCTTTGTAGTGGTGAAGCACTGTGATGTTATTATGTTTAATCCAAGGCTTCGTCACATCAACATACCTGCAAATTACAAATACAATATATGTGTCACATTAAAAACTCTGATTAATATTATTCCATTATACAAATAGTCGAAAGGCACATACTTGCGACTCATATCAAGGATCTCAACTTCGTTCTTCACACAAAAGGTCTTAACCTCCTCGACGAGAGGTTCCCATCCTTCTTCTCTTAGATCAGCGAGGAGCGCCTTCGTGTTAGAGAGTGTATCTAAGGCATTCAAAATGTCCAATGATTTCCTTCCGAGTGTTTGGCACAAGACATCTGTGATTTTCATAATCCTCTCCATGAGGTGCAAAATGAAAACAAAATCAAAAGAAACAATTATCCTTAGGACGCCTCTAGCATCTCCACGGGAATATTGTGTGACCGAGCGATCATTCGCTATACTTTGTAGGACTGTAACTATAGCACCAAACATCTTCTTTAAGCTCTGAATTGACTTAAAGTGTGAACTCCATCTAGTGTTTGCTGGTCTCCGTAAAGAGCTTATCTGATTTTCCCCTTTTCCCGTATCAAGCTCCCCCAGTTCAATTTCACGTGCAATCTTGGTGGCTTGATTTGCTAGTAACTCATCATTGCGTTTAGGTGAAGCACTAACAACATTTATGCCAAAATTGGCATGTTAAAAAAAATTATGCACTTCATTGTAACGCCCAAGATGCGACCCTATCCTTATTTTGGCGCGAGGGCCTCGACAGGGATAGAAACGCATCTCGTCGTTTCGCGAGAATGGATATCGTTACAAGTACATGTACTGAAGAGAAGAGTATATGGAATTAGCTTACACTCGCCACAAGCTACATTAGAGTCACATCAATACAATACATAAATATCACGAAGAAGAGTAGGGTCCGACTACGGACGGAAACAAACGAGAAAAGAACGACGTCAATCCTTGCTATCCCAGGCTGTCGGCCTGGAACCCATCCTAGATCGACGAAGAGGAAGAAGAAGAAACTCCAAATGAACAATCATCGTGCTCACGTCTTAATATCCTTTACCTGTACCTGCAGCTGGTGTTGTAGTAATGTGTGAGCCACAGGGGACTCAACAATCTCATTTCCAAAGGTATCAAGACTAGCAAAGCTTATTAGGTGAGGTAAGGTTAAGTGGTGAGGCTGCAGCAAGCGACTAAGCATTTATTTGAGGTGGCTAACTTACGAGTACAAGAATAAGAGGGGGGGGGGGGGTGATGTACGCATAGCGAACGTGAACTACTGATGACCAAATGATTGATCCCGAATACCTACTTACGTCGAACATAACCCTACCGTGTCCTCGATCGGAGAAGGAGCTTACGAAAGAGACAGTCACGGTTACACACTCAGTTGGCATATTTTAATTAAGTTAACTTCAAGTTATCTAGAACCAGTGTTAAACAAAGTTTCCACGTTGCCACATAACCGCGGACACGGCTTTCCAAAAGATTTAACCCTACAGGGGTGCTCCAACTAGTCCATCATAAATTACCACAAGCCGCATAGAAAGCCTCGATCAAGAAACTCGTGACTTCGTCGGATTCCTTAGTGGAAAACCTCAACTTTGAGATAACCCAAAGCATCACTGGAATCCCGATGCACAAGACATTCGTCAAAGGTAAAACTAATCCAGCAAGGCCGCCCGACGTGTCGACGATCCCGATAGAAGCCGTGTATCTCGTTCTCAGGACATGACGGATGGGAAAGACGCCGGGTTGGCTAAACCCTGGGTGACCAGGGGGCGCCGGACATCGCCCGGTTTGGACCAACACTCATGCGGAGCACTGGCCCGGGGGTTGATTAATTATCCACGGGGTCCAGAAAGTCCCTATGCAATTTTATTAGGTTATTAGGCAAATGTAGTACCAAAGTTGGGCCTTGCCAGACCAGCTTTAATCTAAGACGAATTATCAAGGGGGTCCCCATAACAACCCCAATCGTGTTAAGAGCGCTCAATTATGGAATATAACATCGGTAGCCAAAACTAAGGGGGCAAAGGTGGAACAAAACACCAGGCTAGAAAGGCCGAGCCTTCCACCTTCTACCAAGTATATAGATGCATTAAATTAAATAACATTAATAGGGTGATATAACAAGGAACCCATGTTATCACATGGAAGCAACTGCACCTGCAACTAGCAACACTAACACATGGTTAAGCAAGCGGTAACATAACCAATCAGTGGTTTGCTAGGTTGTAGAAAGGTTGAAGGTTTCATGGCAATGTTGAGAGGTTGACATTTAAGTGGTAGGCAGCGAGACATATCGAAAGAAACGAGACAACTAGCATGACAATGATAGTAATGGTATCTAGGGAAATGGTCATCTTGCCTGAGATCCCGCTTGAAGGAAGAATGACTCCGTGAAGCACACGGACCGATGTAGTCGAACGGGTCCTCACATTCTGACACGCTTGCGGAACTCTATCGAGACGAAGCAAACCGGAAACAAGAATCAACACACGATATTCACCACACGATGCACAACACATATGATGCATGAACGGTATCAAATATGCCTGGTACGACATGGCAATTCACACAATCAAACACTACACATTAAGTGAAGTTAAATATGCAACGAGTTGCATATTGACGAAACTCCGCATATGAATTATTTAGTTCACTCCCATTTAGGTACACGCCATATTAAATGTGGTTAAGCATGGCAAGGGGCGAAGCACAAATTAGTCTACCTATCTAGGCATTTTAAATGAGGCCGGAACGACATATAGCGTCCCCGAGATGACCCCACACGTTAAATTAGAGTTATGTCCAGATCTTAACTAACATGTTTTAATACTTGTTAAACAGTAAAATAAAGTGGTTCACGTAAAATTACACGTTGTTCTAGTCCATTTACATATATGGAACATCTCCAACGGAGCTACGGTTCAAAAGATATGATCACCGCAAGATATGATGGCATGAATGCAATATGTATGCAATGACAGTCACACGCGTCCCAAAACAAACAAAAAACAAGATAATATGAACCTACACGAGATTCTAAACAAGTTTCATATAGAACACGATCAAAACGGAGCAACGGTTCAACAAATACAAGCTACACAAGAAATAGTCATAATCTGCCAAAAACAGCAACATGGCATTTTCTACACTCCAAAACAACAAGCTACATAAATCTAAAACGCTCAAACAAGGCATGAGACATAAGTAGTGAATATGCACTACAACATCCTACTAATAAATCTAGCATGGCAGCATGGATCACTAGAAAAAGAACTCACAAAATGGCATCTCACACACAGTTTCAGACTTAGTGAAAATATCAGTTTTTGACAGTACAGTTTTCAACCAGACGGCATATTGGCACCACCAAAATTATATGCTACATGGCACCGAATGACATGAAAATTTACAGCATGCTAGAGAATCTGAAGGACTACAAATAACTCCATTGCATGAACCCCAAATGAGCTGTAGATCACTAGAAACACTCATGACAAAACAACAATAAAATATTACAGATCTCGAACTTAGAAATATTTCAGCATCTCCAAATCAGCACTATTTTCTAGCATGTTGAAACAAGCAAACAACACCTAAATATGGATTTCTAATGCAACCAAAAGTATCAGGGGCTAGCATGCACATCCAAGGGCATATCTCTAGTTCACAACTCATGCATGTCATGCACGGAATAATCCCACAAAATAGACAAGAGGGCAACATGGCAGAAATATCACGCGCACTAACTTACTCGAAAGGCAAAACTAATTGCACAGTTAAATTCTATGGATTTTTCTATCCCAAAAACATATATAATATGTGGGGTTGCAAAATAAAACTAATGTCACACATATATGCGAGAATATGTCCTAATCAGGACATAGCAAACTATTGATAGCTCCTAGATGCAAAAATGCAAGAAACTACCCTAAAATACATGGAAAAGGGTCCCAAACAACATGAACATTTTATCTACGGGATTTGAACAATCCGGACGTGCACAAAAATATCTACGCAACAGTTAACCTATTAGGACAGCACACAAATATAGGTAAATGGCGGTTCAAACTACTTCAAATATGCATGCAAGTTGCCAAATAATATTCTACATGAATATCTACACAAGTTACATATATAAATCGTCGCGATCCGATGTACGATTTAATACCTACGAGCGTTTTAAAATCTAGCATAATCCTGAAAATACTAATTCACAGAAAAATTCCTAAAATACTACGGGCCAAAATGCATAAGGGCCTAAATAGTGCACGGGCGCAGGATAATATAACGCGCTTACGACGATAGATTGGGCAGCAGGGGGAGGCTCACCTCATGGGCTCGGCCCATGCGGGGAGAGGAGCCAGGCCGGCTTGGGCTGAAGATGATGGATGGGGCGAGCAGGCCGGGGGAAGGGGGCGACGAGGTGGGCCTTCGGGCGCTGACGGGACGCGGGGTGGAGCTGGTCGCTGGGCCGACTCCTGGTGTTGGATCTAGGCCAGGTGAGGAGGAGGCCGGCTGAGCCTAGCGAGGCAGCCCAGCCGCGGGGCGCTGGGGGTTCGTTCCCCTCTGCTCCATCCTGAGCAGAGCGATGGCGCGACGACTACAGAGCTCCAACGCGGGGTTGCCATGGGGACGCCGGAGGAGCCGAGGAAGTCGAGCTCAGGTAGATCAGGGGCGCGGCTCCCCATTCCCGGCGACGGCAGCTCGAGGCGGCACCGCTACGGGCACATCGGCCGGCGGCTCCGGGGTACTTGCGGGAAGAAGAGAGAGATTCGGTGAGGGGGAGAGTAGAAGAGATAGGAAGAGGGAGATCCGGCGAGGGGGAGCTCCCAGCGACGGGATACGGCGCGGCGGTCTGGCGGTGCAGTTGCGCTGGGAGGCGACGGGAGGTGCCGGCGCTGGTGCTGCCTCGGCCATGGCCGAGCAGGAGCAGCGCTCGGGGGTGGAGGCGCTTGGGCGCGCGGGCTAGCAGCGGCGGTTCAGGCTCGGGAGGGCTTGCTGCGGGCCTGGCGGGCCCTAGCGGCTGGGAGGAGAGAGAAGGTTGGAGGAGGCTACAGAGGCTATGGTTAGGATGGCACGGGAACTGAGGTTGAAGAAGGGTTTGGTATCTTTTATAGACACGTGGGCCAGGGTTAGCTAATCAGGGCGTTTTCGGACCCTCCGATCTCGATCGGGCGCTCCGAAAACGTCCTAGGGTTAGGTTAGGCCGTGTAAAGGGGTGTGGGCTTATACGAGAGGGGAATGGTGCGACCCGGCAACAATATTTTAAAACCAAAAAAGTCCGACGATAACCGAAGACGGTGCCGCTACGGTCGACCGTTCGGGTACCAGACGAACTCCGATTGCGACGAAAATTGGCAGGCGACCTACCTATATGAAAATAAGACCGCACGCCAAGTTCCAACACAATCCGAGAATATTTTACACACACTTTTAAACACAAGGTTTTGACGATGTCGCGGACACGTGCGTGTGTGGTCGGGTTCAACACGGCCACGACGAAAACGAAGATAACCGACAACTAATAGCGGATGCAAGTTTTGGAAAACCTGTGGCAACGGAGTGCCGAAGCAATGCAGATGATGCACATGATGCGATGATGAATGCGACAGACAAACGAACCACAGGACAAGAATGAAATAAAAGGGGAATCTTTTGGAGCGTAGGTCTCGGGCTATCACATTCATGTACCTCTCGAGA
Organism: Hordeum vulgare subsp. vulgare; assembly: GCF_904849725.1. Classification (NCBI taxonomy): domain Eukaryota; kingdom Viridiplantae; phylum Streptophyta; class Magnoliopsida; order Poales; family Poaceae; genus Hordeum; species Hordeum vulgare. Next base: position 534,982,229 of record NC_058524.1, read on the forward strand.
TGGTGCAACAAGGGCCAATTGAAGTTGATGCGCCATACAATGAATGTAATATGCATAAGGGCACTCCTTCAGAATTAAAGCACTCAATCCATTCCACTCACCTCACATATTGCTAGCCCCGTCATAGGCTTGACCTCTGATATCTTCCACATTTAAATTCTTATCTGCTAGAATAGTGCAAATTGTCTCCTTGAGAGTCAATGCAAGAGTGTCATTCACATGAATGACATCAACAAAACGCTCCTGTATGAATCCTTCCGTGTCGGGAAACTGGAGGACCAATGCCATTTGCTCTTTCTTGGATTCATCGCGATCTTCGTATACCATTATACGAAATTTGCTAGCACCAATTTATTCTCTAATTGTTCTTTGCACCTTCCGAGAAAGTATACTAAGAATTTCCTATTGAACCGAATGAGATGTGTACTTTGCATTTCCAGGAGCATTTTCCAAGACAACATCTTTCACCTCCTTGTTATAAGAAGCCAAAAGTTTTACCAATTCAAGGAAATTACCCCGGTTGATGGATCCTGGAGATTCATCATGGCCTCTAAATGCACAAGCCTGGAATGTTAACCACCTGCATCGTATCGTATAATTTTTTTGTGAGGATACTACCACATATACAATATTTTAAGTACACAGAAGATGAAAGAAAAATATTGCTTACCGGACAGAATCAATTGTAACTTTCAGCCTTAGCCTTGCATCTACAATCGTTTTGGTGGATGCTTTCGCAAACACCTTATCGATATGAGTCATGTTGTTTTTAAAATTGTCATAACAACAAACCGAGAAGTTATGAGCTAAACCAGCATTACGCATATGAGTTAGAAAAGCACACTCTTTCCCGTTATTCACCTTCTTCCACCTATCAAAGCCCAAAACAGTAAATGTTTGTGAGCCACACTTCCCAATTAGCTTTCGTGAGAAGAGGGAACAATGAAAGCAATATGCACGCTTTGTGTAAGGTGAATACTCGAGCCATTCAAAATCCTTGAACCAACTGTACTGGAAACGTCAGCAATGTTTTGGAGGATCATCATTATATGGATACTCTCTCATGTATGGCTTGTATCGATCTTCAGAAATATAGAATCGACGCGCTTCATTTTGCTTCTCAAGAGGGAGTTCCCAAATTTGTTTGCGCCTTCCAGGGTCTCGCTCAAACGGTGTGCTTTCAATTCTTTGTTATTCTAGAACTTCCACAGATGCGTGCATATTTTGCTCGGGGGGTGGCATATCAACTGAACTAAGATTGGGGACATTATGACTAGTGGGTTGCTGTGTGACACCTACCTCCACGGTTGCATTTGCATTTTCAGCTGCAGAGTTAGAGTTTGTAGCAATTGGCTTGAAAAAATTACTTATAGATGGTGTCTTCCTCTTATTCATGACCTATGCAGTTTTTAGTTCTCCCATTAGTAAAAAGCAAATATGTAATTGATCTGACAAGTATCAAAATATATTATTACTAACTACTAAGTAATGAAACCCTAGCGGTTGGCGCGTCGTGGAGGAAAAAGTCGATCGCCTACTCAAATCGATCGTGTGGATCAATTAGCATGTGCGGGTCAATCATCAGATCAGTCAACGAATGGATGGATATCGTACGTACTGAGAACATGCAGCCTTGGGCTTGCCTTTGGCGGCTCGGCCGTTGCTGATAACTGGCACTAATTAAGCCCATGTATAAGTAAGCCTATATATTAGGCCTAGTCCCTACTGAAGTTCCATGGGGGGGGGGGGGGGGGGGGGTCTACCCCCGCTCGCCGCCACTGCCTCCGCCTCTGGAGGCCACAGACAACACGCGGACGAGACCACCAACAAGCACGCCGACGAGGTCACCTCTTCCCGTCTCCATGTGTTAGCTCGTGACTAGTCATCATGGCCGCTCGAGCGTGCACGCCGGAGCTCTTTATCCACTTCTGCAATATCATTGTTGTTGTCAAAAACAAATATGCGACAAGATTTTCTACTGTGAAAAGTTCACAATAAGACCTCTGTTGCAAAAAAAAAAATCGTAACAAAACATTTGTTGCAAAAAAATATTTCACAATACAACCTTTGTTGCAAAAATAGATCTGTAACAGAATCTTTGTTACACAAAAGTTCCACAACAAAATCTTTGTTGCATAAAATTTTCGTAACACAAACTTTATTATAAATATTTCTACAACAAAATCTTTGTTGCAAAGTAGAAAAAATAGGTTCACTTTATTAAATATGTGAGATCCAACGACTCGCACGGCCGACGCGTGCGGCCCCCATTTTCAAAAGGATAGAAGTATTGTATATCATTATTTTTGGCGAAAGAGGCTTCACCCTGATTTTTGTAACACAACCTTTATTAGATATGTGTGATATCCAACTTTAGTAGTTCTTACACCACCAAAACGCCACTAAAATGGACATATCCAACCAGTGAGCTCCATAGCACCAACTGACTACCAGCGAAACAAAAGCAAAGACCTAAACAAACATCCCAGCAAGTCGATTACAAACTTAAACTAACCAGCTAGAAACCCCAAAGAGGAAACTGAATGCAGGTATAACAGAAACAAAGTAACAGTAAAACTAAAGCTAGAGCAAGATAGCCATAGTGGAAGAGACATCATCTTCAAGAGCAGGATGTGCACATCAGCCACGAAACATTGTAATTTTTCCTCGCTACTCACTATAGAAGCCTTACCCCTCACTCCACCTCCCTTTAATTTTTCCGGTTTATCTGTAGAATACCGAGAAAAGATTTTTTCCTGTTTTATATATAAAGCAACGATCAACAACAGTCAGGTACAAACGCACGTCACAACACACATACATCCAAGACAAGATACATAGTCGCTGAGCGCAGCAACACCATTCCTAGCACGAAGAGATGCAAGCATATATGACGAACTGTGTATTCTAAGACGGTGCCTTCAGGAAGGAAGCAACATAGGGACATCATCATCGCCCGATCTGAGGATCAGAGTTTCCCCCGAAGCAACACGATGGGCAATGAGAGCCACGACGACGCCTTCAAGAAGGGAACGAGCTTTGCCGCCATCGATCCGTCCGAAGATAGCACGTGTTTTCATCCCGGCCAACACACATCGCCACCGAATGCCACACCCCGGCTATCACGCCGCCCACATGACCAGGGCTACCGGGCAGCAGTGCTCCACGTGATGTGCCCATGAGCACCGCACTACCACCACTAGGGCCGCCGCCCCAACATCCAAGACCTTGAAACCACCTCACCCGAGACCCGCCGCTACCCCAACCAAAGAGATGGGTGAAAATGTCCTGCCTTTGGCACCCCGGGCGCCCCCAACGCTGAGACCCAATAGGCCGGCCAAAACTAGCCTCCATCGCTCCGTCGTGTAGCCCCAGGCGCGTACCGGGCGTGGTCCTGCTGCCGGTCACGAGACGGGCTCGGTTCTATTGTCGGGTGCGAGATCGGTCCATTGGCCCCGGGTGCGAGACATGCGATGAACCGCAGGTGGGAGAAGGCCAGCCCTCAGGCAAAAGAAGTGACCGGACAACAAGGAGAGGGAACGAAGGTCGACACAAGCCATCTACGGACGGGCTGATGCCGGGATAAGCCAGCCGCCACCGCAGCTGACATGTCGTAGAGCCACCCACGACTGGAGTAGCAACCACACCGGGTCACTGCCCAACTCGTGCCACCCGACGGGCTCCAAGCATCGAAGCCGCCGGGCACGCACTTGCACCACCAGTCAGCCTCCCCGAACACCACCACCAAGCTGTCCGGAGCTACCCCGGTCCGCACCACCACCACCATGCTGCTCTACCTCCACTTGACAACCAGGAAGAAACAGTCGACCATAGCCTAAGCCATCCGCAGCCCGCGCTGCCCGCCGGATCTGGGCCATCTCGCATCAAGACCACCAGATTTAGGCACCACCCGTGCAGCACGCCACCACCAAGAGGTCTGCACGCAGCCACCGGAGGGTGGACGCCTCACACCACCATGGTAGCTGCCGCATCAGATTTGAGGAGGTTGAACCCCAGCAGACCCAACCGTAGGGGCCGACTGAGCACGCTCATCCCCGCTGTCGTGCAGCCTCCGTGCCGCCAACGAGCACCTACATCACCGTTGTAGCCGCACGCCGCCATGTCCCGCACAAAGATGGCGCATCCACCCTGCGGCCGTGTCTTGTGCCACCACCTGCCGAGGGAGGAGGAAGGACTGCCTTTGGCCGGGCTTCGACCGACCGCGCCCTCTGGTGGCGGCTAGGGGGAAGGAAGGAAGGGAGGGAGGGGGAGGATGGGGCGACGCATGGTCGCCCGTCCGCTCGCGGGAGCCGAGCAAGTGAGATCCATCTATAAAATAGACCAAGAGTCAATAAGATAACATGTTTTACATAGAACCCCAAAAGGATCACCGACCTTGCGATCAAAGAAAATATCATTTCTGCAAGTCCAAATCAACCACAATAATGTTGAAATTCCAACATAAATATATTTCCCCCAAGTTTGTCAAAAGAAGAGAGCCATGCAGTAAAAAGGCTCTTAACAACCAGGGGAGTAGAGTCCAAACTGAAGGTGCACTACAACACACACCGTATTCTTGACCAACAAAGCAATGCGAGAACACATGATCAAGATTCATCAGATGCACAAAAAACACATTTAGAGTCTTCATTCCACCCTCTTTTGTGCAAATTATTTTTAGTAAGCACCCTATTTCAAACCACAAGCCACAGAAAACATTAATCTTGGGGTAATTTTTGATCTCCCATAGATATTTGAAAGGGAAATTTAACTAGTAGTCATCAACTGGTTATAAAACGATCTAACAGAGTATTCTGAATTTAAACTGTTCCCATCCTTTTTTAGACATCAGCTCATTCTTAGTAAAGCATGAATTATATAGCATGTGGGATAAGTTGTTTGATTAGTTTATCATCCATCCACCAATCTTCCTAAAATCTAATATTGTTTTCCATTTCCTACTTTTTCTACACATAACTAAAGAATAAGTCCTGATAGAGAGTAAACCAGTCCATAACTCAGAGTCTCCCACTTTCTGTCAAACTCAAGAGAGATAATCATTCTTAACATATTAGCTGTTGGGAAACGTTGCATGGGAAACAAAAAATTTCGTAGGCACACGAAGACCTATCATGGTGATGTCCATTTACGAGAGGAGATTTGGATCTATGTACCCTTGTAGATCACACAGCAGGAAGCGTTAAGAAACGCGATTGATGTAGTGAAACATCTTCACGTCCCTCGATCAGCCCCACGAACCGTCACACAAACCGTCCCATGATCCGTCCCGCGATCCGTTGCACGAACCGTCTTGCGATCCGTCTCAAGATCCGTTCCGATCTAGTGCCGAACGGACGACACCTCCGCGTTCAGCACACGTACAACTCGACAATGATCTCGGCGTTCTTGATCCAGCAAGCAAGATGGAGAAGTAGATGAGTTCTCCGGCAGCGTGATGGTGCTCTGGTGGTGGTGAAGGATCTACTCCTGCAGGACTCCGCCCGAGCTCCGCAGAAATACGATCTAGTGGAAGAACTATGGTGTCTAGATCTGAGTTTGCACATGGCAAAAGTTGTCTCAAATCAGCCCTAAATCACCACTATATATAGGAGGGCGGGGGAGGAGGCTTTCCTTGAGGGCCAAGCCCTCAAGGGTGCGCCGGCTAGGAGGAGGAGGAGTCCAACTCCAATCCTAGTCCAACTAGGATTGGAAAGTGGAGTCCTTCTCTCCTTTCCCACCTTTTTTTCTTCTTTTCTTTGGTTTTTTCTCTATGGCGCATAGGCCTTCTTGGGCTGTCCCACCAGCCCACTAAGGGCTGGTGCGCCACCCATAAGTCCATTGGGCTTCCCCCGGGAAGGTTGCCCCTCCTCCCGATGAACTTCCGGAACCCATTCGTCACTCCCGTACATTCCTGGTAATGCCCGAAATCTTTCCGGTAACCAAGTGAAGTCATCCTATATATCAATCTTCGTCTTTGGACCATTCCGAAAACCCTCGTGACGTCTGTGATCTCATTCGGGACTCCGAACAACATTCGGTAACCACACATATAACTCAACTATACTAAAACATCATCGAACCTTAAGTGTGCAGACCCTACGGGTTTGAGAACTATGTAGACATGCCACGAGGTAATCCTCGGTCAATATCCAATAGCGGGACCTGGATGCCCACATTGGATCCTACATATTCTCCGAAGATCTTATCGGTTGAACCTCAGTGTAAAGGATTCATATAATCCCGTATGTCATTCCCTTTGTCCTTCGGTATGTTACTTGCCCGAGATTTGATCGTCGGTATCCGCATACCTATTTCTATCTCGTTACCGGAAAGTCTCTTTACTCGTTCCGTAATACAAGATCCCGTGACTTACACTTAGTCACATTGCTTGCAAGGCTTGTGTGTGATGTTGTATTACCGATTGGGCCCCGAGATACCTCTCTGTCACACGGAGTGACAAATCCCAGTCTTGATCCATACTAACAGACACCTTCACAGATACTTGTAGAACACCTTTATAGTCACCCAGTTACATTGTGATGTTTGATGCACACAAGGTATTCCTCCCGTGCCAGTGAGTTATATGATCTCATGGTCATAGGAACAAATACTTGACATGTAGAAAACAATAGCAATAAAACGACACGATCAATATGCTATGTTCATAGTTTTGGGTCTTGTCCATCACATGATTCTCCTAATGATGTGATCCCGTTATCAAGTGACAACACTTGTCTATGGTTAGGAAACCTTGACCATCCTTGATCAACGAGCTAGTCAACTAGAGGCTTACGAGGGACAATGTTTTGTCTATGTATCCACACATGTATTTGAGTTTCCAATCAATACAATTATAGCATGGATAATAAATGATTATCACGAACAAAGAAATATAATAATAACTAATTTATTATTGCCTGTAGGGCATATTTCCAACATTAGCTTCCAAGAATATCTTGTCAAATCCCCTCTTCCATTTCTAACTTCCAGAACCATTTATCTAAGAGGGCTTTGTTCATTAATTCCAAGTTAACAATACCTAAACCTCCTTGCTTCTTACACTAGTGTAGCAACGTCCTATATAAACGATTTTATCCCCTTTCCGCGACGTATTTTCAAACCGCCGCCTTGACTGTGTTGGCGATAGGGGGGACCATCCCACATGACATGAAATAATCATTGGCGATAGTGACCAATGAACGCAAACGTTTGGCAAAACTATGTGTATGGGATGTCCTCATCCATCACAAATGAGAGTCATCGGTCAACCGTTTGAGATATGACATATTTCCCACACGGCCCATCCTTTTTACTCGTGTGAGATCACATTATCATCACACACAATATTTTGTGGTGCACTGTTGATAACCCACAGTTATAGCGAATCGCAACAGTCTTCAGGTGTAGTATTACATCCTAATTTTTTAATTTGACACAAGGAGAGCCAAAAATATTTATTGGCCTTAGTAGTTGAGTTCTAAATTCAGCCGCACCTGAGATATCTCTCCGCAACAAAAATTTAGTAGCACATCAAAATAATAGTAGGAACATTAATAGTAACAACAACATTTTTGTAATGATTGTAACATCAACAACGACAATAGTAACTTAGCAAGGATCAATATGTGAAAAGCGTAGGCATTGGATTGGGGATGGATACGTATATTGGATAACATTCATCATGTAAGAATTACATACTAGAGCGACACAGAACTAGCTCCAATTCATCAAAGTAATGTAGGCATGTATTTCGTACATAGTAATACATGCTTATAGTAAGAACTTGCATGACATCTTTTGTCCTACCCTCCCGTAGCAGCGGGCTCCATAAGGAAACTAAGGGATATTAAGGCCTCCTTTTAATAGAGAACAGAAACAAAGCATCAACACATATTAAATACATGAACTCAAACTACGGTGATCACTAGAAAGAATCCCAATTATTGCCACCTAAGGGTATGCGGACCATGACATGTAATATGTGCATATAACTTGCAAGATAGTGTCGAAAACACTCTCTTATTTATGAGAACATAATAGGTTCAGATCTAAAATCATGGCAGTCATGCCCTATTGACAAGCATTAAGCATAACAAAGTCATAACAACATCAATCTCAAAACATAGTGGATACTAGGGATCAGACCCTATCAAAATAACTCGATTACATGATAAGTCTCATCCAATCCCATCACCATCAAGCAAGCTACAATGGAATTACTCACTCCCGGTAGTAAGCACTATGGAATTGTTGAAGGAGAAGGGTTGGTGATGAGGACGACGATGAATCTCCCTCACTAGATCTCCAAACGGACTCCAGATCAGCCCTCTTGAGGAAGAACAGGAGGTGGCGGCGGCTCCGTCTTGTAAAACGAGATGGAAGTTCTCTCCTATTTTCTCTCACAGAATAGGAATTTATAGGCTTGGTATTAGGGTCAGCGGAGTCACATGGGCCTCACAAGGCATTAGGCCACATCGTAGGGGGTGGGTGCACCCTGTTGCCTTGTCATCAACTGGTGGCCCCACTCCAGTGGATCTCCGCTCCAGTATTTATTATACATTCCATAAAAAATCTCAAAAAAGTTTCATCCAATTCCGAGAACTTTTATTTCTGCACAAAAACAACACCATTGTAGTTCTACTAAGTACAATGTTAGTTCAGATTAGTTTCATTCAAATCATGCAAATTAGAGTCCAAAATAAGAGCAAAAGTGTTTGGAAAATTAGATACATTGAAGACGTATCAACTCCCCCAAGCATATCTCATTGCTTGTCCTCAAGCAATTTAGTTGACAAACTGAAAGTGATAAATTAAAATTTTACAAACTCTTTTGTTCTTGTTGTTGTATATATACTTAGCTAGTGTTCAGGTTCTCAACATAGATCATAACTAACCATATCAATGATAACACTTAAACATTATATTCACCCATGGCAATAACATAACCAACTATCAAGGAATAATTAAATATCTCACATGCCAACAATTTGTCAAAACAATCATCATATAATATGATGATATGGTAGCTTTCTAGCCCTTTCTGAGACCACAAAACACAAAGCACCTCTCAAGTTCAAGCAACAAGTAAACATTGTAATTCAGAGTAGAAAAGATCCAGTCATGTTCACATCCAACATTAACTAGAATCAATTCATAAGAATGACAATAGCGCACTCAGATCTGGTGTTTTGATAAGAAGATGGCGACTCAATAATAAAATAAAATAACATAAAAGTAAATAGAAAGACCCTTCTAAGAGGAAAGCATTGATTTCCATAGGTGGTAGAGCTCAAGGTTAAAAACTGAGATGGAATTGTAATTTCGAGTGGTGTGCTTTTCCTTGAACGTCATAACAAAGATTTTAGTATCTTCCATTCTAAACACATTATTGGCAGTTCCCAAGAGGAAATGTAAATTTTATTCCCATGCACCACATATACACAAGCCATGGCTGACCGAATCCTCGAGTGCCCTCTGACAATCTGCTGTCCAAGGGAGTATATTTAATATGTTTTGTTATGCAGGACAGGGAATCCTTTTTTACTAACCTCTCTCGTGCAAGGACAGATGAATAAATGCCCATCTTGAGAAACACCGCTTAGCATGGAAGACACTGACTGCCCCATCGCTCCATGAGCAGTACGAGTACACAAAACAAATGTTTGTTTGAATGTTTAGAGGTGGCACGTGTAAATTTACTTGGAACGACCGAGTAATACCATATATAGGTAGGTATGATGGACTCATTTGGAACAACTTGGGTTTAAGGATTTTGGATGCACAAGCAGTATTACCGCTTAGTACAATTGAAGGCTAGCAATTGATCGAGAAGCGACCAACTAAAGAGCGAAAACAGTCATAATCATGCATTGAGAATAATTAGCATTGAACGCTAGCATGAGTAGGATATGAATACTCCGAATTTAAATATCATACTGGCTGCATTGGTTTTATATCAACTACAGTTTTACACATGAGCCAAGTCAAGCCGCTTGAATTACTCAGAGGAGGATACCATACTAACATACTACATCACAACCATTTTAATACATGTTGACACACAATATAAATCATTATCCACTCCTAGCTATTTAAGCATGGCATGAACAACTATAAACTCTAATTGTCATCATAAGCATGTTTACTCATAATATGCTGAATCAAGATCGAACAAGCTAAACATATTTACAAAAACGGAAAACAAAAAGAGTTCATACCAGCTTCCTTTACCACAATCACTTCATCAAGTTATCATCATTATTGCCTTTCACTTACACGAATGAATGACGTGAAAATAATAGTAGTGCAACAAGCAAAGGAAATTGTTTTGGTTTTTATTTTTAATACTACAAACTAGAAAGCAAGAATGAAAAATAAAAAATAAGCGAGAAATATTTTTGGATTTCTGAAAGTTTTTCAAACACACAAGAAGAAGGTGAAAATAAAACTAATATGCATATACAAAGAAAGAGGATGAACACCCAAAATAAAATGAAATGTGTGAGCATGAATGTAGTGTAGGTGAGAAAACGTACTCCCGCATGCTTAGAATTTTAGCCTAGCTTGGTAATCACCATCCATTGTAGCCATTGGGTCCAACATGGAAGTTGTTAGGAGGATGCTCTTGAGCGTCCCAAGCTTGAGCCTCGCTCTCCAACGCGGTCAACTCGTTCCAGTAGGCGATGATGTCCGATGGCATGATAATATATCCGTGCCTGGTGTGAAAGTCAAATAAAGAAGGTGCAAGCATTAGAATAAGATTGTGAGTCCTCTCGTTGTAAACCTAGTTATAGCGGATGTGGTGAGGTAGCTCAAGTTCATCAATAAAGTGGTGATCTATCATAGCTTCGTGACCCAGGTAAACTTTAACTAGTAAATAATCATTTTGGCATATATTAAAATCAAATGTTTTGCTAAGCGAGTTGCATAAATACCACCACAAACTACCAACCGAGGAACGCATAAGTACAACCATGTGAATGGCCTTCTGATGAATTCATGACTGATGCAGGTTTCACAACGTCGGGCTCGAAGAATTCATCTTCGATAAATGTGAACAGTACACTACTCTCACTGCCTCTTTTGTTCGTAGATTGAAATTTTCAGCTGGCCGTGACACATCCGTACTATTTGATCTGTATGACAAATCGTATACCATGGATTTAGAGGATTTCAATAGAATTTGCAAGATACCTGATTGGGGTAGTCTCAATGATCCTCCTAAATCTTCGGTTAGAGATTTTTTCTCTAGTATAACTGTTGGAGGAACTAGAGATATTACACAGGCTACCATGGGGAGCATTCATTTTCCTACCTTGCATTACTTTGCCCTCTTCATAGGTAGATGCATTAACGGCAAGATTGAGCATTGTCACCTCTGTGCACCTGACCTTAGTATTCTTAAGAGCGCAGTAACGGGTGATAGAAGTTTCAACATGGGAGCTATAATAGCAAGGAGGCTGAATAATAATGCTAATGAAGGGGATTTCTTTGGTGGGATCTATGCCACTTGCATATCAAATTTTCTTGAAGTACCCATCCGCGAAGGAGATCCCCCGCTCCATACAACTTTCCTTGATCGCGCCGCTATGACACGCTATCAGTTCCTTGAGAGGGATAATGAATCCCTCCTATACCGGTTAATATTTAACCGATATCGTGTTTTCCATATTGTTGAAATTATGCCCTAGAGGCAATAATAAATATAGTTATTATTATAATTCCTGTATCAAGATAATCGTTTATTATCCATGCTATAATCTATTATATACTTAAAACAATAGAAAACGAACGATGAAGATTTGACACTCTAAAAACTAAGATGTATCAACGGTGATGATTAAGCACGTACACAGAACTATTTTTTTTTCAGGAAACAAGTACTATTTTTTTATACCGTGGTATTGGGATGGACCTTTCCTTCCGCAGTACGACGCGTGCAAGCTATAAAAAGCGTTGAAAGGGGTAAACTAAACACGTATTAATGGAAAACGTTCTAGGACATGCACGCATGCATGCATCAATGGTGCAGAACCAGACTATTGCATGCACGTCTAAATTATTCTAAGCAGACTCTGTATGGCCCACCAATATTTTTCTAATACACCAAATATCCACGACTGTGATTATTTTCTTAGGGAAGAAGTGATTGACTAGGAAATTGGGAAGAAATCTTCCGCTAAAAGAAGTCCTGTTCTGATTACGATTTTTTTTAAAAGGAAAGAAGCTTGACACTTAAGTACTACTATAAACACAATCCATCAATTCTCATAGGGACTACTAGTAAAAGTACCCGTGCGTTGCAACGGGCGAACACCAAAAACTCATAAAAGTTATAATGTCCAATAGAAAACAATTCAAGTTCATCAAATTGCACCAAACTGATGTAAATGCTATAAATAATTTGGTTGATGCAAAAGTGGAGGATTAAGGTCTGGTTGATGCAGTGTTATATTTAACAATTGGACATAACAAGAAGGGCCACAAAATCTCTTGAACAGAAAAAATACTGACATAAACTTCTTTGTTCCTCCAGTATGATTGACATTAGCTAAGTGTATCTCCACATCTTAGTTCCTATGCCAACCATGTACCAGATTGGTAAAATTTAAGCTAGCCAAGGAATGAAAAGACAAATATGATCATTGTAGTCTACGACAATTTATTGTGTTTCAACAAAAGCCCTGGAAAATATATGTAAATGAAAACGAGCAATACCCACCCAACTGGAAATTGCTGCCAATTAAAGAAAAGATTGTTTGTTAGCACTGAAGTATCGAGTGAAAGGGAAACTGAGAATAGTTCAAGTCTAAGAGAATAGCGAGATATTCGAACAAAATTTAGGAATAGTACAACTACTATTTTAAAAACTGAACTAAGTTTTCTCTCTACGCATAAATCATCAATCATATGTTCACTTATTAGTTGCCAATTAAAGGTTGAACTTAGAATTATAGACCTTACAATTACTCCCTAACAAGAAAATGGAAAGCTAAAAACGAATCCAACCAGGATCTTTGTATATTGGCATGACATGCGCGGAGCACAATGTTACTTTATTTTTGCCACATACCAAATCTTATGCCAATAACTTAGTAACAGCAAGATCATTCTGATAACCAGGTACAAAGCATACTGAATTTACCAGGTAAGAGTTATCAACTGGCAGCTGAACACCTGAAGTATTTTGAGCAGACAAGTTCTGTGAAGAGCGCTCTGTGGAATAATCAGTTGACGTACTTTCAGTATGAATTAGCTTCAATTCATTTCCAGAATTAGATATTGTTTCAAATCCAATAGGATATGATTCTACTATTTCTTCTCTTGGTGATACTTCAGACATGGTATCTAGAACCTCCATACCATCTTTCAAGAAGCTGCCCACCTTCCTGGAACATGCAGATTGGGATTCTATACCATCTTTCAAGAAGCTTCCCACCTTCCTGGAACATGGGATTCTGGGTCAGACTTAAGCAGAGAGCGCTTCTGCAGAGACGAAAAATACACATTGTAAAAAAATACATATCAATTTGACAACTACTACTGTAAATATTAACAGTGTACCGTTGCATATATTGAAGAAATTGAGAAGCTCTATTTCATCAATAGAGATCTTTCTCATGCTGACTACGTGATATCAATTATGCCATAACATTATTTAGTAACTAATCAAAAAGTATCAAAAGCTAGCTACCAAAGCATCAGTAAACCATTTCAGCCACATAGAATTATTCCAATCGAGAAAGGAGTTTGTGGACACAAAGATGCACATATTAACTAATTCAGGATGAACGTGATTGAGATCTTTGCACGAAAGTTCTAACACTACCTCCAGTATCTACTTTTTTCACTAATCAATACGCTCAAACTGAGACCACAATGTCCACCCATTTCATCCCAGTGCACTAAATTAAGTTACCCATTATCTGAATCGGCGCTGCATATTACCATTTGCATAACGCTCGCTGATGAAGAGGGGGAAATCAAGCTACTTCTCCGGCCACGTCGAGGCGACGGGTTCCCCTTCGTCCGGCTCCTCCTCCCCGAACGGCAGCAGCGACGACGCGATCTGGGAGATTCACCTCACCCTACCCCCGATCTCAGCCAGATCGCTTCGGATCCCCGCGATCCCCATAGAGTCAAACCTGGTTTTGTCCGGAACAAATTAAGGCAAAACAAAGACATAGCATTGTCGGTCATTGAAATCACTATCCCAAAAGACAGAGCTAGATTTGTGGGCACCTTATGAGCTTTGTTTTGATGCCGGTTCAGAATCGCTGAGATTGATGGTGTGGCTCGAGAGTAGCTGGATGATGGTGAAAGGACGGGCACCGACATGTACAAACCGCTTGTCCTCCTTGACGAAACCGATGGCATCAAACACCCTCTCGTCTTTCCCATCACTGATGCTGTGCTTCCAGATAGAAGCAAATTTACCAAAATCTAGAGTGTGGTAGACGCAGTCTGCCTGAACGGATGGGAACTTGGCGGCATCAGCAACCAGGCACTTTTGATGACCGATGAAGATGGCATACCTGCCCACGGTCTCCACAGGCGCAAGGACTTGTTTCTGTGTTGGTTCAATGCCGAGAACCAGAACGCGTCGTTCTCCACCAAAGTTCAGTAGGAAACACCGGACGTCGCCGTGATCTGCAAGAGGGTCGACACAGAAAAACTTGACGGAATGCTCGCATCCGAGCCGCTCCTACGCACCAGAGGGCCCGCCGTTGTCGGATCTGTGCGGGGGCTTCGCCCGGAGCGGACGTCGCCGCGATCTGCAAGAGGGTCGAGAGAGAAAAACTTGATGAAATGGTCGCATCTGAGCTGCTCCTACGCACCAGAGGGCCCGCCGTTGTCGGATCTGTGCGGGGGCTTCGCCCGGAGGACGCACACGGACGACGACGAGGGAGGATGAGAAGGGGAGCATCCACTGCGCATGCGAGATGCGCCGGAGTGGTAGAGCTTGGTCATGGGAGGGGAGCGACTCTGCCGAGGGGCTTTTTTACAAAAACAACGAAATGTTTTTTCCACTTACTATAGGACCGCGGGTTGATTTCGAAGGAACAGAAGGACTTTTCTGTAAAACGCCAGCGACGGACGACAGAAGCGCTCGCGCTTTATTATTAGGGGAGATATATCTACTGAAATTATTGGCTTGGGAGCAAAGCACGTCTCGGCCGACCGGCTTAGTCAAAAAGATTGATATTCATGTCTTGCATATAGCAGTACTTAATTTATGGGTTGGTGCTGCCGGCGATGAAAATCAAAAGATAGAGTACATCAGGAATCCATTATATTTGTCTCGCTCCTCCTAAACTCGATTTGTCACGCAACTGCATTATATCCACACGACAAAAAAAGACTACGATGATCTGACCATGAACCAACATTCACTTTGTACCCCTGGGAGCATCACCATTTTTTATATAGCTCATCGCCATCGGTTCACTGTTCTAAGTATGCTGCTGCACCACAGGCTGGAGTAGGTCACCCTAATACATATTTTCGCTACTTTTATCTTCTGAGTTGTACCAACTCTATCAATAAATAAATAAACCTACTAACATATCTTACGCTCTATCATAATAAGTGTATTATTTTGTGCCCTAAGATATTTACCTTAAACTTAAACTATGTTATCATGGAGCACACAAAAAGTAAACCCTATCCAAACATGCCATAATTTTTAACAAGAAAATAAAAATAAAAAAATGAGTTGCACTTTTAGTTGTTTGACTTATAGTTAATGCTAAGTAATACTATGGAGAATACAGGAATTCCAATTGTCTTTTGCTAGATGAAAAGAAAAAAAAATAGATGAACCAACTATAATGGCAGGTCCATTTTTTAGTGTGTGGGATTGATCTATGTAAATATGTATTTGCTTTAGCTTAGGTGAACAGTTGCATGATCTCTCCATGTCGTCTTGCGGGCTTACCTCGACATCAATACAGAGCAATATCATTTCATACTTCAAATTACATTGCAACTACTGAAGGTTTGCAATAACATAAGCATTTTCTTAGTGTATCATATTTACTCCCCTAACCATTATTAATGAGGTCACATTTATCAACTAGACCATTCCATTTTTCTGAGGAAAACAGAAGTATTCAGATGTGAGGGCTATTTTCCAAATAAGAATGCAAAAAATATCCGACGCATTAATAGAAAACAGATGTTCCAAACACAACAGAACAAAAATAAATAAACGAACTTGCAAAATAAAATAAAAACATGCAAACTATTTGCTTTCCCTTAGGCATGTAAAGTTTTTGAGTAAATCATTAAGTAAAAACAATATAAAATCAAATTCACAAGACGTACAATGAACTTCTTTCGCTAAAAGGAGCATGATCTACATGAGGCAGATGGTGAGGGAGCCAAGAGAGGAGCGACAAAGAGAAGAAACACATGGGATTTGTTGTAGGAATATTAATTTATCCATGCTGAGATAGAAAACATATAGTGTCTCAGGTCACTACAAAAATATAGTAGATTGATAGGTAGTGACGATGGTCTTGCTACTGAAAAAATGGAGAGATAAATGCTTTTTTCCACGTAATAACATAGCGATGAGAGATAAGTATCTATATAATACAAATGAAGATGTAAATGATTGCTTCACCCAAATGCAGCCTACACTAAGTGACAAAATTTTTTTAATTAAGAACCCACAAGTATTTAAATAATGGACTACAGGAACGTCACTCATCTTATAAGGGCACTTGCAGCTCTAATGCACAATAATTAACCGAGCCATTATTTTTTTACAAATTTGATATTCAAACATATATTCATAAATGATTCCATTTTTATTGACAAGAAAATTATTTAATTGTTCATTTTAATAACAAGTTATCATATTTAATCATCAAGACAATATAATCGAACATATATTTAAAATACCAAAAGGAATAAACCATTAAATCTAGCCGCGCAAATGTGCGGTGACCCTGCTAGTTGTATTGAATGAAGACTTATATACATGTGTGGATACATAGACAAAACACTGTCCCTAGCAAGCCTCTAGTTGGCTAGCCAGTTGATCAAAGATAGTCAGGGTCTTCTGATTATGAACAAGGTGTTGTTGCTTGATAACTCGATCACGTCATTGTTGGAATTATGCCCTAGAGGCAATAATAAATATATAGTTATTATTATAATTCCTGTATTAAGATAATAGTTTATTATCCATGCTATAATTGTATTGAATGAAGACTCATTTACATGTGTGGATACATAGACAAAACACCGTCCCTAGCATGCCTCTAGTTGGCTAGCCAGTTGATCGATGATAGTCAGTGTCTTCTGATTATGAACAAGGTGTTGTTGCTTGATAACTGGATCACGTCATTGGGAGAATCACATGATGGACTAGACCCAAACTAATAGACGTAGCATGTTGATCGTGTCATTTTGTTGCTACTGTTTTCTGCGTGTCAAGTATTTATTCCTATGACCATGAGATCATATAACTCACTGACACCGGAGGAATGCTTTGTGTGCATCAAACGTCGCAACGTAACTGGGTGACTATAAAGATGCTCTACAGGTATCTCCGAAGGTGTTAGTTGAGTTAGTATGGATCAAGACTGGGATTTGTCACTCCGTGTAACGGAGAGGTATCTCGGGGCCCACTCGGTAATACAACATCACACACAAGCCTTGCAAGCAATGTAACTTAGTGTAAGTTGCGGGATCTTGTATTACGGAACGAGTAAAGAGACTTGCCGGTAAACGAGATTGAAATAGGTATGCGGATACTGACGATCGAATCTCGAGCAAGTGACATACCGAAGGACAAAGGGAATGACATACGGGATTATACGAATCCTTGGCACTGAGGTTCAAACGATAAGATCTTCGTAGAATATGTCGGATCCAATATGGGAATCCAGGTCCCGCTATTGGATATTGATCGAGGAGTCTCTCGGGTCATGTCTACATAGTTCTCGAACCCGCAGGGTCTGCACACTTAAGGTTCGACGTTGTTTTATGTGTATTTGAGTTATATGGTTGGTTACCGAATGTTGTTCGGAGTCCCGGATGAGATCACGGACGCCACGAGGGTTTTTGGAATGGTCCGGAAACGAAGATTGATATATAGGATGACCTCATTTGATTACCGAAAGGTTTTCGGAGTTACCGGGAATGTACCGGGAATGACGAATGGGTTCCGGGAGTTCACCGGGGGGGGGGGGGGGCAACCCACCCCGGGGAAGCCCATAGGCCATGAGGGTGGCGCACCAGCCCTTAGTGGGCTGGTGGGACAGCCCAAAAGGGGCCTATGCGCCAAGGATAAGAAATCAAAGGAAAAGAAAAAAAAGGGAGGAGGTGGGAAGGGAAGGGAACTCCCTCCCACCAAACCTAGTCCAACTCGGTTTGGGGGGGAGAGTCCTCCCCCTTGGTTCGGCCGACTCCTTGAGGCTCCTTGGACCCCAAGTCAAGGCCCCCCTCCCTCCCACCTATATATACGGAGGTTTTAGGGCTGATTTGAGACGACTTTCCCACGGCAGCCCGACCACATACCTCCACGGTTTTTCCTCTAGATCGCGTTTCTGCGGAGCTCGGGCGGAGCCCTGCTGAGACAAGGTCATCACCAACCTTCGGAGCGCCGTCACGCTGCCGGAGAACTCTTCTACCTCTCCGTCTCTCTTGCTGGATCAAGAAGGCCGAGATCATCGTCGAGCTGTACGTGTGCTGAACGCGGAGGTGCCGTCCGTTCGGTACTAGATCGTGGGACTGATCGCGGGATTGTTCGCGGGGCGGATCGAGGGACGTGAGGACGTTCCACTACATCAACCGCGTTCTCTAACGCTTCTGCTGTATGGTCTACAAGGGTACGTAGATCACTCATCCCCTCTCGTAGATGGACATCACCATGATAGGTCTTCGTGCGCGTAGGAAATTTTTTGTTTCCCATGCGACGTTCCGCAACAGTGGCATCATGAGCTAGGTTCATGCGTAGATGTCTTCTCGAGTAGAACACAAAAGTTTTTGTGGGCGGTGATGTGCGTTTTGCTGCCCTCCTTAGTCTTTTCTTGATTCCGCGGTATTGTTGGATTGAAGCGGCTTGGACCGACATTACTCGTACGCTTACGAGAGACTGGTTTCATCGTTACGAGTAACCCCCTTTGCTCAAAGATGACTGGCAAGTGACGGTTTCTCCAACTTTAGTTGAATCGGATTTGACCGAGGAGGTCCTTGGATGAGGTTAAATAGCAACTCATATATCTCCGTTGTGGTGTTTGCGTAAGTAAGATGCGATCCTACTAGATACCCTTGGTCACCACGTAAAACATGCAACAACAAAATTAGAGGACGTCTAACTTGTTTTTGCAGGGTATGATTGTGATGTGATATGGCTAACGATGTGATGTGATATATTGGATGTATGAGATGATCATGTTGTAATAGAAATATCGACTTGCATGTCGATGGTACGGCAACCGGCAGGAGCCATAGGGTTGTCTTTATACTAACGTTTGTACTTGCAGATGCGTTTACTATTTTGCTAGGATGTAGCTTTAGTAGTAATAGCATAAGTAGCACGACAACCCCGATGGCAACACGTTGATGGATGATCATGGTGTGGCGCCGGTGACAAGAAGATCGTGCCGGTGCTTTGGTGATGGAGATCAAGAAGCATGTGATGATGGCCATATCATGTCACTTATGAATTGCATGTGATGTTAATCCTTTTATGCACCTTATTTTGCTTAGAACTACGGTAGCATTATGAGGTGATCTTTCACTAAAATTTCAAGACGAAATTGTGTTCTCCCCGACTGTGCACCGTTGCTACAGTTCGTCGTTTCGAGACACCACGTGATGATCGGGTGTGATAGACTCAACGTTCACATACAACGGGTGAAAAACAGTTGCGCACGCGGAACACTCGGGTTAAGCTTGACGAGCCTAGCATGTGCAGACATGGCCTCGGAACACATGAGACCGAAAGGTCGATCATGAATCATATAGTTGATATGATTAGCATAGGGATGCTTACCACTGAAACTATACTCGACTCACGTGATGATCGGACTTGGGATAGTGTAAGTGGATCATGAACCACTCAAATGACTAGAGAGATGTACTTTTTGAGTGGGAGTTTAGCATATAATTTGATTAAGTTGAACTCTAATTATCTTGAACATAGTCTAAGTCCACTTTGAATATATTTGTGTTGTAGATCATGGCTCACGCGACAGTCATCCTGAATTTTAATACGTTCCTAGAGAAAGCTAAGTTGAAAGATGATGGAAGCAACTTTGTAGACTGGGCTCGTAATCTTAAGCTAATCTTACAAGATGGGAAGAAGGATTATGTCCTTAATGCTGCGCTAGGAGATGAACCACCCGCTACGGCTGATCAGGATGTTAAGAACGCTTGGCTAGCACGTAAGGAGGACTACTCAATAGTTCAATGTGCAGTCTTGTATGGCTTAGAACCGGGACTTCAATGTCGCTTTGAGCGTCCTGGAGCATTTGAGATGTTCCAGGAGTTGGAGTTTATCTTTCAGAAGAACGCCCGGATCGAGAGGTATGAGACCTCCGATAAATTCTATGCTCGCAAGATGGAGGAAAACTCGTATGTCAGTGAACATGTGCTCAAAATGTCTGGGTACTCAAACCGTCTAGCTGAACTGGGGATTTAAATCCCGCAAGAAGCTATCACTGACAGAATCCTTAAATCACTGCCGCCAAGCTATAAAGGCTTTGTGTTGAACTACAACATGCAAGGGATGAACAAGTCTCCCGGCGAGTTGTTTGCGATGCTGAAAGTCGCAGAGTCTGAACTCCGTAAAGAGCATCAAGTGTTGATGGTGAGAAAGACCACTAGTTTCAAGAGAAACGGCAAAGGCAAGAAGGGCAATTCGAAGAAGAGCGGCAAGCCTGTTGCCAATCCGCCGAAGAAACCCAAGGCTGGACCTAAGCCTGAAACAGAGTGCTTCTATTGCAAGGGTATGGGTCACTGGAAGCGCAATTGCCCCAAGTATGTGGCAGATAAGAAGGCGGGCAAAGAAAAATCAGGTATATTTGATATACATGTTATTGATGTGTACTTAACCGGCTCTCGTAGTAGTGCCTGGGTATTCGATACCGGTTCTGTTGCTCACATTTGCAACTCGAAACTGGAACTGCGGAATAGACAAAGGCTGGCGAAAGATGAAGTGACGATGCGCGTAGGAAATGGTTCCAAGGTTGATGCAATCGCCGTCGGCACAGTTTCACTTCAGTTACCATCAGGATTAGTTATGAACTTGAATCATTGTTATTTAGTGCCTGCGTTGAGCATGAACATTATATCTGGATCTTGTTTATTGTGAGACGGTTACTCTTTTAAGTCTGAGAATAATGGTTGTTCTATTTCTATGAGTAACATCTTTTATGGTCATGCACCCAATGTGAGAGGATTGTTCATATTGAATCTTGATAGCGATACGCATATAGATAACATTGAGACCAAAAGATTTAGAGTAAACAATGATAGCGCCATATTTTTGTGGCACTGCCGTTTAGGTCATATTGGTGTAAAGCGCATGAAGAAACTCCATGCTGATGGACTTTTGGAGTCACTTGACTTTGATTCACTTGACACGTGCGAACCATGCCTCATGGGCAAGATGACTAAGACTCCGTTCTCCGGAACAATGGAGCGTGCAAGTGACTTGTTGGAAATCATACATACCGATGTGTGTGGTCCAATGAGCGTAGAGGCACGCGGCGGATGTCGTTATTTTCTCACCTTCACTGACGATTTAAGTAGATATGGTTATGTCTACCTGATGAAGCACAAGTCTGAAACATTTGAAAAGTTCAAGCAATTTCAGAGTGAAGTGGAAAATCATCGTAACAAGAAGATCAAATTCCTACGGTCTGATCGTGGGGGTGAATATCTGAGTTTCGAGTTTGGTGCTCACTTAAGACAATGTGGAATTGTTTCGCAGTTAACACCGCCTGGAACACCACAGCGTAATGGTGTGTCCGAACGTCGTAATCGTACTTTGTTAGAGATGGTGCGATCTATGATGTCTCTTACTGATTTGCCGTTATCATTTTGGGGTTATGCATTAGAAACAACTGCATTCACTTTAAATAGGTCACCATCAAAATCTGTTGAGACGACACCATACGAACTGTGGTATGGCAAAAGGCCAAAGTTGTCATTTCTTAAAGTTTGGGGATGTGATGCTTATGTCAAAAAGCTTCAGCCTGAAAAGCTGGAACCCAAAGCGGAAAAGGGCGTCTTCATAGGATACCCAAAAGAGACAGTTGGGTACACCTTCTATCTCAAATCCGAGGGCAAAGTGTTTGTTGCTAAAAACGGAGCTTTTCTCGAGAAGGAGTTTCTCTCGAGATAATTGAGTGGGAGGAAGATAGAACTTGACGAGGTTGTCGAACCTCTCATCCCTCTAGATGGTGGCGCAGGGCAAGGGGAAACCTCTGTCGTTGCGACGCCGGTTGAGGACGAAGTTAATGATGATGATCATGAAACTCCAGTTCAAGTTTCTGTTGAACCACGCAGGTCGACGAGATCACGCGCTGCTCCAGAGTGGTACGGTAATCCCGTCTTATCAATCATGTTGTTAGACAACAATGAACCTGCAAATTATGAAGAAGCAATGGTGGGCCCAGATTCCAACAAATGGCTAGAAGCCATGAAATCCGAGATAGGATCCATGTATGAGAACAAAGTGTGGACTTTGGAGATACTACCTGAGGGCCGCAAGGCTATTCAAAACAAATGGATCTTTAAGAAGAAGACGGACGCTGACGGTAATGTGACCGTTTATAAAGCTCGACTTGTGGCAAAGGGTTTTTCAAAAGTTCCAGGAGTTGACTACGATGAGACTTTCTCACCCGTAGCGATGCTTAAGTCCGTCAGAATCATGTTAGCAATAGCTGCATTTTTCGATTATGAAATCTGGCAGATGGATGTAAAAACGGTGTTCCTGAACGGTTTCCTTAAGGAAGAGTTGTATATGATGCAACCCGAAGGTTTTGTCGATCCTAAAAATGCTGACAAGGTGTGCAAGCTCCAGCGATCCATTTATGGACTGGTGCAAGCATCCCGGAGTTGGAACAAACGCTTTGATGAGGTGATCAAAGCATTTGGGTTTATACAAGTGGTTGGAGAATCTTGTATTTACAAGAAAGTGAGTGGGAGCTCTGTGGCGTTTCTAATATTATATGTGGATGACATATTACTGATTGGAAACAACATAGAGCTTTTGGAGAGCATAAAAGGTTACTTGAATAAAAGTTTCTCTATGAAGGACCTAGGAGAAGCTGCTTACATTCTAGGCATTAAGATCTATAGGGACAGATCAAAACGCCTGATAGGACTTTCACAAAGCACATACCTTGATAAAGTTTTGAAGAGGTTCAAAATGGAACAGTCCAAGAAAGGGTTCTTGCCAGTTTTACAAGGTACGAGATTGAGTAAGACTCAGTGCCCAGCAACTGATGAAGATAGAGAGCATATGCGCTCCGTCCCCTATGCTTCAGCCATAGGTTCTATCATGTATGCGATGCTGTGCACTAGACCGGATGTTAGCCTGGCCATAAGTATGGCAGGTAGGTTCCAGAGTAATCCAGGAGTGGATCACTGGACAACGGTCAAGAATATCCTGAAGTACCTGAAAAGGACTAAGGAGATGTTTCTCGTGTATGGAGGTGACGAAGAGCTCGCCGTAAAAGGTTACGTCGATGCAAGCTTTGACACAGATCCGGACGACTCTAAGTCGCAAACCGGATACGTATTTATTCTTAATGGGGGTGCAGTAAGCTGGTGCAGTTCCAAGCAAAGCGACGTAGCAGATTCTACATGTGAAGCGGAGTACATGGCTGCCTCGGAGGCGGCTAAGGAGGGTGTCTGGATGAAGCAGTTCATGACGGATCTTGGAGTGGTGGCAAGTGCACTGGATCCAATAACCTTGTTCTGTGACAACACTGGTGCCATTGCCTTAGCAAAGGAACCATGGTTTCACAAGAAGACCAGACACATCAAACGACGCTTCAACCTCATCCGCGACTACGTCGAGGAAGAGGACGTAAATATATGCAAAGTGCACACGGATCTGAATGTAGCAGACCCGCTGACTAAACCTCTTCCACGGCCAAAACATGATCGATACGAGAACTCTATGGGTGTTAGATTTATTACAATGTAATTCACATGGTGATGTGAGGGCTAGATTATTGACTCTAGTGCAAGTGGGAGACTGTTGGAATTATGCCCTAGAGGCAATAAAAAATATATAGTTATTATTATAATTCCTGTATCAAGATAATAGTTTATTATCCATGCTATAATTGTATTGAATGAAGACTCATTTGCATGTGTGGATACATAGACAAAACACCGTCCCTAGCATGCCTCTAGTTGGCTAGCCAGTTGATCGATGATAGTCAGTGTCTTCTGATTATGAACAAGGTGTTGTTGCTTGATAACTGGATCACGTCATTGGGAGAATCACGTGATGGACTAGACCCAAACTAATAGACGTAGCATGTTGATCGTGTCATTTTGTTGCTACTGTTTTCTGCGTGTCAAGTATTTATTCCTATGACCATGAGATCATATAACTCACTGACACCGGAGGAATGCTTTGTGTGCATCAAACGTCGCAACGTAACTGGGTGACTATAAAGATGCTCTACAGGTATCTCCGAAGGTGTTAGTTGAGTTAGTATGGATCAAGACTGGGATTTGTCACTCCGTGTGACGGAGAGGTATCTCGGGGCCCACTCGGTAATACAACATCACACACAAGCCTTGCAAGCAATGTAACTTAGTGTAAGTTGCGGGATCTTGTATTACGGAACGAGTAAAGAGACTTGCCGGTAAACGAGATTGAAATAGGTATGCGGATACTGACGATCGAATCTCGAGCAAGTAACATACCGAAGGACAAAGGGAATGACATACGGGATTATACGAATCCTTGGCACTGAGGTTCAAACGATAAGATCTTCGTAGAATATGTAGGATCCAATATGGGCATCCAGGTCCCGCTATTGGATATTGACCGAGGAGTCTCTCGGGTCATGTCTACATAGTTCTCGAACCCGCAGGGTCTGCACACTTAAGGTTCGACGTTGTTTTATGTGTATTTGAGTTATATGGTTGGTTACCGAATGTTGTTCGGAGTCCCGGATGAGATCACGGACGTCACGAGGGTTTCCGGAATGGTCCGGAAACGAAGATTGATATATAGGATGACCTCATTTGATTACCGGAATGTTTTCGGAGTTACCGGGAATGTACCGGGAATGACGAATGGGTTCCGGGAGTTCACCGGGGGGGGGGGGGAACCCACCCCGGGGAAGCCCATAGGCCATGAGGGTGGCGCACCAGCCCTTAGTGGGCTGGTGGGACAACCCGAAAGGGGCCTATGCGCCAAGGATAAGAAATCAAAGGAAAAAAAAGGGAGGAGGTGGGAAGGGAAGGGGACTCCCTCCCACCAAACCTAGTCCAACTCGGTTTGGGGGGGGGGAGTTCTCCCCCTTGGCTCGGCCGACTCCTTGAGGGTCCTTGGACCCCAAGGCAAGGCCCCCCTCCCTCCCACCTATATATACGGAGGTTTTAGGGCTGATTTGAGACGACTTTCCCACGGCAGCCCGACCACATACCTCCACGGTTTTTCCTCTAGATCGCGTTTCTGCGGAGCTCGGGCGGAGCCCTGCTGAGACAAGGTCATCACCAACCTCCGGAGCGCCGTCACGCTGCCGGAGAACTCTTCTACCTCTCCGTCGCTCTTGCTGGATCAAGAAGGCCGAGATCATCGTCGAGCTGTATGTGTGCTGAACGCGGAGGTGCCGTCCGTTCGGTACTAGATCGTGGGACTGAGCGCGGGATTGTTTGCGGGGCGGATCGAGGGACGTGAGGACGTTCCACTACATCAACCACGTTCTCTAACGCTTTTGCTGTACGGTCTACAAGGGTACGTAGATCACTCATCCCCTCTCGTAGATGGACATCACCATGATAGGTCTTCGTGCGCGTAGGAAATTTTTTGTTTCCCATGCGACGTTCCCCAACAGTCATTAGGAGAATCACGTGATGGACTAGACCCAAACTAATAGACGTAGCATATTGGTCGTGTCATTTTGTTGCTACTGTTTTCTGCGTGTCAAGTATTTGTTCCTATGACCATGAGATCATATAACTCACTGACACCGGAGGAATGCTTTGTGTGTATCAAACGTCGCAACGTAACTGGGTGACTATAAAGATGCTCTACAGGTATCTCCGAAGGTGTTTGTTGAGTTAGTATGGATCGAGACTGGGATTTGTCACTCCGTGTGACGGAGAGGTATCTCGGGGCCCACTCGGTAATACAACATCACACACAGGCCTTGTAAGCAATGTGACTTAGTGTAAGTTGCGGGATCTTGTATTACGGAACGTGTAAAGAGACTTGCCGGTAAACGAGATTGAAATAGGTATGCGGATACTGACAATCGAATCTCGGGCAAGTAACATACCGAAGGACAAAGGGAATGACATACGGGATTATATGAATCCTTGGCACTGAGGTTCAAACGATAAGATCTTCGTAGAATATGTAGGATCCAATATGGGCATCCAGGTCCCGCTATTGGAAATTGACCGAGGAGTCTCTCGGGTCATGTCTACATAGTTCTCGAACCCGCAGGGTCTGCACACTTAAGGTTCGACGTTGTTTTATGCGTATTTGAGTTATATGGTTGGTTACCGAATGTTGTTCGGAGTCCCGGATGAGATCACGGACGTCACGAGGATTTCCGGAATGGTCCGGAAACGAATATTGATATATAGGATGACCTCATTTGATTACCGGAAGGTTTTCGGAGTTACCGGGAATGTACCAGGAATGACGAATGGGTTCCGGGTGTTCACCGGGGGGGGGGGGGTGGGGCAACCCTCCCCGGGGAAGCCCATAGGCCTTGGGGGTGGCGCACCAGCCCTTAGTGGGCTGGTGGGACAGCCCAAGAAGGCCCTATGCACCATAAGAAGAAAATCAAAGAGAAAAGAAAAAAAGAGGAGGTGGGAAAAGGGGGAAGGACTCCTCCATCCAAACCTAGTTGGACTCGGTTTGGAAGGGGAGGGTTGCCCCCCCTTGGCTCGGCCGAACCCCTTGGGGGTCCTTGGACCCCAAGGCAAGGCTCCCCCTCTTCTCCTTATATATACGGAGGTTTTAGGGCTGATGAGAGACAACTTTGCCACGGCAGCCCGACCACATATCTCCACGGTTTTACCTCTAGATCGCGTTTCTGCGGAGCTCGGGCGGAGCCCTGCTGAGATAAGATCATCACCAACCTCCGGAGCGCCGTCACGCTGCCGGAGAACTCATCTACCTCTACGTCTCTCTTGCTGGATCAAGAAGGCCGAGATCATCGTCGAGCTGTACGTGTGGTGAACGCGGAGGTGCCGTCCGTTCGGCACTAGATCGTGGGACTGATCGCAGGACGGTTCGCGGGGCGGATCGAGGGACGTGAGGACGTTCCACTACATCAACCGCGTTCACTAACGCTTCTACTGTGCGGTCTACAAGGGTACGTAGATCGAATATCCCCTCTCGTAGATGGACATCACCATGATAGGTCTTCGTGCGCGTAGGAAAATTTTTGTTTCGCATGCGACGTTCCCCAACAGTGGCATCATGAGCTAGGTTCATGCGTAGATGTCTTCTCGAGTAGAACACAAAAGTTTTTGTGGGCGGTGATGTGCGTTTTGCTGCCCTCCTTAGTCTTTTCTTGATTCCGCGGTATTGTTGGATTGAAGCGTCTTGGACCGACATTACTCGTACGCTTACGAGAGACTGGTTTCATCGCTACGAGTAACCCCGTTGCTCAAAGATGACTGGCAAGTGTCAGTTTCTCCAACTTTAGTTGAATCGGATTTGACCGAGGAGGTCCTTGTATAAGGTTAAATAGCAATTCATATATCTCCGTTGTGGTGTTTGCGTAAGTAAGATGCGATCCTACTAGATACCCATGGTCACCACGTAAAACATGCAACAACAAAATTAGAGGACGTCTAACTTGTTTTTGCAGGTTATGCTTGTGATGTGATATGGCCAACGATGTGATGTGATATATTGGATGTATGAGATGATCATGTTGTAATAGATAATATCGACTTGCACGTCGATGGTACGGCAACCGGCAGGAGCCATAGGGTTGTCTTTAAACTAACGTTTGTGTTTGCAGATGCGTTTACTATTTTGCTAGGATGTAGCTTTAGTAGTAATAGCATGAGTAGCACGACAACCCCGATGGCGACACGTTGATGGAGATCATGGTGCGGCGCCGGTGACAAGAAGATCGTGCCGGTGCTTTGGTGATGGAGATCAAGGAGCACGTGATGATGGCCATATCATGTCACTTATGAATTGCATGTGATGTTAATCCTTTTATGCACCTTATTTTTCTTAGAACGACGGTAGCATTATAAGGTGATCTCTCACTAAAATTTCAAGACGAAATTGTGTTCTCCCCGACTGTGCACCGTTGCTAGAGTTCGTCATTTCGAGACACCACGTGATGATCAGGTGTGATAGACTCAACGTTCACATACAACGGGTGCAAAACAGTTGCACACGCGGAACACTCGGGTTAAGCTTGACGAGCCTAGCTTGTGCAGACATGGCCTCGGAACACATGAGACCGAAAGGTCGATCATGAATCATATAGATGATATGATTAGCATAGAGATGCTTACCACTGAAACTATACTCAACTCACGTGATGATCGGACTTGAGCTAGTGTAAGTGGATCATGAACCACTCAAATGACTAGAGAGATGTACTTTTTGAGTGGGAGTTTAGCGAGTAATTTGATTAAGTTAAACTCTAATTATCTTGAACATAGTCTAAGTCCACTTTGAATATATTTGTGTTGTAGATCATGGCTCACGCGACAGTCATCCTGAATTTTAATACGTTCCTAGAGAAAGCTAAGTTGAAAGATGATGGAAGCAACTTTGTAGACTGGGCTCGTAATCTTAAGCTAATCTTACAAGCTGGGAAGAAGGATTATTTCCTTAATGCTGCGCTAGGAGATGAACCACCCGCTACGGCTGACCAGGATGTTAAGAACGCTTGGTTAACACGTAAGGAGGACTACTCAGTAGTTCAATGTGCAGTCTTGTATGGCTTAGAACCGGGACTTCAACGTCGCTTTGAGCGTCATGGAGCATTTGAGATGTTCCAGGAGTTGAAGTTCATCTTTCAGAAGAACGCCCAGATCGAGATTTATGAGACCTCCGATAAATTCTATGCTCGCAAGATGGAGGAGAACTCGTCCGTCAGTGAACATGTGCTCAAAATGTCTGGGTACTCAAACCATCTAGCTGAGCTGGGGATTGAACTCCCGCAAGAGGCTATCACTGACAAAATCCTTCAATCACTGCCGCCAAGCTATAAAGGCTTTGTGTTGAACTACAACATGCAAGGGATGAACAAGTCACCCGGCGAGTTGTTTGCGATGCTGAAAGTCGCAGAGTCTGAACTCCGTAAAGAGCATCAAGTGTTGATGGTGAATAAGACCACTAGTTTCAAGAGAAACGACAAAGGCAAGAAGGGTAATTCAAAGAAGAGCGGCAAGCCTGTTGCCAATCCGCCGAAGAAACCCAAAGCTGGACCTAAGCCTGAAACAGAGTGCTTCTATTGCAAGGGTATGGGTCACTGGAAGCGCAATTGCCCCAAGTATGTGGCAGATAAGAAGGCGGGCAAAGAAAAATCAGGTATATTTGATATACATGTTATTGATGTGTACTTAACCGGCTCTCGTAGTAGTGCCTCGGTATTCGATACCGGTTCTGTTGCTCACATTTGCAACTCGAAACAGGAACTGCGGAATAGACGAAGGCTGGCGAAAGATGAAGTGACGATGCGCGTAGGAAATGGTTCCAAGGTTGATGCAATCGCCGTCGGCACAGTTTCACTTCAGTTACCATCAGGATTAGTTATGAACTTGAATCATTGTTATTTAGTGCCTGCGTTGAGCATGAACATTATATCTGGATCTTGTTTATTGCGAGACGGTTACTCTTTTAAATCAGAGAATAATGGTTGTTCTATTTCTATGAGTAACATCTTTTATGGTCATGCACCCAATGTGAGAGGATTGTTCATATTGAATCTTGATAGTGATATACACATACATAACATTGAGACCAAAAGAATTAGAGTTAACAATGATAGCGCCATATTTTTGTGGCACTGCCGCTTAGGTCATATTGGTGTAAAGTGCATGAAGAAACTACATGCCGATGGACTTTCGGAGTCACTTGACTTTGATTCACTTGACACGTGCGAACCATGCCTCATGGGCAAGATGACTAAAACTCCGTTCTCCGGAACAATGGAGCGTGCAAGTGACTTGTTAGAAATCATACATACCGATGTGTGCGGTCCGATGAGCGTAGAGGCACGCGGCGGATATCGTTATTTTCTCACATTCACTGACGATTTGAGTAGATATGGTTATGTCTACTTAATGAAGCACAAGTCTGAAACATTTGAAAAGTTCAAGCAATTTGAGAGTGAAGTTGAAAATCATCATAACAAGAAGATCAAGTTCCTACGGTCTGATCATGGGGGTGAATATCTGAATTTCGAATTTGGTGCTCACTTAAGACAATGTGGAATTGTTTCACAGTTGACACCGCCTGGAACACCACCGCGTAATGGTGTGTCCGAACGTCGTAATCGTACTTTATTAGAGATGGTGCGATCTATGATGTCTCTTACCGATTTGCCGTTATCGTTTTGGGGCTATGCATTAGAAACAGCTGCATTCACTTTAAATAGGGCACCATCAAAATCCGTTGAGACGACACCATACGAACTGTGGTATGGCAAAAGGCCAAAGTTGTCGTTTCTTAAAGTTTGGGGATGTGATGCTTATGTCAAAAAGCCTTAGCCTGAAAAGCTGGAACCCAAAGCGAAAAAGTGCATCTTCATAGGTTACCCAAAAGAGACAGTTGGGTACACCTTCTATCTCAAATCTAAGGGCAAAGTGTTTGTTGCTAAAAACGGAGCTTTTCTCGAGAAGGAGTTTCTCTCGAGAGAACTGAGTGGGAGGAAGATAGAACTTGATGAGGTTGTCGAACCTCTCATCCCTCTAGATGGTGGCGCAGGGCAAGGGGAAACCTCTGTCATTGCAACGCCGATTGAGGAGGAAGTTAATGATGATGATCATGAAACTCCGTTTCAAGTTCCTGTCGAACCACGCAGGTCGACGAGACCACGTGCTGCTCCAGAGTGGTACGGTAATCTCGTCACGTCAATCATGTTGTTAGACAACAATGAACCTGCAAATTATGAAGAAGCAATGGTGGGCCCAGATTCCAACAAATGGCTAGAGGCCATGAAGTCTGAGATAGGATCCATGTATGAGAACAAAGTATGGACTTTGGAAGTACTACCTGAGGGCCGCAAGGCTATTCAGAACAAATGGATCTTTAAGAAGAAGACGGACGCTGACGGCAATGTGACCGTTTATAAAGCTCGACTTGTGGCGAAGGGTTTTTCACAAGTTCAAGGAGTTGACTACGATGAGACATTCTCTCACCCGTAGCGATGCTTAAGTCCGTCAGAATCATGTTAGCAATAGCTGCATTTTTCAATTATGAAATCTGGCAGATGGATGTCAAAACGGCGTTCCTCAACGGTTTCCTTAAGGAAGAGTTGTATATGATGCAACCCGAAGGTTTTGTCGATCCTAAGAATGCTAACAAGGTGTGCAAGCTCCAGCGATCCATTTATGGGCTGGTGCAAGCATCTCGGAGTTGGAACAAACGCTTTGATGAGGTGATCAAAGCATTTGGGTTTATACAAGTGGTTGGAGAATCTTGTATTTATAAGAAAGTGAGTGGGAGCTCTGTGGCGTTTCTAATATTATATGTGGATGACATATTGCTGATTGGAAACAACGTAGAGTTTTTGGAGAGCATAAAGGATTACTTGAATAAAAGTTTCTCTATGAAGGACCTAGGAGAAGCTGCTTACATTCTAGGCATTAAGATCTACAAGGATAGATCGAAACGCCTGATAGGACTTTCACAAAGCACATACCTTGATAAAGTTTTGAAGAGGTTCAAAATGGAACAGTCCAAGAAAGGGTTCTTGCCAGTTTTACAAGGTACAAGATTGAGTAAGACTCAGTGCCCAGCAACTGATGAGGATAGAGAGCATATGAGCACCGTCCCCTATGCTTCAGCCATAGGTTCTATCATGTATGCAATGCTGTGCACTAGACCGGACGTTAGCTTGGCCATAAGTATGGCAGGCAGGTTCCAGAGTAATCCAGGAGTGGATCACTGGACGGCGGTCAAGAATATCCTGAAGTACCTGAAAAGGACTAAGGAGATGTTTCTCGTGTATGGAGGTGACGAAGAGCTCGCCGTAAAGGGTTACGTCGATGCAAGCTTTGACACAGATCCGGACGACTCTAAGTCGCAGACCGGATACGTATTTATTCTTAATGGGGGTGCGGTAAGCTGGTGCAGTTCCAAGCAAAGCGTCGTAGCAGATTCTACATGTGAAGCGGAGTACATGGCTGCGTCAAAGGCGGCTAAGGAGGGTGTCTGGATGAAGCAGTTCATGACGGATCTTGGAGTAGTGCCAAGCGCACTGAATCCAATAACCTTGTTCTGTGACAACACGGGTGCCATTGCCCTAGCAAAGGAACCACGGTTTCACAAGAAGTCCAGACACATCAAACGACGCTTCAACCTCATCCGCGACTACGTCGAAGGGGAGTATGTAAATATATGCAAAGTGCACACGGATCTGAATGTAGCAGACCCGCTGACTAAACCTCTTCCATGGGCAAAGCATGATCAACACCAGAACTGTATGGGTGTTAGATTTACTACAATGTAATTCACATGATGATGTGAGGGCTAGATTATTGACTCTAGTGCAAGTGGGAGACTCTTGGAATTATGCCCTAGAGGCAATAATAAATATAGTTATTATTATAATTCCTGTATCAAGATAATCATTTATTATCCATGCTATAATTGTATTGAATGAAGACTTATATACATGTGTGGATACATAGACAAAACACTGTCCCTAGCAAGCCTCAAGTTGACTAGCCAGTTGATCAATGATAGTCAGGGTCTTCTGATTATGAACAAGGTGTTGTTGCTTGATAACTGGATCACGTCATTAGGAGAATCACGTGATGGGCTAGACCCAAACTAATAGACGTAGCATATTGATCGTGTCATTTTGTTGCTACTGTTTTCTGCGTGTCAAGTATTTGTTCCTATGACCATGAGATCATATAACTCACTGACACCGGAGGAATGCTTTGTGTGTATCAAACGTCGCAACGTAACTGGGTGACTATAAAGATGCTCTACAGGTATCTCCGAAGGTGTTCGTTGAGTTAGTATGGATCGAGACTGGGATTTGTCACTCCGTGTGACGGAGAGGTATCTCGGGGCCCACTCGGTAATACAACATCACACACAAGCCTTGCAAGCAATGTGACTTAGTGTAAGTTGCGGGATCTTGTATTACGGAACGGGTAAAGAGACTTGCCGGTAAACGAGATTGAAATAGGTATGCGGATACTGACGATCGAATCTCGGGAAAGTAACATACCGAAGGACAAAGGGAATGACATACGGGATTATATGTATCCTTGGCACTGAGGTTCAAATGATAAGATCTTCATAGAATATGTAGGATCCAATATGGGCATCCAGGTCCCGCTATTGGATATTGACCGAGGAGTCTCTCGGGTCATGTCTACATAGTTCTCGAACCCGCAGGGTCTGCACACTTAAGGTTCGACGTTGTTTTATGCGTATTTGAGTTATATGGTTGGTTACCGAATGTTGTTCGGAGTCCCGGATGAGATCACGGATGTCACGAGGCTTTCCAGAATGGTCCGGAAACGAAGATTGATATATAGGATGACCTGATTTGATTACCGGAAGGTTTTCGGAGTTACCGGGAATGTACTGGGAATGACGAATGGGTTCCGGGTGTTCACCGGGGGGGGGGGGGGCAACCCACCCCGGGGAAGCCCATAGGCCTTGGGGGTGGCGCACCAGCCCTTAGTGGGCTGGTGGGACAGCCCAAGAAGGCCCTATGCGCCATAAGAAGAAAATCAAAGAGAAAAAAAGAGGAGGTGGGAAAAGGGGGAAGGACTCCTCCTTCCAAACCTAGTTGGACTCGGTTTGGAAGGGGAGGGTTGCCCCCCTTGGCTCAGCCGAACCCCTTGGGGGTCCTTGGACCCCAAGGCAAGGCTCCCCCTCTTCTCCTTATATATACAGAGGTTTTAGGGCTGATTAGAGACAACTTTGCCACGGCAGCCCGACCACATATCTCCACAGTTTTACCTCTAGATCACGTTTCTGCGGAGCTCGGGCGGAGCCCTGCTGAGATAAGATCATCACCAACCTCCGGAGCGCCGTCACGCTGCCGGAGAACTCATCTACCTCTCCATCTCTCTTGCTGGATCAAGAAGGCCAAGATCATCGTCGAGCTGTACGTGTGTGGAACGCGAAGGTGCCGTCCGTTCGGCCCTAGATCGTGGGACTGATCGTGGGACGGTTCGCGGGGCGGATCGAGGGACGTGAGGACGTTCCACTACATCAACCGCGTTCACTAATGCTTCTGCTGTGCGGTCTACAAGGGTACGTAGATCGAATATCCCCTCTCGTAGATGGACATCACCATGATAGGTCTTCGTGCGCGTAGGAAATTTTTTGTTTCCCATGCGATGTTCCCCAACACATATTACCCTTCCTGCTCCTGCCTTCTTTGACTTTTAGGTGAAATGGAGATATTACATAACTAGAGGAGAGGCAGAGGAGTATGAGAGGGAGGCAAAGGCTGCTCGCCTCCATGAGGCAGCTAGTCAGGCGGTAGCTGTAGCTCTCCCGTACAACCCCCATTATGATTTTGGGTATCGCCCGGACCATCCATGGGAGTAGACCAACTTAGGCCAAAAGCCTAAGCTTGGGGGAGTACGTGTTTCTAATCGACTTTATATGCATGCTCACACTTTCACTTTGATAGTTAGTGTTCACACTTTGCCACTGTATCATCCATGCTAGTTTATTTCTTTTTCTCGCTTTCTTTTTGGGTGTTTGTCTAGTTTGAGAAAACCCAAAAAGATTGCTCGTTCTTCTTTTTGTTTTTGGGAGCTTCCCCATGTAAATAGTTTTCTTTTTCTTTGGGTCAAGGTAGAAGACCATGGTTACAATATTTAGTGGCTCTCGCATGCATATGTGTTTATCTGTCAAAGAACCATATTAATTTGTCTTCTCCTTTGTGTTTGCTTGCAGATTCCAGCTTAGTCCAATGCACGATCACTCTTATTATTGTTCACATCATTCGGTCGTGCAAGTGAAAGGCAATAATGACGATATATGATGAAGTGACTGAGCTTGGAAAAGCTGGTATGAACTCAAATCTATTTTGTTTTTGTCAATATGACTAGCTCATCGTTCTAGACTCAGCTTTGTTGTGAGAGAAACATGTTTGCAATGACAACTTAGAGATCATAGTTTCTGATGCCATGCTTAATTAGCTAGGAGCTTATAATGGTTTGTCTTGGATGCCAACATGAATTTTGAGATGATTATGATGTAGTATGATAGGATGGTATCCTCCTTTGAATGATTCAAGTGGCTTGACTTGGCGCTGTTTACGCATGTAGTTGAAACAAAATCAACATAGCCTCTATGATATTCATGTTCATGGTGATTTATGTCCTACTCATGCTTGCACTTAATGTTGGTTAATCTCAATGCATTTTGATGAATGTTGTCGCTCTCTAGTTGGTCTTCCCAGTCTTTTGCTAGCCTTCACTTGTACTAAGCGAGAATACTGCTTGTGCATCCACTTCCATAAACCCAAAGTTGTTCCATATGAGTCCACCATACCTACCTATATGCGGTATCTACCTGCCGTTCCAAGTAAATTTGCATGTGCCACTCTCTAAACCTTCAAGAAATAATCTGTTTTGCATGCCCGAACCGCTCATGTGGTGACAAGGGGCGATCAGTATCTTCCATGCTAGGCGTGTTATCCTCGATATGTGTTTATTCACTATCATTCACAAGAAAGGGGCCGGTAATTGGAATGCCTAGTTCCATGCTCAAATCGAAAAGATAATTGCAAACAAAACTCCCCTGGATTGTTGTTGGTATGGACGGCACCCGAGTATTCGGCTAGTCATGGAGTGTCATTGATCGGTGGTGGCGGAGTCAAAACTTTACTTTTCTGTTTGGGAACCGCCTATAGTATGTGTAGCGTGGAAGATGGTGAAAACTCTTGGTCATCGCGTTAACAATGAAAGCATGCCACCCAAAATTATTTATCTCTGTCTTCAAAGCTTGAGCTCTGGCACCTCTGCAAATCAATGCTTCCCTCTACGAAGGGCCTATATATTTATGTTTCTGTTGAGTCGTCCTCTTCTTATAAAAGCACCAATTAGAGAGCACCTCTGTCATTCTTATGCTTTGATTTTAATTATTATTGAGTTTGACTGTGACTGGATCTTCTTTGCCATGAATTAAAATGTTCAGTCAGCCCTTGGTCTTTGAAGGTGCTCTGCATTTTTGTTTTGCGGTCTTAGAAAGAGCTAGCGAGATACCATGTGTTCATACTGCTTCATGATTGTTTTGATTGAAGTGTTGACGTTTAAAACTTATTATTATTGCTTGCTAGTTGATTATGCCATTGATATGAGCTCCACTTGAGACCTAAATGTCATTGCTTATGTGGTTAGCTTATGATCTTGCTGAAAATCTGAATATGAGTTAGACATAATTGCAACAACAAGATCAAACATAGTTCATAAAAGTTTTTATTTTGTCTCTTTCAGTTTGTCAACTGAATTTCTTGAGGACAAGCAAGGCTTTAAGCTTGGGGGAGTTGATACGTCTCCATCGTATCTACTTTTCCAAATTCTTTTGCCCTTGTTTTGGGCTCTAATTTGCATGATTTGAATGGAACTAACCCGGACTAACGCTGTTTTCAGCAGAATTGCCATGGTGTTGTTTTTGCGCAGAAATAGAAGTTCTCGGAATGACCTGGAAATTTACGAGGATTTTTTGTGGAATATGTAAAAAATACTGGCGCAAGAATCAACCGGAGGGGTGGAGTGAGGAGCCCACAAGCCCACCGGGCGCGGGCCCCTTGGCCGCGCCTAGCAGGCTTGTGGGGCCCTCACAGCTCCACCGCCTCCAATTCCAGCTCTATTTAGCCCCTTTCATCTGGAAAAAAAATCAAGGATAAGAGTTCATCGCGTTTTACGACACGGAGGCGCCACCACCACCTATTCTTCCTCTGGAGGGCAGATCTGGAGTCCGTTCTGGGCTCCGGAGAGGGGAGATCATCTCCATCGTCATCACCAACCTTCCTTCATCGCCAATTTTATGATGCTCTTCACCGTTCGTGAGTAATCTCATCGTAGGCTTGCTGGACGGTGATGGGTTGGATGAGATCTATCTTGTAACCGAGTTAGTTTTGATGGGGATTGATCCCTAGTATCCACTATGTTCTGAGATTGATGTTGCTACTACTTTGCCATGCTTAATGCTTGTCACTAGGGCCCGAGTGCCATGATTTCAGATCTGAACCTATTATGTTCTCGCCAATATATGTGTGTTCTTGATCCTATCTTGCAAGTTGTAGTCACCTACTATGTGTTATGACCCGGCAACCCCGGAGTGACAATAGCCGGAACCACTCCCGGAGATGACCATAGTATGAGGAGTTCATGTATTCACTAAGTGCTAATGCTTTGGTACGGTTCTCTATTAAAAGGAGAACCTTAATATCCCGTAGTTTCCATTAGGACCCCGCTGCCATGGGGGGGATGGACAATAGATGTCATGCAAGTTCTTTTCCCTAAGCACGTATGACTATATACGGAATGCATGCCTACATTACATTGACGAACTGGAGCTAGTTACATATCTCTCCGTGTTATAACTATTGCATGATGAATGTCATCCGGCATAATTATCCATCACCGATCCAATGCCTACGAGTTTTTACTACTGGTCCTTGCTACGTTACTTTGCTGCTAATGCTGTCACTGCTGCTACTGTTACTCTGTCACTACTGCTGTCACTGCTGCTACTATTACCATTGCTACTGTTGCTATCACACCACTTTGCTACTGATACTTTGCTGCAGATACTAAGTCTTTCAGGTGTGGTTGAATTGACAACTCAACTGCTAATACTCGAGAATATTCTTTGGCTTCCCCTTTTGTCGAATCAACAAATTTGGGTTGAATACTCTACCCTCGAAAACTGTTGCGATCCCCTATACTTGTGGGTTATCAATCCCTAGTCTTGTTAGTATGAGGGAGACGTGACATAGTAGAACCTAAGCTGTATGTGTTGTCACTGAAAAGTGGACAACATATGATAGCAAGGATAGGGGCACTGAGATCGCCACCTTCCTCCATGGCAGTTAAACATTTACCTATAAATAATGCAAAGTAGTGCACAATAGGAAAATGCAAACTGGTGGCTTTGGCTTTCGACATGGCTCTAGGTTCTCCCATAGTTAAAGTAAAGAGGAAGTCCTCGAACTCCTCTGGACTAGGTTCACATATCCCCCCATCAGAGGGAGTTAAACATATCTGACAGAACTCAGTGAATCATATCTCAAGATGTTTAGCATATAAATTAAAGCATACCATGGGAATAGTGAGCCTATGCATGAAATGAAATTTTTGCACAAAGGAATTTGTAAGGAGGTGGTTGATGCTTGTGATCTACATTGAGTTCTCTGTGAAGAGGAACGGGTGATGCATCACAATATAGGTAAGTATTTTGATTAGTAGAGAACCAAGGTTTATCAAACCAATATGAGTAACAACCAGCCCCTGTCTTCAGCGATTGCACACAAAGAAGCAAACACTTGCACCCAACACGGGCAAGAGGGTTGTCAATCCCTTTGGACTCGTTGTTTGCAAGCAAGTAAAGTGTGTATATGAAAGTTGATAATTGCAAAGTAAATAAGGCAGCAAGGTAATTGTAGCGTTTGTAAACTTATAAGTGAATAGACCCGGGGCCGTAGTTTTCCCTAATGGCATCTCTCATGTAGTAGGCATACGGTGGGTAAAAAAATTAATGTTGGGAATTGATAGAAAAGGGCATATTTATGTGATGTTTACGATAATGATCATGTGTATATAGGCATCACGTCCATAAGAAAATAGGCCAACTCCTGCCTGCACCTATTACTATTACTCCACCCATTGACGCTATCCAGCATGCATCTAGAGTATTAAGTAAAACAGAGTAATGCTTGGAGAACAATGACATGATGTAGAGAAAGATAATTCAATCAATATGAATTAACCCCATCATTTTATCCTTAGTGGAAAAATATAAAGACGTATCTTGTCCCCTTCTGTCACGGGGATATATAAACCTGTCAGATTGAACCCACTACAACGCACCCCTCTCACCAAATATATATCAATCTAGTTGGCCAAACTATTTCCATAGACCGGAGAGATTTATGAAGCTATGATAATCATGCAAATAATAATCATAATTATAATTCAGAGAAGACTCAAATATTTATCATGAATAATATGAACATAAACCCACAATTCATCGGATCCCAACAGATGCACAACACAAAACGATTACATCGGATAGATCAAAGCGATGATGCGTTGATCATTGTATTGGAGATCAAGAGAGAGATATAGCCATTTAGGTACTAACTACAGACCCATAGGTCTATGTTAAACTACTCACACATGACCATGGGAGCATCAAGGTTGATGTAGAGGTCCTCCATGATCGATCCCTCCTCCAGCAGGGCACCACAAAAGGGCTCCAGATGGGCACACGACAAAACACAGACTTGCGGCGGAGAAAAAAGTGTTTTGGGATGCCCTCCCGGGTTTTGGGGATAACTGAGGATTTATAGAATGAGGAGGGACGTCAGGAGGCGCCTGGGAGGGGGGGGGCACCACACATCAGGGCGTGACCACCCCCTGAGCGCACCCTGTTGTGTGCGGGCTCCCTCGTGTGGCCTATGGTTTCCTTCCGAAGCTTCCAGGTCTTCTTTTAGTTTGGAAAAAAATCATAAAAAAGTTTTGGGGCAATTGGACTTCATTTGTGCTGTTAGCCTGAAAAGCCAAAAACATGTAGAAAACAACAACTCGCACTCGGCACTCAGTTAATAGGTGATGTCTACTACACAAATTCTTCTTGTAGACTCGTGTTGGGCCTCCACGCATAGAGTTTTGTAAGATAGTAGCAAATTTCCCTCAAGTGGATGACCTAAGGTTTATCAATCCGTGGGAGGCATAGGATGAAGATGGTATCTCTCAAACAACCCTCCAACCAAATAACAAGGAGTCTCTTGTGTCCCCAACACACCCATACGATGGTAAATTGTATAGGTGCACTAGTTCGGCGAAGAGATGGTGATACAAGTGTAAAATGGATGGTAGAAATATATTTTTAAAAACTGAATAAATACAAACGGGGTTAGTTTTCCCTTGAAGAGGAAAGGGTGATGCAACAAAGTAGACAAGTATTTCCCTCAGTTTGTTGAGAATCAAGGTATCAATCCAGTAAGAGGAACAAGCAAGGCCCCAATCTTACTACCTACACAAATAATCAAACACTTGCACCAAACGCTACAAAGGGGTTGTCAATCCCGTCATAATTATTTGCAAGGATGAGATCTGATAGAGATAGATATAAAGGATTGCGGAAACAAAAGTAAATAAATTGCAGCAAGATATTTTTGATATTTTTGGTTTATAGATATGAAAGTATAATATGGAAAATTGAACCGGGGGCATAGATTTCACTAGAGGCTTCTCTCATAAAGGAAAATAATAGGATGGGTGAACAAATTACTGTCGAGCAATTGATAGGAAAGCGAATAATTATGAATATATCCAAGGCAATGATCATGCATATAGGCATCACGTCCATGTCAAGTAGACCGAAACGATTCTGCATCTACTACTATTATTCCACACATTGAGCGAGTCCTGCCTCCATCTAGAGTATTAAGTTCATGAAGAACAGAGTAACACATTAAGTAAGATGACATGATGTAGAGGAATAAACTCAAGAAATATGATGAAAACCCCATCTTTTTATCCTTGATGGCAACAATACAATACGTGCCTCGCTACCCCTACTATGTCACTGGGTGAGGACACCGCATGATTGAACCCAAAACTAAGCACTTCTCCCATTGCAAGAATTACCAATCTAGTTGGCCAAACCAAACCAATAACTCAAAGAGACTTGCCAAGATATGAAATCATGCATATAAGAATTCAGAAGAGATTCAAATAATATTCATAGATAATCTGAACATAAACTAACAATTCATCGGATCTCGACAAACACACCACAAAAGAGAATTACATAGGATAGATGGGATATCCTCGCTTATTAGGGATGATAGACTACACATATGAATAAGGAATTCCTTCTTTTCCACGAGCCCATTCGAATATAACTCTCAGGTTAAGCATGCTCGGCTTGGAGTAGTTCTAGGATCGGTGACCGACCGGGAAGTTGATCCTGGGTGCACATGAGTGAGGACAAACTGCGCATAAAAGACTAGTATTGATATATGAGGCCAGTCTAGATCCCGCTAGGAGTAACGACCGCCGGCGGGTGTGTCCATGTTGTTACAAGTTAGTATCCGACCCGACCCTGCGGTTACACGGATGTTTGTGGACAGGTGCGCGGTCATGTCGTTCATGACATTTGTGACCCGTCGTGGCACATGGCATGGCACATGTTTGTACCAAGAGGGAATGCTCTTGTGGCCCGACGAGGACCTCGGTTCCTCTGAGTGGTGGTGTATGTGATAGCCTGACTTATTAGGGATGCTAGACTACTCATATCAATAAGTAATTCCTTCTTTTCCGGAAGCCCATTCAAACAGAACTCCCATGTTAAGCGTTCTCGGCTTGGAGTAGTTCTAGGATGGCTGACCGACCGGGAAGTTGATCCTGGGTCTGCATGAGTGAGGACAAAGTGCGCAGAAAAGACTAGTATTGATATGTGGGGCTAGTCTAGATCCCGCCAGGAGTAACGACCACCGACGGGTATGTCCGAGGCGTTACAATAGATCTCCATGAACATCATGAAGAACATGGAATTGAAGATCAAAGAGAGAGAAGAAGCCATCTAACTACTAGCTATGAACCCGTAGGTCTGTGGTGAAATACGAAACCATCTAGCTACTAGCTATGGATCCGTAGGTCTGTGGTGAAATAATCACACATCATCGGAGGGGCAATGGAGTTGATTACCGGAAAAGGCTCCCAGATTACCGGAAAAGGCTCCCAGATTGGATTTCACGGGAACAGAGTCTCTCGGCGGCGGAAACGTATTTTTGTGGCTCTCTTTAGCGATGGGGGAATATTTGGGAATTTATAGGCCGAAGAATAGGGTTAGGAGACCCGCAGGGGACCCATAAGCCAGGGGGGCGCCCCCTAGGGCACGCCCTGCAGGCTTGTGGCCTCAGAGCATGTG
The DNA here is from genome assembly GCF_904849725.1 of Hordeum vulgare subsp. vulgare. Classification (NCBI taxonomy): domain Eukaryota; kingdom Viridiplantae; phylum Streptophyta; class Magnoliopsida; order Poales; family Poaceae; genus Hordeum; species Hordeum vulgare. The sequence goes on from NC_058524.1 coordinate 535,024,749, forward strand.
TCCTGCCCCATACTCCAAGTCTTCTGGGTTTCTTCTGGTCCAAGAAAAATCATTCCGGAGATTTTATTCCGTTTTGACTCCGTTTAATATTCCTTATCTGCAATACTCAAAAAGATGGAAAAAACTGAAACTGGCACTAGGCTCTAGATTAAAAGGTTAGTCACAAAAATAATATAAAATAGCATATTAATACATATAAAATATCCGAAAGAGATAATATAATAGCATGGAACAATCAAAAATTATAGATACGTTGGAGACGTATCAAGCATCCCCAAGCTTAATTCCTGCTCGTCCTCAAGTAGGTAAATGATAAAAACAAATTTTTTGATGTGGAATTCTACCTAACATATTTATCCATGTAATATTCTCTATTGTGGCATGAAAATTCAAATCCAAAAGATTCAGAACAAAAGTCTAAAATTGACAAAATAACAATAATACTTCAGGCATACTAATAAGGCAATTGCTTCCTTTCGAAATAACATGGTATTACAAAGTTATCCCTACAAAATCATATAGTCTGGCTATGCTCCATCTTCACCACACAAAGTATCTAAATCATGCACAACCCCAATGAAAATCAAGCAATTTTTTCACACTTTTTATGTTCTCAAACCTTTTCAACTCTCACGCACTACATGAGCATGAGCCATGGATATAACACTATAGGTGGAATAGAGTATGATGGAGGTTGCAGAAAAAGGAGAAGATAGTCTCACACCAACTAGGCATATCAACACGCTATGGAGATGCCCATCAATAGATATCAATGTGGGTGAGTAGGGATTGCCATGCAACAAATGCACTAGAGCAATAAGTGTATGAACGCTCAAAATGGAAACTAAGTGGTTCTGCAACAGATGTAATTCCACTAGTTACATGAAAGTGACAAAATAGGAGACTATATATGAAGAACATGGTGCTACTTTGAAGCACAAGTGTGGAAAAAGATAGTAGCATTGTCCCTTCTCTCTTTCTCTCATTTTTTGGTGGGCTTCTTTGGCCTCTTTTATTTTTTATGGGCTACGCCGACCTCTTTTATTTTTTGTAAAGTCCGGAGACTGATCCCAAATTGTGAGGGGATCGTAGCTTCCATCATCCTTTTCTCACACGGGAAAATGCTCTAATAATGCAAATCATCACACTTTTATTCACTTACAACTCAAAGATTACAACTCGATATCTAGAACAAAATATGACTCTGTACGCAATATTGAAGTGATGGTGCGTGTCATAAAAACGGGACGGTGGTGTTGCATGACAATATATCTTGGAATGGCTATGAAAATGCCATAATAGGTAGATATGGTGGCTATTTTGAGTAAAATATATGGTGGCTGTTTTGAGGAAGGTGGGTTTATTGTACCGACAAAAGTTGCGCGGTACTTAGAGAGGCTAGCAAAGGTGGAAGGGTGAGAGTGCGCATAATCCATGAACTCAACATTAGTCATAAAGAACTCACATACTTATTGCAAAAGCTATTAGTTATTGAAGTAAAGTATTAGACGCATGCTCCTAGGGGAAGGGCTGGTAGGAGTTAACCATCGCACGATCCCGACCTCCACACAAAGGTTGACAATCATTAAACAAAGCATGCTCCGACTTCATCACATAACAGTTCACCATACGTGCATGCGATAGGAATCACAAGCTTTAACACAATCTTATAATTCACAATTACTTACTAGCATGACTCTCATATTACCATCTTCATATCTCAAAACTATATGCAAGGAATCAAACTTCTCATCATATTCAATGCACTTAATATGAAAGTTTTTATTATATCCCTCTTGGATCCCATTATATTAGGAATAAATTCATAACCTAAACCAATTACCATGCTATTTAAAGAACTCTCAAAGTAATATAAGTGAGGTACGAGAGTTTAATAATTTCTATGAAACACAACACCGCCGTGCTCTAAAAGATATAAGTGAAGCACTAGAGCAACATTGCCTAGCTCAAAAGATATAAGTGAAGCACAAAGTTTATTCTAATAAATTCACGATTCAGCGTGTCTCTCTCAAAAGATGTGTGCAGCATGGATGATTGTGGAAAACTAAAAAGTAAAGACTCATATCATACAAGACGCTCCAAGCAAAACACATATCATGTGGTGAATAAAAATATAGCCTCAAGTAAATTTACCGATGGATTGAAGACAAAAGAGGGGATGCCTTCTGGGGCATCCCCAAGCTTAGGCTCTTTGGTATCCTTGAATATGGCTTGTGGTGCCTTGGGAATCCCCAAGCTTAGGCTCTTGCCACTCCTTATTCCATAGTCCATCAAATCTTTATCCAAAACTTGAAAACTTCACAAGAGAAAACTCAACAGAAAACTCATGAGGTCCGTTAGTATAAGGAAAATAAATCACCACTTTAGGTACTGTTGTGAATTCATTCTTTATTTATATTGATCTAATATTTACTGTATTCAAACTTCTACATGGTTCATACCCCCCGATACAACCCATAGATTCATCAAAATAAGGAAACAACACAAATAAAACAAAATATGTCCAAAACAGAACAGTCTGTAGTAATCTATTTATTTGGAATACTTATGTAACTCCACAAATTCTGGAAAATTAGTAAATTTTGGGAAATTTGTAAATCAATCTTGTGAAAAAAATTCAGATCAAAATAACATTCAAGTGAATTTACAAAATTCTTGGACTAAGAGAGAAATTTTCTGTTTCTGAGCAAAATCAACTTACAAACACCATAGACCATCCCAAAGGTCTTACTTGGCTCAAACACTAATTAAAACAAGATAACTCAATTATCACAGAGGTAATAATGTGTGCAAAACTCAAAAACAGAAGCAAAAAAGCAAAAATAAATTTATTCATTGGGTTGCCTCCCAACAAGCGCTATTGTTTTATGCCCCTAGCTAGGCATGATGATTTCAATGATGCTCGCATAAAGGTGAAGAATTGAAACATAAAGAGAGCATCATGAATCACATGGAAAGCATATTTAAGTCTAACCCACTTTCTATGCATAGGTATTTTGTGAGCAAACAAATTATGGGAACAAGAATCAATTAGCATAGGAAGGCAAAAGAAGTATAACTTCAAAAATTTCAACACATAGAGCAGAAACTTGATATTATTGCAATATGTAAAAGCATATGTTACTCTCTCAAAGTAATTTTGAGGAGCATCATGAATAAATTCAACAATATAACTATCTCATAAAGCATTATTTTCATGATCCACATGCATAAAAGTCTTACAATCTTCCAAGGTAGTGGGATTAGCATTAACGAAAGTCATGACCTCTCCAAACCCACTTTATCAAAAAATTCATAAGATTGAGCACTCTCCAAATATGTGGGATTCTTTTTATCTAAAGTTTACACTCTTCCAAACCCACTTTCGATATCATATTCATCAAGAGTATAAAATAAATTATCAAGGTCATAATAAGCATTATCACCCCAAGCATGATCATTGCAATAAGTAGTGGTCATGGCAAACTCATCAAATATAGCATCCCCAAGCTTGTGGGTTTGCATATCATTAGAAAAATTGATATTAATAGAATTTATAATAATATCATTGCAATCGTGCTTTTCATTCAAGGAAATATCGTGAATCATTTCATCACAATTTTCAGATTCACGAATCTCAAGCAAAACTTCATGCAGATAATCAAGTACACTCAACTGACTAGCAATTGGTTCATCATAGTTGGATTTATTGAAAAGATTAGCAAGTGGATGAGCATCCATATCAATAGAATTTTAGCAAGCAAAGATGCAAGAAAATAGAAGGCACATGGTAACACAAGTAGACAAAAGAGATCCAGCGAGAAAAAGGCGAATAACACAAGTAGGCAAATTGTTGAAGTGGGAGAGAGGAAAACGAGAGGAAAATAGAAAATAAAGTAAATGCAGGAGATGAGTTTGTGATGGGTACTTGGTAAGCTTGATCTTGCTACGTATCCTCCTTGCCAATGGCGCCAAAAATCCTTCTTGCTACTTCTTTAGCTTGCGTTGGTTTTCCCTTGAAGAGGAAAGGGTGATGCAACAAAGTAGATAAGTATTTCCCTTAGTTTGTTGAGAACCAAGGTATCAATCCAGTAGAAGGAACAAGCAAGGCCCCAATCGTACTACCTACACAAACAATCAAACACTAAAAAGGGGTTGTCAATCCCTTCACAATTATTTGCAAGGATGAGATTTGATAGAGATAGATATAAAATATTGCGGAAACAAAAGTAAATAAATTGCAGCAAGATATTTTTGGTATTTTTGATTTATAGATCTGAAAGTATAATATGGAAAATAGACCCGGGGGCCATAGGTTTCACTAGAGGCTTCTCTCATAAAGGAAAATAATACGATGGGTGAACAAATTACTGTCGAGCAATTGATAGAAAGTGAATAATTATGAAGATATCCAAGGCAATGATTATGCATATAGACATCACGTCCATGTCAATTAGACCGAAACGATTCTGCATCTACTACTATCACTCCACACATCGACCGAGTCTTGCCTGCAATACAATACATCGACCGAGTCCTGCAATACAATACAATACGTGCCTCGCTACCCGAAAAGTGAAGAACAGAGTAACGCATTAAGTAAGATGACATGATGTAGAGGGATAAACTCAAGCAATATGATGAAAACCCAATCTTTTTTATCCTCTATGGCAACAATACAATACGTGCCTCGCTACCCCTACTATGTCACTGGGTGAGGACATCGCAAGATTGAACCCAAAACTAAGCACTTCTCCCATTGCAAGAATTACCAATCTAGTTGGCCAAACCAAACCAATAACTCGAAGAGACTTGCTAAGATACAAAATCATGCATATAAGAATTCAGAAGAGTTTCAAATAATATTCATAGATAATCTGAACATAAACTCACAATTCATCGGATCTCGACAAACACATCGCAAAAGAGAATTACATAGGATAGATCTCCATGAAGATCATGAAGAACATGGTATTGAAGACCAAAGAGAGAGAAAAAGCCTTCTAGCTACTAGCTATGGACCCGTAGGTGTGTGGTGAACTAGTCACACATCATCGGAGGGGCAATGGAGTTGATGTAGATGCCCTCCGTGATCAATTCCCTCTCCGATAGATTACCGGAAAAGGCTCCCAGATTGGATCTCACGGGAATAGAGGCTCTTGGCGGCGGAAAAGTATTTTCGGGGCTTTCTTGAGCGATGGGGGAATATTTGGGAATTTATAGGCCGAAGAATAGGGTTAGGAGAACTGCAGGGGACCCACAAGCCAGGGGGCGCAACCCCCCTAGGGCGCACCCTGCAGGCTTGTGGCCTCACGGCACGTGTCCTCCTCCTACTCCAAGTCTTTTGGGTTTCTTCTGGTCCAAGAAAAGTCATTCCGGAGATTTCGTTCCGTTTGGACTCCGTTTAATATTCCTTATCTGCAATACTCAAAAACATGGAAAAAACAGAAACTGACACTAGGCTCTAGATTAATAGGTTAGTCCCAAAAATAATATAAAACAACATATTAATGTATATAGAACATCCAAAACAGATAATATAATATCATCGAACAATAAAATATTATAGATACGTTGGGGACATATCACCTACTAGTACAAACCCTCACCCCTGAGGGTGGACTACTCCCTGGATGATGAAAATGGCCTCCGGTGATGATCTCCCCCTCCGGCAGGGTGCCGGAATGGGCTCTCGATTGGTTTTTTGCGGCTAAAGAGGCTTGCGGCCGTGGAACTTCTCATCTAGGGTTATTTCTAGGGGTTTCTATATTTATAGGAATTTTCAGCATCCGTTTCACATCAAGATAGGCCTCGAGGGGCCCACTAGGTACCAGGGCGTGCTTGGGGGGGGGGCTGGTGCGCCCTGGTGCCTAGTGGGCACCAGGGCCCGCTACGGTGGTTCTTTGACTCTCTCGATGTCTTGTGGGCAGAAAAAAATCTCCAAAAAGTTTCATGACATTTGGACTCCGTATGATATTGATTTTTGGCGAAATAAAAAACAAGAAAAAACATCAACTGGCACTGGCACTATGTCAATAAGTTAGTCCCCAAAAATGATATAAAGTTGCTATAAAATGATTGTAAAACATCTAAGAATGAAAATGTAACAGCATGAAACAATCAAAAATTATAGATACGTTAGAGACGTATCAATAGGTTAGTGCTAAAAAATAATATTAGTTGGTATGTAAACACCTAAAAAGTATCCTAGAATGATAATATTATAGCATGAATAGTAAAAAATTATAGATATGTTGGAGACGTATCCGTGGTATTGATCACACTCATCTACGAGCAAGTTGGCGAGCCTGACATTTGCAATGAATTTCATGAACTCTTGGCGAAACCTGACTTCAGTCATGAAAGCATTGTGTGGCCACTCGCACGGGCGGACGTGTGTCATACGCCAGATGTTGATGCCATGATCCTTAGTATTCCCAACGATTCCCTTGGAACTATGGCTAGAAGAACCTCTCCTAATGTTCTTCATTTCCTTAAGAACAAATTCTGAAATTTTTGGACCACAAAGTTATGTCAAAAATAATATAAGATTGATAGCAACTACCCATATGGCTTCCTAGAGGCCATATCTAGCATTCAAACTACTTGGAACTCAAATAATTTGACATGAAAGCTCATTTTCAGTAGCACCAAGAGCAGCAAGATATGCAGAATATAATCCACTAAAATAAAAACTAATTGGAGCAATGGAGGAGTCACATACCAAAGAGCAATCTCTCAAAATAGTTTTGGAAATGGAGTTTCGAGCAAAGAGAACGAAAATCTCATGTTTGAGGGCAAGAACACGAGAGAGAGAGAGCAACCAGGATTTTTTTCTAGAGGTAAGAGATGAAGTGGGTCGAAGGGATAAGTGAGTGGGTCCTTATGGGACCCACAAGGCATCTCAGCACGCCCTAGGGGGTTGGGCGCGCCCTATTGCCTTGTGAGCAACAAGTTCACCCCTCTAGCCTGTTTTCAGCTCGAGAACATTTTAAATATTCTAGAAAAATTCATGTAAAAGTTTCGCGACATTCTTAGCACTTTTATTTTCAAGTCATTTTTATTGCACGGATAACTAGAAAACAGGGTAATTATGGCATTTTATTTTATTTAAACTACAAATAATGGAGAGCAAACTAAGATTAGAGAAGGTTGTTCTTACTAAATTAAATGAGCACGTGCCTCTAAAAAATAATCCATTAATAAGGTTGATCAAGTCTTATTAACAAACTTTTTCTGATTGAAATGAAGGAGAAGAATGTTAGTATAACACTAGGTTACCTCAATGGGATGCGCATCTCCTCGACAAGAATAATATCATATTTCTCCTTGGTACTAGGAATAGGAAATTTAAAGTCCCCAATAGTAATTGTGGCAACTTGTTCAATGGTATTAATATTATTCGCTGAAGCTTGTTTCTTCGAAAAGTGCAATGTATGTTCTTTACCATTTAGATGAAAAGTAACCTTGCTTTTTGTTGCAATCAGTAATAGCCCCTGCACTATCTAGAAATGATTTACCAAGGATAATCGATGTGTTGTCGTCCTTGGGTGTCTAAAGAATAACAAAGTCTGTTAAGATAGTAACATTTGCAACCACAACAGGGACATCCTCACAAATTCCAATAGGTATAGGAGTGGATTTATTAGCCATTTGCAAACATATTTGAGTAGGTGCAAGATTATTCAAATAAAGTCTTTTATATAAAGAGAAAGGCATAACACTAACACCGGCTCCTAGATCACATAAAGCAGTTTTAACATTACTTGATTTCATGGAGCAAGGTATCGTGGGCATACATGGATCTCCCAACTTCTTAGGCACTCCACCATCAAAAGAGTAATTAGCAAGCATGGTGGAAATTTCATTTTCGGGTATCATTTTTTAGTGATAATACCTTTCATGTATTTAGCATAAGGTGGCATTTTAAAGATATCCGTCAAACATGTTTGGAAAAGGATGGGTCTAAGCATTTCAACAAAGTGCTCAAAATCCTCCTCGTTCTTATTCTTAGAAGGCTTATGAGGGAAGGGCATGGGTTTGTGAACCCATGGCTCTCTTTCTCTACCATGTTTTCTAGCAACAAAATCCTTCTTATCATAATGTTTTTTTATGATTTGGATTATCAAGATCAGTGTCAGTTTCTATTTCCACACCATTATAATGTTCTTTATCATTATATAGTTGAGCATCAACATGAACATCATTATTATTATCATTGTCACTAGGTGAATCTTCACTACCACTACTGGAATTGAGAAATTTGCGGTCTGCCATGCCTTTGCCGTCTGCTGACGCATGGCAAAGATACTCTTTGCCGTCAGCTGGCACAAAGTTGATGTCAAAGAGGTGGCTGATGGCAAAGGTTCTATTTGCCGTCGGCCACCTCTTTGCCGTCTGCCAGCAGACGGCAAAGGCCCCAAAGGCGGACGACAAAGGGTGGGTATACGGCGAAGCCCCTCCCCCCAGACGGCCGAAACCCACCCCCGCTGATACGTCCATTTTGCATCATGCTTTCATGTTGATATTTATCACTTTTTGGGCTGTTATTTCACTTCACAATACAATACTTATGCATTTTCTCTCTTATTTTGCAAGGTTTACATGAAGAGGGAGAATGCCGGCAGCTAGAATTATGGCGTAAAAAAGGAGCAAGTTTGAGATGCCTATTCTGCGCAACTCCAAAAGCCGTGAAAATCAACGTGGATTTTTTTGGGACTTATAAAAAATACTGCGCCGAAGAAGTGCTGGAGGGGCGCCAGCAGGGGGCCACAAGCTTGCTAGGCGCGGCCACCCCCCTAGCCGCACCTAGGGGGCTTGTGGGCTCCCAGGTGGCCCTATGGCTCCCCCCTTTTGCTATAAGAAGGGTTTCAGTCTGGAAAAAATCGAGAGGAGGCTTTTCGAAGGATTCGCCGCCGCCACGAGGCGGAACTTGAGCAGAACCAATCTAGAGCTCCGACAGGACGATCGTGCCGGGGAAACTTCCCTCCCGGAGGGGGAAATCGTCGCCATCGTCATCACCAACACTCCTCTCATCGGAGGGGACTCATCACCATCAACATCTTCATCAGCACTATCTCATCTCCAAACCCTAGTTCATCACTTGTAATCAATCTCCGTCTCGCGACTCCGATTGGTACTTGTAAGGTTGCTAGTAGTGTTAATTACTCTTTGTAGTTGATGCTAGTTGGATTACTTGGTGGAAGAGTTTATGTTCAGATCCTTGATGCTACTCATTACCTCTCTGGTCATGAATATGATTATGCTTTGTGAGTAGTTACTTTTGTTCCTGAGGACATGGGATAAGTCATGCTAATAGTAGTCACGTGAATTTGGTATTCGTTCGATATTTTGATGTGTTGTATGTTGTTTTTCCTCTAGTGGTGTTATGTGAATGTCGACTACATAACACTTCACCATTATTTGGGCCAAGAGGAAGGCATTGGGAACTAGTAAGTAGATGATGGGTTGCTAGAGTGACAGAAGCTTAAACCCTAGTTTATGCGTTGCTTCGTAAGGGGCTGATTTGGATCCACTAGTTTAATGCTATGGTTAGATTTTGTCTTAATTCTTCTTTCGTTGTTGCGGATTCTTTCGATAGGGGTTAATCATAAGTGGGATGCTTGTCCAAGTAAGGGCAGTACCCAAGCGCCGGTCCACCTACATATCAAACTATCAAAGTAACGAACGTGAATCATATGAACATGATGAAAACTAGCATGACAGAAATTCCCGTGTGTCCTCGGGAGCGTTTTACCTCCTATAAGACTTTTCCAGGCTTGTCCCTTCCTACAAAAGGGATTGGGCCACTTTGCTGCACCGTTGCTATTTTTGTTACTTGCTACTTGCTACGAATCATCTTGTCACGCAACTACTTGTCACCGATAATTTGAGTGCTTGCAGATTTTACCTTGCTGAAAACCACTTGTCAGATCCTTCTGCTCCTCGTTGGGTTTGACACTCTTACTTATCGAAAGGACTACAATATATCCCTATACTTGTGGGTCATCAATACTCTTTTCTGGCGCCGTTGCCGGGGAGTGAAGCACCTTTGGTAAGTGGAACTTGGTAAGGAAACATTCATATAGTGTGTTGAAATTTATTGTCACTTGTCACTATGGAAACTAATCCTTTGAGGGGCTTGTTCGGGGTATCTTCACCTCGAAGGGAAGCACAAAGAGTTGCTCCTCAACCTGTTGCACCTACTGAAAAATGTTTGCTTTGAATTTCCTTCGGGTATGCTTGAGAAACTGCTGGCCAATCCTTTTACAGGAGATGGAACATCACATCCAGACTTGCATCTAATATATGTAGATGAAGTTTGTGGTTTATTTAAGCTTGTAGGTTTGCCCGAGGATGAGGTCAAGAAGAAGGTCTTTCCCTTATCTTTGAGGGATAAGGCGTTGACATGGTATAGGCTATGTGATGATACTGGATCATGGAACTATAATCGGTTGAAATTGGAATTTCATCAAAAGTTTTATCCTATGCATTTAGTACATCGCGATCGGAATTATATTTATAATTTTTGGCCCCGTGACAGAGAAAGCATCGCTCAAGCTTGGGGGAGTCTTTAATCAATGTTATATTCATGCCCCAACCATGAGCTCACGAGAGAAATTATCATTCAGAACTTCTTTGCTCGGCTTTCTCATGATGATCGTACCATGATTGACACTTCCTGTACCGGTTCTTTTATGAAGAGAGATATTGACTTCAAATGGAATTTATTGGAAAGAATTAAATGCAACTCTGAAGATTGGGAGCTTGATGAAGGTAAGGAGTCAGGTATGAATTTCAAGTTTGATTGCGTTAAATCCTTCGTTGAAACAAATACCTTTTGTGATTTTAGCGCTAAGTATGGACTTGAATCTGAGATAGTAGCTTCATTGTGTGAATCATTTGCTGCTCATATTGATCTCCCCAAAGAGAAGTGGTTTAAATATCATCCTCCCTTAGAAGTCAATGTAGTTAAACCCAACCCAGTTGAAGAGAGAGTCATTGCCTATAATGATCCTGTTGTTCCCAGTGCTTACATTGAGAAACCACCTTTCCCTGTTAGGATAAAGGATCATTCTAAAGCTTCAACTGTGATACATAGAGCCTACATTAGAACACCTACACCCCTGAGAAAATTAGAGTTGAACCTAGCATTGCTATTATCAAAGATCTCCTGTCAGACGATGTTGAGGGACATAATATTCACTTCTGTGAAGATGCTGCTAGAATTGCTAAACCTCATGCTAGAGTCAAACATAGGCCTGTTGTTGGCACGCCTGTTGTTTCTGTTAAGATAGGAGATCATTGTTATCATGGTTTATGTGATGTGGGTGCTAGTGTTAGTGCAATACCTCAATCCTTATATGATGAAATCAAAGACGAGATTGCACCTATTGAGATAGAACCTATTGATGTCACTATTCAGCTTGCCAGTAGAGATACTATCTTCCCTGTGGGAATTGTTAGGGATGTTGAAGTCTTGTGTGGTAAAACGAAGTATCTTGCTGATTTCCTCGTTCTTGCTACCACCCAAGATAGCTTTTGTCCCATCATATTTGGCAGACCTTTTCTCAATACCGTCAATGCTCATATTGACTCTGAGAAGCAAACTGTCACTGTTGGCTTTGAAGGTGTGTCACACGAGTTCAATTTCTCCAAGTTTGGTAGACAACCTCATGAAAAAGAGTTGCCTAGTAAGGATGAAACTATTGCCTTAACTTCTATTCCCGTGCCTCCTACTGATCCCTTAGAGCAATACTTGCTTGAGCATGAAAATGATATGGATATGGATGAAAGGGATGAGATAGATAGAGTTGTCTTAGAACAATATCCTATCCTTAAGAATAACTTGCCTATTGATCCGCTTGGGGATCCACCCCCACCAAAAGGTGATCCCGTGTTCGAGCTTAAAAAGTTGCCTTATACTCTTAAGTATGCTTATCTTGATGAAAAAGAGATATATCCTGTCATTATTAGTGCTAGCCTCTTAGAGCATGAAGAAAAGAAGTTACTAAAAACTCTGAGGAAGCACCGTGCTGCTATTGGATATAGTCTTGATGATCTCAAGGGCATTAGTCCCACTCTATGCCAGCACAATATTAAAACTGATCCTGATTCCAAACTAGTTGCTGATCATCAACGAAGATTAAATCCTAAGATGAAAGAGGTAGTAAGAAAATAGATACTAAAGCTCCTGGAAGCAGGTATTATCTATCTTGTTGCTCATAGTGATTGGGTGAGTCTGATGCATTGCGTCCCTAAGAAGGGAGGTATTACCGTTGTCCCTAATGATAAGGATGAATTGATCCCTCAGAGGATTATTACTGGCTATAGGATGGTGATCGATTTTAGGAAATTGAATAAGGCCACTAGGAAAGATCATTACCCTTTGCCTTTTATCGACCAAATGCTAGAAAGACTGTCTAAACACACACACACTTCTTCTTTCTAGACAATTATTTTGGTTTCTCCCAAATACCTGTTGCACAATCTGATCAGGAGAAAACCACTTTCACGTGCCCTTTCAGTACCTTTGCTTATAGACGTATGCCTTTTGGCTTATGTAATGCATCTGCTACCTTTCAAAGATGCATGATGGCTATATTCTCTGACTTTTGTGACAAGATTGTTGAGGTTTTCATGGATGACTTCTCCGTTTACGGGTCTTCTTTTGATGATTGCCTCAGCAACCTTGATCAAGGCTTGCAGAGATGTAAAGACACCAATCTTGTCTTGAATTGGGAGAAGTGCCACTTTATGGTTAATGAAGGCATCGTCTTAGGACATAAAATTTCTGAAAGAGGTGTTGAAGTCGATAAGGCTAAGGTTGATGCAATCGAGAAAATGCCATACCCCACAGATATCAAAGGTATAAGAAGTTTCCTTGGTCATGCTGGTTTCTACAGGAGGTTCATTAAAGACTTCTCTAAGATTTCTAGGCCTCTTACCAATATCTTGCAAAAGGATATTCCTTTTGTTTTTGACGATGATTGTGAGGAAGCCTTCGAAATAATTAAGAAGGCTTTGATAACTGCACCTATTGTTCAACCACCTGATTGGAACTTACCTTTTTAAATCATGTGTGATGCTAGTGATTATGCTGTTGGTGGTGTCCTAGGGCAAAGAGTTGATAAGAAGTTGAATGTTATTTACTATGCTAGTAGAACTCTAGACAGTGCCCAAAGAAACTATGCTACTACGGAAAAGGAATTTTTAGCAATCGTGTTCGCATGTGAAAAGTTCAGGTCTTACATAGTTGATTCCAAAGTCACTATTCACACTGATCGTGCTGCTATTAAGTACTTAATGGAGAAGAAAGACGCTTAACCTAGACTTATCAGATGGGTTCTCTTGCTACAAGAATTTGATTTGCACATTGTCGACAAGAAGGGTGCTGATAACCCCGTAGCAGATAACTTGTCTAGGTTGGAGAACGTTCTTGATGACCCACAACCTATTGATGATAGCTTTCCTGATGAGCAATTGAATGCCATCAATGCTTCACGTAGTGCACTGTGGTATGCTGATTATGCAAACTATATTGTTGCCAAATATATACCACCTAGTTTCACATACCAGCAAAAGAAGAAATTCTTCTTTGACTTGAGACATTACTTCTGGGATGATCCTCTCCTTTATAAGGAAGGAGTAGATGGTGTTATTAGATGTTTTGTACCTGAACATGAACAGGGACAGATCCTACAGAAGTGTCACTCGGAGGCCTACGGAGGACACCATGCGGGGGATAGAACTGCACACAAGGTATTGCAATCAGGTTTCTATTGGCCCACTCTCTTCAAGGATGCCCATAAGTTTGTCTGGTCTTGTGATGAATGTCAAAGAACAGGTAATATCGGTAAACGTCAGGAAATTCCTATGAACTATTCACTTGTCATTGAACCATTTGATGTTTCGGGCTTTGATTATATGGGACCTTTTCCAAAATCCAACGGGTATACTCATATCCTAGTTGCTGTTGATTACGTCACTAAGTGGGTAGAAGCTATCCCAACTAGTAGTGCTGATCACAACACCTCTATCAAGATGCTGAAGGAAGTTATTTTCCCTAGATTTGGAGTCCCTAGATATCTAATGACCGACGGTGGTTCACATTTCATTCATGGTGCTTTCCGTAAAACGCTTGCTAAGTACGATGTCAACCATAGAATTGCGTCTCCCTACCACCCTCAGTCTAGTGGTCAAGTAGAGCTAAGCAATAGAGAGATCAAACTAATTCTGCAAAAGACTGTCAACATGTCTAGAAAGAATTGGTCTAAGAAGCTCGATCATGCACTGTGGGCTTATAGAACTGCCTATAAGAATCCCATGGGCATGTCTCCGTACAAATTGGTGTACGGTAAAGCATGTCATTTACCTCTTGAGCTAGAGCATAAAGCTTATTGGGCAATCAAAGAGCTCAACTTTGATTTCAAACTTGCTGGTGAGAAGAGGTTATTTGATATTGGCTCGCTTGATGAATGGACAACTCAGGCATATGAAAATGCCAAGTTGTTCAAAGAAAAGGTTAAGAGGTGGCATCATAAAAGGATACAGAAACGTGAGTTCAATGTAGGTGATTATGTCTTGCTATATAATTCCCGTTTAAGATTTTTTGCAGGCAAGCTTCTCTCTAAATGGGAAGGTCGTTACATTGTTGAGGAAGTATATCGTTATGGTGCCATCAAGATCAACAACACGGAAGGTAATTTTCTGAGAGTGGTAAATGGGCAAAGAATCAAGCATTATATCTCAGGTACTCCCATAAATGTTGAAAGCAATATTATCAATACCATAACTCCGGAGGAATACCTAAGGGATATTTATCAGCCTATTTCAGACTCCGAAAACAAAGAGGTATGTGATTCGGTAAGTAAACATACTCCAAACTTTTCCAGTAGGAATTTTTCTCCGTTTTGGAATTTTTGAAAAAATAGAAAAATTTGAAGCAGTCCGGAAAGCGCACGAGGAGGCGACAAGCCTGCCAGGCGCGGGCCACCCCCCTGGCCACGCCTGGGGGGCTTGTGGCCACCTCGTGTGCCTCTCGAACTCCGTTTTCTTGCGGTGTACTCCTTCTGGTCTGAAAAAAACATTATATATTCTCCCGAAAGGTCTGACCCTCGTATCAAGCAAATTTCCTCTGTTTTTGTTTCGAGCCTGTTTTCTGCCACAGATTTAGAGCAAGGATGCCGTCTCAGGAATTTGTCGGGGAGAATAGTCCCCCTCAAGTCTATGAAGAAGTAGATGCTGACCTGAAAAGAGTGGAAGTCACGGAAGCCAAGGGCAGAACTAAGGATAGGAATCACGTGTGGGACGAAGTACAATCTGTGTTCAACAAGGAAGAAGTTGAAGAAGTGGATTTCCTCCAACCCTTCCTCCGCCTACTGTCTCCATCCTTGATTGAGCTCTTGAGGTTTTGTGAAACAACTCGTGCTCGCAATAATTATCTCACTCGTGAAGTTGTTTTGGTGGAGAAACATATCACAGATCTCCAAGGTATAAATCAAAGACTGATGGCCCTCTTGGAATCAAAGGACAAAACAACGACATCACCATCACCTCCAAAGGAAGACACCTAAGCACGGGTATGGGCAATCCCCTTGGATAGTGCCAAGCTTGGGGGAGTTGCCCTGGTATCGTATCACCATCACATGTTTTTCCTTTACCTTTTCTTAGTTCGTTCCTTTTTGGTTTTATCTTTCTCTAGGAGAATAAAGGTCTTAGTGTTTTAGGCTTGAGTTTTGTTTTGTGTCACCCCCGATGTATTCCAGCTCGTGAGCCATATAATAAAGAGTGTCTTAGTTAAGGGACTTGCCTCATGCCATGATCAAGATAATGAGAAAAGAACAAAAGCATGAAAGATCATGTAATGATCTTATGGGAAGTGATGGCTTCACATATAAAAAGAATGATGATTGAAACTTGTTGAGGGTAGACAAACGTAGACCTGGGTCATTGTTGCAATTAATAGGAAGTGATAAAGAAGGAGAGGTACACATATAAATGTATCAACTTTGACACCATCTATGATTGTGAACACTCACTAAACTATTGCATGCTTAGAAGTAGATGTTGGACAAGGAATACAACATGATGAATTGTGTTTGCTTGGTTCCGAACAATGTTATATGACTAGAGATCCCTTAGCATGTGACGATTGCTTCCACCTCATAATAGCCAAAACTCCCGCACTAAGTAGAGATAGTACTTGTGCATCCATAAACCTTCAACCCAGTTTTGCCATGAGAGTCCACCATACCTACCTATGGATTGAATAAGATCCCTCAAGTAAGTTGTCATCGGTGCAAGAAATAAAAATTGCTCCCTAATATGTATGATCTATTAGTGTGTGGAAAATAAGCTTTGTGCGAAGCTGTGATGAGGAAGGCATAAAATCGACAGACTGCATAATAAAGTTCTTTATCACAGTAGGCAATATAAAGTGACGTTCCTCCGCACTAAGAGGACACGGATCCAAACCTCAAAAGTGCATGACAACCTCTGCTTCCCTCTGCGAAGGGGCTATCTTGTACCTTTACTTTTTGCCCTTGAAAGAGTCATGGTGATCTACACCAATTCCTTATTTTGCCTTTATCTTGGCTAACGTCATATGCTTGGGAAAGATCTATATTCATATGTCAACTTGGGGGTAAGTATTCATGAATTATTATTGTTGACATTACCCTTGAGGTAAATAGTTGGGACGCGAAACTATAAGCCCCTATCTTTCTCTGTGTCCAACTGAAACTTTGATCTCATGAGTACCACGTGAGTTGTAGCAATGGTAGAGAACGAAAAGATGATTGAGTATGTGGATTTGCTTTACAAGCTCTTATTTGACTCTTTCTGATGTTGTGATAAATTGAAATTGCTTCAATGACTAAAGGCCATCGGTTGTTAATTCTCGGTAAGGTTCTTGATCCATGCTTTACTTTGTGAAGGAATTGTCACTTTAGCATAAGAGATGATATGATGGTATTGTTGTTCTGATCATGATCATGATGCCTGCATGTTCGTATCTTGTTTTGTCGACACCTCCCTTCCTAAACACGTGGGCATATTTATTGAGCTCGACTTTCGCTTGAGGACAAGCGAGGTCTAAGCTTGGGGGAGTTGATACGTCCATTTTGCATCATGCTTTCATGTTAATATTTATCGCTTTTTGGGCTGTTATTTCAGTTCACGGTACAATACTTATGCCTTTTCTCTCTTATTTTGCAAGGTTTACATGAAGAGGGAGAATGCCGTCAGCTGGAATTCTAGCCTGAAAAAGGAGCAAGTTTGGGATGCCTATTCTGCGCAACTCCAAAAGACATGAAAATCAACGTGGATTTTTTTTGGGATTTATAAAAAATACTAGGCCGAAGAAGTGCCGGAGGGGCGCCAGCGCGGGGCCACAAGCTTGCTAGGCGCGGCCATCCCCTGGCCGCGCCTAGGGGGCTTGTGGGCTCCCAGCTAGCCCTCTGGCTCCCCCCTTTTCCTACAAGAAGGGTTTTCGGTCTGGAAAAAATCGAGAGGAGGCTTTTTGGAGGATTCTCCGCCGCCACGAAGCGGAACTTGAGCAGAACCAATCTAGAGCTCCGGCAGGACGATCCTGTCAGTGAAACCTCCCTCCCGGAGGGGGAAATCGTCGCCATCGTCATCACCAACACTCCTCTCAACGGAGGGGACTCATCACCATAAACATCTTCATCAGCACCATCTCATCTCCAAACCCTTGTTCATCACTTGTAATCAATCTCCGTCTCGCGACTCCGATTGGTACTTGTAAGATTGCTAGTAGTGTTAATTACTCTTTGTAGTTGATGCTAGTTGGATTACTTGGTGGAAGAGTTTATGTTCAGATCCTTGATGCTACTCATTACCTCTCTGGTCATGAATATGATTATGCTTTATGAGTAGTTACTTTTGTTCCCGAGGACATGGGATAAGTCATGCTAACAATAGTCATGTGAATTTGGTATTCGTTCGATATTTTGATGTGTTGTATGTTGTTTTTCCTCTAGTGGTGTTATGTGAACGTCGACTACATAACACTTCACCATTATTTGGGCCTAGAGGAAGGCATTGGGAAGTAGTAAGTAGATGATGGGTTGCTAGAGTGACAGAAGCTTAAACCCTAGTTCATGTGTTGCTTCGTAAGGGGCTGATTTGGATCCACTAGTTTAATGCTATGGTTAGACTTTGTGTTAATTCTTCTTTCATAGTTGCGGATGCTAGTGAGAGGGGTTAATCATAAGTGGGATGCTTGTGAGAGGGGTTAATCATAAGTAGGATGCTTGTCTAAGTAAGGGTAGTACCCAAGCGCCGGTCCACCCACATATCAAACTATCAAAGTAACGAACGCGAATCATATGAACATGATGAAAACTAGCATGACAGAAATTCCCGTGTGTCCTCGGGAGCATTTTACCTGCTATAAGACTTTGTCCAGACTTGTCCCTTGCTACAAAAGGGATTGGGCCACTTTGATGCACCGTTGCTACTTTTGTTACTTGCTATGAATCATCTTGTCACACAACTACTTGTCACCGATAATTTCAGTGCTTGCAGATATTACCTTGCTGAAAACCACTTGTCAGATCCTTCTGCTCCTCGTTGGGTTCGACACTCTTACTTACCGAAAGGACTACGATAGATCCCCTATACTTGTGGGTCATCACCCGCCCACCCCACCCCTTTGCCATCTGCCACCCAGCCTTTGCAGACGGCAAAGGGGATGTTTCCCTAACGTTAACGGCTCGTCCTGCCCACCCCCGCCCACTCCCCTAACGGCTCGCCCTGCCCACCCCCTCTCTCTCTCGCCGTGCCCAACCCCTCTCTCTCATCTCGCCCTGCCCACCCGCCGCTGCCGCCGGAGCTGCTCTGGCCCACCACCCCGCCTCGGCGCGCCCCTCCACAGCCTCCCCTGCCGCAACCTCCTCCTCCACGCGACCCCTTCCTCCGCCTCGGCGCACCCCCTCCACAACCGCCACTGCCGCATCTCTGCCGGAGCTCGCCCTCCCCACCTCCCTGCACCCTCCTCCCCGCGCCGCCGGAGGTCGCCCTCCCCTCCTCCCCGCGTCGCCGTAGGTCGCCCTCCCTTCCTCCCCGCGCCGTCGGAGGTCCCCCACCGCTCTGCGCCGTTGTAGGTCTTCGATTCAAGCTAGCATGTTAGTTTATTTTCTGTTAAATTAGATAGTTAGTTTATTTTCTGTTTTTCTTTTAAATTAGATAGTTAGTTTTTTCATTTTTTTTGTTAAATTAGATAGTTTGTTTATTAGGTAGAAAAAAGTAGATAGAAAAGAAAAAAATAGATAGAAAAGAAAAAACTTAGAAGAAAATAAGAGAAGAAAAAACTAGAAGAAAAAAGAAGAAGAAGAAGAAGAAAGAGGAGAGGAGGAGAAAGAGAAAAGAAAGAAGAAAAAGGAGAAGAGGAGGAGGAGGAGGAGGAGGA
The DNA here is from genome assembly GCF_904849725.1 of Hordeum vulgare subsp. vulgare. Classification (NCBI taxonomy): domain Eukaryota; kingdom Viridiplantae; phylum Streptophyta; class Magnoliopsida; order Poales; family Poaceae; genus Hordeum; species Hordeum vulgare. The sequence goes on from NC_058524.1 coordinate 535,044,181, forward strand.
GGAGAAATAATAATAATAATAATAAGATGATCAAGAAGAAAAAGAAGAAGAAGAAGAAGAAAAAGAGGAGAGATGAGAAGAAGAAAGAAGAGGAAAAAGGAACCCCGACACCCGACAACCAACGCCTGACGACACTGACCCTCGACCCTCGACCCCCGACGCCATTGACCATGGACCCCCGACCCCGACCCCCGACGCCACTGACCCCCGACCCCTGACTCCCGACGCCCGACGCCACTGACCCTCGACCCCCGACGCCATTGACCCCAGAACCCCGACCACCGGCCCCTACCCTCGACGCCCGACGCCCGACGCCACCAACCCCCGACCCTCGACCCCCGACCCCCGATGCCACTGACACCCGACCCCCGACCCCCAACGACTGACGCCACTGACCCCCGACCCTCGACGCCCGACACCACTGACCCTCGACTCCGGACGCCACTGAACCTCGACCCTCGACCCCCGACGCCAGTGACCCTCGACCCCCGACCCCCGTCACTCTACCCCGACCCCAACGGCACTGACCCCCAACCCTCGACCCCCGACACCTCTTCGGCATCTTGTTAACCGAAAAGACCCCGACCCCGACGCGACTAACCCTCGACCCTCGACGACATTGACCCCTCACCATCGACGCCACTAATGCCCGACCCCCGACGCCACCGACACCCGACACCACCGACCCTCGACGGCACTAACTCTCGACGCCACTAAGCCCCGAACCCCGACAGCTTCCAAAGTCGACGGGGTCATAGTTTTGTAAATTATGAGTTAGGTCACATATTTTCCAATTATGTTAATTATAAAAACATCATATTTGTGTTGATCGGGTGAATTTCAATGTGCAGTTGTTCGACGACCTCCATGTGTGTTGGACGAGCTCTGCCCATGCGTTTGTTGGTGAGCACAAATGACTTCTCCTTCTACCCCCTTAATTTGCTTTGTTCCGGTATTTGTGCTGATGAAACTTGCTAGCTATAGGTTTCTTCAATCATGAGTATGCGTGACCAGTATGCGTCTCCCGTTCGAAAGGGCGACATCTATAAATATGCATGTCTTTGCATATTTATAACCGCCATCCTTTTGAATTGTCCAACGTTATCCATGGACAACCCGAGTATGTGTAGATTGGGTTCGTTTTCCCGTATGCTGTGCTCCGGATCCGATGCGAAATTTCGTCAGTGCCTCCCTGTTGTTCTCCGGGTACACATCCTCTATGCTTATTGCCGAGACGTGTATCAGGAGAACAACGGGGAGGTGCTGCCAAAATTCTGCGTCGTATTTGGAGCTGAGCATGGGAAAGTGAACCCAATCTACACATACTCGGGTGGGATTATGACCTATCTTTACCTATTAGCGCGTAGGTTGCATGGACGTAATAAAACTGACAAACTTGATTAGTGGATGAATATAGATGATGAATTATATATTTATTTCTTTTGCGCCCATAGGTTGCTAGGCAAGATGAGTGATCGTGCTTGGATGTACACTGGTCACCCTAGTCAGAAAGACATGACCCATGAATGGTTAACAAAAATCAGGGGGTTTGTGAGAGCTGCATATGCAAATGGCCAGCAAAAAACATGGTGCCCGTGTCCCAACTGCGACAACTGGAAAGAGCAGACAGAGTTTGAAATGGGTAAACACCTGCATAAGTGGAGTTTTACGCCTAATTATACGGTGTGGACTTTTCATGGTGAGTCTGACCAACGTGCCAGAGCTGAGGTGATTCGTCGTCGCACCGACGAGCATGGTACCGGGATCGAAGACCTGGTGCAAGACTTTGATGATGCTCGGGATTCGGACGATGAGATGGAGGAATCTCCAAAGGCCTTCTATGAAATGTTGGAGTCTTCAAAACGTCCTCTCCACAAGCAGACCGAGCTTTGTCAGCTGGATGCCATCGTGCAAGTAATGGCTGTGAAGGCTCAATTCAACCTAGGCAGAGAATTCTACGACGCGATGATGATGATATTTGGATGCTTTCTACCCAAAGGCCATGTACTTCCTGCAAACCTGTACCAGTCAGAGAAAATTGTCCGTGTACTTAAGATGCCCTATGAGAAGATACATGCCTGTAAGAATTGATGTGCCTTATTTAGGCTTGAGTATGCGGCCTTGAACTATTACCCCATTTGCAATTCTTCAAGGTATATTTTGGTAGACAACGGTATGGGTGAGAAGAATCAGACCAAAATCCTCATTAGTGTTCTTCGATATGTGCCAATTATACCAAGACTTCAACGTATTTTCATGGTCGAAGAGACGGCCAGACAGATGACATGGCACAAATTGGGCAAAAGAACAGAACTAGATGTGGATGGGAACAAGATGCCGGTACACACTTCAGATGGTTTTGCGTGGAGGCACTTCGATGCATTACATAAGGATAAATCGGAAGATCCAAGGCATCCTAGAGTTGCCATCATCATGGATGGGTTCAATGTGTACGGTATGAGCACAATACAGTTGTTGGCCTGTATTTGTCATTCCACTCAATCTCCCACCCGGAGAGATTATGAAAAGAAAGAACATTTTCCTGACGTTGATAATTCTAGGGCCCAACTATCCGGGGAAGAATATGAATGTGTACATGCAGCCGCTTAAGGATGAGTTGCAAGAAGCCTGGGATAATGGGATCAAGACCTAAGCCACCGCTACCAAAACAAATTTCAAAATGCATGTGTGGTACATGTCGTGGTTTTGTCACGGCAGATGTCCTCGTGAAAGGACTTAAGGATGGAGCCATTGCACCTTGGTGGCCACTCAAAGGGGGTGAGCAAAAGTGAGACTCTGATTTACCCAGGTTCGTCCCTTCGTGTGGAGGTAAAAGCCTACGTCCTCCTTTGTGTAGATTGATGATGGTTTCGATCACAAGGAGGGCGTAACTCGCCTGACCTAGCTCTCTATGATTTCTAACTTGCCCCAATCTTCCCATGGACTCGCCTTTATATATAGGTCGAGGCCCTAGGATTTACAAGAGTCCTGGCTATGCTACAAATCGTAGCTTTCCCTATCTCTAAGTCGTCGTGCTTTCCAAGACTGGAAACCTCCTTGGTGGTCTATCCTTTGTATAGCTCCTGAACTGCCATCCGGCTCCTGGGCCAAGGCCTGTATTACCAATGAATGAGTCACCCCTTTAGTGACCCAGCCCAGCTAGGGCGGGTTACACCGCAGGTAATATCCCCAACATTAGGCCCCAGATTGTCTTGAATTTATTCACGCCAATAAACTTTCACTCATTTTGGGGTGACTTGTATCACTCCTATCTTTTGACGGACGATAAGCCGCCATCCATCATGAATTGTTTGAGCCGCCATGTAGTCTCTGATGACATCACCTTATCCCTTCAATTTTGGGGTTTTAATGCCATAACCACCCAACAGATCTTTTGCACCACCGCTTACTTATCCCGAAAATCCAGGCGCCATCATTGCAAATTTTCAGTTTGTCGCCTCTATTCCCGCGCCTGCCGGCTCGATTCCATCTCCGGTCCTTTAAATAACCGTAGGGGGAGTGGGGGCACCGTCACCTACCGCCACTTCGGCTTCCTCGCATCCTTCATCTTCCTCGCGCCAGCGCCTCGACCTCCTCACCGTTCCCCGAATCTCCATCGCCAGCCGCTGCATCCTGGGCGTCTCCGGGCCAATCAAAGGCGCGAAGCTTTCCGCGTCCATCTCCGGCGTCGTCCTCCTCTCTCAGGTAAATACTTTTCTCCGTTAGGGTTAGAATGAGGACCCCATTGTTCTTGTAAGTTAGCTCCAGAATACTTTACTCTAGATCTGCATAATACGTTGCAGTAGGTCGTTTGTAACAGCAGACCGCAGTAGTTTTGTTGCATGTCTCGGCCATTTGAGGTCTTACTTCGTAGATCCAGATGATATCACTGCCAGATTCTTGCGTTCATAGCCTTCACAATTTTGTCAAGTATTATCTTTTTAATTCGATCCACCCGTAGATCCGTAATTCACTTCTCGCTTTTAGAAACATGTTTATCCTTCTCCCGGGAATATCCCTAAGGAAAAAAAAATCCTTTGAGAGTCGCCGCTCACCTTCTTCCACCACGGCGAGTTAGATTATCACCAAAGCTACGCCTTTTGTTGGCCGAGGGGCGAGTCATAACACCTTTGTAGACATACCATAAATTGCTCAGCTGGCGAGTTAGAATGCCTTCAAATCCATACTTTTAGTCATCTAATGGCGAGTCATAAGGTCTTTACAGACACATCGTAGATCTCCAACTGGCGAGCTACCATATTTCATGGTCCTCACTGAGCCGCCTTGTTTCCTCTTTTTGTAGTCATGGTCGTCGTCTTGAAATGCGATTGGTTACCAACCAAGATTGATGACGCCATTATTGAGAAATTTGTCAAGTCGGGTCATCTCGACAGTAAGTAAGTTATCGATTGGCGTACTGCCTCAGGCGAGGTGATCCCCAACCCTGCCGAAGGGGAAGTACTCGTTTTCACTGATCATCTTGAACGAGGCTTCAAACCGCCCGGGTCAAAGTTCTTCAGAGACACTCTTCATTTCCTCAAAGTTCATCCTGAAGACCTGGGACCCAAGTCCATCAGTAATCTCTGCCAGTTTCAAGTATTCTGTGAGGTATACCTGCAAAGAGAGCCCACAGTTCCATTATTTTGGAACTTCTTCCATCTGAATCGCCAGACCAAATTTTCCAACGGGCCCAATCATGGACTCGGAGGATTCAACATCCAGCGTCGGCGCGAACGTGGGTTTCCATGTATCCTTCTGCCTAGCCATCCCGAAGGCTGGGCCGAGTCTTGGTTTTACTTTCATGACACTTCTCCTCCTGGTGAGAACCCACTTCCGGGTTATAGAGAAGGTCGTCTGCACATGGACTTCAAGCTGCCCGAGAAACTTACAGAAGAAGAAGAATCGGAATTCATCCTTATGTTCTCCAAGTTACGGTCCTTGACCAATAACGGGCTTACCGGGGTTGATCTATTTCGTTGCTGGGTGGAATGGAACATTCTTCTTGTGAGTCACCGGAATGGTCTGATGTGTGAATATGATGGTAGCGTGAACCATCTGCAATGCTTCCACCATAAAAAACTCTCAGAGAAGGACATTATTGGGATAATCAAGAAGTTAATCGACGAGTCTTTGGAAGACTGTGCCAAGATCGGGCTCAAGCCCTTCTGTCGCTCCAACCCAGCTCCACCGGTAACATCCAAGCCGCCCTCCTTTACCTTTTAAATATACGTGCCAATGCTTCGGGTTTGAAATTTAATTCTATCCACCTGAAAGGTGATCCCTTTTGGCGAAGGGGACCAAAGGTGACTACCCAAAAAACAACCAAACCGCCACCGAAGAAGAAGAAGAAGAAAGAAAGCAAAGGCAAAGCCGCCGTCAAGGATTCATTCGTCGTCGGCGAGTCACAAGCCGTCGAAGAACAGTCAGAGGTAAAAACTTCCCCTTTATTTACCATCCTTATATTCCGACTCATGCTTATACACTGTGCCTTTATGCGTAGGGTGATGACTGTGAGAGCCAAGATGACGCGGTTGAGGTAATTTCTATTTCTTTCGACTCAACTTCCTCTTCACCTAGGCCAGCCAAGCGGATTTGTGGGAAAGTTCCCATGTCTCACCCAAATGCTTATATGGAACCTGATTTCCTTTTGAAGAAGGCAAAATATACTCCCAAGCATAAAACCCGGAGCCGCTTTTGCGACTTAATTTCCGGGTTTCCTGAAAAGACAACCGGTCGGAAGTGCACGAGCGAGGTATGCTTTTGTTTAAACACACTTTCTTCCTTGTAGAAAATGCGATTCTCAACTCCCTCACTCCTTGAACTTTTATTCTTTCAGGCTTCTCGTCCTTCATCTGACGACTCAGTGATGTCAGCTCTTCCGCCAATGATTCGTGTACAGGGGTGAGTCCTTTTATGAACCCTTTCTCTTCCCAATAATGATACTCGCTCTAACTTTGATGTCTTCATTTCAGAGCACAAGCAAAGAAGATAAAAACTGGCGATTTGTCTTCCGCTCCTAAGACGAATGATGCGTTATTCACGAGTACCTCCGCCCCGGAGCTTGACGAAGACCAAGTGGCGGCTCAGGATGTTCCTGTGGATGACATCCCTGACGTCCGGGACGACTCTCTAGGCTCCTTAAAAGAAACCACTGGCAATGTTAACCCTCTGAACTCTCCCAGGGCGACTGAGGATCTAGATGCCATCATTATCACTGGTACTGGCTACTCCAACCCTGCAGCGGCGGTGTTATCTAAACACATCTCAAAGGAATCCCATCCTTCCACATAACAAGATGCCAATAAGTTGAAGCTTCCCCATTATGAGAAGCTAGAATTTGATCAACTCTGCTCTAGCTTCGCAAGTCGCCTGGAGACGAGTTATGAAATGAATAAAATCTTGATCCACCTGATGAGAGTAAAACATGAGGTACGTTCTTTATTACGTATTCTCTTCCACCCATTAGCCTTCCAATAGACTAGTCTTGCTTGATGAAATAATTTTTGTTGCAATGTCTGTTAGACCTGTATCTGTCCATAGCCCCCAAGGGCCGGGTTATCTTTTGAAAGATGAGCCGGGTCTTGTATATAGTTAAAATCTTCAACCTGTAGCCCCCAAGGGTCGGGCCATCTTTTGAAAGATGAGTCGGGTCTTGTAGTGAAAGAAAAACTTCAACCTCTAGCCCCCAAGGGCCGGGTCACCTTTTGAAAGATGAGTCGGGTCTTGTATTTAGAGAAAAACTTCAACCTATAGCCCCCAAGGGCCGGGTCATCTTTTGAAAGATGAGCCGGGTCTTGTAGTGAAATAAAAACTTCAACCTGTAGCCCCCAAGGGCCAGGTCATCTTTTGAAAGATGAGCCGGGTCTTGTAGTGAAAGAAAAACTTCAACCTGAAGCCCCCAAGGGTCGGGTCATCTTTTGAAAGATGAGCCGGGTCTTGTATTTTGTATGACTTCGAATAGAGTCATACATTAGCCCCCAAGTGTTAGGAATATTGCTTGCAGTAGTTTTGAGACTTGTCTCCCCAAATTTTGCTTTGCAGGAATCTATGACCCAGGCCGAGTCATCCCTAGCTGATTTAAGGAAAAATTTAGGTGAATAGCAAAATGCTCGGTCTGAGTCGGAGAAGAAGTATCAGGTGGTCCTGGCTGAAATAGAAAAAATGAAGGCTGATCACCAGAAGCTTAAAAAGAAAGCCAAAGCTGACCAAGCCGCCATCCTGAAACGGGCTCAGCAAGCCGTGGAGAAACTAGAAGCCGCCCAACAAGAGCTCTCTGGCTTGAAAAAACACATCTCCAACATGACTCAAGCCATGTTTGGTAAGGATCAATTCCCTTCGTCGAAAAATCAGTCAAGTTTGCCAAGACTAACAAACACGGATTTATCCTTTGTAGGTCCACGAGCCGCCAATTGATACGTATCCATCTCACTACTTTTTCGAACTCTTTTGCCCTTGTTTTGGACTCTAATTTGCATGATTTGAATGGAACTAACCCGGACTGACACTGTTTTCAGCAGAATTGCCATGGTGTTGTTTTTGTGCAGAAATAAAAGTTCTCGGAATGTCCTAAAAATTTACGGAGATTTTTTCTGGAATAAAAGAAAAATACCTACGCAAAGATCCACCGGAGGAGGTGTACCAGTGGGCCACAAGCCCACAGGCCGCGGCCACCCCCCTAGCCGCGCCGTGAGGGCTTGTGGGGCCCACGTGGCTCCACCACCCCCAAACTCAGCTCTATATCTTCCGTATCGCCCGGAAAAAAAATCAGAGAGAAGGTTTCATCACATTTTACGATACGGAGGCGCTGCCACCTCCTGTTCTTTATCTCGAGGGCAGATCTGGAGTCCGTTCGGGGCTCCGAAGAGGGGAAATCGTCGCCATCGTCATCATCAACCTTCCTCCATCAATAATTCCATGATGCTCTTCGTCGTTCGTGAGTAATCTCATCGTAGGCTTGCTGGACTGTGATGAGTTGGATGAGATCTATCATGTAATCGAGTTAGTTTTTGATGGGGATTGATCCCTAGTATCCACTATGTTGTAGATTGATGTTGCTACTACTTGGCTATGCTTAATGCTTGTCACTAGGGCCTGAGTGCCCTGATTTCAGATCTGAACCTATTATGTTGTCACCAATATATGTGTGTTTTAGATCCTATCTTGCAAGTTGTAGTCACCTACTATGTGTTATGACCCGACAACCCCGGAGTGACAATAGCCGGAACCACTCCCGGAGATGACCATAGTATGAGGAGTTCATGTATTCACCACGTGTTAATGCGTTGGTCCGGTTCTTTATTAAAAGGAGAACATTAATATCCCATAGTTTCCATTAGGATCCCGCTGCCACGGGAGGGATGGACAATAGATGTCATGCAAGTTCTTTTCCCTAAGCACGTATGACTACATACGGAATACATGCCTACATTAGATTGACGAACGGGAGCTAGTCACTTATCTCTCCGTGTTATAGATGTTACATGATGGATCACATCCGTCACACTCATCCATCACCGATCCACTGCCTACGAGTCTTCTACTACTGGTCCTTGCTATGTTACTTTGTCTAGGCTTGTCCCTTGCTAGAGAAGGGATTGGACCACTTTGCTATTCTGTTGCTACTGCTGTTACTCTGCTGCTGCTGCTACTGCTGTTCCTTGCTACTTAGCTGTTACTTGTTGCAAGATCTTTTCCGAATCTGTTGTCAGGGAAGAATAGTTACTCGCCCACGTGCAACCTTCTGGCGCCATTGATGGAACAGTTAGGAATAGTCTGCCTTGTCAACAGATCGTTTCTGACACCGTTGCTATCATACTACTTTGCTACTGATACTTTGCTTGCAGACACTAATCTTTCAGGTGTGGTTAAATCTGACAAACTCAGCTGCTAGTACTTGAGAATATTCTTTCGCTTCTTCCTTGGCGAACCAACAAATTTGGGTTGAGTACTCTACCCTCAAAAACTGCTGCGATCCCATACACTTGTGGGCCATCACATATCTCCAATATGACTGCATGCTGAAACTAAAGGCGATGTATACCTTCACCGAGCAGTTGTATACGGGGAGCGTGCTGATGATAAAAGTAGTGATGGGAAACAAAGAGCCAATTAAGTCCATCAAGAGCATGCTTGGCCACCTGTCTACATTGCCTCCTCAATTGGAGGAGCTAAAGAGATCAGTCCCCCGGAAGGGAGCCCTGAATACCCTAAGCCGGTGCCTGGCCTATGCTCCCGAGCTGAAACCAGATGAGGTAACTGCTGGCTATCCTGAACTGAAAGACGATGGGTCGGAGTTCACCGAACAATACTACCATCGAGTAATCAAAGAGTCCCGCTTTGTGGCGACTCAACTAGCAGCTGGCTTGGATTTAAACAAATACCAAGCTGCGTATGATGATAATAACAAGAAGGTGACTCCTCCGTCGTATGAGATTACCAGTCTGGCTCCTCACCGGCCCATGAATCCCTTCGACCTTGAAGTAGATCTGTCCATCTTCCTTACGATGAAGATGAGTTCGTCGCCTTGTCCAAGTGTAGCTGGAAGCTGGGCGACTTACAAATTGAAGGTGGAGAGAGCTCGAGGCAAGGTGACCCAGAGGCGGCTGGAGTTTTCTCAAGATGTATGCATTACCTTAAAAGACAATCTGATCTCTTCTTGATCGAGAGATGACGCCCGACTTGGCCGTGTGAGCCATGTAATAGTTTGTTAGATTGTAGGGAAACAGTCTTCCGCCCATGCCTTTTGCTTGACATTGCTGAATAATTTATCCCTTTAGTGTACCATGAATCGCCTTTTACAATCCTTCTGCTTGATAAGCGAGGAAGTGTCATAGTTTGACATAAAAATCTTCAACTTGTGTGTGAGGAGAAACCATAAGCCGATTCAGTGAGTTATGGCAGAAGATAAACCAGCCCCCTAGGTCATTGCAATAATAGTTAAAAACCGGACCAATGAGTCGCGGCAAGTTATGAAAAAAGGCCGGCTCAATGAGTCACGGCGCGTTATACAAGGGTGTTATGAAACCTTGTGGCCGTGCCACCAAGATATAAAATTTGTCGGCTCAATGAGCTGCGACAAGATAAGACGAGTTTGCAAAACTCTAGTGTTACCCCAAGAAGGCTTTTGCAGCAGCCCATATTGTTTAGACCGGCTGATCACGCGCGAGTCAAGTTTCAGTGAAGCAGGTTCAGTGAACCAATGGTTTCTCTATTTTCCATGTGTGGGTTTGGCTGGTACCTGATATGTCTCAAATGTATCTATAATTTTTGATGGTTTCACACTGTTATCTTGTCAACTTTGGATGTTTTGTTTACCTTCTATATCTTTTTTGGGACTAACTTATTAACTCAGTGCCAAGTGCCAGTTCCTGTTTTTTCTGTGTTTTTGACTCTTTTGACATCTGATTTTGGAACGGAGTCCAAACAGAATAAAATCCCCAAAATGATTTTTTCCAGAACGGAAGATGATCGGGAGGCTTGAGGGCCAAGCAAGTGGGCCCACAGGGAGCCCACAAGCCCTGTTGCGGAGGGGGGGGGGGGGAGGCCGCAGCAACCAAGCTTGTGGCCTCCCTGGCGGCCCCTGCCCTAGGTCTTTGGCCTATAAATTCCCTAAAAATCCAGAAAAAATCAGGCGTCCACGAAAACACTTTTTGCCGCCGCAAGCTTCCGTTTCCGCGAGATCTCATCTGGAGACCCTTCCCGATGCCCTGCCACAGGGGACTTTGGAGTTGGAGGGCTTCTTCATCAACATCATCGCCCCTCCTATGACTCGTGAGTAGTTCACTTCAGACCTACGGGTCCGTAGTTAGTAGCTTGATGGCTTCTTCTCTCTCTTGGATCTTCAATACAAAGTTCTCCATGATCTTCATGGAGATCTATCCCATGTAATTCTCTTTGGCGGTGTGTTTGTCGAGATCCGATGAATTGTGGATTTGTGATCAGATTATCTACGATATATATTTGAGTCTTTGCTGATTTCTTATATGCATGATTTGATATCCTTGTAAGTCTCTCCGAGTCTTGGGTGTTATTTGGCCAACTAGATCTATGATTCTTGCAATGGGAGAAGTGCTTGGTTTTGGGTTCTTACCGTGTGGTGACCTTTCCCACTGACAGTAGGGGCAGCAAGGCACACATCATGTAGTTGCCATCAAGGGTAACAAGATGGGCTTTGTCGTAGATATGAGATTGTCCATTTACATCATGTCATCTTGCTTAAGGCGTTACTCTATTCTTTTGGACTTAATACACTAGATGCATGCTTGATAGCGGTCGACGTGTGGAGTAATAGTAGTAGATGCGGAAAGTATCGGTCTACTTGTTTTGGACGTGATGCCTATAGATATAATCATTGCCATAGATAACGTCACGACTTTGCGCGGTTCTATCAATTTCTCGACAGTAATTCGTTCACCCACCGTCTACTTGCTTTCATGAGAGAAGCCACTAGTGGACACTACGGCCCCCGGGTCTATTCAGACCTATCGTTTCCACTTTCGCTTTTACTTTGCTTTGTTACTTTGTTGCTTTCAGTTCTCACTTGGCAAACAATCTATAAGGGATTGACAACCCCTTCATAGTGTTGGGAGCAAGCTCTTTGTGTTTGTGCAGGAACTTGTGATACTCCTTCACTGGATCGATACCTTGGTTCTCAAAACTGAGGGAAATACTTACCGCTGCTGTGCTACATCACCCTTTCCGCTTCGAGGGAACACCAATGCAAGGCTCCAAGGCCACGGGGGAATCCTTTTCATATTTGCCTAGGAAGTCCCTAAAGGCGTAGCCGTAGCAGAAGGATTCCTGGTGCCGTTGCTGAGGAGAATCAAGACAAGAATAGTCTCCCGTCAGCACGCTTGTTTCTGGCGCCGTTGGAAGGTCTTTTGTTGCAGTAGCAGTACCTTTTATGTTTTAACCAAGGCGAGTTTAGGGTCCAAATAACGGATTGACTCGCCCAGAGTACAGAGGTCCATGTGGCGACTTGTCCAACACATAATCCAGTATAACCATTTGTAATGTGGTAATTTTTCGCTAGCCAAGAGGGTATTCAGGCTGAACTCAGTGTGTGGAAGCGCCCAAGTGATCTATGATTAGGGAAAAGTCGGACATAGGATTGCAAAAGCGTGTGCACTCTTACTGCAAAATGACTTGGGAACTTGTAGCCCCCAAGTAAGCCGACTTAATTCTCAAAATCATATAAGGCGCCCATGTTTCAACCGTGCAACGTGGCGACTGGTCTTCTTTGGCTTATTAGTACCCAATTTTGAAATAAGTGCAGCATGGCGACATATGCTCTTTGGTACTGATAGCGTCCATGTTTGGATGACTCAGAGAACAATAAAGACTCATGCTTTCTAGAAGCTGAAACGGAAAAGGACCCCGAAGTTCGTGGGTGCCGGCTTTATTGCTTATAAAATTAAAGATTACAAGTTCTGAGATTTGCAAAAAAGAAAGGAGCCCATGGCTCTAGGTGTAGTAAGGCCACAGGTTGGCTATATTCCAGGGCGAGTTGTCTCAACCTCTGTAGTTGGCCGATCTGGGCGAAGATCCACCAAGTAGTACGAGCCGTTCCAAAGATTTTTGCTGATGACAAACGATCCTTCCCATGGTGGTGACAACTTATGCATACCAGTGTGATCCTGAATCAACCGGAGCACTAAGTCGCCCTCTTTAAAAGTCCGGCTTTTGACATGGCGGCTATGGTAGCGTCGCAAGTCTTGTTTATAGATCGCCGATCGCGACGCAGCCAAGTCTCGCTCTTCCTCCAAAGCATCCAATGAATCTTTCCATGCCAACTCGTTGTCCTGTTCCACATAGGCGGTGACTCGCGGTGAATCGTGTCGAATGTCACTTGGCAACACCGCTTCTGCCCCATAGACCAGAAAGAAAGGAGTAAAACCCGTGGAGCGGTTGGGGGTGGTCCTGATGCTCCATAATACTAAGGGCAACTCTTCCACCCAACATCCTGGAGTATGATCCAAAGGCACCATAAGCCGGGGCTTGATTCCTCGCAGTACTTCCTCATTCGCCCTTTCTGCCTGCCCATTAGATTGGGGATGTGCAACTGCAGAAACATCAAGCCGGATATGCTCTCGACCGCAGAACTCTTGCATTGCACCCTTTGATTGATCAGTACCATTGTCAGTAATGATACTATGATGGTATCCAAATCGTAAAATCAGTTTTTTCAAGAATTTGATAGTCGTATCTGCATCACAGCTACTAATGGGTTCTGCCTCAACCCACTTAGTAAAACTTTCAACCGCCACCAATAGGCAAGTCTTTTTATTGGACGACATCTTGAAAGGACCAACCATGCCCAGCCCCCAGACCGCAAATGGCCAAGTGATTGGGATCATCCGCAACTCTTGAGCCGGCACGTGCATCTGACGTCCAAATTTCGGACAACCATCACATCGGCGAACCATTTCTTCCGCATCTGCATGAGCCGTCAACCAATAAAACCCATGTCTAAAGGCCTTAGAAACCAAGGAGCGTGACCCGGCATGATGACCATAGTCGCCTGCATGAATTTCATTGAGGATCATACATCCTTCCTCAGAAGAGACACACCTTTGAAATACCCGTGAGGTGCTTCGCTTGTGCAACTCGCCGTTGTGTATGACCATGGATTTGCACCGACGGATGATTTGGCAAGCCAATAACTCATCCGCGGGTAACTCGCCTCGTGTGAGATACGCCATGTAGGGAACCACCCAATCCGGGGTGGCACGAAGAGCCGCCACAAGTTGAGACTCGGGGTCCGGCACCGCAAAATCTTCCTTTGAGGGTAGCCTCACCGAAGGGTTATGTAATACATCCAATAAGACATTGGGAGGAACCAGCTTACGCTGTGAACCAAGACGGGAAAGAGCATCTGCTGCTTCATTGAGTCGCCGGTCGATGTGATCCACTTGATAACCATGGAAGTGACCCGCTACATCCGACACAGCGCGCTTGTAAGCCGCCATCAAGGGATCTCTAGAATATGAGGTGCCAGAAACCTGTTGTGCCACCAAATCTGAGTCACCCAAACATCTGACTCGCGTGAGATTCATCTCTTTGGTGAGTCACAATCCATGGAGCAAGGCTTCATACCGTGCTGCGTTGTTGGTACATGGAAACATGAACCGGAGGACATAGCAAGATTTTTCACCCTGAGGCGAGGTTATCACCACACCAGCCCCCGAGCCTTCCAACTGCCTGGATCCATCGAAATAGATGGTCCAACATGTGTGATTGGGCCTATCCTCTGGAATTTGCAACTCGGTCCAATCGTTGATGAAATCCACTAGTGCTTGAGACTTAATGGCCGTACGGGGAGTATATCGCACATGATGAGGCCCCAACTCAATGGCCCACTTAGCAATCCGTCCTGTTGGTTCTCGATTTTGTATAATGTCACCAAGGGGGGCAGAACTGACTACCGTGATGGGATGCTCTTGGAAGTAGTGCTTCAGCTTCCGACTCGCCATAAACACCCAAAGACCAGCTTATGCCAATGGGGGTAGCGTTGTTTGGAGAGGGTCAGGACTTCGCTGATAAAATATACTGGTCGCTGAACCGGGTATTCCTTTCCTTCTTCCTTCCGCTCGACAACCACTACCACACTCACTGCTTTAGAATTGGCCGTGATGTACAAAAGCATAGGCTCCTTGTCCGTCGGAGCCGCCAGCACTGGCGGCTTGACCAATTGTCGCTTCAAGGCTTCAAAGGCTTTGTTGGCTTCGTCCGTCCATACGAATTAATCAGTTTTCTTGAGCAGCTGATAAAGAGGCATGGCCTTCTCCCCAAGGCGACTTATAAAACGACTTAGAGCCGCGATACGACCCGTCATGCGCTGGACTTGGTTAATGTTAGCCGGCTTTCCTAGCGAAGTAATCGCTTCAATTTTGTCCGGGTTAGCTTCAATGCCGCGTTCTGACACCATAAAACCCAATAACTTTCCTGCAGGAACACCAAACACGCACTTGGTGGGGTTAAGCCTCATCTGGTATACACGCAAATTGTCAAAAGTCTCCTTGAGATCCTCCAAGAGGGACTCTTTCTTCTGAGATCTAAGTACGATGTCGTCCACATAAGCATGGACATTACCACTGATCTGGTTATGCAAACAATTTTGGACGCAACACTGATAAGTCGCCCCTGCACTCTTGAGCCCGAACGGCATAGACACGTAACAGAAGGCTCCGAAGGGGGTTATGAAGGACGTTTTCTCCTGGTCTGCCACCGCCGTCTTGATCTAGTGGTATCCTGAATAATCATCCAAGAAACATAAACGCTCGCAACCCGCCGTTGAGTCAATGATTTGATCAATGCGGGGAAGGGCGAAGGGATCCTTCGGGCAGACTCTGTTGAGGTCGGTGTAGTCGATGCACATGCAGAAAGTGCCGTTCTTTTTTAGCACCAGGACCGGGTTAGCCAGCCATTCAGGATGGAAAACCTCAATGATGAACCCAGCTGCCAAAAGCCGGGCGACTTCCTCTCCAATCGCCTTACGTCGCTCCTCATTAAACCTGCGAAGCTACTATCGATCTGGCTTTACTTTGGGTTCAGTATTAAGATGGTGCTCAGCGAATTCTCTCGGTACACCTGGCATGTTAGAAGATTTCCACGCGAAGATGTCCCGATTCTCACGTATGAATTCGATGAGCGCGCTTTCCTATTTGGGATCCAGACCCGTCCCAATAGTGAACTGCTTGGTTGAGTCGCCAGGGGTGAAGTCTATAACCTTGGTATCATCCGTTGGTTTAAACTTGAGGGGCGGCTCAGAGTCGATTGTTGGCCTCTTGAGCGGCGTCATATCCGCCAGGTTAACATTGGCTTGGTGAAATTTGAGCTCCTCGGCTGCGCAAGCCGTCTCGGCATAAGCTGCATCTCCTTCTTCGCACTCTTGGGCTATCTTCCTGTCCCCGCTAATCGTGATAGGCCCCCTAGGACCAGGCATCTAGAGCTTGAGGTAAACATAACATGGGCGAGCCATGAATCGGGCGTAAGCCGGCCTTCCAAAAAATGCATGGTAAGGGCTTTTGATTTTGACCACCTCGAACATGAGTGACTCGCTCCTGTAATTAGATTCTGTGCCAAAGGCCACGTTAAGTTTAATCCACCCAATTGGGTACGCCGAGTTACCCAGAACACTGCCGTGGAAAACCAAGGATGATGGCATCAAGTCTTTCTCCAAGTGATTCATCCTTTGAAAGGTATCAAAGTATAGGATGTTAATGCTGCTGCCTCCATCCATAAGGACTTTGGAAAGGGTGTATCCTCCGACTTGTGGCGCCACGACCAAAGCCAAGTCGCCAGGGTTATCAACTCGGGGTGGGTGATCCTCCCTACTCCAGGTTATGGGATGTTCAGACCAGTGAAGGTACCTGGGGAGTGCCGGCTCAGCCACGCTGAAAGTTCTATGTTTTACCTTCTGATCCCGCTTGCTGGTGCTGGTGGTGAACACATGACACTGCCCGTTGTTCAGATGCTTAGGGTTATTCTGGAAATCGCTACGATCATCCTGTCGCTGGAGATCCCCTTGCGGGGGCGGTTGCTGAAACACTCCTAGCGGGTTATACTGCTGTTGGTTGTGAACTTGGTACTGTCCGCTGATGGGTTGTGACCCGCCTTGTGGACCCGGGTTAGGGATACCGCCGAACGGGTTCTGACGTTACCCGGGCGTGCCGAACTGTTCATGTCGCTAACCCTGATCACCTCCTTGGCCTTTCTTGAGCGCTTCAGCTCGGAACTCGTGCATCACGTAGCAATCCTCCCAAGAGTGGGTCGCCGGCCCCTCAGCCGTAGCATGCTGTGGGAGGGGCCTTTGAGCATCTCATGATAGTTGCACGGCTTCTTCTGGCACTGGTTTCCGTTGCCGATATTGGTGTTAGCAACGAAACCTGTGGGACCTTCCTGTTGTCTCTTTTTACCTTGCCCGCCATGGTGGTGGTTACCCCGGCCTTGAAACTGAGAGTGACCCTTTGACGACTCGCCGTTCCTGGCGGTGCTAGCCTTGTCATCGTCCTCTCCAGGATCCTTGGTGTCATCTGACTCGGCATATCTGGTGAGGGTATCCATCAATTCATCCATGTCCTGCACTTTAGGCTTAACTCGCCCCAGCTTCAGCACCAGAGGCTCGTAATGGCAGTTTTTCTCCAGAATCAGCACTGCCTGAGCCGCCGAGTCCAGTGGTGGGCCGACTCATCCGGCCACTGAACGCAGTGTTGTAGATCGACTATGGTCATCGGGTGTTTGCAAGTCCCTCTGGAATTTTTGATGAAGCGCTCCTTCAACTCTGCCCAAGTATTGATGGAGTTAGGCGGCAAGTTTTTCAACCACGCACACGCCGTTCCTTCGAGCATCATAGTGAAATACTTGGCGCAAACCGCCTCATTTACGTCGAGCATGTCCATTGCAAGCTCGTAGCTCTCAATCCATGACCCTGGTTCGAGATCTGGTGTGTAATTGGGTACCTTCCTGGGTCCTTTGAAATCCTTAGGCATCCGCTCATTGCATAGAGCGGGCATGAGACACGACATCCCAATGTGCCTGCCTTCGGCATCGAGCGGTGCGGGAGGTGTCGGGGTATAAGCCGGATAACCCTGACCCGCCATGGCTGCCGTCTCCACCTGACACGCGGCTCGCGCTGCGTCCACAATATCTTGGGCTCGCCTATCGGGCATCCCGAGCGGGTTTGTCTGAGGAAAATGTCATTGCCCGCTGGTCACTGCGGGTTGGTCCTCGTGGCGACTCCTGGTGTGACTCGTCTGGGGCATGGAGTGTAACCGGTCAAAGTTGTGCGAGTATTGCGCATGTTGGACCACTACTGTCTTCAGCATCTCGATGGCGTTTCTTGCTTCTACCTTGGCCGGGGTGTTTCCGTAGATGGGGAGGGACTCTAGGTGGCGGGTTGCTGCCAGCACATTATCCACGGGATTTGAGAAGTGGACTCGTGGTGTTTGGAAGCGAGTTGTGTGGGCATCCATTGGTTGAGGCAGTGGCGGGTTCGGTGGTTGAACCGGACCTCCCCCTGGAGCGGCTTGCAAAGGTCGATCAGGTCCCGCCCGGGGAGTGCGCGGGGTGTCGAAGAGGCGAGTTGGATGTAAGTCGGCCGGGAGGCGTCCGTGATGCCTCCTTTGCTGAATGGCATCGGATGCACGCTGTTGTCTCTCGAGCCGCCAGCCTTCGGTGTTCAGCCGTTCCGTCTCCGCATTGATCATGGCCTGCTTCGTCTCCATCCTCGCGGCTTCTGCTTCCACGTCTCACTGGGCCTTGGCCATCGCCTCCCACAGCTTCGGCAGCTCGGCATTGATTGATTCCTGGTTCTCTGGCATCACAACGGTTGTCATGAGCCTTGTGACCTCCCCCATTAAGTCTGCCATGGCTTGAGCCGGGGTCTTCGACGTCTCGCCGGTCTCATTGTTGTCGGCCGTGTTTTGCTGAGGTTGTGCCGCCCCTGCCATATAGATGGCGATTTGTCGACGGGATCTTTCAAGAATCTCGGGGTCCATTGCGAGAGACAACCCCCCGAGTTGTCCTTCGTGAAGAGGATGAATTGAATCCGTCTCGCCCATGGATGACTCGCCATCAGAATTGACGGTGGTGACCTCCTGGATTGTCGGTTCGTCTTATACTCTGGCTCCCTGCGTAAAACCGACAAAAACGTGGCGTCTCTCGTCCTGTCGTGTGATGGGGAGGACGTACCTAGACGGCTCGACAATGTCGGTGGAGGTGTCCGGCTCAGGCACGGGTGTTCCAATCATGCCCATGAAGATGTTGATCTTGCCGAAGGGGACTCTCTAACCAGTTTTGACTGAATCGGCTTCTGCCCCCCATAGCGAGTTGCCGATGTAGTACCTTCCACGACGGCTCTTCGTCATGATGCCGACCACATAGCTTTCTGACCCTGGTAGGGCTCCCTTTGAGAACTCAACTCCACCGTGCGCTAGCCCCACGGTGGGTGCCAATTGTCATGGTTTTGTCACAGTAGATGTCCTCGTGAAAGGACTTAAGGATGGAGCCATCGCACCTTGGTGGCGACTCAAAGGGGGTGAGCGAAAGCGAGACTCATATTTACCCAGGTTCGGCCCCTCGTGTGGAGGTAAAAGCCTATGTCCTGCTTTGTGTAGATTGATGATGGTTTCGATTACAAGGAGGGCGTAACTCGCCTAACCTAGCTCTTGATGATTTCTAACTTGCCCTATCTTCCCAGGGACTCGCCTTTATATACATGTCGAGGCCCTAGGATTTACAAGAGTCCTGGCTATGCTACAAATCGTAGCTTTCCCTATCTCTAAGTCACCGTGCTTTCCAAGACTGGAAACCTCCTTGGCGGTCTATCCTCTGTATAGCTCCTGAACCGCCATCCGGCTCCTGGGCCAACGCATGTATTACCAATGAATGAGTCGCCCCTTTAGTGACCCGGCCCAACTAGGACGGGTTACACCGCAGGTAATATCCCCAACAATACATGTACTCGACCCATGGTTATCCGGCGTTTCCGCTATTCGCTGGCTGGTGTGTGCATGGTAGGTTCCCGTGCACCACATGCAAGGCAGCTCTTCAGTTCCATTGGCTGCAGGCTGGTCGGAAGTTTTCTTGCTTGGACATGCATAAACAGTTCCTGGATCCTGACCATAAGTTCAGAAAAGACAAGAAGAATTTCATCAAAGGTAGAGTTGTCAAAAACACTGCACCAACTGCGTTGAGAGGCCAACAGACCCTTGATTAGTTAAATGCTCTCGAGCCTGATCCTTTGTGTCCGGGGTACTTCAAAGGGTATAATATGGAACATGCCTAGACTCACAAGTCATGCTTATGGGATCTGCCTTACTTCAAAGAACTCCTTTGCACACACAACATCGACGTGATGCACACTGAAAAGAATATTGCGGAGGCCAGTTTTGGTACATTGTTCGGCATGGAGGGGAAGTCAAAAGATAATCCTAAGGCTAGAATCGACCTGGAGGCTTTATGTGATACACTGTTACAAAACTTGCGACAACGGAAAGGAAAGCAATGCATAGCGAAGCCAAAGGCATGGTTCAATCTTGAAAGGCCAGCTATGAGGGAAATGCTATTGTGGGTGAAAATGCGATTGATGTTCCCCGATGGGTATGTTGCGAATCTCAAGAGGGGAGCGAGTATTGAGAAATTGAAAATATTTGGTCTCAAGAGTCATGATTGGCACATATGGATTGAGCGGGTAATGCCGGTGATGTTGCGTGGCTTTATCCCTGAGGATGAATGGCTAGTACTGGCAGAGCTGAGCTATTTCTTCCGTTCTCTTTGCGCGAAAGAACTATCGCCTGGCGTGCTAGATGAAATGGAAGAGATGGCGGTGGAGTTGATCTGCAAATTACAAAAGATCTTTCCACCGGGCTTCTTTAATCCAATGCAACATTTGATTTTGCATCTCCCGACTGAGGCAAGATTGGGGGCGGGGGGGGGGGGGGGCGTTCAAAATCGATGTTGCTACTCAACTGAGAGGATGCAGAAGACGCTTCGATCTAAATGTAAAAATAAACGTAGAATTCAAGCATCGATAGCCGAGGCATTCATTACTGAGGAGGCGGAAAACTTCGTGACAACACACTACGAAGCCAAAAATCATCATTTGCATAATCCGAAGCCTCGGTACAATGATGGCGATCCAAAAAAGGTCGATCCAACCTCAGCCTAATAGAAGGGAAGCTCGCACCATTCGGTGCTTCGAAAGGGAAATCGTTGGATGTCGAAGAATGGCGGACCATTTTATTGTATATCTTCACCAACCTAACATAAGTGCGGACGTACATCGAATAAGTTCTTGGTAAATTATTGTTCCGCAACTTCTAATTCCTTTGAACTACTCTTATTCCCGGATATTTGATATAGTCGATACATCGCCAAATTCTCGGATGGAGCGGTCATCGAAAAGGATTCCGTCGAAGAGTATGAGCTTCTCGCAAAGCATGGAGGCGACTATCCCAGTTTCATCTCTTGGTTCGAACAAAGGGCAATTAATTACCATTAAACGGCCATTTGATTTCTTGGTCTAATTTACGGCTAATGCATCCATTCTTTCATATTAAACTTATAGGCTGATGCAGAGTCTATGGACGCCGAGTTGAGACAAGTCGCTAATGGTTTTGACTATAAGGTCCGTTCACTTGACAAATACATCAACAGGTATCACTTTCGTACCTTTGGCAAAGAGCTATCTATGCCCGACCTAAAGACTACAAATTGTTCTGTCTCTGCTATCGGCGAAGGAGGCACCGAGTATTATGGAAGAGTTGAAGCAATTTATGAACTTCTATTTTATGGTGAAAACCCACCGACCGTCGTAGTCATCAAATGTTATTGGTTTGAGCCAAGGGAGACTAGAAGGACTCATGAACATATAGGACTAGTCGAAATCAACAAAAAAAACACTTAGATGTTCCCGATGTCTATATTACGGCTCAATAGGTGACACAAGTTTTCTATCTACCGTGGGCCTGCCAAACTGATCAAGTCTGAAAGGTTGGGATGTCGTCTATGAAGTACCACCTCATTTTAGACCACCTACCCTCAATGAAGAGGATTACGAACCTCACATTAACCCAGACACATATGAAGGAGAATTCTTCCAAGAAACACGTATGTCCAAGAAACGTTTCAAAAACCGCTCTACTTCACCCCAGAACATTGAAGTAGACAGGGACAGTGAATCCGTCTTAACCCCTGAGCCCGAACAGGAAGAGCCGGAAGAAGAAGAGGTTACTGTTGCGGATGACCTGTCACTTCTTGACCGATTACATAATGGTGGCCTTCCACATGTTTTTGCTCATAGTGATGACAATTCATTTATTGATGATAGTGATGATCATGATGCATTTATTGACCCCGAAGCATATATAGACGAGCACGATTGTTATTAGTTCATGTCAGGTATTCAACTATTACTATATATAAATTTTGAGTTCATGTTAGGTATTCAATTTTTATTAGTCATGTTGGTATTTATGACGATGATACACTTAAATTATATACATTTTATTACTCATGTTGGTATTTATGTTGTACTAATTTCATTTACTCTTTGTCATGATAGGTGTTGAAAGATGGTGGGAAAGGGTCAAAAGCACTCCGCGGCTCCTTCTTCGTCGACGGGTGGTGGGATGGATACTTCCATTCCTGCCTCGCCTCTTCGGAGAGCGTTGCTCTCTACTCTACATGGAGTGGCCGCTTCTTCGACTCTCGTGGCCCTCGTGAGAGGAGGTCGACCCCCCGCTTAGCCGAGAGGTACTAAAGGTATTACTCATGTTGGTATTTATGTTGTACTCATGTTGGTATTTATATACATTTTATTACTCATGTTGGTATTTATGTTGTACTAAATGTACACGTGGCCACGTGAGAGGTATGGCGGTGGCTGCCATGCCTTCCTCGCCGCCACCCCAAGTTGATTCACCTAAGCAGATGACTTCTAGGGTGGGTTCGTGTGAGGTGGAGGCTACACGGTCTCCGGTTCACGAGCCTCATGTTGACGAGCCTTTGACCCACGAGACTCGTGTCCTAGAGGCTTTGTTACAGGCGACTCCAGAGCAAAGCAGGGATGAGGGTACGTCCCTAGAGACCGAGTGGGATACCTGGGCTGATCTGGGTCAGCCTGAGCCAAGTGGCCATGCTGATAGTGACGCGGAGCTGGGTGAGGGGGCCATCATCTACAAGCGTGGTAGTTCGGGGCTCCCGCTCGTGCCGGTGACCCACGAGTAGAGGTGGTCGATTAAGCCAAATGGGGACAAGTAAGTTAATTTACTCTTATTTAACCTTTTGCCTTCATGTTTTCTCAAATATCCAATGCTTTGGATTTAATTTGTCATAATGCAGGGGTTGGATTGTTGCCAAGGGTGTCCGCAAGCCCAACAGCGTCCTAGGCGTGCTTTGCCGTCAAAACTTCCGGGGTTTTTTTACGTTGCTCGGTCGGGAGCGAGAGGTAGGAATGACCTGGGAGCACTACTTGGCTGCCCCGGCCCCGTCGGAGGTGGAGATCGACGGTGTTTTTGCCACACGAGGGCCGACATGGTGATCCGACAGTTGTGGGTAATTTATCCTTTACACAATTATAAATCAACCATAGGTAGTTATTGTACTAATCGATGTTGTCTCGTTTGCAGACCTACTACAAGTGTGAGGAGGGATACGAGGAGGACGCGACAAAGGTTATCGAAACCGAATGTCGCCACCTACTTCAAAACTTTCGGCAGGAGGCTCGGGTGCGGGCTGTTCGAGACTACTATGCCTCGCGGTGTATTAGGAAGGACAAGGCGAAGTAATGCGATTCTAAGATGGAGAAGGAGCATTACATGAAGGTAATTACATATTATTAAGGCCTTGTAGTTAGTTTCCTTGATTTGATACTTATGCGTTACGCTCAAATTTCTCTTTATTAACTTACATGCCCCAGAGATGGTGTGTGGATAAGATGGATTGTTGGGAGGCCTTGGTGGATTAGTGGTGCTCCGAAACGTGGGAGGCAAGCTACAATAACGCCAAGGAGAGGCGTGGAAAAATGGTTGGTGTGCCACACCATCAAGGGAGCATCAACTTAATCCAATTTGGCGAGAAATGGGTATGTGGTTTGCTTCATGCCTCATGCAATTCATTCTTAATGCTATATTGAGCCCTTTACTAATACATTTTCCCTCTCTCTCTCTTTTAGGCGCGTCACAATAAGATGGAGGTGCCACAGATGTACGACCTGTATGCGATGGCCCATACTGCCTCGTATAAGAAGGTCAAGGCATTATGTGAGTCTGACCTCGAGCATCCAGAAAAATTCACCAACATCACCTCCCACCACAAGCTCGTGAAGTACAGAGATCACGGGAAGGCAAGGAAAGGGGAGGACTTTAACCCGAGCGAGGGGCCTATTGATCCAGAGCTGGTGATGATAGCTGGCAACGGGAGTCCCCATGGCTCGATCGCCATCAGAGACGACCTTATACGTTGTCCTAGCACTCTCCGGCAGATAAAGGCACGCCAAACGAGCTCCTGTCCTGAGATAACACCTCATCAACGGCTAGTCGAGCTCGCTATTGAGGTTAGTTTAATGGACTCAACTATCTTTCCACATTATGTTGTGCGTGGGAACCAATATGATTACAATGCTAACAATGAGTTGTGTTGCAGGCTGCTATTCTGAAAGAGAGAGATGCAATTCAGGCGTTTTTGGCGGAGAAGGATAAGGAGATGAAGGAGCTGGAGGAGAGGACAGCTGCATTGGTGGAGGTGGAGAGGGCACGGAATGATGTGTCTAATAGGGCCATGTACGAGCTCTTCGTGGTAACAAAATCTTACATACTTAGCTCCAAAACGACATATAGTTAGCTTGTCTTCCACCTAAATGACATAATTAGCTTAGTTAGCTCCAAAATGACCTATTTAATAAAAAATGACATATACTTAGCTAAGTTCTCTCCTAAATGACATAATAAGGCTTACATAGCTCCAAGATGATCTATTCCCCCTAACTTAGCTATTAAATGTCCTATGATTAGCTTAGCTAGCTCCAAAATGGCTTAAGAAGCATAGTTAGCTCCGAAATGACCTATTTTACCCAAGTTAGCTCCAAAATGACCTATAGTTAGCTAGGCTTCCACCAAAATGACATAATTTGCTTAGTTAGCTCCAAAATGGTTTATTTAATAAAAAATGACCTATACTTAGCTAATTATCATCCAAAATGACAAAATTAGCTCCAAAAAGGCATAATTAGCTAATTTAGCTTGAAGAAGAGGACAAGAGGAGAAGAAAGAGGAAAAATGAAAATAAGGAAGAAGAAGAAGAAGAGAAGAAGAAGGAGAAGGAGCCCTCCTTCTTCTTCTCCTTCTTCTCTCCTCCTTGTTCTCCTTCTTCTTCTCCTTATTCTTATCTTCTTATTTTCTTCTTCTTATCCCCCTCCTTCTCCTTCTCCTCCTCCTCCTCCTCCTCCTTCTTCTTTTTCTTCTCCTTCTTCTTCTCTTCTTGATTCTTCTCTTTCTTCTTCTACATAGCTTATTTCCCCAACAAAGACATACTTAACTAATTATCCTCCAAAATGACATAATTAGCTTAGTTAGGTAAAAACATCATAAGAACCTTGGTTAGCTCATTAAAATGACTAATTTAGCTCCAAAATGACATAATAAGCTCAAAATGGCATAAGAACCTTGGTTAGCTCATGAATATTATATACTTAGCTTGATTTCCTCTAAAATGACGTAATTAGCCCATTTAAGAATTGCTCCAAAATGACATATTTTTTCCTAAGTAGCTCCAAAATGACATATACTTAGCTAAGTTCTCTCCAAAATGACATAATAAGACTATGTAGCTCCAAGGTGACTTATTCCCCCTAACTTAGCTATTAAATGGCCTATACTTAGCTAAGTTCTCTCCAAAATGACCTATACTTCTCTTCTTCATCTAGTCTTCTTCTTCTAACTTTCTTATTTGCCATTTTTCAGATTACATTCACTTCACGGGAAGCTTGGATTATATTGATGGAGTGCTTGAATATGGTTTCTTCTACCATGGCTTCACGGAAGCTTGGATTGAAACTATTGTAGTATATGGATATATATGAAACTTTGTATGCATGGATGAAACTAGTGTAATATATGGTTTGGTACGGATGCAACTTGCATAATATGTATGTATTATGGATGAAACTTATTTTAATATGGTTATGAGTGTGGAAACACAATTATTTCTGTCAAATATATATATATTTCCTGATTATTGTGTGAAAATTATTCCTGATTTGTGTGAAAACTGCTGGATATTATAGAAAATAAAATAAAGAGGGGCTGTTTTGAGCCTTTGTCGTCCGCCCACCAACGGCAAAGGGCTTAGAGCATACGGCAAAGGCTCCACAGCCTGGGCTGAAACACACTGGGGGTGCCCCCTTTGCCATCAGCCTCAAACATGGCTAACGTCACAAGGGGGAGGGCAGATGGCAAAATATGGAGGGGCAGACGGCAAAGGTGGAGGGAGAGATGAGTTGGGTACCCCCCTTTGCCGTCTACCTCAAACATGGCTGACGACACAGGGGGGAGGGCAGACGGCAAAATATGGAGGGGCACACGACAAAGGACATGTGGGCCCAATAGGCTGCCGTTAGCACTTAACGAGAGCGCCTTGTGGATCTACCGTCCCATTTTCTTTGCCGTTTGCCCCCCATGGCAAAGATTCTTTGCCGTCCGCCTTCTAAAGGAGAACGACAAAGAACCTCTTCACCGGATAAATGTTTACCATCTAGTTTCCCGTCTGTTGACGGACGGGAAAGGCTTTGCCGTCCGGGGTGCCCCCCTTTGTCGTCTGCCATGGCAGACGACAAAGTCTCAGATTCCTGTAGTGTACCAGGTTGTGTGTGTCGGTATCAAAATCGTCTGATCTCGAGTAGGGGGTACAAACTGTGGATCTTGGGACGATGGGTAACAAAGGACGAAGGAAATGATGTTTACCCATGTTCGGACCCTCTTTATAGAGGTAAACCCTACATCCTGCTCTTGTTATATTGATGAAGTTGTACACAGTAAAAAGTTGATCTACCTCGATATCGACTATTGTGGTCTAAAACCCTAATCATAATGAGCTTAATATGCCATATGACCTATGACCCCCTAGTTTATATAGATACGAGGATGCTAGGGTTACACAAAGTCGATTACATCAAGAAAGTAATATGGTGATTACTACGCCGCCTTGGATCACACACCAAGTCTTTGGAAGAGTCCATCTTGATTTTAGTACCACCAATGATGATCGAATGGCCCAGGAGTCCGGCCCATGGGAATAGATAAGCGACCCGAGGACCCCTTAGTCCAGACTCCCTCATTAGCCTACAAATTGGCCTACAATACCGAAACCTTTAAACTCCAGATTCTTCATATATAGAGAGTCTTTGGCTTGCGAGGAGAGTTCCCCTCTTCCTTTGACCGATGATAGTTTGGCTGCCATTGACTTTCCTTCCTTCAAACATATAGATAGTTCGACCGTGAATAGTATTTTTTTCTCATCTATTCGAAAGGTCGCGGCTGGTCAAGGCCCATAACCCTTTATGAGAGAGTGGTTTTAGACCGTTTTTACTGCCACGTTTCGTAACGCAGATCGTGTCCCTATTTTTGAGGGATATGGTTTATGATTTGGGTTATACCATGTGCCCATAACCACACGATTCTATCGGGAAATGGCGAAGTTCAAGGTGCAGTGGTGGGGCTTTTGGTATTTCAGTGAGGCATAAAAGGTAGAACCGCCACCATAGACTCCTCACACATTCTAGATCTCGTAGCGCCGTTGCCATTCCGTGCTTCCAAAGCTCCAACGCTCAAGCCCTCCTTCTCCCCTCGTTCCCTCGAATCCTTCCCTCAATCCGGCGATGGCCATCTTGGGATCAAAGGGGAAGTGGGAGGCCTCCTACATCACCGGTTAGGACATCCTAGAGCTGAAGAGAAACGGCTACCCGTCGGAGAACATAGCCCACCGAGCTCTGGAGAAGGGCCAAGTCATCCCCACGCTAAAGGATGGGGAGAGAGTAGTTTTCATTCCTCATTTTATTTGAGGTCTAGGTTTTCCCCTTCACCCCTTTGTTCGGGGTATTATGTTCTACTACGGGCTTGACTTCCACGATCTTCCCCCGAACTCCATTACACACCTCTGAGCCTTCATCATAGTCTACGAAGCATTTTTATGGGTCCACCCCCACTTCAGCGTATGGCTGAAAATTCTCGCTGTCAAGCCCAAAGTCATGAATGGCGAGCAGGCTGACTAAGGGGGAGCGATGATTAGCAAGCTTTCTGGGGTCAAATGGACAAAGGTCACATACATATGCACCGTCAAGGCGTGGAAGAAGGAGTGGTTCTACATCACCGAGCCGTGTGGCGCGGGAGAGGCAGCTCCTCCAGCATTCAGACCTGGACCTCCTACCTAACTTGTGTCATGGAAGGAAAAGGCCCTAGATTGGGGGGAGGCTGCGCATGTGATGGAGCTCACAAAGACGATCTCCATTTTAGTGGAGAAGAAAATCAAGCTCACCAACGTGATCCAGTGTAGAGACCCCGACTTACGAGTCGAGATCGCGGAATGAACGTGCTCAGTGATCCCAGAGATCAATGCTCACCAAACACACAAAAACTGAATAACAAGAGTCTTACATCCATACACACCGTTTGACACAATAAATGACCATTGCGGCCAAGTCTTACATATATAGGGCTTTGAAGGCCAGTACACCAAACTTGACCAATATCGAAGGTATTGGTCGAAAGCGTGAACCCATGCCATCAGTCTTAACCTATAGGCATTCTGACTGGGAAGCATCCTAGCTCGTAGGAATGTCACCAAGTTACTCTTCACTATTTCCTATTCTCTCATACCTGGTCAATGAAATAACCAGTGGCAAGCCAATGAGTAGTTTGAATATACTCGCAAACAGCCCATGATGTGGAACAAGGTAATAAAGGAACATGAACTAGCATAAGAATGTGGCCTTTGCAGAAAGCAAGATTTTCTTTAATTGCAGTAACACGGTCAAGTGTAGGCATAATCATGCATCATAATATAGATGGTAATCATAAGAATAGGTTACATATATCAACATATCTGCTGAGTGCTGAACACCTCAGGTTCACCCTATATGCCAAGTCACCGGACTTGACAATATCATCTTTCTCAACCACACACACACACACTTGGTTTATGAAGAAACGACTGGACGTAGTTTAAGCAGGATTACCCAACTATCCTTGACCGTGAACATGGCTACTCGAATAGTTTTACACTTCGCAGAGGTTGTATGTTGCACCCACGAGATGCGGGAAACTTCCATGTCATCCATGAGTCGCGGTATATAACATACCCGAGGTAAGTACCCGATCATTGCCTTTCCCCTGACGACACTAGAAAAAGAGTCCACTCGATTGGTACCCAGCCCACATGATGTACGTCTTACGAGCACCAACTCTAGACCGTATCATCCATGCGGGGACATACAGTGTGCCCGGAACACGTAAAAACGACATAGTCGACCTACCTGGTATGACCCAGTCATGATAGTGACCATATCACTCCCGCCACTAGTAATGCAGCTCTTTGCTAGCACCGACCAAAGTAATCAACAAAGCCCCGTCGCATAAAGGGGTATCGTGGTCGCACATGTAAGGTCGGGATGGTCGACACATCATAAATCTAATCCCATTCTGAATCCACTCAGACAAAACATTTCCTGGCACACCACTTCTTTCTCAAGTGGTCACCCAGGTCAACACCATTACCCTCGGGCATTAGTGGCACCTGTCATGGTTTTGTCATGGCAGATGTCCTCGTACAAGGACTTAGGTGTGAGGCCATCACAACCATGTGGCGGCTTGAGAGGGGTTGGTCGGAATCGAGAGACGCGAGTTTACCCAGGTTCGGCCCCTCCGATGGAGGTAAAAGCCTACGTCCTACTTGTGTTTCATTGATGAAGATGATGATCTCGATTACAAGGGTGCAGAATCGGCACCTCTAATCTCGTGGGTGTCTAATCTGTCTATCTCATGATTTATCTTGTTTGGACCTAAGTTGTGTATCTTGTCCTTCTTGGGGCGCCTTACCCCTCCTTATATAGGTGGAAGGGGTAGATTTACATGTAGAGTCCTACTAGGAGTAGGAATAGGACTAGTCTCTCTTGAATCCTAATCCGGTTCTTGTTTCCTTCTTGTGGGAGTCTTTCCTCTTCTTGGGACTTCTTTTGCTGAGCCGACCCTCTTGGCCTCTCTATGAGCCGCCTTATGCCAGGGTGCACGCCGGGCCTTGGGCCTTTGTCGTTTTTGTGAGTCGCCTGCTGGGTTAAATATGAGTCGCCCGCCAGGTCACTGCTGAGTCGCCGGTGAGTTGCCAAGTCCTTGGCGGGTCATACTTCAAGCCGGATTACACTTCGGGGTATATCCCCGACATTAGCCCCCAGGTTAGCTTGAAATTATTCATGGTAAGCTCCTAAAATAAGAATAATAAATATGTTAAGGTACCGGCTTGCTCCTCTGGCCGGCTTGATTTACTGAAGTGGCTCCTTGAAAAATCCGGGTTTCTTCGAGCCGCCTTCAATCATCTCGTAGGTACGTCTCCTTTGTAATAATATATATATGCTATTGAGTCGGCCTCCAATGCTTTGGCTTGATGAAAATTTGGGGAATAAGAAATCCACACAATGTTGAACCGACTTATCTTGCTTCGGCGGGTAATGATTGACAATGGCGGGTCATGATTATTGGTAATGCCCCGTCAAACAACTGAACTCCAATTTACTATATCGAATTTATTGGGGATAAAGAAATTCATGTGATGTTGAGCCGGTCTTTCAATGCTTTAACTAGATAAAAATATGCTGAGCCGGTCTCCCAATTCTTCACCTCCATGATGAAATGTAATGTGCTCTTCAATTTTTTTGATATATCCATATTACCTGTAGCCCCCAAACTCCAAGTTTACCAGTTTATGGTGACTTGGTGTTTTGCAATAATATCTTTGACCATGTAGCCCCCAAGTGTCGGGTTGTCTTCCTTGCAGCAGCCTGAGACTTGTTATAAAGCTTCATCTGGTGTAGCGCCAAGGGCCGGGTCATCAGTGTGTGATGGTCCGGGTCTTCAGTTTGAACCTTATGATCTGTGAAACAACTTAGTGCTATAGCCCCCAAGTGCCGGGTTGTCTTGCGTGTAGGAACTTGGGACTTTATAAATTATGATCTGAATAGTGTAGCCCCCAAGTGACGGGTCGATTGCTTGCGGCGACTCGGCACTTCCATGTTCTTCTCCTTTGAAAATAAAACATCATATGATGTAGCCCCCAAGGGCCGGGTCATTATGCAATATTGAGCAGGGACTTTGTAGATCCGACTATGTAAACTTGCGCGACAATGTGTAGCCCCCAAGGTCCGGGTCATTATAAAAATGATGAGCCGGTTCTTCCTTGAATCCATACTTGAATAATGAGCGACCTGTAGTCCCCAAGGGCCGGCTTATCTCCTTGAAATAGTCGGGTCTATTGATGATGTGATGATTTGAAAGAGCAGTTTGCATTAGCCCCCAAGTGTCATGGTGCATGCTTGCAGTGACATGGGACTTTCATACTTTGCTGTAATCTTGAATTGAATAATGTAGCCCCCAAGTGCTGGGTTGTGTGCCTGCAGCGACTCGGGACTATTCCTTCCATTGTAGAATAAAATCATATCCACTATGTGGGCTCATGATGCCTATGTGATAAAAGAAATCTTTGACCATGGTTTGCAATGTAACACAACAAATATATTCTTGAGAAATCCATATGTTTGACAAACCCATAAGTGTTATAGTTTACTACAGAGCACAAGTTGAAGAAATCCAAGGGCCGGTCAATTAGATGACTCGGCATTATATGTGCTAGGGCGGATCTTCGACAATAGTCAATTCTTCCGAGCTGGCTTAAAAACCCCAATCATTTAACAGTGGTTATGATAAACCATGATGAAAATCCATCCATATCGGCTATCAAAGATTTATTTGCTCCTGCAGAAGTTTATGCTTTGAACCGGTTTGAAGACTGACATGATATGTATGTATGATGCATGATGCCATGCAAGATGATGCATGTATACGATAAAATAATGCTGGCAACACCATAGTATGACATCAAGTTATTATAAATAAGCCGACTCAGTGAGTCATGGCACCCGGCTCAGTGAGTCATGGCCGGTAGGACGAGCTCTCAAGGCTCTAGTGGTACCCAAAAAGGTTAAGCCGGCTCAGTGAGTCACGACGGGTTATAAAACTTTTTATGAAACCTTGCGGCAGTGCCACGAAGATACTCATACATTTTTTGTCAGCTCGATGAGTTGCGACAGGATAGGACGAGTTTGCAAAACTCTAGTGCTACCCCAAGAAGGCTTTTGCAACAACCCAAGTTATTTAGACCGGCTGATCAGGCGCGAGTCAGGCTTCAGTGAACCAATGGTTTCTCTATTTTCCATGTGTGGCTCTGGCCGGTACCTTTCATGTTTTAACCAAGGCGAGTTCAGGGTCCAAAAAGCGGATTGACTCACCAAGAGTACATGGGTCCATAGGGCGACTCGTCCAACACATAGTCTAGTATAACCATTTGTAATGAGGTAATTTTTCGCTATCCACGAGGGTATTCAGGCTGAACTCAGTGAGTGGAAGCCCCCAAGTGACCTATGATTAGGGGAAAAACCAGACATAGGATTACAGAAGCGTATCCGCTCTTACTGCAAAATGATGTGAGAGCTAGTAGCCCCCAAGTAAGCTGGCTTAGCTCTCAAAACCATATAAGGCGCCCATGTTTGAACCATGCAACATGGCAACTTTGGACCTCTTTGGCTTACCAGTATCCAGTTTTGAAATAAGTGCAGCATGGCCACTTATGCTCTTTGATACTGATAGCGTCCATGCTTGGACGGCTTATGAGTCATCCGCCAATAAGGTCGGGCACCCATGTTTGGGCGGTCGCATCATGATGACTTGTCTTCTTAGGCGATCTTTAAATCTTCTCGTCAATGAGGCATCAACCCACGAGACCGTCTTAATTTTTCTGTAACGGCCCGGGGTTCTTGAATTATTCAACCCAGTTGAGTCTGCCGAGCCATGTCCGTGTAGCCCCCGAGTCTTAAGTCGACTCAAGGAGGCGGCTTGAGACTCTACATACTTGATTGTGGCATAAACCGGTCATAAGATTTGACAGTTGATGATGGATGTTTGACCCATGCTTAATTCTCGGGTGGTCCGGCTCTCGTGGTTCCTGCAGGACCACTTTCCTTTTTCTTTGCTGCTTGCTTCGAATTGCCGGTTCAATAATGGCTGGATCAAATTGTAGCTTCACGAGGGATGTTTTCGTGTCAAACTCTCCTATTACTTTTGATATGCTTTGATCCAATATTGTTGGGGGAGACGGGCCGCAGACGCGGCTTGTATGCGTCTGTTGGGCGGCTCATCCAAGTGAGCACTGCACCGATATGTTGATGTCATCTGGACCGCGAGGGCGGCGTCTTGCGCGCGCCTGTCGGTCAGCTCATATAAGTGAGCACTGCACCGATATGTTGATGTCGTCCGAACCGCGTGGGTAGCGTCTTGTGTCCGTCTGTTGGGTGGCTTGTACAGGCGAGCACTGCACCGGTGAGTTGATATAAACCGGGCCATGGGAGTAGCGACTTGCGTCTGTCTGTTAGGAGGCTCGTACAGGCGAGCATTGCACCGATGGGTCGAGTTGAATGCGAGAGTTTTCTAGCGATTTTTTATGGACTCGAGAATCGGTCGTGGCGTTTGTAAGCCGCCTTGGTTGCGTGAACGTGAGAGTTGGCTGCATCGTTGTAAGTCGCCTTGGTTGCACAAACGTAAGAGTTGGCCGCGTCATTCTAAGCCGTCTTGGTTGCGCGGACGTGAGAGTTGGCCGCATCATTGCAAGCTGGCACTGATGGCGAGTTGATCACTGCTTTGTAAGCTGGTGCGCGAGTCCGTTGATCAATGCAACATGGATGGACAATGGTGTAGAAAAATGTTGGCGCACGTTCCATCTCCAAAATATAATGCCACTTTTGGAATGTAGAATTGTCCTGCGTAAAATATTACAAGCTGTAGTAATTATTTACGAATAAGTTAATATGTACATGAAAATAGATAGGCGAGACATCACTTGGTATTTTGGTCAGATGAAGTGGCAGCACCGTGTGACCAGCAGGAGTGGCAGCAGCGTGCCAACGCTGGTCGGAGCGAAGCGAGTTGCGGCTGCGGCGGATCGGGCACGGCTCGACGGGGAGGTCACGACACACAGAAGCGGCAAGTGCAGCAAAGGCAAGACCGCGCTAGCCAAGGCGGCTCGGAGCCGGGGTGCGGAGGAACGTTCGGAGCACTTCTTGAAGAGGCAGGCGCAGCGCTTGAAGAAGGTGATCCATTGGCTATACTTGTAGGACGCGAGACTCATCTCGATCTCGATGGGGTGCCGCTTGATGTTTTGCTATGCCTGAGCTGTGTGTGATGGCTAGGACGTGGTGATTGGATGGATGTGTGTGCAGCGTGAAGATGGATGGGTCTCAGGCTAGTTCTTTCGTGGCAGCAGAAACGGCGTAGTAGGTCACTCCGACTCGAATACATGGTAGCATACGGCAGGCGCAGCGGAGCGAATCTGGCTCGGATGCTCGGCAGAGGCCGATGTGACGGCGGCTCTGGGAGCGGTAGAAGCCCAAGGCTGATCCAGAGTGTTTGTAGGAGGTCAGTAGGTAGAGCTGCTCGGCGACGCTGACGGTGAATCCGAGGCGAGGCGGAGGGCGGGATGGCGAAGCGTGGAGGCAGCCATGGCACGGAGGCAGCGGGATAAAGAAATGCGGAGCAAGAGATCTGTTGGGTGGTTATGGCATTAAAAACCCCGAGATTAAGGGGATAAGGTGATGTCATCAAAGATTACCCGGCGGGTTAAATAAGTTCACAACGAATGGCGACTTATCGTTCGTCGAGGGACAGGGATGGTTGAGTCGCCCCAAGTGGGCAAAGGTTTATTGACGTGAATGAATTCAAGACAATCTAGGGCCTAATGTTGGGGATATTACCTGCGGATAACCCACCCTTAGTGGACCGGGTCATCAAGGGGGCAACTCAACATTAGGAGTGTGGCCCTTGTCCCAAAAGCAGGATGGCGGTTCAAGAAGATATGAGGATGATAGATTACCAAAGGAGTTGCCGATCTTGGAAGACACGACGACTTAGAGATAGGGAAAGCTCCGATAGGTAGCATTGCCAGGACTCTTGTAAACCCTAGGTACTCGACCTATATATAAAGGAGGGTCCCGGGAGAGATGGGGCGAGTTAGAAATCATCGAGAGCTAGGTGAGGCAAATTATGCCCTCCTTGTAATCAAAACCATCATCAATCCACAAAAAGCAGGACGTAGGATTATACCTCCACACGAGGGGCCGAACCAGGGTAAATCCGAGTCTCGCTTTCGCTCACCCCCTTCGAGTCGCCACCAAGGTGCAATGACTCCTTCATTAAGTCCTTTCACAAGGACATCTGCCGTGACAAAACCACGACAGTTCCCCTCGTCGGGGTTTTCATAAAACCATTGACATCACCTTTATGTTACCATCATCAGGCATATGCTCATCCTATGCGTAGCACTACTACTACTTGTCAACTTTTTTCAGCGTGACCCACATAGATGGTAGGGTCATGCTCAATGCAAGTGCTCCAGGGGAGCCATCGGAAACACCCTACCGAGGGGTTACTGACTAATTCATGATCATATGCGTTGGGGTAAAGTATTCATCACATCATGCATAAAACATTTTCTCACACATTGTCAAAGGGCTGCTTGCCTTTTCTCACATAAGTCCTCGGTGTCTTCGAGGTGTTCCAGTCCAACTCCGAGTACTCCGTCAACTATCGTCGGAAACAATCATAGTAAGGCACACAACAAGCAGAAACAAAAGTTCTATATAAATAGGAGTTTTATTTTTCTTGGACCTCTCTGCTCATAAGAAAAATACTTGAAGCTTGCTCTAGGAGATTTGGGCCATCAGGGATTTTTGAATGGACAAAAGGAGGAATAGGTGATCCTTTAAGAAACCTACATAAAACATAATACTAAAAATGAGTGGAGGCACTCATTTAATAGAGCGTGATTATAGAAACATTTAGGATGTTGTTTCACTGGATTTGGAGTGGATATGAATATTCCAGGGATTTTCTAACATTGGATAAATAGAAAAAAGGAGCTATTTATTTAATGCAATAGAAACATGCCAGATAAAAATGTTGACTAATGCTTCAAAAATAGTGCATGATATTAGAAGACTCTGGAAATTGGAATCACTCCATTTGGAGTTGATTTGAATCCTCTAGGATTTTTGTAAGGTGGTGTTTAAAATACTAAAATGGGCATTTGAATATTAACCCCACAGAAAAGTCTTTTTGAAAAAATTAGCAATGCACAGATATGGATAGATCTTGAATTTAGGAACATGTAGAAATTTGAATCATCAGATCTGGAGCTCAAATGAATTTTCAATAGATTTTGAAGTTTCTAATAATAATAAAATGAGAAAAGGGGGGTTTACGAGAGGGCTAGATCATGCTCTGCGCGGTAGACAGGCCGTGGGCCGGCCCACCAACACAGGTGCGCGTGCGACGGGCCACGTCGAAGGCGCATTTCGTGGAAACCGCCTTGGCCGGAAGGGATACGGCTTTGGGTGGATTCGTATCCACTTACACCATGCGGGTCCAGCTGGACGCGTCAACAACGACTGACTGGTGGGGTCGCCGGCCCACCAATCAGGTTCTTCTTCACCTTGTGCTCTCCTCGAGTTGCACAACCAGGGGTGGCGAGGCCGATGCACCGGCGCTCCGTCCCGGCGGCTCATGCCATCCCCGGTGGCGTTCGGTCCACCGGTGCGCTCGTGGTGGCGAGGAGGTCCACCGTGGGGCCTCTTCCCTACGCTGGGGAGCGACGGATGAGCCGACAGCTGACCGGGGTGGGCGCGATCGATGGTAATGGATGCAGGGCGCCACGGCCACCCGTGGAGGGAGGGAAGCTGTGGGGAGGTTCACGGCGGCTCAGGGGTCTCCAGGGTGCGGTTCGGAGGGGGAGGGGACGCCCGAGGGGCTCAGATTCGAGAGAGCGCCGACGGAAGGCTTTATAAATGGGGACGGATGGAGGGCACGAGAGGGAGAGTGGGGAGCTATGAGGGGTTCTAGGAAGAGGGGGAAGGAGGTAGGAGGCAACAGAGACTCGGGGGCACAATCAAAAGGAGGGGGTGACGAGGAGGAGATCGGCTGCGCTCGGGATGCTCTGGGTACAGCGAGAGCGCACACGTCACAGCCATCCTGGGGGTTTTCTGGCATTGGGGAAAGACGTGGGAGGTCGAGGGAGGCTCTGCGGCGCGCTGGGACACACGGCCGTTGCTGGACCTGAGCTGCAGCAAGAGGCCAAGGTGCAGAGCACTGTTTTCTGCATGTCAGTGGTGTGGTCACCACGACAACTCATGCCTATATTGGCCTTACGATCAGTCAAAGGCGTCTTTAACCCAGGGCATTCATGCAGGAAGCTGATGGTGGAGTTTGGCCTCATATGGAGCTGATTTGAATTGTCTTTGACTGCAGTTTAGTTTGCAGCAGCAATCTTAGGGCTAGCAATGAGGGTGCTTACTAGAGGGCTTGTGTAACAAAATCTTGTCTAGCAGCCTTATTAATGGAAGGACTACAAGAGTGACAACTTTCAGCTCAGGGGGATGAGGTTAGCTAGTAGTTCTAGTTCAAGGCTACTATTGTGCCCGAAATCAAGTTTCAGATGTGCTGCTCATTTTTCCTACATGAGCATGCCATATCTTGGTTTGAAAGGATGCATTAGCATGCTAGGGGATCTTTGGAAAGAGGCGGGGGATTTAGCTTAAGCAGTAGTATAGAAAGAGGGGTAAAATAGTGTTGTCAAGGTGAAAATGAGAGGTAGATACATGGAGTGACCCTCCAATAATTGACCATAGGCCATGGCAAGGTTACGGGAGGTAATTAAAAGGGGACTAGAGAGAGCTGTGGTGAGAATTTAAGCTCAAGGGGAATAGTGGAAGGGGCCAAAGTAGCAACTTTGGTAAATGCACACAATGTGTTTGATGGATGTTAGGGCTACCAGATGGATTCCAATTGATATGAAACTTATCAGGATCACACAATAGATGAAAACAAGCTTGGACACCAAATTTGGGATTTGGTGGAGAAAGTTTCCAATATATACTTGAAAAACCGATGAAATGGGCAGAAATGCCTTTCTGCTTATGAAACCATGCAAATCAATTCCCACAAATCCACAACTTAGTGTGGGGGCATTATTTGAGCATTAAAGCATGCCAAAAAAGTTTGGGATCAATTGGAGAAACTTTATAATGTAAAGTTTCCCAGAGTTAGAAATCAACACAGAAGGTTTGAGGTGTTTGGGACAAGTTCTTCTATTCTCCTTGATGTATCACTTGGTGTGGATGCTTTATTGGAGTATCCGAACATGTCCACCAAATTTGAGCACAATTGGAGACACTTGGCAATGTAGAGTTGCTAAAATTTGGATCTGGACAGATAGAGTTTTAGAATATTTAAGTGAATCAAATAAACTTGGATTGAGATGAAACTTTGCAAGATCGTCACATATATTATATGTGACACGCTAGAATTTTACAGGAATTTATTGAGAATATTTCTTATAGAAATATTCCAAAAGCTTGAAATAGGCAGGAATGGTTTTGAACGGTTTTTCCCAATATTTTGAACATGACCATGTGTTGAAACTCCTATATATGGAATATATATGTGGCTGTGTTTCCCTAATTTTTCTCAAATATTTTGAAAGCAAATAAAAATAACTTTCCTTCATAAGTAACCATTTGTGGCCTCTGAGAAAGGTATTTAAATAAAATAGTAAAATAATAATATTATTTGTTTTGGAAAGTAATTTTAATAATGGGATTTAAATAAAGTATGTGATGCTAAATAACTTCCCTAATTTGAGGACTTGTAGTACAAATCCCAACTCAGGGGTTTTTGAAAGCTTAAATCAAGGAAATGCTTTTTTGGTGAAAATAATATTTGGTAAAATAGTTTCTGGTTCTATACACATGGCATGATCATTAGGCAAGGATTTGGGTTAAGGAGGCGAGTCTTTAGAGTAGGAGGAAAATTGATTCAAATACAAGCAACACGCAAGCAAGTAACAATCACATCAAGCATCAGAGACACTCACATATTTTTTAATTGGTCCTAATTTTTGAGATAAGTTAATTCAGTCACGAGAGTTAAAACACAGGGTGTTACATCCAGGTAATGTTGCGTCGTCGCCTTCTCCCCTGTCAATATCGATCCATCCTAATACGGGATCATAATCTAGACGATCCGGACACTAAGGCAGGCGTTGTGTGGAAATTTTTCTCCATTACCCTCGATAAGTTGTGGAAGGCGCATTTCAAGAAGCAGAAGGCTTGGCCAGCCGAGGAAGAAGACATATGCATTTCCTTCCTTAATCCTTCTGGGTCGGTAAGGTTTTTATCACATCCTCAATTTTCATCCCTTCCTTTTAACAAGGTACTCACTTCTTCCTTCCCCTGTACTTGCAGGTGTGGCTGAAAAAGTCCTAGCAGATCAGCTGTCTGGCGCCTCTGCCCGAGGGCAACATGACGCCCCTATGGGAAGCCATGCTGGTCGAGAAGCCGTACACGGATCCGAGGTAGAAGGAGGAGTAGAAGAAAAGGGAAGAAAAAGATCCGAGAGGGTCTTCGGTCAAAGGGTCCACGGGACAACATGTTTGAGGAGACGCTGGATCCCTCCAATCTAGAGGGAGAGGAAGAAGAAGATGAGGAGGAGGAGAGCCCCTCCTCTCATACGAGGAAGAGAATGGCGTGCGAAGACGTCGAGGGAGATCTAGCTCCCATTGCTCTGAAGAAGCAACGCATGACCCCCACGACCCTATTTGAAGATGTTCCGGACTCAGACGAGGAGTTCGAGGATGACGCACTGTTCCATCGAAGGACCCTTAGGGTG
The DNA here is from genome assembly GCF_904849725.1 of Hordeum vulgare subsp. vulgare. Lineage (NCBI taxonomy): Eukaryota > Viridiplantae > Streptophyta > Magnoliopsida > Poales > Poaceae > Hordeum > Hordeum vulgare. Next base: position 535,083,708 of record NC_058524.1, read on the forward strand.
AAACCCCAAGCACGAAGGTACTTATAAAAAATCCAAACACACCATTATTTTTCTTAAATACCCTGGTTCTAATGACTAGGCCCGTTTTCCATATTGCAGACCGCAGAGTGAATTCCCACCTTCCAAATTTCAAAGGGGTATTCTTTGCCAACCAATCTGGTTGAAAGCGGGACTGGCTCGCCCCACACACCTTCCCTACCATCGAGGAGATCGGGGAGGTGGTATCTTGAGAAGCCTCTTCGAGCCAAAATCCAAGGTCGGGGGTGATGATATCATGGCCGAGGTTGATACCTAGGTGACAAAGGACCAGGAGGATGAATCCCTCTTGGCAAGAAAGGAATGAGGGTCTGGACATTCTAGGTCCCCTTCGAAGGCAACTTTGGAGGCCCCTCTGTCTCCGGCGCTATCAGTAGCAGTTTCTCCGCGAAGGGAGACTGCTACGCAGCACCCGGAGCCGTACACAATGGAGCAACTCCAAACTAGGTGTCCGGCCATGAGGGAGGAGGGTCTCAATGATTTTTTTGTTCCCGAAGAGTACCGCACACATCTGAGTGTGGTATTGAAAAGCATTTAGTCTATTGACAGCGGTTTGAAAGAGGCTTTCGACATGCTATTGGGAGGTATCAAGGTAACCTGGACACTCTTTTTTCCTTCACAAAGTAATTCCGTTTTTTGTATTATCTATAAGCAATCTTATGCTCAGTAGCCCTCGAACCATGTGTGAGTTAGGAAAAACTCATGCGGGGCTCAAAATAGTTCGGAACAAAGTTGCATTTATCTCCCAAGACTCTGGTAGGGTGATAAAAAACACCCTAGCACACGATGTCTAAAAAATCCGAGAACTAGGAGTCTTAAAATGCTTATATGCATGCCTCAACCTCGGTCCCAGCCCCCAACTCTATGGAGTTGGCGGAAATGAACCAGAAACTGAAGGTTTCCGAACAAGAGCTCGACCACATCAACAAGCAGTTTGAGGACGCACACGGTAAGCGTTCAAACCTTAGTTTTCTCATAAAAGTGATGTGTTTAATATATTTGTCCCTAAGTGCGATTTATTTGCGTGACCATCATAGTTGTTGCTGCTGATGCCGAACCGAGCAAAGCCAAGCAGGAGGCTGCTGAACCTACAACGATGGCCGAACAACCCAAATCTTCTAGTGAGAGGCACGAGGCCAGGGTCAATGAGGTCCAGCAAGAGCTCAAGAACACCGTCACCAGAAATGAGGCACTTGAGCAGAAGAATAAAGAAAAATCCTCCAAGCTGGCCTCGGTAACTGCCGCACTCCAAGAAGCACGTAAGGAGGCACACAGTCATCGGAAGGAGATCCATCAGATCAAGCAAATTGCAGATGGTAAGAGATATTTACTATCGTGTATTTTTGGCGGACAAAGATTTGCGTTGCTTACTCGAGTGTGGCGTTCTCGGGGCACGATTGTAGATCTCTCGAAGAGTGCGGCGGATTCTCTGAAGCACTATGCATCCCAGGAGGGTGAGGCCCAACAAAGGCTTTTTTGGGCGCAATTTTAAGCCCCCGGGAAACCCCTTCTTGTCTCCACTCAGTTGAAACAACTAATGGAATTGCACAAGATGAAAGAGCCGACAATGAAGGATCTTTGCATCAGGCTTTTGGCAACAGAGCCGCTGGCGACAGCTATTTTGGCCTGGTGCAAAATCTTATTGTCGTTGTGCCCTAGATTGATACCATGAAGCGTTTTGGATGCATCGAGGGAGCTTGGATGGCCTTTGCAAGAATGATGATGCATTGGCCAAAAGTGGAGCCCTTCAAGAAGGCCACCGCACCTCCTTCGCCTAGAAAGGAGCATAGACACCCGGAGTTGTACTTATCCACTGCAATAGAAGGTGCTCGGGTTGCAGAAACGTGGTGCTCCAAAGACTTAATCTTTGAATGAAAACTCTATCCTGTAAAAGTGGTTGTATTATACAATGTCATTTTACTTTTGCATGGTATACCATCTCCTTTTTAATTAGAACTCATGTGTGGTTGTTTTAACATTGAAAGTTTCCAGTCGTCGGTTTCAGCCCCTTGACAGATACTACGAGGGGTGTTTTCGGCCTCCGCATTGTTACCCTTAGCCAATGTCTTGGTACCCTAAGGTGGTAATGCGGGAGAAAACCAAGCAATCGGACTATGTGGCTTTAAGTCTTTTGCTTAACAATAGGATCTGGACTACGAGGGCTTTAAGCGTGATATTCGGCTATAATGTGGTTTAAAAACCTATTATCACTTGGTTTTAAAGGTTTCAAACATTTCGCATAACGCGATGAACCCCCAGCAGTTGTTTAGTTTAATACTTGTCTTCGGCACGCAGACCAGTTCTCACTTATTATGATTGTCAATTTTCGGCTCTCTCCACTGATGTACTTAAGTAGACTAGCTAGAAGTACAATCGCGGCTGTTCATCCTTTACCCCTTTAGTCGAATGGGCGAATCATAAAGCGGTAAGCACAGGAGCGGGGCAACCCAACTTTTGACCCAAGACATAATTCGAAACTGATGCATATAACTAAAATCTAAGACTCCGTACACATGAATGCTAAATACTCCCTCCGTCCCAAAATAAGTGTCTCAAGCTTAATAGAACTTTGTACTAGAGCTAGTACAAAGTTGAGACACTTGTTTTGGGACGGAGGGAGTAGTATTGTAATGGTTCTAAGGGCGGTTGCTGCTGGCTGCGCCTATAGGAATTTCCTTGGAAAATATGCAAAGCATTCCACCGCGGCCTTGGAGCCTTGCGTTGGTGTTCCCTTGAAGAGGAAAGGGTGATGTAGCACAGCGGCGGTAAGTATTTCCCTCAGTTTGAGAACAAAGGTATCAATCCAGTAGGAGGATCGCGTCAAGTCACAAGTACCTGCACAAACACAAAGAGCTTGCACCCAACGCTATGAAGGGGTTGTCAACCCCTTATAGATTGTTTGCAAAGTGAGAACTGAAAGCAAAAAGTAAACAAAGCAAAGTAAAAGTAAAAGCGGAGATGATAATTGTGAGTATACCCGGGGGCCGTAGTGTTCACTAGTGGCTTCTCTCATGAAAGCAAGTAGACGGTGGGTGAACGAACTACTGTCGAGCAATTGACAGAACCGCGCAAAGTCATGACGTTATCTATGGCAATGATCATACATATAGGCATCACGTCCAAAACAAGTAGACCAATACTTTCTGCAACTACTACTATTACTCCACACGTCGACCGCTATCCAGCATGCATCTAGTGTATTGAGTTCATAAGAACAGAGTAATGCCTTAAGCAAGATGACATGATGTAGATGGACAATCTCAAATCTATGATGAAAGCCCATCTTGTTACCCTTGATGGCAACAACATGATGCGTGCCTTGCTGCCCCTTCTGTCACTGGGAAAGGTCACCGCATGGTATGAACCCAAAACCAAGCACTTCTCCCATTGCAAGAATCATAGATCTAGTTGGCCAAACAAAACCCAAGACTTGGAGAGACTTACAAGGATATCAATTCATGCATATAAGAAATCAACAAAGACTCAAATATAATTCATAGATAATCTGATCACAAATCCACAATTCATCGGATCTCGACAAACACACCGCCAAAGAGGATTACATCGGATAGATCTCCGTGAAGATCATGGAGAACTTTGTATTGAAGATCTAAGAGAGAGAAGAAGCCATCAAGCTACTAACTACGGACCCGTAGGTCTGAAGTAGACTACTCACGAGTCATTGGAGAGGCAATGATGTTGATGTAGAAGCCCTCCAGCTCCAAAGTCCCCTCCGGCAGGGCACCGGGAAGGGTCTCCAGATGAGATCTCGCGGAAACGGAAGCTTGCGAAGGCGGAAAAGTGGTTTCGTGGACACGCTTATTTTTTCTGGGATTTTAGGGAATATATAGGCCAAAGAGCTAGGGCAGGGGAGCTCCAGGGGGGCCACCAGCCATGTAGGCGCGGCCCCCCTGGCCGCGGCTACACGGCTTGTGGGCTCCGTGTGGGCCTCCTGCCTTGGCCCTCAAGTCCCTCGATCTTCTTCTGTTCTGGAAAAAATCATTTCGGGGATTTTATTCCGTTTGGACTCCATTCCAAAATCAGATATGAAAAGAGTCAAAAACACAGAAAAAACAGGAAATGGCACTTGGCACTGAATTAATAAGTTAGTCCCAAAAAATATAAAAGGTATATAAAACATCCAAAATTGACAAGATAACAGCATGAAATCATTAAAAATTATTGATACGTTTGAGACGTATCAGCGGTGATGATGGTCAAGCCCCCCGTCAATTTAGCGAGTATCCAACATGTGCAAAAAACAGCCTTGTGTTGGTGTTCGAAAAAAAAAACAGTTCAAAAAAAGGAGGTAAAAAGACATTGCAAAGCTCATGAACTACAAAGAGCGTTCCTTATTTCCGATGAACTTGTATCCATACAATTCGAATTCAGCAAGCGACTGTTTATACACACACACACACACACACACACATATATATATGTGTGTGTGTGTGTGTGTGGTCACGCTATTTGTCATCCTGGGTGAGGAATAGTTATTCTTCACCCCTTTCTATTTTACCATCAATGGATGGTAATTTTACTTTCTGGTAATTTTGTCTTATTTCATACGTAAAAAGAGAACATAAGAAAATATATAATCCTTGTAAAAAATATTTTTTACGTAAAATTACAAACATAAAAACATAGTGTAGAACACACACACACACACACACACACACACATATATATATATAGGGAAAATACATCCTACCACCGACGGGTAGTTACCCCACATGTTTCATATACTATCATGCGGTAGTATATATACTAACTTATTATTTTAATTATGTTCATATATTATATATAAGTTTTTTCAAAGTAAGTTACATGAAAAAATTACAAATTGACCCATAGTTTTTATTATACTTGTGAAATATATATATATCTGTACGTAAAAATGAGTGTACACAAAATATGATACATACTACTAAAAAAATAGTATATATATACTACCCTTTTATACATTAATTGAATGTTCTAGACATTTAATATGTGTAATTCAAGTTTGAACTAGAATCACATGCTCTAGTGCACCAAAATGTGTTGAAAAATCATTTTTGTGTCCTTGGGTGCTTACTTATGTCCCATGCAAAGAATGTGAACTATTTACAAAAATTTAGGCAAGGCGCCTCAACCACTAACATTGAGATTATTGGTTTTTGAATTCCCGTAAATACAAAACTCGTATGAAATTCATTAAACTTATCCCGGTGTCATGCACGATACATATAAGCCATCGTACCATATGTTTTTGAATTTGAGAAGGCGCACACATTAACAGGCAACATAGAAATTTTGGAACAAATAGTTGCTACGTTATTATCACAAATAGTTGTATTATGTGAACCGTGAGTGTTTCGATAACCATTTACATGGTACCATGTGTCCCAACTTTTTTTACTTGATAGGATGGGTGGTGTGGCATGCAGACAGCTGTTTTATGACATGACAAGTGTGAGAAGTCCGCCGCATAGGCTTGGCGGGACGCGTGAAAGATGTGTGTCGCACTGGCTCGATGGGACGCATGAGAGTTGTGTGCCATGCAGGCTCGACAAGACGCATGAGAGCTGTCCGCCATGCAAGTACAATGGCATGCATGCGAGCTGTTGTGTGGGCTCATCGGGAAGTGAGACTTTGACCTCCACAATCCACCCGTCTTGCTCCCAACTTCTGAATTAATGGCGTCGACCGTCTGTTTATCATGCGGTTAATGTGCTAGACGGAGGGACTAGTTTGCTTGAGATCTGATTGCCCCGCTCAACGTAAGCATTGTTTTGTTCGTGTCTCACTAAGAACGTGACTTTTTGCTTGTTTTCGACTCGTATATATGTACCTACGAAAGAAATATTACAACGACAAATGCTCATGGGCAAAGGATAATAATTGTCTTACATATTCATGATAACTAAAAATGCCACATTTGGCAACTCCCAAAAGACACGGGGGCAAAGGAAGAAGGAACACGCACAAGAAGGAAAAACCAAACAACAATCTGGGCTGCTGCTATCTAATTCTTAATGGATTATTGGGCGCGTGGTTCGTCAATCTCCTTGTTCATCGCCTCCATGACCTCCATCTCCTGTTGCCTCTTCTCTGCCATCTTCCGCATTGCGGCAATGGTGCTAGATTTTTTATGGAGAGCGCTGATGCTCTCGTTCATTTATTCATGAAGTTCCTTCACACAATCCACAGATTCCTTCACCAGCCCCACGTGCTAGATGTGGAGCTTTGCTAAGTCTTCCAAAATTTCCTTGGCGAGGTCTTTCCGCTTCCTCGCAGAGGCACTTCACTTCTTGAGCAGCTTCTTCCAGGCGGCGGTCAGTTCCTTCTTCTCATCGGACTCGTTAGGGAGCTTCACCTTCTAACTAGTTAGTTTCATTATGAAGTATGTCACCTTGTTAAGCGGTCATTTCTCATCTCTTAAGCTTCACCAAGACATCAATCACCTCCTCTTTCTTATTGAGGTCAGCGCGCATGCCATCGTTAGCTGAGGAATCAGCGTGTCCAGTTTTTCTCCGAGGCCAATGCACTTGTGAGAGCCCTTGCCTCTCCGTGAAAGATCCTCCGAGGCCTCCACTGCACCGCACGACATCTCTACTGCGGCAAACATGACGACGCTCAAGCTCTCTGTCGCATCCGCGGCGCCACTAGACACCTCTATCGCGGCAAACACGGTGAGGATGGAGCTCTCTAGCACTTCCTGTTGGAATTATGCCCTAGAGGCAATAATAAATATAGTTATTATTATAATTCCTGTATCAAGATAATAGTTTATTATCCATGCTATAATTGTATTGAATGAAGACTCATTTACATGTGTGGATACATAGACAAAACACCGTCCCTAGCATGCCTCTAGTTGGCTAGCCAGTTGATCGATGATAGTCAGTGTCTTCTGATTATGAACAAGGTGTTGTTGCTTGATAATTGGATCACGTCATTGGGAGAATCACGTGATGGACTAGACCCAAACTAATAGACGTAGCATGTTGATCGTGTCATTTTGTTGCTACTTTTTCTGCGTGTCAAGTATTTATTCCTATAACCATGAGATCATATAACTCACTGACACCGGAGGAATGCTTTGTGTGTATCAAACGTCGCAACGTAACTGGGTGACTATAAAGATGCTCTACAGGTATCTCCGAAGGTGTTAGTTGAGTTAGTATGGATCAAGACTAGGATTTGTCACTCCGTGTGACGGAGAGGTATGTCGGGGCCCACTCGGTAATACAACATCACACACAAGCCTTGCAAGCAATGTAACTTAGTGTAAGTTGCGGGATCTTGTATTACGGAACGAGTAAAGAGACTTGCCGGTAAATGAGATTGAAATAGGTATGCGGATACTGACGATCGAATCTCGGGCAAGTATCATACCGAAGGACAAAGGGAATGACATACTGGATTATACGAATCCTTGGCACTGAGGTTCAAACGATAAGATCTTCGTAGAATATGTAGGATCCAATATGGGCATCCAGGTCCCGCTATTGGATATTGACCGAGGAGTCTCTCGGGTCATGTCTACATAGTTCTCGAACCCGCAGGGTCTGCACACTTAAGGTTCGACGTTGTTTTATGCGTATTTGCGTTATATGGTTGGTTACCGAATGTTGTTCGGAGTCCCGGATGAGATCACGGACGTCACGAGGGTTTCCGAAATGGTCCGGAAACGAAGATTGATATATAGGATGACCTCATTTGATTACTGGAAGATTTTCGGAGTTACCGGGAATGTACCGGGAATGACGAATGGGTTCGGGAGTTCACCGGGGGGCAACCCACCCCGGGGAAGCCCATAGGCCTTTGGGGAGACACACCAGCCCTTAGTGGGCTGGTGGGACAGCCCACAAGTGCCCTATGCGCCAAGGAGAAGAAAATCAAGAGAGAAAGAAAAAAAAAGGAGGAGGTGGGAAGGAAGGGGGACTCCCTCCCACCAAACCTAGTCCAACTCGGTTTGGGGGGGGGAGAGTCCTCCCCCTTGGACTCGGCCGACCCCCTTGGGGCTCCTTGAGCCCCAAGGCAAGGCCCCCTCCCTCCCACCTATATATACGGAGGTTTTACGGCTGATTTGAGACGACTTTTCCACGGCAGCCCGACCACATACCTCCACGGTTTTTCCTCTAGATCGCGTTTCTACGGAGCTCGGGCGGAGCCCTGCTGAGACAAGGTCATCACCAACCTCCGGAGCGCCGTCACACTGCCGGAAACTATTCTACCTCTCCGTCTCTCTTGCTGGATCAAGAAGGCCGAGATCATCGTCGAGCTGTACGTGTGCTGAACGCGGAGGTGCCGTCCGTTCGGTACTAGATCGTGGGACTGATCGCGGGATTGTTCGCGGGGCGGATCGAGGGACGTGAGGACGTTCCACTACATCAACCGCGTTCTCTAACGGTTCTGCTGTACGGTCTACAAGGGTAAGTAGATCACTCATCCCCTCTCGTAGATGGACATCACCATGATAGGTCTTCTTGCGCGTAGGAAAATTTTTGTTTCCCATGCGACGTTCCCCAACAGTGGCATCATGAGCTAGGTTCATGCGTAGATGTCTTCTCGAGTAGAACACAAAAGTTTTTGTGGGCGGTGATGTGCATTTTGCTGCACTCCTTAGTCTTTTCTTGATTCCGCGGTATTGTTGCATTGAAGCGGCTTGGACCGACATTACTCGTACGCTTACGAGAGACTGGTTTCATCGTTACGAGTAACCCCCTTTGCTCAAAGATGACTGGCAAGTGTCGGTTTCTCCAACTTTAGTTGAATCGGATTTGACCGAGGAGGTCCTTGGATGAGGTTAAATAGCAACTCATTTATCTCCGTTGTGGTGTTTGCGTAAGTAAGATGCGATCCTACTAGATACCCATGGTCACCACGTAAAACATGCAACAACAAAATTAGAGGAAGTCTAACTTGTTTTTGCAGGGTATGATTGTGATGTGATATGGCCAACGATGTGATGTGATATATTGGATGTATGAGATGATCATGTTGTAATAGAAATATCGACTTGCACGTCGATGGTACGGCAACCGGCAGGAGCCATAGGGTTGTCTTTATACTAACGTTTGTGCTTGCAGATGCATTTACTATTTTGCTAGGATGTAGCTTTAGTAGTAATAGCATGAGTAGCACGACAACCCCGATGGCAACACGTTGATGGATGATCATGGTGTGGCGCCGGTGACAAGAAGATCGTGTCGGTGCTTTGGTGATGGAGATCAAGAAGCACGTGATGATGGCCATATCATGTCACTTATGAATTGCATGTGATGTTAATCCTTTTATGCACCTTATTTTGCTTAGAACGGCGGTAGCATTATGAGGTGATCTCTCACTAAAATTTCAAGACGAAATTGTGTTCTCCCCAACTGTGCACCGTTGCTACAATTCGTTGTTTCGAGACACCACGTGATGATCGGGTGTGATAGACTCAACGTTCACATACAACGGGTGCTAAACAGTTGCGCACGCGGAACACTCGGGTTAAGCTTGACGAGCCTAGCATGTGCAGACATGGCCTCGGAACACATGAGACCGAAAGGTCGATCATGAATCATATAGATGATATGATTAGCATAGGGATGCTTACCACTGAAACTATACTCAACTCACGTGATGATCGGACTTGGGATAGTGTAAGTGGATCATGAACCACTCAAATGACTAGAGAGATATACTTTTTGAGTGGGAGTTTAGCATATAATTTGATTAAGTTAAACTCTAATTATCTTGAACATAGTCTAAGTCCACTTTGAATATATTTGTGTTGTAGATCATGGCTCACGCGACAGTCATCCTGAATTTTAATACGTTCCTAGAGAAAGCTAAGTTGAAAGATGATGGAAGCAACTTTGTAGACTGGGCTCGTAATCTTAAGCTAATCTTTCAAGCTGGGAAGAAGGATTATGTCCTTAATGCTGCGCTAGGAGATGAACCACCCGCTACGGCTGATCAGGATGTTAAGAACGCTTGGTTAGCACGTAAGGAGGACTACTCAATAGTTCAATGTGCAGTCTTGTATGGCTTAGAACCGGGACTTCAACGTTGCTTTGAGCGTCATGGAGCATTTGAGATGTTCCAGAAGTTGGAGTTTATCTTTCAGAAGAACGCCCGGATCGAGAGGTATGAGACCTCCGATAAATTCTATGCTTGCAAGATGGAGGAAAACTCATCTGTCAGTGAACATGTGCTCAAAATGTCTGGGTACTCAAACCGTCTAGCTGAGCTGGGGATTGAACTCCCGCAAGAAGCTATCACTGACAGAATCCTTCAATCACTGCCGCCAAGCTATAAAGGCTTTGTGTTGAACTACAACATGCAAGGGATGAACAAGTCTCCCGGCGAGTTGTTTGCGATGTTGAAAGTCGCAGAGTCTGAACTCCGTAAAGAACATCAAGTGTTGATGGTGAATAAGACCACTAGTTTCAAGAGAAACGGCAAAGGCAAGAAGGGCAATTTGAAGAAGAGCGGCAAGCCTGTTGCCAATCCGCCGAAGAAACCCAAGGCTGGACCTAAGCCTGAAACGGAGTGCTACTATTGCAAGGGTATGGGTCACTGGAAGCGCAATTGCCCCAAGTATCTGGCAGATAAGAAGGCGGGCAAAGAAAAATCAGGTATATTTGATATACATGTTATTGATGTGTACTTAACCGGCTCTCGTAGTAGTGCCTGGGTATTCGATACCGGTTCTGTTGTTCATATTTGCAACTCGAAACAGGAACTGCGGAATAGACGAAGGCTGGCGAAAGATGAAGTGACGATGCGCGTAGGAAATGGTTCCAAGGTTGATGCAATCGCCGTCGGCACAGTGTCACTTCAGCTACCGTCGGGATTAGTGATGAACTTAAATCATTGTTATTTAGTGCCTGCGTTGAGCATGAACATTATATCTGGATCTTGTTTATTGCGAGATGGTTACTCTTTTAAGTCAGAGAATAATGGTTGTCCTATTTCTCTGAGTAACATCTTTTATGGTCATGCACCGAATGTGAGAGGATTGTTCATATTGAATCTTGATAGCGATACGCATATACATAACATTGAGACCAAAAGAGTTAGAGTAAACAATGATAGCGCCATATTTTTGTGGCACTGCCGCTTGGGTCATATTGGTGTAAAGCGCATGAAGAAACTCCATGCTGATGGACTTTTAGAGTCACTTGACTTTGATTCACTTGACACGTGCGAACCATGCCTCATGGGCAAGATGACTAAGACTCCGTTCTCCGGAACAATGGAGCGTGCAAGTAACTTATTGGAAATCACACATACCGATGTGTGTGGTCCAATGAGCGTGGAGGCACGCGGCGGATATCGTTATTTTCTCACCTTCACTGACGATTTGAGTAGGTATGGTTATGTCTACTTGATGAAGCACAAGTCTGAAACATTTGAAAAGTTCAAGCAATTTCAGAGTGAAGTGGAAAATCATCGTAACAAGAAGATCAAGTTCCTACGGTCTGATCGTGGGGGTGAATATCTGAGTTTCGAGTTTGGTGATCACTTAAGAAAATGTGGAATTGTTTCACAGTTGACACCGCCTGGAACACCACACCATAATGGTGTGTCCGAACGTCGTAATCGTACTTTGTTAGAGATGGTGCGATCTATGATGTCTCTTACTGATTTGCCGTTATCATTTTGGGGTTATGCATTAGAAACAGCTGCATTCACTTTAAATAGGGCACCATCAAAATCCGTTGAGACGACACCATACGAAGTGTGGTATGGCAAAAGGCCAAAGTTGTCGTTTCTTAAAGTTTGGGGATGTGATGCTTATGTCAAAAAGCTTTAGCCTGAAAAGCTGGAACCCAAAGCGGAAAAGTGCGTCTTCATAGGTTACCCAAAAGAGACAGTTGGGTACACCTTCTATCTCAAATCCGAGGGCAAAGTGTTTGTTGCTAAGAACGGAGCTTTTCTCGAGAAGGAGTTTCTCTCGAGAGAATTGAGTGGGAGGAAGATAGAACTTGACGAGGTTGTCGAACCTCTCATCCCTCTGGATGGTGGCGCAGGGCAAGGGGAAACCTCTGTCGTTGCGACGCCGGTTGAGGAGCAAGTTAATGATGATGATCATGAAACTCCAGTTCAAGTTTCTGTTGAACCACGCAGGTCGACGAGATCACGTGCTGCTCCAGAGTGGTACGGTAATCCCGTCTTATCAATCATGTTGTTAGACAACAATGAACCTGCAAGTTATGAAGAAGCAATGGTGGGCCCAGATTCCAACAAATGGTTAGAAGCCATGAAATCCGAGATAGGATCCATGTATGAGAACAAAGTGTGGACTTTGGAGATACTACCTGAGGGCCGCAAGGCTATTCAGAACAAATGGATCTTTAAGAAGAAGACGGACGCTGACGGCAATGTGACCGTTTATAAAGCTCGACTTGTGGCAAAGGGTTTTTCACAAGTTCCAGGAGTTGACTACGATGAGACTTTCTCACCCGTAGCGATGCTTAAGTCCGTCAGAATCATGTTAGCAATAGCTGCATTTTTCGATTATGAAATCTGGCAGATGGATGTCAAAACGGCGTTCCTTAACGGTTTCCTTAAGGAAGAGTTGTATATGATGCAACCCGAAGGTTTTGTCGATCCTAAGAGTGCTAACAAGGTGTGCAAGCTCCAGCGATCCATTTATGGACTGGTGCAAGCATCTCGGAGTTGGAACAAACACTTTGATGAGGTGATCAAAGCATTTGGGTTTGTACAAGTGGTTGGAGAATCTTGTATTTACAAGAAAGTGAGTGGGAGCTCTGTGGCGTTTCTAATATTATATGTGGATGACATATTACTGATTGGAAACAACGTAGAGCTTTTGGAGAGCATAAAAGGTTACTTGAATAAAAGTTTCTCTATGAAGGACCTAGGAGAAGCTGCTTACATTCTAGGCATTAAGATCTATAGGGATAGATCAAAACGCCTGATAGGACTTTCACAAAGCACATACCTTGATAAAGTTTTGAAGAGGTTCAAAATGGAACAGTCCAAGAAAGGGTTCTTGCCGGTTTTACAAGGTACGAGATTGAGTAAGACTCAGTGCCCAGCAACTGATGAAGATAGAGAGCATATGCGCTCCGTCCCCTGTGCTTCAGCCATAGGTTCTATCATGTATGCGATGCTATGCACTAGACCGGATGTCAGCCTGGCCATAAGTATGGCAGGTAGGTTCCAGAGTAATCCAGGAGTGGATCACTGGACAGCGGTCAGGAATATCCTGAAGTACCTGAAAAGGACTAAGGAGATGTTTCTCGTATATGGAGGTGACGAAGAGCTCGCCGTAAAAGGTTACGTCGATGCAAGCTTTGACACAGATCCGGACGACTCTAAGTCGCAAACCGGATATGTATTTATTCTTAATGGGGGTGCAGTAAGCTGGTGCAGTTCCAAGCAAAGCGTCGTAGCAGATTCTACATGTGAAGCGGAGTACATGGCTGCCTCGGAGGCGGCTAAGGAGGGTGTCTGGATGAAGCAGTTCATGACGGATCTTGGAGTGGTGCCAAGCGCACTGAATCCAATAACCTTGTTCTGTGACAACACGGGTGTCATTGCCTTAGCAAAGGAACCACGGTTTCACAAGAAGACCAGACATATCAAACGACGCTTCAACCTCATCCGCGACTACGTCGAGGAAGAGGACGTAAATATATGCAAAGTGCACACGGATCTGAATGTAGCAGACCCGCTGACTAAACCTCTTCCACGGCCAAAACATGATCGACACCAGAACTGTATGGGTGTTAGATTTATTACAATGTAATTCACATGGTGATGTGAGGGCTAGATTATTGACTCTAGTGCAAGTGGGAGACTGTTGGAATTATGCCCTAGAGGCAATAATAAATATAGTTATTATTATAATTCCTGTATCAAGATAATAGTTTATTATCCATGCTATAATTGTATTGAATGAAGACTCATTTACATGTGTGGATACATAGACAAAACACCGTCCCTAGCATGCCTCTAGTTGGCTAGCCAGTTGATCGATGATAGTCAGTGTCTTCTGATTATGAACAAGGTGTTGTTGCTTGATAATTGGATCACGTCATTGGGAGAATCACGTGATGGACTAGACCCAAACTAATAGACGTAGCATGTTGATCGTGTCATTTTGTTGCTACTGTTTTCTGCGTGTCAAGTATTTATTCCTATAACCATGAGATCATATAACTCACTGACACCGGAGGAATGCTTTGTGTGTATCAAACGTCGCAACGTAACTGGGTGACTATAAAGATGCTCTACAGGTATCTCCGAAGGTGTTAGTTGAGTTAGTATGGATCAAGATTGGGATTTGTCACTCCGTGTGACGGAGAGGTATCTCGGGGCCCACTCGGTAATACAACATCACACACAAGCCTTGCAAGCAATGTAACTTAGTGTAAGTTGCGGGATCTTGTATTACGGAACGAGTAAATAGACTTGCCGGTAAACGAGATTGAAATAGGTATGCGGATACTGACGATCGAATCTCGGGCAAGTAACATACCGAAGGACAAAGGGAATGACATACGGGATTATACGAATCCTTGGCACTGAGGTTCAAACGATAAGATCTTCGTAGAATATGTAGGATCCAATATGGGGATCCAGGTCCCGCTATTGGATATTGACCGAGGAGTCTCTCGGGTCATGTCTACATAGTTCTCGAACCCGCAGGGTCTGCACACTTAAGGTTCGACGTTGTTTTATGCGTATTTGAGTTATATGGTTGGTTACCGAATGTTGTTCGGAGTCCCGGATAAGATCACGGACGTCACGAGGGTTTCCGGAATGGTCCGGAAACGAAGATTGATATATAGGATGACCTCATTTGATTACCGGAAGATTTTCGGAGTTACCGGGAATGTACCGGGAATGACGAATGGGTTCCGGGAGTTCACCGGGGGGGGGGGGCAACCCACCCCGGGAATGACAAGTGCCCTATGCGCCAAGGAGAAGAAAATCAAGAGAGAAAGAAAAAAAAAGGAGGAGGTGGGAAGGAAGGGGGACTCCCTCCCACCAAACCTATTCCAACTCGGTTTGGGGGGGGGGGAGAGTCCTCCCCCTTGGACTCGGCCGACCCCCTTGGGGCTCCTTGAGCCCCAAGGCAAGGCCCCCTCCCTCCCACCTATATATACGGAGGTTTTAGGGCTGATTTGAGACGACTTTTCCACGGCAGCCCGACCACATAACTCCACGGTTTTTCCTCTAGATCGCGTTTCTGCGGAGCTCGGGCGGAGCCCTGGTGAGACAAGGTCATCACCAACCTCTGGAGCGCCGTCACGCTGCCGGAGAACTCTTCTACCTCTCCGTCTCTCTTGCTGGATCAAGAAGGCCGAGATCATCGTCGAGCTGTACGTGTGCTGAACGCGGAGGTGCCGTCCGTTCGGTACTAGATCGTGGGACTGATCGCGGGATTGTTCGCGGGGCGGATCGAGGGACGTGAGGACGTTCCACTACATCAACCGCGTTCTCTAACGCTTCTGCTGTACGGTCTACAAGGGTAAGTAGATCACTCATCCCCTCTCGTAGATGGACATCACCATGATAGGTCTTCGTGCGCATAGGAAAATTTTTGTTTCCCATGCGACGTTCCCCAACACTTCCGTGACGCGACAACATGACCTCTCTGTTACTTTCACGGCCATGGTCTTTCTTCCCTAGTTATATCTCGACCCAGAATTTCCCTTACCAGCCATTACAAGCGCAAGGAATGGCTAAGAAGAAATGTTTGTTTTTTGGGTGATGAGGAGAGGAATGCATAGTAATTTTTTAAGAGATGTTTTTATAGCCTACTAGTAAACAACTGCTAAGTGGGAACACGTTTAGGTTTGATATATTTGAACTAATTTGCAATAAATTAAAGTGTCGTAATTTGGAATGTGACGGGAAACAAGCTCAAAATTTATTGACGGTTTTGGTTCGAAAACCTGAAATTGTTTATGGTTTTACAAACCATGTGAGATGGCGTATGTGGGCCCAATTCTCATATGTGTACATGTGTGCCCACTATCACACATGGTACACACATCCTCATCATGCCCGATGAATGGGCCGGCGTGCCTCCCAAGGGTGCCAGACGGTTGACAAGAACTGGCTTTATAAAAGACAGAAAAACTTAAAGAGACGTCGGTAGTAGACTACTTCATATAAGTTAGGGGAAAAGTTTTTCCCTTTTACATATGATTATTAACTTAAATTGTGAAGAGGAAAACTAGATAGAGAGGAATGAATGATGGAACAGTTGTTTCATTGATTAAAAGTGGTTACAAAGGATGCGGTTGCCAAAACAAGGGCACCGAGATAACATGTATTTGCATTAATTAACCAAGTTAATTAATTCCTAAAAATAATGTCAATATGCGACATTTCCATACATTTATAATAAAATAGGCTAAAAGGAAGCGCTAGTGGTCTGCTCAGACTCAATGGTCAACAACACCCATGCGACCGTCAATTTTGAGTGTCCGGATCCGTGGCCATGGTACCCCTCTCTGCCTACACAGCTCCCGATGCTACTAGAAGGCTCTTGGGGCTGCCGGGCCTCATCGAGTAGATATTGACAACGTGCAATCACGCGCATGACACGCCCGTGGAACCGCTCCATCTCAATCTCTCCCCTTTGGTAACATATTCCACGCACGACCTGCCCCCACAAGATATCATGATGGTATTCCTCTTCTTCGTCGGGGACATCATTTCTGTCAACCACTCGCTTGAGCCTGGCCACATAATAGTTGGGATCAACGATGACACGACCATTGATGAGCTTGACGAAGTGGCACATAACCCGCTCATCAGTGAGTTGCACAAGGTTTTTGTTCATTCTTGGCAGGGCATCAGGCTTTTGAAGGTACCGATGACGATGCCTCTTCAGGTGGGTCGTCGATCATGCCAACAAGCAGCTCTGGATCTTCATCATGGTTGATGGCAAGGTGTGTTTGATATTTCCTCTGCAATAAGACCACTACGCACCAAAGGAACGTGATGTCGCTTGAACTATGTTGGTATTTTTCTCAAAGAGGAAGGGATGATGCAGCACAACAATGGTAGGTATTTCCCTCAATGATCAGACCAAGGTTATCGAACCAATAGAAGAATTACGCAACACTATGTAGACGGCGTCTGCACACAAATAACAAACACTTGCAACGTGACGTAAGATAGATAGTTTGACGATAGTTTGGATAAATAGATCTCTCGTAAAGACGAAATAAAAGAAGTAACAAAAAAGTGCAACAAGGTATTTTTGTGTTTTTCATAATATAGATCTGAAAATAAATGTTGCAAATAAAGGAAAAGGCAAATAGCAATATGGATCTGAAAGTATATGATGATTGAATAGACCCCTGGGTCGTAGATTTCACTAGTGCTTCTCTCAAGAAAATAGTGTAACATTCCCGGATTAGGCTAGAGTAACCCCTCTAATCAAGCTACGGTATTCACACGCTAATGATGTCAGGACATCAAGATTAGCTAAGCCAAATTGCTACTTGTTAAAAATCAAAGGCAATTTCAAAATAAAAATGAAGTCAAATTATTATTTTTCAAACATAAAGACAAAAATGTTCATAATTTTACAAATAATATGTAAGTAATTATGGTGATGAACCACATTTTTTTATAAAGTCATTTAATGCCTTAATAAAATTAAAACATAGGCCAAAACTATTATTTAAATTCCTTTTGAATTATGAATATTTCTAACCTTTTTAAATGGCTCCCAAACAATTTGTGACGGTACCAAATATTGCCTAACAAATATTGGACTAAGTCACCTATTTTATAAAAGTTTTTTTGGCACTAAAATTAAATAAAACACAAATGTATAAAAGGATTTTCTAAAAAAATAAAGAGATAAAAATAAAAATGAAACAACCACCCTGGCCGGCCAGCTGGGCCTAGGCCTATTTTGCCACATAAATGGGTCGGCCCAGCTGGGCCTAGGCCCATTCTGCCACATAAAGGGGTCGGCCCACCCTCGCCACCTACTAGGGCACCACCACCCCACTCTCCCCACTCCCTCCCCTCACTCGGCCCCCACCCCACCACTCTCTCACCTCTCCTGATCCAGATCGGGATCGGGCGGACCCCCGACGCCGCCACCTCGCTTCCGCATGCAGCTCGCCCCTCCGACCACCCCCGATGCCATCCTACCGACGACGCCGCCATCCCGCCCCTCTACTCACCAACGACGATGAGGCACCCCCATTTTTCCACCTCACATGCCACCCCTCCCTCCGGCCGACGCACCCGGTAGTGCCTAGGCCCTGCTCGCCGCCACGTGCAACCCACCGGCGCCGCTGCGCCCCTCCTGCTGTCCATGCCGTGCCCCACTGCCATCGCCCATGCTACGAGCCCGCCCGCACGCCGTGCACTACCGCGCCCCGCCCCGCGTCGCTACACCTGAGGCCTCGTAGCCACCCCGTCATCGCACGCTCACTGCGCCCGCCGCGTGCTCCCGTGCAACCCACTCCGGTGTGGTCCCTCCCTGGCTGCCCACGGTCCGTCCTGCTCGTATGACCGCGGTCGTGCCACGTCCGCATACGCCCACGCGTGCTGGCTGCACCGTGCCCCCCCGGCCACGCCGTTCACCGGTGTCGTCGCCATCGGGCCATGGCCATGTCTTTGTCTCCGCATGTTCACGCATGCTAGCCCGTGCTAGTTGGTTGGCTCCGTGCTAGTGGGGTCGGCCTAGCTTAATTAGGGGCTAATCCCCCTCTTTCACTAACCCCCCTCACACTATGACAAATTGCTCCCCTATAGAACGTTTTAAAAAAAGAGGAATAATAAAAATAAACAAATACTTTTTATAATTAATTACATAGTTAATTAATTAATTAGTTAGTTAACTTAACTAAACTTAACTAGGTTAATGAATCACTATGTTTGGTAAAAAGAGTATGCCATGTGGGCCCAGGTCCATTAGCACTAATTGCACGAGTTAGATTAATTAAAATAAATTAATTTCTCTAATGGGACACTAACATGCGGGCCCCCCTGCTAAATTAATTTGTTTTAATTAAGAATAAACATTGGTTAGCCTTGTGTCGATGACACATGGGTCCCACTTGTTAGTTTGACGAGTCAAACCTTTGTGATGGCTCATGTCAGCATTATGCCATGCTGATGTCATAGTTGCAATTCCTATTTAAATTAAATCTGTTTAATTTTAGTATAATAATCAAACTTTAAAAATTAATATAAAATAATTCGAAACCTGGATGAAAGTATTTTGTACATGAAAGGTGGTCAAAAAATGAAACGAATCCGATTACGTTATCCGTTCGTGTGTCACGCGTCCCTAGCATAATGAACATAGAACTTTCCCATCGTTTTCACCTTTTCGGTAGTAGCCAGAGACCCGGAAAATATCCTCGGGCTTGTGGGCTCTACGCTCCACTTCCTCCGCTGATTCTTGCGCCAGTATTTTTAATATATTCCACAAAAATTCTTCGTAAATTTTTAGATCATTCTGAGAACTTTATTTCTGCCCAAAAACAACACTGTCACAGCCCCAGACCTAGAATTGTTTGTCTTTGCATCTCATGCATGCATTCCTGTTTTTTTTCTTCTGGAAATGAAATGAGGAGTGATCAAGCCTCATCATTTAATTTTTTGTCAAACAAGCAACATAAATATTGCTTCAAATTGATTCAAGGAAATGTCCCTGATTTTCCAATAAAATATTGGACTGAAATAAAAATGTCAACCAATATTTTGGATCACAGAAACTTTTTATATTGGATTTTTGATTTAATCAAACAACTATTTTAAATGGAATTATATTTTCTATATATAAATATAGCTTTGTAAATACTGAAACTATTATGTGGTGTTGGACATTTATAATTATTCCACATAAAAATATTATAAGGATTTTGCAAAATGATTTGGATTTATTTTCAAATCAACACAAATGTTAGCAAATAGAAAACAGAAAAGAATAAAGAGAAGAAAACAGAAAGCTTACGTGTCGCCCCTCCAGGCCCAGTCCACCAGGGGCGAGGAGGTCATCTTCCTCCTCTGCCAGGAGGACGGGCAGAGCCGTGGCGAGCTCGCCGTCGTGCCTCGCCACCTCGTGCTTCCACCTCCTCCCTGCGTGCGTGCCTCGTCGCCCTCCTCTCCCTTATCTTCGCGCCGCTGAGCCGCCCCCGACCCCTCTGCCTCATCTTATTCCTCCCTTTCTCTTCTCTCTTCTTCCTCCCGCCATTGACGAGCTCAGGCTCAAGCTCTCCACCGCCCCCTTCGGCCCTACTAGCCTACCCCGACCTGTCCTTCGACTCCGCAACGACGAGCCACACCTCCCCGCTGAAGGAATCGAGGCCGGACTCCCCTGATGCCGCCATCGCCGTCGTTCCCCTCGGCCGCCGGATGCCGTCGTCGACTCGCTAGTTCCGATGCACCTCCGAGCTTGCCGTCGACTCCATTCGAATCACCGTGAGCCGCTGACCATTTTCCCCCATCTCCTTGTCCTGTTCCGCGTCCCCAGCGCTAGCCCCACCACGGTCGAACCCCGCCGCCACTTCGGCTCCTCGCCGGCACTCTCTCCGGCGACCTGAGTTCCTCCTGATGCCCTGCCAGATCGGGCGCTTCGCCAGCTTCGCGTAGCCGCAAACCGCGTCCGATTTGGTGCCCTGTAGCGCCGTTTAGCTCAACTCCGGCGAGTCCTCCGCCGCGCCCGTGGTCGCCGCCGGCTAGGTTCTGGTAGCCCCCGACGTGGCCAACCTATTAGCCTAACTAAACCCCCAGAGCCACTGAAAGTGGGCCCCAGGGTGGGTCAAACACCAGTTAGGGGCTGGTCAACTCAGGGATTAGCCCTGGTCACCGACCAGTGGACCCCACTGGTCAGGTTTGACCTGGCCCAGGCGTAGTTGACTGCTCACGCAATGTTGATGCAGTGCTGACGCAGTAATTGATTTCCTATTATAAAATAAATCCAGGAAATTGCTAAAACTTGTAAAAATCATAGAAATTAAAATATAACTCGGATGAAAATAATTTATGTATGAAAAAGGATCAGAAAAATCCAAAGAATCTGATTATGGCATTCTCATGCATGTTTGAAAAAGTTAACATCACCAAATAGGCAAAATGGTGAATAGGATAAATTTCATATTTAGTTTGGAGATGGAAATTGATACTTATTTGAATTCTACTTCAATTGTTATGACCAAACATTGGTCAATGCAAATCAGTACCTCAAAATACTAACTCTATGCATGTTGGAACAATTTGTTATGAGCATTAGGTCGAATCAATTAAAAGGGTATCCAGAAAAATAACCGACTTGAAGTGATGTTTGAATCCTAATTCAAGCCAACTTCAACTTAAGAAATGATAGCCACATTAGCCCTGCCACCTTTCATTCCATGTCTTGAGCATGCATCATAGTGTTGCATTTCCGTGAAGTAATTTTTGTTCTTTCTTATTTGCCGGTGTTGTTCCCTCTCGGTAAACGATGTTTCCGACGATGTGATCGTTGACATTGATGAAGACTCATTGCTATCTTTAGACGTGTCAGGAAAGCAAACCCCCCTTGAGCATATTGAAATAAACCCACTCTCTCGCTCCTACTCTCTTTTACTGCATTAGGACAAACACGATTCAACTGTACATGTTATCGGTAGTTGAACCCATTCCTCCGCATGACCTGATTTTGTCACAGTAAATAGTTGAAACCACTTAGCATGAGTAGCAAATGCTTGAGCCTTGTTGTGCTTACTCATCCATGCTTGTTTACAATGCCTGCTATGCTTGGAGTCGTGTCGGGTCTGATCCATCTGGATGATGAATCAGAATGGTTGTGTTCATGTCCTACAGTGTGAGAGTAAAAGTGTGAATCCGATTTGGTAAAGGTAGCGATGAGATGCCATGTAGGAGTACATGGTGGGTTGTCTCATTGGGACCGTCCCTAAGAACTGAGGTCTGTGTATGTTATCCAAGACAAGATACTACCACACATTGGGATACTTAATCGACCCTCTTGGCTTATTAATCGCCTAGATCTTTGTCCAGGAGTTGCAACTAGTTTCTGGTGTTCGTAGGAAAAGTGTTGGCGGCTGTGTTTAGCTCTACCCGACGTGGTAGGCTTCTCTGTGGTAGATACACAGTGGCACGGTGTACCTAGTGGCACCCGGATGGTGGGCTTGGGAACCCTGCGCACATCGTTTCGGGCCGTAGAGGAAACCTCGGCCGGACTTCCTTGCGGGTTCAGGCTCAAATAGGCGATAAACCTGGACTAGGGTCTTGTGTGGTTAACGGTCATGGCCGACACCCACGCCAGTGCTTCCGCTTGAAGGTTGCCGAGATGCATGACGTGCACATGGTGATAAGTGGTGGGAGCGTGTGTGAAGAAGTATACCCCTGCAGGGTGATTTAATCTGTTCGAATAGCCGCGTCCTTGGATATGGACTACTTGGAAACATTTCGTGGTACATAGACAATTTAAATGGATACTCAAAAACATGCAAGATAAGTGTGAGTGCTATGGAAGGCCTTCTCGTAGGGAGACGAGAGTGGATCCTTAGTGGTGTATTGAATTGGTGAATATGTGGACTCATGTGCGCTATCCCACCTCAAAGAAAGAACTTGTAGTCGTAGTACAGGTTAGCCAAGAGTCAAAGCTGGCTTGCTGCAATCAAACCCCACAATCCTTCCATTGAAACATTATGCGTATGCAGATAGTTTTGATGTAAGACTTGCTAAGTACCTTTGTACTCACGGTTGCTTTATTTATGTTTTTGCAGAGAAGACTTAGACTCATTTAAAGGTTCTACGCGATGTGTTCGATGTTGACCGGAATAGCTTGGGAATCCCAGACAGAGGTCTGGCTCCTTTGGTAGGGTCGTAGTAGCTTTTCAAGCTCTTCCAGCCACTTTTAGTAGATGTCTGTACCCAGACATGATTTGCTTCCTCTTGTTGTTTGTATGACTTGAGTGTCGGGTCACGAGACCCCTGTTTGTAATATCATACTATGTTGAATCTTATGAGTCTTTAATAAATGGTTGAGTCATAGAGTTATGTTGTGATGCCATGTTGTATCCACACATATCGTGCATATTGTGTGTATGTTATGAAATGCATTATATGTGTGGGATTCGACACCTAGTTGTGTGCCTTTAGTAGTACTCTTTACAGGGAAATGCCTCTTTGTGCTTCTATCGAGCCTCGGTAGCTTGCTACTGCTCTAGACACATTGATTGACTGGCGTGTATCCTTCTTTGCTGCTATGTCTGTCCCCTTGGGGAAATGTCACGCGGTGTAATGGAGTCCTTGTAGCTTGCTACGACTCGTCTACACACGCTGTTGATCGACACCTGCTTTGCTGGGTTATGTATGCCTGTCCCTGTACGGATGTACCGCTTGAGTTTATAACTAGTCATGTCGACCCGGGTTCTTTGTCGTTTGAACGCTAGGAACATATTCATATACGTGAGCCAAAAGACGCAAACGGTCCCGGCCAAGGTAAGGTGGCAGCCGTGGAGTTTACCGTGCGTGAGGCCGCAAAGTGATGTGATGTGTTACAGGCTAGGTTCTTATGACTCTGGATCGGGGTCCCGACAGCTTTGGTATCAGAGCTTGACTGCCTGTAGGAAAACCAAGCAAAACTGGTCGATGTTGAGTCTAGCAACTCTTTAGTTATATAAGGGAATTGTTTGTGGAAGGGAACGTAAGGCTCTTTTTACTCCTTTCCTTGTGTCATTCTTATTCTGAGTCACCCTCTTCTTTATTCTACGGGATTTAAGAATTAGGCTTTCTCATCTATTCATTAGGATGACGAGTTACTATGCTGGAGACTTATAGAAAAGTTATTGTCTTCCTGGATCAATGTCTCCATAAGAATTCAATTGTTATGTTGTTAGTTTTCTTGCAGGTTGCCTCACATTGCATGCCCGTACAGCCGTTATGCTGTCCGAGTTTTCCAAAGTTCCCAAATAGTCTGATGCAATTGCAAATTCCTTCCTCTTTTCCCAATGTCTTATGGCTGGACAAAGCACACTAATAATTGTGTTGAGATACTCTATTACCTCGACGTTTTGTTGAAGTATTAGGAAAACATGTTCCTCAGAAAACTACCCAATAGTCTAGATGTGCTCTATGTTCCAGTGCGATAATTCTGGCCATCATTTTCGGAAACATCTCGTGATGTTATTTAGTTTTTAGGTATTCTATTTCTGGGTCTTTGAATCCAAGGATCATTCTCCTCATCTCTGTTGATAGTGTTGCTAGTACCTTTAGAATGATTAGTAACCTTGTTGTAGCTCCCAGGGTTCATGGTATATCATTCTTCCAACACCATGAATCATCTTTGGCAGAAGTTCTCCGTGAAGTAAAGATCATAACAAGAGTGCTCGTGATGAGTTCTCTACTCCATATTGTGATTCTGCCTACTCCGTCTTCTGCATGGGTTATCTGGAAGAATTATGTTGAACTCGTTCGACATTCTAATCCATGCATCCATAACTCAAGAAATCATGTGCTCTTGAGTTGGCCCTATCTAGTTGTATTTTGACCTTCATCATTGAAAGGATAGTCAAGAGTAGTTGTGCATTCATGTCATCGATGTCTTCTATTTCGTGGTCTGTCAAGTTGTTCTATTCTCGAATGACTGGGAGAAGCAAACTCCAGTACCACATCCATTTCTTGGATTGGGTCAAAGTAGTTGCAATCCGCAGATCAAAATGCCAATCTGGGTTTTGTTCTGTTCTATCTTGGAGTATTATCTTCTTTTGTCAAGAATATTATGAGAATTGCACCATCTCTTATGAGCTCTTGATGTAGTGATATTTCTCGCTATCATTATTCATCCCTCGGTTTCCGTGTTGGTTGTAACCGGAATATCGACAAGTGAACCATGATGTGTGAAATGAATACTCCTAGCAATATTATTGCTTGGTAGTTAATGGACAATAAATTCACTCTTATGGTGATGATGATTGAATCGTCATCCTAAGATTGACCGTGCTACCTAGTCCATGTTTCATGGTGCACTTTTCGATCAATGAGTTAGGATTTTGTCAATCCCTCGCTCTATTGATCACATCATCTTGCCCTGAAAAGCGAGATTGTTCTCGAGCTTAATAAAATATCGGTGGTTCGTGATTTTCCGAATATCTTCTCGGAAGTATTACCAGGTTGTTTCCTGACTTTTATGATAGAGCCCGTGATCAAGTTGGTTTCTTTATAAGCCATCTTCTCCAAGAATCCGTGTTGGATACCCCGAGCTAGTTGGTTAAGCTAAACAACAACTTGGGGAGTTGGAAGATAAAAGCTTCGCCTAAACTTAGCTCATTTAAAAAGGATATTTTTCCTGTTGTGTGAGTCTGAAGAAAGATGATATTTTCATCGGTTGATTCGTGTGATCAATTGTTGCATATATTATCTTGTTCAATTTTGATTTGAGTATGGGCTATTGTCAAATCAAACTCAGAACCAAAGATTGTAGTAACGGTGTCTTACTCATGGATTTCCTTGAGCCTACACTGTTGTATTCTTTGATCTGACCAATGCTATAATCTTGCTCACATAGATGTGGAAATCCATTTATATGGGTATCTTGATGAATTGTTGTTGAGCCCATCGGCAACATTCTAATTTGTTCCATGTTCTATGTTGGACATTAAGCTAGTGCTGGAAACTTTGTAGACATTGTCTTCGTGTCTCGTGCATGAGGTATATGTTAGGTGTAAGAAGTGAATTCCTCTAATTCATGTGCATCTGATGCAAGTCATAGCCGTGAATTCGAGAAAAGTAAATTTGTTTTCTTCGGAATCATCCCAAGTCAATCACGCAAGTGCGAAGTATTCTATGGTTTGATAGACTGATCATCTTCACTCCATATGTATCTCCTAGCACACCAAGACACTGATTGATTTGTTCAAGGAAAAGAAGTTAGGTGTCATTCCCGAAGGGCCCAAACGGAGTTGCACATGGCTTAGATATCCGCAATGATGGTTCCCAAATCAGAACTCGGTAGTATTTTGTTGTAAGACTTTTTCATGTGCTCATCATTGTCTTGGGCAGAGTGTTCACGTGGGTCTTGCGATCCAGCTCATGTTTTGGAGTTGTCTTCCGTAGTTCATTTTCTAGGAATCACGCAACGTTATCTCGTTGATTTGTGTTGCAAACTTTCTTTTTGGACATGCTGAGTCTGAAGCATTGTGGCACCAACCGGAGCTGAATCTCAGGCAGTTATAATGGTTGGAACTTTCCCCAAGAATTATAATATTGGTCTCTATGTAACCCGGTAAAGTGATGTAATGGCTAACACATCTAGCCGGAAGACTTGATATTGTAATGTCTTGTATCAACAATCTTAGCCATCTCCCGTGAGGTTTTGTATGATTTATTTTGGAAGTTGTTCCTCATGGACCTTTTGAGTCCCGAAGTCCGACCTATACTTGATGTGCTAAATATCAAGCATGATCTATAATTGGGTTGTGCTAGTACATCAAGGAGAACATTAGAAGCGGAGTGCTAAATGTCTCTCGGTCGATCAACGAAATTTCGTTCCCTTGGCACAGCTAAGGTGAAATCTGAGGAAGTGTTGTCTTCCTTTGCATCTGCATCCTCCATCTTTGTTCATCATAGTAGTAGGTTGTGTCACCAGGATCTTTGGCACGGATGTTGGTAAACCTTGATGAATATGGAAATGCTCAAGTTCTTGAGAGCACGCTCAGACACTAGGTTATATCCTCGGTAATACTTGGAATGTGCCTTCCGTTCGCCGAGTTGTTCAATAACCCTATTTTCTTTCCAACTGAGTATGCCATTCTTTCAAATTCCTCCAACAATCATTTGTGAATTGCCTTACCCTGGTATGAAGAGTTTCAATGATCTTAGGATCAAAAGTAATTCTTTTTGCCACTTGAGGGGAATAACTCTAAGAGTCACCTTCTTAAGGTGCCCCGTTGTAGTATGAAGGGCAACCTAATCCTCGTTACTTTGAAACCTCGCCAGCATATGTTTTAAGCCTGGATTTGTTGCCTACCAATTGAACCTCTCTCATATGTCTCATTTCCTCGTCCGTGTTATGTGTGTTGTGTCTCAGCTCAAGGGACGTTCCTACGTCTTATTCTATGAGTTGATCTTGAGTTGCTCGATCTTCGAGGAGATCGAATCTTATGTCATCTCTCTATTCTTTTGTCGTCAAGCTAGATGAAGACCTCAAGGACAAATATGTCAAGATCAACATGGTGCGATGAATCAACGTCATCGAGAGGAGCAAATGGATCGTGAATATTGTGATAGTTTAGTGTCCCCTCTTTCTGTTCCCGACTACGCTTGAATCTCGGGACGAGATTCTTGTTAGTGGGGGTGAGTTGTCACAGCCCCAGACCTAGAATTGTTTGTCTTTGCATCTCATGCATGCATTCCTATTTTTTTTTCTGGAAATGAAATGAGGAGTGATCAAGCCTCATCATTTAAATTTTAGTCAAACAAGCAACATAAATATTGCTTCAAATTGATTCAAGGAAATGTCCCTGATTTTCCAATAAAATATTGGACTGATATAAAAATGTCAACCAATATTTTGGATCACAGAAACTTTTTATATTGGATTTTTGATTTAATCAAACAACTATTTTAAATGGAATTATATTTTCTATATATAAATATAGCTTTGTAAATAATGAAACTATTATGTGGTATTGGACATTTATATTTATGCCACATAAAAATATTATAAGGATTTTGCAAAATGATTTGGATTTATTTTCAAATCAACACAAATGTTAGAAAATAGAAAACAGAAAAGAATAAAGAGAAGAAAATAGAAAGCTTACCTGTCGCCCCTCCAGGCCCAGTCCACGAGGGGTGAGGAGGTCATCTTCCTCCTCTGCCAGGAGGACGGGCAGAGCCGTGGCGAGCTCGCCGTCGTGCCTCGCCACCTCCTGCTTCCACCTCCTCCATGCGTGCCCGCCTCGTCGCCCTCCTCTCCCTTATCTTCGCGCCGCTGAGCCGCCCCCGACCCCTCTGCCTCATCTTCTTCCTCCCTTTCTCTTCTCTCTTCTTCCTCCCGCCATTGACGAGCTTGGGCTCAAGCTCTCCACCGCCCCCTTCGGCCCTGCTAGCCTACCCCGACCTGTCCTTCGACTCCGCAATGACGAGCCACACCTCCCAGCTGAAGGAATCGAGGACGGACTCCCCTGATGCCGCCATCGCCGTCGTTCCCCTCGGCCGCTGGATGCCATCGTCGACTCGCTAGCTTCGATGCACCTCCGACCTTGCCGTCGACTCCATTCGAATCAACGTGAGCCGCTGACCATTTTCCCCCATCTCCCTGTCCCGTTCCGCGTCCCCAGCGCTAGCCCCACCACGGCCGAACCCCTCCGCCACTTCAGCTCATCGCCGACACTCTCTCCGGCGACCTGAGCTCCTCCTGATGCCCCTGCCAGATCGGGCGCTTCGCCAGCTTCGCGTAGCCGCAAACCGCGTCCGATTTGGTGCCCTGTAGCGCCGTTTAGCTCAATTTCGGCGAGTCCTCCGCCGCGCCCGTGGTCGCCGCCGGCCAGGTTCCGGTAGCCCCCGACGTGGCCAACCTATTAGCCTAACTAACCCCCCCCCCAGAGCCACTGACAGTGGGCCCCAGGGTGGGTCAAATCCTAGTTAGGGGCTGGTCAACTCGGGGATTATCCCTGGTCACTGACCAGTGGACCCCACTGGTCAGGTTTGACCTGGCCCAGGCGTAGTTGACTGCTGACGCAATGCTGATGCAGTGCTGATGCAGTAATTGATTTCCTATTATAAAATAAATCCATTAAATTGCTAAAACTTGTAAAAACCATAGAAATTAAAATATAACTCGGATGAAAATAATTTATATATGAAAAAGGATCACAAAAATCCAAAGAATCCGATTATGGCATTTTCATGCATGTTTGAAAAAGTTAACATCACCAAATAGGCAAAATGGTGAATAGGATAAATTTCATATTTAGTTTGGAGATGGAAATTGATACTTATTTGAATTCTACTTCAATTGTTATGACCAAACATTGGTCAATGCAAATCAGTACCTCAAAATACTAACTCCATGCATGTTGGAGCAATTTGTTATGAGCATCAGGTCGAATCAATTAAAAGGGTATCTGGAAAAATAACCGGCTTGAAGTGATGTTTGAATCCTAATTCAAACCAACTTCAACTTAAGAAATGATAGCCACATTAGCCCTGCCACCTTTCATTCCATGTCTTGAGCATGCATCATAGTGTTGCATTTCCGTGAAGTAATTGTTGTTCTTTCTTGTTTGCCGGTGTTGTTCGCTCTCGGTAAACGATGTTTCCAATGATGTGATCATTGACATTGATGAAGACTCATTGCTATCTTCAGACATGTCAGGCAAGCAAACCCCCCTTGAGCATATTGAAATAAACCCACTCTCTCGCTCCTGCTCTCTTTTACTGCATTAGGACAAACACGATTCAACCGTACATGTTATCGGTAGTTGAACCCATTCCTCCGCATGACCTGATTTTGTCACAGTAAATAGTTGAAACCACTTAGCATGAGTAGCAAATGCTTGAGCCTTGTTGTGCTTACTCATCCATGGTTGTTTACAATGCCTGCTATGCTTAGAGTCGTGTCGGGTCTGATCCATCTGGATGATGAATCAGAATGGTTGTGTTCATGTCCTACAGTGTGAGAGTAAAAGTGTGAATCCGATTTGGTAAAGGTAGCGATGAGAGGCCATGTAGGAGTACATGGTGGGTTGTCTCATTGGGACCGTCCCTAAGAACTGAGTTCTGTGTATGTTATCCAAGACAAGATACTACCACACATTGGGATACTTAATTGACCCTCTTGGCTTATTAATCGCCTAGATCTCTGTCCAGGAGTTGCAACTAGTTCCTGGTGTTCATAGGAAAAGTGTTGGCGGCCGTGTTTAGCTCTGCCCGACGGGGTAGGCTTCTCTGCGGTCGATACACAGTGGCACGGTGTACCAAGTGGCACCCGGATGGTGGACTTGGGAACCCTGCGCACATCGTTTGTGGCCGTAGAGGAAACATCGGCCGGACTTCCTTGCGGGTTCAGGCTCAAATAGGCGATAAACCTGGACTAGGGTCTTGTGTGGTTAACGGTCGTGGCCGACACCCACGCCAGTGCTTCCGCTTGAAGGTTGCCGAGATGCATGACCTGCACATGGTGATAAGTGGTGGGAGCGTGTGTGAAGAAGTATACCCTTGCAGGGTGATTTAATCTGTTCGAATAGCCGCGTCCTCGGATATGGACTACTTGGAAACATTTCGTGGTACATAGACAATTTAAATGGATACTCAAAAACATGCAAGATAAGTGTGAGTGCTATGGAAGGCCTTCTCGTAGGGAGACGAGAGTGGATCCTTAGTGGTGTATTGTCTTGGTGAATACGTGGACTCATGTGCGCTATCCCACCTCAAATAAAGAACTTGTAGTCATAGTACAGGTTAGCCAAGAGTCAAAGCTGGCTTGCTGCAATCAAACCCCACAATCCTTTCATTGAAACATGATGCATATGTAGATAGTTCTAATGTAAGACTTGCTGAGTACCTTTGTACTCACGGTTGCTTTATTTATGTTTTTGCAGAGAAGACTTAGACTCATTTAAAGGTTCTACGCTATGTGTTCGATGTTGACCGGAATAGCTTGGGAATCCCAGACAGAGGTCTGGCTCCTTTGGTAGGGTCGTAATAGCTTTTTAGGCTCTTCCAGCCACTTTTAGTAGATGTCTGTACCTAGACATGATTTGCTTCCGCTTGTTGTTTGTATGACTTGAGTGTCGGGTCACGAGACCCCTGTTTGTAATATCATACTATGTTGACTCTTATGAGTCTTTAATAAATGCTTGAGTCATAGAGTTATGTTGTGATGCCATGTTGTATCGTGCATATTGTGTGTATGTTATGAAATGCATTATATGCATGGGATTCGACACCTAGTTGTGTACCTTTAGTAGTACTCTTTACAGGGAAATGCCTCTTTGTGCTTCTATCGAGCCTTGGTAGCTTGCTACTGCTCTAGACACATTGATTGACCGGCGTGTATCCTTCTTTGCTGCTGTGTCTGTCCCCTCGGGGAAATGTCACGCGGTGTAATGGAGTCCTTGTAGCTTGCTACGACTTGTCTACACACGCTGTTGATCGACACCTGCTTTGCTGGGTTATGTATGCGTGTCCCTGTACGGATGTACCGCTTGGGTTTATAACTAGTCATGTCGACCCGGGTTCTTTGTTGTTTGAACGCTAGCAACATATTCATATACGTGAGCCAAAATACGCTAACGGTGCCGACCAAGGTAAGGTGGCACCCGTGGAGTTTACCGTGCGTGAGGCCGCAAAGTGATGTGATGTGTTACAGGCTAGGTTCTTATGACTCAGGATCGGGGTCTCGACAAACACCATAGAAATTCTGCTGAAAACAACGTTAGTCCGGGTTAGTTCCATTGAAATCATGCAAATTGAAGTCCAATACAAGGGCAAAAGATTTTGGAAAAGTAGATACGATGGAGACGTATCAACTCCCCCAAGCTTAAAACCTTGCTTGTCCTCAAGCAATTCAATTGACAAGCTGAAAGAGACAAAAGAAAAACTTTTACGAACTCTGTTTGATCTTGTTGTTGCAACTATGTCTAACTCATAACCAGAATTTCAGCAAGATCACAAGCTAACAACATAAGCAAATGACATCTAGGTCTCACGATAAACTCATATCAATGGCATAATCAACTAGCGAGCAAATAATAATAAGTTTGAAACGTCAACACTTCAATCAAAACAATCATGAAGCAGTACGAACACATGGTATCTCGCTAGCTCTTTCTGAGACCGCAAAACATAAATGCAGAGCACCTTCAAAGACCAAGGGCTGACTAAACATTGTAATTCATGGCAAAGAAGATCCAGTCACAGTCATACTCAATAACAGTTAAAAGCAAAGCATAAAAATGACAGATGTGCTCTCTAATTGGTGCTTTTATAAGAGGAGGATGACTCAACAGGAACAAAAATAGACAGACCCTTCGTAGAGGGAAGCATTGAATTGCAGAGGTGCCAGAGCTCAAGCTTTTAAAAAGAGAGATGATAATTTTTGGTGGCATGCTTTCATTGTCAACGCAATTGCCAAGAGTACTCATCATGTTCCACGCTACACATTGATACGTCCATTTTGCATCATGTTTTCATGTTGACATTTATCGCTTCTTGGGCTGTTATTTCACTTCACGGTACAATTCTTATGCATTTTCTCTCTTATTTTGCAAGGTTTACATGAAATGGGAGAATACCGGCAACTGGAATTCTGGCCTGAAAGTGGAGCAAGTTTGAGATACCTATTCTGCGCAACTCCAAACGCCGTAAAAATCAACGAGGATTTTTTTCCTGATTTATCAAAACTACTAGGCCGAAGAAGTGCCATAGGGGCACCACGGGGTGCCCACAAGCCTGCACGGCACGACCACCCCCCCAGGTTGCGACATGAGGGTTTGTGGGCAGCCCACTAGCCCCCCTCTTTTGCTATATGAAGGGTTTTGTCCAGGAAAAAATCAAGGAGGAGCTTTTTCGTGGTTTCTCCGCCGCCACGAGGCGGAACTTGAGAAGAACCAATCTAGAGCTCCGGCAGGACGATCCTGCCGGGGAAACTTCCCTCCCGGAGGGGGAAATCATCGCCATCGTCATCATCAACACTCCTCTCATCGGAGGGGACTCGTCACCATCAACATCTTCATCAGCACCATCTCATCTCCAAACCCTAGTTCATCACTTGTAACCAATCTCCGTCTCGCGACTTCGATTGGTACTTGTAAGGTTGCTAGTAGTGTTTATTACACTTTGTAGTTGATGCTAGTTGGATTATTTGGTGGAAGAGTTTATGTTCAGATCCTTGATGGTACTCATTACCTCTCTGGTCATGAATATGATTATGCTTTGTGAGTAGTTACTTTGGTTCCTGATGACATGGGATAAGTCATGCTAATAGTAGTCATGTGAATTTGGTATTCGTTCGGTAATTTGATATGTTGAATGTTGTTTTTCCTCTATTGGTGTTATGTGAACGTCGACTACATAACACTTCACCATTATTTGGGCCTAGAGGAAGGCATTGGGAAGTAGTAAGTAGATGATGGGTTGCTAGAGTGACAAAAGCTTAAACCCTAGTTTATGTGTTACTTCGTAAGGGGCTGATTTGGATCCACTAGTTTAATGCTATGGTTAGACTTTGTCTTAATTCTTCTTTCGTAGTTGCGGATGCTTGCGAGAGGGGTTAATCATAAGTGGGATGCTTGTCCAAGTAAGGGCAATACCCAAGCGCCGGTCCACCCACATATCAAACTATCAAAGTAACAACGCGAATCATATGAACATGATGAAAACTAGCATGACAGAAATTCTCGTGTGTCCTTGTGAGAGTTTTTCCTCCTATAAGACTTTGTCGAGGCTTGTCCCTTGCTACAAAAGGGATTGGGCCACTTTTCTGCACCGTTGCTACTTTTGTTACTTGTTGCTCGCTACGAATCATCTCACCACACAATCACTTGTTACCGACAATTTCAGTGCTTGCAGATTTTACCTTGCTGAAAATCACTTGTGAGATCCTTCTGCTCCTCGTTGGGTTCGACACTCTTACTTATCGAAAGGACTACGATTCATCCCTTATACTTGTGGGTCATCACACATGCTATAGGAGGTTCCCAAACAGAAACGTAAAGTTTTGACTCCCCCACCACCGATCAATCACACTCCACGACTAGCCGAATACTCGGGTGCCGTCCATACCAACATCAATCCAGGGGGAGTTTTGTTTGCAATTATCTTTTCTATTTGAGCATGGAACTGGGCATTCGAATTACCGACCCCTTTCTCATGAATGATAGTGAATAAACACATATTGAGGATAACACGCCTAGCATGGAAGATAATGATAGCCCCCCGATACGTCTCCAACGTATCTATAATTTTTGATGGTTTCATGCTATTATCTTGTCAAACTTTGGATGTTTTGCATGCCTTTTACTTATTATCTGGGACTAACTTATTAACTCAGTGCCAAGTGCCAATTCTTGGTTTTTCCATGTTTTTGACCCCTTTTAGAGGAGATTTTGAAACGGAGTCCAAACGGAAGAAAATCCCCGAAAAGATTTTTTCTGGAACGGAAGAGGATCGGAGGACTTGGGAGCCAAGCCAGAAGAGCCCCAGGGGCCCCACAAGCCCCCACCCCATGGCCAGGGGCCGCGCCATCCAGGCTTGTGGGCCCCTGGAGGTCCCCTGACCTAGATCTTGCGCCTATATATTCCCAAATATTCCCAAAAAAATCACGAGACGATCGCAATTACTTTTCCGCCGCCGCAAGCTTCTGTCTCCGCAAGATCCCATCTGGGGCACGTGCTGGTGCCCTTCCGGAGGGGGCATTCGGATACGGAGGGCTTCTTCATCAACACCATGACGTCTCCGATGATGCGTGAGTAGTTCACCATAGACCTACGGGTCCATAGCTAGTAATTAGATGACTTCTTCTCTCTCTTGAATCTTCAATACAAAGTTCTCCATGATCTTCATGGAGATTTATCCGATGTAACCTTCTTTGGCGGTGTGTTTGTCGAGATCTGATGAATTGTGGATTTATGATCAGATTATCTAAGAATCTTATTTGAGTTTCTTCTAATCTCTCTTATGCATGATATCTTATCCTTGTAATTCTCTTCGAGTTGTGGGTTTTGTTTGGCCAACTAGATCTACGATTCTTGCAATGGGAGAAGTGCTTGGTTTTGGGTTCATACCGTGCGGTGACCTCACCCAGTGACAGAAGGGGTAGCGAGACACGTATCGTGTTGTTGTCATCAAGGGTAAAAAGATGGGGTTTTCATCATTGGTTTAAGATTATCCCTCTACATCATGTCATCTTGCTTAAAGCGTTACTCCGTTCGTCATGAACTCAATACACTAGATGCATGCTGGATAGCGGTCGATTTGTGGAGTAATAGTAGTAGATGCAGAAAGTATCGGTCTACTTGTCTCGGACGTGATGCCTATATGCATGATCATTGCCTTAGATATCATCATGACTTTGCGCGGTTCTATCAATTGCTCGACAGTAATTTGTTCACCCACCGTGATATTTGCTATTATGAGAGAACCTCTAGTGAACACTATGGCCCCCAGGGTCTACTGCACACCGTATTTTCAGCCTTACACTTTTTACTTCGTTGCACTTTCCGCCTTCAGATCTCACTTTGCAAACAATCTTGAAGGGATTGACAACCCCTTTGAAGCGTTGGGTGCAAGCTTGTTTGTGTTTGCACATGTACTTTGGACTTGACGAGGCCATCCTTCTGGATCGATACGTTGGTTCTCAAACTGAGGGAAATACTTATTGCTTCTGTGCTGCATCACCCTTTCCTCTTCAAGGGAAAAACCGACGCAAACCAGAGAAGTAACAAGAAGAATTCCTACGCGCCAGGGAAGGACTTTTGTTGCCGCAGCAGAAGAATTTTTGGCGCCGTTGCCGGGGAGGAAGATCAAGTCAAGAACTCATCCAAGTAGGTGAAGCAAACTCATCTGTTGCATTTACTTTGTTTGCCATTTACCTCTCGTTTTCCTCTCCCCACTTCACCAATTTGCCTTTTTCGTTCGCCTTTTCTTTCGCCCTTTTCTTTCTCTTGCTTTCTGCCCGTCTATGTGGGATAGTCTATCCTGATGGCTAGATCCACCAATTCGAACGATACTCCCGAGAGAGAAGTTCTCAATGTGAAACAAATTGAGGGAGAAAACTTAAAGGACACTTGGTATAGGATTTGCAATGCTCAGAGTAGATCTACTCATAAGCAATCCACTACCGTCTTGCTTCGCAGTTTTTATGTGGGTATTTCTCCTTGGAATAGGTATATTCTTGACACCATTGTAGGTGGAAATTTCTTGGGTAGCCATACCGTTGATTCTTACGGAGCTCTGATAAATTTGGTAGGCTTACCCCCACTCATGGGTAATGGAACTACCTTAACTCTGGAACATCTGATGCGTAGGTTGGACGCCATTGAAAATAAAGTTGTTACGATTGAAGTCATTGAGAATTTGGATAAAAAGATCCACAATCAAATCACTCAGTACGGATCCAAGGTGGGAATGGTTTTGAAAAATTTAAAGGAGAAGGAACCCACAGTTAACGAAAAGCTAGGTCATGATTCCGCTAGGATGGGCAAACTAGAGGATGTTATAATCAACTTGGGTTCCGCTTTTGCCGCTGTGCAGAATACTCCAAATTTTGCCTACAATAAAATCACCAAGTCTGTGTTTGTTCCTAAAAGTAGTGGTGAATCATCTAGAAAGAAATATGAAAACCTCAAGATGATAAGTGATCACGCCACTTATGGTTTGAGCACCAAAGACGACGATACGTGATTCTATCGCTCCTATGCCTAGCTAAGGGCGTTAAACAATAGCGCTTGTTGGGAGGCAACCCATTGAATTTATCTTTTTCTTTCTGTTTTGTTGCGTCCACACTTTCATAATTCTGTTGTGATTGTGTTTTTTGTGTTGCTTTTTGTGTTTCATCAAAGCAAAACCTTTATGACTAGTCTTGGTAATGGTTGTTTGATCCTGCTGGAAAAAGACAGAAACTTTTTGCTCACGAGATGATTTTTTATTTTTATTCAGGAAAGAGGTTTTGAGTTGATTACTTTTTCTGCTGATTGATATGCTTTTTCCCCATACCTTCGTAATTGTTCAGATTTTTTGAGGTACCAGAAGTATACAAAGTATACAGATTGCTACAGACTAGTCTGTTTTTGACAGATTCTGTTTTTGTTGAGTTGGTTACTTGTTTTGATGAAACTATGGTTAGTATCGGGGGGTACTAGCCATGGAAAAGTGAGAATACAGTAGCCCATCATCAATATAGATGGAATTCAAGTTTTCTATAATACCAAAAGAAGTGGTAGTTTGTTTTCTTTTACTAATGTTATCACAAGTTTCTGTTTAAGTCTTGTGTTGTGAAGTTTTCAAGTTTTGGGTGATGTTCTCATGAACAAAGAGATAAGGAGTGGAAAGAGCTCAAGCTTGGGGATACCCAAGGCACCCCAAGCCAAATTCAAGGACACCAAAAAAGCCTAAGCTTGGGGATGCCCCGGGAAGGCATCCCCACTTTCGTCTTCAAATCATCGGTAACATTACTTGGAGCTATATTTTTATTCACCACATTATATGTGTTTTTCTTGGAGCGTCTTGTATCTTAGGCGTCTTTCTTTTTGTTGTGTCACAATCATCCTTGCTGCACACCTTTTTGAGAGAGAGAGAGAGACATGCACTCATCGTGATTTTGCTAGAATGCTCATAGTGCTTCACTTATATCTTTTGAGCTAGATACTTTTGTTCTAGTGCTTCACTTATATCTTTAGAGCACGGCGGTGCATGATTTGGTAGTTGGCTTATGCTATGAATGTAGTCCCAAATGTGCTAGGTACCCAAAGAGGATGCAAAAACCTCCATCTTCAAGTGCATTGAATAGAAAGAGAAGTTTTGATTCCTCTCAATTAGTTTTGAGACGTGGATTCGGTAATATTGAGAGTTATGTTAGTAGGGTGTTGTGAATCTAGAGATACTTGTGTTGGAGTTAGTGATTCCCGTAGCATGCACGTATGGTGAACTCCTATGTTAGGAAGTCGGAGCATAATTGATCTATTGATTGTCATCCTTTGTGTTGAGGTCGGGATCACACGATGGTTTACACCTACCAACCCTTCCCCTCGGAGTATGGGTTTAGCACTTTGTTTCGATTACTAATAAAAACTTTTGCAATAAGTATGTGAGTTCTTCGTGACTAATGTGAGCCCATGGTATAGATGAACTTTCACCTTCCACCATTGCTAGCCTCTCTAGTGCCGCGCAATTCTCGCTGGTGCACAAACCCACCAAATTCCTTCCTCAAAACGGCCACCATACCTACCTACTATGGCATTTTCATAGCCATTCCGAGATATATTGCCATGCAACTCCCACCGTTCCGTCTCATGACTTGTGTCGTCACTCTCATATTGCCATTGCATGATCATACTAGATCGTTGCACATCCCGGTACACTGCCGGAGGCATTTCCTATGGAGTCATCATCATTGTGATCTTTGAGCTTTGAGTAACTAAAAAGTGTGATGATCATCATTATTAGAGCATTGTCCCATGTGAGGAAATAAAAAAAAGAGGCCAAAGAGCCAAAAAACAAAAAAAAGAGGGAAAAGAAAAAAGAGGCCTAAGAGTCCAAATAAAAAAATGAGAGAAAAAGAGAGAAGGGACAATGCTACTATCTTTTTCCACACTTGTGCTTCATGTTAGCACCATGTTCTTCATGTTTCAGAGCTTCTTGCTTTGTTACTACCATATGCTAGTGGGAATCTTCGTTTTATAACTTGGCTTGTATATTCCAATGATGGGCTTCCTCAAAATTGCCCTAGGTCTTCGTGAGCGAGCAAGTTGGATGCACACCCACTAGTTTTCCTCTTGAGCTTTCACATACTTATAGCTCTAGTGCATCTCTTGTATGGCAATCCCTACTCATTCACATTAATATCTATTAATAGGCATCTCCATAGCCTATTGATACGCCGAGTCAGCGTGACCATCTCCTCCTTTTTGTCTCACAACCACCACCACATTCTATTCCACCTATAGTGCTATATCCATGGCTCGCGCTCATGTATTGCGTGATAGTTATAAAAAGTTTGAGAAAGTAAGTGTGAGGATGATGGAGCATAGCCAGACTATATTATTTTGTAGGGATAACTTTCTTTGGCCTTGTTATTTTGAAAGTTCATGATTACCTTGCTAGTTTTCTTGAAGTATTATTGTTTTCATGTCAATAGCAAACTATTGTTTTGAATCTTACTAATCTGAACGTTCATGCCACGTGAAAGAAGTTGCAAAGGACAACTATGCTAAGTAGCGTTCCACATCAAAATTCATTCTTTATCACTTCCCTACTCGAGGACGAGCAGGAGTTAAGCTTGGGGATGCTTGATACGTCTCCAACGTATCTATAATTTTTGATGGTTTCATGCTATTATCTTGTCAAACTTTGGATGTTTTGCATGCCTTTTATTTATTTTCTGGGACGAACTTATTAACTCAGTGCCAAGTGCCAATTCCTATTTTTCCATGTTTTTGACCCCTTTCAGAGGAGATTTTGAAACGGAGTCCAAACGGAAGAAAATCCCCGAAAAGATTTTTTCTAGAACGGAAGAAGATCGGAGGACTTAGGAGCCAAGCCAGAAGAGCCCCAGGGGCCCCACAAGCCCCCACCCCGCGGCCTGGGGGCCGCGCCATCCAGGCTTGTGGGCCCCCTGGAGGTCCCCTGTCCTAGATCTTGCGCCTATATATTCCCAAAAAAATCAAGAGATGATCGCAATTACTTTTCTGCCGCCGCAAGCTTCTATCTTCGCAAGATCCCATCTGGGGAACGCCATGGTGCCCTACCGGAGGGGGGATTCGGATACGGAGGGCTTCTTCATCAACGCCATGACCTCTCCGATGATGCGTGAGTAGTTCACCATAGACCTACGGGTCCATAGCTAGTAACTAGATGGATTCTTCTCTCTCTTGGATCTTCAATACAAAGTTCTCCATGATCTTCATGGAGATCTATCCGATGTAATCTTGTTTTGCGGTGTGTTTGTCGAGATGCGATGAATTGTGGATTTATGATCAGATTATCTATGAATCTTATTTGAATTTCTTCTGATCTCTCTTATGCATGATTTCATATCCTTGTAATTCTCTTCGAGTTGTGGGTTTTGTTTTGCCAACTAGACCTATGATTCTTCCAATGGGAGAAGTGCTTGGTTTTGGGTTCATACCGTGCAGTGACCTCACCCAGTGACAGAAGGGGTAGCGAGGCACGTATCGTGTTGTTGCCATCAAGGGTAAAAAGATTGGGTTTTCATCATAGGTTTGAGATTATCCCTCTACATCATGTCATCTTGCTTAAAGCGTTACTCTGTTCGTGATGAACTCAATACACTAGATGCATGCTGGATAGCGGTCGATGTGTGGAGTAATAGTAGTAGATGCAGAAAGTATTGTTCTACTTGTCTCGGACGTGATGCCTATATGCATGATCATTGCCTTAGATATCATCATGACTTTACGCGGTTCTATCAATTGGTCGAGAGTAATTTGTTCAGCCACCATGATATTTTCTATTATGAGAGAAGCCTCTAGTGAACACTATGGCCCACAGGGTCTACTCCACACCATATTTTCAGCCTTACACTTTCTACTTCGTTGCACTTTCCGCCTTCAGATCTCACTTTGCAAACAATCTTGAAGGGATTGACAACCCCTTTGAAGCGTTGGGTGCAAGCTTGTTTGTTTTTGCACAGGTACTTTGGACTTGACGAGGCCGTCCTTCTGGATCGATACCTTGGTTCTCAAACTGAGGGAAATACTTATTGCTCCTGTGCTGCATCACCCTTTCCTCTTCAAGGGAAAAACCGACGCAAACCAGAGAAGTAACAAGAAGAATTCCTACGCGCCAGGGAAGGAGTTTTGTTGCCGCAGCACCCCCTGTCACCACATGAGCGGTTCGGGCATGCAAAACAGATTATTTCTTGAAGGTTTAGAGAGTGGCACATGCAAATTTACTTGGAACGACAAGTAGATATCGCATATAGGTAGGTATGGTGGACTCACATGGAACAACTTTGGGTTTATGGAAGTGGATGCACAAGCAGTATTACCGCTTAGTACAAGTGAAGGCTAGCAAAAGACTGGGAAGCGACCAACTAGAGAGTGACAATAGTCATCAAAATGCATTGAGATTAACTAACATTGAGTGCAAGCATGAGTAGGACATAAATCACCATGAACATTAATATCATAGAGGCTATATTGATTTTGTTTCAACTACATGCGTGAACATGCGCCAAGTCAAGCCACTTGAATCATTCAAAGGAGGATACCATCCTATCATACTACATCATAGTCATCTCAAAATTCATGTTGGCATCCAAGACAAACCATTATAAACTCCTAGCTAATTAAGCATGGCATCACAAACTATGATCTCTAAGTTGTCATTGCAAACATGTTTATCTCACAACAAAGCTGAATCAGGAACGATGAGCTAGTCATATTTACAAAAACAAAATAGATCGAGTTCATACCAGCTTTTCCAGGCTCATTCACTTCATCATATATCGTCATTATTGCCTTTCACTTGCATGACCGAATGATGTGAACAATAATAAGAGTGCTCGTGCAATGGACTAAGCTAGAATCTGCAAGCAAACACAAAGGAGAAGACAAAGTAATATGGCTCTTTAACAGATAAACAGATATGCATGCGAGAGCCACTATACATTGTAACCATGGTCTTCTACCTTGACCCAAAGAAAAAGAAAACTATTTACACGGGAAAGCTCCCAACAAGCAAAAGAAGAACAAGAAAATCTTTTTGGGTTTTCTCAAACTAGACAGACACACGAAAAGAAAACGAGAAAAAGAAATAAACTAGCATGGATGATACAGTGGAAAGTGTGAACACCGACAAACAAAGTGAAAGCATAAGCAAGAATATAAAGTCGGTGAGAAACACGTACTCCCCCAAGCTTAGGCTTTTGGCCTAAGTTGGTCTACTCCCAAGGATGGTCCGGGCGATACCCAAAAATCATAATGGGGGTTATACGGGAGCGCTGCAGCCACTGCCTAAATAGCTACCTCACGGAGACGAGCAGCCTTTGCCTCCCTCTCATACTCCTCTGCCTCTCCTCTGGTTATGTAATATCTCCATTTTATTTGAAAGTCAAAGAAGGCAGGAGCAGGAAGGGTAATATGGAAAACACGCTGCCGGTTAAATATTAAACGGTATAGGAGGGATTCATCATCCCCCTCAAGGAACTGATAGCGTGTCAAAGGGGTGCGATCAAGGAAAGCTGTATGGAGCGGAGTATCTCCTTCGCGGATGGGTACTCCAAGAAAATTTGCTATGCGAGTGTCATGGATCCCACCAAAGAAATCCCCTTCATTAGCATTATTATTCAGCCTCCTTGCTATTATAGCTCCCATGTTGAAACTTCTATCACCCGTAACTGCGCTCTTAAGAATACTAAGGTCGGGTGCGCAGAGGTGACAATGATCAATCTTGCCATTAATGCATCTGCCTATGAAGAGGGCAAAGTAATGCAAGACAGGAAAATGAATGCTCCCCATGGTAGGCTGCGTAATATCTCTAGTTTCTCCGACAGTTATAGCAGAGAAAAAAATCTCTAACCGAAGATTTAGGAGGATCATTGAGACTACCCCAAATAGGTATCTTGCAAATTCTATTAAAATCCTCTAAATCCATGGTATACGATTTGTCATAGAGATCAAACAGTACAGATGTATCACGACCAACTGAAAATTTGAATCTACGAACAAAAGAGGCAGTGAGAGCAACATCTATTCACATTTATCGGAGATGAATTCTTTGAGTCCGACGTTGTGAACTAGTGTATCAAACTCATCTCTGAAACCTGCCTCAATCATGAATTCATCAGAAGGTGCTTCCAGTTGCTCAACAATTAGCAATTGTCTTGCAATGGCCCACTAGCGTGTGGGATCGTGGTAGTTTTCGAGGGTAGAGTATTCAACCCAAATTTGTTGGTTCGACTCGATGGGAGTGAAAGGATATTCTCCAGTATTAGCAGTTGAGTTGTCGGCTCAACCACACCTGAAAGATTAGTATCTGCAAGCAGGATATAAGCAGCAAAGGTAGTATGATAGCAACGGTGCTAGGAAAGAATCTGTTGACGGCAGATTATTCCTAACTGAAGTATCAATGGCGCCAGAAAAGTATTGTAGTAGATAGTAGCAGTGTAACGAGTAACAACAGTAGCAAGGAACAACAATAGTGACAGCAGTAGCGAGTAGCAATAGTAACAAGTAACAGCAAGAGCAAGTAACAGTAGTAGCAACAGTAGTGACATCAGCAACACGACAAAGCAAGTAACAGTAGCACCAAGTAACAGTAGCAGCAACAGTAGTAACAGCAGCAGAGCAAAGCAAGTAACAATGGCACTGGGACAAACTCGTAGGCAGTGGATCGGTGATTTGTTGGATGACATTCATCATGCAACAGTTATAACACAGAGAGATATGTGGCTAGCTCCCGTTCGTCAATGTGATGTAGGCATGCATTCCGAGTGTAGTCATACGTGCTTAGGGAAAAGAACTTGCATGACATCTATTGTCCATCCCTCCCTCCCGTGGCAGCGGGGTCCAAATGGATACTACGGGATATTAAGGTTCTCCTTTTAATAAAGAACCGGACCAACGCATTAGCACTTGGTGAACAAATGAACTCCTCAAACTGTGGTCATCACCGGGAGTGGTTCCGGTTATTGTCACTCCGGGGTTGCCGGATCATAACACATAGTAGGTAACTACAACTTGCAAGATAGGATCTAAAACACACATATATTGGTGACAACATAATAATTTCAGATCTGAATTCATGGCACTCGGGCCCTAGTGACAAGCATTAAGCATGGCAAAGTAGTAGCAACATCAATCTCAGAACATAGTGGATACTAGGGATCAATCCCCGACAAAACTAACTCGATTACATGATAGATCTCATACTACTCATCACTGCCCAGCGAGCCTACGAATAGATTACTCACGAACGATGAAGAGCTTCATGGAATTGGAGAGGGAAGAATGTTGATGATGACGATGGCGACGATCTCCTTGATTCAGAGCCCAAAACGGACTCCAGATCTGCCCTCCAGGGCAAGAACGGGATGTGGCGGCGCCTCTGGATCATGAAACGCGATCAACTCTTCTCTCCTGATTTTTTCGGGACAAAAGGGAATAAATAGCGCTGGAATTGGGGGCGGCAGAGCCACGTGGGCCCCACAAGCCTGGTAGCCGCGGCCAGGGGGAGGCCGCAGCTAAAGGGCTTGTGGCCCACTGGCCCGTCCCCTCTGGTGGATGTTTGTGCAGGTATTTTTCATATTTTCCAGAAATATTCTCCGTAAAGTTTCAGGACATTCCGAGAACTTTCATTTCTGCACAAAAACAACACCATGGCAATTCTGCTGAAAACAACGTCAGTCCGGGTTAGTTCCATTCAAATCATGCAAATTAGAGTTCAAAACAAGGGAAAAAGAGTTTGGAAAAGTAGATACGATGGAGATGTATCAACTCCCCCAAGCTTAAAACCTTGCTTGTCCTCAAGCAACTCAGTTGACAAACTGAAAGAGAAAGAAAAACTTTGACAAACTCTGTTTGATCTTGTTGTTGCAACTATGTCTAACTCATAACAAGAATTTCAGCAAGATCACAAGTTAACCACATAAGCAAGTGACAGATAGGTCTCACGGTAAAATAATATCAATGGCATAATCAGCTAGCGAGCAAATAATAATGAGTTTCAGATTCCAACAATTCAATCAAAACAAGCATGAAGCAATATGAATAGGTGGTATCTCGCTAGCTCTTTCTGAGACCGCAAAACATAAATGCACAACACTTTCAAAGATCAAGGGCTGACTAAACATTGCAATTCATAGCAACGAAGATCCAGTCATATTTATACTCAATATCAATCAAAAGCAAAGCATAAAAATGACAAAGGTGCTCTCCAATTGGTGCTTATATAAGAAGAGGATGACTCAAGAGGAAAATAAATAGACAGGCCCTTCGGAGAGGGAAGCATTGATTTGCGGAGGTGCCAGAGCTCAAGCTTTGAAAAGAGAGATAATAATTTTGGGTGGCATGCTTTCATTGTCAACGCAATGACCAAGAGTTCTGAATATCTTCCATGATACTCATGCTATAGGCGGTTCCCAAACAGAAAAGTAAAGTTTTAACTCCCCCACCAGCAATCAATCACACTCCACGGCTAGCCGAATCCTCGGGTACCATCCATACTAACATCAATCCGGGGGGATCCTGTTTTACGGTT
This sequence comes from Hordeum vulgare subsp. vulgare, assembly GCF_904849725.1. Taxonomy (NCBI): domain Eukaryota; kingdom Viridiplantae; phylum Streptophyta; class Magnoliopsida; order Poales; family Poaceae; genus Hordeum; species Hordeum vulgare. Next base: position 535,128,633 of record NC_058524.1, read on the forward strand.
ATGTTTTTGATTTAAGCGTGGAACTGGGCATTCCAATTACCGGCCCCTTTCTCGTGAATGACAGTGAATAAACACATGTCGAGGATAACACGCCTTACTTGGAACGGTAGGTAGATACCGCAAATAGGTCGGTATCGTGGACTCTCATGGAAAAACTCTTCGGTTTATGGAAGTGAATGCACAAGCAGTATTCCACTTAGTACAAGTGAAGGCTAGCAAAAGACTGGGAAGCGACCAACTAGAGAGCGACAACAGTCATCGAGATGCAATGAGTTTGACTGACATTGAGTGCAAGCATGAGCAGGATATAAATCACCATGAACATGAACATCATAGCGGCTATGTTGATTTTGTTTCAACTACATGCATGAACATGCGCCAAGTCAAGCCACTTGAATCATTCAAAGGAGAATACCATCCTATCACACTACATCATAGTCATCTCAAAATCTATGTTGGCATTCAAGACAAACCATTATAAGCTCCTAGCTAATTAAGCATGGCATCAGAAACTATGATCTCTAAGTTGTCATTGCAAACATGGTTCTCTCTCAACAAAGCTGAATGTGGGACGACAAGCTAGTCATATTTACAAAAACAAAATAGATAGAGTTCATACCAGCTTTTCCAGTCTCAGTCAGTTCATCATATATCATCATTATTGCCTTTCACTTGCACGATCGAACGATGTGAATAAAAATAAGAGTGCTCGTGCATTGGACTAAGCTAAATCTGCAGGCAAACACAAAGGAGAAAACAAAGTAATATGGCTCTTTAACGAATGAATAGGTATGCATGCGAGAGCCACTAAACATTGTAACCATGGTCTTCTACCTCGACTCAAAGAAAATTAAACTATTTACATGGGAAATCTCCCAACAAGCAAAAGAAGAAAGAAAATCTTTTTGGGTTTTCTCAAAAGGACACAAAACAAGAAAACAAGAAAACGAAAATAAACTAACATGGATAATACAGTGGCAAAGTGTAAACACCGACTAACAAAGTGAAAGCATAAGCCTGAATGTAAAGTTGGTGCAAACACGTACTCCCCCAAGCTTAGGCTTTTGGCCTAGCTTGATCTAGTCCCAAGGAGGGAAATAACCAGCTCCGGGATACTCCGGAGCGGACTATGGATGCCACTGCTATGTGAGCTCCTCTAGCGGCTTGGGCACGGGCACCTGTGGTCTGGCGTCTGGTACTCGACTGGCGGCTCGGGCACGGGCACCTGTGGTTGGGCCAAGCCCCAATATGTGTAGATGTCCGAGGGCATAATAGTGTAGCTCCCTGCATGAAGATTGAACAAAGAAGGAGCAGGAAAAGTAATAGTCTCACGAGTACCCTGACTAAATACCAGGTTATAAATCATCCTTCCACCTATATCTCTATCAAGAAAGTCATGGCGAACCATGCTATCATAATCTAGATATCTCTCGGGAAGAAGCATCTCTTCTTCCTCCTCCAGTCTAACGGGTATCTGAAAATGTCTGGCAAGACGGGTAGCATAGATACCTCCATAGACGACACCTTTGGAACGGTTTGTGTTCAACCACTGAGCTACTATAGCACCTAGGCTATAAGTCTTATTGTTATAAAGGCCTTCGCGCAAAATCGCAAGGTCTGGAGAGCTAAGTGATCCAGTCTCCCCACGGCCAATCAAACATTTTCCCACAAATAATGAGAAGTACCGAAGCACAGGAAAATGTATGCTAGCAATTCTAGCGCGAGACACTCCTCTCTCCTCTCCAACAGCAATAGTATCTATGAAAGCCTCCAAGTCCCGTGGACGAGGATCATGGATATCCTCAACATGAGGTAATTTGCACACATTGCAAAAATCTTGTAGTGTCATGCGCTGGGGGATATCATATAACATGAACTCAACCATAGGAGGATTCTTCCTCAGATAAAATTTGAAGCTTTGAACGAAAATATTGGTGAGGAGGAGGTATTGTGGGCACTTATCTTCAACGAACGCGGTAAGACCTGTGTTCTCCGCCAAGTAATAAAAGCCTTCATAAAGCCCAGCAGCGCGCAAAAATTCATCACTTGGCCACTCGCACGCTCGAACTTCTGTGACTCAAGGAACCACGTACTTGGGGTGGTTCTTCTAACCCTCCTTGGGGTTACGGCTTGAAGAGCCTCTCAAGAACCTCCTCATCTTTTCCCTTTTCTAACTCTGAAAAATTCTGAAATTTTTAGAGACTTCGAAAGAAAAGTGAGTAAGGATTAACCCAACTCGTAGCAACTACTCCTACTAGTGCCTAGAGACCGTATCACGCGTTAAAACTACTTGGGACCAGCTAAAATCAACATTTCAAGCTCAAGATCAGGGTCACCAAGGTAGCAAAAATACGCGAAGGATAAAGCACTAGATAGAAACTAATTGGACCAATGGAGGATTCACTTAGCAAGGAGTAATTTCCCCAAAACGGTTCGGAGAATGGTGCTTTGAGCAAGGAGATCGAAAATCACAGCCAAATGAGCAAGAACACGGGTTTGAGTTGCGAAACGATTTTTTCTGTGGTAGAAGAAGAGGATAGGTGCTGGAATGAGTGGAGGGGGTCCTTGTGGGCCCCACAAGTGTAACGACCAAACCTCGAAGGATTTGAGTCTCTGTGCTTTACTGTGCTAGTCCCTGGATCGACTCGCTAGCACACACAGTATAGATGGAAACCAGAATAACAAGTGCATCATTTATCATAATGTATGATCCAGAATTTATAAAATATAACAATATGCATAGCACTTAGCTAGCTTTATTCTAATAAACAGCGGAAAAGTAGCAGAATAATAACGATGAGTCCCATCATAGCCCACTGGCGATGTTGAGTGAAGACTCGCGACCCTAACGGTACCTTACTCCTCGTCTGAATATCCTGCAACATGATACGTTGCAGCCATATAGGTCAATACTTTGAATGTATTGGCAAGTTACACAGGAAAAATAATATAACAGACCTACATGTATATGCATAGTATAACAAAAGAAAGGCTGATGGTTATTTTGCGGAAAGCTGATTTTATCCTCATAGCTACCTATTAGTCAAGTTTTAATTTGTTTGCTACAATAACTCACATATGGTTGAATTGGCATCTCCAACTCCAACCTATCACCATTATTAAGTTTCCCATCAAGCTTTATTAAGTGTGTCATCTGTCAAGATCATCCAACAACTGTAATGGCCTAGCTGCTCAAAATTGTCCATAACCGGGGACACGGCTAATCATGATTAGTTTATACACTCTGCAGAGGTTAGTACGCTGTACCCACTGGACCCAACCCGAAGATTGAGACGAAGTCTTTCAGAAGCAGTCACCTAGTCCCACAGGAGGCCCATCCCACCTATCATAGCTACATCAGCTGGCACATCCGGGTAAGGTTTCCACGACTCATCAACTAAGCCAGAGCCCATATTGGCCACTGGTCGCACAAGGAAGCTACTAGTCACTAAGTCTGTTTGATCTTTTTGAACCTGGGCGGCATTCCACTTACATTCAGAGGGTAGAAACCATGATGTTCTTGAAACCACCCAGCAATACCATATCCGCCCAGAGGTGTATTATATCCTGAATTACTACTCAATTTATTTTGTAGTAATCCTCACATAAACTCAATGAATACAGGAACCAATCCCCGTCTACATAGCATAGCAAAACTACAAATACCACGATCTTCAATGACGAGGGATATAGATTAATAGCATAGCAATAATAATAATAATCCTATACATGCATAAATTTTCATAGGGTGATATAATACTACATGCATAGAAAAATAATAGGTAAAGGATGATCAACATGTAACTTGCCTTGATTCTGATCGGTCACACACCTGACAATAGTTTGCGTCGCACTCCGCACAATCTACACGTTGCAAACAATCACACCAATCAATCACCACAATCAAATAACACCAAATAAAATCATCGGCAATAAAACAACTTGTTTAAAACCAAAGCATAAATAGCATGGCAACAGGTATAAAATCATCTACATGCTGATACGATGACAACGCAAAAAGAATCAACTAAACCGGATGAACGGTTTGCAAAATATGGCCTCCGGTAGGTTAAAATAATCTGTTTTAACAAAAAAATTAATTTTCGTAAAACTGAAAACTACTGGTTCTAACATGTTCTACTCATCAACACGAGATCACAGGAAAAAGAATTTCCTGAATCGGAGTTACGAGTAAAAAGATAAACGCGTTTCAAATTTATACCGAGAATCTGACAAAGCTAAAACAGATTAAAAACAGATTGAATTTCGTCCTGAAGCTGTTCATCAGGACTTGATGAATCCCTCGTGCGTGCGTTCTCACCACGAACAGTGGGGAAAAACGGAACCGTCTCGGTGTGGCTCCTCCGATGGTGCTCCGGTGGTGGTCGAACGGACTCCGGTGACGGCGGCTCCGCGAACTCCGACGAACACGGACGAACTCGGACGTGCGCGGCGTTGCTCCACGGTGCTCGAGGCTGCTGCGTGTGCGAGGCGGTGGCGTTGTGCGAATCGGGAGCAGGGGCTTCTGGACTTATATACTCGTGATTGGGAAAAGGAGTCCGTGGTCGATCTCCTTTCCTGTGCAGAAAACGACTCGGGGTAGAGAAGGCACTGGGCGTGGGACTCGCTCCTGGCTCGGGACAGGAGTCCTAGCGTTGGGCGCGGGGCGGTGGGGGTCCAAGCTCGCTGGCCTGGGGCTAAGTCCCCCTGGCTGGCTCGGTCAACGCTAGCTGGGAGCTGGCTGCTGGCCTCGCTCGTTGCATGGTGCGCTGGGGCACGCGGGGATGGTCCAGGAGCTGGGCTCGGTGGAGCATGTTGCTCTCCTCGCTGGTGCACGTGGTTTTCTGGCTGGGCTGAGCCTTTGGCTCGTCCTGGCCAGCTAGTTTTTTTTATTAAAATAAAACCTCAAAAATAAATTTAAAATAATATATGTTTTTTTAAAGAAAAACAAACAGAGAAAATAAATAATAATGTACGTATACAAAAATATATGCATATATATATATATAAATATATATATACGCATATAGCAATACATATAAATAAGTATATATAGATATACATATTATAACCTAATATAGATATATATAAATATAAAATAAATCCACCTAATAACTAATAAAGGAACCTAGTTCCACCTAATGCAAACTTTTGAAAATAGTTTTTTATGCAAGGACGATCAACGAGCTTTTAAAAACTCAACTAAAAATAATTTCAGAGATTATGAAATTTGCAAAACCAAATCGAACAACTTCAAATAACATTCTAAACATTATGCACTTTAATTCGATAGGGGAGAAGTCATATTATCTCCACTCCAATAAATTGCCCGCAGTTGCATAGTGAATGGAATTCTCAGAAGAACAAAATAATGCATAGGGAAAATATGAGGTGCATATGAATGATCTATTAACATCCTAATTTAGGAAAATTGGGATGTTACAAACCTACCCCCCTTAAGATGAATCTCGCCCTCGAGATTCGGGTTGGCCAGCAAATAGGTGTGGGTGATCCTGCTTGAGATCCTCCTCTCGTTCCCAAGTAGCCTCTTCTTCGGTATGATGATCCCACTGAACTTTGCATAACCTGATTGTCTTGGTGCAAGTAACTCTCTCTACTGTCTCCAGAATCTTAACAGGCTTCTCCTCATATGTCAAGTCAGTCTCCAATTGAATTGCCTCAAGTGGCACTGTATCTCTCAAAGGAACACCTGCCATCTCGGCATGACACTTCTTTAGCTGGGATACGTGAAACACATTATGAACTCCTGACAAAGCTTCTCGCAACTCCAGCTGATAAGCTACTTCTCCTCGACGCTCCAAGATCTTGTAAGGCCCCACAAAGCGTGGTGCTAACTTACCTTTGATTCCAAACCTCTTAATTCCACGAAGTGGTGAAACTCTAAGGTATGCACGGTCTCCTACCTCATATGTCACCTCCTTGCACTTTGCATCTGCATAACTCTTCTGTCTGGACTGTGCTATCTTTAGCCTGTCACGAACCAACCTGACTTTCTCCTCAGCATCTTTAATCAAGTCTGGTCCAAAGAACTGACGCTCTCCAACCTCATCCCACATCAATGGTGTCCTGCACTTCCTGCCATACAGAAACTCAAACGGTGCCATTTGCAGACTAGCTTGATAACTGTTATTATATGAGAACTCTGCATATGGTAAATTATCATCCCAACTGGACCCGTAGTCCAAAGCACAAGCTCTCAACATGTCCTCCAATATCTGATTCACCCTCTCAGTCTGCCCATCTGTCTGTGGATGGAATGCTGTACTGAACTCCAGTCTAGTACCCAATGATTCATGCAACTGACGCCAAAATTTAGAAGTGAACTGAGTACCTCTATCAGACACTACCTTCTTTGGAACTCCATGCAGACAGACAATTCTGGACATATAAATCTTAGCTAGCTTAGCACTGGTATAGGTAGTCTTTACCGGGATGAAGTGAGCGACTTTAGTCAAACGATCAACAACTACCCAGATAGAATCATAACATGATCGAGTCCTGGGTAATCCAGTGATGAAATCCATTCCAATCTGATCCCACTTCCAATTAGGTATAGGCAATGGTTGTAACAAACCTGCTGGTTTCTGATGTTCTGCTTTAACTCTCTGGCACACATCACATACTGCAATATACTCAGCAATTTCCCTCTTCAGGCTAGGCCACCAAAATCTCTCCCTCAAATCCAAATACATCTTAGTATTACCTGGGTGGATAGAATAAGGTGAATCATGCGCCTCCTGAAGAATCAATTTCCTTATATCTGCATCCTGAGGTACACAAATACGCTTCTGAAACCATATGGCTCCATGTTCATCCTCATGGAAATTCTTTGCTTTCCCTTTTAGCATATTCTCCTTTATCTCAGCAATATACTTATCATCCTTTTGAGCTTCTCTAATTCTGTCAAGCAAAGTAGGCCTTACCTCAAGTGTAGCCAAATAGCCTCTAGGGACCATATCCAATCTCAGATTTCTGAACTGCTCACATAACTCCGGTGGCATATCCTCAATATCAATTGCATTAGCATGGCTCCTACGACTCAATGCATCAGCAACAACATTAGCCTTACCAGGATGATACTGTACATTCAAATCATAATCCTTAATAAGCTCCAACCATCTCCTCTGTCTAAGGTTCAACTCCCTCTGAGTAAATATGTACTTCAGGCTCTTATGATCAGTAAATATATCACAATGATTACCAACGAGATAATGCCTCCAAGTTTTCAATGCATGCACAACTGAGGCTAACTCCAAATCATGTGTAGGATAATTATGCTCATGATTCTTAAGCTGACGTGAAGCATAAGAAACAACTTTACCTTCCTGCATCAAAACACTCCCAAGTCCCTGACGAGAAGCATCACAATATACCTGGAAGTCTTTATGTATGTCTGGCAGAGTTAAAACTGGTGCTGTGACTAAACGTTGCTTCAACTCCTGAAAGCTAGCTTCACAATCATCGGTCCAAACAAACTTATTCCCCTTCTTCAACAATTCAGTCATAGGCTTTGCAATCTTCGAGAAATTCTCAATAAACCTCCTGTAATAACCTGCTAAGCCCAAAAAGCTGCGAATCTCACCAACTGACGTGGGTGTCTCCCACTCTGTAACAGCAGCAACCTTGGATGGATCAACTGCAACTCCATTACCTGATATAACATGGCCAAGGAATGCTACCTCATCCAGCCAAAACTCACATTTACTGAACTTGGCATACAACTGGTGCTCCCTCAGTTTCTCCAACACCAAACGGAAATGCACTTCATGCTCTTGCTTATTCTTGGAGAACACCAATATATCATCAATGAAAACAACCACAAATTTATCCAAGAACTCCATAAACACCTTGTTCATCATATTCATGAAGTATGCTGGGGCATTAGTCAATCCAAATGACATAACAGTATACTCATACAGCCCATACCTCGTAGTCAAAGCAGTCTTTGGAATATCTTGCTTACGAATCTTTAATTGATGATAACCAGAATGAAGATCAATCTTAGAAAACACAGTAGCTCCCTCCAACTGGTCAAACAGATCATTTATCATAGGCAAAGGATACTTATTCTTAATGGTTACCTCATTCAGAGAACGATAATCAACACACATCCTCAAGGTTCCATCCTTCTTCTCCACAAACAAAATAGGGGCTCCCCAAGGTGATGAACTTGGGCGAATAAATCCTTGTGCCTGTAACTCCCTCAACTGCTTCTTCAATTCCTCCAACTCTTGAGGAGGCATTCTGTATGGTCTCTTTGCAATAGGTCCGGTACCAGGAATCAAATCAATGAGAAACTCAATATCTCTATCTGGTGGCATACCTGGCAACTCCTTCGGAAACACATCTGGATAATCCTTCACAACTGGCACCTCTTCCAGGCTACCCCCCTTAAGAGAGTTCACCTGCATCCTCTTATGTTGGTACTTACATACATATTTGATTCTTTTCCCTCCTGGTGCACTGAGAGAAATAGATCGACTAGCACAATCGATAACTCCTTCATATAATTGTAACCAGTCCATACCCAAAATAATATCCAGACCTTGTGACTTCAATATGATCAAATCTGTAGGGAACTCATGCTTCCCAATAGACAAGTTTAACTGATGGCAACCAACACCTGCTATCATCTCAGCTCCTAGGGAACTCACTCTAATAGGCATACTAAGGGTTTTGGTTGGCAATCCATGTTTATCAACGAATACCCTCGAAATAAATGAATGCGATGCACCAGTATCCAAAAGAACAAGAGCGGGTACTGAATTGATCAAAAACTTACCAATCACTGCCTCTGGCTCATTATAGACCTCCTCCACATTAATGTGGTTAACATGACCCTTTTGAAAGGGGTTTGGCTTGATGGATCCAGAAATCCCATTACCATTATTGCTCTCTGGGCATGCATTGGAATAGTGGCCCATCTTTCTGCACTTGAAGCACTGGACCTGTTTAAGGTCTCTCTGCACTGGCACATTCTGGCGGTTCTGGTTATTATTACCTCCATTACCATTACCATTGCCATTGTTGCCCTTGTGTCCATTATGATGATGGTGGCCATTATGATTGTGGCCATTACCTCCATGATGATGATGCCCATTACCTCCATGATTATGATATGAAGTGCGTGGCTTTTGCTGCGGTCCTGCATTAAAACTGTTGTTGCTATACTTCCTCTTGCAATTCTCTATTGCCTGATGCTTTCCCTCAAGCACAATAGCCTTATCAACAAGCTCCTGATAATTTCAAAAGTGGCCACGGTCAACTGAACTCCCAAATCATCATTCAGGCCCTCCAAGAACTTCTCTTGTCTAGCTGCATCAGTATTAACATCATTAGGAGCATAACGTGCAAGTTTGTTGAACTCCTCCACATACTCATTAACTGAGCGACCTCCCTGACGCAAGCTGCGAAACTCCTTCTTTAGACTCAAGGCGCCAGCAGACACATGTGCGGCGCGGAAAGCTGCCTCAAACTGCGCCCATGTGATAGTATCAATGGGATAGGTGACCAAGTAGTTGTCCCACCAAGCTGCGGCAGGACCCTCCAATAGATGTGAGGCAAACCTCACCCTCTCTGCATCTGTGCATCCAACGGTCTGCAGGTTCCTACCAATAGATCAAAGCCAATCATCCGCCATAATAGGTTCGGGGCTGCTGGAGAACCTCTGAGGATTCAACCTCAAGAACCTAGTGAGCATATCCATAGGTGGCGGAGGCGGTGGGTTGTTGTTGTTATTGTTGGCCAAACTCTGGGCAAGCAACTGGATCAACTAGCCTTGTCCCTCAAGTATCTGCCGCACATATTGCGGTGCATCATTGTCATTGCCATCATTGTTGCCTGCTCCTGCATTTCCGTCCCTAGGCTCACGTCTCGGCCGCATCTGGTGGGCAAGAATAGATAAGAAAATAGATAGAATAGGTCTAAAGGAATATAGATATTCTACCCATATGCATATTATGATCAAGGTAATATATATGAGGCAACAAAACAACATAACAAATAACACAAACAAGCATGACAATAATCAAACATATCTATATATATAGTCGAATAATCTCGACAAGATCCTAGTTTCACAAACATGCAAAATAACAATCAAGCAAGAAACCTAGTATCGTTATGCCACAAAGCGGGCATAAACAGATACGCTAGCACGTTAATATCGCAAATAAAACAAGAAAAGTGGTGGTCTCAGCACTAGTTCCTACTTAAGCTGGTCAAGATACTAGGGTGGTTGTCTAATGAAAGAGTAAGATGTAGACAAAGTGTATAGAATAAATTTAGACTCCTATGGCTTTTCTAATCCATTTTATAGGGTCACGACCTACAGTCAACGCATTGCTCTGATGCCATCTGTAACGACCAAACCTCGAAGGATTTGAGTCTCTGTGCTTTACTGTGCTAGTCCCTGGATCGACTCGCTAGCACACACATTATAGATGAAAACCAGAATAGCAAGTGCATCATTTATCATAACGTATGATCCAGAATTTATAAACTATAACAATCTACATAGCACTTAGCTAGCTTTATTCTAATAAACAGCGGAAAAGTAGCAGAATAATAACGATGAGTCCCATCATAGCCCACTGGCGATGTTGAGTGAAGACTCGCGACCCTAACGGTACCTTACTCCTCGTCTGAATATCCTGCAACATGATACGTTGCAGCCATATAGGTCAATACTTTGAATGTATTGGCAAGTTACACAGGAAAAATAATATAACAGACCTACATGTATATGCATAGTATAACAAAAGAAAGGCTGATGGTTATTTTGCGGAAAGCTGATTTTATCCTCATAGCTACCTAATAGTCAAGTTTTAATTTGTTTGCTACAATAACTCACATATGGTTGAATTGGCATCTCCAACTCCAACCTATCACCATTATTAAGTTTCCCATCAAGCTTTATTAAGTGTGTCATCTGTCAAGATCATCCAACAACTGTAATGGCCTAGCTGCTCAAAATTGTCCATAACCGGGGACACGGCTAATCATGATTAGTTTATACATTCTGCAGAGGTTAGTACGCTATACCCACTGGACCCAACCCGAAGATTGAGACGAAGTCTTTCAGAAGCAGTCACCTAGTCCCACAGGAGGCCCATCCCACCTATCATAGCTACATCAGCTGGCACATCCGGGTAAGGTTTCCACGACTCATCAACTAAGCCAGAGCCCATATTGGCCACTGGTCGCACAAGGAAGCTACTAGTCACTAAGTCTGTTTGATCTTTTTGAACCTGGGCGGCATTCCACTTACATTCAGAGGGTAGAAACCATGATGTTCTTGAAACCACCCAGCAATACCATATCCGCCCAGAGGTGTATTATATCCTGAATTACTACTCAATTTATTTTGTAGTAATCCTCACATAAACTCAATGAATACAGGAACCAATCCCCGTCTACATAGCATAGCAAAACTACAAATACCACGATCTTCAATGACGAGGGATATAGATTAATAGCATAGCAATAATAATAATAATCCTATACATGCATAAATTTTCATAGGGTGATATAATACTACATGCATAGAAAAATAATAGGTAAAGGATGATCAACATGTAACTTGCCTTGATTCTGATTCAGAAGGTCACACTCTTGACAATAGTTTGCGTTGCACTCCGCACAATCTACACGTTGCAAACAATCACACCAATCAATCACCACAATCAAATAACACCAAATAAAACCTCAAAAATAAATTTAAAATAATATATGTTTTTTTTAAAGAAAAACAAACAGAGAAAATAAATAATAATATACGTATACAAAAATATATGCATATATATATATAAAAAATATATATATACGCATATAGCAATACATATAAATAAGTATATATTGATATATATATTATAACCTAATATAGATATATATAAATATAAAATAAATCCACCTAATAACTAATAAAGGAACCTAGTTCCACCTAATGCAAACTTTTGAAAATAGCTTTTTATGCAAGGACGATCAACGAGCTTTTAAAAACTCAACTAAAAATAATTTCAGAGATTATAAAATTTGCAAAACCAAATCGAACAACTTCAAATAACATTCTAAACATTATGCACTTTAATTCGACAGGGGAGAAGTCATATTATCTCCACTCCAATAAATTGCCCGCAGTTGCATAGTGAATGGAATTCTCAGAAGAACAAAATAATGCATAGGGAAAATATGAGGTGCATATGAATGATCTATTAACATCCTAATTTAGGAAAATTGGGATGTTACAACAAGCTTGGTAGCCGCGGCAAGGGGGGAGGCCGCGGCTACAGGGCTTGTGGCCCACTGGTGTGGCCCCCAAGCTAGCTCTCAGTCCCAGTATTTTTCAAAAAATCCAGAAAAAATCATATTTGTTTTTCAGGACCATCGGAGCACTTTTATTTTCGGAGTATTTTTCTCTGGGACGCTAAAATAGAAAACAAGAAAAACTGAACTAAATCTATCATTTTTCTTCTAGGCAACAGAAAGTGAAGGCTTAAAACAGAGGTATGTGACTCTTTGATTCATCCATTTCATGGTCATCGAAAGAAATCCGTCAATGGGGTTGATCAAATCCTCATGACAAAACCTTTTCGAATCGCAAGAGGAAACAGATAATTGTCGAATAGCCACTAATTCACCTAAATGGGGATATGTATCTCCCCAAAAAGCAAATCATACTTCATCTTGACACGAGGAATAGGGCATTCAAAGCTCCCAATAAGAATCGATGAAGTTTTTTCGATAGCATTGATGCAATGTACTTGATATCGTTTCTTCGGAAAGTGCACTGTATGCTCATTACCATTGACATAGAAGGTGACATTGCCTTTGCTGCAATCTATAACAGCCCTTGCGGTGTTTAAGAATGGTCTTCGAAGAATGATTGCCATGGCATCATCCTCAGGAATATCCAGGATAACAAAGTCCGTTAAGATAGTAACGTTAGCAACCACCACGGGCACATCCTCGCAAATGCCGACTGGGAAAGCAATTTATTTGTCAGCCATTTGCAGAGAGATTTCAGTGGGTGTCAACTTATCCAGTTCATTACTACGATAAAGAGAGAGAGGCATAACACTAACACCGGCTCCAAGGTCACATAAGGCAGTTCTTACGTAGTTTCCTTTAATGGAGCAAGGTATAGTGGGAACTCCGGGATCACCAAGTTCCTTAGGAGTTCCACCTTTGAAAGTGTAATTGGTGAGCATGGTGGAGATCTCAAGATCTGGTATCTTCCGTTTATTAGTCACGATATCTTTCATGTACTTGGCATATGGAGACATTTTGAGCATATCAATTAACCGCATCTGCAGAAAGACGGGTCTCAAGATTTCAATAAAGCGCTCAAAATCCTCATCATCCTTTTTCTTGGATGGCTTAGGAGGAAATGGCATGGGTCTCTGAACCCATGGCTCCCTTTCTTTACCATGCTTCCTAGCAGTGTAGTCATTCTTATCGTATCTCTTAGGTTGTGGGTTATCAGGATTAACCGTAGGTTCAATCTCCGCATCCTTATCATTGCTAGGTTGAGCATTATTATGAACACCGCTGTCCATATTGTCACCAGGTTCATGTTCATCACCAGATTGTGTTTCTGCATCAGACGCAGAAATATCATTTGGTTCATCAGGTGTGACAGTATTTGCTGAACTGACATGTAGGTTTCTATCATCCTTCTTCTTATTCTTAGGATGACTGGGTGTATCAGCATTAATTCCTTGAGAATCTTGATCAATTCTCTTAGGATGTCCTTCAGGATACAAAGGTTCCTGAGCCATTTTGCCTCCTCTAGTAATGACTCTGACAGAGTTGTCATTTAATTCATTGAGCAAGTCATTCTGAGCTTTAAGTACTTGTTCTACCTGAGTAGTAAACATAGAGGCATGTTTACTCAGAAGCTTGAGACCATTGACATTTGTGTCTACACAAGCACTTAAATGACTAAGCATACGAGTACTTTGTTCCAATTGTCTGCTAACATAATCATTGAAACTCTGTTGTTTGGCAACAAAGTTGTCAAATTCATCAAAGCATAGGCTAGCAGGTTTGTCAAAAGGAATATCACTCTCATTGAATCTACGCAGAGAATTCACCTCAACTACTTGTATCGGGTTATCGAGACCATGGATCTCTTCGATAGGCGGTAGATTTTTGACTTCTTCAGACCTAATGCCTTTCGCTTGCATAGATTTCTTCGCTTCTTGCATATCTTCGGGACTGAGGAATAGAATACCTCTTTTCTTAGTAGTTGGCTTAGGAGGTGGTTCGGGGATAGTCCAGGCATTATCGTTGATCAAGATGTTATTCAGTAGGATCTCAGCTTGTTCTATAGTTCGTTCCCTAAAAACACAACCGGCACAACTATCTAAGTGGTCTCTAGAAGCATCGATAAGTCCGTTATAGAAGATATCAAGTATCTCGTTCTTCCTAAGAGGGTGATCAGGCAAAGCATTCTGTAGCTGGATGAGCCTCCCCCAAGCTTGTGGGAGACTCTCTTCTTTGAGTTGAGCAAAGTTGTATATTTCCTGCAAGGCAGCTTGCTTCTTATGGGGAGGGAAATATCTCTCACAGAAGTAATAGACAATATCCTGGGGACTACTCACACATCCAGGAGCAAGAGAAGTGAACCAGGCTTTAGCGTCATCCTTTAGAGAGAAAGGAAACAACTTAAGGATATAGTAGTAGCAGATCTTCTCCTCACTAGTGAAAAGGGTGGCTATATCGTGTAGTTTGGTAAGATGGGCTACGACCGCCTCAGACTCATAACCGTGGATAGGATCAGATTGGACTAGAGAGATTATCTCAGGGTCGATAGAGATTTCATAATCCTCATCGGTGATAAAGATAGGTGAAGTGGCAAACTTCGGGTTGTATTTCATCCTAGCTTTCAGAGATTTTTCCTTCCACTTGAGAAGTAATTTCTCAGCGTCATAGGCATCCTTACACGCAAGAAAATCCTCAGCCATCTCTCCCTCCATGACATAACCCTCAGGTATATCAGGCAATTCATATCTAGGAGAGCTAGATCTAGCAAGAGCAAAAGCAGGTTCTATCTCAATAGTATCAGCAGTTTCAGAAGCATCACGAGCATTGGAAGTAACTCTAGCAATATGTGCATCAAGGAATACCCCTAGTGGCATATCAGGCAAAGTAGTATCTCTAGCAGTATCAAGCATAGCATCATCAGGCAAAATAGCATCTCTAGCATCATCAGGCAAAGCAGTATCAAGCATAGCATCATCAATAGAAGAAGCATCTCTAGCATCATCTAGCACATGCAACATATCAAGATTTCTAGCAGGAGGTGGTGTCGCAAACTTACTCATAACTGAAGGTGAATCAAGTGCAGAGCTAGATGGCAGTTCCTTACCTCCCCTCGTAGTTGAGGGCAAGACTTTGGTTCTTGGATATTTCAGATTCTTCATAGTGATCAGCAGATATAAATCCCAAGTGACTCAGAGAATATAGGTGTCCTCCATGGCAACGGCGCCAGAAAAGAGCTGCTTCCAGTTGCTCAACAATTAGCAATTGTCTTGCAATGGCCCACCAGCGTGTGGGATCGAGGCAGTTTTCGAGGGTAGAGTATTCAACCCAAATTTGTTGGTTCGACACGATGGGAGTGAAAGGATATTCTCCAGTATTAGTAGTTGAGTTATCGGCTCAACCATACCAGAAAGATTAGTATATGCAAGCAGGATATAAGCAGGAAAGGTAGTATGATAGCAACGGTGCTAGGAAAGAATCTGTTGACAGCAGATTATTCCTAACTGAAGTATCAATGACGCCAGAAAAGTATTGTAGCAGATAGTAGCAGTGTAACGAGTAATAGCAGTAGCAAGGAACAACAATAGTGATAGGAGTAGCGAGTAGAAACAGTAGCAAGTAACAACAACATCAAGTAACAGTAGTAGCAACAATAGTGAGAGCAGCAGCAGGACAAAGCAAGTAACAGTAGCAGCAACAGTAGTAACAACAGCAGAGTAAAGCAAGTAACAATGGCAGTGGGACAAACTCGTAGGCAATAGATCAGTGATTTGTTGGATGACATTCATCATGCAACAGTTATAACACGGAGAGATATGTGGCTAGCTCCCGTTCGTCAATGTGATGTAGGCATGCATTCCGCGTGTAGTCATACGTGCTTAGGGAAAAGAACTTGCATGACACCTATTGTCCATCCCTCCCGTGGCAGCAGGGTCCAAATGGATACTACGGGATATTAAGGTTCTCCTTTTAATAAAGAACTGGACCAACGCATTAGCACTTGCTGAACACATGAACTCCTCAAACTATGGTCATCACCGGGAGTGGTTCCGGTTATTGTCACTCTGGGGTTGCCGGATCATAACACATAGTAGGTAACTACAACTTGCAAGATTGGATCTAAAACACACATATATTGGTGACAACATAATAATTTCAGATCTGAATTCATGGCACTTGGGCCCTAATGACAAGCATTAAGCATGGCAAAGTAGTAGCAACAGCAATCTCAGAACATAGTGGATACTAGGGATCAATCCCCGTCAAAACTAACTCGATTACATGATAGATCTCATACTACTCATCACCGCCCAGCGAGCCTACGAATAGATTACTCACGAACGATGAAGAGCTTCATGGAATTGGAGAGGGAAGAAGGTTGATGATGACAATGGCGACGATCTCCTTGATCCGGAGCCCAAAACGGATTCCAGATCTGCCCTCCAGGGCAAGAACGGGATGTGGCGGCACCTCTGGATCGTGAAACGCGATGAACTCTTCTCTTTTGATTTTTTTCGGGATGGAAGGGAATAAATAGCGCTGGAATTGGGGCGGCAGAGGGCTTGTGGCCCACTGGCCCGTCCCCTCCGGTGGATCTTTGCGCAGGTATTTTTTCATATTTTCCAGAAATATTCTCCGTAAATTTTCAGGACGTTCCGAGAACTTTCATTTCTGCACAAATACAACACCATGGCAATTTTGCTGAAAACAGCGTCAGTACGGGTTAGTTCCATTCAAATCATGCAAATTAGAGTCCAAAACAAGGGCAAAAGAGTTTGGAAAAGTAGATACGATGGAGACGTATCAGAAGGCCATTCACATGCTTGTACATGTGCGTTCCTCGGTTGGTAAGGATCGGGCTCCCGAACCGCAAGACGGGGACCTCTCTTGCTAGAGGAACCACCATGATAGTTTCTCCTGAACATCTTCCTCTTCTGAAATTTTCAGTGACCCAAAGAAAAAGTGAACAAGGCTCAACTAAACTCGTAGCAACTACTCCCTCAAGTGCCTAGAGGCCATATCACGCATCAAAACTACTTGGGACCAACTAAAATTTGCATGCAAAGCTCAAGATCAGGGTCACCGAGGCAGCAAAAATACGCGAAGTATAAGGCAGTAGAGCAAAAAATAATTTGACCAATGGAGGACTCACTTACCAAGGAGTAATTTCCCCAAAACAGTTCGGAGAATGGTGCTTTGCACAAGGAGATCGAAAATCCCAGCAAGAAGAGCAAGAACACTGGTTTGAGCTGTGAAACGATTTTTTCTAGAGATAGGAGAACTAGATGGGATCTAGAATGAGTGGAGGGGGTGCACGTGGTCCCCATAGGCCTGGTAGACGCGGCCAGGTGGGTGCCCGCGCCTCCAGGGCTTGTGGCCCACTGGTGAAGCCCCCAGACTAGCTCTTCGTTTCAGTATTTTTCAAAAATTCCCAAAAAAATCATACTTGATATTCAGGACGTTCGGAGAACTTTTATTTTCGTGGTTTTTTTCTACGGGACGCTAGAACAGAAAATAGGGAAAACTAAGCTAAACCTATCATTTTTCTTTTAAGCAACCAAAGGTGAAAGCTTGGAACAGAGGTTTGTGACTCCTCGATTCATCCATCTCATCGTCACCGAAAGAAATCCGTCAATGAGGTTGATCAAGTCTCCGTGACAAACTTTTCCGAATCGCAAAAGAGAACAGAGAATTTTCGAATAGTCACTAGGTCACCTCAATGGGGATATGTATCTCCCCAACAAGCAAATCATACTTCATCTTGACAGTAGGTATAGGGCATTCAAAGCTCCCAATAAGAATCGATGAAGTTTTTTTGATAGCATTGATGCAATGTACTCAATATTGTTTCGTCGGAAAGTGCACCGTATGCTCATTACCGTTGACATGGAAAGTGACATTGCCTTTGTTGCAATCTATAATAGCTCCTACAGTGTTTAAAAAGGGTCTTCCAAGGATGACCTTCATGGCATCATCCTCGGGAATATCCAGAATAACAAAGTCTCCAAGGTCACTTAGCAACCACCACAGGCACATCCTCGCAAATGCCGATAGGGAAAGCAGTTGATTTGTCGGCCATTTCCTGAGAGATTTCAGTGGGTGTCATCTTATCCAATTCAAGCCTACGATAAAGAGAGAGAGACATAACACTAACACCGGCTCCAAGGTCGCATAAAGCAGTTCTAACGTAGTTTCCTTTAATGGAGCAAGGTATAGTGGGCACTCCGGGATCACCTAGTTTCTTAGGAGTTCCACCCTTGAAGGTATAATTAGCGAGCATGGTGGAAATCTCAACCTCAGGTATCCTCCTCTTATTAGTCACAATATCCTTCATGTACTTAGCATACGGAGACATTTTGAGCATATCTGTCAAACGCATTTGCAGAAAGACAGGTCTAATCATTTCAATAAATCTCTCAAAATCCTCATCATCCTTTTTCTTGGATGGTTTGGGAGGAAATGGCATGGGTTTCTGAACCCATGGTTCCCTTTCTTTACCATGCTTCCTAGCAACGAAGTCGTTCTTATCATATCTTCTATTCTTAGGCTGTGGGTTATCAAGATCAATAGGTTCAATTTCTACATCCTTATCATTGCTAGGTTGAGCATCAACATGAACGTCACTATTGATATTATCATTAGGCTCATGTTCATCACCAGATTGTGTTTCGGCATCAGAGACAGAGACATCGTTTGTACTCTCAGGTGTAGCAGCAACAGGGTTGCTAGCGTGCAGGTTCCTATCATCTTTCTTCTTCTTTCTACGATGACTAGGTGCATTAGTGCTAACTCCTAGAGAATCTTGTTCAATTCTCTTAGGATGACCCTCAGGATACAAAATTTCCTCGGTTATTCTACCGCCTCTAGTGACGACTCTGACAGAATTGTCATTCAACTCATTGTGCAAGTCATTCTGAGCCTTAAGTACTTGTTCTACTTGAGTAGTAACCATAGCATACGAGCATTCTGTTCCAATTGTTTATCAAAAGGAATATTACTCTCATCGAACCTACACAGAGAATTTACTTCTAATACCTATATCGGGTTATCAAGACCATGGATCTCTTCGATAGCTGGTAGATTTTTGACATCTTCAGGTTTAATGCCTTTCTCTTTCATAGATTTCTTAGCTTCTTGCATATCTTCAGGACTGAGGAATAGAATACCTCTTTTCTTTGGGGTTGGCTTAGGAGGTGGTTCGGGAATAGTCCAAGCATTCTCATTGCACAAGATATTATTCAATAGGATCTCAACTTGTTCTACAGTTTGTTCCCTAAAAACACAACTAGCACAACTATCTAGGTGGTCTCCAGAAGCATCGGTAAGTCCATTATAGAAGATATCATGTATTTCATTCTTCTCAAGAGGGTGATCTGGCAAAGGATTCAGTAGCTGGACGAGCCTCCCCCAAGCTTGTGGGAGACTCTCTTCTTCAGCTTGAGCAAAGTTGTATATTTCCTGCAAGGCAACTTGGTTCTTATGGGCAGGGAAATATTTTTCAGAGAAGTAGTAGATCATATCCTGGGGGCTACGCACACAACCAGGAGCAAGAGAAGTGAACAAGGTCTTAGCATCATCCTTTAGCGAGAAAGGAAACAACTTGAGGATATAGTAGTGGCGGATCTTTTCCTCACTGGTGAATAGGGTGGCTATATCGTGCAGTTTGGTAAGATGGGCTACAACCGTTTCAAACTCATAACCGTGAAAAGGATCAGATTTGACCAGAGTGATTAACTCAGGGTCGACAGAGAATTCATAATCCTTATCGGTCACAAAGATAGGCGAAGTAGCAAACTTCGGGTCGTATTTCATCCTAGCGTTCAAAGATTTTTCTTTCCACTTGAGCAGTAATTTCTAAACATCATAGCTATCCTTACAAGCAAGAAATTCCTTAGCTATCTCTCCCTCCATAACATAACGCTCACGCATATCAGGCAATTCATATCTAGGAGAGTTAGTTCTAGCTGGCAAAATAGCAGGTTCAACTTCAATAGTATCAACAGTTTCAGAAGTATCATTACATCTAGCAGCAACTCTAGCAATTTGTGCATCAAGGGCACCTAGTGGCAAAGCAGTATCAAGCATAGAATCATCATAAGCATCATGGGCAGCAGAAGTAGCATCATCAAGCACAGGCGACTGATACGTCTCCAACGTATCTATAATATTTGAAGGTTTCATGCTATTATCTTGTCAAACTTTGGATATTTTGCATGCCTTCTATATTTTTTGGGACTAACTTATTAACTCAGTGCCAAGTGTCAGTTCCTCGCATCATGTTGTTGCCATCAAGGGTAAAAAGATGGGGTTTTCATCATTGGTTTGAGATTATCCCTCTACATCATGTCATCTTGCTTAAGGCGTTACTCTGTTCGTCATGAACTCAATACACTAGATGCATGCTGGATAGCGGTCGATGTGTGGAGTAATAGTATTAGATGCAGAAAGTATAGGTCTAATTGTCTCGGACGTGATGCCTATATGTATGATCATTGCCTCATATATCGTCATGACTTTGCACGGTTCTATCAATTGCTCGACAGTAATTTGTTCACCCACCGTGATATTTGCTATTTTGAGAGAAGCCTCTAGTGAACACTATGGCCCCCGGGTCTACTCCACACCATATTTTCAGCCTTACTCTTTTTCTTTGTTGCACTTTCCGCCTTCACATCTCATTTTTTAATCAATCTTGAAGGGATTGACAACCCCTTTAAAGCGTTGGGTGCAAGCTCTTTTGTGTTTGCGCAGGTACTCTGGACTTGACAAGATTCTCCTACTGGATTTATACCTTGGTTCTCAAACTGAGGGAAATACTTACTGCTCCTGTGCTGCATCACCCTTTCCTCTTCAAGGGAAAAACCAACACAAGCCCAGTCTCCGTCAACGTGTCAATTTCTGGCGCTATTGTCTGTTGCCGTAGGAGAAGAATTTCTAGCGCTATTGTCTCTTGCCCTAGCAGAAGAATTTCTAGCGCCATTGCCGGGGAGGATCAAGTCAAGAACTCATCCAAGTATGTATCGCAAACTCATCTCTTGCATTTACTTTGTTTGCCAGTTGCGTCTCGTTTTTCTCTCCCCCACTTCACAATTTCCCTTTTTCGTTTGCCTTTTTCGTTTGCCCTTTTCGTTTGCCTTTTCGTTCGCCCTTTTTCTCGCTTGCTCTTTGTTCGCTTGTGTGCTTGCTTGCTTGCCGAAGTCACCATGAATGAAAACACCAAACTTTGTGACTTCTCGAATACTAATAATAATGATTTTATTAGTACTCCGATTGCTCCCGCCACTAGTGCGGAATCATACGAAATCAATGCCGCTTTGCTAAATCTTGTTATGAAAGAGCAATTCTCCGGCCTTCCTAGTGAAGATGCCGCATCCCATCTCAATACCTTCATTGAGCTTTGCGATATGCAAAAGAAGAGAGATGATGATAATGATGTGATTAAATTGAAGCTTTTTTCCTTTCTCGTTGCGAGATTGCGCAAAAACTTGCTTTTCTTCTTTGCCCAAAAATAGTATCGATTCTTGGGATAAGTGCAAAGATGCTTATATATCCAAGTATTTTCCGCCGGCTAAGATCATCTCTCTCCGTAATGATATCATGAATTTCAAGCAACTTGATCATGAACATGTTGCACAATCTTGGGAGAGAATGAAATTGATGATTAGAAATTGTCCCGCTCATGGCTTGAGTCTTTGGATGATTATTCAAATCTTCTACACTGGCTTGAATTTCGCTTCTAGAAATATCTTGGACTCCGCCTCAGGTGGAACGTTCATGGAAATCACGTTAGGAGAAGCCACAAAACTA
Organism: Hordeum vulgare subsp. vulgare; assembly: GCF_904849725.1. Lineage (NCBI taxonomy): Eukaryota > Viridiplantae > Streptophyta > Magnoliopsida > Poales > Poaceae > Hordeum > Hordeum vulgare. The sequence continues at coordinate 535,150,725 of NC_058524.1, forward strand.
CTAGACAACATCATGACGAACTACACTCAGTGGCACAGTGAAAGGTGACCTACTAGTAAGAAGGTACACGATATAGAAGAAATTAACTCGTTGAGTGCTAAGATGGATGAGTTAATGAATTTGATTGCTAGTAGAAGTCCTCCCTTAGATGCTAATGATATGCCATTGTCTTCTTTGATTGAGAGTAGCAACGCTAGCTTGGACGTTAATTTTGTTGGTAGGAATAATTTTGGCAACAACAATGCTTTTAGAGGAAACTATGTTCCTAGGCCTTTTCCTAGTAACTCCTCTAATAACTTTGGCAACTCCTACAACAATACTCATGGAAATTACAATAGATTACCCTCTGATCTAGAGAGTAATATCAAAGAGTTTATCAACTCGCAAAAGATTTTGAATGCGTCCATAGACGAAAAACTACTCAAAATTGACGATTTGGCTAGGAGCGTTGATAGAATGTCTAGTGATGTTGATGTTTTGAAAGTTATATGTGCTCCTCCCAAGATCAATATGGATGAAACTTTGAAAGTTATGCGTGTTTCCATGATTGAGAGTAAAGAAAGAACCGCCCAAATTCGTACTAGACATGAATGGCTTAAAAAGGCGTGTTCTCGTGATAAGAATCACGAAGATCTTAAAGTGCTTGGTGTGACTCCCATTGAATCTTTGTTTTCTTGTGACAAACCTAATTATTATGGGTCTGGATATGAATCCACTTTGGTTGAAAAGTGCCCCAATGATTCGAAGTCCATCTATCTTGATGCTAAAAGCATTGAAAGTGGAGTAGAAGATGATAAACTTTGAGTAGTAATGAAATTACTACCATGGATTTCAAGGAATTCAATTATGATAGTTGCTCCTTGATTGAATGCATTTCCTTGATGCAATCCATGTTAAACTCTCCACACGCTTATAGCCAAAACAAGGCCTTTACCGATCACATCGTCGAAGCTATCATAAAATCTCTTGAAGAGAAACTTGAATTGGAAGTCTCTATCCCTAGAAAGCTTCATGGTGAGTGGGAACCTACCATCAAAATCAAAATCAAAAACTATGAATGCAATGCTTTGTGTGACTTGGGTGCTAGTGTTTCCGCGATTCCAAAGTCTTTATGTGATGTTCTGGGTTTTAATGAGATTTAAGAGTGTTCTCTTAATTTGCATCTTGCGGATTCTACTGTCAGGAAACCCATGGGAAGGGTCAATGATGTTCTTATTATTGCAAATAGGAACTATGTACACGTGTATTTCATTGTGCTTGACATTGATTGCAATCCTACATGCCCTATTATTCTTGGTAGACCTTTCCTAAGGACTATTGGTGCTATCATCGATATGAAGGAAGGGAATATTAGATTTCAATTTCCTTTAAGGAAGGGCAGGGAACTATTTCCTAGAAAGAAAATAAGATTGCCTTATGAATCCATGATGAGGGCCACTTATGGTTTGAGCACCAAAGACGACGATACGTGATTCTATCACTTTTATGCCTAGCTAAGGGCGTTAAACAATAACGCTTGTTGGGAGGCAACCCAATGAATTCATATTTTTCTTTCTGTTTTGTTGCGTCCACACCATCATAATTCTGTTGTGATTGTGTTTTTTGTGTTTATTTTTGTATTTGAGCCAAGCAAAACCTTTATGACTAGTCTTGGTTATGGTTGTTTGATCCTGCTGGAAAAAGACAGAAACTTTTTGCTCACGAGATGATTTTTCATTTTAATTCAGAATGACATTTTGATTTGATTTTTCTTGCTTCTGGTTGATATGCCTTTTTCCCAGGCAGTCGTAATTTTTCGGAATTTGTGAGGTACCAGAAGTATACGAAGTATATAGATTGCTACATACTGGCCTGTTTTTGACAGATTCTGTTTTTGTTGAGTTGGTTGCTTGTTTTGATGAAACCATGGTTAGTATCGGGGGGGGGGGGGTACTAGCCATGGAAAAGTGATAATACAGTAGCCCAAAACCAATATATATAGAATTCAAGTTTGCTACAGTACCAAAAGAGGTGGTAGTTTGTTTTCTTGTGCTAATGATATCACGAGTTTTTATTTAAGTTTTATGTTGTGAAGTTCTCAAGTTTTGGGTGATGTTCTCATGGACAAAGAGATAAGGAGTGGAAAGAGCTCAAGCTTGGGGATTCCCAAGGCATCCCAAGCCAGATTCAAGGACACCAAAAAGCCTAAGCTTGGGGATGCCCCGGGAAGGCATCCCCTCTTTCGTCTTCAATCCATCGGTAACATTACTTGGAGCTATATTTTTATTCACCACATGATATGTGTTTTTCTTGGAGCATCTTGTATCATAGGAGTCTTTTCTTTTTGTTGTGTCACAATAATCCTTGCTGCACACCTTTTTGAGAGAGAGACATGCACTCATCGTGATTTTGCTAGAATGCTCATAGTGCTTCACTTATATCTTTTGAGCTAGATAATTTTGCTCTATGTGCTTCACTAATATCTTTTAGAGCATGGCGGTGCGTGACTTGGTAGGTGGCTTATGCTATGAAAGTAGTCCCAAAGGTTATAGGTACCCAAAGAGGATACAAAAACCTCCATCTTCATGTGCATTGAGTAGAAAGAGAAGTCTTGATTCCTTTCAATTAGTTTTGAGACGTGGATTTGGTAATAATAAGAGCTATGTTAGTAGGGTGTTGTGAATCTAGAAATACTTGTGTTGAAGTTAGTGATTACCGTAGCATGCACGTATGGTGAACCGCTATGTTAGGAAGTCGGAGCATAATTGATATATTGAATTTCATCCTTTGTGTTGAGGTTGGGATCGCGCGATGGTTAACACCTACCAACCCTTCCCCTAGGAATATGCGTTTAACACTTTGTTTCGATTACTAATAAAAACTTTCGCAACAAGTATGTGAGTTCTTCATGACTAATGTGAGTCCATGGTATAGATGCACTTTCACCTTTCATCTTTGCTAGCCTCTTTAGTGCCGCGCAACTTTCGCCGGTACACAAACCCACCATATGCCTTCCTCAAAACAGCCACCATACCTACCTACTATGGCATTTTCATAGCCATTCCGAGATATATTGCCATGCAACTCCCACTGTTCTGTCTCATGACTTGTGCCGTCACTCTCATATTGCCATTGCATGATCGTAAGATAGCTAGCAGGATGTTTCAACGTCATAGCAGGATATATTGCCGTCTCATGATCGTTGCACATCCCGGTACACTGCCGAAGCCATTTCCTATAAAGTCATCATCGTTCTAAGCTTTGAGCTGTGAGTAAATAGAAGTGTGATGATCATCATTATTAGAGCATTGTCCTATGTGAGGAAATAAAAAAAAGATGCCAAATAGCCCAAAAAAAGAGAAAAAAAGAGAGGCCTAAGAGCCCAAATGAAAAAAGGAGAGAAAAAGAGAGAAGGGACAATGCTACTATCTTTTTCCACACTTGTGCTTCATTATAGCACCATGTTCTTCATGATTGAGAGCTTCTTGCTTTGTCACTACCTTATGCTAGTGGGAATCTTCATTATATAACTTGTCTTGTATATTCCAATGATGGGCTTCATCAAAATTTCCCTAGGTCTTCGTGAGAAAGCAAGTTGGATGCACACCCACTAGTTTTCCTTTTGAGCTTTCACATACTTATAGCTCTAGTGCATCCCTTGTATGGCAATCCCTACTCATTCACATTGATATCTATTAATGGGCATCTCCATAGCCCTTTGATACGCCGAGTCAATGTGACCAGCTCCTCCTTTTTGTCTCACAACCACCACCACACCCTATTCCACTTATTGTTTGAGAAAGTAAGAGTGCGAAAAAAATTACTTGGCCAATACCGGGGTTGTGCATGATTTACATTAGTTGTGTGAGGATGATGGAGCATAGCCAGACTATATGATTTTGTAGGGATAACTTTCCTTGGCCTTGTTATTTTGAAAGTTCATGATTACCTTGCTAGTTTGCTTGAATATTATTGTATTCATGGCAATAGCAAACTATTGTTTCGAATCTTACGGATCTGAACATTCATGTCACGTGAAAGAAGTTGCAAAGGACAACTATGCTAGGTAGCATTCCACATCAAAAATTCATTCTTTATCACTTCCCTACTCGAGGACGTGCAGGAGTTAAGCTTGGGGATGCTTGATACGTCTCCAACGTATCTATAATTTTTGATGGTTTCATGCTATTATCTTGTCAAACTTTGGATGTTTTGCATGCCTTTTATATATTTATTGGGACTAACTTATTACCTAAGTGCCAAGTGCCAGTTCCTGTTTTTTCCATGTTTTTGACCCCTTTCAGAGGAGAATTTTGAATGGAGTCCAAACGGAATGAAACTGCCAAAAAGATTTTTTCCGGAATAGAAAAAGATCGGGGAGTCGGAGAATGAGGGCATGGGGCCACCAGGGACCCCACAAACCCTTGTGGCGCGGCCAGGGGGGCGCGGCCCCCTGGCTTCTGGGCTCCCTGAGGCTCCTTTGCCCTAGGTGTTCCGCCTATATATTCCCTAAAATCCCATCAAAAATCAAGAGATCATCGAAAGTACTTTTCCGCCGCCGCAAGCTTCTGTCTTCGCAAGATCCCATCTGGGCACGTTCTGGTGCCCTGCCGGAGGGGGATTCGGATACGGAGGGCTTCTTCATCAACACCATGACCTCTCCGATGATGTATGAGTAGTTCACCATAGACCTACGGGTCCATAGCTAGTAACTAGATGGCTTCTTCTCTCTCTTGGATCTTCAATACAAAGTTCTCCATGATCTTCATGTAGATCTATCCGATGTAATCTTATTTTGCGGTGTGTTTGTCGAGATGCGATGAATTGTGGATTTATGATCAGATTATCTATGAATCTTATTTGAGTTTCTTCTGATCTCTCTTATGCATGATTTCATATCCTTGTAATTCTCTTTGAGTTGTGGGTTTTGTTTGGCCAACTAGGTCTATGATTCTTGCAATGGGAGAAGTGCTTGGTTTTGGGTTCATACCGTGCGGTGACCTCACCCAGTGACAGAAGGGGTAGCGGGGCAGGCATCATGTTGTTGCCATCAAGGGTAAAAAAATGGGGTTTTCATCATTGGTTTGAGATTATCCCTCTACATCATGTCATATTGCTTAAGGCGTTTCTCTGTTCGTCATGAACTCAATACACTAGATGCATGCTGGATAGCGGTCGATGTGTGGAGTAAAAGTAGTAGATGCAGAAAGTATTGGTCTACTTGTCTCGGACGTGATGCTATATGTAAAAGCATTGCCTTAGATATCGTCATGACTTTGCGTGGTTCTATCAATTGCTCGACAGTAATTTGTTCACCCACCGTGATATTTGCTCTTTTGAGAGAAGCCTCTAGTGAACACTATGGCCCCCGGGTCTACTCCACACCATATTTTCAGCCTTACTCTTTTTCTTTGTTGCACTTTCCGCCTTCAGATCTCACTTTGCCATCAATCTTGAAGGGATTGACAACCCCTTTAGAGCGTTTTGTGCAAGCTCTTTTGTGTTTGCGCAGGTACTCTGGACTTGACGAGATTCTCCTACTGGATTGATACCTTGGTTCTCAAACTGAAGGAAATACTTACTGCTCCTGTGCTACATCACCCTTTCCTCTTCAAGAGAAAAACCAACGCAAGCTCAGTCTCCGTCAACGTGTCAATTTCTGGCGCTGTTGTCTTTTGCCATAGCAGCGACATATCAAGATTTCTAGCAAGAGGCAGTGTCGCAAACTTACTCATAACTGAAGGTGAATCAAGTGCAGAGCTAGATGGCAGTTCCTTACCTGTCCTCGTAGTTGAGGGCAAGACTTTAGTTTTTGGATCTATCGGATTCCTCATAGTGATCAGCAGACGTAAATCCCAAGTGACTCAGAGAATATAGCTATGCCTCCCCGGCAACGGCGCCAGAAAATGGTCTTGATAACACAAAAGTATACGGGATCGCAACAGTTTTCGAGGGTAGAGTATTCAACCCAAATTTATTGATTCGACACAAGGGGAAGACAAAGAATATTCTCAAGTATTAGCAGTTGAGTGGTCAATTCAACCACACCTGAAAGATTTAGTATCTGCAGCAAAGTATCAGTAACAAGGTAGTGTGGTAGCAATAGTAGCAACGGTAACGAGTAGTGGCAAAGTAACAGTAGTAGCAGCAGAGTAACAACAGTAGCAGCAGGGTAACAGTAGCAGAAGTGACAGCAGTAGCAGCAAAGTAACATAGCAAGGACCAGTAGGAAAAACTCGTAGGCATTGGATCGGTGATGGATGATTATGTCGGATGCTATTCATCATGTGACAGTTATAACACGGAGAGATATGTAACTAGGTCCAATTCGTCAATGTAATGTAGGCATGTATTCCGTATGTAGTCATACGTGTTGGGAATATTATCTGTTGATAACCCGCCCTAGTTGGGCCGGGTCACCAAAGCTGGCGACTCATCTAAAATGTAGTTTGGGCCTTGGTCTGGTAAAGCCGAGAGTGGTATGGCGGTTTATGACCTTCGGAAGGAGTCCATAATAAAGAAGGTCTCCAAGCCTTGGAAGGGCGGCGACTTAGAGATCGCGAAAGCCACGATTTGTGTAATGGAAAGGACCCTTGTAAACCCTATGGACTTGACCTGTATATAAAGGCGAGTCCCAGGGGAGAAGAGGACAGGTTAGAAATCATCGAGTACTAGGTCTGGCGAGTTACGCCCTGCTTGTAATCGGAACTCCATCAATACAACTCAAAGCAGGACGTAGGCCTTTACCTCCTCACGAGGGGCCAAACCTGGGTAAATCGCCATCTCACTCCCGTTCAACCCCTTTGAGTCGCCACCAAAGTGCGATAGCTCCAGTACTAAGTCCTTTCACGAGGACATCTGCCGTGACAAAACCACGATAGTTGGCGCCCACCGTGGGGCCTGCGCACGATGGAGTTGAGTTCTCAAAGGGAGCCCTACCAGGGTTTGGGAGCTACGCGACGGGGCTCATGACCCGGAGCCGCCGTGGGAAGTACTACATCAACAACCTGCAATGGGGGCCCCAGGCGGATTCGATCGAATCTGGTTACAGGGTCCCCTTCGCCAAGATCAACGTCTTCATCGGCATGATTGGATCATCCGTGCCTGAGCCGGACATCTCCATCGACATCGTCGAGCCGGCAAGGTACGTCCGCCCAGTAACGGCGCCAAATCTGACTCGGCCGTTCTTTGTTGGGTTCACGTAGGGATCGGAGGAACCAGAACACTCAGCGACCCAGGAAACCACACCAATCAACACTGATGACGAATCATCCATGGGAGATTCAGATTCAATCCGGTCTCTACATGGGGATTGTCTTGGGGACTTGTCGCTAGCCATGGACCCTGAAGTCCATGGCCGAACCCGCCGTCAGATCGCCATTTACATGGCTGGGGCGACTCAACCCTCGCCAAACCCGGCAGGCGGGGATGGAAATGGCGAGACATCTAGAAACCCGGCCGTTGTCTTGGTGGAATTAGCAGCGGAAATTACAAGGTTTATGGCAACCCCCATCACACCGGAAAACCAGGAGGCAGTAAACGCGGAGCTGGCAAAACTAAGAGAAGCAGTGGCAAAGGCTCATAGGGACGCCGAGGTGCAGTCCGCCAGGATCGAGACCCGGCAAGCTCAAATTACCGCCGAGATAACTCGCTTAAATACTGACAACAGGCGACACCAGCACGCATCTGACGTCGTCCATCAGCGGAGGCATCAGGGTCGCCTGCCCCCTGATCTCAACCCGACCCACCTGTTCGATACTCCGCGAACTCCCGGGGCGGGAACCGCCCCAGGGGGAGGACCGGGCCAACCGCCTAACCCGCCGGTTCAACCAATTGTGGATCGCATGCCCCGATTCCGGACACCTCAAGGTCACTTTTCCAATCTAGTGGACAACGTCCTTGCTGCAACTCGCCATTTGGAATCCCTTCCGATTCATGGCAATACTCCTGCCGAGATAGAAGCAAGGAACGCCATTGAGATGTTGAAGACGGCGGTGGTTCAAAACGCCCAGTTCTCACATAGCCTAGATAGGCTGCATTCCACTCCCCAGGCGAGTCACACCAGGAGTCGGCCAGAGGACCAGCCCGCTGTAAACAGCGGACCGCGACTCATTCCCTAGGACAACCCGCGTGATCATCAAAACCCGCCGGGTCGGGGTCTCCCGGACATCCAAGTCACCCCAGCCCCTCTCGTCGGGAGCGGCGGGCGAGTGGGGGTGCCGTGCTTGGCCCCCACCCTTCGCAACGAACGAATGCCCAAGGATTTTAAAGGGCCAAGGAAGGTGCCTAACTACACCCCGGACCTTGAGCCGGCGTCGTGGGTCGAGAGTTATGAAATCGCCATGGACATGCTCGACATAAACGAAGCAGTTTGCGCCAGATACTTCACGATGATGCTCGAAGGGACAGCACGTACTTGGTTAAAAAACTTAACCCCCAACTCCATCCAGACCTGGGCTGAATTGAAAGAACGCTTCATCAAAAACTTCCGAGGAACCTGCAAACATACAATGACGATTGTCGATCTGCTGCACTGCGTTCAGCGCCCCGATGAGTCGGCCCACCACTCGTCATGGCGGGTCGCGGAAATTATTCATTCATCATACGGTATTATGGCGGCTCAGGCTGTGTTGATTCTCGAGTAGAATTGCCACTACGAACCCCTGGTACAGAAGTTGGGGCGACTCAAGTGAAAGGTCCAAGACATGGGGGAGCTAATGGACACCCTCACTAGATACGCTGAAGCGGACGACATCAAAGATCCCGGTGAGGACGGTAAAGCTAACTCGCCAAAGAAGGGCGAGTCATCCAAAAATCATGCCTGGTTTCAGGGACGTAGCCGCCACAATTAGGGAGCCAATGGCAAGAGAAGGCCGCAGGAGGAATCTTCGGATTTAGTCGCCAATACCAACACCAACAATGGCAACCAACGCCAGAAGAAAAATAGGGGATACAGTGGTAAAAAGTCGTGTAACTATGAAGAGTTACTCAAGGGCCCTTGCCCGCACCATCCCATGGCAGACGGACCGGCGACTCATTCCTGGGAGAACTGTTTTGTGATGCGGGAGTTTCGGGCGGAGGTGACCCGGACCAACGGCAGGAGCAGTTTGCTGCACCCAACCAACGTCAGAACCCCTTTGGCGGTTTTCCCGAGCTGGGGGCTCAGGTGGGATCGCAGCCAAGCAGCAGCCAGTATCCGGTGCATCACCAGCGGTGGTATAACCCGCCCGGAGATTTTTAGCAACCGCCCTCACAGGGGGCTTCGCAGGGCCAGGATGACAACGACGGCTTTCGCAACAACCCCAAACAGTTAAGCAATGGGCAGTACCACGTTTTCACCACCAATGCTTGCAGGCGTGATAAGAAGGTGAGTCACCGGGCGTACAGTGTGTCTGAGCCGGCACTTCCCAGGTATCTCCACTGGTCCGAGCAGACCATATCATGGAGTAGGGAGGATCATCCACCAAGAGTTGACAATCCTGGCGACTTAGCATTGGTTGTAGCTCCCCAAGTTCGGGGGTATACCCTGTCAAAGGTGCTAATGGATGGTGGCAGCAGCATTAATATTTTGTATTTTGACACTTTCAAAAGGATGAACCTATTGGAGAAGGATTTGATGCCTTCAACCACGGTATTCCATGGAATCGTCCCGGGCAAGTCGGCGTACCCCATAGGCCGAGTCAGACTCACAGTTGCATTTGGAACAACATATAACTACAAGAGTGAGTCGTTGGTGTTTGAGGTGGTCAAATTGAAAAGCCCCTACCATGCGCTGTTTGGGCGACCGGCTTACGCCTGGTTCATGGCTCGCCCATGCTATGTTTACCTTCAACTCAAGATGCCTGGTCCTAAGGGACCCATCACGGTGGACGGTGATAGAAGAATTGCAAAGGAATGTGAAGAAGGGGACACGGCTTATGCAGAAGTCGCCTGCGCTGCAGAAGAGCTCAAGTATCATCGGGCCAATGTTGATCCGGCTGACATGACACCCTTAAAAAAGCCAACAACAGATGCTGAGCCGCCCCTCAAGTTCAAACCAACGGAGGACACTAAAACGGTTGATTTCGTTCCGGGCGATTCATACAAGCAGTTCATCATTGGGACGGGTCTAGATCCCAAATAGGAAAGCGCGCTCATCGAATTCATCCGTGAGAATCGGGACATCTTCGCATGGAAACCTTCTGACATGCCTGGTGTGCCGAGACAATTCGCTGAGCACCATCTTAATGTTGACCCAAAAGCAAAACCTATCCAGCAGTATCTTCGCAGGTTTAACGAGGAACGGCGCAAGGCAATCAGGGAAGAGGTTGCCTGTCTCTTAGCTACCGGATTCATCATGGAAGTTTTCCACCCCAAATGGTTGGCTAACCCGGTCTTGGTACTAAAAACAAATGGTACTTTCCGTATGTGCATTGATTACATGGACCTCAACAGAGCTTGTCCGAAAGATTCTTTCGCTCTTCCCCGCATCGACCAGATTATTGACTCGGTGGCAGGATGCGAACGTTTGTGCTTTTTAGATGCCTACTCTGGATATGACCAAATCAAGATGGCCGTGGAGGATCAAGAGAAAACAGCTTTTATAGCCCCCTTTGGGGCTTTTTGCTATATATCCATGCCGTTTGGGCTCAAGAGTGCAGGGGCGACTTATGAACGCTGCATCCAGAATTGCCTCCGCAGCCAAATCGGATGCAACGTCCACGCCTATGTCGATGACATTGTGATCAAGACCCGCCAGGGGGAGACACTACTGGAGGATCTCAAGGAAACTTTCGATAATCTGCGGGTGTATCACATGAAGCTAAATCCTACCAAGAGTGTTTTTGGTGTTCCTGCAGGGAAATTGTTGGTCTTCCTGGTGTCTGAGCGTGGCATTGAAGCTAACCCGGACAAAATCGAAGCAGTCACGTCCCTTGGAAAACCGGCAAACGTTAACCAAGTCCAACGGATGGCGGGTCGCATTGCGGCTTTAAGTCGTTTCGTAAGCCGCCTGGGAGAAAAGGTGATTCCCCTTTATCAATTACTAAAGAAATCTGACCATTTTGTTTGGACAGATGAGGCAGATGATGCTTTCGAAGCCTTGAAACGGCAACTGGTCAACCCGCCGGTCTTGGCCGCCCCGACTGAGAAAGAACCCATGCTTTTGTATATTGCGGCAAACTCTAAAGCAGTAAGTGTGGCGGTGGTCGTTGAAAGGAAGGAGGAAGGGAAGGAATACCCAGTGCAGCGCCCGGTGTATTTTGTCAGCAAAGTGCTAACTCTTTCCAAGCAACGGTACCCACATTGGCAGAAGTTAGTGTATGGGGTGTTTATGGCGAGTCGGAAGCTTAAGCATTATTTTCAAGAGCATCCCATTACGGTGGTTAGTTCCGCCCCCTCGGGGACATCATCCAGAATCGGGAGGCAACAGGGCGGATTGCCAAGTGGGCGATTGAACTTGGGCTGCATCACGTGCGATATACCCCTCGCACAGCCATAAAATCTCAAGCTTTAGTTGATTTCGTCAATGATTGGACGGAGTTGCAGACCCCGGAAGACAGGCCTGATCTTACATACTGGACTATTTATTTTGATGGATCCAGACAGCTGGAAGGCTCGGGGGCTGGTGTGGTACTGGTGCCCCCTCGAGGAGATAAATTCTGTTATGTCCTCGGACTCATGTTTCCGTGCACTAACAATGCTGCGGAATATGAAGCTTTGCTTCACGGCTTGCGACTCGCCAAGGAGATGAACCTTACGCGGGTCAAATGTTTTGGCGATTCTGATCTGGTGGCGCAGCAAGTTTCAGGCACTTGGGATTCTCGAGACCCCGTGTTGCGGCTTACACAAGAGCTGTGTCCGATGTGGCGGGTCATTTCCATGGCTATCAGGTTGATCACATTGACCGGCGCCTTAACGAGGCAGCTGACGCCCTTTCACGTCTTGGTTCCCAGCGAAAGCCGGTTCCCCCCAACGTTTTTCTGGATATTTTGCATAATCCCTCCGTAAGTTTGCCGTCAGAGGAGGAGTTGGCGATACCAGATCCTGAGTCTCAATTCGTGGCGGCTCTCCACGTCACGCCGGATTGGGTTTTTCCCTATCTGGCCTATCTCGCCCGGGGCGAGTTACCAACAGACGAAGTTTTGGCCCGCCAAATTGTTCGGCGAAGTAAATCCATGGTGATCATCAATGGCGAATTATATAAGCGGAGTGCCTTTGGGGTTTTTCAACGATGAGTTTCCTCCGAAGAAGGATGTGTAATTCTAAATGACATTCATTCTGGAGATTGTGGGCATCACGCCGGGTCACGCTCTTTGGTTTCAAAGGCATTCCGTCATGGCTTCTTTTGGTTGACGGCTCATGCAGATGCAGAAGAGATAGTTCGTCGATGCAAGGGATGCCAGCGTTATGGATGACAGGCTCATGTGCTGGCTCAAGAACTAAGAATGATTCCCATCACTTGGCCTTTCGCGGTCTGGGGGTTAGACATGGTTGGCCTCTTTAAAATGTCATCCAACAAGAAAACCCATTTGCTGGTGGCGGTTGATAAGTTCACCAAGTGGGTTGAGGCAGAGCCTCTTGGAACTTGCGATGCGGAGACGGCGGTCAAATTCTTGAAAAAGCTGATCTTTCGGTTCGGATATCCACACAGTATCATTACTCATAATGGCACTAATCTGTCTCAAGGGGCGATGCAGGAGTTTTGCTATCGAGAGCATATCCGGCTTGCTGTTTCTGCGGTCACTCACCCGCAATCTAATGGGCAGGCGGAACGGGCGAATTAGGAAGTTTTACGGGGAATCAAGCCCCGCCTCATGGTTCCCTTGGAAAAGAACCAAGGATGTTGGGTTGAGGAGTTGCCTTCAGTGTTATGGAGCATCCGGACCACCCCGAACCGGTCCACGGGTTTTACCCCTTTCTTTCTGGTCTATGGAGCAGAAGTTGTTCTTCCCACTGACATGAGGCATGACTCGCCCAGAGTCGCCGCTTACGTGGAACAGGACAACGAACTAGCGCGTCAAAACTCTTTGGACGCCTTAGAGGAGGCGCGTGACTTGGCTGCAGCCCGATCGGCCATTTATCTGCAGGATTTACGGCGTATCACAACCGCCGGGTCAAGAGCCGAACCTTTCAGGAAGGCGACTTAGTGCTTCGGCTGATACAGGATCGTGTTGGCATGCATAAGTTATCAGCACGATGGGAAGGACCGTTCGTCGTCAGCAAAAATCTACACAACGGCTCTTACTATCTGGTGGATCTCCGGCCTAACCGGCCAACCACGGAGGCTGAGTCGACTCGCCCCTGGAATATTGCCCACTTGTGGCCTTACTACACCTGAGCTTTTAAGCTCTACATTTTGTAAGTATTTTAGTCCTTATTATAAAGCAATAAAATTAAAACGCCTCCCGACTTGGGGGCCTCCTCTCATTGAGATTACTTTTATTATCCATTTGGCCTATGAAATTATTATCTTGGGTGGCGCTTGAGCTTTTTGACTCGCCCTATCCTGTCGCGACCTTATGAGCCGACGAAATCATTATCTTGGGTGGCGCTTGAGCTTTTTGACTCGCCCTATCCTGTCGCGACCTTATGAGCCGATGAAATCATTATCTTGGGTGGCGCTTGAGCTTTTTGACTCGCCCTATCCTGTCGCGACCTTATGAGCCGACGAAATCATTATCTTGGGTGGCGCTTGAGCCTTTTGACTCGCCCTATCCTGTCGCGACCTTATGAGCCGACGAAATCATTATCTTGGGTGGCGCTTGAGATTTTTGACTCGCCCTATCCTGTCGCGACCTTATGAGCCGACGAAATCGTTATCTTGGGTGGCGCTTGAGCTTTTTGACTCGCCCTATCCTGTCGCGCCCTTATGAGCCGACGAAACTGCTATCTTGGCTCGCGCTTGAACTTTTTGACTCGCCCTATCCTGTCGCGACCTTATGAGCCGACGAAACTGCTATTTTGGGTGGCGCTTGAGCTTTTTTGACTCGCCCTATCCTGTCGCGACCTTATGAGCCGACGAAATTACTATTTTTGACCTTCCTGGCACTGCCGCAAGGTTTTTCAGACTTTTTCTGATTCGCCTCAAAATATTTTGGGGCGACTTCTATTGGTTATCACTTATTATCATTGAGATGGTTTCACATATGTTTTTCAAAGCTTAGAACAGGTTGATGATCGAAATCACTCTATCCACGGCGGATTACGCATCATAAAAAAGCCTCAAACGGAGGATCAAGTATTTCAAATCGCCTTAAGGGCAACATAAGGATTTTTTAAAGGTATCACAAAAGCAGTGTCGATTCCTAAAGGAGACCTATTACATGGCTCTCATGGCCAATTCAATGAAATTTTATTCTGCTGACGCCCTTGGATCAGCCTGCTGCGAGCTTTGGCCAACCTCAATCTGCAAGTCGCCCAGTACCCAGTTACACTTGGACAGAGCGGCAAATTCGTCTTCATCGGTCAGGATTGATGAGAGATCCGCGTCCAAGTCAAAAGGATTCTTGGGTCGGCGCGGAGTTAAGCTGGTCGTCACAAAGGTTGGCGGGTTGACCTTCTTGTTCTTATTGTCATAGGCGGCCTGGTATTTTGATAAGTCCAAGCTTGCAGCAAGCTGAGTCGCCGCCAGACGCGAGTCCTTGACAACACGCTGGTAGTCCTCTTCGGCGAATTCTGACCCATCATCCTTGAGTTGAGGAAAGCCCGCCGCTACTTCTTCTGGGTTGATCTCTGGAGCATATGCTAAGCATCGACTCAGCGTAGTCAGCACTCCTTTTCGGGCGGCTGACCGAGTTAACTCGCCAATCTGGGGAGGAAGCGTGGATAGGCAACCAAGCATCTTCTTTATTGATGTTATAGGCTCCTTGGCGCCCATCACCGCTTTCACAGTAAGTACACTGCCGGTATATAACTGCTCTGTCAGCGTGTAAATCGCCTTAAGCGTCAGGACGCAATCATCTTGAAGGTTGGCGGCTCTCGGACCTGTATAAGGGGTAATGATAGTCAGCGACTCAGATAAGAGGTATTTGTTTACAAAAGTCAAGAGTTAGTTATTTACCAAAGACGGCTTGTGCCATGTTTGAGATATGACGTTTTAAGCCAGACAGCTCTTGTTGCACATTATCCAATTTGGCCTCAGCTTTTTCTGCTCGCTTTGTTAAAACATCTTGGTCAGCTTGAGCCCTTTTTAAGTCGGCTTTTAGCTTTTCCATCTCAGCTAGGACCAGTCGATACTTCTCCTCCGATTTGGCTCGGGCATCCTGCTGATCAGATAAGCTTTTCTTCAAGTCGCCAAGTGCTGATTCAGTTTGATTTAGAGATTCATGTTGAGGCATATGGTTAAGGGGCAAGTCTCAGAACTATTGCAAGCAACATCCCTGACACTTGGGGGGCTAATGTATAATTTTTGTTCAAAACAAAATTATAGAGCATCAAGACCCGCCTCATCTTTTTGCTGATGACCCGACCCTTGGGGGTTACTGGTCGAAAGTTTTTCAAGTCACCAAGACCCGACTCATCTTTTTACTGATGACCCAGCCCTTGGGGGTTACTAGTCGAAAGTTTTTCAAGTCATCAAGACCCGGCTCATCTTTTTACTGATGACCCGACCCTTGGGGGTTACTGGTCGAAAGTTTTTAAGTCATCAAGACCCGGCTCATCTTTCTACTGATGACCCGACCCTTGGGGGTTAGTGGGGATAATATAGTATACAACAAAACTTACCTCATGTTTGTTTTTCAGCATCCGAAGCAGGCTTTTCTCCATCTCATAACTCGCCTCCAGGCGACGCGCAAAACCAGAGCAAAGTTCTTTGAATTCCAAATGTTCATATTGAGAGAGCTTGGCCTTGGAGAGTTCATACTCGGGAACAGTTTGAGATGATGATGATACATGCTTCGATAAAACCGTTGTGGCCGGTTTAGAGAAGCTAGTACCAGTGATAATAACAACGTCCGGGTCTTCTGCTGTTGTCAATGGACTTGGCGGCTTGGGGGCATCCATTGTTTCCTTGGGAGAGCTAGGGAGATCCACTTGATCTTCAGGTTTGTCTTGGTTCGGGTTATCTTGGATCGGCGCCAATTTCTCATTAGGCTCCGAGATTATGGTAGGAGTTGACCCGCCAGTCTTTCTTTTCTTCGCCTGTGCCCTGAAAGGAGAAGGGGTTGCGTTTAAAGGACTGAAAACTTATCACCATCAGATTCAAAGTAAAAATTATCAAAAGACTTACCTAGGGACACGGATCATTGGCGGAAGTGCCGACATTACTGAGTTGCCAGATGTAGGAGGAGAACTCTGCAAGAATTGTACGTCGAAGATATGAGCAGGTTACAAATGCGATCCAAAAAGACGTGAAGAAGTGTTGTTAAAAGATACCTCATTTGGCCTTTTCTTGTTCCTTGTTGGTAAACTGGACACCAGATCGCCGGAATGACTTCGGGTCTTCCAATTTGAAGTGTGTTGTGCTTTCTTCAGAAGAAAATTTGGGTCCAAACAAGCATTTGGGTGTGAGAAGGGAACTTTCCCACAAATTCGCCTGGAGGGCTTAGGTGGAGAAGGAGATGAATCGGAGGAAACAGAAATTACCTCTACGGAATCCTCCTGGCTTTCCTTGTCTTCATTCTATTCAAGAGATGCAGAGGTATAAATACAAAGTTATCAGTAATGAATGGCAAGTTAAGAAATGATAGGTTTTTACCCTCGAAGGTGCGTCGCCGACTTGGGATTCATCGGCCTCAGATGGTTCAGTCACAACAGCTTTTCCCTTGCCCTTGGATTTCTTCTTTGCAGGCGGCCTAGCTTGCTTCATGGCTGACTTCTTTGGCCTCTTGGACCAAAATTTATCACCTTTCTGAAATGGCATATTTTCTAAGAAGCCATAGTTCGAATGAGACATAAAAAGTAAAAGACAAAAGGCAAGTTAAAGTTGTTTACCTTGGGTGCCGGGTTAATTTTGCAGAAAGGTTTGAGACCTATTTGGCCGCATTTTCCCGCGGGCTCGCCGGTCAGCTTCTTGATAATGGTGACAATATCACTTTCCGTAAGAGCCGTGTGGAAGTAGCATTGAGGATGATCTAGACTGCCGTCGAATTTGCACATTAACCCGTCCCGGCGACTTGAAGGGAGGATGCGCCATTCGACCCAGCAGCGGATCAAATCAACTCCAGTAAGGCCGTTGTTTGTCAAAGATCTTAACTCGGACATTACTGGGATGAAATCTAACTCCTCCTCTTCGGTGAGCTTGTCCGGGAGCTTGAAATTCATTGGAAGGCGATCTTCCCTATAACCCAGAAGTTTGTTTTCACCTACGGGCGAGGTTTCTTGACAATAAAACCAAGACTCGCCCCAGCCTTTGGGGTGGCTTGGCATGGCGAGTGACGAAAATGGTCTATCCCTGCGGCGTTGAACATTTACACCGCCGAGCTCCAAGCTGGGGCCATTGTGAAATTCTGTTTGGCGATTTAAGTGGAAGAAATACCAGAATAAGGGAACTGAGGGTTCCATCCGCAGGTAAGCTTCACAAAACACCTGGAACTAGCATAGGTTGCTTATCGAATTGGGCCCCAGATCTTGGAGGCGGACATTCATGAAAGCCATGGCGTCTCTGAGGAACTTCGATCCACGCGGCTTAAAACCCCGCTCAAGGTGTTCAACGAAAACAACTATTTCCCCTTCTTTGGGATTGGGGATTTCTTCTCCGAACCCGGTACGCCAACCGATAACATCCTGAGGGTCCAGATTTACCGTTTTCACATAATCCTCTAGTATGGCATCATTAACCTTGGTATGGAGCGAGTCACTTTTGAAGACGGCGCCCATGCTACAAAGGGATAACGTACGGGTGAATTGACAAGCCAAAACATCTACTTTAAGAGGTGAAACGGTTTCATTTGACTCGCCAAGTAATTTGTCCACTGGCTGAGGAAATTTTTTGATCCGCCAAGGAAGGCCCGGGTCAGGTGTCTAGGGCGACTTAGGAAACTTTGGCTACTTGAGGGAGCGATGTTTCCAGGGCGTCAGAGGCATTTATCCAAAAATGGCGAAGTATGAAGATTACAAACAGTTTTCACATAACAAGCGGTAGATTATGGATCTACTGGACAGATGGAAATAAACACGGAAAATAACCGGAGACGGCAACCTACGACTAACATGGGATAATACTGTTGATTTGATGAAGTGCTACTCTAAGTGTGCAAATCGAGAGCGGACAGATAAAGGTATCAAGGACATTGGTTTTCTCGTCATCATCGCCATCAATTAAACAGGAACAAATAGAGCCATTCGGGAGATGCCCAAAGCATAGTAGGTATGAACTTCGAAAGAACTTGGATCTACTCTTAAAATGGCGGAAGCTAACTTGGTGGATATTGCCGGAGACGTCCGAAGAAGTTTTCGCCGCGAGTGTTGCGCGGACGGCGACGAAGGTTTCGAACGAATGCGAAAGCCTCGAGGTGGCGACGAGATGTTCGGCAACGACGAGGTGTACGGCGGCGACAAAGTGCTCGACGACGGCGAGGCGTTCGACAGCGACGAAACTGCTCGGCCCCGACGAGGTGTTCGGCGGCGACGAAGTCCTCGAGCAGCACCAAAGCTTTCGGGCGGCGACGAGGTCTTCGGGTGGCGGCTCTCGGGTGGCGATGAGATTTTCGCTGCGATAATGGGGGAGAGAAGGGCGATAATGCGGGTAGGTGAAATGCGCCCAGTCCTTTCCCCCCACCTATTTAATAAGGCAGGCGCTGGAATCGAGGCGCCATGAGCGGGAACTGCCAAAAGATAAAGATTCGCCATGGTGGCGCCCCGAAATTTTTGGGATAACGATATCGAAGGATCCGTTGAGAGATTACGTCATTATCCTTTCCGGGATTCGAGGAAGGAGCTAACAAGAAGCGGTTTGGCGACTCAGGTTTTTCTGCAACAGATGGCGGTTTGAGTGCATGTTGCATAAGAAGAGTGAAGATGAATCGCCCTTAAATTGAGCAAGGATATTGGCGTGAAGGAAATTCAAGTCAATCTAGGGCCAAATGTTGGGGATATTATCTGTTGATAACCCGCCCTAGTTGGGCCGGGTCACCAAAGCTGGCGACTCATCTAAAATGTAGTTTGGGCCTTGGTCTGGTAAAGCTGAGAGTGGTATGGCGGTTTATGACCTTCGGAAGGAGTCCATATTAAAGAAGGTCTCCAAGCCTCGGAAGGGCGGCGACTTAGAGATCGCAAAAGTCACGATTTGTGTAAAAGAATGGACCCTTGTAGACCCTAAGCACTCGACCAATAAATAAAGGCGAGTTCCAGGGGAGAAGAGGAGAGGTTAGAAATCATCGAGTACTAGGTCTGGCGAGTTATGCCCTCCTTGTAAGCGAAACTCCATCAATATAACTCAAAGCAGGACGTAGGCCTTTACCTCCTCACGAGGGGCCGAACCTAGGTAAATCGCAGTCTCACTCCCGTTCAACCCCTTTGAGTCGCCACCGAAGTGCGATGGCTCCAGTACTAAGTCCTTTCACGAGGACATCTGCCGTGACAAAACCACGACAATACGTGCTTAGGGAAAAGAACTTGCATGACATCTATTGTCCATCCCTCCCATGGCAGCGGGGTCCTAATGGAAACTACGGGATATTAAGGTTCTCCTTTTAATAAAGAACCGGACCAACGCATTAACACTTAGTGACCCTCATACTCTGGTCATCTCCGGGAGTGGTTCCGGCTATTGTCACTTCGGGGTTGCCAGGTCATAACACATAGTAGGTGACTACAACTTGCAAGATAGGATCAAGAACACACATATATTGCGACAACATAATAGGTTCAGATCTGAAATCATGGCACTCGGGCCCTAGTGACAAGCATTAAGTATGGCAAATTAGTAGAAACATCAATCTCATAACATAGTGGATACTAGGGATCAATCCCCGTCAAAATTAACTCGATTACATGATAGATCTCATCCAACCCATCAACGTCCAGCAAGCCTACGATGAGATTACTCACGAACGGTGAAGAGCATCATGGAATTGGTGATGAAGGAAGGTTGGTGATGACGATGGCGATGATTTCCCCTCTCCGGAGACCAGAACGGACTCCAGATCTGCCTCCATAGGAAGAATAGGAGGTGGCGGCGCCTCCGTATTGTAAAACGCGATGAACTCTTCTCCTTGATTTTTTTTTCCGGATGAAAGAGGCTAAATAGAGCTGAGATTGGAGGTGGTGGAGTTTTGTGGGCTCCACAAGCCTGCCAGGCGCGGCCAGGGGGGCGCCTGGTGGGCTTCTGGGCTCCATGCTCAACTTCCTCCGCTGATTCTTGCGCCAGTATTTTTAATATATTCCACAAAAATTCTCCATAAATTTTCAGGTCATTCCGAGAACTTTTATTTCTGTGCAAAAACAACACCATAGAAATTCTGCTGAAAACAGCGTTAGTACGGGTTAGTTCCATTCAAATCATGCAAATTAGAGTCCAAAATAAGGGCAAAAGAGTTTGAAAAAGTAGATACGATGGAGACGTATCTGTACGCCATTATATAATTTGAACTAAAAAATTCTATCTCCTTGTTCTTTTCATTTTGAAAAATCATCCCTATCAAAATCTTAAGGGATTGTTGGTGAGCCCATCGACAACACCTCCACTTCTGCATGTTTCATGATGAAGCTTTCTGAAAGCACTATCTTTGTGCCTACCTCATGAAGAATATGTTTGATAGGAGATGTGTTTTCCCAAAAGTCACGTGCATTATTGCCGCCATGACTATGTGAAAGTTTTGTTTTGCTTCCTCTAGGATAATCCCAATTCATTCACGCATGTGTGAAGTGTTATATGCTTCGAAGAGTTGTTACCCTCACTTCATGTAACTTTTTTTAGCACCCCAAGCCAATGCCTATTTTGATCTAGGAAAAGAAGTTCTTTCATAAGAGTTAATCCAGGCTTACACAACCACTTTGTTATCCTCGACGATGATCCCCAAATCAGAACTCGGTTGCATTTCGCTATAAGAATTCCATGTGGGCACGAATGTCTTGGCATTGTGTTCATGTGCCTTACAATCCAACTCATGATTCAAGACTTGCTTCTGTAGTTCATATCCCGAGGATATTGCATCACCATCTTGTCGATTTTTGTTGCCCCCTTTTCTTGTCAGGCTTCGTGATCCTGAAGTATCTTGACACCAATCATATCTGAATCTCGGGCAGATATGATGGTTGGAATATTTTCCAATAATTTTAACTTTGGTCTTTATGTAACCCTGTACGATGATGTCTTGTCTAGCACACCTGGCCGAAGGACCTATTGCTATATTGTCTTCCATATGTAAGGTTAGCCATTCTCGATGAGGAAATTGTATGACTTATTTTATAAGTTGTTCCTGATGGATCCTTTGTGTACCCAAAGTCCGACCTTTATATGATGACCATGTCGATGCTACCTCGAAGCACGGATGTGGTACTTCAAATGTCAACAGGAACATTGGAAGTGCAATACTAAATTGTTCTTGATCAATTACCCAAACCATATGGGTAAACATCATGATTCTCCTTCCTCCTTCATCGAAATGGTTATGTACTTGATGACCTATCATGCATACCACACTCTGTGAGCCTTGGGAAAGGTATACTCTAATACTTGTGTGTGAACACATTTTCCTTGCCATCGGTTTGTTTAACTTTTTCTTGTGATCTAACTTATCTGACCAGTGGTAATTCCCTGCTTAGGTAAAAACCTGAGTGTACAACACTGTCTCTATTCTCGCATTGGTGCAGTCAGTCCAGATATAACCCCCTTCCTATGATTCAGGTGCATACATAGCATAGTTCTGATGTCAATCTTGCGAGTACTTTGGACGAGTACTCACCGTTGCTTTGCTCCCCATTTTCCCCTTGATACAATTGTTGCGACCGGATGATGGAGCCCAGGAGATGGTGTATCCCACCGACGACGTCTGCTACCCCGATGGTGCTGATTGCTACGTCGAGGCCGCTGATGACCAGGAGTAGTTCAGGAGGTTCCCACGCAGGAGGCGTCGCCTCGATCAATCGATGTATTTGTTGTGCTAGCCTTCTCTAAGGCATTTTCATGTTTCATGTCTGTACTCAGATATTTGTTGCTTCCGTTGACTCGTGTGTTTCTCGATCTTTTGTATTCTAGACCTCGAGGCCCCTGGCTTGTAATATGAAGCTTGTATATTTTTATTTGTGTTTAGAGTTGTGTTGTGATATCTTCTTGTGAGTCCTTGAGCTTCGTAGTACGCATTTGCGTGTATGATTAGCGTACGATTAAATCGAGGGCGTCACAAATAGCAATGGTTTGTGAATAAATTACTCTTGGGCAATTGATATAACAACAAATAATTATGATGATATCCAAGACAATGATCATGTGTATAGGCGTCACATCCAAGATTAGTAGACCGACTCCTCCCTGCATCTACTACTATTACTCCACACATCGACCGCTATCTAGCATGCATCTAGTGTATTAAGTTCGTGAAAAAACAAAGTAATGCAATAAGAACGATGACATGATGTAGACAAGATCTATTCATGTAGGAATAGTCCCCATCTTTTTATCCTTAATAGCAACAATACATGCGTGCCTTGCTGCCCCTTCTGTCACTAGGAAAGGACACCACAAGATCAAACCCATCACAAAGCACCTCTTGACATTGCAAGATGAATAGATCAAGTTGGCCAAACAAAACCCAAATATCGGAGAAGAAATATGAGGCTATCATAATCAAGATTGGATATAAAATTGAAGGAAAAATATGATCATAAACTCATTGTTCATCAAATCCCAACAAACACACCGCACATAAGCATTACATCAAATAGATCTCCAAGAGACCATTGTATTGAGATACAATGAGAGAAGAAGCCATATAGCTACTGCCTACGGACCCATAGGTCGGATATGAACTACTCACGCATCATCGGAGAGGCAACAATGAGAATGATGAACCCCTCCGTGATTGTGTTCCCCTCCGGCGGTGTGCTGGAATAGGGCTCTAGATTGGATCTCGTGGTTCTGGTACTTGCGACGGTTGGAACTGTTTTTCTTTAATTCTCTTTGCGTTTCTGGAATATTGGGGGATTCATAGGGCGAAGAGGTGGTGTAAGAGGCCAGCAAGGAGGGCACAACCCACCAGGGTGCACCTAGGCTCCTGGCACACCCATGTGGGCGGTCCTCCCCTTGAAGACCCCACTGGTACTTCTTTGTCCCATACTGTGTCTTCTGGCCCAGAAAAATTCACCGAAAAGTTTTGCTACGTTTGGACTCTGTTTAGTACTGATTTCCTGCGAAGTAAAAAACAAGCAAAAAACTTCATCAAACACTGGGCACTATGTTAATAGGTTAGTCCCAAAAAATGATATAAAGTTGCTATAAAATGATTGTAAAACATACAAGAATGGTAATATAACAGGATGGAACAATCAAAAATTATAGATACGTTGGAGACGTATCAGAACGAGACGGCGATATCGTTGCGGATGGGCCACGACACCACCGACTCCTTGTCCTTGTCTAAGATGTAATACAAGAAGGGGGGGGAGGTCGTCGTCATCCTCTAAGATTTGGTTGTTTGGCAAGGCTGCAATGTTGACCTCCAAGCTTTGGTTTCCTGGCAAGGGGCCAACATTGACTTCCGAGTTTGGATTGCCTCGCAAGGGCCTGTCATTGACATCCAAGCTTTGGTTGCCTGAAATTCTTGGTATAATTAATGGAAGATAGGTGTGGACTAGATCTATGCATAGTGTAGTTTTGTTACCGCAAGTGTCATATAGAGCTTGCTACTCGGTGGTGGAAGGAAACCGACGAAGGAAGAGATGGCTAGCGTTGGCGAGGATTACTGGACACGTGTATAACGCCATTAATTTCTGCACTGGGCATCTCTATTCATAGGTACTAGCTGGTGCACGCGATTACTAGTTGTACACGGGCTGGTTTTGGGGTTTCTCCTAGTTCATTATGCATGCAAATTGTTTATTGAGGTAGTCAGTTATGTAATTGCATGTTTTATTTGGTGATGTATCTTGTATTTTTTTCGCAAATACGCAAAGATTGCATATAATTGCATTGGTTATGCATCTTGTATTTATAAGCATAATTTTTTGTTCTATAGACTCAGAAAATCACATTGCGAACGATTAAACCAACAAACACGATGGCGAGGATTTGAAGAATCACAAGTAATTTTTCACCTGGAAGCATTTTCCCACATCACACACATCTTATTAGCAAAAATCATGTGTGCTATTATCGGTCTTCACAACAATTAATATAACTCACCTGTTTGCTCGGTATCACACACATCTTGTTACGCTGAACTGTTTTTGTTATTTTGGCTAATCACACACAGTTCATCCGAGTGACATGTATGCTATATATCATACACATCTTGATCTGAGCAACCATTTGTGTTATTTTGGCTCATCGCAAATAGTTCACCCGGGCAGCGTGTTTGCCATCTATCGCACACATCCTGATATGGGTAATTGTTTGTGTTATTTTATGTCATCACAAACAGTTCATCCGGCTGACCTGTATGCCATCTATTGCACATATAATTACCTGGATAACCGTTTGTGTTCCGTTGGATCAACACAAACAGTTTATCAGGCTGAACTGTGTTACGGGCATCACAAAGACTTGTATTTAGTTAACCATTTGTGTTATTTTGGCCCATCACAAAAAATTTATTTGGGTCAACTGTTTGCCACAAATCGCACACGCAACTATTTTCTGAATCGTATTTGATGGATCCACCACCGCACAAAGTTCATGTTATTGGCAACGGACCTTGAACTATATTGGTTGAGATTCATGCATTGCACGTAGTTTGGTCGAAAGGTCTCTAATTCATGTGTTCTTAGGACCTTCGTGCAATAGTGTTAGACTTACATACACGAGACCACCTAACTAAGTGCTATTTATTTTCATCCTTATATCCTTGCGAAGTAATTCCGCCCTAAAGAACTCAACTTTTTTCCTAACCCCTATAGATATACAATAAAAGTACATAATAAATAAGGATGTATTTGTTAAGGATGACTGCACAAGTGACAACTTATGTCTACTATGCAACTTTATTCTTGTACACTTTGTTGTGCCTCCAAGCACAGAGTTTTGTAGGACAGTAACAATTTTCCCTCAAGTGGATGACCTATGGTTTATCAATCTGTGGGAGGTGTTGCGTCGGGACCCCGATCCTAAGCCACAGGAATCCAGCCTGTAACACATCACATCCCTTTACGGTCTCACGCATGGTTATCCCCACGGCTGCAGCCTTACCTTAGTCGGGACCGTTTGCGCCTTTTGACTCGCGTATGAAATTGTGTCGCTAGCATTCCGATGTCAAAGAACCCGGGTCGACATGTCTAGTCATAAACCCACGTGGTAGTACCGTACAGGGACAAGCATACATGATCCAGCAAAGAAGGTGTCGGTCATCAGCGAGTGTAGACTAGTCGTACCAAGCTACAAGGACTCCATTACACCGCGTGACATTTGCTCAAAGGGACAGACACAACAACTAAGAAGGACACATGCCGGTCAACCAATGTGTCCGGAGCAGTAGCGAACTACCATGGCTCGGTGGACACACAAAGGGGCATTTCCCCGTAAGGAGTGCTACTAAGGCATACGACTAGGTGTTCGGACCCCATACATATCAAGTACAACACATGTATGCATGGCATACCCGATATGCATAGATACATCGATGGCATCACAACATAACCATAAACATACAAACTTTATTTATAAGGCTCGGAAGAGCCTCACACATACTATTACACAGATAGGGGTCTCACGACCCATCATCACAAGTCATTCAAACAAGTCTTACAAGCCAGCGGAAGATTAAAACTGTCTGCGTATAGACAGATGGAAAGGTAAAAGGCACATGGCCTGTCTATCTACAGACCTAACCTAGGTCCATATCGTAGCTGGGACACCAGCTACTCGTCGTCGTCAACGTTTAGATAGAACCCACCATTAGGGTCATTAACATCCTCTGCAAGAATTTATTAAGAAAACGTGAGTACAAAAAGTACTCAGCAAGAATTTAGAACAAATCTATCTACTCATGCAATGTATCAACAAGGGGGATGTGGGGTTTCATGCAGAAAGCCAGCTTTGACTCTTGGCAAGAGAAAACTATGTTTTAAAATAGTTTTGACAACTTTGTTTTCTCGCAGAGGAGTCCACTAACTCCACAGCAATACACCATCATGGAATCATTCCCGTCTTCCTACCGAAATGCCATCCATGACACTCACACTTATGTTGACACTTTTATGAGTAGCCATTGAAGTTATCTATGAACAACATATGTCTCCAAGTAGTCCATATCCGCGGACGCGACTATTCGAATAGATTATAACCCTGCAGGGGTGTACTTCTTCACACACGCTCTCGCCACTTATCGCTATGTGCACGTCATGCACCTCAGCAACCTTCAAGCGGAAGCCCAGCGAGAGAGTCAGCCACGACTGTTAACCACGCTAATACCTAGTCCAGGTTTATCGCCTATCTAAGGGTAACCCGCACGGAAGTCCGGCCGAGGTTTCCGCCACGTCCCCAAACAATGTGCGTAGGGTTCCCAAGCCCACCATCCGGGTGCTACTTGGTACACCGTGCCACTGCCTACCGCATCATAGCCCACCTCTAAGGTTAGCACTATGCACGGCCTCCAGCATGACTATAAACACCAGAAACTACTTGCAACTCCTGGACCGAGTACTAGGCGATTAATAAGTCGAGTGGGGTTATATTTTAGGGCCCAACACGTGGTAGTATCTTGTCTTGGATTACATACATGGAACTCAGTTCCTAAGGACGGTTCCAATGAAACAACCCGCCATGTACTCCTACATAGCCTTTCACCGGTACCTTTACCAAATCAGGTTCAACACACAACCTTATTAACTGAACACATTCTCACGATCATGTTTATGAATCAGATGATAGACCAGACACAACTCTAAGCATAGAATGCATAGCAGGATAAGACACATCATGGCTCAAGCATCTACCAGGTATTCTAGGTTGCAAGGTTTAGCTAATTACTGTGACAAAGACAGGTCATGCAAAGGAATGGGTTCAACTAACGTGGTAAAAGCATTGGAAGCATTTTGACCTAATGCAATAAATAAGAGCAAGAGCGAGAACATGGGATTTATAGGGATGATCAAAATTGTTGCTTGCCTTGTTGCTCAGCAGAGGGGTGATATCCGTCAGTCAAATAATCAGTCGTATCCGAAGGGGCGGGGCCTACCGGATAAGAACATACAATTAATAAAAATCATATGAAACAATCTTGATGCATGAACATGGCATGAAATGAAGGGTGGTATGATTCAATGTGGTTGGTGAAACCTTAGTTTGCATCTGGTTTGAAATCCAAATTCAAATATCATTTGAAATGGCATATTTATCTTAAGCATTTAATTTATTTGACCTCATGCTGTTTCATAACTTTGTTTTTCATGCATGAAAGTAGCACCATTGTGTTCATTGAATTTTTCTGGTCAATTTGCATATATTATTTGTCTGATTTGGAGTTATATTCAAATTTCTATGAATTTCCAAAGTTTTGCAATTATTCTAGAATTATTTAAAACCAGAATTAGATTTATTGCATCACCATGACATCAGGAGGTCAGCTGGCCGTTGAAAGTCAAACCTGACTAGTGGGACCCACTGGTCAGTGACTCTGGCCAGTTTTAGATTAAGTTTAAACTTAATTAGCTATTTAACAGAGCTAGACCCACATGTGCGTGGCTATTTAACTTTTAATAAAACTTTTATTTTCATTTTAACTAAACCTAACTAGTCTGGGGCTGGCCCCACCTGTCATAGGCCCAGGGGGAACCCACCGGCGACGAGGTCGATCTCGCCGGCGGTGAGCCTCCAACAGCACTAGGGACGGCGGAGAGCGTCGAAAACGCGTCTCAGATGACCAATCGAGCGACGAAGGCACTGGGAGAACGACCACTCGATGGCGCGCACGATGGAGCAAACCCGAGGGGCTGGAGTGGCCGAAATCGACGCCGGCGATGAGCTCAGTGGCTACCGGAGCTCGGCCTTCGTCGAGTTCATAAAAAACGGGGGCAAAACGCACGGGGTTGGGCTCCTAGAGCATCTACGCGACGCGCTAGAGCTGTTGCAGGCCTCGGGTGGATCAACCGGTCACCGTAGGGTCACTAGCGACGAGCTACAGCAGCGGTCCTCATCGGGCTCCAGTGAAACTGGGCCTAGAGCTCGGGAAAGAGAGGGGAAGATGGGGGAAAACACTTCGGAGCTCACTGTAGTGACGAGGGGAGGCTCAAGCTGCTCGGGGAGGCACTGGACCCGACGAATCGACGGTGGCTTGCTGGTGGCCGAAGGTGGAAGACGACGGTGATGAGGGTGATCCAGGGCTCGGGGGCTCTTCTCCTTTGGCACGGACAACCAGCTCGACGAGGTGGAGCGAACGGCGCACTCAGAGGCGAGGGAGGACAGCCAGAGTGATGGCTAGCTCAAGCTCGATCTCGCAGCAATGGCTGACGAGAGAGGGAGAGACGTAGGGTGCGAGTGAGGAGGGGAAGAGGATGGGAACGAGGCCGGGGAGGCTTATCCTCCCTCTCCAGCTCATCTGGGCGAGCCAGGCACGCACATAGGTGCGCGGGCGCACCGGGAGATGCGGCGGCCAGCTCCTGCTCCAACTGGCGAAGGAGGAAGACGACACAAGGGGAGGAATTGGGCCTAGGCCAGGTAAGCGTCAGGTAACTCTTTTTCCATTTTTTCACTTCTGTTTCTGTTAAATCATTTCTGACATGGTTTTGTTTTATTTTTGGCTCCAAACTATTTCAAAAATAGTTTGAATGATACTGGGGTGTTATTTGGAATATTTCCAAACATATATAAAAGTTTCAACATTTTTAGAAACTTTGGAATATTTGAAATCAATTATATAGTTGATTTCAGTAACTTTTAACTTTAAAATAAAATGCAAAAAGCATTTTGAAAATATATTTCACCCCTCATATTTTGTTTTCAACATTTATCAGAAATGATGAACTTTTCTAATGGCCATTTTGGATTCTTTAATTTGCCACCAAACTTGAATTGCTTTTGAATATAGAGTTTCTAGGGTTTGGTTTTGTTTTCTTTCTTTGCTTTTGATTTCATTTCATTTTCTTGGATGCAATGAAGAATACATGAGAAAAAACTTGCTATACTCTACTAGGGATTCAGGGATGTGACAACTCACCCCCACTCAAAAGAATCTCATCCCGAGATTTGGAAGTCGTCGGGAATAGCGCGGGATACTCAAGTCAAAGACGATCCTCTCTTTCCCATGTTGCCTCCTTTTCAAAATGATTTGACCATTGATCTTTAAGAAACTTGAGGTTTCGACGTCGAGTGGTACGCTCAGCTTGATCAAGAATACGAACAGGGTATTCTCGGTATGAAAGGTTATCTTGGAGATCAAGCGTTTCGTGGTCCACTTCACGGATAGGATCCGGAAAGCAACGCCTGAGTTGCGAGACGTGGAATACATCATGAACCTTGGAAAGATGCGGAGGAAGTTCCAATTGGTAGGCAACTTTTCTTCGTTTAGCAAGAATGCGAAAAGGACCGATGTAACGAGGTGCCAACTTGCCCTTGTTACCGAAACGATGGGTACCCTTCAAAGGTGTAACCCGAAGTTAAGCCTTATCGTCAACTTCAAAGGTCAGAGCCTTATGATGACGATCATATTGGCTGTTTTGACGATACTGGGCTGTTTTCAACTTTTCACGAATAATGCAAACTTGCTCTTCTGCTTCCTGGATCATATAAATGACCAAACAGTTGCCTCTCTATGGTTTCTGACCAATTAAGAGGTGTTCGACATCTTCGTCCGTAGAGAACTTCAAAAGGGGCTTTTCCCAAGCTTGATTGATAACTATTGTTATAAGAAAATTCGGCGAATGGAAGGCACGTCTCCCAATTCATACCGAACGATATAACACAAGCTCGGAGCATATCTTCTAGGATTTGAGTCACTCTTTCTACTTGACCACTTGATTGAGGATGGAAAGCAGTGCCAAAAGGTAGGTGAGTCCCCATGGCATTCTGAAAACTCTCCCAGAAGCGAGAAGTAAAAATACTTCCACGGTCTGAGTTAATCTCCAGAGGAACACCATGAAGAGACACTATTCGAGAGATATATAACTCTGCTAGCTGGCTAGCTGTTATACTCTCACGAACTGGAAAGACGGTCAATGACCACAAAGATAGCATTATTTCCTTTCTTGGTCTTGGGAAATCCAGTGATGAAATCCATACTAACTTTATCCCATTTCCATTCAGGAATAGCTAAAGGTTGAAGGATGCCAACAGGCCTTTGATGTTCTGCCATATCTCGATGACAAACGTCACAGTTAGCAACGAACTCAACAATTTCTCTCTACATCCTAGTCCACCAAAACCTGTGGCGTAGGAACTGATACATCTTAGTACTACCAGGATGAATGGTGAGAGGAGAATCATGAGCCTCCTTAAGGATCAACTGCCTTAGATGTGGATTCTTAAGAACCACTAGACGATTCTGGAAGAACACAACATCTTGATCATTCATGGAGAATTCCTTAGCGTTTCCGCTAATAATATTCTCCTTGATCCGTGATATACCCTTATCACGCTTCTTCCCATCTATGATTTGATCCCTAAGAGTAGGTTTCGCCACCAGGTTAGAAAGGAATACTTGAGGAACAATGTGAAGATTTAACTTCCGAAATTCCTCATAGAGATGTGGTTGACCTCGTTGTAACATCAAATTGTTACAATAAGACTTATGACTTAGTGCATCAGCCATGACATTGGCCTTCCCCGGGGTGTAAGTTATCCCTAAGTCGTAATCTGTGATCAACTCAACCCACCGTCTTTGCCTGAGATTCAAATCCGGCTGGGTGAAGATATATTTCAGACTTTGGTGATCAGTGAATATTTCGCAACGATTACCAAGAAGGTAATGTCGCCAGGTTTTAAGTTCATGGACTACAGCTGCAAGCTCAAGATCATGTGTGGGATAATTATCCTCATCTGGACTGTCGAGATGCGTATGCAATCACATGACGATCCTGCATGAGAATGCAACCTAATTCTTGTCCCGAGGCGTCGCAATAGATAACAAAGTCCTTAGAGAAATCTGGTGGTAGAAACATAGGTGCGGAAGTCAGGCGTCTTTTCTGTTCCTGAAAGCTATGCTCACACTGTGGTGTCCACTCGAACTTTTTATCTTTCTTGAGGAGTTCAGTTAGAGGCTTTGCAACCTTGGAGAAATTCTCGACAAAGTGGCGACAATAGCTCGCTAGTACAAGAAAACTCCTAACTTTCTTAACCGATTTAGGTTGAGTCCAATCAAGGATGGCTTGAACTCTCTCGGGATTGACAGCAATACTCTTACCAGAGATTACGTGGCCTAGATAGGTCACTTCTGGTAACCAAAATTCACATTTTGAAAACTTAGCATAAAGGCGATGCTCTCGAAGTTTCATCAATACCAGCCTTAGATGCTCGACATGTTCTTGGTCGTTCTTCATGTAGATGAGAATATCATCGAGGTATACCACGACGAATTTATCCAAATACTCCATGAAGATTGAATTCATCAAACGAGAGAAGGTGGCTGGGGCATTGGTTAAACCGAAGGACATGACGGTGTACTCGTATTGGCCATAACAAGTGACAAAAGCCGTTTTTGGAATGTCCCCGTTCTCGATTTTGATTTGATGGTAACCCAACCTCAAATCCATTTTGGAGAAGACTGAGGATCCAGCAAGGTGATCATACAGATCGTTGATCCTGGGGAGCGGATACTTGTTCTTTATGGTGACCAGGTTAACTAGTCCATAACCTACAACCATACGATCCGTGCCATCTTTCTTCTTGACGAATACGACGGGACAACCCAAGGATAAGAGCTAGGACGAATGAAACCTTTATTCAAGGCCTCATATAATTGCTTCTTAAGATCGGCTAGCTCCAGGGGTGCCATCTTATAAGGTCTTCTGGCTATTGGAACAGTTCCCGGAACAAGGTCTATGACAAACTCTACATCCCTCTCAGGTGGAATTCTTGGCAGTTCTTCTCGAAAAACATCCGGGAAGTCACGGACTACCGGAATGTCTTCAAGTTCTAGAAGAGGATTTGCATTGAGGGAATAGAGTTGGCATTTGGGTAAGCTGAACATTTCTAGAATGAGTATCATTCTTGGCATAATGAGCTGACGTCCAGTCCATACCCAAGATGATATTGATATCTGAAGATTTCAGGGCTATCAAAGATGCTAGAAAAACTAGCCTGTCTACTAGGATTTCATTGTCATAGGTTATCCTGGAGGTTTGCCACTTACTACCAGGGGTTTGGACAACCAATGGGATTGGCATAACACAAAAGGACATGTTATGCAACTGTGCATAACTTTCTGAAACGAAAGAATGAGATGACCCAGTGTCAAAAAGAACAGACGCTAGGTGATGATTGACAAGGAGCATACCCAATATGATGTCGGGATCCGCTGCAGCTTCTTCTGCTGAAACATAGTTCACGTGGGCACGTGCAGGAGTTGGCTTCACATAGTAAGCTTTGCCCGACTTGCCTTGCCCCACGGACTTTCCAGGTTGCTTGGCACCTATATTCTGGGGACACTCTCGTGAATAGTGCCTTGGTTCTCCACACTTGTAACCGATCACCTGATTGGCACGTGGTGCAGCATTGCTAGCTGGACCACCATAGGTCTTTGCTGGAGGGTTGGTCTGATTCGCCTGGAGCGCCACATAGGATGGCCTCGGGGTATATCTTGGCGGCAGGGAACTATTTGGAACCCACAACCTGCGTTTTGAAAACGCGGAACCAGATGAGGAGCCAGAGTCACGTGAGTGCTTCTTCATGGCTTCATAGTCGGTATGTCCAGTCTCGGCACTGATCGCCTTGTTGACAAGATCTTGAAAGCTTGTACATTCATGGAGGCGTAGGTCACGATGAAGTTCAGGGCTCAGACCCTTGCGAAATCTTGCTTGCTTCTTGGCATCAGTTGAAACCTCTTCAGTTGCATAGCGAGCGAGGTTACCGAACTCGCGGCTATAAGCATCCACGATCAATTTTCCCTGGGTGAAGGCACATAATTCCTCTCTCTTATGGTCCATCAGACCCTCTGGAATATGATGCAGACGGAAGGCTGCACTAAAGTCTGCCCATGTGACTGCTGGTCCGGCAGGACACATAGCTTCAATGTTCTCCCACCACAGATTGACGAGTCCTTCCAGAAAGTACACCGCAAAGATCACCTTGTCGGCCTCAGAAATATTTGCAAAGCGAATCTTGCGCGATATACTGCACAACCAGTCATCAGCGTCGAGGGGATCGACGGAGTGATGGAACTTCGGACGATTCAGCTTCATGAAGTCATTGAGGGACACTGCATCATTCCTCCGCTAACGAGCCATATTTTGCTCAATATGCTCTAGCAAATGGTTGGTCTCTCTTTTGTTTCTTTCCGCCTCAAGCATAACTTCCGCCAGAGAAGGCGGGTGAGGCAATTCCTCCTGCGATGCTTGACTAATGATAGCTGCTAGCAGTCCCCGGCAACAGCACTAGAGAAATGTTGTTGACGTGTTCCTGACTTGATGCCTCCATGGCAACGGAGCCAGAACTGCTCCCAGTTGCTCAACAATTAGAAATTGTCTTGCAATGGCCCACGAGCACGTGGGTTTGCGGTAGTTTTTGAGCGTAGATTATTCAACCCAAATTTGTTGGTTCGCCAGACAGGAAGTGAGAGGATACTCTCAAGTATTAGCAGCTGAATGTGTCAGATAAACCACACCTGAAAGATTAGTATCTGCAAGCAAAGTATCAGCAGCAAAGTAGTATGATAACAACGGTGCCAGAAACAATCTATTGATGGCAGACTATCCTAACGGTTGTATCAATGGCGCCAGAAGTTGCCCGAGGACGGGAAATATTCTTTCCCGTCAACGTCGAGCGAAAAAGTATTGTAGCAGGTACCAACAGTGTAACGAGTAACACAAGTGGCAAGGAACAGCAGTGGTGACAGCAGTAGCAAGTAGCAACAGTAGTAACAGCAGCAGACCAAAGCAAGTAACAGCAGCAGCAACAGTAGTAACAGCAGCAGAGCAAAACAAGTAACAGCAGCAGTGGGACAAACTCGTAGGCAATGGGTCAGTGATTTGTTTGGATGATATTCATCATGCAACAGTTATAACACGGAGAGATATGTGGCTAGCTCCCGTTCGTCAATGTGATATAGGCATACATTCCGTGTGTCGTCATACGTGCTTAGGGAAAAGAACTTGCATGACATCTATTGTCCATCCCTCCCGTGGCAGCGGGCTCCAAAAGGAAACTACGGGATATTAAGGTTCTCCTTTTAATAAAGAACCGTACCAACACATTAGCACTTGGTGAACACATGAACACCTCAAACTATGGTCATCATCGGGAGTGGTTTCGGTTATTGTCACTCCGGGGTTGCCGGATCATAACACATAGTAGGTAACTACAACTTGCAAGATCGGATCTAAAACACACATATATTGGTGACAACATAATAATTTCAGATATGAAATCATGGCACTCGGTCCGTAGTGACAAGCATTAAGCATGGCAAAGTAGTAGCAACATCAATCTCAGAACATAGTGGATACTAGGGATCAATCCCCGTCAAAACTAACTCAATTACATGATAGATCTCATCCTACTCATCACCGCCCAGCGAGCCTATGAATATATTACTCATGAACGATGAAGAGCTTCATGGAATTGGAGAGGGAACAAGGTTGATGATGATGATGGCAACGGTATCCCCTCCCCGGAGCCCAAAACGGACTCCAGATCTGCCCTCCAGATGAAGAACAGGATGTGGCGGCGCCTCCATATCGCAAACGCGACGAAATCTTCTCTCTTTATTTTTTCTGGGACGAAAGTGAATTTATAGAGCTGAGTTGGGGGGCGGCAGAGCCACGTAGGCCCCACAAGCTTGCTAGCCGCCACCAGGGGGCGGCGGCTACACGGCTTGTGGCCCACTGGCCCATCCCCTCCGGTGGATCTTTGCGCAGGTATTTTTCAGATTTTCCAGAAATATTATCCGTAAATTTTCAGGATGTTCCGAGAACTTCCATTTCTGCACAAAAACAACCATGATAATTCTGCTGAAAACAGCGTCAGTCCAGGTTAGTTCCATTCAAATCATGCAAATTAGAGTCCAAAACAAGGGCAAAAGAGTTTGGAAAAGTAGATCGATGGAGACATATCAACTCCCCCAAGCTTAAAACCTTGCTTGTCCTCAAGCAACTCAGTTGACAAACTAAAACAGAAAGAAAAACTTTGACAAACTCTGTTTGATCTTGTTGTTGCAACTATGTCTAACTCATAACCAGAATTTCAGCAAGATCACAAGTTAACCACATAAGCAAGTGACACAAAGGTCTCACGATAAACTAATATCAATGGCATAATCAGCTGGCGAGCAAATAATGAGTTTCAGATACCAACAATTCAATCAAAACAAGCATGAAGCAATATGAATAGGTGGTATCTCGCTAGCTCTTTCTGAGACCGCAAAACATAAATGCAGAGCACTTTCAAAGATCAAGGGCTCACTAAACATTGTAATTCATAGCAACAAAGATCCAGTCATAGTCATACTCAATATCAATCAAAAGCAAAGCATAAAAATGACAGAGGTGCTCTCTAATTGGTGCTTATAGAAGAGGAGGATGACTCAATAGGAAAATAAATAGACAGGCCCTTCGCAGAGGGAAGCATTGATTTGCAGAGGTGCCAGAGCTCAAGCTTTGAAAACAGGGATAATAATTTTGGGTGGCATGCTTTCATTGTCAACGCAATGACCAAGAGTTCTCAATATCTTCCACGCTACTCATGCTATAGGGCGGTTCCCAAAAACAAAAGTAAAGTTTTAACTCCCCCACCACCAATAAATCACACTCCACGGCTAGCCGAATCCTCGGGTACCGTCCATACTAACATCAATCCAGGGGGAGTCTTGTTTTACAGTTATGTTTTCGATTTAGGCGTGGAGCTGGGCATTCCAATTACCGGCCCCTTTCTCTTGAATGATAGTGAATAAACACAGGCCGAGGATAACACGCCTAACATGGAAGATATCAATAGCCCTCTGTCACCACATGAGCGGTTTGGGCATGCAAAACAGATTATTTCTTGAAGGTTTAGAGAATGGCACATGCAAATTTACTTGGAACGGCAGGTAGATACCGCAAATAGGTAGGTATGGTGGATTCTCATGGAAAAACTTTTGGGTTTATGGAAGTGGATGCACAAGCAGTACTCTGCTTAGTACAACCGAAGGCTAGCAAAAGACTAGGAAGCGACCAACTAGAGAGCGACAACAGTCATCAAGATGCAATGAGTTTGACTAACATTAAGTGCAAGCATGAAGAGGATATAAATCACCATGAACACGAACATCATAGAGGCTATGTTGATTTTGTTTCAACTACATGCATGAACATGCGCCAAGTCAAGCCACTTGAATCATTCAAAGGAGAATACCATCCTATCATACTACATCATAGTCATCTCAAAATCTATGTTGGCATTCAAGACAAACCATTATAAGCTCTCAGCTAAATAAGCATGGCATCAGAAACTATGATCTCTAAGTTGTCATTGCAAACATGGTTCTCTCACAACAAAGCTTAATCCGGGACGACAAGCTAGTCATATTTACAAAAACAAAATAAATAGAGTTCATACCAGCCTTTCCAGTCTCAGTCACTTTATCATATATCATCATTATTGCCTTTCACCTGCACGATCGAACGATGTGAACAATAATAAGAGTGCTCGTGCATTGGACTAAGCTGAAATCTGCAGGCAAACACAAAGGAGAAGACAAAGTAATATGTCTCTTTGAAAGCTAAACAGGTATGCATGCAAGAGCCACTAAACATTGTAACCAATATCTTCTTCCTCGACCCAAAGAAAAAGAAAACTATTTACACGGGAAAACGTCCAACAAGCAAAAGAAGAAAGGAAAATCTTTTTTGGTTTTCTCAAAAGGACACAAAACAAGAGAACAAGAAAACGAAAATAAACTAGCATGGATAATATAGTGGCAAAGTGTAAACACCGGCTAACAAAGTGAAAGCATAAGCATAAATGTAAAGTTGGTGAGAACACGTACTCCCCCAAGCTTAGGCTTTTGGCCTAGCTTGGTCTACTCCCAAGGTGGGAAATAACCAGCTCCGGGATACTCCGGAGCAGACTGTGGATGCCACTGTTGTGTGAGCTCCTCTGGCTCCCACTGATAAACTGGCGTCTGGTACTCGACTGGCGGCTCGGGCACGGGCACCTATGGTTGGGCCAAGCCCCAATATGCGTAGATGTCCGGGAGCATAATAGTGTACCTGCGTGCATGAAGATCGAACAAAGAAGGAGCAAGCAAAGTAATAGTCTCTCGAGTACCCTGACTAAATATCAGGTTATAAATCATCCGTCTACTAGCATCTCTATCCAGAAAATCATGGCGAACCATGCTGTTATAATCTAGATATTTCTCAGGAAGAAGCATCTCTCCTTCCTCTCCCAGTCTAACGGGTATCTCAAAGTGTCTGGCAAGACGGGTAGCATAGATACCTCCATAGACGACACCCTTTGAACGTTTTGTGTTCAACCGCTGGGCTACTATAGCACCTAGGCTATAAGTCTTATCGTTATAAAGGCATTCACGCAAAACCGCAAGGTCTCGAGAGCTAAGTGATCCAGCCTCCCCACGGCCAATCAAGCATTTTCCCACAAATAATGAGAAGTACCGAAGCACATGAAAATGTATGCTAGCAATTCTAGCGCGAGACACTCCTCTCTCCTCTCCAACAGCAATAGTACCTATGAAATCCTCCAAGTCCCGTGGACAAGGGTCACGAATATCCCCAAGATAAGGTAATTTGCATACATTGCAAAAATCATGTAGTGTCATGCACTGGGGGATGTCGTATAACATGAACTCAACCATGGGAGGATTCTTCCTCGGATAAAAGTTGAAGCTTTGAACGAAAATACTGGTGAGGAGGATGTATTGTGAGCACTTATCTTCAACGAACGCGGTAAGACCTGCGTTCTCCACCAAATAATAGAAGTCTTCATAAAGCGCGACGGCGTGCAAAAATTCATCACTTGGCCACTAGCACGCTCGAACTTCTGTGACTCGAGGAACCACGTACTTGGGGTGGTTCTTCTCATCCTCCTTGGGGTTACGGCTTGAAGAGCCTCTCAAGAACTTCCTCATCTTTTCCTTTTTCTAGCTCCGAAAAAATTCTGAAATTTTAGAGACTTCGAAAGAGAAGTGAGTAAGGATTAACCCAACTCGTAGCAACTACTCCTACTAGTGCCTAAAGACCGTATCACATGCTAAAACTACTTGGGACCAGCTAAAATTAACATTTCAAGCTCAAGAACAGGGTCACCAAGGTAGCAAGAATACGCGAAGGATAAAGCACTAGAGCAAAAACTAATTGGACCAATGGCGAAGTCACTTACCAAGGAGTAATTCCCCAAAACGGTTCAGAGAATGGTGCTTTGAGCAAGGAGATCGAAAATCACAGCAGAATGAACAAGAACACGGGTTTGATCTGCGAAACGATTTTTCTGGAGGAAGAAGAAGAGGATGGGAGCTGGTATGAGTGAAGGGGGTCCCTGTGGGCCCCACAAGCTTGGTAGCCGCTAGCAGGGGGGCAGCGGCTACAGGGCTTGTGGCCCAGTGGTGTGGCCCGCAGGCCATCTCTCAGTCCCATTATTTTTCAAATATTCCATAAAAAATCATACTAGATTTTCAGGACCATGGGAGAACTTTTATTTTCGGGGTATTTTTCTCCGGGACGCTAAAACAGAAAACAGTAAAAACTAGACTAAATCTAACATTTTTCTTCTAAGCAACAGAAAATGAAAGCTTAAAACAGAGGTATGTGACTCTTTGATTCATCCATTTCATGGCCATCGAAAGAAATCCGTCAATGGGGTTGATCAAATCCTCATGACAAAACCTTTTCGAATCTCAAGAGGAAACATAGAATTGTCGAATAGCCACTAAGTCACCTCAATGGGGATATGTATCTCCCCAACAAGCAAATCATACTTCATCTTGACACGAGGAATAGGGCATTCAAAGCTCCCAATAAGAATCGATGAAGTTTTTTCGATAGCATTGATGCAATGTACATGATATCATTTCTTCGAAAAGTGCACTGTATGCTCATTACTGTTGACATGGAAAGTGACATTGCCTTTGTTACAATCTATAACAACCCCTGCAGTGTATAAAAAGGGTCTACCGAGAATGACAACCATGGCATTGTCCTCGGGAATATCCAAGATAACAAAGCATGTTAAGATAGTGGTGTTAGCAACCACAACAGGCACATCCTCGCAAATGCCGATAGGGTAAACAGTTGATTTGTCGGCCATTTGCTCAGAAATTTCGGTGGGTGTCAACTGATACGTCTCAAACGTATCTATATTTTTTGATGGTTTCACGATGTTATCTTGTCATCTTTGGATGTTTTATGTACCTTTTATATCTATTTTGGGGCTAACTTATTAATTCAGTGCCAAGTGCTAGTTCCTGTTTTTTCTGTGTTTTTGGCTCTTTTCAGATCTGATTTCGGAACGGAGTCCAAATGGAATAAAATCCCCAAAATGACTTTTTCCTGAACGGAAGAAGATCAGGGGGCCTGTGGCCCAAGCCAGGAGGGCTCCTGCGAGCCCACAAGCCCCTACTCCGCCACCAGGGGGGAGGCGGCGGTGGCAGGGCTTGTGGCCTCCCTGGCCGCCCCCTGACCTAGATCTTTGGCCTATATATTCCTTAAAATATAGAAACAAAATAAGGGGACCTCGAAAATACTTTTTCGCCGCCGCAAGCTTCCGTTTCCGTGAGATCTCATCTGGAGACCCTTCCCTGCACCCTGCCGGAGGGGACTTTGGAGTTGGAGGGCTTCTTCATCATCATCATCGCCTCTCCAATGACTCGTGAGTAGTTCACTTCAGACCTACGGGTCCGTAGTTGGTAGCTAGATGTCTTCTTCTCTCTCTTGGATCTTCAATACAAAGTTCTCCATGATCTTCATGGAGATCTATCCGATGTAATCTTCTTTGGCGGTGTGTTTGTCGAGACCCGATGAATTGTGGATTTGTGATCAGATTATCTATGATATATATTTGAGTCTTTGCTGATTTCTTATATGCATGATTTTATATCCTTGTAAGTCTCTCCGAGTCTTGCGTTTTGTTTCGCCAACTAGATCTATGACTCTTGCAATGGGAGAAGTGCTTGGTTTTGGGTTCTACCATGTGGTGACGTTTCCCAGTGACAGTAGGGGCAGCAAGGCACACATTAAGTAGTTGCCATCAAGGGTAACAAGATGGGCTCTGTCGTTGATATGAGATTGTCCATCTACATCATGTCATCTTGCTTAAGGCATTACTCTGTTCTTTTGGACTTAGTACACTAGATGCATTCTGGATAACGGTCGACGTGTGGAGTAATAGTAGGAGATGCAGAAAGTATCGGTCTACTTGTTTTGGACGTGATGCCTATATATATAATCATTGCCATAGATGACGTCATGACTTTGCGCGGTTCTATCAATTGCTCGACGGTAATTTCTTCACCCACCATCTACTTGCTTTCATGAGAGAAGCCACTAGTAAACACTACGGCCCCCGGGTGTATTCACATCCATCGTTTACACCTACGCTTTTACTTTGCTTTGTTACTTTGTTGCTTTCAGTTCTCACTTGGAAAAGAATCTATAAGGGATTGACAACCCCTTCATAGCGTTGGGAGCAAGCTTTTTGTGTTTGTGCAGGATCTTGTGATACTCCTCCACTGGATTGATACCTTGTTCTCAAACTGAGGGAAATACTTACCACCGCTGTGCTACATCACCCTTTCCGCTTCAAGGGAACACCAACGCAAGGCTCCATAGCCGTAGCAGAAGGATTCCTGGTGCCGTCGACACGACTATTCCTATCGCTGTTGCCGGGGAATCACAACTGACATCAGAAGTATTTCTGGCGCTGTTGCCGAGGAGGAGAGATCAAGATCTATCCAAGTAGGTCTCACAAACTCATCTCTTGCATTTACTTTTGTTGCCAGTTGCCTCTCGTTTTCCTCTCCCACACTTCACATTTGTCGTTTTCATTTGCCTTTCTCCGTTGCCGTTTTCTTTTGCTTTTTGCCTTTTTGCCGTTCCCTTTCGCCCGCTTGCTCTTAGGTTTGTTCATGAGAGACCTTTCCTCATGGCCAAACCAAACTATTTTAGAAAATTGGAGGAGATTGAAACTGATGTCAAAGGTTTCATGTCTTCTCAGTTTGACCAAAATAGTTACTTCCGTAGGGAACTAAAAGAGAAAAAAAATCCTTTTTGGTCTGTTTGAATAAAGAGGTTGATGATATGGCCAATGATTTCCTTGCACTTAATTCTCAGCTTGCTCACCTTGAAAAATTTGTGGGCCAAATTTCTGACAAGGAGGCTACTTTAGTCAATAAGATGGCAGCTAAACCTGAAATTTGTGATGCAAATCAAGAAGATCTTAAAGTGCTTGGTGTGTCTCCTCTTGAATCTTTGTTTTCGCGTGTCAAACCTATTTATGGAGCGGCTGGATATGAATCCACTTTGGTTGAAAAACGCCCCAATGATTCGGAGTCCACATATCTTGATGATAAAGGTGTGGAGAGTGGAGTAGAAGAAGTCCAAATTTTGGGTAGTAATGAAACTCCCACTTTGGATTTCAAGGAATTCAATTATGATAATTTCTCCTTGTTTGAATGCATTTCTTTGATGCAATCCATTGCAAGCTCTCCACATGCTTATAGCCAATGCAAAGCCTTTACCGCGCATATCGTAGATGCTATGATGAAATCTCTTGAAGAGAAGCTCGAACTAGAAGTCTCTATACCTAGAAAACTTCATGATGAGTGGGAACCTACTATCAAAATCAAGATAAAAAACTATGAGTGCAATGCTTTGTGTGATTTGGGTGCTAGTGTTTCCGTGATTCCAAAGTCTTTATGTGATATTCTTGGTTTTCATGAGATTGAAGAGTGTTCCCTTAATTTGCATCTTGCGGATTCTACTGTCAAGAAACCCATTGGAAGGATCGATGATGTTCTTATTGTTGCAAATAAGAACTATGTACCCGTGGATTTCATTGTACTTGACATAGATTGCAATCCTTCATGTCCCATTATTCTTGGTAGACCTTTCCTAAGGAATATTGGTGTTATCATTGATATGAAGAATGGGAATATTAGATTTCAATTTCCTTTGAAGAAGGGCATGGAGTACTTTCCTAGAAAGAAAATAAGATTGCCTTATGAATCTATGATGACGACTACTTATGGTTTGAGCACCAAAGATGACTATACGTGATTTCATCACTTTTTGCCTAGCTAAGGGCGTTAAACAAAAGCGCTTGTTGGGAGGCAACCCAACGAATCTATCCTTTTTCTTTCTATTTTATGTTTTCCACACTTTCATAATTCTGTTATGATTGTGCTTTTTGTGTTTCTTTTTGCGTTTGTGCCAAGCAAAACCGTTATGATTAGTCTTGGGGATGATCATTTGGTCATGCTGGAAAAGACAGAAACTTTCTCCTCACGAAAATAATTTTCATTTTTTTTTCTGTAAGAGATTTTGAGTTGATTATTTTTGCTGCTGATTTCCACGCAAATTCTTCAGACTTTCGTAATTGTTCAGAATTTTTGAAGTAACAGAGGTATACGAAATATACAGATTGCTACAGACTTGTCTGCTGTTAACAGATTCTGTTTTTCTTGTGTTGGTTGCTTATTTTGATGAAACTATGGATAGTATCGGGGGGTATTAGCCATGGAAGATTGAAAATACAGTAACCCAACATCTGCACAAGTAGAATTTAAGTTTTCTACAGTACCTAAGGAAGTGGTGGTTTGCTTTCTCATACTAATGTTATCACGAGTTTCTGTTTAAGTTTCGTGTTGTGAAGTTTTCAAGTTTTGGGTGAAGTTCTTGTGGACAAAAAGATAAAGAGTGGTAAGAGCTCAAGCTTGGGAATTCACAAGGCACCCCAAGAGATTCAAGGATGCCGTAAAAGCCTAAGCTTGGGGATGCCCCGGGAAGGCATCCCCTCTCTCGTCTTCAATCCATCGGTAACATTACTTGGGGCTATATTTTTATTCACCACATGTTATGTGTTTTTGCCTAGAGCGTCTTGTATCGTAGGAGTCTTTTATTTTTGTTGTGTCACAATCATCCTTGCTGCACACCTAGAGAGAGAGACATGCACTCACCGTGATTTTGTCGAGCTTCACTTATATCTTTTGGTAGACAATTCAGCTCACATGTGGTTCACTTATATCTTTTGAGCTAGATACGTTTTCTCTATGTGCTTCACTTATATCTTTTAGAGCATAGCGGTGCGTGGCTTGGTAGTTGATCTATGCTTTGAAAGTAGTCTCAAAATGGGTAGTTATCCAAAGGGATACAAAAACTTCCACCTTCATGTGCATTGAATAGTTAGAGAAGTTTGATTCATCTCAAATAGTTTTGAGTTGTGGTTATGGTAATATTGAAGTCATGCTAGTAAGGTGTTGTGGATCTGGAAATACTTGTGTTGAAGTTAGTGATTCCCGTAGCATGCACGTATGGTGAACCACTATGTGATGAAATCTAAGCATGATTAGTATATTGATTGTCATCCTTTGCGTGGCGGTCGGGATCGCGCGATGGTTTATACCTACCAACCCTTCCCCTAGGAGTATGCGTTGAATGCTTTGTTTCGACTATCAATAAAACTTTTGCAACAAGTATATGAGTTCTTCATGACTAATGTTGAGTCCATGGTTTAGATGCACTTTCACCTGCCACCATCACTATCTTCTTAGTGCCGTGCAACTTTCGCCGGTGCACAAAACCTACCATTAGCCTCCCTCAAAAGAGCCACCATACCTACCTACTATGGCTTTTCAAAGTCATTCCGAGATATATTTCCATGCAACTACCACAATGACATGTGCCACCATGTCTACATTGTCATTGCATGATGTATTCCATTAATGTCTATGCCATGCTATATCATTGTCACGGTACACTACCGAAGGC
Source organism: Hordeum vulgare subsp. vulgare (assembly GCF_904849725.1). Classification (NCBI taxonomy): domain Eukaryota; kingdom Viridiplantae; phylum Streptophyta; class Magnoliopsida; order Poales; family Poaceae; genus Hordeum; species Hordeum vulgare. Next base: position 535,194,843 of record NC_058524.1, read on the forward strand.
ATTCCATATAGAGTCATTGTTGCTCTAAGTTTTGAGTTGATAGTGTGATGATCATCTTTAATGGAGCATTGTCCCATGTGAGGAAATAAAAGAGGACAAAGAAGCCCACCAAAAAAGAGAAGCCAAAGAGCCCACCAAAAAAAAGAGAAAAAGAGAGAAGGGACAATGCTACCACTTTTTCCACACTTGTGCATATTAAGCACCATGATCTTCATGATTGAGAGTCTCTCGTTTTGTCACCACTATATAGCTAGTGGGAAATTTTCATTATATAACTTGGCTTGTATATTCCAATGATAGGCTTCCTCAAAATTGCCTTAGGTCTTCGTGAGCAAGCAAGTTGGATGCACACCCACTAGTTTTCTTTAGGAGCTTTCACATACTCTTAGCTCTAGTGCATCATTTGTATGGGAATCCCTACTCATTCACTTGATATCTATTGATGAGCATCTCCACAGCTCATTGATATGCCTAGTTAATGTGACTATCTTCTCCTTTTTTGTCTTGCAACATCCCCCACACTCCACACCATCTATAGTGCTATAACCATGGCTCACGCTCATGTATTGCGTGAGAGTTGAAAAGTTTTGAGAAAGTAAAGGTGTGAAACTATTACTTGGCCAATACCGGGGTTGTGCATGATTTAAATTCGTTGTGCAATGATGATAGAGCATAGCCAGACTATGTGCTTTTGTACGGATAACTTTCTTTTGGCCTAGTTATTTTGAAATTTCATGATTACCTTGCTAGTTTGCTTGAATTATTATTGTTTCCACGTCAATACCAAACTATTGTTTTGAATCAAATGGATCTGAACATTCACGTCACATAAGAGGAGTTACAAAGGATATCTATGCTAGGTAGCATGAAAGCATCAAAAATTCATTCTTTATCACTTCCCTACTCGAGGACGAGCAGGAGTTAAGCTTGGGGGTGCTAGATACGTCTTAAACGTATCTATAATTTTGATGGTTTCACGCTGTTATCTTGTCATCTTTGGATGTTTTATGTACCTTTTATATATTTTTTGGGACTAACTTATTAATTCAGTAACAAGTGCGAGTTCCTCTTTTTTCTGTCTTTTTGGCTCTTTTTAGATCTGATTTTGGAACAGACTGCAAACAGAATAAAATCCCCAAAATGATTTTTTCCAGAACGGAAGAAGATCAGGGGGCCTGTGGGCCAAGCCAGGAGGTCTCGTGGGAGCCCACAAGCCCCCACTCTGCCACCAGGGGGAGGCGGCGGTGGAAGGGCTTGTGGCCTCCCTGGCCGCCCCCTGACATAGATCTTTGGCCTATATACTCCCTAAAATACAGCAAAAAATCAGGGGAGCCTCGAAAATACTTTTCCGCCGCCGCAAGCTTCCGTTTCCGCGAGATCTCATCTGGAGACCCTTCCCGGCACCCTGCCGAAGGGGACTTTGGAGTTGGAGGGCTTCTTCATCATCATCATCGCCCCTCCAATGACTCGTGAGTAGTTCACTTCATACCTACGGGTCCGTAGTTAGTAGCTAGATGGCTTCTTCTCTCTCTTGGATCTTCAATACAAAGTTCTCCATGATCTTCATGGAGATCTATCCGATGTAATCTTCTTTGGCGGTGTGTTTGTCGAGATCCGATGAATTGTGGATTTGTGATCAGATTATCTGTGATATATATTTGAGTCTGTGCTGATTTCTTATATGCATGATTTGATATCCTTGTAAGTCTCTCCGAGTCTGGGGTTTTGTTGGCCAACTAGATCTATGATTCTTGCAATGGGAGAAGTGCTTCGTTTTGGGTTCTACCATGTGGTGACCTTTCCCAGTGACAGTAGGGGCAGCAAGGCACACATTAAGTAGGTGCCATCAAGGGTAACAAGATGGGCTCTATCATTGATATGAGATTGTCCATCTACATCATATCATCTTGGTTAAGGCATTACTCTGTTCTTTTGAACTTAAAACACTAGATGCATGCTGGATAGCGGTTGACGTGTGGAGTAATAGTAGTAGATGCAGAAAGTATCGGTCTACTTGTTTTGGACGTGATGCCTATAGATATAATCATTGCCATAGATGACGTCACAACTTTGCGCGGTTCTATCAATTGCTCAAGAGTAATTTGTTCATCCACCATCTAGTTTCTTTCATGAGAGAAGCCACTAGTAAACACTACGCCCCCGGGTCTATTCACATCCATCGTTTACGCCTCCGCTTTTACTTTGCTTTGTTACTTTGTTGCTTTCAGTTCTCACTTGGCAAACAATCTATAAGGGATTGACAACCCCTTCATAGCGTTGGGAGCAAGCTTTTTGTGTTTGTGTAGGATCTTGTGATAATCCTCCACTGGATTGATACCTTGGTTCTCAAACTGAGGGAAATACTTACTACCGCTGTGCTACAACACCATTTCCGCTTCGAGGGAACACCAACGCAAGGCTCCATAGCCGTAGCAGAAGGTTCCTAGTGCCGTCGACACGACTATTCCTGTCGCTGTTGCCGAGGAAGCACATCTGACATCATCAACTTGTCCAGTTCAATTCTACGATAAATAGAGAGTGGCATAACACTAACACCAGCTCCAAGGTCACATAAGGCAGTTCTTACGTAGTTTCCTTTAATGGAGCACGGTATAGTGGGCACTCCGGGATCACCAAGTTTTTTAGGAGTTCCACCTTTGAAAGTGTAATTGGCAAGCATGGTGGAGATCTCAAGATCTGGTATCTTCCGTTTATTAGTCATGATATCTTTCATGTACTTGGCATACAGAGACATTTTGAGCATATCAATTAACCGCATCTGTAGAACGACGGGTCTTATCATCTCAACGAAGCGATCAAAATTCTCATCATCCTTTTTCTTGGATGGCTTAGGAGGAAAGGGCATAGGTCTCTAAACCCATGGCTCCCTTTCTTTACCATGCTTCCTAGCAGCAAAGTCATTCTTATCGTATCTCTTAGGTTGTGGGTTATCAGGATTAACCATAGGTTCAATCTCCACATCCTTATCATTTCTAGGTTGAGCATCATTATGACCATCACTGTCCATATTGTCACCAGGTTCATGTTCATCACCAGATTGTGTTTCTGCATCAGACGCAGAAATATAATTTGGTTCTTCAGGTGTGACAGTATTTGGTGCACTGACATGTAGGTTTCTATCATCCTTCTTCTTCTTAGGATGACTGGGTGTATCAGCATTAATTCCTTGAGAATCTTGATCAATTCTCTTAGGATGTCCTTCAGGATACAAAGGTTCCCGAGTCATTTTGCCTCCTCTAGTAACGACTCTGACAGAGTTGTCATTTAATTCATTGAGCAAGTCATTCTGAGCTTTAAGTACTTGTTCTACCTGAGTAGTAATCATAGAGGCATGTTTACTCAGAAGCTTCAGATCATTGACATTTCTTTCTACACAAGCACTTAAATGACTAAGCATACGAGTACTTTGTTCCAAATGTCTGCTAACATAATCATTGAAACTCTGTTGTTTGGCAACAAAGTTGTGAAACTCATCAAAGCATAGGCTAGCAGATTTATCAAAAGGAATATCACTCTCATCAAACCTACGTAGAGAATTCACTTCTACTACTTGTATCGGGTTATCAAGACCATGGATCTATTCGATAGGTGGTAGACTTTTGACATCTTCAGATCTAATGCCTTTCTCTTGCATAGATTTCTTGGCTTCTAGCATATATTCGGGACTGAGGAATAGAATACCTCTTTTCTTAGGAGTCGGCTTAGGAGGTGGTTCGAGAATAGTCCAAGCATTATCGTTGATCAAGATATTATTCAGTAGAATCTCAGCTTGTTCTATAGTTCGTTCCCTAAAAACACAACCGGCACAACTATCTAGGTGGTCTCTAGAAACATCGGTAAGTCCGTTTTAGAATATATCAAGTATCTCGTTCTTCTTAAGAGGGTGATCAGGCGAAGCATTCTGTAGCTGGATGAGCCTCCCCCAAGCTTGTGAGAGACTCTCTTCTTTGAGTTGAGCAAAGTTGTATATTTCCTGCAAGGCAGCTTGCTTCTTATGGGCAGGGAAATATTTCTCACAGAAGTAATAGACCATTTCCTGGGGACTACTCACACATCCAGGAGCAAGAGAGGTGAACCAGCCTTTAGCGTCATCCTTTAGAGAGAAAGGAAACAACTTAAGGATATAGTGGTGGCGGATCTTCTCCTCACTAGTGAAAAGGGTGGCTATATCGTGTAGTTTGGTAAGATGGGCTACGACCGTCTCAGACTCACAACCGTGGAAAGGATCAGATTTGACTAGAGAAATTATCTCAGGGTCTACAGAGAATTCATAATCCTTATCGGTGATAAAGATATGTGAAGTGGCAAACTTCGGGTGGTATTTCATCCTAGCTTTTAGAGATTTTTCCTTCCACTTGAGAAGTAATTTCTTAGCGTCATAGGCATCCTTACACGCAAGAAAATCCTGAGCTATCTCTCCCTCCATAACATAACCCTCAGGTATATCAGGCAATTCATATGTAGGAGAGCTAGATCTAGCAGGAGCAAAAGCAGGTTCTATCTCAATAGTATCGGCAGTTTCAGAAGCATCACGAGCATTGGCAGTAACTCTAGCAATATGAGCATCAAGGAATACCCCTAGTGGCACATCAGGCAAAGTAGTATCTCTAGCAGTATCAAGCATAGAATCATCAGGAAAAATAGCATCTCTAGCATCATCAGGCAAAGCAGTATCAGGCATAGCATCTCTAGCATTATCAGGCATAGCATCTCTAGCAGTATCAGGCATAGCATCTCTAGCAGTATCAGGCATAGCATCATCAAGCACACGTGACAAATCAAGATTTCTAGCAGGAGGTGATGTCGCAAACTTACTCATAACTGAAGGTGAATCAAGTGCAGAGCTAGATGGCAGTTCCTTACCTCCCCTCGTAGTTGAGGGCAAGACTTTGGTTTTTGGATCTTTCAGATTCTTCATAGTGATCAGCAAATATAAATCCCAAGTCACTCAGAGAATATAGCAATCTCCTTCCCTGGCAACGGCGCCAGAAAAAAATGCTGCTAGCACTCCCCGGCAACGGCACTAGAGAAATGTTGTAGACGTGTTCCTGACTTGATGCCTCCGTGGCAACGGAGCCAGAACTGCTCCCAGTTGCTCAACAATTAGAAATTGTCTTGCAATGGCCCACCAGCGCGTGGGTTCGCGGCAGTTTTCGAGGGTAGAGTATTCAACCCAAATTTTTTGGTTCGCCAGACAGGAAGTGAGAGGATACTCCCAAGTATTAGCAGTTGAATGTGTCAGATTCAACCACACCAGAAAGATTAGTATCTGCAAGCAAAGTATCAGCAGCAAAGTAGTATGATAACAACGGTGCCAAAAACGATCTGTTGACGGCAGACTATTCCTAATGGCTGTATCAATGGCGCCAGAAGTTGCCCGTGGACGGGAAATATTCTTTCCCGTCAATGTTGAGCGAAAAAGTATTGTAGCAGGTAACCGCAGTGTAATGAGTAACAACACTGGCAAGGAACAGCAATAGTGACAGCAGTAGCAAGTAGCAAGAGTAGTAACAGTAGCAGAGCAAAGCAAGTAACAGCAGCAACAACAGTAGTAACAGTAGCAGAGCAAAACAAGTAACAGCAGCAGTGGGACAAACTCGTAGGCAATGGGTCGGTGATTTGTTTGGATGATATTCATCATGCAACAGTTATAACACGGAGAGATATGTGGCTAGCTCCCGTTCGTCAATGTGATATAGGCATGCATTCCGTGTGTCGTCATACATGCTTAGGGAAAAGAACTTGCATGACATCTATTGTCCATCCCTCCCGTGGCAGCGGGGTCCAAAAGGAAACTACGGGATATTAAGGTTCTCCTTTTAATAAAGAACCGGACCAACGCATTAGCACTTGGTGAACACATGAACTACTCAAACCATGGTCATCACCAGGAGTGGTTCCGTTTATTATCACTCCGGGGTTTCCAGATCATAACACATAGTAGGTAACTACAACTTGCAAGATCGGATCTAAAACACACATATATTGGTGACAACATAATAATTTCAGATCTGAAATCATGGCACTCGGGTCCTAGTGACAAGCATTTAGCATGGCAAAGTAGTAGCAACATCAATCTCAGAACATAGTGGATACTAGGGATCAATCCCCGTCAAAACTAACTCGATTACATGATAGATCTCATCCTACTCATCACCGCCCAACGAGGCTATGAATAGATTACTCATGAACGATGAAGAGCTTCATGGAATTGGAGAGGGAAGAAGGTTGATGATGTCGATGGCGATGATTTCCTCTCTCCGGAGCCCAAAACGGACTCCAGATCTGCCCTCCAGATGAAGAACAGGATGTGGCGGCGCCTCCTTATCGCAAACGCGACGAAATCTTCTCTCTTTAATTTTTCTGGGACGAAAGTGAATTTATAGAGATGAGTTTTGGGGCGGCAGAGCCACGTGGGCCCCACAAGCTTGCTAGCCGCCACCAGGGGGGCGGCGGCTACAGGGCTTGTGGCCCACTGGCCCATCCCCTCCGGTGGATCTTTGCGCAGGTATTTTTCATATTTTCTAGAAATATTCTCCATAAATTTTCAGGACGTTTCGAGAACTTACATTTCTGCACAAAAACAACACCATGGCAATTCTGCTGAAAATAGCGTCAGTCCAGGTTAGTTCCATTCAAATCATGCAAATTAGAGTCCAAAACAAGGGTAAAAGAGTTTGGAAAAGTAGATACGATGGAGACGTATCAATAACCCACAAGTATAGGGGATCGCAACAGTTTTCGAGGGTAGAGTATTCAACCCAAATTTATTGATTCGACACAAGGTGAAGCCAAAGAATATTCTCAAGTATTAGTAGTTGAGTTGTCAATTCAACCACACCTGAAAGATCTAGTATCTGCAGCAAAGTATCAGTAGCAAGGTAGTATGATAGCAGCAGTAGCAATAGTAACCAGTAGCAGCAAAGTGACAGGAGTAGCAGCAAAGTAACAACAGTAGCAACAGAGTAACAGTAGCAGCAGTGACAGCAGTAGCGGCAAAGTAACGTAGCAAGGACGAGTAGGAAAAACTCGTAGGCATTGGATCGGTGATGGATGATTATGCCGGATGTTATTCATCATGCAACAGTTATAACACGGAGAGATATGTAACTAGCACGAGTTCGTCAATGTAATGTAGGCATGTATTCCGTATGTAGTCATACGTGGTTAGTGAAAAGAACTTGCATGACATCTATTGTCCATCCCTCCCGTGGCAGCATGTTCCTAATGGAAACTATGGGATATTAAGGTTCTCCTTTTAATAAAGAACCGGACCAACACATTAACACTTAGTGAATACATGAACTCCTCATACTATGGTCATCTCCGGGAGTGGTTCCGGCTATTGTCACTCCGGGGTTGCCGGGTCATAACACATAGTAGGTGACTACAACTTGCAAGATAGGATCAAGAACACGCATATATTGGCGACATCATAATAGGTTCATATCTGAAATCATGGCACTCGGGCCCTAGTGACAAGCATTAAGCATGGCAAAGTAGTAGGAACATCAATCTCAGAACATAGTGGATAGTAGGGATCAATCCCCGTCAAAACTAACTCGATTACATGATAGATCTCATCCAACCCATCACCGTCCAGCAAGCCTACGATGATATTACTCACGAATGGTGAAGAGCATTATGGAATTGGCGATGAAGGAAGGTTGGTGATGATGATGGCGATGATTTCCCCTCTCCGGAGCCCAGAACGGACACCAGATCTGCCCTCCAAAGGAAGAACAGGAGGTGGCGGCACCTCCGTATCATAAAACGCGATGAACTCTTCTCCTTGTTTCTTTTCCAGACGAAAGGGACTAAATAGAGATGAGATTGGAGGCGGTGGATCAACGTGGGCCCCACAAGCCTGCCAGGCGTGGCCAGGGGGGCGCCTGGTTGGCTTGTGAGCTCTCAGCTCCACCCCTCCAGTTGATTCTTGCGCCATTATTTTTTATATATTCCGCGAAAAATCCCCGTAAATTTCTAGGTACGAGAACTTTTATTTCTGCGCAAAAACAACACCATGGCAATTCTGCTGAAAACAGTGTTAGTCCGGGTTAGTTCCATTCAAATCATGCAAATTAGAGTCCAAAACAAGGGCAAAATAGTTTGGAAAAGTAGATACGACGGAGACGTATCAACTCCCCCAAGCTTAAAACCTTGCTTGTCCTCAAGCAATTAAGTTGACAAACTGAAAGAGACAAAAGAAAAACTTTTACGAACTCTGTTTGATCTTGTTGTTGCAACTATGTCTAACTCATAACCAGAATTTCAGCAAGATCACAAGCAAACCACATAAGAAAATGACATCTAGGTCTCACCGTAAACTCATATCAATGGCATAATCAACTAGCGTGCAATAATAATAAGTCTCAAACGTCAACACTTCAATTAAAACAATCATGAAGCAGTACGAATAGATGGTATCTCGCTAGCTCTTTTTGAGATCGCAAAACATAAATGCAGAGCACCTTCGAAGACCAAGCGCTGACTAAACATTGTAATTCATGGCAAAGAAGATCCAGTCACAGTCATACTCAATGACAGTTAAAAGCAAAGCATAAAAATGACACAGCTGCTCTCTAAGTGGTGCTTTTATAAGAAGAGGATGACCCAACAGGAACATAAATAGAGAGGCCCTTCGCAGAGGGAAGCATTGATTTGTAGAGGTGCCAGAGCTCAAGCTTTGAAAACAGAGATAATAATTTTGAGTGGCATACTTTCATTGTCAACGCAATGACCAAGAGTTTTCACCATCTTCCATGCTACACATGTTATAGGCGGTTCCCAAACAGAAAAGTAAAGTTTTGACTCCCCCACCACCGATCAATCACACTCCACGACTAGCCGAATACTCGGGTGCCGTCCATACAAACAATAATCCAGGGGGAGTTTTGTTTGCAATTATTTTTTCGATTTGAGCATGGAACTGGGCATTCCAATTACCGGCCCCTTTCTCGTGAATGATAGTGAATAAACACATATCGAGGATAACACACCTAGCATGGAAGATACTGATCGCCCCCTATAACCACATGACCGGTTCGGGCATGCAAAACAAATTATTTCTTGAAGGTTTAGAGAGTGGCACATGCAAATTTACTTGGAACGGCACGTAGATACCGCATATAGGTAGGTATGATGGACTCATATGGAACAACTTTGGGTTTATGGAAGTGGATGCACAAGCAGTATTCCCGCTTAGTACAAGTGAAGGCTAGCAAAAGACTGGGAAGCGACCAACTAGAGAGCGACAGCAGTCATCAAAATGCATTGAGATTAACCAACATTGAGTGCAAGCATGAGTACGACATAAATCACCATGAACATGAATATCATAGAGGCTATGTTGATTTTGTTTCAACTACATGCGTAAACATGCGCCAAGTGAAGCCACTTGAATCATTCAAAGGAGGATACCATCCTATCATACTACATCATAGTCATCTCAAAATTCACGTTGGCATCCGAGGCAAACCATTATAAGCTCCTAGCTAATTAAGCATGGCATCAGAAACTATGATCTCTAAGTTGTCATTGCAAACATGTTTCTCTCACAACAAAGCTGAATCAGGAACGATGAGCTAGTCATATTTACAAAAAAAAATAGATCGAGTTCATACCAGCTTTCCAGGCTCAGTCACTTCATCATATATCGTCATTATTGCCTTTCATTTGCACGACCGAACGATGTGAACAATAATAAGAGTGCTCATGCATTGGACTACGCTGGAATCTGCAGGCAAACATAAAGGAGAAGACAAAGTAATATGGCTTTTTCGACACATAAACAGATATGCATGCGAGAGCCACTAAACATTGTAACCATGGTCTTCTACCTTGACCCAAAGAAAAAGAAAACTATTTACACGGGAAAGCTCCCAACAAGCAAAAGAAGAACAAGAAAATCTTTTTGGGTTTTCTCAAACTAGAAAAACACACGAAAAGAAAACGAGAAAAAGAAAATAAACTAGCATGGATGATACAGTGGCAAAGTGTGAACACCAACTAACAAAGTGAAAGCGTAAGCAAGAATATAAAGTCGATGAGAAACACGTACTCCCCCAAGCTTCGGATTTTTGCCTAAGTTGGTCTACTCCCAAGGAGGGAAATAACTGTCTCCGGGGTACTCCGGAGTGTACTAAGGGTGCCACTGCTGGGGAATGATTTTTTTTGGAGGTAAACAAAGGAGATGGGAGCTGGAATAAGTGGAGGGGGGACACGTGGGCCCCACAAGCCTGGTAGGCGTGCCCAGGGGGTGCCCGCACCTCCAGGACTTGTGGCCCAGTGGTGTAGCCCCGTGACTAGCTCTTTGTCTGTGTATTTTTCAAAAATTCCAGAAAAAATCATACTTGATTTTCAGGACATTCAGAGAACTTTTATTTTCGGGGTACTTTTCCACGGGACGCTAAAACAGAAAACAGGGAAAACTAAACTAAATCTATCATTTTTCTTCTAAGCAACTGAAGGTGAAAGCTTGGAACAGAGGTTTGTGACTCCTCGATTCATCCATCTCATGGTCATCGAAAGAAATCCGTCAATGAGGTTGATCAAGTCTCCTTGACAAACTTTTTTGAATCGCAAAAGAAAACGGAGAATTTTCGAATAGTCACTAGGTTACCTCAATGGGGATGTGAAATCCCCAACAAGCAAATCATACTTCATCTTAACAGTAGGTATAGGGCATTCAAAGCTCCCAATAAGAATCGATGAAGTTTTTTCGATAGCATTGATGCAATGTACTCGATATTGTTTCTTCGGAAAGTGCACCGTATGCTCATTACCGTTGACATGGAAAGTGACATTGCCTTCGTTGCAATCTATAACAGCCCCTGCAGTGTTTAAAAAGGGTCTTCCAAGGATGACCGCCATGACATCATCCTTGGGAATATCCAGAATAACAAAGTCTGTTAAGATAGTGACGTTAGCAACCACCACAGGCACATCCTCGCAAATGACGATAGGGAAAGCAGTTGATTTGTCGGCCATTTGCAGAGAGATTTCAGTGGGTGTCAACTTATCCAGTTCAAGTCTAGGATAAAGAGAGAGAGGCATAACACTAACACCGGCTCCAAGGTCGCATAAAGCAGTTCTAACGTAGTTGCCTTTAATGGAGCAAAGTATAGTGGGCACTCCGGCATCACCTAGTTTCTTAGGAGTTCCACCCTTGAAGGTATAATTAGCGAGCATGGTGGAAATCTCAACCTCAGGTATCCTCCTCTTATTAGTCACAATATCCTTCATGTACTTAGCATACGGAGACATTTTGAGCATATCTGTCAAACGCATTTGCAGAAAGACAGGTCTAATCATTTCAACGAATCGCTCAAAATCCTCATCATCCTTTTTCTTGGATGGTTTGGGAGGAAAGGGCATGGGTTTCTGAACCCATGGTTCCCTTTCTTTACCATGCTTCCTAGCAGCAAAGTCGTTCTTATCGTATCTTCTATTCTTAGGCTATGGGTTATCAAGATCAACAGGTTCAATCTCCACATCCTTATCATTGTTAGGTTGATCATCTTCATGAACATCACTATTTATATTATCATTAGGATCATGTTCATCACGAGATTGTGTTTCAGCATCAAAAACAGAGACATCGTTTGGACTCTCAGGTGTAACAGTAACAGGGTTGCTAGCGTGCAAATTCCTATCATCTTTCTTCTTCTTCCTAGGATGACTAGGTGCATCACTCCTAACTCCTTGAGAATCTTGTTCAATCCTCTTAGGATGACCCTCAGGATACAAAGGTTCCTGGGTCATTCAACCGCCTCTAGTGATGACTCTAACATAATTGTCATTCAACTCATTGAGGAAGTCATTCTGAGCCTTAAGTACTTGTTCTACGTGAGTAGTAACCATAGAGGCATGTTTACTCAAGAGCTTAAGATCATTGACGTTTCTGTCTACACAAGCACTTAAATGACTAAGCATACGAGCATACTGTTCCAATTGTCTGCTAACATAATCATTGAAACTCTGTGGTTTAGCAACAAAGTTATCAAATTCATCCAGGCATAAGCTAGCAGGTTTATCAAAGGGAATATCACTCTCATTGAATCTACACAGAGAATTTACTTCTACTACCTGTATCGGGTTATCGAGACCATGGATCTCTTCGATAGGCGGTAGATTTTTTGACATCTTCAGATTTAATGCCTTTATCTTTCATAGATTTCTTAGCTTCTTGCATATCTTCAAGACTGAGGAATAGGATACCTCTTTTCTTAGGAGTTGGCTTAGGAGCTGGTTCGGGAATAGTCCAAGCATTCTCATTGCACAAGATATTATTCAATAGGATCTCAGCTTGTTCTATAGTTTGTTCCCTAAAAATACAACCGACACAACTATCTAGGTGGTCTCTAGAAGCATCGGTAAGTCCATTATAGAAGATATCAAGTATTTCATTCTTATCAAGAGGGTGATCAGGCAAAGCATTCAGTAGCTGGACGAGCCTCCCCCAAGCTTGTGGGAGACTCTCTTCTTCAACTTAATCAAAGTTGTATATTTCCTGCAAGGCAACTTGCTTCTTATGGGCAGGGATATATTTTTCAGAGAAGTAGTAGATCATATCCTGCGGGCTTGGCACACAACCAGGAGCAAGAGAAGTGAACCAAGTCTTAGCATCATCCTTTAGCGAGAAAGGAAACATCTTAAGGATATAGTAGTGGCGGATCTTCTCCTCACTTGTGAATAGGGTGGCTATATCATGCAGTTTGGAAAGATGGGCTTCAACCTTTTCAGACTCATAACCATGAAAAGGACCAGATTCGACCAGAGTGATTAACTCAGGGTTGACAGAGAATTCATAATCCTTATCGGTCACAAAGATAGGTGAAGTAGCAAACTTCGGGTCGTATTTCATCCTAGCGTTCAAAGATTTTTCTTTCCAATTGCATAGTAATTTCTCAACATCATAGCTATCCTTACAAGCAAGAAATTCCTCAGCTATCTCTCCCTCCATAACATAACACTCGGGCATATTAGGCAATTCATATCTAGGAGAGCTAGTTCTAGCACGCAAAATAGCAGGTTCTACTTCAATAGTATCAGCAGTTTCAGAAGTATCATCACATCTAGCATCAACTCTAGCAATTTGGGCATCAAGGAATGCACCAAGTGGCAAAGCAGTATCAAGCATAGCATCATCATAAGCATCATCGGCAGCAAAAGTAGCATCATCAAGCACAGGCGACATATCAAGATTTCTAGCAGGAGGTGGTGTCGCAAACTTACTCATAACTGAAGGTGAATCAAGTGCAAAGCTAGATGGCAGATCCTTACCTATCCTCGTAGTTGAGGGCAAGACTTTAGTTCTTGGATCTTTCGCATTCCTCATAGTGACCAGCAGACGTAAATCCCAAGTGACTTAGACAATATAGCTGTACCTCCCCGGCAACAGCGCCAGAAAAAGGCACGTTGACGGGAGACTATTCTTGACTTTGGCTTCCCCGACAACGGCGCCAGAAAAAGGTTTTGATAACCCACAAGTATAGGGTATTGCAACAGTTTTTGAGGGTAGAGTATTCAACCCAAATTTATTGATTCGACACAAGGGGAAGCCAAATAATATTCTCAAGTATTAGCAGTTGAGTTGTCAATTCAACCACACCTGAAAGATTTAGTATCTGCAGCAAAGTATCAGTAGCAAGGTAGTATGATAGCAGCAGTAGCAACAGTAACCAGTAGCAGCAAAGTGACAACAGTAGCAATAAAGTAACAACAGTAGCAACGGAGTAACGGTAGCAGTAGTGACAGCAGTAGCGGCAAAGTAACGTAGCAAGGACTAGTAGGAAAAACTCGTAGGCATTGGATCGGTGATGGATGATTATGCCGGATGTTATTCATCATGCAACAGTTATAACACGGAGAGATTTGTAACTAGCTCCAGTTCGTCAATGTAATGTAGGCATGTATTCCGTATGTTGTCATACGTGCTTAGGGAAAAGAACTTGCATGACATCTATTGTCCATCCCTCCCGTGGCAGTGGGGTCCTAATGGAAACTACGGGATATTAAGGTTCTCCTTTCAATAAAGAACCGGACCAATGCATTAACACTTAGTGAATACATGAACTCCTCATACTATGGTCATCTTCGGGAGTTGTTCCGGCTATTGTCACTCCAGGGTTGCCGGGTCATAACACATAGTAGGTGACTACAACTTGCAAGATAGGATCAAGAACACACATATATTGGCGACAACATAATAGGTTCTGATATGAAATCATGGCACTCGGGCCCTAGTGACAAGCATTAAGCATGGAGCAACCTCAATCTCAGAACATAGTGGATACTAGGGATCAATCCCCGTCAAAACTAACTCGATTACATGATAGATCTCATCCAACCCATCATCGTCTAGCAAGCCTACGATGAGATTACTCACGAACAGTGAAGAGCATCATGGAATTGGCGATGAAGGAAGGTTGGTGATGAGGATGGCGACGATTTCCCCTCTCCGGAGCCCAGAACGGACTCTAGATCTGCCCTCGAGAGGAAGAATAGGAGGTGTTGGCGCCTCCGTATCGTAAAACGCGATGAACTCTTCGCCTTGATTTTTTTCCGGACGAAGGGGACTAAATGGATCTGAGATTGGAGGTGGTGGAGCAACGTGGGCCCCACAAGCCTGCCAGGCGCGGCCAGGGGGGCCCGCGCCTAGTGGGCTTGTGGGATCTCAGCTCCAACCCTCCGGTTGATTCTTGCGCCAGTATTTTTTTTATATATGCCACAAAAAATCCCCGTAAATTTCCAAGTCATTCCGCGAACTTTTATTTCTACGCAAAAACAACACCATGGCAATTCTGCTGAAAACAGCGTTAGTCCAGGTTAGTTCCATTCAAATCATGCAAATTAGAGTCCAAAACAAGGGCAAAAGTGTTTGGAAAAGTAGATACGACGGAGATGTATCAACTACCTTCTCCCTACTCATGGGCAGGGGCATGGTTCAGCCTGGTGAACACCATCCTGGCGAACAAACTCACAGCTTAGACTAAAATCAACATCAATACCAGCTATGGATTAAGAAGGCACTGAACACATGGAATGCGGAAATGAACATCCGAACAACATGGTAACAAGCAACTGCTATATATACGCCATGGTTCATACACACCATTACATAGTTCAGTACAACCTCAACCCGAAGAGCAAACTACTGAAAAGATGATACTACTCATCAGAGGCTTTCCAAGCTTCCTTTACATTATTTATCTATGCCTCCGGAATTCATCTCACGTCATAAGCATACTCCACAAGACACACAGGACTGTGGAAGTACAACTACTTCCATATTACTCTTCCACTCACGGGTTCAGGCATCCGCATAAAACATGTCATAAAGGTTGCCTCCATGGCCTGGGAGCTCAACCCGCGGATCAGGAAATACCCGAGCCTGCGACCCCTGGGAACCATAAGGACACGGGTGTGGCATTGGTCCCCTGACTGGTGGTAGTAGAGGTCCCCGAAGAGGGGTGACTCCTCCTATAGCAGGCCAGTCAACATAGCAGAACTCTGAATTCTGCAGCAGTGCATGTCTGGCTCTCATGATGGTCAACATTGAATAGGCAGCATCTGATGACCCACAAGTATAGGGGATCAATCATAGTCCTTTCGATAAGTAAGAGTGTCGAACCCAACGAGGAGCAGAAGGATCTGACAAGTGGTTTTTAGCAAGGTAAAATCTGCAAGCACTGAAATTGTCGGTAACAAGTGATTGTGTGGTGAGATGATTCGTAGCCAGCAACAAGTAAGAAAAGTAGCAACGGTGCAGCAAAGTGGCCCAATCCCTTTTGTAGCAACCCATCATCTACTTACTACTTCCCAATGCCTTCCTCTAGGCCCAAATAATGGTGAAGTGTTATGTAGTCGACGTTCACATAACACCACTAGAGGAAAAACAACATACAACATATCAAATTACCGAAGGAATACCAAATTCACATGACTACTATTAGCATGACTTATCCCATGTCCTTAGGAACCAAAGTAACTACTCACAAAGCATCGTAATATTCATGACCAGAGAGGTAATGAGTAGCATCAAGGATCTGAACATAAACTCTTCCACCAAATAATCCAACTAGCATCAACTACAAAGAGTAATCAACACTACTAGCAACCTTACAAGTATCAATCGGAGTCGCGAGACGGAGATTGGTTACAAGTGATGAAGTAGGGTTTGTAGATGAGATGGTGTTGATGAAGATGTTAATGGTGACGAGTCCCCTCCGATGAGAGGAGTGTTGGTGATGACGATGGCGACGATTTCCCCCTCCGGGAGGGAAGTTTCCCCGACAGGATCGTCCTGCCGGAGCTCTAGATTGGTTCTGCTCAAGTTCCGCCTCGTGGCGGCGACAAAACCACGAAAAAGCTCCTCCTTGATTTTTTCCTGGATGAAACCCGTCATATAGCAAAAGAGGGGGGCCAGTGGGCCAGAGGGCTGCCCACAAGCCCTCATGGCGCAGCCTGGGGGGTGGCCGCGCCGTGCAAGCTTGTGGGCACCCCCTGGTGCCCCTCTAGCACTTCTTCGGCCCAGTATTTTTGATAAATCAGGAAAAAAATCCTCGTTGATTTTTACAGCATTGGGAGTTGCGCAGAATAGGTATCTCAACTTTGCTCCACTTTCAGGCCCAAATTCCAGTTGCCGGCATTCTCCCTATTCATGTAAAACTTGCAAAATAAGAGAGAAAATGGATAAGAATTGTACCATGAAGTGAAATAACAGCCCAAGAAGCGAAAATATCAACATGAAAACATGATGCAAAATGGACGTATCAACTCCCCCAAGCTTAGACCTTGCTTGTCCTCAAGCGAAAGCCTAGCTCAACAAATATGTCCACATGTTTAGGGAGAGACGTGTCGACAAAACAAGATACGAACATGCATGCATCATGATCATGATTAGAACAGCAATACCAACATATAATCTCTCATGCTAAAGTGATAATTCCTTCACAAAGTAAAGCATGGATCAAGAACCTTACCAAGAAGTAACAACAGATAGCCTTTAGTCACTAAAGAAATTGCAATTTATCACAACATCAGAAAGAGTCAAATGAGAGCTTGTAAAGCAAATCCACATACTCAATCATTCTTTCATTCTCTACAATTGCTACAACTCACGTGGTACTCATGAGATCAAAGTTTCAGCTGGACACAGAGAAAGATAAGGGCTTACAGTTTTGCCTCCCAACTGCTTACCTCAAGGGTAATGTCAACAATAATAATTCATGTATGCCTACCTCCAAGTTGACATATGAATATAGATCTTTCCCAAGCATATGACAGTAGCCAAGATAAAGGCGAAATAAGGAATTGCTGAAGATCACCATGACTCTTTCAAGGGAAAAATGTAAAGGTACAAGATAGGCCCTTCGTAGAGGGAAGCAGAGGTTGTCATGCGCTTTTGAGGTTTGGATGCGTGTCCTCTTAGTGCGGAGGAACGTCACTTTATATTGCCCCCTGTGATAAAGAACTTTATTATGCAGTCTGTCGCTTTTATGTCTTCCTCATCACAGGTTCGTATAAAGCTTATTTTCCACACACTAATAGATCATACATATTAGAGAGCAATTTTTATTGCTTGCACTGATGACAACTTACTTGAGGGATCTTATTCAATCCATAGGTAGGTATGGTGGACAATCATGGCAAAACTGGTATGAAGGTTTATGGATGCACAAGTAGTATCTCTACTTGGTGCGGGAGGTTTTGGCTAATATGAGGTGGAAGCAATCGTCACATGCTAAGGGATCTCTAATCATATAACATTGTTAAGAGCCAAGAAAACACAATTCATTACATTGTCTTCCTTCTCCAACATCTACTTCTAGGCATGCAATAGTTTAGTGAGTGTTCACAATCATAGATGGTGTTAGAGATGATATATTTATATGTGAACCTCTCCTTCTTTATCACTTCCTATTAATTGCAACCATGACCAAGGTCTACGTTTGCCTACCCTCAACAAGTTTCAATCCTCATTCTTTTTATATGTGAAGCCATCACTTCCCATAAGATCATTACATGATCTCTCATGCTTTTGTTCTATTCTCACTCTTTTGATCATGGCAAGAGGCAAAGCCCTTCAACTAAGACACTCTTTATTATATGTCTCACGAGCAAGAATACATTGGGGGCGACACAAAGAAAAACTCAAGACTAAAACACTAAGACTTTTAATCTACTAGAAAAAGAGAAAATTGAAAAGGAAAACTGAAACAAAGGTAAAGGCAAAAGATGTGATGGTGATACGATACCGGGGCAACTCCCCCAAGATTGGTACAAGCCAAGGGGATTGCCCATACCCATGTTTAGTTGTCTTCCTTTGGTGGTGATTGTGGAGTTGTTGCAACATGAGTTTGATGCTCCGTCTTCCAAGGCTTAGGTGCTCCATCATGGAAAGATGAACGAGTCTCCGGAATCCTCAAATCTGCAGCCAACCGTATTGATTTAAATCTATACTCATACTCATAGTTTTCATTCTACAGGTCATAGATCTGGCCCTCGAGTTGATCAATCCTGTCATAGAGCCTGGAGAGATGCTTCCCAATGTCATTGGAATCCATCCTGTGCTTGTTGGTGAACTCCGTGATCATCATGTGGTTGGCGTTGAGTCCATGCTCCACCATCCCTTGGCACTTAAAGACTTGTTGCTCCATTGCTTTGAGCCTCGTCTCCATGCTTCCGGTCTTCTTAGGCCCCTCAATATCACGGATGTGCAACATCCCCTCACGCATCTTGATAGATTGAGGGTGTTGCAGCACTTTATCGAGGTAGGGATTGATGACCTTCTCGAAGATCTTGTCCTTCGGAGCTTTTGGGGAAGTCATAGCGATCTAGACCTGCAACTGAAACAGGCTGAAACGAAAAACAGAGGAAATCCGCCTGATACAGGGGTCAGACCAAACAGGAGTATATATAATGATTTTTCCAGACCAGAAGGAGTACCCTACACGAAAACGGAGTCCCGGAGGCGCACGAGGTGGCCACAAGCCCTCATGGCGCGGCCAGGGGGTGAGCCCGCGCCGTGCAGGCTTGTCGCCTCCTCGCGCACTTTCCAGACTACTTCCAATTTTGTACTTTTTTTCAAATATTCGAAAACGGAGAAAATTTCCTACTGGAAAAGTTTTGGACTCTGCTTTCTTACCGAATCACATACCTCTTCATTTTCGGAGTCTGAAACAGGGTGATAAATGTCCCTTAGGTATTCTTCCGGAGTTATGGTATTGATGATATTGCTTTCAACATTTATGGGAGTACCTGAGATATAATGCTTAATTCTCTGCCCATTTACCACTCTCAGACAATTACCTTCCGTGTTGTTGATCTTGATAGCACCGGAACGATATACTTCCTCAACAACATAGGGACCATCCCATTTAGAGAGAAGCTTGCCTGCAAAGAATCTTAAACGAGAGTTATATAGCAAGACATAATCACCTACATTGAACTCACGCTTTTGTCTCCTCTTATCATGCCACCTCTTAACCTTCTCTTTGAACAGCTTGGCATTCTCATATGCCTGAGTTCTCCATTCATCAAGCGAGCTAATGTCCAATAACCTCTTCTCACCGGCAAGTTTGAAATCAAAGTTGAGCTCTTTGATTGCCCAATAAGCTTTATGCTCTAGCTCAAGAGGTAAATGACATGCTTTACGGTACACCATTTTGTACGGAGACATGCCCATGGGATTTTTATAGGCAGTTCTATAAGCCCACAGTGCATCATCGAGCTTCTTAGACCAATTCTTTCTAGACCTGTTGACAGTCTTTTGCAGAATTAGTTTAATCTCTCTATTGCTCAGCTCTACCTGACCACTGGACTGAGGGTGATAGGGAGACGCAATTCTATGGTTGACATCGTACTTAGCAAGCGTTTTACGGAAAGCACCATGAATGAAGTGTGAACCACCGTCGGTCATTAGATATCTAGGGACTGCAAATCTAGGGAAGATAACTTCTTTCAGCATCTTGATAGAGGTGTTGTGATCAACACTACTAGTGGGGATAGCTTCTACCCACTTAGTGACATAATCAACAGCAACTAAGATATGCGTATATCCGTAGGATTTTGGAAAAGGTCCTATATAATCAAAGCCCCAGACATCAAATGGTTCGATGACAAGTGAATAGTTCATAAGCATTTCCTGACGTTTGCTAATATTACCAATTCTTTGACATTCGTCACAAGACAAGACAAACTTACGGGCATCCTTGAAGAGAGTGGGCCAATAGAAACCTGATTGCAATACCTTGTGTGCAGTTCTATCTCCCGCATGGTGTCCTCCGTAGGCCTCGGAGTGACACTTCTGTAGGATCTGTCCCTGTTCATGTTCAGGTACACAACGTCTAATAACACCATCTACTCCTTCCTTATAAAGGTGAGGATCATCCCAAAAGTAGTGTCTCAAGTCAAAGAAGAATTTCTTCTTTTGCTGGTACGTGAAACTAGGTGGTATGTATTTGGCAAAGATATAGTTTGCATAATCAGCATACCATGATGCACTACGTGAAGCATTGATGACAGTTGCTCATCAGGAAAGCTATCATCAATAGGTTGTGGGTCATCAAGAACGTTCTCCAACCTAGACAAGTTATCTGCTACTGGGTTATCAGCACCCTTTCTGTCGACAACGTGCAGATCAAATTCTTGTAGCAAGACAACCCATCTGATAAGTCTAGGTTTAGCGTCCTTCTTCTCCATGAGGTACTTAATAGCAGCATGATCAGTGTGAATAGTGACTTTGAATCAACTATGTAAGACCTGAACTTTTCACATGCAAACACGACTGCTAAAAATTCCTTCTCCGTAGTAGCATAGTTTCTCTGGGCACTGCCTAGAGTTTTACTAGTGTAGTGAATAACATTCAACTTCTTATCAACTCTTTTCCCTAGAACAACACCAACAGCATAATCATTAGCATCCCACATGATCTCAAAAGGTAAGTTCCAATCAGGTGGTTGAACAATATGTGCAGTTATCAAATCCCTCTTAAGTATTTCGAAGGCTTCCTCACAATCATTATCAAAGACAAAAGGACTATCCTTTTGCAAGAGATTGGTAAGAGGCCTAGAAATCTTAGAGAAGTCTTTGATGAATCTTCTATAGAAACCAGCATGACCAAGGAAACTTCTTATACCTTAGATATGTGTGGGGTATGGCATTTTCTCGATTGCATCAACCTTAGCCTTATCGACTTCAATGCTCTTTCAGAAATTTTATGTCCTAAGACGATGCCTTCATTAACCATAAAGTGGCACTTCTCCCAATTCAAGACAAGATTGGTGTCTTTACATCTCTGCAAGACTCGATCAAGGTTGTTGAGGCAATCATCAAAGGAAGACCCGTAAACGGAGAAGTCATCCATGAAAACCTCGACAATCTTTTCACAAAAGTCAGAGAATATAGCCATCGTACATCTTTGAAAGGTGGCAGGTGCATTACATAAGCGAAAAGGCATACGTCTATAAGCAAAGGTAACGAAAGGGCAGGTGAAAGTGGTTTTCTCCTGATCAGATTGTGCAACTGGTATCTGGGAGAAACCAGAATAACCGTCTAGAAAGCAAAAAAGTGTGTGTTTGGACAGCCTTTCTAGCATTTGGTCGATAAAAGGCAAAGGGTAATGATCTTTTCTAGTGTCTTTATTCAACTTCCTAAAATGAATCACCATCCTATAGCCAGTAATAATCCTCTGTGGGATCAATTCATCCTTATCATTAGGGACAACGGTAATGCCTCCCTTCTTAGGGACGCAATGCACCGGACTCACCCAATCGCTATGAGCAACAGGATAGATAATACCCGCTTCTAGGAACTTTAGTATTTCTTTTCTTACTACTTCTTTCATCTTAGGATTCAATCTCCTTTGATGATCAGCAACTGGTTTGAAATCAGGATCGGTTTTAATCTTGTGCTGGCATAGAGTGGGACTAATGCCCTTAAGATCATCAAGAGTATATCCAATAGCAGCACGGTGCTTCCTCAGAGTTTTTAGTAACTTCTTTTCTTCATGCTCCGAGAGGCTAGCACTAATAATAACAGGATATATCTCTTTTTCATCAATATAGGCATACTTAAGAGTATCAGGCAACTGTTTAAGCTCGAACTTAGGATCACCCTTTGGTGGAGGTGGATCCCCAAGCAGTTCAATAGGCAGGTTATTCTTAAGAATAGGATATTGTTCTAAGACAACTATATCTATTTCATCCCTTTCATCCATATGCATATCATTTTCATGCTCAAGCAAGTATTGCTCTAAGGGATCAGTAGGAGGCACGTCAATAGAAGTTAAGGCAATAGTTTCATCCCTACTAGGCAACTCCTTTTCATGAGGTTGGCTACCAAACTTGGAGAAATTGAACTCATGTGACACACCTTCAAAGCCAACAGTGACAGTTTGCTTCTCACAATCAATATGAGCATTGACGATATTGAGAAAAGGTCTACCAAATATGATGGGACAAAAGCTATCTTGAGCGGTAGCAAGAACGAGGAAATCAGCAGGATACTTCGTTTTACCACACAAGACTTCAACATCCCTAACAATTCCCACACGGCAGATGGTATCTCTATTGGCAAGCTGAATAGTGACATCAATAGGCTCTATCTCAACAGGTGCAATCTCATCTTTGATTTCATCGTATAAGGATTGAGGTATTGCACTAACACTAGCACCCACGTCACATAAACCATGATGACAATGATCTCCTATCTTAACAGAAACCACAGGCATGCCAAGAACAGGCCTATGTTTGTTTCTAACGTGAGGTTTAGCAATTCTAGCAGCATCTTCACAGAAGTGAATATTATGTCCCTCAACTTCTTCAGACAGAAGATCTTTGATATTAGCAATGCTAGGTTAAACTCTAATTTTCTAAGGGGGTGTAGGTGTTCTAATGTAGCCTCTACATATCAAAGTTGAAGCTTTAGGATGATCCTTTATCCTTACAGGGAAAGGTGGTCTCTCAATGTAAGCACCGGGAACCACAGGATCATTATAGGCAATGACTTTCTCTTCAACTGGAGTGGGTTTAACTACATTGACTTCTAAAGGAGGATGATATTGAAACCACTTCTCTTTGGGGAGATCAATATGAGCAGCAAAGGATTCACACAGTGAAGCTACTATCTCAGAGTCAAGTCCATACTTAGCGCTAAAATCACAAAAAGTATTTGTCTCAACAAAGGATTTAACACAATCAAAAGTGAAATCCATACTTGACTCCTTACCTTCTTCAAGCTCCAAATCTTCAGAGTTGCTTTTAATTCTCTCCAATAAATTCCATTTGAAGTCAATATCTCTCTTCACAAAAGAACCGGTACAAGAAGTGTCAAGCATGGTGCGATCATCATGAGAAAGCCGAGCATAGAAGTTCTGAATGATAATTTCTCTCGAGATCTCATGATTGGGGCATGAATATAGCATTGATTTAAGCCTCCCCCAAGCTTGAGCGATGCTTTCTCTGTCACGAGGCCAAAAGTTATAAATATAATTCCGACCACGATGTACTAAATGCATAGGATAAAACTTTTGATGAAATTCAAATTTCAACCGATTGTAGTCCCATGATCCAGTATCATCACATAGCCTATACCATGTCAACGCCTTATCCTTCAAAGATAAAGGAAAGACCTTCTTATTGACCTCATCCTCGGGCACACCTGCAAGCTTAAATAAACCACAAACCTCATCTACATAGATTAGATGCAAGTCTGGATGTGATGTTCATCTCCTGTAAAAGGATTAGCCAGCAGTTTCTCAAGCATACCCGAAGGAAATTCAAAGCAAATATTTTCAGTAGGTGCAGCAGGTTGAGGAGCAACTCTATGTGCTTCCGTTCGAGGTGAAGATACCCCGAACAAGCCCCTCAAAGGATTAGTATCCATAGTGACAGGTGACAACAAATTTCAGCACACTATATGAATGTTTCCTTACCAAGTTCCACTTACCAAAGGCGCTTCACTCCCCAGCAACGGCGTCAGAAACGAGTCTTGATGACCCACAAATATAGGGGATCAGTCGTAGTCCTTTCGATAAGTGGGAGTGTCAAACCCAACAAGGAGCAGAAGGATCTGACAAGTGGTTTTCAGCAAAGTAAAATCTGCAAGCACTGAAATTGTCGGTAACAAGTGATTGTGTGGTGAGATGATTCGTAGCGAGAAACAAGTAACAAAAGTAGAAACGGTGCAGTAAAGTGGACCAATCCCTTTTGTAGCAAGGGAGAAGCCTGGACAAGGTCTTATAGGAGGAAAAGCGCTCCCGAGGACACACGGGAATTTCTATCATGCTAGTTTCATCATGTTCATATGATTCGCGTTCGTTACTTTGATAGTTTGATATGTGGATGGACTGGCGCTTGGGTACTTCCCTTACTTGGACAAGCATACCACTTATGATTAACCCCTCTCGCAAGCATCCACAACTATGAAAGAAGAATTAAGACAAAGTCTAACCATAGCATTAAACTAGTGGATCCAAATCAGCCCCTTACGAAGTAACGCATAAACTAGGGTTTAAGCTTCTGTCACTCTAGCAACCCATCATGTACTTATTACTTCCCAATGCCTTCCTCTAGGCCCAAATAATGGTGAAGTGTTATATAGTCAACGTTCACATAACACCACTAGAGGAAAAACAACATACAACATATCAAAATACCGAACGAATACCAAATTCACATGACTACTATTAGCATGACTTATCGCATGTCCTCAGGAACCAAAGTAACTACTCACAAAGCAAAATCATATTCATGACCAGAGAGGTAATGAGTAGCATCAAGGATCTGGAAATGAACTCTTCCACAAAATAGTCCAACTAGCATCAACTACAAAGAGTAATCAACACTACTAGCAACCTTACAAGTACCAATCGGAGTCGCGAGATGGAGATTGGTTACAAGTGATGAACTAGGGTTTGGAGATGAGATGGTGCTAATGAATATGTTGATGGTGACGAGTCCCCTCCGGTGAGAGGAGTATTGGTGATGACGATGGTGACGCTTTCCCCCTCTAGGAGGGATGTTTCCCCGGCAGGATCGTCCTGCCGGAGCTCTAGATTGGTTCTGCTCAAGTTCCGCCTCGTGGCGGCGGCGAAACCATGAAAAATCTCCTCCTTGATTATTTCCTGGACGAAACCCTTCATATAGAAAAAGAGGGGTGCTAGTGGGCCAGTGGGCTGCCCATAAGCCCTCATGGCGCGGCCTAGGGGGGTGGTCGCACCGTGCAGGCTTGTGGGCACCCCCTGGGGCCCCTCTCGCACTTCTTCGGCCCAGTATTTTTGATAAATCAGGAAAAAAATCCTCGTTGATTTTTACGGTGATTGGAGTTGCGTAGAATAGGTATCTCAACTTTGCTCCAGTTTCAGGCCAGAATTCCAGTTGCCGGCATTCTCCCTCTTCATGTAAACCTTGCAAAATAAGAAAGAAAAGGCATACGAATTGTACCGTGGAGTGAAATAACAGCCCAAAAAGCGATAAATATCAACATGAAAACATGATGCAAAATGGACGTATCAGCATCTTGTACTGCCATGTCAACAGTAACCCCCAATCCATAAGACCAATGGATCGGCTCCAGGGTAATTTCGTTATACCCTGATAGTGCACAGATACTGAATTTTATTAAAATCACTGTACTGCTCCTCCACTGTATACTCTGGGTACCAGCGGTAACCGGCTACTGACATCATCCTGACTAGCATGGCCTTGTGACCCGGTACATCAATGCACCTGGTCAGACGGGCCAACTGACGAGAAGGACGGCCAACCATCTGAAATAGAGAGTAATGCAAAGGCATTGGATCTCTGAAGACAAAATTGGGCAGCATAACGGTTGTAAATGCTCAAAAACAATTTTGAGACAACCCACAAAAGATAGGAGAGCATAACCACTCAACTATCAAGTTCAATTCCATGGTCATCAAAACTTACTTTCTTTTCCTTGGAACAAGAAACTCAGATTAACTCTCAAACCGTTCTCCTACAATCTACCGAATAGTAACACGGGATCCTGAGAGATAGGTAAGTAACATAGTTCTTAATCCCCGTAGAAAAGACGAGGATGACCAGAATAGAATGACTTGAGAAGAGAAGCAAGAATCTTAGGTTCCCTTCCACAAACAATTCCCTTATATATAACTAAAGCATTTCTAGACTCAACTTCGACCAGTTTGGCTTGGTAATCCTACAGTCAGTCAGGCTCTGATACAAACGCTGTCGTCACCCCGATCCTAAACCATTGGAATCCAGCCTATAACACATCACATCCCTTTGCGGTCTCACGCACGGTTATCCCAACGGCTGCAGCCTTACCTTAGCCGGGACCGTTTGCGCCTTTTGACTCGCGTATGCAATTATGCCGCTAGCATTCCGATGTCAAAGAACCCGGGTCGACATGTCTAGTCATAAACCCACGTGGCAGTACCATACAGGGACATGCATACATGACCCAGGAAAGCAGGTGTCGGTCATCAGCGAGTGTAGACGAGTCGTAGCAAGCTACAAGGACTCCATTACACCGCATGACATTTCCCGAAAGGGATAGACACAGCAGCTAAGAAGGACACATGCCGGTCAACCAACGTGTCCGGAGCAGTAGCGACCTGCCATGGCTCAGTGGAAACACAAAGGGGCATTTCCCCGTAAGGAGTGCTACTAAGGCATACGACTAGGTCTTCGAACCGCATACATATCAAGTACAACACACGTACGCATGGCATACCCGATATGCATAGATACATCAATGGCATCACAACATAACCATAAACGTACAAACTTTATTCAGAAGGCTCGGAAGAGCCTCACACATAATATTACACAGATAGGGGTCTCACGACCCATCATCACAAGTCATTCAAAAAAGTCTTACAAGCCAGCGAAAGATTAAAACTGTGTGAATACAGACAGATGGAAAGGTAAAAGGCACATGGCCTGACTATCTACAGACCCAACCTAGGGCCAGGTCGTAGCTGGGACACCAGCTACTCGTCGTCGTCAACGTCTAGATAGAACCCACCATGAGGGTCATTAACATTCTCTGCAACAATTTATTAAGAAAACGTGAGTACAAAAAGTACTCAGCGAGACTTTAGAACAAATCTATCTACTCATGCAATGTATCAACAAGGGGGTTGTGAGGTTTCATGCAGAAAGCCAGCTTTGACTCTTGGCTAGACAAAACTACGTTTTAAAATTGTTTTGACAACTTTGTTTTCTCACACACGAGTCCACTAACTCCACAACAATACACCATCATGGAATCATTCCCGTCTTCCTACGGAAATGCCATCCATGACACTCACACTTATCTTGATACTTTTATGAGTAGCCATTGAAGTTATCTATGAACAACATATGTCTCCAAGTAGTCCATCCGTGGACGCGGCTATTCAAATAGTTTATAACCCAGCAGGGGTGTACTTCTTCACACACGCTCTCGCCACTTATCGCTATGTGCATGTCATGCACCTCGGCAACCTTCAAGCGAAAGCCCAGTGAGGGAGTCGGCCAAAACCGTTAACCACGCTAATACCTAGTCCAGGTTTATCGCCTATCTGAGGGTAACCCGCACGAAAGTCCCGCCGAGGTTTCCACCACGGCCCCAAACGATGTGTGCAGGGTTCCCAAGCCCACCATCCGGGTGCCACTTTGTACACCGTGCCACTTCCTACCGCATCATAGCCCACCTCTAAGGTCAGCACTATGCACGGCCTCCAGCATGACTATAAACACCAGAAACTACTTGCAACTCATGGACCGAGTACTAGGTGATTAATAAGTCAAGCGGGGTCATATTTCAGGGCCCAGCATGTGGTAGTATCTTGTCTTGGATTACATACACAGAACTCAGTTCCTAAGGACGGTTCCAATGAAACAACCCACCATGTACTCCTACATAGCCTTTCACCGGTACCTTTACCAAATCAGGTTCAACACACAACCTTATTAACTGAACACATTCTCACGATCCTGTTAATCACCCAGATGACATACCAGACACAACTCTAAGCATGGCATGCATAGCAAGATAAGACACATCATGGCTCAAGCATCTACCAGGTATGCTAGGTTGCAAGGTTTAGCTAATTACTGTGACAAAGACAGGTCATGCAAAGGAATGGGTTCAACTAACATGGTAAAAGCATTTGCAATAAATAAGAGTAGGAGCGATAACATGGGATTTATCGGGATGATCAAAATTGTTGCTTGCCTTGTTGCTCAGCAGAGGAGTGATATCCGTCAGTCGGATAATCAGTCGTATCCGGAGGGGCGGGGCCTACCGGATAACAACATACAATTAATAACAATCATATGCAACAATCTTGATGCATTAACATGGCATGAAATGAAGGGTGGTATGATTCAATGTGGTTGGTGAAACCTTAGTTTGCATTTGGTTTGAAATCCAAATTCAAATATCATTTGAAATGGCATATTTATCTTAAGCATTTAATTGATTTGACTTGATGATGTTTCATAACTTTGTTTTTCATGCATGAAAGTAGCACCATTGTGTTCATTGAATTTTTCTGATCAATTTGCATATATTATTTGTCTGATTTGGAGTTATATTCAAATTTCTATGAATTTCGAAAGTTTTGCAATTATTATGGAATTATTTAAAACCAGAATTAGATTTATTGCATCAGCAGGTCAGCTCGCCGTTGAAAGTCAAACCTGACCAGTGGGACCCACTAGTGAGTGACTGTGGCTAGTTTTAGATTAAGTTTAAACTTAATTAGCTATTTAACAGAGATGGACCCACATGTCAGTGGCTATTTAACTTTTAGTAAAACTTTTATTTTTATTTTAACTAAACCTAACTAGTCTGGGGCTGGCCCCACCTGAGATAGGCCCAGGGGGGAACCCACCGGCGACGAGGTTGATCTCGCCGCGGTGAGCCTCCGGCAGCACCAGGGATGGCGAAGAGCGTCGGAAACGCGTCTCCGATGACCAATCAAGCGACAGAAGGCACTGGAAGAACGGCCACTCGATGGCACGCACGATGGAGCAAACCCCAGGGGCTGGGGTGGCTGGAATCGATGCTGGCGACGAGCTCGGAGGCTGCCAGAGCTCGTCCATCATCGAGGTCATCGAAAACGGGGGCAAAACGCACGGGGCTGGGCTCCTAGTGCATCTACGCGACGAGCTGGAGCTGTTGCAGGCCTCGGGTGGACTAACCGGTCACTGTAGGGTCACCGGCGACGAGCTATAGCGGCGGTCCTCGTCGGGCTCCGGTGAAACTGGGCCTAGAGCTCGGGAAAGAGAGGGGAAGATGGGGGAAAACACTCTGGAGCTCACTGCGGTGACGAGGGGAGGCTCAGGCTGCTCGGGGAGGCACTGGATCCGACGAATCGACGGTGGCTTGCCGGCGGCCGAAGGTGGAAGACGAGGGTGACGAGGGTGATGTAGGGCTCGGAGGCTCTTCTCCTTTGGCAGGGACGACCAGCTCGACGAGGCGGAGCGAACGGCGCACTCAGAGGCGAGGGAGGATGGCCGGAGCGATGGCTACCTCGAGCTCGAGCTCGCAGCAATGGCGGCCGAGAGAGTGATAGATGCAGGGGCGAGTGAGGAGGGGGAGAGGATGGGAACGAGCCCGGGGACGCTTATCCTCCCTCTCCAGCTCATCCGGGCGAGCCAGGCACGCACATAGGTGTGTGGGCGCGCCAGGAGAAGCGGCGGCCAGCTCCTGCTCGGACTGGCGAAGGAGGAAGACGACAGAAGGGGAGGAGCTGGGCCTCGGCGAGGTAAGCATCAAGTAATCCTTTTTCCATTTCTTTCATTTCTGTTTCTGTTAAATCATTTCTGACATGGTTTTGTTTTATTTTTGGCTCCAAACTATTTCGAAAATAATTTGAATGATACTAGGGTGTTATTTGGAATATTTCAAAACATATATAAAAGTTTCAACATTTTTGGAAACTTTGGAATATTTGAAATCAATTATATAGTTGATTTCAGTAACTTTTAACTTTAAAATAAAATGCCAAAAGCATTTTGAAAATATATTTCACCCCTCATATTTTGTATTCAACATTTATCAGAAATGATGAACTTTTCTAATGGCCATTTTGGATTCTTTAATTTGCCACCAAATTTGAATTGCTTTTGAATATAGAGTTGCTAGGGTTTGTTTTTGTTTTATTTATTTGATTTTGATTTCATTTCATTTTCTTGGATGCAATGAAGAAGACATGAGCACAAACTTGATATACTCTACTAGGGATTCAGGGATGTGACATGTTGGATGAAGATGGTCTCTCTCAAACAACCCTGCAATCAAATACGATAGGTGCACTAGCTTGGCAAATATATGTTGATAGAAGTACTATGTATAGTATATATAGATTTTCGTAATCTGAAAATTTAAAACAACAAGGTAACAAGTAGAAAAAGTGAGCACAAATGGTATTGCAATTCTTGGAAATAATGCGTAGGGTCCATAGTTTCACTAGTGCAACCTCTCAACAATTCCCACCACATGATGCTTGCCAACTAATAGATTGAGGTTGGAATAAGAAGTTGGATCTACAGGAAATGTAAATAACATGAAAGTAAGTAACATGAAGTAAATAGATTGTCCCTTAGCAGACGGAAGCAGGGATTTGCACAACTGCGGGAGCTCATTGCCTAAAATAGACATGGATATATTTTGGGTGGTGTCCCTTTCCTTTAAACATTACGACAAGGTATTTAAGTATCTTCCATGCTAATTACATTATTGCAAATTCCCAAATAGAATTGAAATATTACTCCCTCGCAACTATTCAAATACATACCATGGCTTACCGTATCCATGGGTGCCCTCCAAACAATGAACTTTCTAGGGGGAGTTCTTGTTTATTTTATTTTTTGTATTATGAAGGACATGGCATACTTTCTACAAGACTCTCTCTTGCAATGACAACTGAATAAACAATCATCATGAGAATAACCTGGTTAGCACGGAAGATACTGATCACCCCTATCGCTCCATGAGCTGTACGGCACACAAAACGATTGTTTATATGAAGGTCTACAGTTGGCACTTGCAAATTTACTTGGAATAGTAGTGAAATACCATATGTTGGTAGGTTTGGTGGACTCTCATGGATGAAACATGGCTCAATGATTTGGATGCACAAGTTGTATCTCTACTTAGTATGAAGTTTTGGCTAGCAAAAGGTTCTAAACAAGCACCACATGTTGTAGGATCCATAACAATATAACTTCTATGCAAATATGCCCAAACACAACCACTACATTGTCTTCCTTGTCCAACTTCAACAATTTGAGCAAGGTTCAAAATAATTAATGGGTACTCACAATCATAAAAGATGTCAAAAAATATATTTGTATGTGAAAGTTCTCTTTCTTATACTAATCATTCATGAATTGCTTGTATGACAAATATTGTGATTAACAAACTTCAATAGATTTTACTTTCTAACCAAATTTGAAACTACTACTAAGTATAAATCACACTAATAATTCCATATTCATTATATTACATTCATTCACAATTTACCCTTATGATATAAGTGGAGAACAAGAGTAAACATCAGACTACTCTCAAAAGATATAAGCGAAGATCAATGAGTACTCACACAATCAAGTAGATATGTGAAGACTCTCTCTCAATAAATATTTTCAGATTTAATTATTGTATAAAATAGAAAACAAATCAAGGTACACTCCAAGAAAAGCACATACCATGTGAACCAATAAAAACTTACGATCAACATAGGCTAACCGATATTTGTTGACGCAGAGAGGTGGGATGCGTAACATCCCCAAGCATAGATCCTTGAGACTTCTTAAAATATTTACTTGGTCTGCCTTGTGCATCACCAAGCTTGAGCCTTTTATATTTTTGAATCTGTC
The DNA here is from genome assembly GCF_904849725.1 of Hordeum vulgare subsp. vulgare. Lineage (NCBI taxonomy): Eukaryota > Viridiplantae > Streptophyta > Magnoliopsida > Poales > Poaceae > Hordeum > Hordeum vulgare. The sequence goes on from NC_058524.1 coordinate 535,226,729, forward strand.
TCATATCCCGGTTTCACCTAAGTATCAAAAACTCCGTCCATATAAAACGTGAAAAGATCTCGTGAGATAGGTTAGTACACATAAGAATAAATGAACACTTCATGTAATACTAAGACAAGTTGAATAATAATTTTCAAACATCAGGTACTGCATACTATCATTTACACAATTTATATCCATCAATATAAGCCATGAAAACCCTAGGATAAGTAGATAACAAAACTATGAAAGCAATCTATCCAAACACAACAGTTTGTAGAAATTAATTTAAAAAGTGTACTTCTATACTTCTAAAAATTGCTTACATTTAGGACATGATAAGTAATTTGTATTAAAATATTTTGTACAACATTTAGAACCTTTCCACATTCAAGTAAAATCTCAGAATTTAAACACTACAACAATAATTTATTTTTTTATACAACACACATCACACATGCAATTCAAGCATTCTAAAGGTAATTATTGGGAATTTTTATTGAATAACATGATTATAAATAAATTGTAACATCCCAAATTTTGGAATGTTAATAAAATTATTAGATTGATTGTTTGTTTGTTTGAGTGATTGAAACTTGAGTGAAATTTGGAAACTTTTCAAAACTTTTGAACGAGAGGGAATAAAATGACTTTCCCCTTCTCCGGTAAATTCAAATTCATCCAATTAAAAGCAATGAGAGAAGATGACATGACTTCTTCAACTATAAAGAATTTGAACGGAGTTTTGCATTTGAATTCTTTCAAATATTTGCCCTTGCTTCTATATTTTTCTTCCCCGAGAAATACCCCGAAAATAATCCTTGCCAAACAAGAAAGAGGGGAGGAACATGACCCTCCAAACCGGGGATATTCCTTTGAAATATTTGGACCATAAAACCCAAGGTTTATTTGAAAAATATTTGCAAAAATAAAATAAACCAATTTAGGGATTTTCAAAAAAAAAATCATTTTTTTGAAGTATTTATTTTGGTAGTGGAAAAATGCCCATCTTTTTGGATTTATTTTTCTGAAAATTTTAATATATATTACCCGTGTATTCCGAGGAATATTCCATTTATTTTTAATAGTTTTAATTCCATTTTAATAAATATGGAAAGAGATCTTTGTTTTAGGAAAGTCCCTGGGCCACTTTAGGAAACAAATCAGGCCCATAGCTCACCTTCTTCTTCCTCCCCTCGTTCTTTGTTTCTCTGCCATGGCCACGCACTAGGAAGCTTCCTCCCAAATTGTTTTCTCCGAGATTCGCGAAGCTCCTTCCCTCCCAGCACCTCCCTCGCCCATATAAAGGATCCCCTCGTCCTCCTCGTTCCATTCCCGTCAAGAAACGCCCCGTTCCCATGCCCGTAGCATCTCTCCACACCTCCCCTATTCCCTGTCAAGAACGCACCAGGGAGCTCTCCCATGTCGCCCCTGCGCCACCTCCAGCCCCCCTGCACCACCTCCCGCGACTTCCCTACCTCGCCGCCACCCTCCTCCATTGCACCCCCACCCCCGCCGGCGAACTCCCCACCTCGCCGGAGCAGCTACCTCGCCGGAGTTCTTCCTCTCTGTCACCCATGGTGAGATTCACGAAATCCCGTATTGCTGTTTTTTCAGAAAATTGCAATCTTAGAAAATTCATATCTATTAGTATATAACTCCGAATTAGGTGGTTCTTTTTGCCTTGGATCACAAAGTTTATGTAGTTTCTGTAGATATATAATTTGTCTATGTTTGGATTTATAAAATTTGAATTAGATCAGATTTGATTTAAAGCTTGTTTTGCTTATACCGGGAATTTAAAAATAGCTTTTAAATTAATTCTTTTTTCTACTGTTTCCTATTGATCATATCTTTCAGTAGTTTAAGTTTCAAGTTTTTTTAAATATTTTTACTAAGGGTTTTAAGCGAAACAGCTTCTGTTTTAGCCTTTTTTGTTTTCTTGCTATTTCTTTTGTATTAATTGTTCTTAATTTTTTTTTTGTAATTGTGACAAGTTATATTTTGTTTTCTGATATTTACCATTAACTTTTCAACAACAACAAAATTTTATTTTATTTATTCTTATTTGTTTCCATGGAATCAATTCTAGTTCTATACTAACTTGCGAATTGATTGCATTGCTAGTTTGATTTCCTATTTTGAAAATACTTATAAAATAATATTGTTTTGTAAAGTTTACTTATGTTATCTTAGTTATTTTATATTTATTTTTCTGTTATTTTTTCTATTTTAGTGTTTTATTTTCAGCTAGAACAAAAACTATATAGTGTTTGATGTAGTAGAAGGCTTCCTAGCTTCTTTGAAGTTTCCTTTGGATTTTTATCCGCTCTCTCTTATTGATTTTTGATTGCATCAACTTTTATTGCTGTTTGTTAATTGATTGCTAGAATGATTGCTAGTGTGAGTGCTTATGTGAATACTATGTTTGATTATATAGATTTCATCGGAGAGTGGCGAATAGTTCTATCACGTATTTCCCGAGGACGAAAATTCTTCTTCGTCAACATCACCAGTCAAATCATTTGATCATGTACCACCTATGTTTTATGCATCGTAGTTCTACCATCCTATGCCCAATTGCATGCTGAGTAGGTACTTGGAAATTATGGTTACATATTGTAGTATCATGTGGTAGGCACCCAACAACCCCGTTACTTGGCCCGGGACGACAAATTTCATATTGCTATGCTTGAGTAGACGGGATTCTGGTTGAGAGTTTACCACGAGTGATGCGAGAATAATTTAATAACCAAGACCGGTTAAGGCAAGACTCTTCAAGACCTCGTGATGCAATGCAACTCTGGGTGAAGGACGGTTGATCGGCTCCGTGGAGAAACCAGTGGATGACCCGGGATGCTGGAGACGGCCATGACATCTTGCGGAAAGCTTCACCCAGGCTCAAAGAGACGGACGAATATTTTCAAGACCCAAGGCTTACCTGCACAGCCACAAGTTATTATGGGCTCTGGCTTGGTTGGACAACGCGGCGACTCTGGACAGGTGGTGCTAGCAGATGTAGAAGAACGGTAGGATTGGATGGGCACCGACAGGGATTCAGAGGGACCCGTTGAAAGACCATGTTTTGATCATCCGGTCTTCAAACACCCTGAAGTGCGAGGACATACACGGAGGCGATCAAATCTTGTGGGGAACGTGTGCAAAACTCTGCAGAGTACTCAAACCTAATCGATTAGCCGTGTCCACGGCCATGGACAACTTGAGCCAAAGGAACTGAAGTTATCGGAAATTCTCAACACAAATAATAATATTGATGTGGGTATTATTGACAACATGGGTACGAGAATTGGTTGGTGGAACCATCTGTTGGGGAATGTCGCATGGGAAACAAAAAATTTCCTAGGCGCACGAAGACATATCATGGTGATGTCCATCTACGACAGGGGATGAGTGATCTACGTACCCTTGTAGACCGTACAGCAGAAGCGTTAGAGAACGCGGTTGATGTAGTGGAACGTCCTCACGTCCCTCGATCCGCCCCGCGAACAATCCCGCGATCAGTCCCACGATCTAGTACCGAACGGACGGTACCTCCGCGTTCAGCACACGTACAGCTCGACGATGATCTCGGCCTTCTTGATCCAGCAAGAGAGACGGAGAGGTAGAAGAGTTCTCCGGCAGCGTGACGGCGCTCCGGAGGTTGGTGATGACCTTGTCTCAGCAGGGCTCCGCCCGAGCTCCGCAGAAACGCGATCTAGAGGAAAAACCGTGGAGGTATATGGTCGGGCTGTCGTGGAAAAGTCGTCTCAAATCAGCCCTAAAACCTCCGTATATATAGGTGGGAGGGAGGGCACCTTGCCTTGGGGTCCAAGGACCCTCAAGGTGTCGGCCGAGCCAAGGGGGAGGACTCTCCCCCCCAAACCGAGTTGGACTAGGTTTGGTGGGAGGGAGTCCCCCTCCCTTCCCACCTCCTCCTTTTTTTTTCTTTTTCCTTTGATTTCTTATCCTTGGCACATAGGGCCCTTTTGGGCTGTCCCACCAGCCCACTAAGGGCTGGTGCGCCACCCTTATGGCCTATGGGCTTCCCTGGGGTGGGTTGCCCCCCCCCCCCGGTGAACTCCCGGAACCCATTCGTCATTCCCGGTACATTCCCGGTAACTCCGAAAACCTTCCGGTAATCAAATGAGGTCATCGTATATATCAATCTTCGTTTCCGGACCATTCCGGAAACCCTCGTGACGTCCGTGATCTCATCCGGGACTCCGAACAACATTCGGTAACCAACCATATAACTCAAATACGCATAAAACAACGTCGAACCTTAAGTGTGAAACCCTGCGGGTTCGAGAACTATGTAGACATGACCCGAGAGACTCCTCGGTCAATATCCAATAGCGGGACCTGGATGCCCATATTGGATCCTACATATTCTACGAAGATCTTATCGTTTGAACCTCAGTGCCAAGGATTCGTATAATCCCGTATGTCATTCCCTTTGTCCTTCGGTATGATACTTGCCCGAGATTCGATCGTCAGTATCCGCATACCTATTTCAATCTCGTTTACCGGCAAGTCTCTTTACTCGTTCCGTAATACAAGATCCCGCAACTTACACTAAGTTACATTCCTTGCAAGGCTTGTGTGTGATGTTGTATTACCGAGTGGGCCCCGAGATACCTCTCCGTAACACGGAGTGACAAATCCCAGTCTTGATCCATACTAACTCAACTAACACCTTCGGAGATACCTGTAGAGCATCTTTATAGTCACCCAGTTACGTTGCGACGTTTGATACACACAAAGCATTCCTCCGGTGTCAGTGAATTATATGATCTCATGGTCATAGGAATAAATACTTGACACGTAGAAAACAGTAGCAACAAAATGACACGATCAACATGCTACGTCTATTAGTTTGGGTCTAGTCCATCACGTGATTCTCCCAATGACGTGATCCAGTTATCAAGAAACAACACCTTGTTCATAATCAGAAGACACTGACTATCATTGATCAACTGGCTAGCCAACTAGAGGCATGCAAGGGACGGTGTTTTGTCTATGTATCCACACATGTAAATGAGTCTTCATTCAATACAATTATAGCATGGATAATAAACTATTATCTTGATACAGGAATTATAATAATAACTATATTTATTATTGCCTCTAGGGCATAATTCCAAGAGTCTCCCACTTGCACTAGAGTCAATAATCTAGCCCTCACATCACCATGTGAATTACATTGTAATAAATCTAACACCCATACAGTTCTGGTGTCGATCAGGTTTTGGCCGTGGAAGAGGTTTAGTCAGCGGGTCTGCTACATTTAGATCCGTGTGCACTTTGCATATATTTACGTCCTCTTCCTCGACGTAGTCGCGGATGAGGTTGAAGCGTCGTTTGATGTGTCTGGTCTTCTTGTGAAACCGTGGTTCCTTTGCTAAGGCAATGGCACCAGTGTTGTCACAGAACAAGGTTATTGGATTCAGTGCGCTTGGCACCACTCCAAGATCCGTCATGAACTGCTTCATCCAGACACCCTCCTTAGCCGGCTCCGAGGCAGCCATGTACTCCGCTTCATATAGAGAATCTGCTACGACGCTTTGCTTGGAACTGCACCAGCTTACTGCACCCCCATTAAGAATAAATACGTATCCGGTTTGCGACTTAGAGTTGTCCGGATCTGTGTCAAAGCTTGCATCGACGTAACCTTTTACTGCAAGCTCTTCGTCACCTCCATACACGAGAAACATCTCCTTAGTCCTTTTCAGGTACTTCAGGATATTCTTGACCGCTGTCCAGTGATCCACTCCTGGATTACTCTGGAACCTACCTGCCATACTTATGGCCAGGCTAACATCCGGTCTAGTGCACAGCATCGCATACATGATAGAACCTATGGCTGAAGCATAGGGGACGGAGCGCATATGCTCTCTATCTTCATCAGTTGCTGGGCACTGAGTCTTACTCAATCTCGTACCTTGTAAAACTGGCAAGAACCCTTTCTTGGACTGTTCCATTTTGAACCTCTTCAAAACTTTATCAAGGTATGTGCTTTGTGAAAGTCCTATCAGGCGTTTTGATCTATCCCTATAGATCTTAATGCCTAGAATGTAAGCAGCTTCTCCTAGGTCCTTCATAGAGAAACTTTTATTAAAGTAACCTTTTATGCTCTCCAAAAGCTCTACGTTGTTTCCAATCAGTAATATGTCATCCACATATAATATTAGAAACGCCACAGAGCTCCCACTCACTTTCTTGTAAATACAAGATTCTCCAACCACTTGTATAAACCCAAATGCTTTGATCACCTCATCAAAGCGTTTGTTCCAACTCCGAGATGCTTGCACCAGTCCATAAATGGATCGCTGGAGCTTGCACACCTTGTCAGCATTTTTAGGATCGACAAAACCTTCGGGTTGCATCATATACAACTCTTCCTTAAGGAAACCGTTAAGGAACGCCGTTTTGACATCCATCTGCCAGATTTCATAATCGAAAAATGCAGCTATTGCTAACATGATTCTGACGGACTTAAGCATCGCTACGGGTGAGAAAGTCTCATCGTAGTCAACTCCTGGAACTTGTGAAAAACCCTTTGCCACAAGTCGAGCTTTTTAAACGGTCACATTACCGTCAGCGTCCGTCTTCTTCTTAAAGATCCATTTGTTCTGAATAGCCTTGCGGCCCTCAGGTAGTATCTCCAAAGTACACACTTTGTTCTCATACATGGATCCTATCTCGGATTTCATGGCTTCTAGCCATTTGTTGGAATCTGGGCCCACCATTGCTTCTTCATAATTCGCAGGTTCATTGTTGTCTAACAACATGATTGATAAGATGGGATTACCGTACCACTCTGGAGCAGCGCGTGATCTCGTCGACCTGTGTGGTTCAACAGAAACTTGAACTGGAGTTTCATGATCATCATCATTAACTTCCTCCTCAACCGGCGTCGCAACGACAGAGGTTTGCCCTTGCCCTGCGCCACCATCCAGAGGGATGAGAGGTTCGACAACCTCGTCAAGTTCTATCTTCCTCCCACTCAATTCTCTCGAGAGAAACTCCTTCTCGAGAAAAGCTCCATTTTTAGCAACAAACACTTTGCCCTCGGATTTGAGATAGAAGGTGTACCCAACTGTCTCTTTTGGGTAACCTATGAAGACGCACTTTTCCGCTTTGGGTTCCAGCTTTTCAGGCTGAAGCTTTTTGACATAAGCATCACATCCCCAAACTTTAAGAAACGACAACTTTGGCCTTTTGCCATACCACAGTTCGTATGGTGTCGTCTCAACGGATTTTGATGGTGCCCTATTTAAAGTGAATGCAGTTGTTTCTAATGCATAACCCCAAAACGATAACGGCAAATCAGTAAGAGACATCATAGATCGCACCATCTCTAACAAAGTATGATTACGACGTTCGGACACACCATTACGCTGTGGTGTTCCAGGCGGTGTTAACTGCGAAACAATTCCACATTGTCTTAAGTGAGCACCAAACTCGAAACTCAGATATTCACCCCCACGATCAGACCGTAGGAACTTGATCTTCTTGTTACGATGATTTTCCACTTCACTCTGAAATTGCTTGAACTTTTCAAATGTTTCAGACTTGTGCTTCATCAAGTAGACATAACCATATCTACTTAAATCGTCAGTGAAGGTGAGAAAATAACGATATCCGCCGTGTGCCTCTACGCTCATTGGACCACACACATCGGTATGTACGATTTCCAACAAGTCACTTGCACGCTCCATTGTTCCGGAGAACGGAGTCTTAGTCATCTTGCCCATGAGGCATGGTTCGCACGTGTCAAGTGAATCAAAGTCAAGTGACTCCAAAAAGTCCATCAGCATGGAGTTTCTTCATGCGCTTTACACCAATATGACCTAAACGGTAGTGCCACAAAAATATGGCGCTATCATTGTTTACTCTAACTCTTTTGGTCTCAATGTTATGTATATGCGTATCGCTATCAAGATTCAATATGAACAATCCTCTCACATTCGGTGCATGACCATAAAAGATGTTACTCATAGAAATAGAACAACCATTATTCTCAGACTTAAAAGAGTAACCGTCTCGCAATAAACAAGATCCAGATATAATGTTCATGCTCAACGCAGGCACTAAATAACAATGATTTAAGTTCATCACTAATCCCGATGGTAGCTGAAGTGACACTGTGCCGACGGCGATTGCATCAACCTTGGAACCATTTCCTACGCGCATCGTCACTTCGTCTTTCGCCAGCCTTCGTCTATTCCGCGGTTCCTGTTTCGAGTTGCAAATGTGAGCAACAGAACCGGTATCGAATACCCAGGCACTACTACGAGAGCCGGTTAAGTACACATCAATAACATGTATATCAAATATACCTGATTTTTCTTTGCCCGCCTTCTTATCTGCCAGATACTTGGGGCAATTGCGCTTCCAGTGACCCATACCCTTGCAATAGAAGCACTCTGTTTCAGGCTTAGGTCCAGCCTTGGGTTTCTTCGGCGGATTGGCAACAGGCTTGCCGCTCTTCTTCGAATTGCCCTTCTTGCCTTTGCCGTTTCTCTTGAAACTAGTGGTCTTGCTCACCATCAACACTTGATGCTCTTTACGGAGTTCAGACTCTGCGACTTTCAGCATCGCAAACAACTCGCCGGGAGACTTGTTCATCCCTTGCATGTTGTAGTTCAACACAAAGCCTTTATAGCTTGGCGGCAGTGATTGAAGGATTCTGTCAGTGATAGCTTCTTGCGGGAGTTCAATCCCCAGTTCAGCTAGACGGTTTGAGTACCCAGACATTTTGAGGACATGTTCACTGACAGACGAGTTTTCCTCCATCTTGCAAGCATAGAATTTATCGGAGGTCTCATACCTCTCGATCCGGGCGTTCTTCTGAAAGATAAACTCCAACTCCTGGAACATCTCAAATGCTCCATGACGCTCAAAGCGACGTTGAAGTCCCAGTTCTAAGCCATACAAGACTGCACATTGAACTATTGAGTAGTCCTCCTTACGTGCTAACCAAGCGTTCTTAACATCCTGATCAGCCGTAGCGGGTGGTTCATCTCCTAGCGCAACATTAAGGACATAATCCTTCTTCCCAGCTTGTAAGATTAGTTTAAGATTACGAGCCCAGTCTACAAAGTTGCTTCCATCATCTTTCAACTTAGCTTTCTCTAGGAACGTATTAAAATTCAGGATGACTGTCGCGTGAGCCATGATCTACAACACAAATATATTCAAAGTGGACTTAGACTATGTTCAAGATAATTAGAGTTCAACTTAACCAAATTATATGCTAAACTCCCACTCAAAAAATACATCTCTCTAGTCATTTGAGTGGTTCATGATCCACTTACACTATCCCAAGTCCGATCATCACGTGAGTTGAGTATAGTTTCAGTGGTAAGCATCCCTATGCTAATCATATCTTCTATATGATTCATGATCGACCTTTCGGTCTCATGTGTTCCGAGGCCATGTCTGCACATGCTAGGCTCGTCAAGCTTAACCCGAGTGTTCCGCGTGCGCAACTGTTTTGCACCCGTTGTATGTGAACGTTGAGTCTATCACACCCGATCATCACGTGGTGTCTCGAAACGACGAACTGTAGCAACGGTGCACAGTCGGGGAGAACACAATTTCGTCTTGAAATTTTAGTGAGAGATCACCTCATAATGCTACCGTCGTTCTAAGCAAAAAAAGGTGCATAAAAGGATTAACATCACATGCAATTCATAAGTGACATGATATGGCCATCATCACGTGCTTCTTGATCTCCATCACCAAAGCACCGGCACGATCTTCTTGTCACCGGCGCCACACCATGATCATCCATCAACGTGTTGCCATCGGGGTTGTCGTGCTACTTATGCTATTACTACTAAAGCTACATCCTAGAAAAATAGTAAACGCATCTGCAAGCACAAACGTTAGTATAAAGACAACCCTATGGCTCCTGCCGGTTGCCGTACCATCGACGTGCAAATCGATATTTCTATTACAACATGATCATCTCATACATCCAATATATCACATCACATCATTGGCCATATCACATCACAATCATACCCTGCAAAAACAAGTTAGACGTCCTCTAATTTTGTTGTTGCATGTTTTACGTGGTGACCAAGGGTATCTAGTAGGATCGCATCTTACTTACGCAAACACCACAACGAAGATATATGAGTTGCTATTTAACCTCATCCAAGGACCTCCTCGGTCAAATCCGATTCAACTAAAGTTGGAGAAACCGTCACTTGCCAGTCATCTTTGAGCAAAGGGGGTTACTCGTAACGATGAAACCAGTCTCTCGTAAGCGTACGAGTAATGTCGGTCCAAGCTGCTTCAATCCAACAATACCGCGGAATCAAGAAAAGACTAAGGAGGGCAGCAAAACGCACATCACCGCCCACAAAAACTTTTGTGTTCTACTCGAGAAGACATCTACGCATGAACCTAGCTCATGATGCCACTGTTGGGGAACGTCGCATGGGAAACAAAAAATTTCCTACGCGCACGAAGACCTAACATGGTGATGTCCATCTACGAGAGGGGATGAGTGATCTACGTACCCTTGTAGACCGTATAGCAGAAGCGTTAGAGAATGCGGTTGATGTAGTGGAACGTCCTCACGTCCCTCGATCCGCCCCGCGAACAATCCCGGGATCAGTCCCACGATCTAGTACCGAACGGACGGCACCTCCGCGTTCAGCACACGTACAGCTCGACGATGATCTCGGCCTTCTTGATCCAGCAAGAGAGACGGAGAGGTAGAAGAGTTCTCCGGCAGCGTGACGGCGCTCCGGAGGTTGGTGATGACCTTGTCTCAGCAGGGCTCCGCCCGAGCTCCGCAGAAACGCGATCTAGAGGAAAAACCGTGGAGGTATGTGGTCGGGCTGTCGTGGAAAAGTCGTCTCAAATCAGCCCTAAAACCTCCGTATATATAGGTGGGAGGGAGGGGGCCTTGCCTTGGGGTCCAAGGACCCTCAAGGGGTCGGTCGAGCCAACGGGGAGGACTCTCCCCCCCCCCAAACCGAGTTGGACTAGGTTTGGTGGGAGGGAGTCCCCCTCGCTTCCCACCTCCTCCTTTTTTTTCCTTTTTCCTTTGATTTCTTATCCTTGGCGCATAGGGCCCTTTTGGGCTGTCCCACCAGCCCACTAAGGGCTGGTGCGCCACCCTTATGGCCTATGGGCTTCCTCGGGGTGGGTTGCCCCCCCCGGTGAACTCCCGGAACCCATTCGTCATTCCCGGTACATTCCCGGTAACTCCGAAAACCTTCCGGTAATCAAATGAGGTCATCCTATATATCAATCTTCGTTTCCGGACCATTCCGGAAACCCTCGTGACGTCCGTGATCTCATCCGGGACTCCGAACAACATTCGGTAACCAACCATATAACTCAAATACGCATAAAACAACGTCGAACCTTAAGTGTGCACACCCTGCGGGTTCGAGAACTATGTAGACATGACCCGAGAGACTCCTCGGTCAATATCCAATAGCGGGACCTGGATGCCCATATTGGATCCTACATATTCTACGAAGATCTTATCGTTTGAACCTCAGTGCCAAGGATTCGTATAATCCCGTATGTCATTCCCTTTGTCCTTCGGTATGTTACTTGCCCGAGATTCGATCGTCAGTATCCGCATACCTATTTCAATCTCATTTACCGGCAAGTCTCTTTACTCGTTCCGTAATACAAGATCCCGCAACTTACACTAAGTTACATTGCTTGCAAGGCTTGTGTGTGATGTTGTATTACCGAGTGGGCCCCGAAATACCTCTCCGTCACACGGAGTGACAAATCCCAGTCTTGATCCATACTAACTCAACTAACACCTTCGGAGATACCTGTAGAGCATCTTTATAGTCACCCAGTTACGTTGCGACGTTTGATACACACAAAGCATTCCTCCGGTGTCAGTGAGTTATATGATCTCATGGTCATAGGAATAAATACTTGACACGCAGAAAACAGTAGCAACAAAATGACACGATCAACATGCTACGTCTATTAGTTTGGGTCTAGTCCATCACGTGATTCTCCCAATGACGTGATCCAGTTATCAAGCAACAACACCTTGTTCATAATCAGAAGACACTGACTATCATTGATCAACTGGCTAGCCAACTAGAGGCATGCTAGGGACGGTGTTTTGTCTATGTATCCACACATGTAAATGAGTCTTCATTCAATACAATTATAGCATGGATAATAAACTATTATCTTGATACAGGAATTATAATAATAACTATATTTATTATTGCCTCTAGGGCATAATTCCAACACCATCTCGTTAACAACCAACAATGTAGTAACATTTTGCTTTTAGCCCTCTCTTGATGTAGGAGAAAACATGCTTTTCGCTAAAAACTTATAGCCCCACCTGCCATATATGCATATAGTATAGTGTTGGAAATCTGCCCTAGAGGCAATAATAAATTAGTTATTATTATATTTCTTAGTTCATGATAATTGTTTATTATCCATGCTATAATTGTATTGATTGGAAACACAGTGCATGTGTGGATACATAGACAAAACACTGTCCCTAGTAAGCCTCTAGTTGACTAGCTCGTTGATCAAAGATGGTCAAGGTTTCCTGACCATAGGAAAGTGTTGTCACTTGATAACGGGATCACATCATTAGGAGAATCATGTGATGGACTAGACCCAAACTAATAGACGTAGCATGTTGATCGTGTCATTTTGTTGCTACTGTTTTCTGTGTGTCAAGTATTTGTTCCTATGACCATGAGATCATATAACTCACTGACACCGGAGGAATGCTTTGTGTGTATCAAACGTCGCAATGTAACTGGGTGACTATAAAGATGCTCTGCAGGTATCTCCGAAGGTGTTAGTTGAGTTAGTATGGATCAAGACTGGGATTTGTCACTCCGTGTGAACGGAGAGGTATCTCGGGGCCCACTCGGTAATACAACATCACACACAAGCCTTGCAAGCAATGTAACTTAGTGTAAGTTGCGGGATCTTGTATTACGGAACGAGTAAAGAGACTTGCCGGTAAACGAGATTGAAATAGGTATACGGATACTGACGATCGAATCTCGGGCAAGTAACATACCGAAGGACAAAGGGAATGACATACGGGATTATATGAATCCTTGGCACTGAGGTTCAAACGATAAGATCTTCGTAGAATATGTAGGATCCAATATGGGCATGCAGGTCCCGCTATTGGATATTGACCGAGGAGTCTCTCGGGTCATGTCTACATAGTTCTCGAACCCGCAGGGTCTGCACACTTAAGGTTCGATGTTGTTTTATGCGTATTTGAGTTATATGGTTGGTTACCGAATGTTGTTCGGAGTCCCGGATGAGATCACGGACGTCACGAGGGTTTCCGGAATAGTCCGGAAATGAAGATTGATATATAGGATGACCTCATTTGATTACCGGAAGGTTTTCGGAGTTACCGGGAATGTACCGGGAATGACGAATGGGTTCCGGGAGTTCACCGGGGGGGCAACCCACCCCGGGGAAGCCCATAGGCCTTGAGGGTGGCACACCAACCCTTAGTGGGCTGGTGGGACAGCCCAAAAGGGCTCTATGCGCCAAGAAGAAAAAATCAAGAGAAAAGAAAAAAAAAGGGAGGAGGTGGGAAGGAAGGGGGACTCCCTCCCACCAAACCAAGTCCAACTCGGTTTGGGGGGGGAGTCCTCCCCCCTTGGACTCGGCCGACCCCCTTGGGGCTCCTCGAGCCCCAAGGCAAGGTCCCCTCCCTCCCACCTATATATACGGAGGTTTTAGGGCTGATTTGAGACGACTTTTTCACGGCAGCCCGACCACATACCTCCACGGTTTTTCCTCTAGATCGCGTTTCTGCGGAGCTCGGGCGGAGCCCTGCTGAGACAAGGTCAGCACCAACCTCCGGAGCGCCGTCACGCTGCCGGAGAACTCTTCTACCTCTCCGTCTCTCTTGCTGGATCAAGAAGGCCGAGATCATCGTCGAGCTGTACGTGTGCTGAACGCGGAGGTGCCGTCCGTTCGGCACTAGATCGTGGGACTGATCGCGGGACTGTTCGCGGGGCGGATCGAGGGACGTGAGGACGTTCCACTACATCAACCGCGTTCTCTAACGCTTCTGTTGTACGGTCTACAAGGGTACGAAGATCACTCATCCCCTCTCGTAGATGGACATCACCATGATAGGTCTTCGTGCGCGTAGGAAATTTTTTGTTTCCCATGCGACGTTCCCCAACAGTGGCATCATGAGCTAGGTTCATGCGTAGATGTCTTCTCGAGTAGAACACAAAAGTTTTTGTGGGCGGTGATGTGCGTTTTGCTGCCCTCCTTAGTCTTTTCTTGATTCCGCGGTATTGTTGGATCGAAGTGGCTCGGACCGACATTACTCGTACGCTTACGAGAGACTGGTTTCATCGCTACGAGTAACTCCGTTGCCCTAAGATGACTGGCGGGTGTCAGTTTCTCCAACTTTAGTTGAATCGGAATTGACCGAGGAGGTCCTTGGATGAGGTTAAATAGCAATTCATATATCTCCGTTGTGGTGTTTGCGTAAGTAAGATGCGATCCTACTAGATACCCCTGGTCACCACGTAAAACATGCAACAACAAAATTAGAGGACGTCTAACTTGTTTTTGCAGGGTATGCTTGTGATGTGATATGGCCAACGATGTGATGTGATATATTGGATGTATGAGATGATCATGTTGTAATAGTTAATATCGACTTGCACGTCGATGGTATGGCAACCGGCAGGAGCCATAGGGTTGTCTTTATAACTAACGTTTGTGCTTGCAGATGCGTTTACTATTTTGCTAGGACGTAGCTTTAGTAGTAATAGCATGAGTAGAACGACAACCCCGATGGCGACACGTTGATGGAGATCATGATGATGGAGATCATGGTGTGACGCCGGTGACAAGAAGATCGTGCCGGTGCTTTGGTGATGGAGATCAAGAAGCACGTGATGATGGCCATATCATGTCACTTATGAATTGCATGTGATGTTAATCCTTTTATGCACCTTATTTTGCTTAGAACGACGGTAGCATTTCAAGACGAAATTGTGTTCTCCCCGACTGTGCACCGTTGCTACAGTTTGTCGTTTCGAGGCACCACGTGATGATCGGGTGTGATAGACTCAACGTTCACATACAACGGGTGCAAAACAGTTGCGCACGCGGAACACTCGGGTTAAGCTTGACGAGCCTAGCATGTGCAGACATGGCCTCGGAATACATGAGACCGAAAGGTCGAGCATGAATCATATAGTTGATATGATTAGCATAGAGATGCTTACCACTGAAACTATTCTCGACTCACGTGATGATCGGACTTGAGATAGTGGATTTGGATCATGTACCACTCAAATGACTAGAGAGATGTACTTTTTGAGTGGGAGTTCTTAAGTAATATGATTAATTGAACTAATTGTCATGAACATAGTCTAATGGTCTTTGCGAATTACGATGTAGCTTGCGCTATAGATCTACTATTTTTAGATGTTCCTAGAGAAAATTTAGTTTAAAATTGATAGTAGCAAACTTTGCAGACTAAGTCTGTAAAACCGAGGATTGTCCTCGTTGCTGCGCAGAAGGCTTATGTCCTTAATGCACCACTCGGTGTGCTGCACCTCGAGCATCGTCTGTGGATGCTGTGAACATCCAACATACACGTTTCTGATGACTACACGATAGTTCAGTGCAAAATACTTAAATGGCTTAGAAGCAAGGCGCCGAAAACGTTTTAAAACGTCACGGAACATAAGTGATGTTCTAAAGAGATGAAATTGTGATTTCATGCTTGTGCCCTTGTTAAGAGGTACGAGACCTCCGACGAGATTCTTTGTTCACAAAGTAAAGGAGAAAGGCTCAATCGTTGAGCGTGTGCTCAGATTGTCTGAATACGACAATCGCTTGAATCAAGTGGGAGTTAATATTCAAGATGAGATAGTGATAGTTCTCCAAAGTCACTGCCACCAAGCTGTGAGAGCTTCGTGATGAACTATAACATGTCAAGGATACATACAATGATCCTTGAGCGATTCGCGATGTTTGACACTACGAAAGTAGAAATCAAGAAAGAGCATCAATAGTTGATGGTTGTAAAACCACTAAGTTTCAAGAAAGGCAAGGGCTAGAAGGGATACTTCGTGAAACGGCAAAACGGTTGCTGCACTAATGAAGAGACCCAAGATTAAACCCAAACCCGAGACTAAGTGCTTCTGTAATGAGGGGAACGGTCACTGAGGCGGAGCAACTCTAGATACTTGGTAGATAAGAAGGTTGGCAAAAGTCAAGAGAAGTATATTATATATACATGATGTTGATGTGTACTTTACTAGTACTCCTAGTAGCATGAGGGTATTGGATACCGGTTCGGTTACTAAGTGATTAGTAACACGAAATGAAAGCTACGGCATAAATGGAGACTAGCTAAAGGCGAGGTGACGATACGTGTTGGAAGTGTTTCCAAGGTTGATATGATCAAACGTCGCACGCTCCCTCTACCATCGGGATTGGTGTTAAACCTAAATAATCGTTATTTGGTGCTTGCGTTAAGCATGAACATGATTGAATCGTGTTTACTGCAATACGATTATTCATTTAAAGAGAATAATGGTTACTCTATTTGCTTGAATAATCACCTTCAATGGTTTATTGAATCTCGATCGTAGTGATACACATGTTCATGATATTGGTGCCAAAAGATACGAGTTAATGATGATAGTACCACTTACTAGTGGCACTGCCGCTTGAGTCATGTTAGTACAAATTGCATGAAGAGGCTCCATGCTGATGGATCTTTGTACTCACCTGATTTCGAATCACTAGTGACATGCAAATCATACCACATGAGCAAGGCCTTGTTTTCATTGAGATGAAACAAGATAGTAACTTGTTGGAAGTGATACATTTTGATGTATGCAGTCCAATGGGTGCTGAGGCACGCAGTGGATATCATTATGTTCTTACTTCAATGATGATTTGAGTAGATACTAGAGTCTTTACTTAATGAATCACAAGTCTAAAATATTGAAAAGTTTAATTCTGTTTCGGAGTGAAGTTCGTCGTAACAAGAGGATAAACTGTCTACGATATGATCATAGAAATGAATATCTGAGTTACGAGTTTTGGTACGCAGTTAAGACAATGTGGAAATTGTTTCGCAGTTCATGCCACCTGGAACATCATAGTGTGATGATGTGTCTGAACGTCATAGCCACGCACTATTTGGTATGGTGCATACTATGATGTCTCTTATCGAATTACCACTATCATTTATGGGTTATGCGTTAGAGACAACCGCATTCACTTTAAATAGGGCACCACGTATTTCCGTTGAGATGACACAGTATAGGCTGAGGTTTAGAGAAATCTAAACTGTCGTTTCTTGAAAGTTTGGGGCTTCGACACTTATGTGAAAAAGTTTCAGTCTGATAAGCTCGAACCCAAAGCGGATAAATGCATCTTCATAGGATATCCAAAACAGTTGGGTACATCTCCTATCTCAGATCCGAAAGCAAAGTGTTTGTTTCTAGAAATGGATCCTTTCTCGAGGAAAGGTTTCTCTCGAAAGAATTGAGTGGGAGGGTAGTAGAACTTGATGAGGTTATTGAACCATCACTTCAACCAGTGTGTAGCAGGGCGCAGGAAGTTGTTCCTGTGGTGCCTACACCAATTGAAGTGGAAACTGATGATGGTGATCATCGAGCATCGGATCAAGTTACTACAAGTCTCGTAGGTTGACAAGGTCGCGTACTACTACAGAGTGGTACGGTAACCCTGTCTTGGAGGTCATGTTGTTGAGCAACAGTGAACCTACGAGTTATGGAGAAAGCGATGGTGGGCCCGGATTCCGACAAATGGCTGGAAGCCATGAAATCCGCGAGAGGATCCATGTATGAAAACAAAGTGTAGACTTTGGAAGAACTACTTGATGGTCAGAGGACTATTGAGTAAAGATGGATCTTTAAAGGAAGACAGGCGATGATGGTGATAAATCACTATTAAGAAAAGCTCGACTTGTCGCAAAGATGTTTTCGACAAGATCAAACAGTTGACTATGATGAGACTTTCTCACTCGTAGCGATGCTAAAGGTCTGTTAGAATTATGTTATATGTTGTTGCGTTATTTATGAAATATTACACGTAGGATGTCAAAACATTGTTTTCTCGACGATTTCCTTGAGCAAACATTGTATGTGATACAACCAGAAGGTTTTGTCGATCCTAAAGATACTAGCAAGTATGCGAGCTCCAGTGATCCTTCAATGGACTGGTGCAAGCATCTCGGAGTTGGAATATACGCTTTGATGAGATGATCAAAGATTTTGGGTGTGTACAAGGTTTATGAGAAACTTGTATTTCCAAAGAAGTGAGTGGGAGCACTATAGAATTTCTGATAAGTATATGTGGTTGACATATTGTGGATCAGAAGTAATGTAGAATTTCTGTAAAGCATACAAGGTTGTTTGAAAGGAGTTTTCAAAGGAATACCTGGATTGAGCTACTTGAACGTTGAGCATCAAAGATCTATGGATATAGATCGAAAGCGCTTAATGGAAGTTTCAACAAGATGCATGCCTTGACAAGTTTTTGAAGGAGTTCAAAATAGATCAGCAAAGAAGGAGTTCTTGGTTGCGTCGTGAGGTGTGAATTTGAGTAAGACTCAAAACCCGACCCCGACAGAATAGAGAGAATAGACGAAGGTCGTCTTCTATGCCTTAGCCGTAGAATCTAAAGTATGCCATGCTATGTACCGCACCTGATGTGTGCCTTGACTCAAAGTATGTTGAGAGGTACAGAGAGTGATCCATGATTGAATCACTAGCAGCGGTCAAAATTTATCCTTAGTAACTAATGGACTAAGGAATTTTTCTCGATAATGGAGGTGGTTAAAGAGTTCGTCATAAAGGGTTACGTCGATGCAAGCTTTGACACTAATCCGAATAACTATGAGTAGTGAAACGGATTCGTATAGTAGAGTAGATATTTGGAGCATTTCCGAATAGCACGTAGTAGCAGCATCTATAAGATGACATAAAGATTTGTAAAGAACGCACGGATCTGAAAGTTTCAGAACCGTTGACTAAAACCTCTCTCACGAGCAAGACGTGACCAGACCCCATAACTATATGGGTGTTGGATTCGTTGGAATCACATGGTGATGTGAACTAGATTATTGGCTCTAGTGCAAGTGGGAGACTGTTGGAAATATGCCCTAGAGGCAATAATAAATTAGTTATTATTATATTTCTTAGTTCATGATAATTGTTTATTATCCATGCTATGATTGTATTGATTGGAAACACAGTGCATGTGTGGATACATAGACAAAACACTGTCCCTAGTAAGCCTCTAGTTGACTAGCTCGTTGATCAAAGATGGTCAAGGTTTCCTGACCATAGGCAAGTGTTGTCACTTGATAACGGGATCACATCATTAGGAGAATCATGTGATGGACTAGACCCAAACTAATAGACATAGCATGTTGATCGTGTCATTTTGTTGCTACTGTTTTCTGCGTGTCAAGTATTTGTTCCTATGACCATGAGATCATATAACTCACTGACACCGGAGGAATGCTTTGTGTGTATCAAACGTCGCAACGTAACTGGGTGACTATAAAGATGCTCTGCAGGTATCTCCGAAGGTGTTAGTTGAGTTAGTATGGATCAAGACTGGGATTTGTCACTCCGTGTGAACGGAGAGGTATCTCGGGGCCCACTCGGTAATACAACATCACACACAAGCCTTGCAAGCAATGTAACTTAGTGTAAGTTGCGGGATCTTGTATTACGGAACGAGTAAAGAGACTTGCCGGTAAACGAGATTGAAATAGGTATACGGATACTGACGATCGAATCTCGGGCAAGTAACATACCGAAGGACAAAGGGAATGACATACGGGATTATATGAATCCTTGGCACTGAGGTTCAAACGATAAGATCTTCGTAGAATATGTAGGATCCAATATGGGCATCCAGGTCCCTCTATTGGATATTGACCGAGGAGTCTCTCGGGTCATGTCTACATAGTTCTCGAACCCGCAGGGTCTGCACACTTAAGGTTCGGCGTTGTTTTATGCGTATTTGAGTTATATGGTTGGTTACCGAATGTTGTTCGGAGTCCCGGATGAGATCACGAACGTCACGAGGGTTTCCGGAATAGTCCGGAAACGAAGATTGATATATAGGATGACCTCATTTGATTACCGGAAGGTTTTCGGAGTTACCGGGAATGTACCAGGAATGACGAATGGGTTCCGGGAGTTCACCGGGGGGGCAACCCACCCCGGGGAAGCCCATAGGCCTTGAGGGTGGCACACCAGCCCTTAGTGGGCTGGTGGGACAGCCCAAAAGGTCTCTATGCGCCAAGAAGAAAAAATCAAGAGAAAAGAAAAAAAAGGGAGGAGGTGGGAAGGAAGGGGGACTCCCTCCCACCAAACCAAGTCCAACTCGGTTTGGGGGGGGGAGTCCTCCCCCCTTGGACTCGGCCGACCCCCTTGGGGCTCGTTGAGACCCAAGGCAAGGTCCCCTCCCTCCCACCTATATATACGGAGGTTTTAGGGCTGATTTGAGACGACTTTTTCACGGCAGCCCGACCACATACCTCCACGGTTTTTCCTCTAGATCGCGTTTCTGCGGAGCTCGGGCGGAGCCCTGCTGAGACAAGGTCATCACCAACCTCCGGAGCGCCGTCACGCTGTCGAAGAACTCTTCTACCTCTCCGTCTCTCTTGCTGGATCAAGAAGGCCCAGATCATCGTCGAGCTGTACGTGTGCTGAACGAGGAGGTGCCGTCCGTTCGGCACTAGATCGTGGGACTGATCGCGGGACTGTTCGCAGGGCGGATCGAGGGACGTGAGGACGTTCCACTACATCAACCGCATTCTCTAACGCTTCTGTTGTACGGTCTACAAGGGTACGTAGATCACTCATCCCCTCTCGTAGATGGACATCACCATGATAGGTCTTCGTGCGCGTAGGAAATTTTTTGTTTCCCCTGCGACGTTCCCCAACATATAGATGATTACTTTTCACCCCTCTCTCATGTGACTTGCCGGCATATTCAATATGCTGACCTACAGGGCTGCAACGTCTTATGTTGCAGATATTTCTTTTCGACGAGTAAGAGTACAATTCAGGGTTACGGTCTACACTCAACTTGCCGTTGGTGTTTATTGGGAGTCCACTCCCTTGACTGCTTCCGCTGAGATATTTAAGGTATATATCAATTTTACACTATTTACATGTGATTGCACTTTGATATATACATTGATGTACTGTGTGTGCCAGCATACTGATCCAGGGATGGCACAACTACACAGAGGCTTGACTCGTTTTGAGTCGGGTCGCTACATAAATGAAAGATAAGTTTAACAAAATTAAATGATGCTCCAAACAAAACACATATTATGTGACGAATAAAAATATAGCTCCAATCGAAGTAAGATATACCGATATTGTTGAAGACGAACGAAGCGATGCCTTCGAGGGCATCCCCAAGCTTAGATGCTTGAGTCTTCCTTGGATATTACCTTGGGGTTGACCTGGGCATCCCCAATCTTAGGTTCTTTCCACTCCTCATTTCGTATCTATCGTAGCTGTATTTCATGCAAATTTAAGTTTCCCTACGTGGAGAATGACCAAGAACATGTTATGGAGATGGATCAAAGATTGTTACCACTAGACGCGCATTGTCGTGCATTGGAAGTAGAGTTGGGGCAGCAAGTCTGCATGGTCCGTATCCTCCTTGTACGATCTCCCTCGAACAGTCTATCACCAGATCCCACCTAGAGGTTCGCCGAAGTGGCACAAGTGCACCGCCTCTAATGGTATCTGCGCGTGCAGGAGGAACATCATGCGGCGGACTAGTAGGCCCGATCACACAGTGAGCGGCGAGTGGAGGTGGCTAGTTGCAACACATGCAAAGCCCCAATGACACCCCCAAAGTGATCAACTGATTAAGTGTGCTGCACCTCCACTATATATAGGCATCCATCACAGGCTTAACTCTTGGGCCCCGCACGGATCATAAAGCCCACGTTTCCATCCCTTAAGTGCATGACCCCTTAGGTTCTCGTTCACTTGGTCGCGGGTCGGATCATATCCAGATCGACTAGTCGGTACCAGACTCTAGCAAAGTGTGTCGACTCCAAGTGTCCAATGAAGCTGGTTAGGCGAACCTGTACTTCACATTTCTGTTCCCTTTGCCACACGATATATGTTGTCGTGCTCAAGGCGACATGGCCATCCTTCTTGTAGCACGACCTCTCTCTTGTTCTAGTGAATCCGACCAACACTTTGAATTATTTCATAATCCTCATTGCATGACCATGGTTATCCAGGTCGGGTCACTCGAGGGGCCATAATATATCTCTCATGATCGGAGGGGCAAATCCCATCTTGCTCGACCATGTCTCGCTGCATGGGTCTGGACAATCCCGAAACCTACCTTTGTAACTACCCTGTCACGGAGTAGAATTTTTTCAGAACAAACCAGGTCTGTCACCATCCCAAGTACACGTGCTTGCTCGGGTCTTAGGACATAGAATGTATGTTCTACTAAAGACTCATACATAACCTATCAATGTGTCTCATAGTTGGGTCTGTCCAACTCAAACCTTATCTCGACTTGGTTCCGACTACGTCAAATTTTACCAAATCTTCCCAAGTATATATTATATATCTAGCATCCAATGCTACATGGTCATTGATACCAAACCATCCACCATGTCACATGCTAGTCTAATTGGTTGCACGTCCACACAACCCTTTCGACTAGGGGCCTTTTAGGACATTCATCATACAATGGATAGTCTCACAAACAAGTCATGTATTTGTTAATACACATCATTGATAATATCGAATGACTATCTTTATTGATAAACACATAGTAAATATCATCATACATGATTTTCTCTAGGGCATATCTCCAACACCTTATTCTCCTCATATTGGTATTTGGCCCAAAACTTGAAAAACTTCAATCATACAAAACTTAATGAAACTTCATGAGTTGAGTTAGTGAAATAAAGATAGACCATTCACTTAGGTACAATCAATACAAGATTTATAACTGTTCTAACATAAAACCTACTGTATTCTATCATTCCCAACGTTGTAAGAATCACGATTCTGAATCGGATCGGAACTATGTTGCTAGGATCGTGAATCTTAGAATCATAACTACCAGGATCGTAGAATCTTAGATTCTATGAGAAAAATCGTAGAATCGGAGAGCTTAGTTTGGATCGTCAGATTGTAAGATTCTAAGACTTGAGTCGTGATTCTGACAACTTTGATCATTCCCATAATTTATATCACTATATATAAGCTATGGAAACACTAAAACTAGCAAACTATGCATGCAAAACAGAATTTGTCAAAAACAGAACATCTTGTAAAGATCTGAATTAAAACCACACTTCCCTATATCTGAAAATTCCTAAAATTATAAATTTGTAGATAGTTTGCAGGGAAAAACTATGTAAAAATTCCAGAAAATTTTGGCTCTCTAGTGAAACCAGATACTTTATATACTGGACGCAAACGTTTTTGTTTTTGCATAGAATTTAATCAACAAGTATCCACACTATCCGAAAGGCTTTACTTGGCACTTTATTAAAACAAAATCTGCAAAACATTATTAATAATGTAGCTTAATCATGTGAACATACAAAAATAAAATGTATATGTGTTGGGTTGTCTCCCAACAAGCGCTTTTCTATAATGCCTTCTAGGTGGGCATGATGTTTTCAATGATGCTCACTTAAGAATAGTACTTGAAACATGCAAGAAATCATCCAAAGCACATGGCAAGCACATTTAAGCCTAACCCGCCTCCTATGCATAGGGATTTTGCAAGTAAACAATTTATTGTAGCAAGAAAAAACTTGTGTAAGAAGGTAAAACAAGCATGACTTCAAAACTTGATATTAGTGCAATACCTACAAGCATATGTTCCTCCCTCATAATAATTGTTAGTAGAATCATGAGGGAATTCAACAATATAAATATCACATAAAGTATCATCTTCATGATCCACAAGCATAGAAATTTTATTAGTCTCCCCATAAGCAAACTTCTCATACATAATAGTGGGAGTATCATAGGAGACTAGAACACTATAAATTGTTTCCACATTAAAAGAGTAATGTTAAGAAAAAGTGTATTCTTAATTATGCCAAGTTTTATAACAATACTCATCACTACTTTTTATTACATAAGTATCATCACAATAGTCATCATAAGTAGGAGGCATCCAATCATCATAACAAATTTGATCATTCAAAGGAGGGGAACTAAAAAGATGATCTTCAGTAAGCATATCATCCCACAGCTTGGGACAAACATTAAATATAGCAAATATATTCTCAAACATGTCACTATCATCAAGCATATAATCTGCAAGCTTGGGACACACATTAATTATAGCAAATATATTCTCAAACATGTCATTCTCATCAAGCATAGCATCCACAAGCTTGTGGGTTTGTATATGATTAGCATAGTTACTCTTATGATTAGCACTAAGAATGACACCACTACTATAATAACTATCATCATCATAATTTTCCAAATTGGTGCCAAAAATATTTTCAATATTATAAGAAGTATCATTATCTTCCCAATCTTAACTATCATGAAAAGTAATAGGCATGCCAACAACATCAAGTGTATCATCGTCCTCAATACTATAGGATCAATTCTCATTATTTGGGAGAGTTACCTTTTTAACTTTAACTTCTTTATTTTCCTCTCCTCCACCACATCATGTGTGGGTTTAATCATTTTTCTCAGCTTCTTATTAGTGATATTGGTTGGACAGGAAGCTCCTTCTCGTCACCTATTTCATTACGACGCACAATAGCAGGGAAAGTTGAAATATTTAGCCTTTCATTAGTATTCCTTTTATATTCTATTGGTTTTAGTGTCTTTCTTAAGTTGGTAATATAATCATTCTTGTTGAAATTTACTACGCAAAACATATAGACCTCTTGTAGATTAGTTTCAAAATAGGTTGTGAATAAGAATGCTTCAAACCAACTATTTTTTCTATCAATTCTTCACACCCCAAAAAATAAGCAAAGTTCATTATAAAGTTCTAGGGTGATCAAGTTATTACAATATTTGGCAATCATTCCCAAAATAAAAAAAAGTTCATTATAAAGTTCAAGGGTGATCAAGTTATTACAATGTTTGGTAACCATTTGATCATGAAAAAGTACGCATTGAAAATTAAGATGACCGACCCTATTTCAAAGTTCACAAGTAATGGGATGAAGAGAGAATAATTTCAGAACATATTCATCGATTCCTTTAAGCTACCAATTGGTTTTATCATGTCCATGCTTCTTACAAAAATTATCATCCCTATATGACATGTCTTCACAAATTTTATTCACTCCACAAAAATTGACAAGCGTAAAGGAAATATTTTTATCATTACTAGTCCAACCATCATTAGTATCATGGATATTCAAGGAATTCATACTAACATCATTCCTATCATGTTCATCACTCAAGGATTTAATGCCAACATTTTATTGAACTCTTCTTCTAACACTTTGGCACAATTTTCTGATCCATCATTTTCACTAAAGACATTATAAAGACAAAGCATTTGAGGACACCTAAATTCCATTTTTTATTTTTGTTTTATGAGCCAAATTAGTGATAAACAAGAAACTAAAATATTTAATTGAAATATCTAAATATATACCTTCAAGAACTCACCTCCTCGGCAACGCAGCCAAAAAGTGCTTCATTTCTACTATGCAACTTTATTCTTGTAGACTTTGTTAGGCCTCCAAGCGTAGAGTTGTGTAGAACAATAGCAATTTTTCCTCAAGTGGATGAAAGAATGTTTATCAATCTGTGAGAGGTGTAGGATGGAGATGGTCTGTCTAAAACAACCCTTCAATCAAATACACAAAATCTCAAGTGTCCCCAACACACCCATTACAATAGCAAATTGTATAGGTGCATGATACATCTTCAACATATCTAAAATTTGTTGGTTTGTGCTATTATATTATCAACCTTTGATGCTTTATATGCATTTATTTGGTGTTTTATATCATTTTGAGCACTAAACTATTAACCCAATGGCAGTGCTAGTTGATGTTTTCTGTGTGTTTTTGTCTTTTAAGAAATTAGTACCAAATGGAGTCAAAATGAAACAAAACATTTTGATAATTTTTTGGACAAAAATAAGACCTGATGCTTCAGAGGGAGATCAGACGGCACACGTGGTGCCCCCAAGCTAGCAGCTTGCACCCAAAGGGTGTGGTCGTGCCCTGTCATGGCTTGGGGCCACCTCCCGATGCCCATTGCCCGACCTCCACTCCTCCAAATCATGTTTCGTGGGGAAAAGACGAGAGAGCCACCACAAGTACCTTTTTCGCTGCCACAAATCTGTGTTCTGCTGTGATCCCATCTAGAGCCCTGTTCCGGTGCCCTACGAGAAGGGAGATCAATCACAAAGGGCTTGTTCGTAAACCTTGCTCCTCCCATGGTGATGTGTGATTAGTTTACCACAGACTTACGGGTCCGTAGTTAGTACCTAGATGGCGATCTCTCTATGTTCGTCAATGCAAAGATCACCACGACTCGTCCGATGATCTATCTTTGGTAATCCTCTTTGCAGTGTGTTTCTTGGGATCTGATAAATTGTGAGTTTATGTTCATATTATTCATGAAAAGTATTTGAGTGATCTCTGAATTCTTATATGCATGATTATGATAGCTTCATATTTCTCTCTGATATATCAGTTTGGTTTGGCCAACTAGATTGATATATCTTCAGCAGGAGTGGTGCATCGTAACGGGTTCAATCTTGCGGTACTCAATCCGAGTGATAGAAAGGGACATGGCACATATTTGTATTGCTTCCATTAAGGATAAAATGATCTGATTTATTCCTATTAATTGAGTTTAATTTGTCTACATCATGTCACTTTGCCCCAAGCGTTACTCTTTTTTTTACTTAATAATATAGATGCATGTTGGATAGGGGTCGGTGGGTGGAGTAATAGTAGTAGATGCATGTAGGAGTCATTCTACTTTCTTATGGGAATGATGCCTATATATATATGATCATTTCCATGAATAAATATTGCATTACTATGGGCTTTTCTATGAGTTGCCCAATAGTAATTCGCTTACACACCATATGGTTTCTTCAAGAGAGAAGGCTCTAGCGAACACTATGCACCGTCCGGTCTTCGCAAATATGATTAAAACATAAAAAATATTACTGTATTTTATTTACAATTATTTTATTTTATATTTATATTATATATCTATCACTACTTATTGCTTGCATGTAACGAGTTCAAGGGGATTGACAACCCTCTTGCCCGTGTTGGGTGCAAGTACGTGCCCTTTTGTGCGCAAGCACTGAAGATGGGAAATTTCTTTCTCCTCCTATTGGTCATATAACCTTGGTTATAACTAAGGTAAACACTTATCTCTAGTATGTTGCATCTCCCCTCCTCTTCTGGACAATCCCAATGTAGTTTACAAGTAGCAGGAAGAATTTCTAGCGCCGTTGCCCAGAAGTATCACCAAATTCCTATCAACTACCTTCACACAAATTATCATTAACTTGTTCTACTTTGTATTTGATATTATATTTGCTTGCCTAAAAATATTAAAAAAAATATCTTTGCTAGTTTACTTGTTTTCTTATGATACTTGCTACTTAACTTGCTTTGCTTGCTATTTTGCTTGTTTCGTCACTATGTCTCAAGACAATACATAGTTGTGTGACTTATGTAATACTAATAATAATTATTTTATTATTACTCCTATACCACCTGCCACTAGTGCGGAGTTTTAAGATATTAATGATGCATTGCTAAATCTTGTTATGAAAGAACAAACTTTCGGAAGTCCTAATGAGGACCCGACCTCGCATCTCAATAATTTTGTTGAATTATGTGATATGCAAAATAAATAGGATACGGATAATGATGGAGTTGAGTTGAAATTATTTCCTTGTTAATTAGGAGACAAAGCTAAAGCTTGTTTTTCATCTTTACCGCGTAATTGCATAGGAACATGGGATAAGTGTAAAGATGTTTTCATTGCCAAGTATTTTCCTCCTCCTAAGATTATCCCCCTTTGCAATCAAATTATGAATTTTAAACAACATGAGCAAGAACATGTTGCACAAGCATGGGATATAATGAAATTGATGATTTTAAATTATCCCACTCATGGCTTAAGTTTATTGATGATTATACAAAATTTCTATGCAGGACTGGAATTTTTGTCTAGAAATCTTCTAGATTCTGCTGTAGGTGAAACCTTTATGGAGGTGAGATTGGGAGGCGCCACAAATTTTTTGGACAATATGATGACAAATTATTCTCAATGCCACACCGAAAGATCTCCAATTGGTAAGAAGGTAAAATCTATTAATTGAAGAGATTGCCACTTTGAGAGATAAGATGGATGCTCTTATGAATACGTTTGCTAGTAAACATGCTCATGTTGATCCCATGTTACGCCTTTATCTACATTTATTGAGAAAAATAATGATGCTATTGATGTGAACTTTGTCTCTCGAAATAATTTCAGCAACAGTGCTTATAGAGGAAATTTCAAGGCTAGACCGTACCCCGGTAATTCCTCTAATAATAATGGTAATTCCTATGGAAATTGTTATATTAATAATAATAGGATACCATCTCATCTTGGTAACACCATTAAATAATGTATTAGTTCTAAAAAGTTTTCAATGCTATGGTAGAAGCAAAGTTGCATAAAGTTGATGATGTGGCTAGAAACACGGACATAATTGCTCATGATGTGGAAACTCTTAAAAATAAAAATTTGCTACCGAAGATTGATATTAATGAGTCATTAAATCTATCCAAGTCTCTATTAATTAAAGCAAGGAGACTACTGTCAGTACCCAAATCCTAAGCCTTAAGAATCTAGCATGTAACACATCATATCACTTTGCGGCCTCACGCACGGTAAGCTCCATGGCTGCCACCTTACCTTGGTCGGGACCATTTGCGCCTTTTGACTCATGTATGTGAATATCTCGCTAGCAATCATATGTCAGCGAAACTGGTCGACATGACTAGTTACAGACCCAAGTGGCACAACCGTACATGAACATTCATACATAACCCACCAATGCAAGTGTTGATCGTCAACGTGTGTAGAGGAGTCGTAGCAAGCTACATAGACTCCATTACACCGTGTGATATTTTCTATCATCAATGAGTGTAGACGAGTCGTAGCATGCTACACGGACTCCATTACACAGCGTGACATTTCCATGTAAACAACGCTACCATAGGCATACGACTAGGTGTCAAATCTCACACATACCAATGCATTAATAACATGCACGCAATATGCACGATATGCGCAAATACAACATGGCATCACACCATAACTCTATGACTCAAGTATTTATTAAAGAGTCATGAGAGCCAACATAGTGTGATATTACAAACATGGGTCACATGACCAAACACTGAAAGTCATACAAGAAAAAAAAGAGAAGGAAAACATGTGTGGGTACAAACATCTACTAAAAGCGGCTCGAGGAGCATGCAAATCTACAATGATCCTACCAAAGGAGCCATACATGTGTTTGGGATTCCCAAGATAATCTGGTCAACATTGAACTTCATGTGGAAAACCATTAGTGAGACTAAGATATCCTCTGCAAAAATCTAAATTAAGCGGTTGTTAGTACAAAGGTACTCAACAAGACTTACAACAGAACTATCTACACATGAATCATTATCAATAAGAGAGTTTTGGGGTTTATTGCAGCAAGCAAGCTTTGACTCTTCGCTAGCCTCTACTATGACTGTGAGTACTTTATTTGAGTGAGAGAGCACACACCAGTCCACATTATCACCATATCAATACACCACTATGGATCCTTGATGACGAGATAATGTCTATACTTCCCGCACCTCGTTGGTTACCCCAAGTGGAAGGTTGAGATGTAGTGAGCGGCAAGTTTTCCCTTACACGGAGACTGTAAGGTTTATCGAACTAGGAGGACTCCTAGGATCAACAAGTACGTGTCTTCCACCCTGGCGCTAGCAGAAGACGTAGACCTGCACATACACAACAAATAACTTTGCTCCCAACGAGTATAGAGAGGTTGACAATCTCTCCGGCCCTGTAGTTTGCAAAGGATCGGAGTAAATGGTGATAGCAACGAAAAGTAATAGTGATAGCAACGGAAAATTAAATAAAACGGTAAATGGTGGAGGTCTAAACAATGATGGTGATATGGACCGGAGTCACATGATGTTCACTGGTGATGTCTCTCTCCCAAAAGACGATAAACAACTATGCTTGGGTAAACAAATCACAGTTGGGCAATTGACAGAATTATGAACGCACCGCAATGCTAATTATGCTACTTGATAGTTAGAGGTTCAATAGTAATGGGCAGTACGCCAAGACAAGTAGACCGTTTATTCATCAGCATCTAATTACTAATCATCCACCTTGTGATATCTATCCAGAACATCTCGCCGGTATTAAGTTGCGAGCCCCACCCAAAGTGTAAACTCAAAGCAACGGACAACTGCATTATCGAACTATGCGTAAGGTAAACAATCCTTGCAACCGTGGTCACAAGCACCGTTGTTTTCTCCCTGGTGGCAACAACACATCCCCTAGTCTCATCTTTCTGTCACTCAAGCTAGACATCGAGGGGCATGAACCCACAATCATGCATAATGCTCCCTCTTGGAGTTACAATCTACTACTCGGCCAAAGCAATAAATAGCAACGGAGAACATGCATGAGTCACTAAGGAACATAATTTAAAAGGATAATCAAATATATATAACAATCTGAACATAATCTCATAATCCATCGGATCCCAACAAACTGAGCATAGCAATAGCAAGAGAATTACATAGATGCCTTGATCATGTAGGGCAGCTCACAAGGACTAAACATTGAATCACAAGATTGGAGAGAAGACATCACCTAGCTATTGGTCATGGACCCATGGTCCAAGGAGGACTACTCACGGCACGTCCGGCAAGCATCCATGGCAGTGGAGAAGCTCCCGGAGGTCAATCCTCCCTCCGGCAGGGTGCTGGGAAGAGGTCTCGTGATGCTCCCGATCTCGGAAGCGCTGCGGCGGCGGAACGATGGAGAAATTCGCGATTTTGGAAGTTGTGGAAGGGTTTCCTCTCGGGACTCTATATATAGGCAAAAGGAGGGCACCGGAGGAGGTGGGGCCCACCCAGGTGGCCTCCATGCACGACCTAGGGTCTGGCTGCGCCAGCAGGTTCCCTGGGCAGCCCCTGGCCCCGCTCTGGCCCATCTTCGGTGATCCAAAAGCTTCCGTTTCTATGATTTTTTATATATTTTTCCTGGAATTTTTTGGGCTTCGGAAAATTGGGTAAAAGCCCTTGCAAAATAGACATCAAGAGACAAAAACTTGCACTGGGTGCACTAGGTTAGTAGGTTAGTCCAAATATGTGTAAAACGATATGAAAGTGTAGAAAAACATATAACAATGTCACCCAAAACATCATGGAACAAGCAGAAATTATAGATACGTTTGGGACGTATCAATCATCTCTCGTCTCCCTATGAGAAGGCCATCCATAACACTCACACTTATCTTGTGCATTTTAGAGTATGCATTTAAGGTTATCTATGAATCATATAAGCTTCCAAGAATTCCATATCCACGAACGCGGCTATTCAAATAGATCATTTAACGTGTGATTCGTCTCCAACGTATCAATAATTTATGAAGCATTCACTACTAGGGAAAACCCTAGTAGTAGCGCTTGAAATATGCATAGCAGTAGCGCTTCTGATAACTAGCAGTAGCGCTTGTTCAAATACCATGGATCACTCATTCCAAATCGTCAAACTTCCCGGCCGGTCACCCATCCTGTCACTGCTTCAGCCCGAGCATGCTTAACTTCCTGGTTCTATCACCCCTAGTTTCCAAGTCTGCACTTATTGTTTTCCTGACAATAGCAAGCTATCAATCCTATTAACCCTTAGGTCTTGATGTCACATGATTTAATTGTTTGAAATCCAAATAATTATTAAAACAAACAAGCTAAATAATAATAATATTGTATTTCAATTGAAAATAAAATAAGTAATAAAAGTTATTTTTAAAATTATTTTTTTTATTTTTCTGAAAAAAATCTTTTTTTTACCATAACTTTTTTTACATTCGGAATTTTGAGCATCTGAGAAAAGTTCACCTCGTGAACTTGAGTCCCATATTTTCTCTAGTTTTTTCTGATATATTAAACTTTTTTCGATGTCGTATACAAAAGTTATGGTCGTTTTACATTTCCCCCCTTTTTTGGAAAAATGGTCAAAATTCATATTTCAAAATTTGTATACCAACTAGGCACTAAAACCTAACTACATCTCAAAGGATTTTATTTTTTGAATATTTTATCATTTTTTATTTTCTGCAAAACTAAGAAAGGCGGTCCAGAGGGGGGTGCTGCAACTAGAAGTAGCGCTGCATACCACAAAGCGCTACTACTAAGTGGGGCACTAGCAGCAGCGGTGGTGCAAAACAAAGCGCTGGGTTTTGGGCAACGCTGCTACTACAGCTACCGTTGGTGGCATCGTCTCGTCCCACATAGTAGTATCCCGTTTTTAATAAGCAGCGCTACTGCTAAGGTGTTAGTAGTAGCGCTTGACTCGATCAACGCTACTGCTAAGGTGTTAGTAGTAGCGCTTGACTCGATCAGCGCTACTACTAATTAGCAGCAGTGTTTTCTTTTTTCCAGCGCTACTACTGACGTCCTGCCTATAAGGTTTTTCCTAGTAGTGATTCTACAACTTTCATATAGGTTTGGCAACAATTTATATTATTTTTTAGGACTAACTTACTTACCCGGTGCCTAGTGCCACTTCTTGTTTTTGCGTGTTTTTTGTTTCACATAAATTCCATATCAAACAAAGTCCTAGCGCGATAAAAATTTACTGAGACTTTTTTGGAATATTTGTGAATTTTGGGAAGAAGAATCAAGACAAGATGGTGCCCGGGTGAGGCACAAGCCAACACAGCACGGCTAGGGGGCTTGGTTGCACCCTAACAGCTTGTGCCTCCTCATTAAGTCGGTTGGGCCCCTTCTTTTGCTGCAAGAAAGATATTTTCCAATAAAAATCCCCTCTAAATTTCAGCCTGGTCAAAGTTAAAGATCTACAAATATTTAAAAATGGTGAGGGGATAGAAAAAAACGGATACCATGAGGGAAATAGAGAGAGATATCCAATCTAGGACGGGCTCTCGCCCCTCCGGGAGCCATGGAAGCCAAGGACCAGAGGGGAGAACCTATCCCCATCTCGGGAGAGGCCATGGATGAGAAAGCCTAAGGGGGAGACTCTCTTCCCCTCTCTTTCGGTGGCGTGAGAGTGCCGCCGGGGGAACCATCATCGTGGTGATCATCCTCATCAACATCAGTGTCTCCATCACGTTCCCTCATCTATCTATGGTGGTACACTCTCCCGCACCTCGCTTTAATCCCCTACTTGAACATGGTCTTTCATGCCACATATTATTAATCAATTACGTTTTGCCATTCCATGATGTTTGAGTAGATTTGTTTTGTTCTTTGGGTTGATTGATGATCTTGATTGATTTGAGTGTATGTTTTATTTTGGTGTTGTCCTATGGTGCCCTTTTTTCGCGCACACATGAGGGAATTCTCACTGTAGGGTTTGCAATATGTTCATGATTCTCTTATAGTGAGTGGCTAGAGTGACAGAAGCTTACACCCAAGTAAGGGAGTTGTTTGCTTGTGGGAGTAAAGGGGACTTCATGTTTAACGCTATGGTTGGGTTTACCTTAATGATTTCTAGTAGTTGTGTATGCTTGCTAGACCTCCAACCATAAGTCCATATGATCCAAGTATGAAAGTATGTTAGCTCATGCATCCCCCTCATATAAACTAACAAGAATGATTACCGATCTTGTTATCAATTGCCTAGGATGAATCCGCCCACCATACCATCATTATTAGACACCCACTATTTGTAATATTTTGTAATATATTATAACTTTATTTAGGAAGAGACTATTTTCATATTTTAGTTCACCAATATCATTCAAAGCTATCCTCTTTATACCCACAACACATTTTTATTTCTCGTTGCTAGATAGAAGCAAACGTTCGGTGTATGTAGAGTCGTATCGTTGGCACATAGGACTTGAGAGAATATTGATATTACCTTTAGATCCTTGTGGTATCAACACTCCATACTTATTACTTCCATGTTCGGAAAGTGCTATGATGATTCCTTGCACTTGGGGATTATCAAGCTCTTTTCTAGTGCCGTTGACGGGGAGCAATAGCGTTGGCTTAATATTTTCGTGTATGCTTGTTAGTAGATTTTGTTTTCCTTTTGTTTTTGTGTTCTTATTCTATTTATTTAGTTGTGTGTGAAACTAAAAAAATGAAAAATTAAAAACACAAATAAATTATGTTCCTTTTATAAGAGAAACGATTGGAAAGCTATGCATTTGAGAAGTGAGGGTCGACCTTGAACGCTTGTGTTCATGCTCATGGAAACAATGTAGAATTTTTCATGGAAGTTTCTTAGAAAAATAATTATCCCCTTGTATATACCACTGTACCATGAAAATAATATGCTTGTTGTAATATTCATGATGCTCTTTTCCATTTTTCATGAACTATCCTTATTGGAGCATCATTGAAATTATCATGCCTAACTAAATGGCTTTAAAGAAAAGCGTTGGTTGGAAGACAACCCAACACTTATCCTTTATGTTATTGTGTGTTCACATGATTAAGATATTGTGATAATCATGTTTTGTGCCTATTATTTCAATAATGTGCCAAGTAAAGCCTTTAGGATGATTTGGATGATAAGTAGAATTGATAGAGTGCAAACATAGAAACGTTGACGTCCAGAACTGAATTTATGGGATTTTAATGGAACATGTTTTTGATCTTAAATTTTTATACCTCATTAATACACAAATTCCCTGGCTGCTCCTAATTTTTATGAATTTTTGAGTAACAAAAGTTTGGTATTTGTGCTGATCATTACAAATTGTTCTGTTTTAGACTGATTCTAATTTTGCTTTCATTGTTTGCTCGTTTGGATGATGCTATCCATTGTATCGGCGGGTATAAGACATGGAGAAGTTATAATACAATACCTTATGCAATAATTAAATATGAATCCATTTATAGTAGTACCTAAAGCTAATGATTTTCCTATTATACTAATAGAT
Source organism: Hordeum vulgare subsp. vulgare (assembly GCF_904849725.1). Lineage (NCBI taxonomy): Eukaryota > Viridiplantae > Streptophyta > Magnoliopsida > Poales > Poaceae > Hordeum > Hordeum vulgare. The sequence goes on from NC_058524.1 coordinate 535,261,925, forward strand.
CTCATGAGGTTTTTGTTAAGTTTTGTTTGATTGAAGTTTTCAAGTTTTGCGTGAGATACCGATATGAGGAGAATAAGGAGCATTAAGACCCTAATATTGGGGATTCCCAAGGCACCCCAAGGTAATATCCAAGGAACACTCAAGCGTCTAAGCTTGGGCATCCCCTCTTTCGTTTTCGACACTATCAATATATCTTACTTGGAGCTATATTTTTATTTATCACATATTATGTGTTTTGATTGGAGAGTCATTTTATTTTGTTAGTATTTCCTTTCTTACTTAGAATCTTTTTTTAATAAAAATTTCCAAGAATCGCCATTAGAATGCTTGAATTGCATGTGTGAGGTGTGATGTATAAAACTAGAAACATTGGATGAAGTATTTGAACTGTAAGTTTTTACTCGAATGTGGAAATTTTCTGAAATTTTTATACAATACTTTAATAAAAATTCTTTAGCTTGTACTATATTTTCAGGCTTTTTGTATATACATAAGTACACTGTTTAAAAGAATTGCTACAGACTGTTCTGTTTGGACAGATTGCTATCATACTTTTGTTTTGCACTTATCCTATAGTTTCCATGGCCTATATTTGTTGATATTAATTTTGTATATGATAGTATACAGTATCTACTGTTCCAAAAATATTATGAAACTTGTATTGGTAGTACATTAAGTTTAGATTTATTCTTATGTGTACTAACCTATCTCACGAGTTCCTTTCAAATTGTGTGTGGATGAAGTTTTTGAGACTTAGGTGAAACGGGGATATGAGAGGATTGTACAGGATAAAAAATCTGGAGCTTGGGGTTTTCCAAGGCACCCAAGTAAATATTACAAGAATTTTCAAGCATCTAAGCTTGGGGATGCTATGCATCCTACCCTTCTTCGTCAACAATTATCGGTTAGCCAATGTTGATCCTAAGTTTTCATTCGTTGATACGTGCTATTCTTGGAGCATATTTTGTGTTTACTATTCCCTTTTATTTTATGCACCATGCTAGTATGAGATAATCCTTTGTTTATTTATAAAATTATTCATGTGGTTCACTTAAATCTTTTGAGTATGGCTTTATGGAATGCTTAGCATGGTTCACTTATATATTTTGAGCTTGGATATTGGTCTCCTATATTTATTTAAGAAAGATCTATGAACTTTACTTATATCTTGTTTAGAGTAGTTTGATGATCACTCTTGTGATTCACTTATATCCAAAGCAAAAAATGTCGAATGAATTGAATGTCGTAAAATGTGAAATCCTATAAGCTTGATATGCTTGTCCCATGGGGAGTAGTGACTTCACATACTAAGAGTATACGCAATAAAATTTATTGGAGGTTAGCAAACATAGCATTGGTCACTTGAACAATTCATGAAAGCTTATTGAAGGAAGAGAGCTTTCACATATAAATATAGTATCTTGGACATCTTCTACAGTTGTGAGCCCCCATTAATTATTTTCGAACTTGATCAAGTAGTTGACGTTGGACAAGGAAGAAAATGTAATGGTTATGTTTGCTTACATTCACATAGTAGTTATATTGTCATAGATCATCTAACATCTGGTGCTTTCTTATGATCTTTGCTTGCCAAAAATTCCCACTAAGTGGAGATACTAAATATGCATCCATAACCGTTAAACCCAGTTTCTTGCCATGAGAGTCCACCATGCCCGCTTATGGATTGAATAAGATCCTTCAAGTAAGTTATCATCGGTGCAAAAAGCAATAAATATTGTTCTCGAACATGTATGATCTTTTATTGTAAGGGAAAATAAGCTTTGTATGATCTTTTGATGGCAAAAAAAATAAAAGCAACGGACTGCATAATAAAGTTTGCTATCACAAGGGGCAATATAATGTGACGTTTCTTTTCATTAAGATATTGCACATCCAAAAATAAAAAAGCGCATGACAACCTCTCCTTCCCTCTACAAAGGGCCTATCTTTTACTTTTCTATTTTTACTTTTTTGCAAGAGTTAATAAAGTTCGTGCCTATTGCAATCTATTAATGCTTTAGTTGGCAAGCATCATGTGGTGTGGAAAGATCCACGCACATATATCCAGTTGGATATAGGTGATCAGGATTCATTATTTTTGACATTATCCCTGAGATAAATAAGTTGGGAGGTGGAAAATTAATCCCCTATCCTCCTATGTGTTTGACTGAAACTCTTGTTCTAAAAATATGCCTTAAGTGTCAGCAATCATGGAGGACTAAATGTTAGTTGAGTATGTGGAATTTGCTAAATTCCACATACTAAGAGTATATGCAATAAAATCAAAGCTCTTAGATAGACCCTTTCCTGAAAATAAGATGAATTGTAATTGTTTTATGATTGAAAACATAGTTTACTAGTTTTCAAGAAAGTTTATGGTCTATACTTTAATATGTGAATAGCTAGTTACTTGATCATGATAAGTTCTATGAGAAAGGAGTTGCCGTTTTATGATCCTAGAAAAAGTGATTGGAAGTAACATTGATCAAACTTATATACTATGTTAGTATTCACACTATTGGAAATATGCCCTAGAGGCAATAATAAAGTGATTATTATTATATTTCCTTGTTCATGATAATCGTTTATTATCCATGCTAGAATTGTATTGTCTCGAAACTCTAATACATGTGTGGATACAAAGACAACACACTGTCCCTCGTGAGCCTCTAAAGGACTAGCTCGTTGATCAAAGTTGGTCAAGGTTTAATGACCGTAGACATGAGTTGTCATTTGATAATCGGATCTCATCATTAGGAGAATGATGTGATGGACAAGACGCAAACTATGAACGTAGCATATGATCATATCAGTTTATTGCAATTGTTTTCTCCATGTCAAGTATATGTTCCTATGACCATGAGATCAAGCAACTCACTGACACCGGAGGAGTACCTTGTGTGTATAAAACGTTGCAACGAAACTGGGTGACTACAAAGGTGCTCTACAGGTATCTCCGAGGGTGTCTGTTGAGTTGGCATGGATCACGACTGGCATTTGTCACTCAGTGTGACGGAGAGGTATCTTAGGGCCCACTCGGTAATACAACATTACAATGAGCTTGCAAGAAATGTGACTAAAGAGGTAGCCATGGGATCTTGTATTACATAATGAGTAAAGCGACATGCTGGTAACGATATTGAGATAGGTATGGAGATACCGACTGATGGGGTTATAGTCCCAGGGTAGGGTCATAGGCCTGCCCTATAGGTCCTACCCAAGGACTACCCTTCATAAAGGACAAGGCCCTTAGTCAGTTTCGACTGAACTAAGGACCCCCCATCATCCAGTCGGTGATGAGCATTCGGAGCGTATTTAACGTACCGAATAAATTCCACTATGTACATCGTAACCTCCTAGGAGGGCAACGGTCATACGTTTTCATACACCATTATTAGCATTAAAGGCATACATTACCTGTAACGTAGGCATTTATTCGCCACTACTCCACCCCTGTCCACCGGGCCGTTGTGAAGGGCAGCACACTCTATATAAGCCGCCCTTCCCCAGTGGTGCAGGGGTTGGCATTTACTGTAATCCTATATTCCCCTCGACACTAAGCTCCCAAGAGCACTGAGACGTAGGGCTTTTACCTCCACCGTAGAGGGGCCTGAACTCATACAACCTCGCCATAGCTAAGGCTCTGCCCATCCTTTCGTACCCTACGCAACTACTATCAGACTTATACCCACGACAGTTGGCGCCCACCGTGGGGCAGGCGTCTAAGCGACTTCTGGCGAGTTTGCAACTTCATCTTTTCATCATGTCGTCCGGCGGCGATTTGAGCATGGGTCGTGAGATCCTCTTCGGCGCACTCTCCTTCATCGTCGATGATTCGGCATGGCTTTGGGATGCGTCTGAGCCTTCAGCCTGCAGCCAAGTACGTGGGTCGCGGGCCTGCAGCCGAAGTTCTCATGGCCAATTCCCATGAAAGTCCCCACCGGACTGGTCGGAACGAGCACGAGGTTGGTGAATCATCCGGCGCTCGCCGTCAACACCACCGTTCTGCCAGTCGACGCACTCGTCAGAGCAACGTCGAGGTGTTCCGCACACCCGTCCTCAACCTGGCTGCCACTGCCAAGATAGCCGATTCCCACCAACCGACTGATTCAGAGGCTGGTAGAGAGATCGAGCAGACCCATGCCCTATTGCACACGGCGCAGCAGCAGAATTCAGCGGTCTCCCAGTCGCACAACAGGATCCACAATAGTTCTGTTCACGCGAACACGCATCGTTCAGTTTTCAGCCCCGACTCTCATCAGCGACCCAGAGGGGGCAGCCGTTCCATGAATCCTGAAGATCGTCGATGTTCACGCACCCCTCTGCGGGGTGGGCCTTACGGGCCCCGACATCACGATGATCGGCGTTCAGTCTGTGACACGTATGATCCAAGGCCCGACGCAAGAGGGTACATCACCCAGAGGAAGGTCGACAGGAGTCGAGCCCACCGTGATGGTCACGATAGAGACTATCCGAGTGGAAGCAGGACCATCGTCTCTGGCCCCGAGTGCTTCAGTCGAGCCATCCGTTCAGCTGACATCCCTCCCAACTTCCGATTGGCGATGGGGATCGGCAAGTTCACAGGAGAATCCAAGCCAGAAATGTGGCTGGACGACTACCGAGTGGCGGTCCAGATCGGTGGCGGAGATGACCAGGTCGCCATGAAACATCTCCCCCTGATGCTCGACGGCTCGGCACGAGCGTGGCTGAACCAGTTGGCTCCATCAAGCATCTACAGCTGGGCAGATCTGTCCCGAGTCTTCATCAGGACCTTTGAGGGCACGTGCAAACGCCCTGCTGGTCTCGTGGAGCTCCAACACTGTGTCCAGAAGCAGAATGAGCCCCTGCGCGATTTCATCCAGCGCTGGACGACCCTCTACCACATGGTGGAGAACATCACAGAGCACCAAGCAGTCTGCGCCTTCAAGGCAGGCGTGCGGTACAGAGATATGTACCTGAAGCTATGCTATGCAAATGGCAAAGAAGAGGACCGCATACGTAGCGGCAAGCATAAGGCAGTCGCCGACGGAGATGGGAACAGCAATCGGAAGCAAAAGCAGACAGCTCCGTCCACTCCGCAGGCAGAGGCAGCAGCCGTTACCAAAGCCAAGTTCAAGGGCAAGGGGAAAGCTCAGTACACCCCCAAGAACAAGCAGTTCGGGAATTCCATCCTGGATCAGCCATGTCCAATCCACACGAAGATGGATGAAGAGGGCAACACCATATTCCCGAAGCACACCACTCGGCAATGTCGCCTCCTGATCCAGGGGTTCGGCGAAGGGCAACCGAGTGAAAAGGACAACGAGCAGGATGATGAGGACAAGGAGGATCCGTTCCCCCAAGTCCATGCAACATTGATGATTTTTGCTCACGTGGAAAGAAAGAGTCGACTGAAGCTGGTGAACAGGGAGGTGAACATGGCAACACCAACCAACCCCACGTTCCTCAAATGGTCTCAGACTGTGATCACCTTTGACCAGTCAGACCATCTAGCACATGTGCCCACCCCAGGGAGGCAGGCTCTGGTCGTCAACCCGATGGTGGAAGGAGTCCGCCTGCGCAAAGTCCTCATGGACGGCGGCAGCGGCTTGAACATCATGTACGCTGACACTCTCAAGGGGATGGGCATTCCGATGTCCAAACTTAGCGAGAGCAGCATGCAGTTCCACGGAGTCGTCCCAGGACGAAAGGCCAAGTCACTCGGCCAAATCGCGTTGGACGTCGTTTTCGGCTCCGACAAGAACTTCCACAAGGAAAAGCTGACATTCGAGGTGGTGGACTTCCAGAGTGCATACCATGCAATTCTGGGTCGTCCAACGTATGCATGTTTCATGGCCCGTCCATGTTATGTGTATTTGAAGCTGAAGATGCCGGGTCCCAAAGGTGTGATCACGATCACACGCAATCGGCAGCGGGCCGAAGAGTGTCTGCAGCAGGGGTCACGGATTGCCGATCAGCAGATGGCTATCCTCGAGCTAGATGAGTACAAGAAGACAGCCGACCCCGCTGACTTGATGCGTTCGAAGAAGCCAGCTTCGGAGTCCGCATTCCAGTCGGCGGGTGACACAAAGAAAGTCAGCATCCACCCGACGGACGACACCGCCACCCCGACAAACATCTCCACCACCCTTGATCCAAAATAGGAAGCCAAGCTCATCCAATTCCTTCGTGAGAACTGGGACATTTTCGCATGGAAGCCCGCTGACATGCCACGTGTACCCAGGGAGTTGACTGAGCACCGACTGCAAGTGGATCCTGCTGCTCGGCCCGTCCGAGAACGCCTGCGTCGGTCCGCGGCGCACAAAAGGAAGGCAATCGGAGAGGAGGTGGCTAAACTTTTGGCAGCCAACTTCATTCGCGAGGTACAACACTCCGAGTGGCTCGCCATTGTTGTCATGGTGCCCAAGAAGGACAAGTCTCTCCGTATGTGCATCGACTTCAAGCATCTCAATAAGGTCTGCCCGAAACATCATTTCCCGCTCCCCCGCATTGATCAAATTGTTGATTCGACTGCGGGCTGCGAGCGTTTATCATTCCTTGATGCCTATTCGGGCTATCATCAGATCCGTCTGTATGGTCCGGATGAATTAAAAACAGCCTTCATCACCCCATTCGGGTGTTTCTGCTACATCACTATGCCATTCGGTTTGAAGAATGCAGGAGCAACTTTTATGCGCATGATCCAAAAATGCCTCCTTGACCAGATCGGTCGAAATGTGCCGGCATATATGGACGATATCATAGTCAAGTCACGCAAAGGTTCCGACCTGCTGACTGACTTGGCAGAAACATTCGCCAACCTTCGTATGTACGATATCAAGCTCAACCCTGCCAAGTGTTTATTTGGTGTTCCCAGCGGAAAGTTACTCGGTTTCTTCGTTTCCGAACGAGGGATCGATGTCAACCCCAAAAAGATCGGGACCATCGTCCGAATGGAGCGGCCGGTCAGAATACATGATGTTCAAAGGCTCACAGGTTGCCTAGCGGCATTGAGCAGGTTTCTCGCTCGACTCGGCGAGAAGGCGTTACCTCTGTACCGACTCATGAAGAAATCAGATACTTTCGAGTGGACAGACGAAGCCCAAATTGCATTCGACGACCTCAAAGCCCTGCTTTCCACCTAGCCGGTTCTTACTGCCCCGCTCAGTAAAGAACCCCTTCTTCTGTACCATCGTGGCTACAAATCAAGTCGTCAGCACTGTTCTCACAGTCGAACGCGAAGAAGAAGGCAAAGCGTACAAGGTTCAGCGGCTAGTATATTATGTCTCCGAAGTCCTGACTCCTTCCAAGCAGAGGTATTCCCATTATCAAAAGTTTATTTATGGGATCTACATGACTGCAAAGAAGGTGGCTCATTATTTCCAAGACCACTCGGTGTCTGTCGTTTCTGATGCTCCGTTGTCGGAAATCCTCCACAATCGAGACGCATCACGCCGAGTGGCGAAGTGGGCTATGGAGATGTTATACTGCGACATCAAGTTCGAAGCGAAGAAGGCTATAAAGTCTTGAGCTCTGGCTGACTTCATAGCAGAATGGGTAGAACAACAACAACCGACTCACATCTACTCGGCTCATTGGACTATGTTCTTCGATGGGTCCAAGATGTTGAATGGCTCCGGCGCTGGCGTAGTGATCATATCGCCAAAAGGTGATAAACTTAAGTATGTGTTGCAGATACATTCTGATTCTTCCAACAATGAGGCAGAGTATGAAGCTCTCCTTTATGGATTGCGCATGGCCATCACACTTGGCGTCCGTTGCCTGATGGTCTATGGCGATTCAGATTTGGTGGTTAATCAAGTGATGAAGGAGTGGGATGTCAGGAACCCCACCATGACTACATACTGCAACGCAGTAAGGAAGCTCGAGAAGAAGTTTGAAGGTCTGGAACTCCACCACGTTCCGCGACTGAAAAACCAAGCAGCTGATGAATTGGCAAAACTTGGATCCACTCGGAGACCGGTCCCGAGTGATGTCTGCCTCGAGCACCTAACCTTCCCTCAGTAAAAGAAGATCCTTTCACACAGGAACCAGTACAACCGAAGAGCTCAACAGATCCGACTGAAGTCGAGGTCCCCGCTGTGGTTGATTTGATCATCGAGATTCTTGCTCTCATCCTCGATTGGACTGTGCCATTCATTGCGTACATCCTGAGGCAAGAATTACCAGAAGACGAAGTCCAAGCAAGGCAGATCGTTCGCAGGTCGAAGTCCTTCACCGTCATTGATGGCCAGTTGTACAAGGAAAGTGTTTCAGGCGTCCTTCAGCGATGCATCTCCCCTGAGGAGGGACAGTTAATCCTGGAAGAAATTCACTCGGGAACCTGCGGCCATCATGCCTCCTCAAGAGCAATCGTCGCCAAAGCATTCAGAGCTGGCTTCTTCTCGTTGCAGGAGAATGAAATGGCAAAGGATATGGTCGACCGATGCGAAGGCTGTTAGTTCTATTTGAACAAGTCCCACAAGCCAACATCTGCGTTGTAGACAATCCCTCTTGTTTGGCCGTTCACAGTGTGGGGATTAGATACAGTCGGTCCATTCAGAACAGGCCAAGGGGGATTCACTCATCTGTTGGTGGCAGTCGACAACTTCACCAAGTGGATTGAAGCCAAGCCCATCAAGAAGCTCGACGCCCTTACGGCCATCAAATTTGTCAGAGACATCATCGCCAGATTCAGAGTCCCGCATAGCATAATCACTGACAATGGCACAAACTTTGACTCGGACAGATTCAAAGGTTTTTGCACAGGCCAAGGTATCCGAGTGGATTTTGCATCTGTGGCGCATCCCCAAACAAACGGGCAAGCAGAGCGGGTGAATGGACTTATTCTTCAAGGATTGAAGCCTCGACTTCTGCGAGAAGTTGGACATGCCGCCAGCGCATGGGTCACCGAGCTGCCTTCGGTGTTGTGGGGCCTCCGCACAACTCCGAATAGATCTACAGGGCGATCCCCATTCTTCCTCGTTTATGGAGCGAAGGCGGTCCTTCCGAGTGACTTGCTTCACAACTCTCCACGAGTCGAACTCTTATCCGAATCCGAAGCAGAGCAAGCTAGGCAAGACGGAGTGGACCTACTAGAAGAAGAGCGCGAGATGGCACTGACTCGCTCAACAATTTATCAACAAGATCTGCGGCACTTTCACGCGCGACACGTCAGGAGTCGCACATTCCAAGCAGGCGACCTGGTGCTCCGAGTGGACCAGCAGAGGCCTCACAAGTTGGCTCCCGCCTGGGAAGGACGCTTCATCATCTCTAAGGTGCTGAACAACAGAGCATATCGACTCTACAACCTCGACAGGGAAACGGACGAGCCGCGCGCATGGAATGGAGATCTCCTGAAGCGCTTCTACACGTGACCGCTGATGGAGGCAATATGAAGAACAAGTATCAATGAAGTAATACAAAGCAGACTGATTTTTTGCAGGTCCAAAATTCTTCCGAGTTTGCAGACTCCGGTCTAAAAAACACTCTCCGAGTGTGCACTAAAAGTCGCACTCGGGGACTTAGCTGCGACCCAGAATCGCCTAAGTACAAATTCTCTCTGAGTGTGCACTAAAAGTCGCACTCGGAGACTTAGCTGCGACCCAGAGTCACCAAAGTAATAAACTCGCTCCGAGTGTGCACTAAAAGTCGCACCCGGGGACTTAGCTACGACCCAGAATCGCCTAAGTACAAACTCTCTCCGAGTGTGCACTAAAAGTCGCACTCGGGGACTTAGCTGCGACCCAGAATCGCCTAAGTACAAACTCTCTCCGATTGTGCGCTAACAGTCGCACTCGGGGACTTAGCTGCGACCCAGAGTCGCCTAAGTAAAAAACTCTCTCCGAGTGTGCACTAAAAGTCGCACTCGGGGACTTAGCTGCGACCCATAATCACCTAAGTACAAACTCTCTCCGAGTGTGCACTAAAAGTCGCACTCGGAGACTTAGCTGCGACCCAGAGTCGCCTAAGTAACAAACTCGCTCCGAGTGTGCACTAAAAGTCGCACTCGGGGACTTAGCTGCGACCCAGAATCGCCTAAGTACAAACTCTCTCCGAGTGTGCACTAAAAGTCGCACCCGGGGACTTAGCTGCGACCCAGAATCGCCTAAGTACAAACTCTCTCCGAGTGTGCGCTAACAGTCGCACTCGGGGACTTAGCTGTGACCCAGAGTCGCCTAAGTAAAAAACTCTCTCCGAGTGTGCACTAGAAGTCGCACTCGGGGACTTAGCTGCGACCCAGAATCGCCTAAGTACAAACTTTCTCCGAGTGTGCACTAAAAGTCGCACTTGGAGACTTAGCTGCGACCCAGAGTCGCCTAAGTAACAAACTCTCTCCGAGTCTGCACTAAAAGTCACACTCGGGGACTTAGCTACGACCCAGAATCGCCTAAGTACAAGCTCTCTCCGAGTGTGCACTAAAAGTCGCACCCGGAGACTTAGCTGCGACCTAGAGTCACCTAAGTAACAAAATCTCTGCGAGTGTGCACTAAAAGTCGCACTCGGAGACTTAGCTGCGACCCAGAGTCGCTTAAGTTAAAAACTCGCTCCGAGTGTGCATTAAAACCGCACTCGGGGACTTAGCTGCGACCCAGAATCGCCTAAGTACAAACTCGCTCCGAGTGCGCACGAAAAGCCGCACTCGGAGACTTAGTTGCAATCCGGGAACCGCCTAAGTAAAAAGCTTCCTTCGAGTGTATCCTCGAGATCCACTCGGAGGCTTAGCAGACCCTCATTGAGGCTCATGTGGATGTGAAGACAACTGATAACTACATGAGTTCAAACTCGCTCCGAGTGCGCACTAAAAGCCGCACTCGGGGACTTAGCTGCGATCAAGAATCACCTAAGTAAAAAAGCTTCCTTCGAGTGTATCCTTGAGATCCACTCGGAGGCTTAGCAGACCCTCATTGAGGCTCATGTGGATGTGAAGACAACTGGCAACTACATGAGTATCAACTCACTCCGAGTGCGCACGAGATGCCGCACTCGGGGACTTAGCTGCGATCCAGAATGGCCTAAGTAAAAAAGCTTCCTTCGAGTGTATCCTCGAGATCCACTCGGAGGCTTAGCAGACCCTCATTGAGGCTCATGTGGATGTGAAGACAACTGACAATTACATGCTCCGCATGTTTGCCATTGGCTTCACCAAGAAACTCCAAACAAAAACCACGAGCCAAAATCGTGTCAAAAAAAACTTGGCGAAAGAAGAGCAAAATATTCGATTCAAATTCAAAGTTGGGTCGGCTCGGTGTAGATCAAGCTTATCCACACCGAACCACAAATGTGACGGCCAACAGCAGTGGCCAAAGTTTGATACAGATAACATTCGGCATTCCGAGGAAAAAGTGTGTTCACCATAAAGATTTTCAAGCGTCACTAGGACTGGCAGGCTCCACAAACGTGTCAAGGTCGATCCCGTCTGCGATGTGAGTGGCTGTGTCGATGAAGGTCTCCATGAAATCTTTGAATCGAAGCTTCTTGGTGTTGGCGACCTGCAACGCCTTCAGCTTTTCTTCGCGAGCTTCTTTGCAGTGCACTTGGACCAGAGATAGCGCTACGTCCGCACCACAACGAGCAGCAGACTTCTTCCATGCCTGCACTCGGTTCGGGACATCCTCCAGCCGAGTCATCAACCCTTCTATTTCTTGCCGGGAATCGTCTTCGGGCCACAGCTCCTTGTCGATCCGGCCGATGACTTCTCTCAAGCGGCCAATGAAATGCCCCACTCTGCCAAGGCGAATATGCGCTCGGAGCTTGTCCCGGTTGGCTTCGTCGCCGAGTGGAACGTTCGGAACAACCGACCGCTAATGTCAGCTGCTTTACCCTCAGCGTCCAGACAAAAATCTGCAAAGAAAAGACGAGCATAAAGTAAGCGCAGAATGAACTACAAAGTCAAGAAGCACTCGGCAAAAAGCTTACCACCGAGCAATGCAATCATCTTCCTTGCCCAGTCACTGATGTACTTCTCCTGCGAAATGCACCGACTGTTCATCAACTTCATCTGACCCATCAGTTCAGTTCTTTGCTTGCCCATTTTCTCAATTTCGGCCACCAATGCCTTGTTGGTCTCCCGGGACTCCTCCAAAGACTTCTCTCGGTCAGCAAGAGCCTCCTTCACACCAGCCAAGTCATTCACAGCCACCTCCAATTCCGCAGCAAGCTGAATCTTTTCAGCCTTCAGAGCATTGTACGCGGATCCCGTTTCGCAAGTCTTCTGCCAAATCAGCGCAAAGGGAAGATGAGACACGTTCAACAAGGAAAACAAACAAAGCTCAGAGTTCTTCAGACCCCTGCCGATGCAATCAATCGACAGCGGTCTCGGGGACTACATCCAGTGGGTTCACTAAGGGTGACCCCACTGGCATGAAGCTCGAACAGGCCGGCCCTATTGAGCTACATGACAAACAGATAACCTATGAGACTACTATTACCCGACCTGAGTAACACTACTCTCAGAGACTACACCTAGTGGGTGAACTCGGAGTGCCCCCACTGGTACCATTCGGGCAGATCAGCTCTGATCTGATCAGGTCACGGAAAATGCATATAAAGACAACTGCCGGTGCAAGCACTCGACAGAAGTCTCGGGGACTACACCCACTGGGTTCACTCGGAGTGAACCCACTGCAAAATAATCCTACTGTATCCGAGTATATCACTTAAACCCCCAGTGGGTTACAAGAGGAAAGTAAACACTTACTAGCGCACTTACTCAGATATCGTCCCGGAGCTCCAAGCTTCTCTTGTACAAAGACGCGATGGAGTCGTACTCTCCCTTGGCATCACCCACCATCAACTCCACCTGCACCATGGCCTCCTTGGCGGCTCCCACTTGGTCTTCCGGGAGGTGTCGGGCGTCGTACTGGACGGTCGACGGACCTGGCACGACAGAAGACTCCTTGGGCATCCCAAGTCCCGCTGCAGTCGGTTCCGCCGCGAGGGGCACCGCCTCAGTCGACGGCATCGTCTCGGTCGGCGGCGCGTCCATGGTGGGAGCAGCAGCAGATGGAACAACCTCAAGGACAGGCGCCAAAGTAGGCCCTGATCCCCTTTGGTCCTCCTCCTCCAGATGAATCACCTCCGAAGGAAGCCCAACTGAACAACATGAGGTTACATAAAAAGGTCAAGATTAAAGGTAGCACTCGCGAAATAATAATGCAAACTCTCAGAGTCGTCCCAACGTACCTTGCTGGGATGTGGCAGCGTTATCCATATCCATGGGATCATCGTCCTGGCGCGGCAGAGAGGTGGCGGAGGTAGCAGCTCTGTTGAGCAAAATCCACTCGACCGATAAGCATGAGTTCGATCAAATACTGAAAGAAGATGGGAGAACAAGACACTTACGCTGAGGCAACTGGAACAGCGATCCCCATCCGAGGCAAAGCTTTCCGAGGCTTGGACCCACTCGTTTTGGCCACCTTCGATGGTTGGTCCGTGGGCTCGGCAGCAGTGTCCCTGGTCCTCCTCACGCTCCGAGCACTCGGAGCCACGGGAGGAGCTGGCGGGGCACTCGGGGCCGCTGGAGGAGCCGGCGGAGTCGCGGGTTCGTGACGGCGCTTAGTTCGAGGCTCTGATGGTGGAGGTGGCGAGCCCTGCTCCCCAACCTCCCCCTCCTCCGTCTCCCCACTATCGGAGACGTACTCGGCGCTGTCCATGCTGCCCTCCTGGCTGCCCTCCTCTTCCTCAGCTGGATTCCCGTTCGAGACGGGAGAATACCAGTTGGTCCACTCCTGCACAAAATACGGTCGACAACGTCAGACGTCAGGCGGCGGTACAATAAAATCGATAAATCTAAGAAGATTGAAAGCACTCGACAAGAGGGGCTCACCTCATTCGGAGGAGGATTATCGGCGCGGAAGGGCTTCACCCGCCGGGCTCCTCTGGGGTTGTCGCATGCGCGTGTGATGCCGCGGACCCACGCTGTCACAACCTCCCGGTCACGCATTCCGGATGAGTCTGAGTGGATTCCACAGGCCCCGTGTAGTGCCACATGGCATGGTGTCGGGCTTGCAGCGGCTGGATGCGCCGACCCAGAAAAGTCTCCAGCAAATCTGTGCCGGTGACTCCCTTGCGGACGACAGCTATTAGCGCGTCGACCAGAGGTTGGATCTGGATCTTTTCCACCTTTGAGAGCGCAAGCTGCCTGGGAGGGGCCGGACGGTCTAGGCTAAAGGGCGGCAACCCAGTCGCGGCATTCGGACAAGCTATGTCCTGGCAGTAGAACCAGGTCGACTGTCAGTTCCTAACTGACTCGGACAACTCGAGAGGAGGGTAGCTACTCTTCGTTTTCTTCTGGAAGCCTAAGCCCCCGCAGAGCTGGAGGAGATGGGTTTTATCGTCCGACTGGCTAAGTTTTTTGACAGTCTGGGACATAGCGGAGAAGATGTACTTGAAGAGCCCCCAGTGGGGGGGACATCCGATAAAGCACTCGCAAAGGGTGACGAATGCGGCAAGATGGGCTATCACGTTCGGAGGAAAATGATGGAGCTGCGCCGCGAAGTGATTCATAATACCTCTGAAGAAGGGGTGGGGAGGCAAGGAGAAGCCCCTGAACACGTGGCTGAGCAGCAGGACGCGCTCTCCCTCCTGCGGCGCCGGCTCCGTCTCGCCCTCCGCCGGCAGCCTCGACGACTTGTTGGCGATCATGCCGTGCTCCACCAGCTCCAGAAAGTCGCCCGCCGTCACCGTGGAGGGGAGGAAATCCCCCTGGATCCAACCCGCCGGCAGTGCCCGCTGTCGCCGCTGAGCAGGAGCCGCCCCCTTCTTCTTCTTCTTCTGCGACTCGAGCTTGCTCGTCTGCCCCTTCGTCATGGTGAAGGCAGCAGATACGCGGAGGAGGAGAGGAAGGAGGAGGCTTGGAGCGCGCAGGGAGCTATGGGAGGAGCGGAGTGAATGCAAGTAACAAGGGCAGCGTAGCAAGAAACCCCCGCCGGAGAGGCTTAAATAAGCCTCCGACTGGGTCACTAACAGGTGGCCCCGAAATCTTATCCCCCGACCGGCTGCTGCGATTTTAGTGGAGAAGATAACAGCGCGGTAATCGAGGCGGCAGAAACTACTCGATGGCGATGTTGACATCCCCGCTGAGCGCGCGGCAACTGAAATTTGAGGATCCCAAAAAATCCGCCGCTGTCAGTTTGACCGGTCACATCGAAAGATTCCACGGAAGCACTCGGTCCGTGATGGTTCATTTCACTGGTATATTCACTCGGATCACTGGTCGAAAGGATAAAATGGATCGAGGTAAACAACGCCAAAGTCACATCCATACCAGTCGGATCCATACTCCAAGCATCACTTCATCGTTCCAACCCCGGTCCATTCGGGGACTAATGATGGGGTTATAGTCCCATGTTAGGGTCATAGGCCTGCCCTATAGGTCCTACCCAAGGACTACCCTTCATAAAGGACAAGGCCCTTAGTCAGTTCTGACTGAACTAAGGACACCCCCATCATCCAGTCGATGACGAGCATTCGAAGCGTATTTAGCGTACCGACTGAATTCCACTGTGTACATCGTAACCTCCCAGGAGGGCAACGGTCATATGTTTTCATACACTATTATTAGCATTAAAGGCATACGTTACCTGTAACGTAGGAATTTATTCTCCACTACTCCACCCCTGTCCACCGGGCCGTTGTGAAGGGCAGCGCACTCTATATAAGCCGCCCTTCCCCACTGGTGCAGGGGTTGGAATTTACTATAATCCTATATTCCCCTCGACACTAAGCTCCCAAGAGCACTGAGACGTAGGGCTTTTACCTCCACCGTAGAGGGGCCTGAACTCATACAACCTCGCCGTAGCTAAGGCTCTGCCCATCCTTTCGTACCCTACACATCTACTGTCAGACTTATACCCACGACACCGACGATCGAATCTCGGCCAAGTAATTTACCGATGGACAAAGGGAATTTTATATGGGATTGCTTGAATCCTTGACATCGAGGTTCGGCCAATATAGATCTTCGTAGAATATGTAGGAACAAATATGGGCATCTAGGTCCCGCTATTGGTTATTGACCAGAGAGTGTTTCGATCATGTCTACATAGTTCTCGAACCCGCAAGTCTCAATGTTTGGTGATGATATAAGCATAATCGAGTCATTGTTTTGGTCACCGAAGGTTGTTCGGAGTCCCAGATGAGATCTGGACGTGAGGAGGAACTTCGAAATGGTCCGGAGGTGAAGATTGATATATAGGATGACTCGTATTGGAGTATGAAAGTGTTTCGGGGCATACCGAGGGAGTGACGGAATACCGAAAGGAGTTTCGGGGGGTCTGCAACAAGTGTTGGTGGACTTCATGGGCCAAGGAGAGGTGGCACATGCTACTTCTCAAACAACAGCGCCAGAAATTGACACGTTGATGGAGACTTGCTTGCGTTGGTTTTTCCCTTGAAAAGGAAAGGGTGACGCAGCACATGAGCAATAAGTATGTCCCTCGGTTTGAGAAGCAAGGTATCAATCCAGTAGGAGAATCTCGTCAAGTCTAGAGTACCTGCGCAAACACAAACGAGCTTGCACCCAACGCTATAAAGGGGTTATCAATCCCTTCAAGATTGACTGCAAAGTGAGATCTGAAAGCGGAAAGTGCAACAAAGTAAAAGAGTAAGGCTGAAAATATGGTGTGAAGTAGACCCGGGGGCCATAGTGTTCACTAGAGGCTTCTCTCAAAATAGCAAATATTACGGTGGGTGAACAAATTACTGTCGAGCAATTGATAGAACCGCGCAAAGTCATGACGATATCTAAGGCAATGATCATACATATAGGCATCACGTCCGAGAGAAGTAGACCGATACTTTCTGCATCTACTACTATTACTCCAAACATCGACCGCTATCCAGCATGCATCTAGTGTATTGAGTTCATGACGAATAGAGTAACGCCTTAAGCAAGATGACATGATGTAGAGGGATAAACTCAACCAAATGATGAAAACCCCAACTTTTTACCCTTGATGGCAACAACACGATGCGTGCCTCGCTACCCCTTTTGTCACTGGGTCAGGTCACGACACGGAATGAACCCAAAACCAAGCACTTCTCCCATTGCAAGAATCATAGATCAAACTGGCCAAACAAAACCCACAGCTCGAATAGAATTACAAGGATATGAAAGAATGCATATAAGAGATCAGAAGAAACTCAAATAAGATTCATAGATAATCTGATCATAAATCCACAATTCATCGGATCTCGACAAACACACCGCCAAAGAAGATTACATCGGTTAGATCTCCATGAAGATCATGGAGAACTTTGTATTGAAGATCCAAGAGAGAGAAGAAGCCATATAGCTACTAGCTATGCACCCGTAGGTCTATGGTGAACTACTCACGCATCATCGGAGAGGTTATGGTGTTGATGAAGAAGCCATCCGTATCCGAATCCCCCTCCGACAGGGCACCAGAACATGCGCCAGATGGGATCTTGCGGAGACAAAGGCTTGCGGCGGCGGAAAAGTACTTCCGATGAACTCCTGATTTTTTCTGGAATTTTTGGGAATATATAGGCGAAAGACCTAGGGCAGAGGTGCCCCAGGAAGCCCACAAGCCTGGGAGGCGCGTGCCCCCCTAGCCGCGGCTAGGGGGCTTGTGGGGTCCCTGGTGGCCCTTGCCTTGGTTCTCAAGTCCCCCGATCGTCTTCTGTTTCAGAAAAAATCTTTTTGGAAGTTTCGTTCCGTTTGGACTCCGTTTAAAATCCTCCTCTGAAAAGGGTCAAAAACACGGAAAAACAGGAACTGGCACTTGGCACTGAGTTAATAAGTTAGTCCCAAAAATAATATAAAAGGCATACAAAACATCCAAAGTTTGACAAGATAATAACATGAAACCATCAAAAATTATAGATACGTTGGAGACGTATCAGCACACTAGCCCACAAGGGGTTGGGCGCCACCCACACCCCAGCCCACTTCGGCCAAGGGAGGGACTCACCCCTAGGGCAGCCGGCCAGCCCAACATGGAAGGTAAGGCTCCTAGGTGGGAGCGCCCACCGTGGCCACGACCACCACATTTGGCCGTCCACCCCTAGGGGAAACCCTAGGGCGCCCTCCCCTCTTCCCTTCACCCTATATAAAGAGAGGGAGAGAGAGGGCAGCTGCACCACAACATGCTATGGTGCTGCTCCACCTCTCCCTCATAGTTCTTCTCCTCCAAATATTGCAAGGCTAAGCGCTACTAAGTTGTCACCATCATCACCTCACCACGCCATCATGCTGCCGAAGGACTCGGGCTGCTACTTCGCCATCGCTCTCTGGATCGAGGAGGTGAAGGCGTTATCAAGTTGTACGTGTGTTGAACGCGGAGGTGTCATCTGTTCCGCGCTTGATCGGGATTTCATGGGACATATCGTGATCGGATCTCATCATTGTTTTGGTGATCGAAGGTTGTTCGGGGTCCCGGGTGAGATCTTGGATGTGGCGAGGAACTCTGGAAAGGTACAGAGGTGAAGATTGATACATAGGATGAAGGGTATCAGAGTCCGGAAGTGTTCCGGGGCATACCGAGGGAGTGAAAGAATACCGAAAGTAGTTTTGCGGGTACCCGACAAGTGTTGGGGGTCTTCATGGGCCAAGGAGAGGTGGCACACTTGCCCACAAGGGTCTAGGCGCCACCCACACCCCAACCCACTTCGTCCAAGGGAGGGCCTCATCTCCTAGGGCAGCCGGGCAGCCCAACTTGGGTAGCAAGACGTCTAGGTGGGAGGGCCCACCCTGGCTGTCGCCACCACCTTTGGCCGCCAGCCCCGAGGGGAAACCCTAGGGCACCCGCCGCTCCTCCCTTCCCCCTATATATAAAGAGAGGGAGAGAGAGGGCAGCCGCATACAACATGCTACGACGTTGCTCCTTCGCTCCCCCATAGTACTTCTCCTCCAAATATCGCACGGCAAAGCCCTCTTGAGCTGTCACCATCATCACCTCACCATGCCATCGTGCTGCCAGAGGACTCGGGCTGCTACTTCACCATCGCTCGCAGGATCGAGGAGGTGAAGGTGTCATCAAGTCGTACGTGTGTTGAACGCGGAGGTGCCGTCCGTTCGGCGCTTGATCGGGAGTTCATGGGACGGATAGTGATTGGATCGCGAAAACGTACCACTACATCAACCGCGTTCTTTAACACTTCCGCTTAGCGATCTACAAGGGTATGTAGATACAATCTCTCCACTCTTAGATGTGCATCTCCTAGATTGATCTTGGTGAGCATAGGAATTTTTTTGTTTCCCATGCACCGTTCCCAACACACACTTCATAAATTATTTCTTTTCTCATTTACCTACTCGAGGGCGAGCAGGAATTAAGCTTAGGGATGCTGATACATCCCCAACGTATAAATAATTTATGAAGTATTCATGCCAATATTCTACAACTTTCATGTATGTTAGGCAACATTTTATATTATTTTTGGGACTACTTGCCCAGTGCCTAGTGCCAGTTCCAGTTTTTTGTTGCGCAGAAATTCCATATCAAACCAAGTCCAAATGCAATAAAAGTTTATGGAGATTATTTTTGGAATATATGTGAATTTTGGGAAGAAGACTCAAAGCAACACGATGCCCGAGGGGGCACAAGCCCACAGGTGGCAGCCAACGGGGGTGCCTATGATCCGATAGATTGTGCCTCCCCTGTAAGTAGGTTGGGGCCCTTCTTCTGTTGTAAGAAACATATTTTTCCGATAAAAATCCCCTCAAAATTTCAGCCCGGTCGGAGTTACGGATCTCCGGATATTTCAAAAATGGTGAAGGGCCGGAAAAGAGCAGCAAAAACAGGAGAGAAACAAAGAGAGAGATCCAATCTTGGAGGGGCTCTCGCCCCTTCGGGAGCCACGGTGGACAAGGACCAGAGGGGAGAACCTCTGTCCATGTGTGAAGAGGCCATTGAGGAGAAAGGCTACGGGGTAGATACTCTCCCCCTCTCTTCCGGAGGTGCCGGGGTGCCGTCGGGTGAGCCATCATTGGAGTGATTGTCTTCATCACCTTCCTCATCTCTTTTCGGCGGTCCACTCTCCCACACCCTACTGTAATCGCCTACTTGAACATGGTGTTTCATGCCACATATTATTAAACTATGATGTGTTGCCAACCTAAGATGTTTGAGTAGATTTATGTTGTCCTTTGGGTTGATTGATGATCTTCACTGATTTGAGTGTATGTTTTACTTTTGTGTTCTCCTATGGTGTCCTCTGTGTCGCGCACGCGTGAGGGATTCTTGCTGTAGGGTCTTGCAATATGTTCATGATTCACTTACAGTGGGGAGCTAGAGTAACAAAGGCTTACAACCGAATAAGGGTGTGACGCCTCGGTAGTTAAGCTACAATACTTAGACGCTAATGGTGCCATGTCATCAATGTTAACTAAGCCAAGTTGCTACTTATTAGAAATCAAAGCCCAATTTCAAATTTAAAAATAAAGTCAAATAAATGATTTATTGAAATTGTAAAAGAAAAATCTTGGATGGGTTGGAAATAATCCACATGCTTTTCAATATTATAACCAACATTTTATCATGTTGTTAAGTGCCTCAAAATAATTAAACTCGAGGCCAAAACTATTATTTAAATACCTTTTAAATTATAGAAATTCCAAACTACTTCTAATAATTCTCAAACATTTTGTGGCGATACCTTATTTGTCAACACAACTAATGGACCCTATCCCTTATTTTACAAAAGTGCATTTTGAGCTAAAAATAAATAAAACCGAAGCTATAAAAAAATAAAGAAATAAAAATAAAAAAGCCCTCGACCCAACTGGGCCTCAGCCCACAAGGTCAACCTACCCAACTATCCCACCCCGCCAAGTGGGGGTATACAAACCCCCGAGGAAACCTAAATCCCCATCTCCCCTCCCCACTCCCCCCTCACCACTCACACCGGCGACTCTCTCCCATGTGGCTCCCCATGGCCCGATGCGTCGGCCCTCGCCACCTGCCGCCGGCGGCTCTCCCCGACAGCGCCTCCCCGACCTCCACCTCGCGACTCGCCGCCCCCTTCCCTCCAACGCATGTGAGCCCCCCGGGCTCCCCCTTCCCTCCTCCTTCCTCTAGCATGCTCTCTGCCCCCTCCTATGAGAACCTCCCAGGCAATCGCGCCCCACCCCCATGCTAAACACGCCACACCTCCGGTCGCCCCTTCCGCGGGCCCCTCCCGCACCCGCATCTCCACACACCCGCACACCATGGCCTCTTTTGACATCGCCCCGGTGAGCCCTGTGCTCCTCCCCTCCGGCCACCATCTCAGTGTTGGGGCTCCCTCGAGCCGCCCCATGCTCCCGACCCCGCCTAGCCATGCCCCCTGCTCGCTGTGTCGCCACTCCATGCCGCTCGCGTCGACCCCGGCTTCGCTCGCTGCTCGCCCCGCCACCCAATGGATGGGGCCGCCGTTGCCCACCGTCCACCGTCTGATGTGGCCCTGCCACTGCTCCCTTCGGCCGGCCTGGCCTTGACCTAGCCCGGCCTCCTCCCGGTTAACCAGGGGTTAATTCCCCTTGCCCTATTACAAAGGGGGCCCATGACCCTTAAGCAAAAATAATAATAATAATAATAATGATGATGATTCAAAAAATAGAAATAAAATTATATAAGTAGTTAAATTAATTAATTAATAAATTAATATTAGTTAATTAACTTAATCAGGGTTAATTACTTTAGTTAGTCCCGTGTTAATTTAAGTGTATGTCATGCTTGTTTGTGTCTATCGCATTTTAACGGATGTGCTAATTTTATCAATGTTTTAGTTATTATCTACATTTCAAAACAAGTTTGTTCATGCTCATAGATTTACAATTACCTTTAACATTGTTATGTTTCTGAAATATATTCAATAAAAGAATGAGCGTCTAAGATATCCAAATTACATGTTATCATTTTATCAAGTAATCTTTTCATATCATATTTCGTATGCCGTGTCAACGCACGGGCATTTAACAAGTTTTATATAATGTGTCAATTTAATGTGGGTCCTTCCCACCTAATTAAATCTGTTTATTAATTAGTTAAACCTAAAACTATAATGTGACCATGACACGTGGGGCCCACTGGTCAAGTTGAGGAGTCAACCCCACTATTGACTCCTCATGTGAGCATGACATCATGCTGATGTCATTATTAAATCATTTGATGTAAATTAAATCTATTCAGTTCCTTATTATTAATGAAACTATAAAAAATAATATAAAATAATCCGTAATCCGGATGAAAATAATTTATACATGAAAGTTGATCAGAAAAATGAGACGAACCCTGATACACTGTCCGTTTGTTTGTCACGCATCCCTAGCATAGAAAACATAGTACTTTTCCATAGTTTCTGCATGTCCCGTAGTAGTGAGAGACTTGGAAAATATCGTCAGATATTATTCCGCTCAGTCTGTGATGCGTAGTAATGCGTTAGCTCATACCTAGCGCTGCATATAGCCATGTCATGCTTTGCGTTGCATTTGATTATTGTGTTATTTATTGTGGTTCCCCTACGTTACTTCCTTTTCGATAGACCCCGAGACCAATGATGATCCGGTGATCGACTACTTCCCGGTCGAGGATATGTATCTGTCTGTAGAGCAACAAGGAAAGCAAACTATCGGGACCCCGATCCTAAGCCATAGGAATCCAGCCTGTAACACATCGCATCTCTTTGCGGTCTCACGCACGGTTATCCCCAAGGCTGCAGCCTTACCTTAGCCGGGACCGTTTGCGCCTTTTGACTCGCGTATGCAATTGTGTCGCTAGCAATCCAATGTTAAAGAACCCGGATCGACATGTCTAGTCATAAACTAAAGTGGCAGTTCCGTACAGGGACAGGCATACATGACCCAGCAAAGCAGGTGTCGGTCATCAGTGAATCTAGACGAGTCGTAGCAACCTACAAGGACTCCATTACAACGCGTGACATTTCCCAAAGGGACAGACACAGTAGCTAAGAAGGACACATGCTGGTCAACCAATGTGTCCGGACCAGTAGAGAACTACCATGGCTCGATGGAATCACAAAGGGGCATTTCCCCGTAAGGAGTGCTACTAAGGCATACGACTAGGTATTCGAACCCCATACATATCAAGTACAACACACGTACGCATGGCATACCGATATGCATAGATACATCAATGGCATCACAACACAAATAGGGGTCTCACGACCCATCATCATAATTCATACACACAAGTCTTACAAGGCAGCGGAAGAGTAAAACTGTCTAAGTACAGACAGATGGAAAGGTAAAGGCACATGGCCTGACTATCTACAGACCCATCCGAGGGCCAGATCGTAGCTGGGATACCAGCTACTCGTCGTCGTCAATGTCTAGGTAGAACCCTACATTAGGGTCATTAACAACATCTGCAACAATGTATTAAGCAAACGTGAGTACGAAAGTACTCAGCAAGACTATAGGAAATATATATACTCATGCAATGTATCAACAAGGAGTTGTGGGGTTTCATGCGGAAAGCCGGCATTTGACTCTTGGCTAGACAACTTGCATTTTTAAATAGTTTTGACAACTATGTTTCTCGCACATGAGTCCACTAACACCACAACAATACTCCATCGTGGAATCATTCCGTCTCCCTATGGAAATGCCATCTACGACACTCACACTTATCTTGACAATTTTATGAGTAGCCATTATAGTTATCTATGAACAACATATGTTTCCAAGTAGTCCATATCCGCGGACGCGGCTATTCGAATAGATCATAACCCTGCAGGGGTGTACTTCTTCACACACGCTCTCGCCACTTACAGCCATGTGCACGTCATGCACCTCGGCAACCTTCAAGCGGAAGTCCAGCGAGGGAGTCGGCCACGACCGTTAACAATGCGAATACTTAGTCCAGGTTTATCGCCTATCTGAGGGTAACCCGCACAGAAGTCCGGCCGAGGTTTCCACCACGGCCCCAAACGATGTGCGCAGGGTTCCCAAGCCCACCATCCGGGTGCCACTTGGTACACCGTGCCACTGCCTACCGCATCATAGCCCACCTCTAAGGTCAGCGCTACGCACGGCCTCCAGCATGACTATAAACACAAGAAGCTACTTGCAACTCCTGGACCAAGTACTACGCGATTAATAAGTCGAGAGGGTCAATTAAGTATCCCAACATGTGGTAGTATCTAGTCTTGGATTACATACACGGAACTCAGTTCCTCAGGACGGTTCCAATGAAGCAACCCGCCATGTACTCCTACATAGCCTTTCACCGGTACCTTTACCAAATCAGGTTCAACACACCACCTTTACTAACTGAACACATTCTCACGATCCTGTTCATCACCCAGATGACAGACCATACACAACTCTAAGCATAGCATGCATAGCAGGATAAGGCACATGATGGCTCAAGCATCTACGAGGTATGCTAGGTTGCAAGGTTCAGCTATTTACTATGACAAGGAGAGGTCATGGAAAGGAAGTGGGTTCAACTAACGTGGTAAAAGCATTTGAAGCATTTGAACCTAATGCAATAAGTAAGAGCAGAAGCGAGAACATGGGATTTATCGGGATGATCAAAATGGTTGCTTGCCTTGTTGCTCAGCAGAGGGGTGATATCCGTTAGTCGGATAATCGGATGTATCCGGAGGGGCGGAGCCTACCGAAATAACAACAATCAATCAATATAAAACATATGCAACAAAACGATGCATGAAATGCAATGTAGCATGGTTTGAGATGACTAGCAGAACCCTTTGGGATGATCTTTGATTTGAAATCATAATTCAAATATCATTTGAATTATAATTTATCAAATTCTTTTAAATGATTTGACCTAATGTTGTTTCATAACTTTGTTTTTCATGCATGAAAATAGCACCATTGGATTCCTTGAATTTTTCTAATCCTTTTACATATATTATTTGTCAAATTTGGAGTTATATTCAATTTTCTATGAATTTCCAAAGTTTTGGACTT
This sequence comes from Hordeum vulgare subsp. vulgare, assembly GCF_904849725.1. NCBI lineage: Eukaryota > Viridiplantae > Streptophyta > Magnoliopsida > Poales > Poaceae > Hordeum > Hordeum vulgare. The sequence continues at coordinate 535,286,808 of NC_058524.1, forward strand.
ATTCTGGAATTATTTTTAAACAGAAAAGCTTTTATTGCATCAGTATAACATCAGCAGGTCCAACTGGCCGTTGGAAGTCAAACCTGACCAGTGGGACCCACTGGTCAGTGACTCTGGCCAGTTTTTAGTTTAAATTTAACTTAATTAGCTAATTATCAGGGTTGGACCCACATGTCAGTGTCTGTTTAAGTTTCTATTTAATTAATTAGTTTTATTAGACTAATCCTAATTAGCCTGGGGGCTGGCCCCACATGCCAGTGACTCAGGAGAGTCAGATCCACCGGCGGCGAGGTCGATCTCGCCGGCGGTGAGCCTCCGGCGACCACAGAGACGGCAGAGGGGCTCGGGAATGCATCTCCGATGACAAAATGCACGGCGGAGGGCACCAAACGAACCAGCACCCAGCCGCAGTTCCATATTTGCATAGAAATGAGGCTAAGATGGCCGGAGATGACGTCGGCGATGAGCTTGGCGGCTGCCGAAGCTCGGGCAATTTCGGGTTCATCGAAACATAGGGCATTTCACACGGGGCTAGGCTCCTACAGCATCTACGCGACGCACGGAAGCCATTGGTGGCCTCAGATGGACCAGCCGATCACCGGAGAGCTAACGGTGACGAGGTCCCGCGGCGGATCTCGTCGGGCTCCGGTGGAATCGGGGCCTACAGGAAGGGATCGAGGGGGGAAACTTGGGGGAAAGAACCCTCAGCTCACGGGGAGTGCAGAGGCGTCGAGAATGGGCTTGAGGATGGCTTGAGGAGGGAGAACGACGGCGGCGAGCTCCGGTGACCCGAGGAGGAAGATGACGGTGTCATGGCGTTTCAGAGCTTCTCGCGTCGAGCGACTGGCTGGAGAGCTTCAGGGGATCATGGCGAAGCTAACGCGCAGCTCAGGAGAGAGGAAGAGAGGCGGGAGCAACGGCGAGCTCGAGCTGAAGCTTGCGGTCATGGCGGTCGAGAGAGAGAGAGAACAGGGGCGAATGAGGTGGGGATGCGCACGGGGAGGTCTTCGAGGAGCTTATCCCCTTCGCGCCAGCGCGACGCGATGGCCAGGCAGACGCACATGTGCGTGGCCGCTCCGGAACGAGCGGCGGCCACCTCCTGCTGCTCGCTGGCAAGGAAGACGACGGGGAGCAGCTGGGCCTGGGCCAGGTGAGCGACAGGTAAGGGTTTTCCCATTTTTCTTCTTTTCTGTTTTCTGTTTATTCTTTCTGTTATTTGTTTTGTTTTATTTTTGGCTCCAAACTATTCCTAAAATAGTTTAAAAAATACTAGAGTGTTAGTTGGAATATTTCCAACCACTCATAAAGTTTTCAACATTTTTGGAAACTATTAAATATTTGAAATGAAATATATAATTGATTTCAGTAGCTTTTAACTTAAAATTAAAATGCCAAAGATAGTTTGAAAATAAGTTTCATCTCTGATATTTTGTTTTCAACATTTATCAGAAAAGATGAACTTTTCTAATGGCCATTTTGGATTCATTGATTTTGACAATGGTTGGATTTCTTTTGAATAAGAACTGGCTAGGGTTTTGCTTTGTATTTGACCACTTCCTTTGGGTTCATTTCCATTTCTTGAATGCAATGAAAGAAGACATGAGCACAAGTTGCTAAACCCTAACAGGGAATCCAGGGATGTGACAAGTCACCCCCACTCAAAAGAATCTCATCCCGAGATTTGGAAGTCGTCGGGAATAGCACGGGATACTCAAGTCGGAGAAGATCCTCTCTTCCCCATGTTGCCTCCTTTTCAGAATGATTTAACCATTCAACTTTAAGAAACTTGAGGTTTCGACGTCGAGTGGTATGCTCAGCTTGATGAAGAATACGCACAGGGTATTCTCGGTATGAAAGGTTATCTTGGAGATCAAGCGTTTCGTGGTCCACTTCGTGGATAGGATCCGAAAAGCAACGCCTGAGTTGCGAGACGTGGATTACATCATGAACCTTGG